>NC_091283.1:575659007-576963174 GCF_032444005.1 Ranitomeya imitator | reverse complement strand
AAAAATCTTAACATAGCAAACACCTGGCACACCAGTGAGGAGGATCAACGCGTTTCAACTATGAAGTCTTACTCATGGTAGAACTTTTTATCGCTTTAGTTGTCTAATAAAGTCTCACAAAGTCTGAACTGCCTCCACCTCCAGCTGGATCATTTCTCTTTTTGTCTTCATTTGCTGTGGGCGCTCACCCCGAACCGTGCTGGGTGTTGGCAGGTCTGGGGATTTCGTCTAAGACCGGTAAGCTGACTACATTCCTTTTTTCTTTAGTTATACAGTGTAACATAGTCCATTAATGCTGCCATTAAGTCCTGTGTCAGACGCATCGCTAGCGCACGCCCACAATGGGCATGCACTAGCGATGTACCATCATTGAGTGATGGACCCTGGGACGTGAGCTGCAGCATTTTCGGGTCTGTCACCGCTAGCGCAGATAGAGCATCTGCTAGCTCTATCTGCGCTAGTGATATGATATATCGGCACTTGCGTTAAAAGAAGCCCGTTAACGCATGTGTTGAACGGGCTGCTGTTAACGCAATGTGAACCTAGCCTTAGTAAGGTTAGAGTCATAAGACCATTTTCTATCCATCTGAGTAAAAAGGTCCAATTATGCTAATCCGACTCTGATCAGAGTTTGATCCGAGTGGGATACATTTTTCTCGGAGGTGGAGAGGGGAAGAAAAAGTTTCTCCATGCAGTGAGTCATCCAAGTGCTGTCCAATGTTTTCCACAGACCCATAGCCTATGTGTACAGGTTGCAGATTTTGATGCATTTCAGCAGTGTTTTTGGACATGCAGAATTGCATCAAATCGGGAGTGTAGTAAACAAGCAATGTTAGTCAATTGGAAATCTAGAATTGGTGTGCACATGCCGAGGAAAAAAGCGCATGGATTTGCAGCATTTTATTTTCCGCAGCATGTTAATTCTTTTTGCAGATCTGCAGCATTTCTCCACCCATTGACTTCCATTGATTCAGTCAAATCCACAACAAAACAGCAGGTTTAAAAAGATCTGTGGTTTTGCTGCGGAGTTGGGTGCAAGAAACACTGCAGATAGGGAGGAGAAAGAATGTGTGAGCAGAGTGTGGGTGGAGACTATGTGTGTGGGCAGAGACTGCATGCATGTGGAGAAGATGCACATGTCTACATGTGAGTGTTTGCATCTGTGTGTGTTAGGGGTCGAATTCCCACCTCTGCACAGGGGGAATCTCAGGCCGTCTCCGCTGCGGTCTCCCATTCTTTTCCTGCTGCAGTGGAGTCTGCTCAGCGGAGATGTTGGTCCCAGCGTCTTGCTCAGTCCCACTCTGTACAAAGAGTTACTGCTGCTTTTCCTGCTTCTGCCATTGAAGTCAGTGTTGGACAGCGGCGAGCAGATGCTTTTGGGACTAAGTCCTGCTTTTCTCTTTCTGAGCATGCCCAGGGCAAGATCTCCCGTTGGAGATCGAGGGTCACATGCTCAGGTACTGCAGCACATCCCATTGGTCCTCCAGGAAGGTCCTGAAAGTGCAAAACTTCGGTAGCAGCTTCCCATTGGTCCTTTATTGGAAGGTCCTGAACATGCTGCAACTATATAAGCTGTGCATGACCGTACGGCCATGCGCTAGTATTGACTTGATATAATGTGTGTGTGTAGATGGATGTATGTCGATGGATAAAAGCTGCTAAATCATTCCTATTCCTAGTGTTGTTGACTGTTTGCGAATGATGGTAGCTATCTAGCGCCCGACTAAGCCATCAGCACGAAACACACATTACAGCGTCTAGTTGCTGTGACCACCAGTGTGGCGCCGTGTGCTTTTTCAGCGCTTTCCTGACCCAAGCCTGGGTGGTTAGTGGCGTCCGCCAGTGCGGCACCGCACGCACTCACGTGCATCTTTAATACATTTATTTCTGTCACTCTGACACTCCAGTAGCGATGTTGAGCGCATGAGGTTTTTATGAACTCTATTCCTGTGTCTTGGGATTGAGTTCTGAGACTCCTTGCTTGCACTCTTGGTGCGGTACCGCGGCCCTGTGACGCAACAGGGTTCGCTTCCTTCACACAGGGTGAAGTAAACCCATGTGTGTATTCACATTGTAGCGCCATATCGTCCGTCATCACTAGCAGCAGGTTTTCACCTGCACGGTGGACCCCGGACTGCGAATGCAGCTGATACTATTCCATCTTAAACTTGGTGCGTTCCGCCAGTCCTAACAGTGTGTGTGGGTCTGTGGGTGTCTGTGGAGCTGTGTGTGTGTGTGCGGGGCTGTGTGTGCGTCCAGGTCTTGTGTAGGTGTAGGGGGTATGATATAATATGTTTATACATGTGCCCTTCTCTCTCGTCCTGGTGTCGTATGTTATTAGTGTATGTGTATAGGTTAACATATGTTGATATTGCTACACGATTTAAGTGTACTTTCACCTTGTATACAATGGTACTGCTACACAATCAGGTGTGTTACCATGTCTTGTTCACTATATGTAATGCAATGTATATATTTGCTATTTGGTGTATCTGTTAAATAGGTAAAGCATAGGACTAATGTTTGCCCACAAGATGGAGTACCTTAGAATAGTGTACATAATACTATATAGGAGTTTCACATAGCTGGGAACTAGTTACTATAGGAGGGGTCAGCTGTAGCTAAGGTAAGGAGTGTTTCCTCTATTTAGTGAGAAGGGGCCTGAGCACCCAGACAGTCCACACAGGCTTAAGTGCCAAGGAAATTAGCAGCTACCAAGCAACGTTGATTGATTAAAGGAAGAGAGCCCAACCATCCACAGCATCAGACCAGAACAGCAGAGGCCAGTAAAGCAGCAGAAAAGGAGAAAGATAAGACAGTACGGGTGCACAGGTAGCCCTTAGATGTGGCAGCTTATAGCTTGTGCAGATGCCCTCAGCACTGGGGCGAAACAGTTGCTGATGAGTCTTCCAGAAGCAGCAAGCCTGAAACCGGAGGACGTTGCGTCACCACAATACACAGTACTGAAGGGCAGATTACTCGCCAGGAGGTGACTATCTTCGGAGATGGAAACTCTTTTGTCTGGCACGAAACAGACTGAGGAAGGCCTAACCATAGCAGAGCTGAATTGGGAGGACACTGATGAACCGTGCGGCTCGGTCCGAGCATGGTAAGTCTTGCGTTACAGGAAGGAAGGTACAGGGAAAGAAGAGTAGATGTATTATATGAATTCTGTTGTAAATGCTTTGAAGAATATGGATGTGCTGCATAAAGCTTACAGTAAAGTTGTTTATTTGAAAGTTGAAAAGGAACCCACTGCGAGACAGAGGTGACTCCGATGGCACAGAGAATAGAGCCACAGGTGTACAGAGAATAGAGCCACAGGTACACAAAGTAATGGACATTGTTTTCATGTATTGGGAGACCAGGTCACTGATACACCAGTGGTCGAGCCCCATACATAGGCACGCATTGTTCGATGGGACTGCTAGTCCCATCCGGCTATGCCTACTACAGTGACAGCTAGCCAATGATGGGACAGCAGTAGTCCCATCATCCGGCTACTGTGTAAAAAAAAAACCACATACACACATATACACATACAGTACATACAGTACATATAACATACAATATATACTTACCACACAGCTAATCCTTGACTCCCTCGATCACCTGTAATAAAATTAAATTAGCCAACAGTATACTCCCTGGTCTGATGTAATCCATTTAATAATGAGTGTCCCATGATGATCTCCTGTGGAGAGCTGCCGATGTGACTGCTCTCCAGGGGCTTCGGTGATAGAATGACAGGAGGTAATCCTCTGCACTGTATCCCTCTGCCGCTGTGAGTTCAGCAGAGTTCATACTGTCACCTGCGGCACCGCTGCATGGGAAAATTTTCAAGCAGCAGTGCCGTATAGTGAGAGCAATGAACTCAGTGAACCCTCAGTGATAACACTGCAGGAGCCATTGTCTCCTGTCATTGTGTCACTGGAGGCCTATAGAGCTGTCACATCTCCTGATGTGACTGCTCTATAGGGGAGATCGTCGTGGGACACTACATTAAATGGTCTACATTGGACCAGGGAGTATTTGTGTTTGTTTATTATTTTATTTTTTTTGCAGGAGATCGAGTGTGTCGCATGGATTGGCAGAACAATAAAGATGGGAAAAATGTGTGGCGTTTTATTTCATTAAAATACTTCATTCTGGCTGTGTGTTTATTTAACCCTTTAACATACATAGAATTAGTAATGGATATGTGTCTTACTGACACCTCTCCATTACTAAGACAGCTTGATGCTATCTTACAATACAAAGGTGACATTAACCCCTTATCACCCCATATGCCACCACTATAGGACAGTGGAAAGAGAGAGGCTAAGTGCTATAATTGGAGCATCTTTCTGGGGCGGCTGGGAGCCGGTGTTTGTAGCCGGGGGGCAATATCCATGGCCCCTTCCTAGGTTATGAATATCAGCCCGCAGCTGTCTGCATAGCCTTTTTTGGCTATTAACCCCTTCATGACCCAGCCTATTTTGACCTTAAAGACCTTGCCGTTTTTTGCAATTCTGACCAGTGTCCCTTTATGAGGTAATAACTCAGGAACGCTTCAACGGATCCTAGCGGTTCTGAGATTGTTTTTTCGTGACATATTGGGATTCATGTTAGTGGTAAATTTAGGTCAATAAATTATGCGTTTATTTGTGATAAAAACGGAAATTTGGCGAAAATTTTGAAAATTTCGCAATTTTCACAATTTGAATTTTTATTCTGTTAAACCAGAGAGATATGTGACACAAAATAGTTAATAAATAACATTTCCCACATGTTTAGTTTACATCAGCACAATTTTGGAAACAAATTTTTTTTTTTGTTAGGAAGTTATAAGGGTTAAAATTTGACCAGCGATTTGTCATTTTTACAACGAAATTTACAAAACCATTTTTTTTAGGGACCACCTCACATTTGAAGTCAGTTTGAGGGGTCTATATGGCTGAAAATACCCAAAAGTGACACCATTCTAAAAACTGCACCCCTCAAGGTACTCAAAACCACATTCAAGAAGTTTATTAACCCTTCAGGTGCTTCACAGCAGCAGAAGCAACATGCAAGGAAAAAATGAACATTTAACTTTTTAGTCACAAAAATTATCATTTAGCAACAATTTTTTTATTTTCCCAATGGTAAAAGGAGAAACTGAACCACGAAAGTAGTTGTCCAATTTGTCCTGAGTACGTTGATACCTCATATGTGGGGGTAAACCACTGTTTGGGCGCACGGCAGGGCTTGGAAGGGAAGGAGCGCCATTTGACTTTTTGAATCAAAAATTGGCTCCACTCTTTAGCGGTCACCATGTCACGTTTGGAGAGCCCCCGTGTGCCTAAAAATTGGAGCTCCCCCACAAGTGACCCCATTTTGGAAACTAGACGCCCAAAGGAACTTATCTAGATGCATAGTGAGCACTTTGAACCCCCAGGTGCTTCACAAATTGATCCGTAAAAATGAAAAAGTACTTTTTTTTCACAAAAAAATTCTTTTAGCCTCAATTTTTTCATTTTCACATGGGCAACAGGATAAAATGGATCCTAAAATGTGTTGGGCAATTTCTCCTGAGTACACTAATACCTCACATGTGGGGGTAAACCACTGTTTGGGCACATGGTAATGCTCGGAAGGGAAGGAGCGCCATTTGACTTTTTGAATGAAAAATTATTTCCATCGTTAGCGGACACCATGTCGCGTTTGGATAGCTCCTGTGTGCCTAAACATTGGCGCTCCCCCACAAGTGACCCCATTTTGGAAACTAGACCCCCCAAGGAACTTATTTAGATGCCTAGTGAGCACTTTAAACCCTCAGGTGCTTCACAAATTGATCTGTAAAAATGAAAAAGTAAATTTTTTTTCACAAAAAAATTCTTTTCGCCTCAATTTTTTCATTTTCACATGGGCAGTAGGATAAAATGGATCATAAAATTTGTTGGGCAATTTCTCCCGAGTACGTCAATACCTCATATGAGGGGCTAAACCACTGTTTGGGCACTCGGCAGGGCTCGGAAGGGAAGGCGCGCCATTTGACTTTTTGAATGGAAAATTAGCTCCAATTGTTAGCGGACACCATGTCGCGTTTGGAGAGCCCCTGTGTGCCTAAACATTGGAGCTCCCCCACAAGTGACCCCATTTTGGAAACTAGACCCCCCAAGGAACTTATCTAGATGCATATTGAGCACTTTAAACCCCCAGGTGCTTCACAGAAGTTTATAACGCAGAGCCATGAAAATAAAAAATAATTTTTCTTTCCTCAAAAATGATTTTTTAGCCTGGAATTTCCTATTTAGCCAAGGATAATAGGAGAAATTGGACCCCAAATATTGTTGTCCAGTTTGTCCTGAGTACGCTGATACCCCATATGTGGGGGTAAACCACTGTTTGGGCACACGGCAGGGCTCGGAAGGGATGGCACGCCATTTGGCTTTTTAAATGGAAAATTAGCTCCAATCATTAGCGGACACCATGTCACGTTTGGAGAGCCCCTGTGTGCCTAAACATTGGAGATCCCCCAGAAATGACACCATTTTGGAAACTAGACCCCCAAAGGAACTAATCTAGATGTGTGGTGAGGACTTTGAACCCCCAAGTGCATCACAGAAGTTTATAACGCAGAGCCATGAAAATAAAAAATAAAAATTATTTTCTCAAAAATGATCTTTTAGCCTGCAATTTTTTATTTTGCCAAGGGTAACAGGAGAAATTTGACCGCAAAAGTTGTTGTCCAGTTTCTCCTGAGTACGCTGATACCCCATATGTGGGGGTAAATCACTGTTTGGGCACATGCCGGGGCTCGGAAGTGAAGTAGTGACGTTTTGAAATGCAGACTTTGATGGAATGCTCTGTGGGCGTCACGTTGCGTTTGCAGAGCCCCTTATGTGGCTTAACAGTAGAAACCCCCCACAAGTGACCCCATTTTGGAAACTAGACCCCGAAAGGAACTTATCTAGATGTGTGGTGAGCACTTTGAACCCCCAAGCGCTTCATAGAAGTTTATAATGCAGAGCCGTGAAAATAATAAATACGTTTTCTTTCCTCAAAAATAATTATTTAGCCCAGAATTTTTTAATTTTCCCAAGGGTAACAGGAGAAATTTGACCCCAATATTTGTTGTCCAGTTTCTCCTGAGTACGGTGATACCCCATATGTGGGGGTAAACTACTGTTTGGGCACATGCTGGGGCTTGGAATTGAAGTAGTGACGTTTTGAAATGCAGACTTTGATGGAATGCTCTGCGGGCGTCACGTTGCGTTTGCAGAGCCCCTCATGTGCCTAAACAGTAGAAACCCCCCACAAGTGACCCCATTTTGGAAACTAGACCCCGAAAGGAACTTATCTAGATGTGTGGTGAGCACTTTGAACCCCCAAGTGCTTCATAGAAGTTTATAATGCAGAGCCGTGAAAATAAAAAATACGTTTTCTTTCCTCAAAAATAATTATTTAGCCCAGAATTTTTTATTTTCCCAAGGGTTACAGGAGAAATTGGACCCCAAAAGTTGTTGTCCAGTTTCTCCTGAGTACGCTGACACCCCATGAGTGGGGGTAAACCACTGTTTGGGCACACGTCGGGGCTCAGAAGGGAAGTAGTGACTTTTGAAATGCAGACTTTGATGGAATGGTCTGCGGGTGTCACGTTGCGTTTGCAGAGCCCCTGGTGTGCCTAAACAGTAGAAACCCCCACAAGTGACCCCATTTTAGAAACTAGACCCCCCAAGGAACTTATCTAGATATGTGGTGAGCACTTTGAACCCCCAAGTGCTTCACAGACGTTTACAACGCAGAGCCGTGAAAATAAAAAATCATTTTTCTTTCCTCAAAAATTATGTTTTAGCAAGCATTTTTTTAGATTCACAAGGGTAACAGGAGAAATTGGACCCCAGTAATTGTTGCGCAGTTTGTCCTGAGTATGCTGGTACCCCATATGTGGGGGTAAACCACTGTTTGGGCACACGTCAGGGCTCGGAAGTGAGGGAGCACCATTTGACTATTTGAATACGAGATTGGCTGGAATCAATGGTGGCGCCATGTTGCGTTTGGAGACCCCTGATGTGCCTAAACAGTGGTAACCCCTCAATTCTAACTCCAACACTAACCCCCCCACACCCCTAACCCTAATCCCAACTGTAGCCATAACCCTAATCACAACCCTAACCACAACCCTAATTCCAACCCTAACCCTAAGGCTATGTGCCCACGTTGCGGATTCGTGTGAGATATTTCCGCACCATTTTTGAAAAATCCGCGGGTAAAAGGCACTGCGTTTTACCTGCGGATTTTCCGCGGATTTCCAGTGTTTTTTATGCGGATTTCACCTGCGGATTCCTATTGAGGAACAGGTGTAAAACGCTGCGGAATCCGCACAAAGAATTGACATGCTGCGGAAAATACAACACAGCGTTTCCGCGCGGTATTTTCTGCACCATGGGCACAGCGGATTTGGTTTTTCATATGTTTACATGGTACTGTAAACCTGATGGAACACTGCTGCGAATCCGCAGCGGCCAATCCGCAGCCAAATCCGCACAGTGTGCACATAGCCTAATTCTAAAGGTATGTGCACACGCTGCAGAAAACGCTGCGGATCCGCAGCAGTTTCCCATGAGTTTACATGAACTGTAAACCTACGGGAAACAAAAATCGCTGTACACATGCTGCGGAAAAACTGCACGGAAACGCAGCGGTTTACATTCCGCAGCATGTCACTTCTTTGTGCGGATTCCGCAGCGGTTTTACAACTGCTCCAATAGAAAATCGCAGTTGTAAAACCGCAGTGAAATGTGCAGAAAAAAACGCGGTAAATCCGCCATAAATCCGCAGCGGTTTAGCACTGCGGATTTATCAAATCCGCAGCAGAAAAATCCGCAGAGGACCAGAATACGTGTGCACATACCGAAACCCTAACCCTAGCCCTAACCCTAACCCTACCCCTAACCCTAGCCCTAACCCTAGCCCTAACCCTACCCCTACCCCTAACCCTACCCCTAACCCTACCCCTAACTCTAACCCTACCCCTAACCCTAACCCTACCCCTAACCCTAACCCTATTCTAACATTAGTGGAAAAAAAAAATTTCTTTATTTTTTTATTGTCCCTACCTATGGGAGTGACAAAGGGGGGTCATTTATTATTTTTTTTATTTTGATCACTGAGATATAATCTATCTCAGTGATCAAAATGCACTTTGGAACGAATCTGCCGGCCGGCAGATTCGGCGGGCGCACTGCGCATGCGCCCGCCATTTTGGAAGATGGCGGCGCCCAGGGAGAAGACGGACGGGACCCCGGCTGGATCGGTAAGTATGATGGGGTGGGGGGGACCACGGGGGGGGGGATCGGAGCACGGGGGAGAATCGGAGCGCGGGAGGGGTGGAACGGAGCACGGGGGGGCTGGAATGGAGCACGGGGGGGTGGAACGGAGCACCGGGGGGGTGGATCGGAGTGCAGGGGGGTGATTGGAGCACGGGGGGGTGATTGGAGCACGGGGGGAGCGGACAAGAGCACGGGGGGGAGCGGAGCACTGGACGGAGGGGAGCCGGAGCAGTGTACCGGCCAGATCGGGGGGCTGGGGGGGCGATCAGTGGGGTGAGGTGGGGGCACATTAGTATTTCCAGCCATGGCCGATGATATTTCAGCATCAGCCATGGCTGGATTGTAATATTTCACCAGTTATAATAGGTGAAATATTACAAATCGCTCTGATTGGCAGTTTCACTTTCAACAGCCAATCAGAGCGATCGTAGCCACGAGGGGGTGAAGCCACCCCCCCTGGGCTAAACTACCACTCCCCCTGTCCCTGCAGATCGGGTGAAATGGGAGTTAACCCTTTCACCCGATCTGCAGGGACGCGATCTTTCCATGACGCCACATAGGCGTCATGGGTCGGATTGGCACCGACTTTCATGACGCCTACGTGGCATCATGGGTCGGGAAGGGGTTAATTAAAGGTGGACCCCACGTCATTTTTTTGGGGGGTCCACCTATTTTAATAGCCAGTAAAGGCTAAGTATACAGCTGCGGGCTGATATTCATAGCCTGGGAAGATCCATGGGTATTAACCTCTTCCTAGGCTATACACTTCAGCCCCCAGTCGCTGGCTTTCCCTCTCAAGCGCAGAAAATTGGCAAAGGAGCCCACGCCATTTTTTTTTCCATTTTTTTTTTAAAGTTAAACAGATATTGCGTTTAAGGCTTGGGTCACACTTGCAAGAAACTTGCACAAGTCTAGCACCTCAATACCCGACACTGCCGCAGGCACTCAGATCGGAGTGTGCGGCTGCATGTATTTCCATACATCTGAACGCTCTGGTCCGAGTGCCGGCGTGAGTGCCGGATATTGATGCGAGAGACTCGTGCGAGTTTCTCGCAAGTGTGACCCCGGCCTAATGCAGATTTTGTGTGTGTGAGTATGTATTTAACTATTTATGTACCATTTTATTATGTTTGTTACTAAACATCGGGCTTGGTATTATCTCTCTATCTCTCTTCCTATTATCTATCTATCTGTCTATCTATCATCTATCTGTCTATCTATCTATTAGTTTCTATCTATTATCTATCTGTGTGTGTGTGTAAACATTATTCTTCAATGGAGTATGTAAATGAAGAGGTTGGACAAGAAATGACATCACAATTCTTGTTTTTTGTTAAATAATAGATCTTTATTTAGCATACAAAAATGCATACAAATCCGCATGAAAAATCCACATGAAAATCCTCATCAAATCCGTGCGGAGTTTTACGTGCGCTTTCTGCCAAGAGATGCAGAATCTGCGCAGAAAATTCCACAGGCAAATCTGCAACATCTGCACATACCCATATACTTGTGTTGCCATATCGGACATGTTTACAGCCCCATAGAATAACATGGGAATGAGTGCTATCTGCCAAAACAACAGATAGCACTCATCTAAATTAAATGTTTGTCCACACTATGCCTAAGGTCGGAGTCCCACAGCATATCGCATCCGATACGATAGCAATGGATGTGATTTGCTGATTACACAAGTCGAACGTGATCCGAATGTCAGGGCTCTGTGCTCCGATCCCCTCACATGAGAGAGGAACGCAGCACAGCTGCGGAGGAAGTGAAGAAATTAATTTCTTCATCTCCTCTACTGCTGAGTGCAGTGCGATGTATCGCGCCCACCCATAAACTTATATGGGCGCATGCGATCCGAATTTCACATGCAATCACAGCATGCCATGTTTTTTTTCCCATCCAATCATGAACCGATCAGAGCAGGATAAAAAACATTGAGAACAGAAGCATAGGAATAAATTGGTACGAATGGAATCCAATTCCTAATCGGATTGCATTAATCTGATTTAATCACAAGTGGAAGCGAGCCCTAATGGCAGTTCTTTTTTGCTGGTAGCTTGGTCTTCATCACCTGATGCAAAGCACACTGACTACACTACAAGCTGGAGCTTTTTAATTTCTCATCTGTGGCCATATCTAAAGCTCTGGGGATATGCACAGTATGAAGCAAAAGTTACTCACGCCCACTCCAGAAGCTCAGAGGTCCTCCTGACGCCGAAATTACCACCCAATTTGAAAGTGTGTGTCTACGAGAGAAACGCCGGATGCAAATTAGATGGAATACAGGTCTTGCCCGGAGGTACCAGCTGGAGAAACATCGAGGTCACCGTCCGAAGGCTATCCAAAGGGACAATAAGACGTGGCTCGGGACAGGGCATCGGCACTTAAATTATTCTCCCCTGTCAAAAATGTATGGTAAAATTGAACTGGGAGAAGAATAAGGACCACTAGGTCTGACGAGAATTCAGCTGCTGGGCGGTCTGTAGATAGAGGAGGTTTTTGTGGTCCGTGAAAACCTTAAAGGGATGCCGAGCCCCCTCCAGAAGATGTCTCCATTTCAAAAAGGCCAATTTCATAGCCAGCAACTCCCTGTCCCCAATGGAATAATTCCTCCCTGCTGGTGAGAAGGTCTTGGAGAAGAAGAAGTAAGGATGTTTTCGACCTGGAGCATACTTTTGATACAGGACTGCTCCAGTACCAACGGAAGAGGCATCCACCTCTAAGATGAAGGGCTTATCCACATCAGGCTGATGCAGAACTGGTGCCCTAGCAAAATGGGACTTCAGGGTGGTAAATGCCTTGGAGACCTCTTCAGACCACTGCCTAGGATTAGCTCCCTTCTTGGTGAGGGCTACCAAAGGAGCTGTTAGAGTAGAAAAGTGGGGAATAAACTGGCGGTAGAAATTAATGAATCCCATAAAGCACTGCACTGCTTTAAGAGAATGAGGCTCTTGCCAGTTCAGCACCGACTCCAGCTTGGCAGGGTCCATACCCTTGGTGGATGTAATATACCCAAGAAAAGAGAATTAGTGCATAAGTGCTCAAAGACCCTGCATATATATTTACGGAGAATGGCGATATCCAGAGAATAGATGAGAATGTCAACCAAATATAACACCACAGATGTGAATAACAACTTCCAAAAGATGTCATTTATGAAATCCTGAAAGACAGCGGGAGCATTACAGAGACCGAATGGCATTACTAAGTACTCATAATGACCATTCTGGGTATTAAAGGCAGTTTTCCCATTCATCCCCCTCTCGTATATGAATTAGATTATAGGCCCCATGCAAGCCTAATTTGGTAAATATCCTAGCACCCCACAGTCTATCAAAGCGCTCGGAAATTAAGAGCAAAGGATATTTATTTCTGATAGTGATGGCATTCAAACCCCTATAATCAATAGAGGGGCATGATTCCCTATTCTATTTTGGACAAAGAAGCCAACCCTAGCAGGAGTCACCGACTACCTGATAAACCCTCTTGTCAAATTCTCCCTGATGTATTCTGACATAGCCTCAGTCTCCAGGAGAGACAATGGGTAGACACGCCCTGGAAGAGGCTCTTCCCCCAGAATGAGGTATATGGGGCAATCATAGGGGCGATGAGGAGGAAGAGTCTCCGTGGCTTTTTTGGAGAAAACGTCGGCATATTGCCAGTAGTGCTTAGGTAGGGAAGCTAGGTCTGTAGTTACCTCAGATGATCCAATCTCAACTTGGACCCTGAGGCATTGTTTCGCACACAAACTACTCCATCCCTGTTTGCTCCTAGTAGCCCAATCGATACGAGAGGAATGGTGGTGCCAGTGCTGGCATCAGCACCTGGTACACCTGGACAAGTGCCGGGGCCCTAGCAAGACGAGGTGCCCATTTTGACAAGTGTGACCAACTTTTTACTATTGATGCTGCCTATGCAGCATCAATAGTAAAAAGATAGAATGTTAAAAAAATAAAAAAAATCGTGATATTCTCAACTTCTGGTGGCCCCCGCACGATGCTCCCGGCAGCTCCCGTTCCCAGTGATGCCTTGCAAAATGACCCCAGATGACGTAGGATCACTCAAAACTGCTACGTCATCAAAGGTCATTGTCACAAAGCATCACTGGGAACGGGAGCTGCAGGGAGCATCGCTAAGGCCTGGGTTGGATCCGGGGGCTGCCGGAAGGTGAGTATATAACTATTATTTTTTTAACAGGGATACCATGCCCACACTGCTATATACTATGTGGCTGTGTTATATACTATGTGGCACTACTATATACTAGGTGGGCTGTGCTATATATACTACTTGGCTGTGTTATGTACTACGTGGCTGCTATATACCACATGGCTGTGCTAAATACTATGTGGGCTGTGTTATATGCTATGTGGGCTGTTATATGCTATGTGGCTGTGCTATATACTACGTGGCTGTGCTATATACTACGTGGCTGTGCTGTGTACTACGGGGGCTGTGTTATATGATACATGGGCTGTGCTATATACTACGTGGGCTGTGCTATATGTTACGTGGCTGTGCTATATACTACATGGGCTGTGTTATATGCTACATGGCTGTGCTATATGCTGCGTGGACTGAGTTATATACTACGTGGCTGTGCTATATGCTATGTGGCTGTGCTATATACTATGTGGCTGTGCTATATACTACGTGACTGTGTTATATACTACATGGGCTGTGTTATATGCTATGTGGCTGTGCTATATACTATGTGGCTGTGCTATATACTAGGTGGGCTGTGCTATATACTACGTGGCTGTGCTATATGCTACATGGGCTGTGTTATATACCACATAGCTGTGCTATATGCTTCGTGAGCTGTGTTATATACTACATGGGTTGTGTTATATGCTATGTTGCTGTGCTATATACTACATGGCTGTGTTATATACTACGTGGGCTGTGTTATATACTACGTGGGATGTGTTATATGCTACGTGGCTGTGCTATATACTACGTGGCTGTGCTATATGCTACCCATTTTGCACTTTTTGAAATATTCTACATTAATACTTCTAATGTTTATTTTAAAAAGTTTTCCATTAAAAAATTGTTATATTCAATGTATGCAGTTTTTTCTTTGCAGCCAGTTTAGCTAACAATAAAATGCCTACTGGTAACTGAGGAAGATGGAGTAGGTCACAAAAATTGGCAGATAAGGGGTTGACTTATATAAAGCCCCTCTGCTGTATGGTATTGTAGAATTTGCAATAGCTATCACTCATGTGTTACGCCCAGGAGACCGGGATACCCAGCACCGGACCAATGGAGTCTGTCTCTTGAGGGGGATGTCACGGGTGGCTTGACCCGGTGCTGTGGCCTCAGGCAATGCACAGTGTAAGGGGTATCATGAGGGGACAGGCACTTACTTGATCAGCAGCAGGTTCTCCCAGCGGTGACGATCCCGATCCTGGATAGATGGCTATTGTCCAAATGAAAGACTGAGGCACTGAAACGTTTAACCAGTTTACTTTAACATAAAAGGATTTACAACCAGTCCTGTCACCGGAGTCTGTATGGGAACTCTGAGTTACTTTGACCCTGCCGGGGTCTTCGCCTCTTATTGTGCGCAATTTCTGTGTGGCCCTGCTGCTGTATGTGAACTGGCTGCCGGCCCAATCTGTCCCCTCCGGGTCCTGGTTCGACGGGCAACCCGAGTCCTTTTATCGGTTTACCCCCTCTGGGAGTACCGCTGAACTCTGTGTCTGTTGCTGCGTCCGGCCCTAGTGAAGCTGATATCACCTCACGTTTTTCCGGTTGCTGTATTATATATAATGAATACAGCCACGGATCCGGTATCCGTCTTTGCGCCTGTTCTGGGTAGTGATTAATGCTACCCGGTTCTCACAATGTCCTTTTTCTCTATCCCTCTTCTCCTCAGGCCGGTGATTTAGGCCTGGTAACAGTCACAGGGCTGTTAGAGATTCAACTGTATGACCTCTCACTTTCAGCTCCTTAGCCCAACTGCCATTTCTTCTCTCAGACCAGAATGGATCAAGGGGAGTCTCTGGAGCTCCCCCTTCTGGCCGGAGGTGGTAGTGCAGTCTTGCTATTTTAGTATTTGTACTTACTGTCAGTAACTATTTTTGTGGCAAATACCCCTAGGGGTGCCACACATGTAAGAAGTGAAATCTGGCATTGTACTATACCTATATTTCTCTGTTGTATCTGTGCATCATGAATTGTGGTATGTGTTAAAGGGGGGCCCACTGAGATTCTTTATCCTGGGGCCCTCAAAAACCTGGAGCCGGCCCTGGGCGGCACAACCAAGGTATACCCAGAAGTACGTCATCCATTCTCTCAGAGATGACTTAAAAGGAAATTATCTCCTGATGTTTTGGAGACATCATTAGGGTAAGAGGTATCAATTGATGAGTGATTTGGGTAGGGAGGATCACTATGGGAATTACATGCCGTTGGGCGAAGGTGGAAGACAGAAAGTTGGCCTCAGCCCCAGAATCTACGCAAGCCTCGGTAGTGTGAGAAATTAACCCATATGATAAGGTCACCTTGAAGGTTAATTAGGTGGACACATCTGCCGTGTCTAGTAAGCCTCCTCCAATAGCCACCAGACACGGTCGTTTCCCTAATACCTGGGGTACTTATTGGCATAATGACCGGTCTGCCTACAAACAAAGCAGTACTGGATGAGATTTAGATTCCCCCGAGATACCTCCATGGGCTCCACCATACTGCTCTTCTGAGTCACAGATTCCACAGGATTGGTAAAGCTTGGAGCTAGCTGAAACCTTTGTCTACACTTGGCTCGCTCCAATCTTCATTCAGCGTGCCAAAGATCCATGCGAGTGGACACAGATATTAAGTCCTCCAATGCAGTTGTGATCTCCCTAGTGGCCAAAGCATCCTTCACGTGGTCAGCAAGACCACTCCAAAATACAGGAATCAGGACCTTATCCGACCACTCCAACTCGGAAGCTAAAGTCCTAAATTGGATGGGAAATTGGCTGGCCGTGGAAGAGCCCTGGGTTAACGCCAAGAGTAGGAGTGTGGCATCATGGGTAAGCCGAGGTCCTAGAAAGACCTGTTGCAGAGCGCCCAGAAAGCGAGACGTGGTGTGGACCACCTGGTCATTGCGCTCCAATAGCAGCGTAGCCAATTCCAACAACATGTATGTAATCCAAAGCGGACTTATATGATATTAGCCGCAAGAAGAGAACCATATAATTAAAATGTATATAAATCTTTATTCACATTTTATAAATAAAAACAACAAGACCTAACAATATCCAGAAACAAAGTATCCAAGAGAACGACTGGATCACATTACCTTATATATTTATCTCAACAATGTTCCCAGCTATGCTGACATGTCTATGACACCTACTAGGGAGTCTAATATAGTGCATCAAAATATCAAATACTGTTATTATTGTCTTCTGCTGTAGATATGTAAAGTTAATGGTAATCCATACAAAATTCCCCCTATCCACATCAAAAAGAACCAGCCAACATGGCCCTACATATGTGATTACAATATCCAAAGTGCTATCTATACCTTAGACAATGAGTCCCAAGGCAGGCCAAATGGTGCAGTGTGAGAGTCGATCAATTCATCATCGTGCCCCCCAACAACGTAGCCCATGTCCATCAACAAGGACACCTCAAATCCCACCTTGGCCTGCTCAGATGGAAAACATGAAGCCAGTAGCTCCAGCTCAATCGAACACTGGTTCACAAATCCCCTGCAAGCCTTGCTGTCCCATGAGAACTTATAGGGTAGGGGGAAATGTGAAAAAGGCGGAACAGGAGTCGCAACAGAAACTCTAGTGACGTTTTAGCTGGCTGCTTGTGCTTCTACTGCAGATACATCCACAGCTGAAATAGCCCGTTCAAGCGTGGACAGCCTGCCCTCCAGCTGCTGGATGTACCACAGGAGATGCTGCTCATCCACCATGACTAGCCAGACCCTGGCACTAGTATAATGATAGGGTTGGCAGATTGCACTAAATGAAATATAACTTAAAGTGCAATCGCAGCACAGGGTCCACCATGCAGAGATGTATAACTGCTGCTAGTGTGAACAATTGCGGAACAAAGCAGTGAGCGTTAACATTAATCAGACTGCATTAACTCCACACAGTATGAACAGAATGCAAAGTACCAAGCTCAGTTACTTCACTGAGAGGTACTGCACTCAGTGTGCTGAGTACTGTTCCTTGTTACACGTCACAGGGATGATAGCATTTGGGTTGTGCTCGCTCTGCAACTAAACTGTGCTACCCTCACAAAAGAATGAAGCAGATGCTGAGCCAAAAGAAATAACTCATATGATGCTAGGTGCAAAGTCCCGACGCTCTCCCTGACAGGTGTAGCTTGAGGGCTGGACTTGCTCTGTATCTCAGCTGTGCTAACCGCACGCAAGAAGGAGACAGATGCTAGGTCAAGGTGACGTTAACCAGTCCTAACCATACCTGCCAACGAAAGTACTCTGTGAATAGAGCAACACATGCAAACATACACCTCACATAAGTGATACTAGCGCACCCGCATGCACCGCTGAGAACCTTTTAAATGCTAAGCTCCACCCCAAACATTCATGCCCAGTCAGTCGAGGCATCACCCGCGGAACAATCCGGGACTGCCACATCACAAGAGCAGCTAGCGTACGACCACCAATGAGAAGATGTCACATCACAGTCATGCTCAGTAAGGTGATCTCTGGACTTGGACTCTGGAGCGCAGGGTTGCACCAGAATATCACTGGCTACCATAGACTTGGCTGGAGAGCCAGCAGTAACCAAGTGTATGGCACGAGCCTGAGCAAGGTACTGGGACCGATGTCTGTGCTTAACAGCACCTCCCTTGGCCGAACCTGCATGGGAGACCGCAAGAGCAGATAATGCTTGGGATCTATCCTGCGCAGTGGGAGAATCCCGACACCTAACACACTCATCTCTAATTATCAGGTATTTTATAGTGGTTTTTCTAGGGGACAATAACTCTGAAATATATTATTTGGTTGTAATGCGGAGATGCAGTAGACGCCCATATAAGTTTGAGTGCTATATTATGGCTCCATACTATTTAAAGTTTTTAATATAGCTGGATACACAATATCTAATGTCATAATTGCCATAGTGAATTGTGGAAAATCTAGTTGTTAGGTATGTTATACACTTATCTAAAAATAGCAAATATCTGTGGTTAGTTATAGCACGTCACTTCTCTTATTTTCCCATCACACCTCTCATTTTCCCCCTCACATCTCTCATTTTCTCCCTCACACCTCTCATTTTCTCCCTCACTCCTCTCATTCCCCCCTAACACTTGTCATTTCGACCTCACATCTGTCATTTTCCGATCACTACACTATTTTCCCTCACTCCTCTCATTTTGCACTCACACCTTTTCATTTTCACCTCACACCTCTCATTTTCACCTCCGTATATACATGTTTGTCATCTCCCTTATATATAGTATACACCTGTATGTCATCTCCTGTATATAGTATATACCTGTATGTCATCTCCCCTGTATATAGTATATACCTGCTGTGTGTCATCTCCCCTGTATATAGTATATACCTGTGTGTCATCTCCCCTGTATATAGTATATACCTGTATGTCATCTCCTCCTATATATAGTATATACCTGTATGTCATCTCCTCCTATATATAGTATATACCTGTATGTCATCTCCTCCTGTATATAGTATATACATGTGTGTCATCTCCCCTGTATATAGTATATATCTGTGTGTCATCTCCTCCCGTATATAGTATATACCTGTATGTCATCTTCTATATATAGCATATACCTGTCTGTCATCTCCTCCTTTATATAGTATATACCTGTAGGTAATCTGCTCCTGTATATAGTATATACCTGTGTGTCATCTCCTCCTGTATTTAGTATATACCTGTATGTCATCTCCTCCTGTATATAGTATGTAACTGTATGTCATCTCCTCCTCTATATAGTATATACCTGTGTGTTATCTCTACTGTGTATAGTATATATCTGTGTGTCATCTCCCCTGTATATAGTATATACCTGTGTGATCTCCTGTATTAGACCTCGTTAACACGTTATTTGCTCAGTATTTTTACCTCAGTATTTGTAAGATAAATTGGCAGCCTGATAAATCCCCAGCCAACAGGAAGCCCTCCCCTGGCAGTATATATTAGCTCACACATACACATAATAGACAGGTCATGTGACTGACAGCTGCTGTATTTCCTATATGGTACATTTGTTGCTCTTGTAGTTTGTCTGCTTATTAATCAGATTTTTATTTTTGAAGGCTAATACCAGACTTGTGTGTGTTTTAGGGTGAGTTTCGTTTGTCAAGTTGTGTGTGTTGAGTTTTGTGTGGCAACATGCGTGTAGCAACTTTTTGTGTGTCGAGTTGCATGTAACAGATTAGTGTAGCAAGTTGTGTGCAGCAAGTTTTGCGCATGGCGAGTTTTGCGCGTGGTGAGTTTTATGTCTGGTGCCTTTTGAGTATGTGCAAGTTTTGTGTGAGGCAACTTTTGCATGTGTTGCAAATTTTGTGCATGTGGCAATTTTTCCGTGTGTGCAAGTTTTGCGTGTGGTGAGTTTTCCATGAGGTGAGTTTTGCACTTGTAGCGAGTTTTGCGTGAGCCTAGTTTTTGCATGTGGCGAGTTTTGCGCGTGGCGAATTTTGAGCGGCGACTTTTGTGTTTCGACTTTTATGTGGCGAGGTTGGTGTATGTGTGGTGAAATGTGTGCTGAGGGTGGTATATGTGTTCAAGCACGTGGTAGTGTGTGGCGCATTTTGCGTGTGTGTTCATATCCCCATGTGTGGTGAGTATCTCATGTCGGGGCCCCACCTTAGCAACTGATCGGTATATACTCTTTGGCGCCATCGCTCTCATTCTTTAAGTCCCCCTTGTTCACATCTGGCAGCTATCAATTTACCTCCAACACTTTTCCTTTCACTTTTCCCCATTATGTAGATAGGGGAAAAATAGTTTGGTGAATTGGAAAGCGCGGGGTTAAAATTTCACCTCACAACGTAGCCTATGACGCTCTCAGGGTCCAGACGTGTGACTGTGCAAAATTTTGTGGCTGTAGCTGCGACGCCTGCAACACTTTTCATTTCACTTTTTCCCCATTATGTAGATAGGGGCAAAATTGTTTGGTGAATTGGAAAGCGTGGGGTTAAAATTTCACCTCACAACGTAGCCTATGACGCTCTCAGGGTCCAGACGTGTGACTGTGCAAAATTTTGTTTCTGTAGCTGCGACGCCTCCCAACACTTTTCATTTCACTTTTTTCCCCATTATGTAGATAGGGGCAAAATTGTTTGGTGAATTGGAAAGTGCGGGGTTAAAATTTCACCTCACAACATAGCCTATAACGCTCTCAGGGTCCAGACGTGTGACTGTGCAAAATTTTGTGGCTGTAGCTGCGACGCCTCCCAACACTTTTCCTTTCACTTTTTTCCCCATTATGTAGATAGGGGCAAAATTGTTTGGTGAATTGGAACGCGCGGGGTTAAAATTTCGCCTCACAATATAGCCTATGACGCTCTCGGGGTCCAGACGTGTGACTGTGCAAAATTTTGTGGCTGTAGCTGCGACGGTGCAGATGCCAATCCCGGACATACACACACACACACATACACACATTCAGCTTTATATAGTAGATATACATACATATACAGTATATACTTTGAGAGTGAGACCTACATAAATTACAATACAGAGTTTTTTACAATAGTCAGCAGACTGCATCAAACAATCAATCAGCAGATGAGATGGAAAGTTGCCAACATAAGAATGTCTTTGTAATAGGCAACTAACACTTATGAATGCAAGAAATAAAAAGATCAAACAGAAAACAATTGGAAACAAGATTTCAGAGCCAGAACATGAAATAAGCAGGCTATGAAATGGACAGAGATATATAACAAAATCAATTACTACTCATGTTTGTCTATAATTTCATTGGCTAGAATACGCCCAGCATATTTTCTACTTCCAATTTCATTTTTTTTTTTATTTTGGCAAGAGAGTGAAAAACGTCTTTTCATATTTCTGTGATTGTTTACTGAAAGCCTGCAGCTCCCGCTCCTGAACGAAGAGGAAGGAATCGCTGCAACATTATTAAAAATACATGCTGTTCTTATTTAACGGTCAGGAGTACGAGCTGCAATCTCATATTGACAGTGGTAAGGGTCACCGGTCCTCTTGACGCAAAGTGGTAGCTTATTCTAATTATTGAGACTGATATATTCACTAAGGGCAATCAAGCGATGGCAAGATGAATACTCTTGGAGACCTCGCTTTGAACCTTTCCAGTAATACAAGGAAGTACTGTATTTTGCTAGGGTTCTTTTGTATTTTCTCCTGTTTTATATTATCTATTGTTGCTATTGGTTATTATTACATTGATCATACATATACTAATTATTAGTTTATATTAAAGCACTACAGCAGTGGGGTTCTTTATGTTAGCGCTGGAGTGATGCCACTAATCTCGTATTATACTCACCAGCTGCCATCATCAGCTCATCCCGACACCACTCCAGTCCAACACCATCATTTTTTGACCACAACTTCTGAATAAGTGTCAGAGGTAACGGTCACATGCTCTTAATGCAAGTCTGTCAGGGCCTCGCCTCATTCTGGGTCTCATAGACTTACATTGAGTTGTGACTTCCGGATCGCCCAGCAAACACTGGGGCAATCCGGCAGGTCACAAACTGCAGAAGAATGACTGGAGCAACACCAAGAACAGATGAAGACGGTGGTACGTATGTTACTGGAGTCAATAAACTAAGATTAGTGGTAAAAAAATAAATAAATAATGAAGTGATGCTTTAAAGGAGTTCCTTAAAAAACATATTATAGCATTGTACGTGGATCTCTAGAATTTAGATAAATGTGAGGGCAGCTACAAGGAGCATCCATCTTGCTGGATGATCTGGCACTTCCATGCATTAAACAGATGACTTATTGATTAAAATAGACACTATGTAATTCTTTATCTCCTCCGTGGTGGCGCTGCAAAGATATTGATTACTTGGTGGACCTTGCAGTGGACTTGGATGGTGTGTGAGAATGGCTTGAATCATGTTACCCTTCTAAGTTTATCAATGTGTCAATTTCTTTCTTTCACACAAAAAAATGCCAATTTTTATCGATGTTCTGAAACCGATTCTTTTCCATTTTTGGTCTATGTTTTTACCATTCATGTGTGAGAAACAAGGACTGATTGCCATTTCCTAAGCTTCTCCTACCTAACAGTCACTGAAAAACAGAAAGTGCACAGATGCAACATGGATGGCATCCGTAAGAAGTCCATTTTTATTGCCGAACTATTCACTGATACAGGCAATTTTGGTAGGATCAAATTTGGATTTCTCTGAGTTTTTCTTTCTTCAATCCAATGGTCTGCAGAAAAGCATGTCTAAAAAGACCCTTATTCTGTAATAGGGATGTGTTCTATCCAGAAAAAAAATCAAATGTTGGAATTGTGTCTAATAAAAAAAACCTTTAGAATCTGTTTAGCTTCTGATCCTGACTATAAGCACTTTACAGAATATTTATTATTTAGGCTTTAGAATCTACTATTGTACATGCTGGCTTCCCGTAAGATCCACGTGAAAAGGGAACACAGGTTGTTAGCATATGAGAGCCCCTCTTAAAGGATTATTCCAATCTCAGGCACTTATGCACACCTCATCTCCTTCCATACGTCTCTGACTGATGTGAGTGAATATAGAAAGCTGTCTCTTCCTTTAAATTCATGTCCTCGTCTCTGTCATGTCATAATCTGAACAAAATAGTGAAGCATAATTTGATCTAAAAACAATAAGGACCCGATGATACAGGAAGATGGCATGGTGGAACTGTAGCTGTAATGGATTTTCACTGCATAAAACAATCATTTTAAATTATTGCAAAAAAAAGAAACATATAGAATATTCCCAGAGGACCACACATGGTCGTTTATAATTGTCTTTTACAAACTGTTCTAGGAAGCTTTTTCAATTTGCGAAAAAAAATAAGTTTGTGAGTTTGTGACAAAAACCAATCAAGCATAAAGCAAATTACTAATCCCATTTAGTCAATTATTCACTTCCACCCTAAAATTTAGAAAGAGATCTTCCCTCTTTGTAAGCGCTTGAAAGTATCACAAATTGGTTCCTTTAGCAAAAAGTTAGGTGCATGTGTAGATATCGAAATTAGATTGTAGAAATTGTAAGATGTGCTTAGGATCTTTTAAATTACCGTAAGTTTCATTAATGAAGAAACTTGGGTTTTTTTAACCCTGCTGTTGTCTTCGGTCTGGGGAGACCGATTTTGAACGTTGGTATTTTTTGGGGTGTTCAAGATGCGGTTCTGAAACTTGTGGTTGATTGACTTAAATGAGGATGGGTCGGTCGGCCACGGATTTCAGAGCCGCATCTTGAATATTTTAAAGAATATTGAAGTTCAAGGTCGGTCGTTTTTGACCGAAGACAACAGCAGGGTTAAAAGATCCTAAGCACATCTTACAAACTCTACAATCTAATTTCGATTGTCTTGGCTGGTTAACATGCAACGTGATGTCGCTTTGTTGTAGCATTTTAAACTATTTATCCATAGCAACTCTAGTAAATCAATTCAAGGAATATAGCTATTGATAATGGATTCATCAGGGACTATGAATACTTAGAGAATTTATGTATTGACAAATAATGGACTTCAACCTGATTTCACTTGGATTTTCCTGTAAATTAATAAACTTTGAACTCTTATTTAAATATTTATCCAAAGAGCTTTATTAGCAGAAAGGAAATATATGTAATCATGAAAATTCAGTTGAGCCAGAAGAAGGCGCGTGTGAGATGGAAGAACAGCTGTTGCTCATTTCACTGATGTCTCTGTCTGCAACTAATCTGACTGAAATAAAGTGCATTTTACTGAAATTGCTAGTGGTTAGAGCCACGCCTCATACTGTCCTCTGAATTTTTATGACTCCCTTACAAATATCAAGCTAAGCACCGCAGGATTATGGATAAATGTATGTATACCCACAGATGGATAAATACAGGTGCCTCTCACAAAATTAGAATATCATCAAAAAACTAATTCATTTCAGTTCTTCAATACAAAAAGTTAAACTCATATATTATATAAAGCAATTACAAACACAGTAATCTATTGCAAGTGTTTATTTATGCTAATGTTGATGATTATGGCTTACAGCCAATGAAAACCCAAAAGTCATCTCAGTAAATTAGAATACTTTATAACACCAGCTTAAAAAAATGATTTTAAAATCTGAAATATTGGCCTACTGAAATGTATGTTCAGTAAATGCCCTCAGTACTTGGTTGGGGCTCCTTTTGCATCAATTACTGCTTCAATGCAGCGTGGCATGGAGACGATCAGCCTGTGTCACTGCTGAGGTGTAATGGAAGCCCAGGTTGCTTGATAGCAGTCTTCAGCACGTCTGCATTGGTGCGACTGATGTCTCTCATCTTCTTGACAATACCCCATAGATTCTCTATGGGGTTAGGGTCAGGCGAGTTTGCTGGCCAATCAAGCACACTGATACTGTTGTTTTTAAACCACGTACTGTTATTTTTGGCAGTGTAGACAGGTGCCAAGTCCTGCTGGAGAATTAAATTTCCATCTCCAAAAAGTGTGTTGGCAGAGGGACGCATGAAGTGCTCTAAGATTTCCTGGTATACGGCTGTGCTGGCTTTGGACTTGATAAAATACAGTGGACCTACACCAGCAGATGACATGGCTCCCCAAACCATCAATGATTGTGGAAACTTCACAGTAGACCTCAAGCAGCTTGGATTGTGGCCTCTCCACTCTTCCTCCAGATGCTGGGACCTTGATTTCAAAATGAAATGCAAAATTTACTTTCATCTGAAAACAACACCTTGGACTACTAAGCAACAGTCCAGTTCTTTTTCTCCTTGGCCCAAGTAAGATGCTTCTGGCGTTGTCTATTGGTCATGAGTGGCTTGACACAAGGAATGCGACACTTGTAGCCCATGTCCTGGATACGTCTGTGTGTGGTGGATCTCCCCCAATTTTCGAATGGCCATTTCTTAACAATCCTTTTAAAGGGAACCTGTCACCCCGTTTTTTCAGTATGAGATAAAAATACTGTTAAATAGGGCCTGAGCTTTGCGTTACTATAGTGTATTTTGTGTACCCTGATTCCCCACCTATGCTGCCGAAATAACTTACCAAAGTCGCCGTTTTCACCTGTCAATCAGGCTGGTCTGGTCAGATGGGCGTGGTGACATCGCTGTTTCTTCCCCCAGATCTTGCATATCTTTCCATTGGTGGCGTAGTGGTTTGCGCATGCCCAACTTCTGAATCCAGTGTGCAGGCGAAGAAAAGACGCGCGATCAGCGCTATTTCCCTGGTGATCGGTGGGGGCGGCCATCTTCCTGAGGCCGCGCGTGTGCATATGGAGTCCTCTGCTGCCCGGGGTTTCAGGAAAATGGCTGCGGGATACCGCGCGTGCGCAGATGGAGATCGCGGCGGCCATTTTCCTGAAGCCGAGATGCAGCTATGGTTATCCTGGTTGCTTGTGCACCTTTTTCTACCACAAAATATTAAGTTAAGGGTACCATCATTTCTGTCCAGGCCTATTTCACGAGTTTTATTTTTTTTTATATTCCGTGGAAGCATGGTTGAAACCCAAAGTCTGACTTTCATTTGTTCATTTTCATAGATCCTTTATTTATTATTTCTTTTGTCAGAGTTAAGTTATTTCTGTGACCATTGTGGGTTTTTCTGTCATTAAACGAGGGGTGCCAACAATTTTGACCATGTGTGTATTTTTAGAACACCATTGATTCCATGGTGCTGCACATGAGATGGTGTTACATACAAAATACAAATGACAATGAACAAACTAACAATGACAGACTGGTACAGTGGGGAGAGGGCAATCTACAGTCTTTTCAAACTATGTTCACTCTGACAAACTGCAGCATTTTAGGGTAAAACATACCTGGCTGCAATAGCGCAGCCCGGCTCTTGTTCATGGTACCTTTGGTTTGGGCATTATGAATCTTATGACAGGTGTGTTTTTAAAAAAAAAAAAAATCTTCACTTAAATAAATAATTTGATAACATTTAATTTAAGTGTTTTTGCAGGTACTTTGCTTGATTGTCATATACCGATCTTTAGTAATTTTAGGCATTTTCTTATTGAACAAATAAAAAGTTGCCTTCAGAATTTCTGCATTTTTTCCTGTAACCAGACTTCGTAGTACTTGTAGGAGCTTGGATGACAGTTACATAGTCAGAGCTGAGCTGCAAGTTCATGTGAGAAGGAGCTAGTGTTTGTGTTCAAGATCAACTTGCAAAATCTTGAAAGAAGTTTTTTGCATGAATGGGAAATGCATAAAATAACTCAAAGCCAGAATAAAATATGGAAAGGAAAATATCTGGAACGGTACTCAATGTCATATGTGTATTTAAAGTGAAGCTACACCTTTGACATTGACTACACAGACAGCAGATGTAAGATTTATCATCTTTGCAATATAGCTGTTTTTTTAGTGCTGTTTTTCAGATTATTTCCATTCGGTGATACGTGGAAAAAAGTTTCTTGAAAATGATTCGCAAGCAGACTAGTTGTTGATGACAGGTCCTATAATGGAATATAATCTGTAACTCAGGATATTAAAGTGACCCTCTACGTGGATGGAAGGTCATTTTTCATTGTACAGTAGTTGTATTTAGCCATGTTTACTGTTGAACTGTAAAGTTAGGGGGTCATAGTGAACAATTAGCATCGAACCGAACTCTGAACACAGCCTTATTCCTGGAAGTCCAGATTAATGTTCGTCTTCGCATGCAGCACATTCAATCAAAAACTTTTGGACTGTGGACACTTCCGGATCCACCACAGCCATGTCAACTACTAGCCATGTCAACTATTGGCAAGGCTGTGATTGGCCGGCCCACCACATGACCTGGATTATATAAATGCTGGATTATGGGTGCTGCCACCATTCTGCTCTGCTAAGGGTAGTGAAAAGATGCAGATGGAGTGAGGGACAGTTTTAGGTTTTATCTGTGAACAGTTTTTTAAAAAAATTCTTGTGTACTGTATATGTAGTCTGCACCTGTGTCTGTGGGAGTAGTGTGTCTACAACCAATATTTTTTTTACTCTGCATCCGCATCTGTGGGAGTAGTGCGTGTAAAAACAGATTTTCTACTATACACCATGTCTGTGGAAACCAAATTAGACAGGATTAGAAAATAACCGCATCCAAAAATAGGAAACTGTATAAAGGTAGTTCTACGTTAAATTGATATAAGCATATAGAAAAAAAATAGTATAATGAACCAGATAGAAAAACTTTATTAATAACAGAACAAGTACAAATATAAATATTAAAAGGTAGCCAATGGCACTTCAAAAAGGGAGTCCAGCAGATTAAGGTGGCACCACCCTGGGCATGTAAGTTTAAAATAACATCTATATGGCATTAGTGCATAGTGGCACAGTGACATAGCACAATACAGTGCTAGATCAAATGTCTATAGTAAATCCAAGTTAAATAGGCCGGACACTTATAGTACATACCATGGAATCAAGCAAATAAGTTCAAATGGCGTGCCCGTGATAATATGCAGATGATATTGAAATGATGCACTGAAACTATCTAAAAATACATGTGAATGTAACTTACCTATGCCCAGGTGATGGTGCCACTACCCCTACGCGCGTTTCGGCAGCGTGCCTTCGTCAGTGACAGTACTGTGTGTAAAAACAAATTTTTCTAATCTGTACCTGTGTTTGTGATAGTACTATGCATAACACAAATTTTTCTACTCTGTACCGTGTCTGTGGGAATAGCGTGCATCATTTTTTTTTATCTGCCCTCATGTCTATCTTTTCTAGTCTGCACCCGTGTCTCTGATAGTACTGTGTTTAAATTTTTTTTCTAATCTGCCACTGTGTCTGTGGAAATAATATGTGTAAAACTGATTTTTTTTTTCTACTCTGCATCTTTATCAGTGATAGTACTGTCTGTAAAAACATTTTTTTCTAATCTGCACCCGTGTCTGTGATAATATTGTGTGTAAAAACAAATTTCTCTACTCTGCACCTGATTTTTTTATAGTAATGTGCATAAAAAAGAAAAACTCTAATCTGCAATGGTGCTTGTGGGAATAACATGTGTAAAAACAAATTTTTCTATTCTGCACCTGAGTCTGTGATAGTACTGCGTGCAAAACCATTTTTTTCTACTCTGCATTCGTGTCTGTGGGAGTAATGTGCATAAAACCTAATTTTTCTATTCTGCATCTGTATCTGTGATAGTACTGTGCATAAAAACAAATGTGTCTAATATGCATCCATGTTTGTGATAGTACTGTGCGTTAAAACACATTTTTCTACTCTGCACTCCATGTCTGTGATCTGTGTTAAAAAAAATTCTAATCTGCAACTGTGTCTGTGGAAGTAATGTCGTAAAAACACATTTTTCTACTCTACCCCCATGTCTATGATAATACTGTGTGCAAACAAAAATATTTTTACTCTGAATTCATGTCTGTGGGAGAAATCTGCATGAAATCAATTTTTTTCTATTCTGCAGCTGGGTCTGTGATAGTACTGTCTGTAAAAACTATTTTTTTCTAATCTGCACCCGTGTCTGTGAGAGTACTGTGTCTAATTTTTTTATAATCTGCACCCGTGTCTGTGGGAATGTTTTGTCTACATTTTTTTTATACTCTGCACCCATGTCTGTGGGCATAATTTGACTAATCAATACTTCAGAAAATGAAGAGAGCATCAAATAGTGGATGTGGATGTGGCCTCGGTACTGCCCGTAATATAGCCTGGCGTAGTGTGACTGTAATACAAGCTGGTGTAGTGTGCCTGTAATACAGCCTGATGGAAGGTGTCTGCAATACACCCTGGTGTATCGTGTTTGTAATACATCTCTTCCATGGTCTATAGCTTGATACTTTTTTTTCCATTCACTCATTGACAGATTGATGTTTTTTTATGGTGATCTGTAGTTAGAAATTCATAAAAGCAGGCAAAATAATCTCATTGAATGACCAATCACAGTTTGACTCCACCATCCATGTGTACCTGGTAGTCGTGGTAGACTTTAATGTACGCTACTTGTCCTGGAGCTGTTTTTTATTCAAAAATTACAAATATTGCAATAAATATTTAAAACCCAAACAGATACAAAACCACAAACCCAAAAGTCCAGCAAAGGAAACTTTTCAGCAAAACTCCAAGCAAAAAACTACAGACTCAATCTTTACTTGCTCCTTTCTTTGCCTTTGTCTTTATTCTTTATTCTCCTTGAATTTGTCTTTGTCTTTTTTCTTTTTATTTTTTACTTCCTCCATGGATTTGCCTCATCCAAGGGAGAAGAGATTAATAACAGGTCATAAAACATTACAACACATTGGAACACATCACTTCATTCCACTCCCACTCTGTCAAACACTCAATTTTCCCAAAACATCCGGCCCATTGCAGGGCCACTGGCCATAGTATACTCCAAAAACATAGTCTTTGCTTTCCCAATAAACATTTTATACTCAAAACAAAAAACCCCACACCCCACAACTCGGCACGAAAATGGTCCATGGCATGTCCATTCCATCATAGCTTCTTATAGGTCCATCACAAAGTTCCTCTTCTTTTCGGCTTCCCGGCAAACGTTTGTTTTTAACAAATACCCTCACCTCCACCCCACCTAGACTAAACCCACCCAATACATCAAATTCCTGACAATCATTACAATCTTAACAAAATGCAATATAAACTCGCCCCAGACCCATATTTGGCGCCTGTAAGCCTTATATCGGTACTTAACCTGTAAAACAAAAAGTTACACGTGAAAAGCAACAGCCAACCACCAGATAACTGCTACTTTAACCCCTTAGTGACCACAAATGCATCTTTTTACTGACCTGAGATAGGAGAGAATAGCATCCCCTTAGCTGACAACTATCTGCATCAGCCACTAGTGTTGGCATTGACCATAGCTGTTTACCCCTTAAATGCTGCTGTCAATGATGACTGCAGCATCTAAATGGTTAAGAGAGTACAGGAGCTACTTCTTTAACCCCATTTGCACCCTGAGATCTATCTTGATTGTGTGCTATTGATGTTTGCCATGGCAATTCATGGCCAAATAACTGCTTTAGAGTCTGCAGGTTATAGTGACCTGTTCAGAAGCTAGAAACATTTAGATGGTAAAAATAAACCCTTTCATTCCTGTTATGTCACTTTGCATTAATTGCTGAAAAGCACCTGAAGTACCTTAAAGCAATTTTGAATACGTTGAGGGGTGCTGATTTTAAAATGATATCACATTTGGGTGCTTTCAATATATAGGACCCCCAAATCACTTCAGAACTGAACAGGTCCCTATTATAATAAGTTTTGCAAATTTCCTTGAAAGAATGAAAAATTTCTGCTACATTTTTAAATCTTCTAAAATGCTAACAAAATAAAACAACATTTTACAAACCATGCCGATGTAAACCCAACATGGGAGAAATGTTATTTATTAATGCTTTTGTGTGATATGGCTATCTGGATTAAAGTATAACCATTCAAAATTTGAAAATTGCTCATTTTTTTCAAAAAAATTTCAATTTCTGATATTTTTATAAATTAAAGCAAAACATAGACCAAAATTTACGATTATCATAAAGTATAATGTGTCAAGAAAAACAGTCTCAAAATCAATGGGATATGTTGAAGCATTTCAGAGTTATTACATACAGCTCTGGCAAAAATTAAGAAACCACCACATCAAAACCCTGTCATGGGCAGCCCAATCTCCAGACCTGAACCCCATTAAAAACCTCTGGAATGTAATCAAGAGGATGATGGATAGTCACAAGCCAGCAAACAAAGAAGAACTGCTTAAATTTTTGCGCCAGAAGCAGTGTGAATGACTGGTGGAAAGCATGCCAAGACGCATGAAAGCTGTGATTAAAAATCATGGTTATTCCACAAAATATTGATTTCTGAACTCTTCCTGAGTTACACATTAGTATTGTTATTTCTAAATGATTATGAACTTGTTTTCTTTGCATTATTTGAGGTCAGAAAGCACTGCTTTTTTTAAATTTTGACCATTTCTCCATTTCAGAAAAAAAATACAACATTTATTGCTTGGAAATTCGGAGACATGTTGTCAGTAGTTTATAGAATAAATGAACAATTTACATTTTACCCAAAAATATACCTATAAAGAGAAAAATCAGACAAACTGAACATTTTACAGTGGTCTCTTTTTGCCAGAGCTGTAAAGTGACGCTGGTCAGATTTTAAAAAATTAACCTGGTCACTAAGGGGTTAGTTATCCTATCACCTACCTATCACTCTATCTCTCTCTCTAACTAACTTTTGTCCCTATTTCCCTGCTTACCTTTCCCTGTCTATTCCTAATTGTCCCCCTCTCTACCTCCCCTATCTGCCTTACTACTTATCTATTTATCTATCTATCCATTTGAATTGTAGGCTCATGGCCCGGGAGAGACAAGTTTGTCCATTTATCTGTATGCTAATAGCTCAAGAGAGGTATGTACAGTGGACCCATTAGAGGGAGGCACCTTGCCATGGTTGATGGGCATACATGAATTGGCCAATGTAAGTGCTAAGAACCTTCATTTTATTTTTGAAAGTACATCTTACTGAGTAATAAGTAATAAGTTTAGATTCAATGTCTACAGTGTTTGCATATATCTTGGCTCATATAGAGTGCTTCTGTGTTCTTTTTCTATATAATGCAGCTATCGCAGCTGGCACCTGTTCACACTTAGGAGGCGCTGGTTAGGTTCTTTCTTTCTTTCATTCTTTCTTTCTTTCTTTCTCTCTCAGTATAGTACATTAAAACAGGACCCCCTCCAAAGCAGGAAAGCCCTCCTCATACGCAGCCTCTCAAACTCCAGAGAACGCACTTTCCCCAGGTCACCAAGAATTCTCCTAATCACCTCTTCTCGATGGAGGACTTTTTGCTACGTAGACACTTAACACTGTGCATTGCTCATCTAGAATTAGTTTCTAAGCTAACTAGAAATAAAGTGCACTGATTTCGGCCACCCATGGACCCGAATGCCCCATAAGCAAACCCCGCATAAGACAGGCAAGTCAGTCTAGGGAAGTGCGCACCCTATTATAGACCCCTGTATTAAAAGGACACCGAGGAAGGAAGTGATCCATGCTTTTCAGCATGCCGCTGCACTCGTAGTGGAGACAATCCTGGTCATCAGAGTTCCTGTACTTCAGTTTGTCCCTTAGTTACAGTTTCCCATTGAAAAAAACACAAATATTGAGCTTAACTTGAGTTGGTACACATGCAGAAGTTAAACGCATGTTCACATTGGCCACAAACCATTAAAACCTACAAGAGAAAAAGTAAGCAAAAACCCTGATGTAACTAAGTAAAAAAGCAAAAGTGCATTTAAATAACACAGTTTTTAGTAATACTGTTTTTTTTTTTTATCAAAAAATAGGTTAACTGTGATCGGAACAGTCCTACACTGTCTAATATTAAAACCTTACCATGTGTCAATGTTGACCTCAGTGTGAATAAGGGCAGACAAAAGGACTGGGCCCAACCAGGGAACACCAGACTGGGTAAGACAGTGTAGGACTGTCACGATCATAGTTACCTTGATGCGGTGGGATGACTTTTGTGCTATTTTAAAACTCTGTTATTTAAATGCACTTTTGCTTTTTTACTTAGGTACATCAGGGTTTTTGCTTACTTTTTCTCTTGTAGGTTTTATAGTTTCCCATTGAAGCAGCTCCAAGCCAAGTCCCAAAACTTCAAGATGGTCTGTTAAGAATTCCACTACCTAAGCCCCACCAACAGATCCTGGCACCAAAGGCTTCTGAAAATGGGTCAACAGGAACTTACTGTCAAGGAATTTCCTGAACATGGTCCTTATCTCCCACATTCACAGACCCCACCTGCGGATTACTTTCAGAAGCGAAGTAGCATAAGCGGAAGATGCCCATGTGGATTCTGAAGGCCCTTCACATGTCCTCCTGTCTCCCATTCCTGGATGGAAGGTCAAAACCACCCCCTACATTATAATACCCACGGGGAGTCCTCTCTAACCAGAGGTTGCAGATGCTTGCATTAAGAAAGGTGTTTAGTAAAAACACCACTGGGCGGACCATACACAACCCACCTAGTCTCTTTGTGCGGTAAGCAACCTGTCTTTTCTCTAGGCTCAGCCTGTTCTCCAAATATTTGGCAGTAGACCTGTGTTCTTAGAGGTTCTGTAACATGCAAACATTGCCGAAGTATGTTAAGAATAGAAACAAAAAACTCTTGACCAGATTAACCCTTTTCCTCAGGATGAAGGACCTCACAATTTTGCAGGGGGTAGTCATCTATTTCAAAATCAATGCCTAGAATCTTTACTGAGGCACTGGAAGGATGACGGGGAGATCAAAACTGGGATCCCCCCTCCAAACCAGAGACTGTCACACTTTTCATATTTATCATAAACCGAATGTCTCCAAGTAGTGATCAACCTCAGACATTAGCCGTTCTTTCTCCTCTCTAGGACACAAAAAGAGAGACATTGCAAGCGTATACAACCACCCTCAGAGTGGATTCTGGGTCATCCTCCTTTAAAGAGGATTGATCGAGAACATGTATGGCAGTAGGATCAGAGGACAGCCCGGGCTGACTGGAGACCTAACCTCAAAAAGGGGACCAATCCAACTGTTCATGAGTGGAAAAGTCTTTTCTCCATTGTACAATACCTTTAACCAGTCGACTAACCTCTTAGGCAGACCATATCTCAGAAAGACAGACCAGAGGTACTCATGATTCACCAGGTCAAAAATCTTTGCTTAATCTAAGGACAACAAGTACCCATTGCAGAGACCCACCCTACTCTGCTCCACTGTCTCTCAGAAACCAAGCACAGTACTAAACATTCCATGGCCTGGAACAGAGCAGTGCTGACCCTCAAAAGGAGTAATGTTGTAAACTTCATTAATATCAATATTATAAATATTCAATATTAAACAGTTTATATTGACACACTATGGTATGCCAATTCTCAATATGGAACGTGTCTTAACACTTTGACAGGATAATTAAGGCTGGCCTCCTCTTCTAACTGGGCAGAGTGTCAGAGGAAAGACACTCGTTAACCCCTTTCTGACATATGATGTACTACCCAGTCGAGGTGGTATGGGCCTGTATGACCACCGACGGGATAGTACGTCATCGCCAATCAGCCGCGCTCACAGAGGGAGCGCGGCCAATTGGGACCGGGTGTCAGCTGACTATCACAGCTGACATCCGATACTATGTGCCAGGAGCGGTCACCTCGAAACATTGCGATCAAACATGATTGCAGCATTCCCGTGGCATAGGGAAGCATCGTGCAGGGAGGGGGCTCCCTGCGTGCTTCCCTGAGACCCTCTGAGCAACGCGATGTGATCGCATTGCTCCAAGGGTCTCCTCCATCCTCCTCCCTGCAGGCCCCAGATCCAAAATGGCCGCAGGGCTCCTTCCGGGTCCTGCAGGGAGGTGGCTTGCAATCACCTGCTCAGAGCATAATACTAATCAGATCACACAAGGTGAGGGTAAAACAGTGTGGCATTACTTTATTGAACCACTAAACAGGCAAATAACACATAGAACAGTCCCAGCACTATACCCAAGATGGTGCAAAATCGAAGAGTATCACCCTGTGACTTCATAGCTTCCCGGGCTGACAACCCCCACCTGTGATATGCACAGATAGAAGGTAATGACGAGCTTAGGAAGCTGACAGTTCATTGAGGTACAAGGCCATGTGACCATAGGGTCACAACCAGGCTTCTTCTACCATATCCATGGGGTTAAGGTGACCGGTGTGTCAAAATTCTGACTACCCCAAACAAATCCATGGATTCAGTGATGTTTAATGGAGCAGATCTGTATTCTTTCAGCTGGGGCTGTGGTCCCTTAAGCTGGAATCCTGTTGAATATCAAATCTGTGTCCATCGTGATGCAGCCATGATGTTATGGTAGCTGTCTTGCAGAGTGTTTCTGGCTGTGGTTTTGTAAGGAGTCTCTGGCTCTCTGAAACTTTGAATGCCCTGTTACAGAGACATACAGTGGGGCAAAAAAGTATTTAGTCAGTCAGCAATAGTGCAAGTTCCACCACTTAAAAAGATGAGAGGCATCTGTAATTTACATCATAGGTAGACCTCAACTATGGGAGACAAACTGAGAAAAAAAAATCCAGAAAATCACATTGTCTGTTTTTTTAACAATTTATTTGCATATTATGGTGGAAAATAAGAATTTGGTCAGAAACAAACAATCAAGATTTCTGGCTCTCACAGACCTGTAACTTCTTTCTTAAGAGTATCCTCTTTCCTCCACTCATTACCTGTAGTAATGGCACCTGTTTAAACTTGTTATCAGTATAAAAAGACACTTGTGCACACCCTCAAACAGTCTGACTCCAAACTCCACTAAGGTGAAGACCAAAGAGCTGTCAAAGGACACCAGAAACAAAATTGTAGCCCTGCACCAGGCTGGGAAGACTGAATCTGCAATAGCCAACCAGCTTGGAGTGAAGAAATCAACAGTGGGAGCAATAATTAGAAAATGGAAGACATACAAGACCACTGATAATCTCCCTCGATCTGGGGCTCCACGCAAAATCCCACCCCGTGGGGTCAGAATGATCACAAGAACGGTGAGCAAAAATCCCAGAACCACGCGGGGGGACCTAGTGAATGAACTGCAGAGAGCTGGGACCAATGTAACAAGGCCTACCATAAGTAACACACTACGCCACCATGGACTCAGATCCTGCAGTGCCAGACGTGTCCCACTGCTTAAGCCAGTACATGTCCGGGCCCGTCTGAAGTTTGCTAGAGAGCATTTGGATGATCCAGAGGAGTTTTGGGAGAATGTCCTATGGTCTGATGAAACCAAACTGGAACTGTTTGGTAGAAACACAACTTGTCGTGTTTGGAGGAAAAAGAATACTGAGCTGCATCCATCAAACACCATACCTACTGTAAAGCATGGTGGTGGAAACATCATGCTTTGGGGCTGTTTCTCTGCAAAGGGGCCAGGACGACAGATCCGGGTACATGAAAGAATGAATGGGGCCATGTATTGTGAGATTTTGAGTGCAAACCTCAATCCATCAGCAAGGGCATTGAAGATGAAACGTGGCTGGGTCTTTCAACATAACAATGATCCAAAGCACACCGCCAGGGCAACGAAGGAGTGGCTTCGTAAGAAGCATTTCAAGGTCCTGGAGTGGCCTAGCCAGTCTCCAGATCTCAACCATATGGAAAACCTTTGGAGGGAGTTGAAAGTCCGTGTTGCCAAGCGAAAAGCCAAAAACATCACTGCTCTAGAGGAGATCTGCATGGAGGAATGGGCCAACATACCAACAACAGTGTGTGGCAACCTTGTGAAGACTTACAGAAAACGTTTGACCTCTGTCATTGCCAACAAAGGATATATTACAAAGTATTGAGATGAAATTTTGTTTCTGACCAAATACTTATTTTCCACCATAATATGCAAATAAATTGTTAAAAAAACAGACAATGTGATTTTCTGGATTTTTTTTTCTCAGTTTGTCTCCCATAGTTGAGGTCTACCTATGATGTAAATTACAGACGCCTCTCATCTTTTTAAGTGGTGGAACTTGCACTATTGCTGACTGACTAAATACTTTTTTGCCCCACTGTATCCCCTTTTTATAGTTCACAAGTATTTTCCTTCAAGCCATCATCCACAGGTCAAGGGGAAGGGGTGATGAGGTTAACCCACACTCTTTGATGATTTATAGTTTATCCTTCAATGTATGCAAGTCAACAAACTGCATGGCCTGGTTTAATTAATCTCATGGTCCTTAATTATATATATAGGCGAGTGGTCACTTCGATACTTAGCTAAACATGTTTCAAAGTGGTAAATACCATGCGAAAAATGAACTGAAGGAGAGCAAAAGGTGAAATAAAATTAATATCTTTATTTATTGGTAACATTAGCATATAAAATTAATTAAAAAGACTAGGTAATGAGCCTCCAAATTTGAGGGGGTAATCCTGCAGCAGAGTAATTATATTTGCATATATGCACATAAATTAAAATTAGCGTTACAAGGAATAGAACACCCTGCCAGAGGAATAGTAGGCCACTTGGTGGAGAGCACCCGTGTGGTAATTTGTACCCACCAAGTTTTGGCCTGGTTTAATGTGTAATCAACATATCAACAAACATAATTATTCAGTGATCCCTGTTTTGCAAAGATAACAGTAAAATAAACCATAGGAGCTGATATATGAGGTAAAAAACAACATTTCATCAATTTACAAATATCAATTCATTCTACAAGAAGAGTCAACATAAAGATAACAGTTTATGGCTCCTGGCTTACTGAAAATAGACATCTGGATAATTAACAATAAATGCTGTGTCATCACAGGTGTGAGTTAGGGATATGCAACACCCGCTTGGGCTGTGGCGTACTCTGAACCAGGTCAGACAGCTCTTCAAGGGGTGGTCATGGCAGCAGTGGCCCGATCCATGACCCTGGGCGCGCAATAAAAAGGATGAATGAGGGAAATGTTTATAGGGGGCTAATAATGAATAATGTTCGGCTAGAGATGGCTGACACTGCTTAAGGTAACCACTGGAGCCAGTGGTGAAGCAGCTGAGATGGTTTGACTCCCCACAGGTGGAGCGGGGCCCCAGGGCTACCAGAACAGTCTAAGAGGGGTTGTGGATGTTGGGGTGCAAGAATGATTGAAGGACACCAGGACTGTAGTTTCTTTACCTTTAATGGTAGGTGCAGTCCAGAGCACAGGAAACAGGTGGTATTGGAGATCTGGGCAGCCTGGAAGCAGTTAAGAATTCCCCTAGCCCTGTGGGGTTGGAAGCCTCCCTACTGCGCTGCTCTCTGGGTTCCTGATGCTTGTAGTTCTCCTCAAGTTCCTCTCTCAGTCTGTCCACTTAGTGAAACGCTACCCGCATGGCAGGTGGCTTGAGCATTTTCCAGGTGTCACTCACTCGTGGTGAATCCGGGCTCCATTATGCGGCTGTGCCTTCGGGTGTCAGTTGTGGCCAGGAGACCTGCAATCTCCTGTACTCCGGATTTGGCTGCGGGGCATGTAGCTACGCTCAATCCTGGGGTGAGCTCAGTCGCAGCTCCACTCCCAGGCTCTCCTCACATGCTTCCTCTCCCTTCACTGTCTCACATTAGACTCTCTAACCCCGCCTTCAGGCCAGAACTTATAGGGGAGCTACCCTGAAACTAGGTTTAGAGCTCTCCCTTCTAGTCTGGAGTCAGAATCGGTGTTGTATGCCAGCGTACCTGCTATTGGAATCCCTTCTTGCTTCCAGGCATGGCATCACCCCCGGTGAGGGAGGCAATGCCACTGTGGCAACCTAACTCCTGGGGTGCCACAGATGAGTGAACATGTTCAGTCATATTCAGATATCACTTGAATATCTGAGTGCTTGGATGTACTCGGCACCGCTGAAGTGACTCGGCAAATCACTTCAGAAAGTGACTTGTTACTTGTCAGCACGGTCACTTCCTTAATCCAATTTTGGCAAGACAGTGTCTGCACAGCATAGCTTTGCCAGCGGCGCTCCTCTTTGACCAGCTCATTATTCGACCAAAACAGCTCTAGGCTCTCCAGCTGAACCAAGCTGATGTAGAAGATAAAGGCCCCAAAAGGATGTATGATGGTAATGATGCTGGTTGCCCTGAACTTCAATTTCAGGAGGAGATTCCTCAATTTTGCTCTTGGTAGACATGCTTCATCACCCTTCCACAGAAAAGGGACCACATTCCTCCTAGTGGACTTGGGCCAAATTGTCGGTAGGGACAATACGGTTTCCCCCCTCTTTTATCTTGGACGGTGGCCAATCCATGCCTCTCTATCCAGAAAGACAAGTCCACCTCTTTTCCCTCTACATTGACCTTTTTGAGGGCTCCCAGGAAGCGGCTGTACAGAATGCTGCCCCCATAGACTAGAGATCCAGCTGAGCCATCTGCATAACCGCAAGGACCCCCACGTAGGGGTGGCAAATAGACAAGCTCCCCCTCGACCTCTAATACCCCTCCAATAGACACTTTTGCAACCACCTCCCCCACCCTATCCACACCCCCCTTGCACCCGCGGAGACTTTCATGCCCACATTGTCCACATCATCTTCATGATTCATTCCAGCAGCCATATTCATAGCCACACTTACTCCAGACATACAATTCAGACTATTCACACTAGAGCTACCACCAATAATCTTCACCAACTCATTCACACCATTACCTCCATTCACACCAGTGAGAGACACTCCACTCATATCACTCCTTTTATCAGTATTGCATTTATTCACCACCTTATTCACAAGATTGCCACCCTCTGGTGACTTTGCTTTTGCTTTTTACTGCAGTGAGATTTTTAAGTGCTGCTGCTCCTTTAACAGCTACAGTGCCGGCTTTCCGCAACCCGCCCTGAACCTGTGCACAGCCCTCAAAGCAGAGGCAGGAGCAAGCTTCGCTCCTGCTCCCTCCAAAGACTTCCTCACTGCTTGGGCCTCTGATGCCCTGGCTACTACAGGTCCTAGCAAAGGTAAGGCCATGGGCAGGGAGACTGTTGTGAATTCTGTGGCAGAGCTCCCTCCTGTGGTCACAACTGGTACTTCGGCTGATTCTCTCTGTGAGCTTCTGTTGGTGGAGGGAAGTGGTACTGCGGCTTCTGAGTTTCCTCCCTCAGGTGATCTGGTGAGGTCGTTAGGTGCTTCTCTACTTAACTCCACCTAATGCTTTGATCCTGGCTTCCTGTCAATGTTCCAGTGTTGGACTTGCTTTTCCCTGGATCATTCCTGTGGCCTGCTGCTCTGCATAGCTAAGTTCTTCTTTGCTATTTGTTTGCTATTTTTTCTGTCCAGCTTGTCTAATTTGTTGCTGGAAGCTCTGGGACGCAAAGGGTGTACCTCCGTGCCGTTAGTTCGGTACGGAGGGTCTTTTTGCCCCCTTTGCGTGGTTTTCTTTAGGGTTTTGTGTAGACCGCAAAGTTACCTTTTCTATCCTCGATCTGTTAAGAAAGTCGGGCCTCACTTTGCTGAATCTATTTCATGTCTACGTTTGTCTTTTCATCTTAACTCACAGTCATTATATGTGGGGGGCTGCCTTTTCCTTTGGAGTATTTCTCTGAGGCAAGGTAGGCTTATTTTCTATCTTCAGGCTAGTTAGTTTCTCAGGCTGTGCCGAGTTGCCTAGGCAGTGTTAGGCGCAATCCACGGCTGCCTCTAGTGTTGTTTGGAGAGGATTAGGGATTGCGGTCTGCAGAGTTCCCACGTCTCAGAGCTCGTTCTATGATTTTGGGTTATTGTCAGATCAGATGTGCTCTGACCGCTATGTCCATTGTAGTACTGAATTGCCTATCATAACAGTACAGGAAGCCAAAAGTACTAATGATTCTCAATAGAGGGAAAAAAGAAGTTCTGAGACCATTTTTTTTTCTTTGCACTGTGTTTTGCCTTTTTTTTCCCCTAGACATTTGGGTGGTTCAGTACACAGGTGTAGCGATGGACATTAGAAGTCTGTCTTCATTTGTGGATCAGCTCTCGGCAAGAGTACAAAAGATTCAAGACACTATTGATCAGAAAGCTATGTTGGAACCAAGAATTCCTATTCCTGATTTGTTTTTTGGAGATAGAACTAAGTTTCTGAGTTCCAAAAATAATTGTAAATTATTTCTGGCCTTGAAACCTCGCTCCTCTGGTGATCCAGTTCAACAGGTTTTGATTGTTATTTCTTTTTTGCGCGGCGACCCTCAGGACTGGGCATTTTCTCTTGCGCCAGGAGATCCTGCATTGAGTAATATCGATGCGTTTTTCCTGGCGCTCGGATTGCTGTACGATGAACCTAATTCAGTGGATCAGGCAGAGAAAAATTTGCTGGCTCTTTGTCAGGGTCAGGATGAGATAGAGGTATATTGTCAGAAATTTAGAAAGTGGTCCGTGCTCACTCAATGGAATGAATCTGCGCTGGCAGCTATGTTCAGAAAGGGTCTCTCTGAAGCCCTTAAGGATGTCATGGTGGGATTTCCTATGCCTGCTGGTTTGAATGAGTCTATGTTTTTGGCCATTCAGATCGGTCGACGCTTGCGTGAGCGTAAATCTGTGCACCATTTGGCGGTATTACCTGAGCTTAAACCTGAGCCTATGCAGTGCGATAGGACTTTGACCAGAGTTAAACGGCAAGAACACAGACGTCTGAATGGGCTGTGTTTCTACTGTGGTGATTCCACTCATGCTATCTCTGATTGTCCTAAGCGCACTAAGCGGTTCGCTAGGTCTGCCACCATTGGTACGGTACAGTCAAAATTTCTTCTGTCCGTTACCTTGATCTGCTCTTTGTCATCGTATTCTGTCATGGCATTTGTGGATTCAGGCGCTGCCCTGAATTTGATGGACTTGGAGTATGCTAAGCGTTGTGGGTTTCTCTTAGAGCCCTTGCAGTGTCCTATTCCATTGAGAGGAATTGATGCCACGCCTTTGGCCAAGAATAAGCCTCAATACTGGACCCAGCTGACCATGTGCATGGCTCCTGCACATCAGGAGGTTATTCGCTTTCTGGTGTTGCATAATCTGCATGATGTGGTCGTGTTGGGGTTGCCATGGCTACAAGCCCATAATCCAGTATTAGATTGGAAATCCATGTCGGTGTACAGCTGGGGTTGTCAGGGGGTACATGGTGATGTTCCATTTCTGTCAATTTCGTCATCCACCCCTTCTGAGGTTCCAGAGTTCTTGTCTGATTACCGGGATGTATTTGATGAGCCCAAGTCCGATGCCCTACCTCCGCATAGGGATTGTGATTGTGCTATCAATTTGATTCATGGTAGTAAATTCCCAAAAGGTCGACTGTTTAATTTATCCGTGCCTGAGCACGCCGCTATGCGCAGTTATGTGAAGGAATCCCTGGAGAAGGGACATATTCGCCCGTCATCGTCACCATTAGGAGCAGGGTTCTTTTTTGTAGCCAAGAAGGATGGTTCGCTGAGACCTTGTATAGATTACCGCCTTCTAAATAAGATCACGGTTAAATTTCAGTACCCCTTGCCATTGTTATCTGATTTGTTTGCTCGGATTAAGGGGGCTAGTTGGTTCACCAAGATAGATCTTTGTGGTGCGTATAATCTGGTGCGAATCAGGTGAGGAGATGAATGGAAAACTGCATATAATACGCCCGAGGGTCATTTTGAGTATCTAGTGATGCCATTCGGACTTGCCAATGCTCCATCAGTGTTTCAGTCCTTTATGCATGACATCTTCCGAGAGTACCTGGATAAATTCCTGATTGTGTACTTGGATGACATTTTGATCTTCTCGGATGATTGGGAGTCTCATGTGAAGCAGGTCAGAACAGTTTTTCAGGTCCTGCGTGCTAATTCTTTGTTTGTGAAGGGATCAAAGTGTCTCTTTGGTGTGCAGAAGGTTTCATTTTTGGGGTTCATCTTTTCCCCTTCTACTATCGAGATGGATCCTGTTAAGGTCCAAGCCATCCATGATTGGACTCAGCCGACATCTCTGAAAAGTCTGCAAAAGTTCCTGGGCTTTGCTAATTTTTATCGTCGCTTCATCTGCAATTTTTCTAGTATTGCCAAACCATTGACCGATTTGACCAAGAAGGGTGCTGATTTGGTCAATTGGTCTTCTGCTGCTGTGGAAGCTTTTCAAGACTTGAAGCGTCGTTTTTCTTCTGCCCCTGTGTTGTGTCAACCAGATGTTTCTCTTCCGTTCCAGGTCGATGTTGATGCTTCTGAGATTGGAGCAGGGGCTGTTTTGTCGCAGAGAGGTTCTGATTGCTCAGTGATGAAACCATGCGCTTTTTTTTCCAGGAAGTTTTCGCCTGCTGAGCGAAATTATGATGTGGGCAACCGAGAGTTGCTTGCCATGAAGTGGGCATTCGAGGAGTGGCGTCATTGGCTTGAAGGAGCTAAGCATCGCGTGGTGGTATTGACTGATCATAAGAACTTGACTTATCTTGAGTCCGCTAAGCGGTTGAATCCTAGACAGGCTCGTTGGTCGCTGTTTTTTGCCCGTTTTGACTTTGTGATTTCGTACCTTCCGGGCTCTAAAAATGTGAAGGCGGACGCTCTGTCTAGGAGTTTTGTGCCCGACTCTCTGGGTTTGTCTGAGCCGGCGGGTATCCTCAAGGAAGGAGTAATTTTGTCTGCCATATCCCCTGATTTGCGGCGGGTGTTGCAAAAATTTCAGGCTAATAAACCTGATCGTTGTCCAGCGGAGAGACTGTTTGTCCCTGATAGGTGGACCAATAAAGTTATCTCTGAGGTTCATTGTTCGGTGTTGGCTGGTCGTCCTGGAATCTTTGGTACCAGAGAGTTGGTGGCTAGATCCTTTTGGTGGCCGTCTCTGTCGCGGGATGTGCGTGTTTTTGTGCAGTCCTGTGGGATTTGTGCTCGGGCTAAGCCCTGCTGTTCTCGTGCCAGTGGGTTGCTTTTGCCCTTGCCGGTCCCGAAGAGGCCTTGGACACATATCTCTATGGATTTTATTTTTGATCTTCCCGTTTCTCAAAAGATGTCAGTCATTTGGGTGGTCTGTGATCGCTTTTCTAAGATGGTCCATCTGGTACCCTTGTCTAAATTGCCTTCCTCCTCTGATTTGGTGCCATTGTTCTTCCAACATGTGGTTTGTTTACATGGCATTCCAGAGAATATCGTTTCTGACAGAGGTTCCCAGTTTGTTTCAAGGTTTTGGCGAGCCTTTTGTGGATGGGCATTGACTTGTCTTTTTCCTCGGATTTCCATCCTCAGACTAATGGCCAGACCGAACGAACCAATCAGACCTTGGAAACATATCTGAGATGCTTTGTTTCTGCCGATCAGGATGACTGGGTGTCCTTTTTGCCTTTGGCTGAGTTCGCCCTTAATAATCGGGCCAGCTCGGCTACCTTGGTTTCGCCATTTTTCTGCAATTCTGGGTTCCATCCTCGTTTCTCTTCAGGACAGGTTGAGTCTTCGAACTGTCCTGGTGTGGATACTGTGGTGGACAGGTTGCAGCAGATTTGGACTCATGTAGTGGACAATTTGACCTTGTCCCAGGAGAAGGCTCAACGTTTCGCTAATCGCAGACGCCGTGTGGGTCCCTGACTTCGTGTTGGGGATCTGGTTTGGTTATCTTCTCGTCATATTCCTATGAAGGTTTCCTCTCCTAAGTTTAAACCTCGTTTCATTGGTCCGTATAGGATTTCTGAGGTTCTTAATCCTGTGTCTTTTCGTCTGACCCTTCCAGATTCTTTTTCCATACATAACGTATTCCATAGGTCATTGTTGCGGAGATACGTGGCACCTATGGTTCCATCTGTTGATCCTCCTGCCCCGGTTTTGGTGGAGGGGGAATTGGAGTATATTGTGGAGAAGATTTTGGATTCTCGTGTCTCTAGACGGAAACTCCAGTATCTGGTTAAATGGAAGGGTTATGCTCAGGAAGATAATTCCTGGGTTTTTGCCTCTGATGTCCATGCTCCCGATCTTGTTCGTGCCTTTCATGTGGCTCATCCTGGTCGGCCTGGGGGCTCTGGTGAGGGTTCGGTGACCCCTCCTCAAGGGGGGGGTACTGTTGTGAATTCTGTGGCAGAGCTCCCTCCTGTGGTCACAAGTGGTACTTCGGCTGATTCTCTCTGTGAGCTTCTGTTGGTGGAGGGAAGTGGTACTGCGGCTTCTGAGTTTCCTCCCTCAGGTGATCTGGTGAGGTCGTTAGGTGCTTCTCTACTTAACTCCACCTAATGCTTTGATCCTGGCTTCCTGTCAATGTTCCAGTGTTGGACTTGCTTTTCCCTGGATCATTCCTGTGGCCTGCTGCTCTGCATAGCTAAGTTCTTCTTTGCTATTTGTTTGCTATTTTTTCTGTCCAGCTTGTCTAATTTGTTGCTGGAAGCTCTGGGACGCAAAGGGTGTACCTCTGTGCCGTTAGTTCGGTACGGAGGGTCTTTTTGCCCCCTTTGCGTGGTTTTCTTTAGGGTTTTGTGTAGACCGCAAAGTTACCTTTTCTATCCTCGATTTGTTAAGAAAGTCGGGCCTCACTTTGCTGAATCTATTTCATCTCTACGTTTGTCTTTTCATCTTAACTCACAGTCATTATATGTGGGGGGCTGCCTTTTCCTTTGGAGTATTTCTCTGAGGCAAGGTAGGCTTATATTCTATCTTCAGGCTAGTTAGTTTCTCAGGCTGTGCCGAGTTGCCTAGGCAGTGTTAGGCGCAATCCACGGCTGCCTCTAGTGTTGTTTGGAGAGGATTAGGGATTGCAGTCTGCAGAGTTCCCACGTCTCAGAGCTCGTTCTATGATTTTGGGTTATTGTCAGATCACTGTATGTGCTCTGACCGCTATGTCCATTGTAGTACTGAATTGCCTATCATAACAGGGGACCACGGAAGCCCAATACCCCCTAAATCCACTGCCGAAGATGCGGTTTGCTTGATTTTCCCTGCAGCTGTGACAGCCAACGCCAGCTTCACACGTCCCCATGAATCAGGCCCCTGAAAGCAATCCTGTACTAGATATGCATGCTGGACACCCCGGCGAAGAGGGCACACACCACCAGAGATGTGGCCCTAGCCATACTCACTTTGGCCATGACAGCCGCCAACCTCAGAGTAGGCCTTGGCCCTTAGTATCCACCAGGTCCACTGACAGTGATCTAGTGGTGGATCTGCATGCAGGGATCGCTGACACTGCAGTAGATGATTCCAAATATGTGGCCCAGGACATTTTTGTTACAGCCATGACAGCCGCTGCAGACTCCGCCCCCTTAAATTTTCATGGTGCAAACACTGCCGGAGACGCTGCCCCAGTTGACATTACAACACTTTTACCCCTCGATAACTGGCCACTCTCCATGCCACACTCCATGTCACATATACTGTCCGGCTTTTCAGCCATATGTTCATTGCAGCCCTCTTTGCTACTGCTAGCTAAGATGGTGTCCTGCACCAGGTGGACTGTACTCTCCTCTCCCTCTCACTGCGAACCCACAACAGGATCCAAGTCAGGGTGGGTAACGAATTCCACACAGATTTCTTCCTGCTCCTCTTCTTCCCCCTCCTGGATGCCTCGTCGTCAGCACAGACCTTATCCCCTAATGCTAGCTAGTCAAAATGAAGAGGAGACTCAAGCTGCCTAATCTGCTGCATGACGAGGCAGCTCTCTTTACTACTGCTATCATGATTGTCTTCCCCATCACTCCCACTGCCCTCCTAAAAGCTGCAGTAAAACGGGAGAGCCGCTTGCTTAGCAGATCACTTACCAGACTCCCAGGTGGGCAGGACATGCTCTCCCCCTTATCCTTCACTTCACCCTCTTTCACCTGGGTAGACACAGTGACTTCTCTGGAGTCCCTGATCTGGCCATGGCTCTAATTCAGTTATCATTTTGCAGCTTCTGTTCTTCATCCTCTTAACCGCGGTGGAGAGCTCAGTTCTTCTTGAGCTGGAGGCACTATTCACCTTCGCTCTTGCCACCCTCAAATTCTCCCAGAGTTTCTTCAGCTGTTTATCTGACTCTTTATACCCACAAAGGTATGCATGTATGCGAGAGCCATTGCTGATTACAGGACCCCGTACAGGCTTAGTGCTCCTGTCATTAAGCATGGCTGCTGTACCTCTGCTTGCACCTGGCTTATTTTGGGGAGGAGGAACTGCTGCAGCCATAGCTTCAACCTCAGGAGTCTTGTGGCTCCCCGAGGTTCATGTTCAGGGACCCCAGCTTACACCGTCACAGGGTCAGCCATATTTTGTAGGTCCCCTAGCGGCTGCTTCTGACTCCCACCTCCCTCTGGCCTAGACCCTTAGGTGGGAGCCAGGGGCCTAAACCCAGAATTTAGCCCCAATATCTTGTTTCCTCCATTGAAGGGGAAGACGAGTCCTGGATCTCTGGATATTTCCTTTTCTGGATCTCCTTCCTAGGCTCGTTTGCATAGCACACAGGTAGATCCTCTTCGTCTGTCCACCCCGCCCACAGGCTGCTGGCACAAGATTTACCCTCCAAAAGATCTTCGTTAAAGGATTTAAAGTACTTATTCCAGTTACAGAGTCTCTAAAAAGTCATGGAGGGTTATTTTGTCTTGCTACATCACCTGCTCAAAAGTGGTTAATTTGCGCGACTGCACCATCAGCATTACTATCTCACTTCTATGCTTCCTTGAAAAAAGCTTCAGATAATGATAGATAAGGTGGTGGAAGACGAGGACGAAGAGGAACATGGACTACTCATACAATTGTCAGGCCAGTCAACAACACATGCAGGGACATAACTACAACAGGTGCAGGGGTTGCAATCGCACCCGGACCCTGGAGCCTAGGGGACCCTAAAAATCCCTTTGGCCTATAGAAAAAGACAATTGCTATTAAAGATTTAAAATATTTGGGGGCCCCGTTGGAGCTTTTGCATCTGGGCCCATGAGTTTCAAGTTACGCCACTGCACACATGGCTCCAATGGTGGGTTCCTGTATCAACATTTAAGAGCCAGGGGATAGTTTTGAAGGATGAGGAGGAAATGTATTCACAGTAGTGTTTCATTCAATGCAGCTCATGACATTACGAGCGTGGTTGGGGAGATAAAAAGAACCCAGATGATACAACTCCCACTGATGACAGCTTGTCGTTGCCTCTAGGCAGCCTGGTACATACGAGCCAATACATGCTCTTGTGCTTGCGCAACGACCGCCGAGTTGCCCGGATTGTTACCAGTAGAGATGAGCTAATTTGATCTGGTCAGGGCTTATTCAGCAAGCTATAGTGCTTACCGAATAAGCTGCAGAGGGAACCTGGCTTCCTGGATCGCTCTAACTGATCAGCTGTTCGGCTCCACAGCTGCATGTGTCACGACACATGCATTGGGAGCCTGTTTGTTGGGCTTATTGTCATTTTATTCACAGCTCAGTGATCTCTATTTCCTTCTAAAAAATGTTATCCAGGTTACATGTAAGTATTATTCCTATTGTTGCAATTCATAAATGATGTATTCTTCACATAGCAATTGGTAATTGTGATTCTAATATGGAATGTTTCCATTTTTCTATTACATCTTTATTATGTTTTCTGTTGCATGTTTTCTCCTTCCAGCAATGGTATATGATAATAAGAGTTGATAAATCGACTTGTGTCAAATCATATTCATTATGAATTTTCCAAAAATATCAGACTATGGGGCACCATTTTGATCTATTTCTTTGAGGGCAAGGAAGTGCTAAAAATAATTAAAAAAAACCATTATATGCACTTGTCCTAGGCTCTCACCTGTCTTTATGTCACCTCTGCCACTGTCAGTTTCTCGGTCCTTCACATCTGTCTTTCGTTATTCCGGCACTGAGGCCAGAGAATAGCTTTATGCAGTCATTTGGAGGTGATGCACATCATTGAAGTCAGAGACAATCTTGTCAAATCACTGGGCTTAGCACCAGAAGAACGAAAAAATGGGCACAGAGGACCAGGGAGCTGCAGCAGCGTAAAGACAGGTGAGGACTTAGGACAGGTGAGTATAATGTGTTTTATTATTTTTATCCCTTTCTGTAACCTCCTTTTATTGTGCTGTGGGGTTCATGAGAGACCTCAATGCATTAAAATATTATTTCAAGGCCATAGGACACTTTTTTTTTTATCGGACAGAGCTTATTTGGATCAAATTGAATCTGCCAGCGAAATTGAGAAAATCTGACAAAGTGCATGTCAGAAGATTCATTCATATCAAAAGATAACGATAATATATGACAAGCACCATAAAGTCATAAATGAAGAATGCTTGGTTTTTCAAATAAACCCTTGGATGGTGTTGTCTCTCAGGGCTCTTTGGATCAATTTAATCAATCTGAAACACCTATGATTATTAGTTTACATGGTGAGCCAAAGTAAAGGAAAGCTACGTTCCACATTATTAAGCAGGCCACAGATTTCAAGCAATTTGGGAAAGAAAAAGAATCTCTCTGCTAACGAAAAGCCTCAATTAGGGCAATGCCTTGGACAAGTTATGAAAACATTACATATTATACGAAACCTTTATTGTGATCATCATACTGTGAAGAAATTTGCTGCTGATACAGAGCACAGAAACGTTTTTGCAGCTAAAAGCATAATGAGGAAGATTTCTGCCAGACTAATTCATCAGATTAAAAGAGGAGCTACTAAAATACCATTACAAAGCAACAAACAGATATTTGAAGCTGATGATGCCTCTGGAGTCCCGCAAACCTCAAGGTGTTAGAAGGCCCTAAAGACGCTTGCAGTTGGGCATAAATCCACTGTTTGGCCACTCCTAAACAGTACCTACAAGCAGAAATGGTTGAATTGGGCCCTGACATACATGAAGACTAATTTAAAAATAGTCTTGTTTACTGATGAGTGCATCTCTGGATGGTCCTAATGGATGGTTGGTGGATGGCTATCATGCCTCAACAAGGCTTCGATATCAGCAACAGAGTCAATTTTGGGGCCAGAATCATAAGGAAAGAGCTGGTAGGCCCCTGAAGATGTGAAAATGACCTCAGGAAAGTATATAGAGTTTCTGATTGACCACTTTATTTCTTGGTACAAAAAGAAGAACAGTGCCTTCTATAGCAAAATCATCTTCATGTCTCATATTACAACAAATACTTCTGAGTCATTATGGGCATAAAAGAACAGAAAGTCATGGTGTGGCGAGTGTCCTCTGCTAATCTCATCTCTAAACAACTTTTAAGTATCCTCAAGCAAAAGATCTATTAGAGTAGGAGGGAGTTCAGATCAAAATATTATCTCGGGGAGGCTATTTTGACATCTAGCCCAGGAATTCAAGCAGAAACTTTCCAAAAACTCACAAGTTCAGTGGTTGAAAGAATTGTGAAGGTGATAACAAATTTAACATGTAACTTGGCCTTTTAAGATGTTTTTGATTCAAAAAGCTTTTGAGTTAAGTAAATGTGACTTAATGCTCACCTTAATATCACCTTTGTATTGTCACATGACATCAAGCCCACAGGTTAGTAATGGAAAGGCATCTATAAGACACCTACCCATTAGTTACTCCATAGTAATATTGTATAAAAACACAGACACTCAGAACAAAGTCCTTTATTTGAAATAATGACACCAACTCCTTTAATGAATCTTAATTGAACCATACTCACCAAACGCCTAATCCACCAACGTCAACGTCTCCTGCAACAAAAATAAAATAAACCACAATATTCCTCACCTGTCCGCAGAGAAGATAATTCATAATGTCCCACTGAGATCCTGATCATTTTGAGAGCAGTCACTAATGTGACTGCTCTCAAAGACAGCCGGCTATACATTGACACAGGAGGTAATTGCTCCTGCAGTGTATTACTGAGCTGCCATGAGAGAGTTCACCGGAGTTCATCAGCTAATCAGCTCTCATGCTCTCATGACATCACTGCTGCAGCCTGGCTTGCAGCCAGGTAGAGGGGTCACATCTCTCTATGTGACTGTTCTACTCGTGAAATTGCCGTTGGATACACAGGATTACGTGGACTACAGCTTACAGGTGAGTATATGTTGGTTTATTATTTAACATTATTTCTAGGAGACGAGGGCATCAAGAATTTGGTGTTAGGTGAGTATAATTAATTTTTTTATTTGAATGTGTATGTAATTATTTTACTGTTTTATTAACTCTGAGCACAGGCTCGGCTGATGAGACTATGTCTCACATCAGTGGCCCCTGCTGTCACTGTGATCAGTGACAACAGACATAGCCTGATGGGAATAGTAGTCTCATCAGCCCATGCCTGCTGACCTGTAGTAAGCTTTTTACCACAGGTCACTGCTGCGGGTCATAGTCACTGCTGAGGGGTCACACTAACATCTGACAGCATGATCCCACAGCACTCTGACAGACAGTAACATCTATGGGCAGTAGTGCTACCACAGGTCACAGTCACAGCTGCAGGGTCACGCTGACATCTGACAGCATGATTCCGCAGCGCTATGACCAATGGTCTTACTGGCAGTAGAGTTACCACCGATAAGAACCACCGCGCCGGTGTTTCCCATGCTGTCACTCAGATGACAATGTGGGAGACACCATAGGAAGCTGGTAAAATGCAAATAAAAACTTAGCAAGTCCGCAGTAAATCCGCGCAAACATTTTGGCTGCAGATTTGACTGATTCATTTAAAGTCAATGGGTGAAAAATGCTGCGGAAACGCACAAAGAATTGACATGCTGCAGAAAAAAATGTACTGCAAATATGCACGGAATATTACTGATCATGTGCACAACACTTCAGAATTGTCGTTGAATTAGCTTGCATACGGAATCCATATCGTTTCTGGCCCATTTCTGCAAAGAATATACGCAGCAAAAAAGCATAAAAAACGCACTGTGTGCACATAGCCTTACATAATAATTTGCAGCATGGTTTAGTCTTCCTGGAATGCAAAGATATTTATAACAGCCAATCTTATAAAATGTGTACAATAAAAATAATACAAGAAAATGTGATAGTTAGAGCTGAATGGAATTTGACATTCGCCTGCTTTGATAAATGTTTTAAAAAAATATGATACATGACACAATGCAGAAAGCTTCTAATTGATAAGGAAATAGGTGTCCTAGGTTTTCTAGGACTGTAGAGAATTTCTTTGAAAACACAGCCTCATAAATTTCCAAGTGATTTCAACCTAGTTGGGTAGTGTAAAATGGTAACAGGTGGTAACCAATAGTTGTATTCGGGTAACTTGTACAGGTCTAATTTTGGACTATTAGAATAAAAAAGGTTTGCAAAAAAAAATTTTTTGTGAGGTAGACAGAAGTACCTAAATTTATGGATTAAAAAAAATGTTATTTAATATTAGAAAAATTGATGGTTCGTACATGTCACAAGGCAGCACAGTTTTTGTAACACACAAGCCTTGGTTTCAGGATTTTAGTTTAATGGTAAAATTAGGACAGAAGGAAATTAAAATGCCCTTATTTGCAGTTTTTTTAAGACTTTATAAAATGGTATTACTAAGGTGCTGTTACTGCAATATATGACATGTCAATGAATTTACAGACTCTTCAGGTATTACTACTCCCTATCTTACTTGAATATTTTTATTATTATTCACACAAAGAGACTACTCCAATTTTTTTCAACATCATTCAGCACTGCAGTAGTACACCACAGTCAGATTATCTTAATATATTTATATACTTACCTTCTAATGTTTTCACATCCTGTTCTGTCCAGATGTGTCGGGATCTCAGAATTCCAAGCGGCGGAAGTTCACCGACCTCCATTTTGGGACACCCAAATGATGGGGTCTCAATATGGAAACTGCTGGTGGTACCAGCCTCTTGCACAGTACCATCAGTGGAACACCGTCGCACCACACACACACACTGTATACGCCGTACGCACCACACACACACAAACACACACTGTATATGCGGTATGCACCACACAGACACACTGTATACACTGTACGCAGCACACATTGTATACACCGTACGCAGCCTCTTGCGTGGTACCACCAGCAGAGCACCGCCGCGAACACGCTACCGCCGGGATCAGCCAAATGATTCACTTACCACCGCCATCTTTGTACAGGAGGAGCGCATGCGCAGTTTTAATGTAACCGCCACTATCTGTCTGCACAAAGATGGCAGCTGTCTGATTTACTGCACCTGCGAGAATTCCACGCAGGCGCAGTGAATCATTTGGCTGATCCCGGCAGCAGATGCGCTACGTGTGTACAGGCAGAGGAAGCCGGTCACATTAAAGGGGTTTTCCCATAAACGAAAGTTAATTTAAAAAATGGTCGGTGTCTGACCATGTATGGAGCATACCACATCTCCTGGGCAGGGGAGGATGCAAAAGACAATACTGACATTACAGCAGGGGATCACAAAGGATTTCTTTTGTCATGTAAAATATTTCACTGACTGTTTTTAAACAATATTTTACCTCACAAAATGTAACTGCGATCTCCTGCTGTAATGTCAGTATTGTCTTTTGCTTCCTCCCCTGCCCAGGAGCTGTGCTACAGCACAGTGGTGGAGAGAGAGCAGATGATGGGGAGACCACATGGGGTACACAGGTCAAAAAAGAGATGACATAAGAGGAGAAGACAGCAGATGGGGAGAGAGAAAGCTCACAGGGGTGAGAGAGACAGAGCACAGGGGGGAGACAGCTCAAACAAGACAGTACATGAGGGGAGAACACAGCACAGGAAGGAGAGAGACAGTAGACAAGGGAGATATCACATGGGGTAGACAGGTCAAAGAAGAGAGCACATACGGGAGAAGTCAGCATATGAGGAAAGATAGAGTGGATAGGTGGGTGTGCACATGGGGGGGGGAAATTCTCTATGCTGCAAAGCCTGCTCCCATCGTAACATTACCGCCCTCCAAATGCGATAGCATCGGGCATCCATCTAGGGTTTTGTTATATCCGTAAGTGAAATGAGTTGTGCACTCTTACCTCCTATCCCTGGGCAGTAAAAGAATAAAATGTCAGTCCTTGTCAGGCCCTCATCTTTTATAGTCAATGTGAGGGTCCCCTTGAATTCACGGGGACTTTCAAGTTTATGCTCTTACCCACAGAAACATTGTCACCCATTTTTGATCGATGAAACTACTTGATCGTCTAGTCACCTATCTGTATTTAACAGTTTGTCCTGCACTATCATGCTTCATCATCGCTATTCATCGTCTTTCGTTTCCATGTCTGTTATGCATATGACTTGCAGTCATGTCTTCTCTGTCTGCTTAGGTATTTCATAAGGAAAATTCACATCTATATCAAAGTTATAAGTCCAAACAATAGCTAAGATATGATATAAAAAAGAAATATAATTATGAAATTGTGTCCTTGTGACATATCATTGTAATACTTTTGAACGAATAACTGAAAAGGTTTATTTTAATTAGCAGGTCTTGACCAGTTGCGAAAACATGACAAGTATGCCTGTTATGAGCAAGAGGAATGTAGCCACATGATTACAAAGGCACTGCTACAGTGCTTTTGCGATCAATAGCTAGCCAAACACTGTTATTCACAACCAATCTCCACTGCAACGCTTAACCCTTTATAGGCCACCAATAACTCTGGAACCTGAAAGAAAAGGCAACGAGCACTTATTATATAATCAGTACCAATGGGTAGACATTCCATTTCTTTTTTATAAATATAAACCCATTGTTTTCTAGTCATATGGCTGATTTCAGGGCATTACTGAAGTCCTATAAATTGCGTACAGTTTGCGTAAAATAAAAATCAGTATATCATGTGTTAAATGCCAATTTATTGTACATATTGCGACGACCAACTTGCTTGTAAATAGCAAGGTATGGTAAAGTAAAAGCAAACATTTTACTACTGCAGAAAAACAAAGCAAAATATCTAAAAGAAACTTGTCACGTGAAAAAACAGTGTTTGGGGTTAATCGGCAGGATAATAACATAGTAACATAGTAACATAGTTAGTAAGGCCGAAAAAAGACATTTGTCCATCCAGTTCAGCCTATATTCCATCATAATAAATACCCAGATCTACGTCCTTCTACAGAACCTAATAATTGTATGATACAATATTGTTCTGCTCCAGGAAGACATCCAGGCCTCTCTTGAACCCCTCGACTGAGTTCGCCATCACCACCTCCTCAGGCAAGCAATTCCAGATTCTCACTGCCCTAACAGTAAAGAATCCTCTTCTATGTTGGTGGAAAAACCTTCTCTCCTCCAGACGCAAAGAATGCCCCCTTGTGCCCGTCACCTTCCTTGATATAAACAGATCCTCAGCGAGATATTTGTATTGTCCCCTTATATACTTATACATGGTTATTAGATCGCCCCTCAGTCGTCTTTTTTCTAGACTAAATAATCCTAATTTCGCTAATCTATCTGGGTATTGTAGTTCTCCCATCCCCTTTATTAATTTTGTTGCCCTCCTTTGTACTCTCTCTAGTTCCATTATATCCTTCCTGAGCACCGGTGCCCAAAACTGGACACAGTACTCCATGTGCGGTCTAACTAGGGATTTGTACAGAGGCAGTATAATGCTCTCATCATGTGTATCCAGACCTCTTTTAATGCACCCCATGATCCTGTTTGCCTTGGCAGCTGCTGCCTGGCACTGGCTGCTCCAGGTAAGTTTATCATTAACTAGGATCCCCAAGTCCTTCTCCCTGTCAGATTTACCCAGTGGTTTCCCGTTCAGTGTGTAATGGTGATATTGATTCCCTCTTCCCATGTGTATAACCTTACATTTATCATTGTTAAACCTCATCTGCCACCTTTCAGCCCAAGTTTCCAACTTATCCAGATCCATCTGTAGCAGAATACTATCTTCTCTTGTATTAACTGCTTTACATAGTTTTGTATCATCTGCAAATATCGATATTTTACTGTGTAAACCTTCTACCAGATCATTAATGAATATGTTGAAGAGAACAGGTCCCAATACCGACCCCTGCGGTACCCCACTGGTCACAGCGACCCAGTTAGAGACTATACCATTTATAACCACCCTCTGCTTTCTATCACTAAGCCAGTTACTAACCCATTTACACACATTTTCCCCCAGACCAAGCATTCTCATTTTGTGTACCAACCTCTTGTGCGGCACGGTATCAAACGCTTTGGAAAAATCGAGATATACCACGTCCAATGACTCACCGTGGTCCAGCCTATAGCTTACCTCTTCATAAAAACTGATTAGATTGGTTTGACAGATTTGGTTTGATAGATTTCTGAACATGTCTGGCGCCCACACCTACAGCTCCACTGCCGAGAGGAAGTGAGCTTTATGCCCCTCGGCAGTGTTTGGGTTTCAGTCACAGAATTGGCGCCAGTGCTACTTCAGTCACTGCATTGCATATAGACAGCAGTAGCTGTAACCACAACCCTGACACTTGCGGACAGCCAGCCATAATGCTGAGCAAGCTGTCAGTCAGTGCCACCACCGCCGGGCAATTTCAGAACGCTTTTAACCTGCAGATTCACCTCATATCTGCAAGTTAATAAGCATTTTTTTCACGTGACAGGTTCCTTCTAAGAAAAAAAAATCTTCATGTTCTCAAGTTCAAAATGAACCTTCTCTTTAATGGGTTAAATGAAATATTATTGTGTTAAATACATTGTCCATAGACTGTAGTACACATAAATTGAGCATTTTGTACAACCTTGTAAATCTCTGCCATGTAAACATATACTCATATGATGCGTTCAAAAATTACAATAGCCTTCATAAAGCAGTTGTACATAGCTAATCTTACCATGATGGAGCTAATGAAACATTTGCAAGATAGCAGTCATTGAATAGTAACCACTTAAAAGCTCCTTACTGTTTGATCAAGGTCAACTCTTTGTGCTGCACAGAATAACTACTGATGACCACATATATTGGTCCAATTGATAGACATTCAACATTCATGATACAATAAAGAATGGCACCTTCAGCTGGGGATATGGTGGTATCACGCAGAAGTGAGTATTCAAGTAAGAAAAACACTTATTGTAGCATATTGTAGTTCACTCACCATACATAATGGCTGAAATGTATCATTTAATGTTCTACCAGGAGCACACACAGACAGGAGGGACCATGTGCAAGAACAATGTACAGTATGTGTTCTTTGCAGTCCAATAGCTCATCGGAATGCACAATTCCACCTGCTTTGTAGGTTGAAGCGACCCCCTTACCTATTAGGCCCCTCTGCAGCTGCCCAGTTTGCACCAATGGTTGTCCGTCCCTGCGTTCTACCATTTGCTTTTTATTGGGTTGGGTTCTATTGGGTCTATGGGAATTTCAGCATATAACTGACTCATAGACAGAACTATAAACTTAATACAGCATATCTGGAAAGTGAATTAGGTAGATTGAATGGCTGCATAATATTACATTGCCTTTTGATATATTATGAACAGCTTCAGAATGACAAAGGCCAGGGTTCCAAATGGAGACCAAGAAATTGCAAATGGCGAAAGGTTTTTTTCAATCATTTTGCTTCTCACACAGACAGCACAATGTATCTCCTGCATCTACTAGACAAGGATTTAAAGATTATCTTTCAACAGTTTTACATGCAATACTGGCCACATCACCATAAAGTAACTAAAGATCTGAATAAAACATATTTTTTATTTTTTTATTTCTTATCCCTGTTATGGAGATATTGACTCTTCTACTTTTCCCCCTGTATGAAACTGCCCAATCATTAGCTGGCAGCATCACGCAGAAAAAAAAAAAGAAACAGCATGCAGAGAAGTATGCAGCCAGCTTTTTCTGTGTGATCTTCTGAGACCAATATGTTTAACAAGGTCACACTGGTCTTAAGGCCCCTTCACATTAAGCGACGCTGCAGCGATACCGACAACGATCCGGATCGCTGCAGCGTCGCTGTTTGGTCGCTGGAGAGCTGTCACACAGACCGCTCTCCAGCGACCAACGATGCTGGTAACCAGGGTAAACATCGGGTAACTAAGCGCAGGGCCGCGCTTAGTAACCCGATGTTTACCCTGGATACCATGCTAAAAGTAAAAAAAACAAACACTAGATACTTACCTACAGCCGTCTGTCCTCCAGCGCTGCTCTCTGCTTCTCTGCTCTCCTCCTGTACTGTCTGGGAGCCGGAAAGCAGAGCGGTGGTGTCACACACGCCGATCCAGCGATGTCAGCAGGAGTCAAGCGACGAAATAAAGTTCTGGACTTTATTCAGCGACCAACGATCTCCCAGCAGGGGCCTGATCGTTGGTCGCTGTCACACAGAACGATTTCATTAACGATATCGTTGCTACGTCACAAATAGCAACGATATCGTTAACAATATCGTTATGTGTGAAGGTACCTTTACTCTGGCACCTATTGTAATTAAAAATGAAGTAGAACAGAGTTGTGTGTGTTGGGTAATATGGCAGAGTGGTATATGAAATAACAAACAGCTCTGCTCTCCTCTCCAGGTCAAACATCTGCACTTACATTGCGGAGATTTATTGGTGGCTCATTCAAAGTCAGAAGTTGTAGTGGGAACCACTCACTGTGCAAACATTCATAGATATTTGAATAGCCCCATAGATTATAAGAGGTACACGTTCTCACTGTGAAAAACACAGGTAGAACTCATACATGAAAAAATGATGACTTAATGAGCCCTCAGTAAGTCTGAAATTAACTCCATGCTTAAAAAGACTGCAATTCTGCCTGATCAGATTCGTGGATCAAAGAAGCATTACCATACATTTTTCTCTGGGGGTGTGTACTTTGTCCTCTGCATGTCGTTAACCAATTATAAGTAGGAGGCATCATGTAGGGGAAAAAGAACACTGCCTAGGAAGGTCAGCATTCTTTCTCCTGTGAGATGTAATGATAGACAGCCCTGCTTTCATCCATGATTTCTCCAAATATTGCCTAGTATAGATCAAAGCTGAGCGTGATTACAAAACACTTCTACATCTCATCTTATAGTACTCAGTGTCAGGGGAGGACGAAAAGAGATGAGCTGAGTGTGCAGCTGCAGCTTTGCTCTCACAGAGGTTTCATCTCTGCCCATCCACCCAAACTAATACTGTCATGAGAGGACTCAAACTTTTTGTAATCACGCTCAGCACTGCTGAAACCCTTTTTCTGTACACTGACTGCCATGAAATTAAAGATGAAAGTGTTTGATATAACATTCAGCTGTACTTTATTCACCCTTCCCCCTCACTGATTGTCCTGAGAGGAGATCTGGAAGTCTTTATAATTAGAGATGACCAGACCTGTTAAGGTTTGGTTTGACTGGGATTGGCAAACTTCCCGATGTTCGCCAAATAGTATCTTATCCAAACCTAATTGAATTCAATGGAAGGTAAAACCACATACATAGACCACATCTTCATGGGGAGCCAAAAGCTGCCAAAACAGATCAAATTAGGGGCAGACACCAGGAAAAGTACAAACTATGCGGGTATCATCCAATTTTTACATACCCATGTCCTTGAAATCCCGACATTTCATTTGCCGCATACAGTAAAATCACAGCGTGACCTGACAGTGTAGAATATATTGAATACATATATACACATAGAATAGATAGATCTAAAAATATCAGTGACATATACAATAAGTACAGTGCTTGTGTAGTTTACTGTACATGTATTTTATCACTAAATAAATTATTTTTTTGAAAAAAAAAATGGTGTTGGATCCCCAGAAAGTTTATTAACCAGCAGAGGGTAAGTAGACAGCTGTGGGCAGATGTTTTAAAGCTTGGAAAGGGGGTAATACCCATGGAGCTTCCCAGACTATTAATATCTGCTCACAGCTGTATATTTAGCCTTTCCTGGTTATTAAAATAAAAGATGATGTAGGGTCCCCCTATAATTAATAACCAGCAAAGGCTAGGCAGACAGATGCGGGCTGATATTAAAAGCCTAGGAAGGGACCATGGATATTGGCCCCATCCCAGACTAAAGACATCAGCTGTCAGCATCCCCAGAAATGGTGTATCCATAAGATGCACCAATTCTGACACTTAGCCTTGCTCTTTCCACTTGCCCTGGTGTGGTGGCAAGTGGGATGATATTTGGGGTGGGTTGATGTCACATTTGTATTGTTAGGTGACATCACGCCCAGAGGTCAATAATGGAGACGCCCCCATTACTAACCCCATAGTGATATTGCATAAAAAACACACACCCAGAATAAAGTTATTATACCATAATCACATGATCACCCAGTCCACTGAAGCCAATGTCTGCTGCAAATGAATTAAAATGATAAAACAACCATATTCCTAATCTGTCCAAAGTGAAGAGATAATCCATAATGTCACATGATGATTTCGATGATTTTGAGAGCAGTCATTGATGCAACTGCTCTCAAGGACAGCTGGCTACAAACTGACACAGAAGGTAATCACTCCTGCTGTATGTAATTCTGAGCTGCGGTGAGAAAGTTCACCTGCATTCATCAGCTGATGAGCCCTGGTGATTTCCCTGATGGTGCTGCTTGTTTCTTACACAGCAGCGGTGCCATAAGTGAAATAATCGGGGCTCATCAGCTGATGTACTCCAGCGAACTTTCTCACCGTAGCTGAGTGCTACACACTGGAGGAGCAATTACACATTCCTGTCAGTGTGTTGCCAGTTGCCAGGTAGAGCAGTCACATCAGCTGACATGACTGCTCTACAAACAAACTAAATCATCATGGGACATTATGGATTACAGCAGATAGGTGAGGGATATGGTAGTTGATTATTTTTTCTCTTTTCCAGGTTATATGGTCATCGGGGATTAGCCGTTAAGGTGAGTATATGGTGTTTTTTATTTTTTATTTTTTACAGAAGACAAGGGCTTCAGGGATTAGGTGTAAGTCGAGTATATACTGTGTATATTTTTTTATTATTTAATTCTGTATTTTAACTTTTTTTTAACTTTGAGTACAGGTGCACTGCTCGATGATGACTACACCTATCAGAAGACGCCTGCTCTTGCTGTAATCAGTGACAGCAGGTGTTGACTGATGGGAGTAGAAGTCTCTCATCAGCCGATGCCTGACAAAATGGTGCTGAAGCCACATGTCCACTTTTTATTTGTAGAGGGACATGTGACTTCAGCAGCCAATGACACAAGCTCTTGTGTCTTGACATTGGCTGCCAGAATATCCACACATTAAGTCAATAAACTCCCCTGACCTCTCCCCACTCCCTCACCTCATCAAACACGTCCTCCTCTCCCATCATACAGCAACCTAGTCAAAGTCCTAACAAAAGCATTAATGGAAACTTGATCATTTACTGAACTTTGGCTGAATTTTGCCAATTTTGTGGAAAATGCTCAGGAATCCAAATGTGCAAGGTTCATGTGAACTTTGAGATTGGCGAACCTTTTCCGAACAAGTTTGCTCATGTCTATTTATAATGACACCAAGCTGTGATCTATACTGCACAGCACCTGTAGAGATCATGGCTGAGAGCAAGATGTGTTCTTTTTTCCACTGAATGATGGCCCCTGCTAATCATTGGTCAATATTATAATCCTCTTGTACAGCCAAATAAGCTCTCTTGCTTTGCACCATTGAGGGACAAACACCCCGAACACATGTTTGCAAATAAAGTTTATTGTTTGACTTCTTATCATAAGTCCTGTGTCAAGGCCTTTTTAAAAGGTAGATATTGCTGCCAATAGGTGGCACTGGAGTTCATGTCGTCTTCCTTTTTGAACATTCTATTTGCATATTTAAAGGGAATCTGTCAGCTGATTTTTGATATTCGTCTGACAGCAGCATGATGTAAGCAAAAAGACCCTGAATCCAATATATCACTTAGTGTACTGGGTGTAGCAGTTTTGACACAATCAGAGTTTTAACATTTAGCATACAGTAAACCTGAGAAAGCTAAGCCCGCACACCCCATGCTCTGTATTCACATAATGTATTGATAGTGAACTGCTTATCACAGGAGGGGGTGGAGTCAGAGCAATAGTCACATGCACATCCGACCTGGGAATGCTAATCTCTTAGTGATAAAACCGTCACTATAAGCAAACAGCAGCACACATCCTGATACGTGACACATCATTGAATTATGTGTTTTATCCCATACCTCATGCTGTCCTCAGATTACATAGAAAAAACCTGCTGACAGATTCCCTTTAAATTCCCAGAGGAGCATTGCACAACTTAGTTGCAATCGTTTGTTGAACATACCCTTTACCAGATTTAGGCTTTATGCACACAACAGTGGGCTGGTGAGGAATTTTAAAGTAAAGTCTTTTCTAGATAAACATTTGAAGTGTTTCATATTGCCTTAGTCTAAGCGCAAACTTTAGCTTTGAATTAGTTTCTTGTAACGGCCAGCATGGAAATCTAGAATATAGAAACTGAGGGTCAATAGTTGTCTATGAGGCGCCATGTGCATATTTTTGATTAGAATGCTCTTATTTTGGCCACTATGGTTATTTTAATTGGGTTGTATATTTTCCTGGAGGAAAAAAAGGGAAGCATCGTTTTTGATATTTGTTTAAAAATATGCATTAGGCCGGGATCACACATGCGAGAAATACGTCCGAGTCTCGCATGTTAATACTCGGCATTGCCGCCATCACTCAGGAGTGAAGAGTGCGGCCACATAGCAATACACGCAGCCTCACGCTCCGCTCCAGAGAGACGGCGGCATTGCCGGGTATTACCATGCGAGACTCAGACGTATTTCTCGCATGTGTGATCCCGGCCTAATAATGAGCGAATTTGTTTGGATCCGGTTCTGAATACGATCAGCATCGAATATTGTTTTTGCAATATTTATCGAACACGCCCGAACATCATTAGAGCTAATGGGAGTAGAAATTACCGAACATGTTCGGAACCGATCATCAAACATACATTTGGCATGAATAGTGTTCGAATATGGCACCAAAATTTAAAAATTAGATTTGGGAACAAAATCTGAACAAATTCGCTCATCTCTAATTATAATTTGTTTAATAATCTGTTATTCTGTTTGTTTGGTAATTTGATTATCTGGTATCTGTCAGGTCCTGTCAATGAATTAAAAAAAGGTGTTTTAAAAACTGAAGAATACCAAACATCCATTTTACATTTTCAAGCAATTTAATTTGCAATCTGAACATATGTTCATGAGAAGGTTCTTGCTTCTGTATCTCCTCTGACAGAACATAACTGTGAGCCACGCTTTTCAGTTGCATTATTAGGTTCCCATAAGCATGCCTGAACAGATAAATCCAGATTAATTCTTCTCCGAGGTCATTTCCTGACACCAACATGCATAGAGTCAGGCAACGCGTGACCCTAACCCACCACAGGGACCGCATTTCGACAAGCTTATTAAAGATTTCAAAGGCCACCTTGTTTTTCAGCTGACAGAAAAATAAACATACTTGGGAACACGGCACACACAGTGCCACGGATAACATAGTGCCGTGCTATTTATAAAGCCACCACGTGCTGCACAGAAGACCCTATTAAACAATCCACCTTTTCCCATACAAATTATAATTAAAAAAACAATTTTGGCACAATAAACTGCTCTTCTAATTTAGATCTGCAGATATGGACATGCAATAACTGAATGCTTTTATGTTACACACAATAAAACCCCTTTAATCAAATCTTTATGAGACCACATAAATATGGAATATTTATATGGATTATGGTTTACTGGTCAGCTTATGATGAAATTTGTAAGGGACCAGTCAGGTCCTTTTGCCACCTAAACTGTCACCACTGCCATAAAGTTTATCTCGTGTATTTTCAACAGTGTGTTGAGTGGCCCAAGCAGATGGCCACTTTTGATAAAGATGCCCTCTAGAGCCAAGGAGGTGGTGACACTGTGAAGCCAAAACAAATTGGTTACATTATTCTGCGGAATCTGACCTGATTTTAACGTTTAAGAACAAGGCTTACCATTAACCTAAAAGTGCATCTTCGTGCATCTTTTATATATACACCCTAAGGCTCCATTAAGAATAGTAGCATACTTTATAGTAGCAATTTTGCTAAGCTTTTCCTTGAGTTTCTCCTCATTTCAAAGTACATTTTATAGACTTTTCTACAACTAATTAGGAATCCAGACTATTTCATTATCTGGTACCTATCATGTCCAGGGTAAGGTTAGAGGAGCCTCAGCAAAAACATTCAGCAGAAGCCCATGGGAGTGAGAGGGCCCAGAGATATTCAATATATATGGTATTGATATAAACAGTGACGGCAAAAGGAAAACCTTTAAAATTGCTGAGCGGAGGTCCTAGGACATACGCTCCTCTTTGCCTTCCTTCTTGTCCATGGTTCATCATGTCCAATTTAGAGAGGTATACTGGAAGTTTACAGTGTTGACATAGTGATAGAAATGTCGAATTTCTTAGGTTTAAGCCACTGAGACCTCATTAGATGCCCAAAAGTAAGGGGTGCAATGCTAGTTAACCAGACTTTTTTTCTCATTGCCAACTCAGAGCTGTGTATTAGCATAATATAGCCCAATTTAAGTGAATTGATATGTTGTAATAACATATAGCATCAGATGGGAAGTTGAGCTCCGACATTACTTTAATTTTTTGGGTTAAGATTCCTACTACCCTATCATTCTCATACCCTTGCAATATACCAGTAATTGCTATCATTAGAATAGTTCCTTAATGCTTTATGAAACTGATGTTGATATATTTGGTTACTACGTGAAATCCAGATGATAAAGTAGATATTATTATTATTATTTATTATTATAGCGCCATTTATTCCATGACGCTTTACATGTGAGGAGGGGTATACATAATAAAAACAAGTACAATAATCTTAAACAATACAAGTCACAACTGGTACAGGAGGAGAGAGGACCCTGCCCGCGAGGGCTCACAATCTACAAGGGATGGGTATCTATAAATATTGGATCAGTCTTCTTTGACCTGTATACAACTGATTCATAATTATTTGTACTGACTAGTCTGATGGTACAGTTTTCATATATGATATTAACAAATTGTTAGTCAGATGTCCACATTATCTGTACACCCTGTATCTTTGTCTTTCTGCTCATTTCCTACGGCTCCTTACAGTTTTATTCCTACAGCCAGTTTATATTTGCCTCATTGCCTTCATTGTGAAACTCCTCTTTTCTTTGTTCCTTCTATTCTCTGTGACCCGAGACAGCTTTCCCTGTGTCTCCTCCGGAATTGAAAGTTAAAAGCTGTTCTTCTTGATTCTGAGAGTTTTAGAACTTCTTTCATCTTGATAAAACATTCATAAAATGATCGCAACTAAAAGGCCAAACAAAGGAAGCCAAGGAAAGCCAAATGCTTCAGGGCAAATGGGCAGCAAAGATAAGTCGCCCCAAAGCTGCAAATAATTTCCGTTTCCATTTGTTGTCAAGTACCATTTTTCTTGAAACAAAGCAAAATACAAAACTAATGGCTTCAAGTATTCCAACAGATTATTGCATCTACATAGAAATGCAGTCTTCATATCTTTTTTTAAACCAAATAAGGACTATACAGTGCGCTACAGTGAAATTTGTCCACAAGTGGGTCTGCTTTAGACAACTAAAAATGTGATTTGTACCAGTTTTTAAAAAGGGACATCTTTGTTACACTCCTAAAATTTAATTCAGCATTTGCGAGATAAACGGTTCAGCTTCAACCATCTTGTTTAGAGACTTACTACGGATCACCTTTTCTCCTCCAATCTGCAGGTCCTGAGCATGTCTTTGTTTTTGCTGCTCTATATACAAGTGTGTAAAGCATACTTGAGTATTTGTGTGCCCCTTCAATTATATAGGATGCAGTGTCCTTGATGTTAGAGAGGTTTCCTAGTTAGGGATTGTAAAAGAAATGCTGCTATTTAGCGAAGACAGTTCAAGAACTACTTTACTAATGGAAAGTCAACAAGCTTGGTGGTTGCAGAACTTTACAAGAGGCAACAAACTTGATTGCTCCAATTATCTTACAAGTGGCATGGGCTGGGTTTGTGGACAGTTCTACGGATGTAGACAGCTGTAAATTACAACAGTTGTCTTGTAATTGTGGATTTTGACAGTCTGACACAATCTGTTCAGCTGCTCCTCCTTATGTCTTCAAAATCTTTGTACATTTCACAACAATGAATCAAGGTGCACTCTGTTAGGGTCTGTTACAGCCCTTGGTAATCCTGCGCACTCCTGTTGTCTACGGCAGAGGTCCCCAACTCCAGTCCTCAAGGCCCACCAACAGGTCATGTTTTCAGGATTTCCTTTGCATTGCACAGGTGATGCAATTATTACCTGGGCAAGACTAAGGAAATCCTGAAAACATGACATGTTGGTGGGCCTTGAGGACTGGAGTTGGGGACCCCTGGTCTACGGCATCACAGTTACAGCTGTTCCTCACATACAGACATCTTTCTCTTCTGACATTCTTCTTTAGAGTCAGGTCACCTTGTGGGCAACTTCAATTTGCCTTACTGGTGAATACACTCTTCACTCATGGAAATAAGCATTTCTCTTTTCAATTGTGTTGGATTTTTAGCCCTTTATCTCAGCATCAGTTGTACTATCATGCAAGCTGGCTTGTCTCGCTCATTTAGGATATACTACACACTTTCCACTACAGGCTGCAAATTTTTATTTACCCTTTTGTGGCCCTAACAAAGGCCATGGGTCAGCAAATCTATTATAGCGAGTACTACTCATTTCCCCCTCATAACTATTTATAAAGCAGGCATTGTACAGTGTGACGCCCAAGAGACCGGGATACCCAGCACCGGACCAATGGGGTCTGTCTCTTAACCCCTTAGCGACCGCCGATATGCCTTTTAACGGCGGCCGCTAAGGGTACTTAAACCACAGCGCCGTTAATTAACGGCGCTGTGGAAAAAGTCCATAGCGCCCCCCAGAGGCCGATTTTCTCCGGGGTCTCGGCTGCCGAGGGTAGCCGAGACCCCAGAGAACATGATTCGGGGGGTTTTTAACCCACCCCGCATTTGCGATCGCCGGAAATTAACCGTTTACCGGCGATCGCAAAAAAAAAAAAAAAAAAAAAAGCAATCTCTTTTTAATCACATCGGAGGACAGAGAAAAGGGGTCCCAGGTGGCCCCCCAATACTCACCTAGCTCCCCCGATGCTCCTCGTGTCTCTCGGTGGGCGCCGCCATCTTCAAAATGGCGGGCGCATGCGCAGTGCGCCCGCCGGCCGGCACCGGGAGAATCTTTGGGGTCTCGGCTGCCGGGGGTAGCCGAGACCCCAAAGAGCACGATCGGGGTCGGTATTACCGACCCCTGTTTTGCGATCGCCGGTAATTAACTGTTTACCGGCGACCGCAAAAAAAAAAAAAAAAGTAAAGTGTAATTCTCTGTCCTCTGATGTGATCGCACATCAGAGGACAGAGAAATAGGGGGATTCGGGGACCCTAGCATACTCACCTAGGTCCCTGGATCCTCTTGCTGCTCCTCCTGGCCGCCGGCAGCAGAACATGGCGGACGCATGCCCAGTGCGCCCGCCATCTGTCTCCATCTGCCGGCCGGAAGGAGAACAGCAGTTGGGGCTAAAATAAGGGGTAGGGTTAGGGGTAGGGTTAGGGGTAGGGTTAGGGTTAGGGTTAGGGGTAGGGTTAGGGGTAGGGTTAGGGGTAGGGTTAGGGGAAGGGTTAGGGGTAGGGTTAGGGTTAGGGGTAGGGTTAGGGTTAGGGTTAGGGGTAGGGTTAGGGTTAGGGGTAGGGTTAGGGGTAGGGTTAGGGGTAGGGTTAGGGGTAGGGTTAGGGGAAGGGTTAGGATTAGGGTTAGGGGTAGGGTTAGGGCTAGGGTTGGGGCTAAATTTAGGGTTGGGGCTAAATTTAGGGTTAGGGTTGGGGCTAAACTTAGGGTTAGGCTTCTTTCACACTTACGTCGGTACGGGGCCGTCGCAATGCGTCGGCCCGACATACCGACGCACGTTGTGAAAATTGTGCACAACGTGGGCAGCAGCTGTAGTTTTTCAACACATCCGCTGCCCAATCTATGTCCTGGGGAGGAGGGGGTGGAGTTACGGCCACGCATGCGCGGTCAGAAATGGCGGATGCGACGTACAAAAAACGTTTCATTGAACGTTTTTTTGTGCCGACGCTCCGCCAAAATACAACTGATCCAGTGCACGACGGACGCGACGTGTGGCCATCCGTCACGATCCGTCGGCAATACAAGTCTATGGGCAAAAAACGCATCCTGCGGGCACATTTGCAGGATCCGTTTCTTGTCCAAAACGACGGATTGCAACGGAATGCCAAACGACGCAAGTGTGAAAGTAGCCTTAGGGTTAGGGTTGGGGCTAAAGTTAGGCCTAGGGTTGGGGCTAAAGTTAGGGTTAGAGCTGGGATTAAGGTTAGGGTTTGGATTAGGGTTGGTATTAGGGTTAGGGTTGGCATTGGGGTTACGCTTGGGATTAGGGTTAGGTTTGGGATTAGGGTTAAGGTTAGGGTTGTGATTAGGGGTGTATTGGGATTAGGGTTAGGTTTGAGGTTAGGGTTGTGATTAGGATTAGGGGTGTGTTGGATTTAGGGTTTTGATTAGGGTTATGGTTAGGGTTGACATTAGGGTTGTTTTGGGGTAAGGGTTGTGATTATGGTTAGGGTTAGTGATTAGGATTATGGATGAGGTTGGGATTAGGGTTAGGGGTGTGTTGGGGTTAGGGTTGGAGCTAGAATTGGGGGGTTTCCACTGTTTAGGTACATCAGGGGGTCTCCAAACACGACAGCCAATTTTGCGCTCAAAAAGTCAAATGGTGCTCCCTCCCTTCTGAGCTCTGCCGTGCGCCCAAACAGTGGGTTACCCCCACATATGGGGCATCAGCGTACTCGGGATAAATTGAACAACAACTTCTGGGGTCCAATTTCTCTTGTTACCCTTGTGAAAATAAAAACTTGGGGGCTACAATATCTTTTTTGTGAAAAAAAAATTTTTTTTTATTTTCACGACTCTGCATTCTAAACTTCTGTGAAGCACTTGGGCATTCAAAGTTCTCACCACACATCTAGATAAGTTCCTTGGGGGGTCTAGTTTCCAAAATGGGGTCAGTTGTGGGGGGTTACTACAGTTTAGGTACATCAGGGGCTCTGCAATCGCAACATAATGCCCACAGACCATTCTATCAAAGTCTGCATTCCAAAAAGGCGCTCCTTCCCTTCCGAGCTCTGCCGTGTGCCCAAACAGTGGTTTACCCCCACATATGGGGTACCAGCATACTCAGGACAAATTGGACAACAACTTTTGCGGTCCAATTTCTCTTGTTACCCTTGTGAAAATAAAAATTTGGTGGCTAAAAAATCTTTTTTGTGGAAAAAAAATATTTTTTATTTTCACGGCTCTGCATTATAAACTTCTGTGAAGCACTTGGGCATTCAAGGTTCTCACCACACATCTAGATAAGTTCCATGGGGGGTCTAGTTTCCAAAATGGGGTCACTTGTGGGGGATTTCTACTGTTTAGGCACATCAGGGGCTCTCCAAACGCGACATGGCGTCCGATCTCAATTCCAGCCAATTTTACATTGAAAAAGTAAAACGGCACTCTTTCTCTTCCAAGCTCTGCGGTGCGCCCAAACAGTGGTTTACCCCCACATATTGGGTATCGACGTACTCAGGAGAAATTGCACAACAACTTTTGTGGTCTAATTTCTCCTGTTACCCTTGTGAAAATAAAAATTTGTGGGCAAAAAGATCATTTTTGTAGAAAAAATGCAATTTTTTTTTTCACGGCTCTACGTTATAAACTTCTGTGAAGCACATGGGGGTTCAAAGTGCTCGCCACACATCTAGATAAGTTCCTTAAGGGGTCTAGTTTCCAAAATGGTGTCACTTGTGGGGGGTTTCCACTGTTTAGGCACATCAGGGGCTCTCCAAACGCGACATGGCGTCCAATCTCAATTCCAGCCAATTCTACATTGAAAAAGTAAAACGGCACTCCTTCTCTTCCAAGCTCTGCGGTGTGCCCTAACAGTTGTTTACCCCCACATATTGGGTATCAGCGTACTCAGGAGAAATTGCACAACAACTTTTGTGGTCTAATTTCTCCTGTTACCCTTGTGAAAATAAGAATTTGTGGGCGAAAAGATCATTTTTGTGTAAACAAAAGCGATTTTTTATTTTCACGGCTCTACGTTATAAACTTCTGTGAAGCACTTGGGGGTTCAAAGTGCTCACCACACATCTAGATAAGTTCCTTAAGGGGTCTAGTTTCCAAAATGGTGTCACTTGTGGGGAGTTTCCACTGTTTAGGTACATCAGGGGCTCTCTAAATGTGACATGGTGTCCGATCTCAATTCCAGCCAATTCTGCATTGAAAAAGTCAAACGGCGCTCCTTCACTTCTAAGTTCTGCGGTGCACCCTAACAGTGGTTTACCCCCACATATGGGGTATTGGCGTATTCAGGAGAAATTGCATAACAAAATTTATGGTTACATTTCTGTTTTTACACTTGTGAAAATAAAAAAAATGGTTCTGAATTAAGATGTTTGCAAAAAAAAGTTAAATGTTCATTTTTTCCTTCCACATTGTTTCAGTTCCTGTGAAGCACGTAAAGGGTTAATAAACTTCTTGAATGTGGTTTTGAGAACCTTGAGGGGTGTAGTTTTTAGAATGGTGTCACACTTCATTATTTTCTATCATATAGACCCCTCAAAATGACTTCAAATGTGATGTGGTCCCTAAAAAAAAATGGTGTTGTAAAAATGAGAAATTGCTGGTCAACTTTTAACCCTTATAACTCCCTAACAAAAAAAAAATTTGTTTCCAAAATTGTGCTGATGTAAAGTAGACATGTGGGAAATGTTATTTATTAACTATTTTTCATGACATATCTCTCTGATTTAAGGGCATACAAATACAAAGTTTGAAAATTGCAAAATTTTAAAAATTTTCGCCATATTTCCGTTTTTTTCATAAATAATCGCAAGTAATATCGAAGAAATGTTACCACTAACATGAAGTACAATATGTCACGAAAAAACAATCTCAGAATCAGCGGGATCCGTTGAAGCGTTCCAGAGTTATAACCTCATAAAGTGACAGTGGTCAGAATTGCAAAAATTGACCTGGTCATTAAGTACCAAATTGGCTCTGTCACTAAGGGGTTAACACTAGAACTACTGATGTAGTCATTTTGACACCTTTCATTTTTTATTTCTCTTCTGTGACTACATTTTTCAGAATTCCGGCTTGAAACTCGGTGACTTTTCCTCAAATATGATGTGAAAAAAGATTTTGTGAGAATAAATAATTTTGGTAAAAAATTTGCGCGTTTTTTTCAAAATTTACCAAGAACTACTGAAGGGAGTCATTTTGACTCCCTACTATATTTTGAGGTGCTTTTGTAACTAAATGTTGCTATAAAGTTTTGTGCATAATTTTTTCACTCTGTCTTATTTACCCTGATGTTCATATAGATGTAGTTCAATTTACATGTCAACTTTTCACATTTTCCTTGTGTTTTACCTGCTTGTATTACTGTGTAATGCTGAACAAAATAGCTTGTTTACTCTAGGCTCTTATCTTATGCTAATGAAGGGTGGTGTTTTTCTAAGGTCCTAGCAGGAGACAGTATTCTGGATAGTAACTTTACTTTCAGTTCAGCTGAAGAGACAAAGAGAACAGACGCAGACATACGAGCTCTGAAGACTCATACAGGTATGAATTGTTATGAAATAGTTTAGCTGTCTGTCAACTGATTCAGCCCACCTACTTTTGAAGGTGGCAGAACAGTTATTATTTCTTTTAGTTTTCATTTCATTTCTATTTTTCAGCAGGGAACTATATAGAATTATGGAATTTGTGAGGAATATGGAGAGAAGACGTTTGATAAAGCCTCAGGATATTCTGGCTACTTTGCAATCCATACCGGAGGATGAATCGGAATCCGAATTGCAGGAACATGTATTTGATTCTGACAGTGATGAAGATTTCATTCCTCAGAACATATCAAGTGAATCTGAAGACTCAGAAGGAACAAATCCAGAAGGTAAGTAGTTATGTGTATTTATTTGTTCTTCCACACACTGAGTTAGGGCCTGTGCACACTAGCAGAATTCTGGCTGAATAGCCATCTGGATATTCTTGCCGCAATACAGGCCGTACCTGCCCGCTCATGCCTGAAGCTCCCCTCCGAACCCCTGGCTGCAGCCGCTGTCAGGGACAGAGCAGCACTTGCTTACGCGCGAGCACGGCTCCGTCCCAGACTGCGGCTCCAGCCCGGGGTTCGGAGCGGAGCTTCAGGTATGAAACTCCGCTCTGTACCTGAGCGGGCAGGTACGGGCCGGATTGTGGTGAGAATAACCGGTTGGATATTCCGCCGCTAATCCAGCCAGTGTGCACGGACCCTTACAAAACAAAAATTCTAAATATTCATCAACTTTTTTCCAGATATTCCAAGCACATCCACTGGGGATCGGGCTCATGCAGTTATGTTGCCTCGTGACCATCCTCCTGGTCGTGGACAGAAAAAATCAGCAAAACGTCCCAGAAATGAAAGAACAACAGATAACGATGGCGGCGAAGGTAATGCAACAACAAACACCAGAGAAGGCGAATCTGAAGGAATACTAGTTTCAGCGGATGGTATTCAATGGAAACCTGTTGAAATTGGACAACACTTGCCTGGTAGGCGTGACAGCCAAAATATTCTTCGAGAAGCACCTGGCCCTACAGGATACGCCAGAAGAAATATCATTATCGATAGTCCTTTGAGCGCATGGCGTTTATTTTTTGATTCATATATATTGACACATATAAAGAACTGTACGCTTGCAGAAGCATGCAGGAACAATAATTTACAGTTTACTCTATCTGATGAGGAGCTAGATGCATTCATTGCGATATTCTATGCTCGTGGAATATCTGGCACGAACCGTCACTCGATTAGCAGTATTTGGTGTAATGACTGGGGAATACCGTTTTGCAAAGCGACAATGTCTAGGGACCGCTTTGTTGAAATTATGAGGTTTCTCAGATTTGATGAGAAATCTACTCGATCGGAGAGACTGCAAACGGACAAGTTTGCTCTATTTTCTACTGTGTGGGACAGGTTTATTGAAAATTGTATTGCGTGTTACAAACCTGGCCCATACATAACGGTGGATGAGCAACTTTTCCCAAGCAAAACTAGGTGTCCATTCACGCAGTACATGCCTTCCAAACCAGATAAATATGGCCACAAATATTGGCTAGCTGTTGATAAGGAGAGCAAATATAAGGCAAATGGCTTCCCTTATCTAGGCAAAGATGACACACGCCGTGCTGAGGACCGTTTAGCTGACCATGTGGTAATGAAGTTATTGGACCCGTTTTTGAAAAAAGGTCGCAATGTTACAACCGATGATTATTTTACTTCATTAAAATTAGCTAAACAGCTAAAAAGCAAAGGAACAACCATCGTGGGAACACTGAATAAGATAAGGCGAGAAGTGCCTAAAGAAATAAAATCCATGAAAGAGAAATTGTACAACACTAAAGTGTTTAGAAATGAAGACAATTTTACACTTACAGTATATCAAGGAAAGCCCAACAAAAATGTTGTCATTTTGAGTTCCGTCCATCCAGATGTTGTTGTTGCATCTGATTCCACTAAAAAAACTCCAGAAACGGTAAAGTTTTACAATGAAACAAAATATGGAGTAGATGTAGTGGATCAGATGGCACGAAAATATACCACACGAACATCCACAAGGAGATGGCCTGTTCATGCATTTGAAAATGCCTTAGACTTTGCGGGTATAAATGCATGTATAATATTCAAGGAGATTACCCACCAAAAAATGTCACGCAAGGCATTTTTGCAAACGCTTGTGAGAGAGTTGAGTGGTCCTTATGTCACAGATAGGGAAAAGGGTTCCACGTCCCAAGTTTCTACATGTTCAGAAGTGATGGTTCAAACAAAATTTTGCCAGATCAAAGAAAAGTGCAAGAAAAATAGATCTGTCGGCAATTGTAAGACTTGTGGTAAGTCTTTGTGTGGGCAATGTACTGCCATAAATCAAAGGCAATGCCTAAAATGCGAAACACCAAATGTTTAGAAGGTGAATTCTGCGCCATATTTTCATTTTTATGCTCCTCCACCTACATTTTCTCTGCTTTTTGTTCTTCAGTTGTTGTTTATATGTGTGCACTTGAATAAAAAAAATGTTTGAAAAACGTCTATTATAATTATTGTTATTTTCTGTAGAAAAATAAGAAAAGCAGAAAAAAAACTATCAAAAGCATTACTGTTGGATCTCACAATAATAATACATTACAAAAAATATAATTATTAATAAATAACCACAAATGAAACTCTAAAAATAAACGAAAACAAGCAAGGAGTCAAAATGACTCCTTTCAGTAGTTTTAGGCGGGGTCACGAGTCCAGTAGTCCTAGTGTTAAGCGGGATGTCATGGGTGGCTTGACCCGGTGCTGTGGCCTCAGGCAATGCACAGTGTAAGGTGTATCGAGAGGGGACAGGCACTTACTTGATCAGCAGCAGGTTCTCCCAGCGGTGACAATCCCGATCCTGGATAGATGGCTATTGTCCAAATGAAAGACTGAGGCATTGAAACGTTTAACCAGTTTACTTTAACATAAAGGGATTTACAACCAGTCCTGTCACCGGAGTCTGTATGGGAACTCTGAGTTACTTTGACCCTGCCGGGGTCTTCGCCTCTTATTGTATGCAGTTTCTGTGTGGCCCTGCTGCTGTATGTGAACTGGCTGCCGGCCCAATCTGTCCCCTCCGGGTCCTGGTTCGACGGGCAACCCGAGTCCTTTTATCGGCTTACCCCCTCCAGGAGTACCGCTGAACTCTGTGTCTGTTGCTGCGTCCGGCCCTAGTGAAGCTGATATCACCTCACGTTTTTCCGGTTGCTGTATTATATATAATGAATACAGCCACGGATCCGGTATCCATCTTTGCGCCTGTTCTGGGTAGTGATTAATGCTACCCGGTTCTCACAATGTCCTTTTTCTCTGTCCCTTTTCTCCTCAGGCCGGTGATTTGGGCCTGGAAACCGTCATAGGGCTGTTAGAAATTCAGCTGCATGACCTCTCACTTTCAGCTCCTTAGCCCAACTGCCAGTTCTTCTCTCAGACCAGAAAGGATCAAGGGGAGTCTCTGGAGCTCCCCCTTCTGGCCGGAGGTGGTAGTGCAGTCTTGCTATTTTAGTGTCAGTAACTGTTTTTGTGGCAAATACCCCTAGGGGTGCCACATTCCCCCTTAGTTAAGAACAGTACTCTGGGATTGTGGGACGATAACATTTTGAAATAACAATTAATATGTACAGAGTCTTAAAAATGAAAAGTTGCAAAAACCACTCAAGGATACAAAAATAGAGTTCTGTAAAAAGTCACTTCAAATAGCGTCCATTAATACAGTTCTATCCTTGAAGGTACTTGGAAAGGCACTGCACTTTGTGTCCAAGAATTTAGTTTCATTTTTCCAACGGAGTTACCAATATAAAGTCTAAAGAAAGTTCAAAAAGAGCAAAAAGCAAAGTTCAAAAAGCAGTCTTTCCGGAGCTTTGATTTAGTGCCTCCGGGCTGATAAAAAGTTCAAGAATATGCAATAAGTTCATACAGACAAGTCTCTGTAGGTACTGGGCTTAAACATTGCAGAATGATAACAATGACTATAGTTTTATAGTTGGTAATCCGCATTCCTGGCCGGTAATTGACCCTGGGTACTACGCTGTGATCTACGTAATAGTGGTGTCTCTTCATGTGGTGTACTACTGTCTACTGCGGATGTAGTATCTGCCCGCTCTGCTAAAGATAATTCCACGACTATGGAGTTGGCAAGTCCACCGTGAATGGGATTACTCTGATCAGGAATCTGTTCTTCCTGGCCTGGAACCTCCCGTAGTACGGAGTCAGCCTCTTCCTGTCTTGGGACTTCTGGTATTGGGATCGGTGTTGGGTAAAAGGCCACCATGGGAACCACTACTGCACCATGGTATATTAGTAGGGTTTTGGGAAAGTCTCCTATACAGGTGTGATACATTTCCTCTTCTTTTTCCTTTACTGGTTGGACCTGAATGGGTTGAATAACTTCTGGTTCTGGCTGGACAACTTCTGTCTCTTTCAATGCTTCCGGACATAATTTAAGATTGTCTCTTGACACTAGTACAGATGTTAAGCCTCCGTTTTTGCTAATGAGACACATTTTAGGATTATCCATTCTTGTTGGTAAAACTGTGTAGGGTACGGCTTCCCACTGATTGTCTAGTTTATTGGTTCGACGATTTCTCTTGAGCACTTGGTCACCCGGTCTTAATGGGGTCGCTAGAGCATTCTGGTTGAAAGTTCGCTCTTGTCTTTCTCTAGTTTGCTGAAGGCTTCTTTCCACACTCTCTTGCACTTGGCGATACTGCTTTTGCCGTATGATATCCCAATTGGAGTCTTGAACTTCTGCGTCTGGTTTCAGAATTCCCATTTCTAGATCGATTGGTAATTGGCTGGGTCTTGCACGCATAAGGTAAGCTGGGGTGCAGTTGGTGGAGCTCACCGGGACATGATTATACAGATCCACCAAGTCAGGCAATATCTCTGGCCATTGATTCCTTTCTGTCTCAGGTAAAGTCTTTAGTAGGTCTATTACAATATGGTTCATCTTCTCACATAAGCCGTTTGTTTGTGGATGATAGGCCGTCGTCCGGATCTTTTTGCAACCATACATATTACAGAATTCTCTGAAGATCTCTGATTCAAAGGCTGTACCTTGGTCGGTGAGAACCTGTTCCGGATATCCATGGGGTCTACAAAAGTATGTTTGGAACGCTTTGGCTGCTGTTTTTGCTGTCAGATCTTTTACGGGTACTACTACCAAGAAGCGTGAATAATGGTCCACGATGGTCAAGGCATAGACATAGCCGGACCGGCTTGGTGTCAACTTCACGTGGTCTATGGCTACAAGTTCAAGTGGTTGTTTGGTGATAATGGGCTGCAGTGGTGCTCTTTGGTTCTTTTGATCGTTTCTTCTGAGGTTGCACGGGCCACAGTTTCTGCACCACTGTTCGATTGATTTTCTCATCCTGACCCAATAAAATCTTTCTCTTAGAAGTACTTCTAACTTTTTCCAACCGAAGTGACCAGCACCATTATGGTAAGCTTCGAGGACCATCTTCACATCTTGTTTAGGCACGATAATCTGCCAAACCAATTCATGTGCTTTCGGATTGGTGCACCTTCTACAGAGCTTCCCTTGATACAGGAACATTTTGCCTCTCTCTTTCCAGAGTTGATGCGTCTCTTCTAGGGCATCCTCATCGGGATATGTACTTTGCTCAGTCAGCAGTTCCTTCACCAAATTCACAGCCGGATTGCTGTCTTGGGTGTCAGCCCATCTATGGTGTGCTAACGGATTAAAATTCACCTCTTGTTGTTTCTGATAGGTACTTGACTGATGATGTTTTGCCTTGGGATGATGGAAGGCTGGTAGTTCAATTTCTTCAAGCTCCCCCGATTCTTCTTCTACATCTCTCAAGTGTGACATCCGGGATAGGGCATCGGCATTTCCATTCTTGCGACCTGCTCGATACTTGATTATGAAGTTGTAATTAGATAACCGGGCTATCCATCGCTGTTCTAACGCACCTAATTTGGCTGTGTCCAGATGGGTCAACGGATTGTTGTCAGTATAGACAATAAATTCTGCAGTGGCCAGATAGTGTTTGAAACGTTCAGTCACAGCCCAAACTACTGCCAGTAGTTCCAATTTGAAGGAGCTGTAATTTTCTGAATTTCTTTCAGTTGGCCGGAGCTTTCTACTTGCAAAGGCGATGACTTTCTCCCGACCTTCTTGCTTTTGTGACAGCACCGCTCCTAGTCCCACATTACTGGCATCGGTGTAGAGGATGAAAGGTTGATGGTAATCTGGGTATGCCAGAACCTCTTCTCCGGTTAGTGCCTTCTTTAGTTGTTCAAAGGAGTCTTCCCTTTCGTCGTTCCACTGAAAAGGAGGGTTTCGGTTTGAAGGTTTCTTCGTCTGCCCTACCAAGGCGTCTTGCAAGGGTGCTGCCAACTTGGTAAATCCTTTTTTAAATCTGCAATAGTAACCCACCAATCCCAGGAATTGCCTCACTTCTTTTGCGTTGGTAGGTCTTGGCCAATCCCTTATGGCGCTTATTTTCTCGGGATCCGGTGCTACTCCCTCCGAACTCACGATGTGTCCCAGGTACTGTACCTTTGGCTTGAGAAGGTGACATTTGGATGGCTTGATTTTCATGCCATACCTGGATAAGGCTTCAAACACTTCTGCCAGGTCTTTTAAGTGTTGTTCGTAAGTCTTTGAGTAGACGATCACATCATCTAGGTACAGGAGGACGGTCACGAAGTTCTTGTGTCCGAGGCAGCATTCCATCAGCCGCTGGAAAGTACCGGATGCGTTGCAGAGTCCGAATGGCATGCGATTAAATTCACATAGACCCATTGGTGTGGTGAATGCCGTCTTTTCCTTATCTCTCTCAGCCACAGGGACTTGCCAATACCCGCTTGTTAAGTCTAAGGTGGAAAAATAATTAGCAGATTTCAAAGCAGTCAAGGACTCTTCTATCCTAGGCAAGGGGTAGGCGTCTTTATGGGTGATGTTATTAATCCGCCGGTAGTCTACGCACATTCTCATGGTTCCGTCCTTTTTTTGACAATCACTAGAGGGGCCGCCAAGGGGCTACAGCTGTCTCTTATTACCCCGGCCTGTTTCATCTCCCTCAGCATATCTTTTGCACATTGATAGTGAGCGGGCGGTATGGGTCTATATCTTTCTTTTATTGGGGGATGGTCACCGGTGGGGATTGTGTGTTCTACCCCTTCTATCCGTCCGAAGTCCAATGGGTGTTTACTGAAGACTTGTTCATATTCCGTCACTAGCCTATACACCCCTTGTTTTTGATGGGTAGGTGTTGAATTTATGCCCACGTGTAGCTGTTGGCACCAATCCTCCAATTCTCCATCTGAGCCGTTGACTTCCACCTGACAGGTTGGTTCTAAGGGCTCAATGGTTGTGATGGCATTGTTGTCAACAGTATATAGCTTTGCCACTGTAGCATACCTTGGCAAAGTGACCTCTTCCTCGCCACAGTTCAAAAGTCGTACCGGCACTCGTCCCCGGTGTACCTCGACTACCCCTCGTGCTGTGAGTATAGTGGGCCTGCTGTCGGTGTACACTGGTTCTATTAAGGCTTGATAATCTCGTCCCTTAGTACCAATGGCTGCTCTACACCATACCAGCATTTCTGTTTTTGGTGGGATTACAATAGATGTTGGATCACTTACCCTCACACTGCCGATTTCTCCACCTGCAACTTCTATCTGTTGCCTTAACATCAATACTTTTATTTCCCTCAGGAGAACTCTCTGCTGGTAGGATTGGGCAGTTTCAGCAATTTGCTGTAAGACAGAAATAACTTCGGCAAAGCAGTTCTCTAACACATTCATTCCTATCAATACAGTTGGTTCACAGTTCCGCCGGTCAACATCAACAACAATTATACCCTGTTTCTTCAATTCTACTTTACCAATCTTTATGGTCATCTCCCTGAATCCTAGTTTCGGTACCAACTTACCATTACTGGCCCATATATCTAGTTCAACATCAGAGGGCCCTTTATCAATATCTGCATCAGCCCAGTACCTCTTATAAAGGATATACGGTATAGATGAAATCTGGGAACCTGTGTCCAGCAAAGCGTTGAGGGGAATTCCGTCCAGCACGATAGGGATAATGGGTCGTCCTCCGATGTACCTGTCGTGCCAGGGTGTTGGGCCTTGAAAGTTCATTCCTGTGAAGCGGCCCGCATTCCCAGGGGATTCCCGTTTAAATCACAATCTCGTGCAAAGTGGCCTGGCTGCTGGCAACGGCGGCAAATGGGCTGTCCATCCGGTTGGTAGCGGTCGCGGGGTCGTCCTCTCCATGTCGGGTATTTCCGGAGTCTCATCCATGGAACATCCTCTCTACGGTTTGCCAACTCCATCTTGGGTCCTCTCATCTCCTGCATGGTTTTAGCCATTGAAGCAACAACATCAGTTAAAGAGTCAAGCTTTTGTTGAAGAGCCTCATTAGTACTGGGCCCCAGGGGCTTAGCAATGGCCCCGGACATAGCTGATGTCACTTGCACTCCCTGTTGTTGAGGTGCCTCTGCCATGGGTTGCGCAGGATCCTGATCCCGAGGTGCCTCTGCCAGCTGGAGACGTATAGCGCTCTCCTTTAATTGGGCAAATGTCAATTCAGGGTTCTTAAAAACAAGCATACTCACATGCCCCCGGTGAGAAGGGGCATAGAGTCCCTCAATAAATTGATCTCTTAGCAGTTTATCCGCTCCGGTGTTAAAAATGGGTTCAGCCAGTGTAAGTGATTTAAGGACTTCCTGCAGGTTTAAGGCAAAGTCTCTCACGCCCTCATTAGCTTTTTGTTTGCAATTAAAGAATCGTACTTTAGCTTTGCTGCCGGCAGTGGTTTCAAATGTAGCTTTTAATCCAGCAAATATGCGTTCAACAGTGCCTTTTAGATCAGCTGCCCATGCTGTGACTTCTCGCTTAGCATGGCCACTTAACTGCATCATCAGGAGACTAACACGCTGAACTTCACCCACGGGGAACATGTCAAAATGGGCCAGCATCTTTTCTCTGAAATCGTCAAGGGTATTAGGCTCACCTTCATACATTGGAAGCCACGGGCCACCCGGGGTATATGGCATCAGCACCGGCATGATGGGCGCCACTCCTTGCACCGCTGCGCTACCGGACTCTCTATCGACACTCTGTCTTTGAGCTGCATTAGCGTCGCCGGGTGCTGCGGCGTCTCCGTGCTGCGACATACTGTGCCCCCTTAGTTAATCCGGACCCTTCCGGTCCTCCGCTTCCGTCGGGATAGTGTAGATTCGTTCCGCTGTGCAGCAGGATTGGTTTTCCCCTTGCTCTGACGTCAGAGCGCTCAGCTTGGTGCCGCCCACAATGACACGCCCCCTGCTGCTCCCGCCCACCACGCGCTCTGTAATGGCGGATTCTGAAGTTTTTCAGTCAGACTGAGGCTCAGGTAATGGCGTAGCTCAATTAACAGTCTCGTGCCTAACGGTTATGAGGTGATGGCGGCCATCTTTACTCCATTATAACCAATGGGGAAAAGTCACTTTCAATAGTTTTTAATGGGAAATGGAATTTTCTTTAACAAAGTCAATTTTCAAGATTTTTCATCCAAGTTTTTACAGTTTTGGGCTCCAATCACGGCACACAATACCCGGTATACGGGCTGGCTGGATCCTGTTCGTGACGCCAATTGTGACGCCCAAGAGACCGGGATACCCAGCACCGGACCAATGGGGTCTGTCTCTTAAGCGGGATGTCACGGGTGGCTTGACCCGGTGCTGTGGCCTCAGGCAATGCACAGTGTAAGGGGTATCGAGAGGGGACAGGCACTTACTTGATCAGCAGCAGGTTCTCCCAGCGGTGACGATCCCGATCCTGGATAGATGGCTATTGTCCAAATGAAAGACTGAGGCATTGAAACGTTTAACCAGTTTACTTTAACATAAAGGGATTTACAACCAGTCCTGTCACCGGAGTCTGTATGGGAACTCTGAGTTACTTTGACCCTGCCGGGGTCTTCGCCTCTTATTGTATGCAGTTTCTGTGTGGCCCTGCTGCTGTATGTGAACTGGCTGCCGGCCCAATCTGTCCCCTCCGGGTCCTGGTTCGACGGGCAACCCGAGTCCTTTTATTGGCTTACCCCCTCCAGGAGTACCGCTGAACTCTGTGTCTGTTGCTGCGTCCGGCCCTAGTGAAGCTGATATCACCTCACGTTTTTCCGGTTGCTGTATTATATATAATGAATACAGCCACGGATCCGGTATCCCTCTTTGCGCCTGTTCTGGGTAGTGATTAATGCTACCCGGTTCTCACAATGTCCTTTTTCTCTGTCCCTTTTCTCCTCAGGCCGGTGATTTGGGCCTGGAAACCGTCATAGGGCTGTTAGAAATTCAGCTGCATGACCTCTCACTTTCAGCTCCTTAGCCCAACTGCCAGTTCTTCTCTCAGACCAGAATGGATCAAGGGAAGTCTCTGGAGCTCCCCCTTCTGGCCGGAGGTGGTAGTGCAGTCTTGCTATTTTAGTATTTGTATTTAGTGTCAGTAACTGTTTTTGTGGCAAATACCCCTAGGGGTGCCACAACAGCGCCTCTTTTTTAGCCCACGTGCCACTGTTTTCACCATTTGACCTGTGACAATAGGCTGTACTAAGGACTGCCATCAGGCGTTGAGGAAGCCAGTCAGGCGAAACGGCGCTGTCGGGGTCACTGTGGGACGCACCTCATTAGGACCGCTTGTCCATGTAAGTTTTACTCTGTTTATTACTATGAGCTGATACGGTCTAGGATTTGATACGACAGGAGTGCTATTTTTGCAGGCTAGTTCGCACCTTGTGGCAGCATTATTTTGCATCTTTCTGATAGACTACCAGCCGGATATGGTGCTGAGTCCTGCGCATATAGAAATTTTGTCATTATTCATATGCATATATTGCTGACATTTTGAGTATGCGGAGATCAATCTTGGATTCTCTGTGAGGATATTTATAGCATTTTTTTGCATTTCCCTCACTTAGAGATTTTTTTATTTCCTTCCAAGTTTTTTCTCCTTTCTGTATCTTTTTTTTGCAAGCAATAGGTCTGTATACTGATATGTATTTACACTTATGCTTTTGCTGCTCTCCTGAGACTGTTATGCTAAATTACTTTATATTATGATGTTGGACTTTAGTGGCCTATCTGTGTGCGGTTCCCAGCGTGTTTTTAGGGAACAATTTTTCTGCTGTTCTTATTTTAATCTTTATAAATAAATATTATTTTATTTTATACCTTTAGCCATAGCCTCTTTATTCCTGTCATATTTTGTTATGGGAAGTTTGTTCTTGATATGAATTATTTGAGGTGTGCTTTACACTATGACTGGGCAGTTAACTTACAGGGGTACAGTCTGTTTAGAAAGGATCGTAAAAATCGGAGAGGAGGAGGGGTTTGTCTCTATGTAAAGTCTTGTCTAAAGTCCACTTTAAGGGAGGATATTAGCGAAGGAAATGAGGATGTCGAGTCCATATGGGTCGAAATTCATGGAGGGAAAAATGGTAACAAAATACTCATTGGGGTCTGTTACAAACCCCCAAATATAACAGAAACCATGGAAAGTCTACTTCTAAAGCAGATAGATGAAGCTGCAACCCATAATGAGGTCCTGGTTATGGGGGACTTTAACTACCCGGATATTAACTGGGAAACAGAAACCTGTGAAACCCATAAAGGCAACAGGTTTCTGCTAATAACCAAGAAAAATTATCTTTCACAATTGGTGCAGAATCCAACCAGAGGAGCAGCACTTTTAGACCTAATACTATCTAATAGACCTGACAGAATAACAAATCTGCAGGTGGTCGGGCATCTAGGAAATAGCGACCACAATATTGTACAGTTTCACCTGTCTTTCACTAGGGGGACTTGTCAGGGAGTCACAAAAACACTGAAATTTAGGAAGGCAAAGTTTGACCAGCTTAGAGATGCCCTTAATCTGGTAGACTGGGACAATATCCTCAGAAATAAGAATACAGATAATAAATGGAAAATGTTTAAGAACATCCTAAATAGGCACTGTAAGCGGTTTATACCTTGTGGGAATAAAAGGACTAGAAATAGGAAAAACCCAATGTGGCTAAACAAAGAAGTAAGACAGGCAATTAACAGTAAAAAGAAAGCATTTGCACTACTAAAGCAGGATGGCACCATTGAAGCTCTAAAAAACTATAGGGAGAAAAATACTTTATCTAAAAAACTAATTAAAGCTGCCAAAAAGGAAACAGAGAAGCACATTGCTAAGGAGAGTAAAACTAATCCCAAACTGTTCTTCAACTATATCAATAGTAAAAGAATAAAAACTGAAAATGTAGGCCCCTTAAAAAATAGTGAGGAAAGAATGGTTGTAGATGATGATGAAAAAGCTAACATATTAAACACCTTCTTCTCCACGGTATTCACGGTGGAAAATGAAATGCTAGGTGAAATTCCAAGAAACAATGAAAACCCTATATTAAGGGTCACCAATCTAACCCAAGAAGAGGTGCGAAACCGGCTAAATAAGATTAAAATAGATAACTCTCCGGGTCCGGATGGCATACACCCACGAGTACTAAGTGAACTAAGTAATGTAATAGATAAACCATTATTTCTTATTTTTAGGGACTCTATAGCGACGGGGTCTGTTCTGCAGGACTGGCGCATAGCAAATGTGGTGCCAATATTCAAAAAGGGCTCTAAAAGTGAACCTGGAAATTATTGGCCAGTAAGTCTAGCCTCTATTGTTGGTAAAATATTTGAAGGGTTTCTGAGGGATGTTATTCTGGATTATCTGAATGAGAATAACTGTTTAACTCCATATCAGCATGGGTTTATGAGAAATCGCTCCTGTCAAACCAATCTAATCAGTTTTTATGAAGAGGTAAGCTATAGGCTGGACCACGGTGAGTCATTGGACGTGGCATATCTCGATTTTTCCAAAGCGTTTGATACCGTGCCGCACAAGAGGTTGGTACACAAAATGAGAAAGCTTGGTCTGGGGGAAAATGTGTGTAAATGGGTTAGTAACTGGCTTAGTGATAGAAAGCAGAGGGTGGTTATAAATGGTATAGTCTCTAACTGGGTCGCTGTGACCAGTGGGGTACCGCAGGGGTCGGTATTGGGACCTGTTCTCTTCAACATATTCATTAATGATCTGGTAGAAGGTTTACACAGTAAAATATCGATATTTGCAGATGATACAAAACTATGTAAAGCAGTTAATACAAGAGAAGATAGTATTCTGCTACAGATGGATCTGGATAAGTTGGAAACTTGGGCTGAAAGGTGGCAGATGAGGTTTAACAATGATAAATGTAAGGTTCTACACTTGGGAAGAAGGAATCAATATCACCATTACACACTGAACGGGAAACCACTGGGTAAATCTGACAGGGAGAAGGACTTGGGGATCCTAGTTAATGATAAACTTACCTGGAGCAGCCAGTGCCAGGCAGCAGCTGCCAAGGCAAACATGATCATGGGGTGCATTAAAAGAGGTCTGGATACACATGATGAGAGCATTAAACTGCCTCTGTACAAATCCCTAGTTAGACCGCACATGGAGTACTGTGTCCAGTTTTGGCCACCGGTGCTCAGGAAGGATATAATGGAACTAGAGAGAGTACAAAGGAGGGCAACAAAATTAATAAAGGGGATGGGAGATCTACAATACCCAGATAGATTAGCGAAATTAGGATTATTTAGTCTAGAAAAAAGACGACTAAGGGGCGATCTAATAACCATGTATAAGTATATAATATACAATACAAATATCTCGCTGAGGATCTGTTTATACCAAGGAAGGTGACGGGCACAAGGGGGCATTCTTTGCGTCTGGAGGAGAGAAGGTTTTTCCACCAACATAGAAGAGGATTCTTTACTGTTAGGGCAGTGAGAATCTGGAATTGCTTGCCTGAGGAGTTGGTGATGGCGAACTCAGTCGAGGGGTTCAAGAGAGGCCTGGATGTCTTCCTGGAGCAGAACAATATTGTATCATACAATTATTAGGTTCTGTAGAAGGACGTAGATCTGGGGATTTATTATGATGGAACATAGGCTGAACTGGATGGACAAATGTCTTTTTTCGGCCTTACTAACTATGTTACTATGTTACTATTTATGGACATTTGATATTATTACCAATTAAGTAAGTCAGGTGATGTGTATCTCTGTAATGAGGAGGGGTGTTGTCTAATGACATCAAAACCCTATATAAAGTGTGATTAATTATTAGACAACTTCATTTCCTTTGGCAAAATGGGTCAGAAGAGAGATTTGACGGCTCTGAAAAGTCCAAAATTGTGAAATGTCTTGCAGAGGGATGCAGCAGTCTTGAAATTGCCAAACTTTGAAGTGTGATCACCGAACAATCAATCGTTTCATGGCAAATAGCCAACAGGGTCGCAAGAAGCATGTTGGCCAAAAAAGGCGCAAAATAACTGCCCATAAATTGAGGCAAATCAAGTGTGAAGCTGCCAAGATGCCATTTGCCACCAGTTTTGCCATATTTCAGAGCTGCAACTTTACTGGAGTAACAAAAAGCACAAGGTGTGCGATACTCAGGAACATGGCCAAAGTAAAGAAGGCTGAAAAACGACCACCTTTGAACAAGAAACATAAGATAAAACTTCAAGACTGGGCCAAGAAGTATCTTAAGACTGACATTTCAAAGGTTTAATGGACTGATGAAATGAGAGTGACTCTTGATGGGCAAGATGGATGGGCCAGAGGCTGGATCATTAAAGGGCAGAGAGCTGCACTCTAACTCAGACGCCAACAAAGTGAAGGTGGGGTACTGGTGTGGGCTGGTATCATCAAAGATGAACTTATGGGACCTTTCCAGGTTGAGGATGGAGTGAAGCTCAACTCCCAGACCTACTGCCAGTTTCTGGAAGACAACTTCTTCAAGCAATGGTACCGGAAGAAGTCGGTATCGTTCAAGAAAAACATGATTTTTAATGCAGGACAATGCTCAATCACATGCCTCCAACTACTCCACAGTGTGACTGGCCAGTAAAGGTCTCAAAGAAGAAAAAATAATGGCATAGCCCCCTTTGTTCACCTAATCTGAACCCCATAGAGAACCTGTGGTCCCTCATCAAATGTGAGATCTACAGGGAGGGAAAACAGTACACCTCTCGGAACAGTGTCTGGGAGGTTGTGGTGGCTGCTGCACGCAATGTTGATCGTAAAAAGATCAAGCAACTGACAGAATCTATGGATGGAAGGCTGTTGAGTGTCATAAAGAAAGGTGGCTATATTGGTCATTAATTTTTAGGGGCTTTGTTTTTGCATGTCAGAAATGTTTATTTCTAATTTTTGTGCAGTTATATTGGTTTACCTGGTGCCTAATAATTCTGCACAGTAATAGTTACCCGCACAAACAGATATCCTCCTAAGATAGCCAAATCTAAAAAAAACCCACTCCAACTTCCAAAAATATTAAACTTTGATATTTATGAGTCTTTTGGGTTAATTGAGAACATAGTTGTTGATCAATAATAAAAATAATCCTCTAAAATACAACTTGCCTAAGGCTAGGTTCACATTGCGTCAAGTACATGGCGTTAAACGGATGCGTTAAACGCATGTACAGAAAAGGAGCAAAAATATGTGAAATTCGTCGTCACGGTAACGCTAGCGTTAACGCATGTGATCGCGTTTTTTCATTTTGATGTCCGTTTACGAAGTATCCGTTTGTCTGCGTTTGTCACTGTCAATAAAGTTGTTCTTTTTTTTTTTTTTCCCTTTTGTCATTGTCGGGTGTGGGCACAGACTCATTCTCCATTTTGAAAGCATTGAGTGAACTTCTGCTAGCAAGATGTTTGTGTCTGAGCTCGTCAGATTTCGCTTGATGCGGTTGCGACTTCGGCAGAGAAAGCGTAGTTCGCAAAGGAGATATTGGATCCACGAAGTGAATTTCTTGCGGAGTACATATGGTGCCTTTCACACCCTGTATGTGCAGCTTCGGGATCATCCCTTCAAATTCCAACGCTATCTACGGATGTCCATTGAGACCTTTGATGTTCTGCTCTCACATGTGAAGGATGAGATACATCATCATCGCAGCACTTTTCGTGAAAGCATCAGTGCGGAGAAACGTTTAGTAGTGACTGTGAGGTAATTATACATTTTTTTTATCATTCTATTGACAAAGACTAGATCTCGGTATCGTGTGGCCTAATGTTCATTTAGCAATTGTATATTCTATAGTAACTAGCCTTTAGATGATCATTAAAATCCTAATTTTTTTTGTTTTTGTTTTTGAATGTCGACAGATATCTGGCTACCGGAGAAACTTTTGCGTCACTGCATTATCAGTTTAGACTTGGGAAGTCAACAATTTGTCAACTGGTTCGGGAAACTTGTGATGCCATTTGGAACAACTTGCAACCACTTGTGCTACCAACACCAACATCAGAAATGCGGCTAGCGATTTCCCAACAGTTCGAGGATGTGGCTAATTTCCCCAATTGTATTGGTGCCGTGGACGGAAAGCACATTCGGATTCAGAAACCTGCGCATAGTGGTTCCCTCTACTATAACTATAAGAAATACTTTTCTATAGTATTGATGGCGATTGCGGATGCCAGGTACCGTTTTGTTGCTGTGGATATTGGTGCTTATGGCCGGACTAACGATTCCAGAGTATTCAGAGACTCCAACATGGGCCGATGTTTGTACAGCCAAAGTTTAAACATACCCTCATCACTACCTCTTCCGGGGACCGAAGGCCCAAGTTTGCCCTATGTTTTAGTTGGTGATGAGGCCTTCCAACTAGGACAAAATCTCCTCAAGCCCTACTCAAGCCGTAGTCTAGACTCCAGCAGGCGCATTTTTAATTATCGCTTGAGCCGGGCTAGACGTTATATGGAGTGTGCCTTTGGGATTTTGACATTAAAATGGCGGATTTTACTAACCTGCATGCAACTGCAACCAGAAAATGTGGACCGTGTTGTGAAGGCGTGCATCTGTCTGCATAATTTTGTGGCGAGACATGAACCCCAGGTGGTAGACCCCGATGATTGTGAGTCGAACCTCAGTAGCATTGAATCGAATGCAGTTCGGTCTGCATCACAAATAATGAGGATTCGTGATCAATTTGCACATTACTTCACACATGAAGGCCAGGTTCCATGGCAAGACAGATACGTGTGAAAATATTTTAAAGTCTTCCTGATGTCGTGTAAAAAGTTATGTTGTTTAACCTGATGTCGTGTAAAAAGTTACGTAGTGTAAAAAGTTATGTTGTTTAACCTGATGTCGTGTAAAAAGTTACCTTATGTCGTGTAAAAAGTTGTTTAACCTGATGTCGTGTAAAAAGTTACCTTATGTCGTGTAAAAAGTTATGTTGTGTTAAAAGTTAAAGTCATACAAGAATCTTAAATTTGAAACAGTTTACTAAATGTTTATGGATTTTTCCAACAAACTGTTGGTACACAGGTTTAACATATGATGAAAAAAAAGGAAAATAGAAATTTACAACAAAAAACATAAAAAAAAAACAAACTTGCAACGCGGTAATTGCACCTGGCTGGGGACAGTGAACGGTACTAAAGACTTTGGTACTGCACGGGAGTATTGTCTGCCCAACTATATGATGGACTGCTACATTGTCTATGAGGTTCCACGCTCGTTTCACCCCGGCCTCTATATTGAGGGTTGTAGGCCGGCATGTCCATTCTTCTTGTTCCCGATGGAGCGGGTTCCTGGGGGCCCACAAATTCCTCTAGAAGCTCGTTCAGTCTTTGTCTAAACATAAGGTTTCTATGTGCCGGGATATTTTGTGCTACAGGCACATAGGATAAGAAAAGTAGCTTCCACTCATTAGCAGAGTATACAGACTCGCGTGCTTGCAGCTCGGTAATTTCTCGCCTCAGGTCTTTGAGCTCACTGCGACACATGTCCTCTACCCGTTGGAGTCCATCCACTATAATTGCATCAGCTTCATCTTTTTGTGATGCTCGCTTGCGTCCACGCTGTGATTGCAACCGGGCACTCACACCTACAGCAACAGTGCTTCTATCAGCAGATCGTGGCTCGCTGATGCCAGACACATCTTCAGGTTGCGTTGGTTCCACTGGAGAAGGCTCCAGTTCCTCTGTCGGTCTAGGAGCAGCGGTACTGCATATTGTGCTGTAACCCAAAATAAAAAATTTAATTATTTTCCTTTAAACAATTTTGTCTCGCACACAGACCTATTTGTACTTACGAGTAGTGTTGAGCATTCCGATACCGCAAGTATCGGGTATCGGAATTCCGATACCGAGATCCGATATTTTTGTGGTATCGGGTATCGGTATCGGAGGTGTAAAATAAAGAATTAAAATAAAAAATATTGTTATATTCACCTCTCCGGCGGCCCCTGGAACATCATCGCGAGGAACCGGCGTCCGGCAGGCTTCTTTGTTCAAAATGAGCGCCTTTAGGACCTGCGGAATGACGTCGCGGCTTCTGATTGGTCGCGTGCCGCCCATGTGACCGCCACGTGACCAATCAGAAGCCGCGACGTCATTCCTCAGATAAATTCCTAGAATGAGCGCCTTTAGGACCAGAGGAATGACGTCGCGGCTTCTGATTGGTCGCGTGGCGGTCACATGGGCGGCACGCGACCAATCAGAAGCCGCGACGTCATTCCGCAGGTCCTAAAGGCGCTCATTTTGAACAAAGAAGCCTGCCGGACGCCAGTTCCTCGCGGTGATGTTCCAGGGGCCGCCGGAAAGGTGAATATAACAATATTTTTTATTTTAATTCTTTATTTTACACATTAATATGGATCCCAGGGCCTGATGGAGAGTTTCCTCTCCTTCAGACCCTGGGATCCATCAGGATACCTTCCGATACTTGGTGTCCCATTGACTTGTATTGGTATCGGATATCGGTATCGGCGATATCCGATACTTTTCGGGTATCGGCCGATACTATCCGATACCGATACTTTCAAGTATCGGACGGTATCGCTCAACGCTACTTACGAGCGCTGAGACACTGGTTTTTGAAGAAAGAGCAGTTGGTCGTAATGCACATACGGGGTGACCCGTTTGCCACTTGATCCGCTTGGTGCATTCTGACTGTTCCGGTAGTCACGGACAAAGCGATCGCGGATGGACTTCCAACGGGTATGGACAGCATCGGCTTTAAATTTAAAAAAAAATATATATATATATAAAGATAGTAGATAGATAGTTTTAAGATATAGGAAAAATTGTTCATAGTTTGCTACGATAGTTGATATATAAACAGTAGATAGATAGTTGTTAGATAAGAAATAGTTTAGAAATAGTGTATAGATAGATAGATATATAGTGTACAGATAGTTGATAATTGAGAGATAGACAACAAGTGGATAGGTTGATAGGATAGAATTTTTTTTTTTTTTTTAACATTTTCCGATGTTACGTCACCAATATTTACCAATTTTTTTCTTTGAGGTTGTCGACTTCTCCATGTATCGGGGATCAAAGTGACAGATTATTTGATCCCACAACTTCCGGTTCTTCACGATGTCATGGTGGGAGCTGTCGCTCTGGTCCCATATGGAGGGGTTGGCTTCCACAAGGTTGATCAGTGTCTCGTTGTGGATAGTCAATGGCTCTTCGTCAACGACAATCCTTTTTTTTTTGGTCGCAGACTTGGACTATGTAAACACAAAACGTTATGTTGATAGTGTCAATTTCACTGGATGGCCATATTCATATATACAGAGATAGATAGATACATAGATATAGCAATAGATAAATACATAGATATAGATAGATAGATACATAGATATAGATAGATACATATAGATAGATAGATAGATACATAGATATAGATAGATAGATAGATATAGATAGATAGATAGATAGATACATAGATATAGATAGATAGATAGATAGATAGATACATAAACATAGATAGATAGATATAGATAGATTGATAGATACATAGATATAGATAGATAGATATAGATAGATAGATACACAGATATTGATAGATAGATAAATAGATAGATACATAGATATAGATAGATAGATACATAGATATAGATAGACAAATAGATGGAGCGATAGATAGTTGATAGATAGTTTATAGGTATAGTAGATAGAAAGTGAATAGATAGATTGTTGGTAAATATTGGATAGAATATTTCTAGTTTTATATTTACCACTGGCAGTTGTGGCGACGACAGACGGCTAGGGACCTTTTTTCTTTTGTGTCCTCAGTGTGCCACAACCTATTGTGTATGTAAAATTATTTTAACATTAAATAATGTTAACATTCATTGGATCAATAAATTTATGCCTGAAAAATTCAACATGTGTGCTATGTACCTTTGTGGTTTTAGCATGTTTTTTGGGGGGAGGTCTAGCAGCCTCGGGCTCAGAAGACTCCTATTCACAATAAAACAATAAACAGGATTGTTATGCCTAGCTCAATACAATGGAGTTTCACACAACATTATTGTGGTTTTTTAAAGTGCAAGCCTACCGACTGAGACGAAAAAATCGCAGACACGCTGCTGCTGCTGCTGACATCTGTATCCGACATCTGTGTGCAACAAAGCAATACATGTTTAGTACACACACATCCGACGGACATTACAGACTCCCATGATGTATACTGAGATATATATATAGAAATGTACTTACATTTCAGGAGAGCTATTGCAACACTCTGTCACGTGCAGTAGACCTAAATGTGTGGGTGGGATATTCCTCCTTTAATGGCCGAAATCACATTTCCTGTTACATGACCACATGTGACCACCCTCAAATGCTATTAAAACGTGTGGTCCTATTTGGAAAGTTTTCATGATTTGCGTCTGACTGCGTTTGCCATAGCCTTCTATGGCAGAATGAACGCTTCCGTTAGTAGTGCGTTAGCTTGGCCGGACCCGAGAACGCTGCAAGCCGCGTTGAAGGTCCGTCAGAAAAAAAACGTTATGTGACAAACGCATACCAATTTAGGGATGCATCACGATGCGTCAGACAATGCAAGTCTATGGGCGCATTAGTATGTGCATTACATTGCGTTTTTACTACTTAAAAACGAGTCCGTTAGACGGACACACCTAGCGCAATGTGAACCCAGCCTAATAATTCTGCACACAGTGTAGAGTTACAGTGACTATACTGACACCACAGCTGTGTCACAGAATTTTATACCATTGGGCAGTAATCTACTATATAATTGTCTAAGGGTCACTTCCGTCCTTCTGTCCGTCTGTCTGTCCTTCTTTCTGTCACGTTTATTCATTCGCTGATTGGTCTCGGCAGCTGCCAGTCATGGCTGCTGCGACCAATCAGCGACGGGCACAGTCCGGAAGAAAATGGCCGCTCCTTACTCTCCGCAGTCAGTGCCTGTTGCCCGCATACTCCCCTCTGGTCACCGCTAACGCAGGGTTAATGCCGGTGGTAACGGACCGCGTTATGCCGCGGGTAACGCACTCCGTTACCGCTGCTATTAACCCTGTGTGACCACAAATCGGAATAAAAAGGGATCAAAAAATGTCACATGCCCGAAAATGTTACCAATAAAAACATCAACTCATCCCGCAAAAAACAAGACCGCGCATGACTCTGTGGACCAAAATATGGAAAAATAATAGCTCTCAAAATGTGGTAACGCAAAAAATATTTTTTGCAATAAAAAGCGTCTTTTAGTGTGTGATGGCTGCCAATCATAAAAAAACGCTAAAAACCCCGCTATAAATAGAAAATGAAACCACCCCTTCATCACCCCCTTAGTTAGGGAAAAATGTAAAAATTTTAAAAAAGGATTTATTTCCATTTTCCCATTAGGGTTAGGGCTAGGGTTAGGGTTAATGCTAGGGTTAGGGTTAGGGCAAGGGTTAGGGCTAGGGTTAGAGTTAGGACTAGGGTTAGGGTTAAGGTTAGGGCTAGGGTTAGGGCTAGGGTTAGGGCTTATGTTAGGGCTAGGGTTAGGGTTGGGGCTAGGATTATGGCTACAGTTAGGTTTGGGGCTACAGTTAGGGTTAGGGTTGGGGCTAAAGTTAGGGTTAGGGTTGGGGCGAAAGTTAGGGTTATGGTTTGGATTACATTTACGGTTGGGAATAGGATTGAGATTAGGGTTAGGGTTGTGTCAGGGTTAGGGGTGTGGTTAAGGTTACTGTTGAGATTAGGGTTAGGGGTGTGTTTGGATTTGGGTTTCAGTTAGAATTGGGGGGTTTCCACTGTTTAGGCACATCAGGGGCTCTTTAAACGCAACATGGCGTCCGATCTCAATTCCAGCCAATTCTGCAATGATAAAGTAAAACAGTGCTCCTTCCCTTCCGTGCTCTCCCGTGTGCCCAAACAGGGGTTTACCTGTTGTGAGTTCCGTTCTAGAGCTCCCTCCTGTGGTTGCTAATGGTATTTTTGCGAGTTCTGCCCTTGGGCTCCCTCTGGTGGTTTCAAGTGGAACTGCTGCTCCGTTGGGTAGTTGTAGCAGCTGCCTTCACTAATCGCCTTGTCTGGGTTTGTTATTTAAACCTGCTCTGGGCTTTAGTCCTTGCCTGCTGTCAATGTTCTTGGTTGGATTTGATTCTTCCCTTGGATTTCTCATATGGCCAGTCCTTGTCTGCAAAAGATAAGTATTGCTAGTTTTGTTTGTCCATTTGTTTGGACTCTATTGCTTTGCATTTTGTCTCTTTTCTCCAGCTTGTCACTATGTTTTATTCAGGCTAGCTGGAAGCTCTGGGAAAGCAGATTTGCCCCTCCATACCGTGAGTCGGTGTGGAGTTCATTTTTGTAAACTCTGCGTGGATTTTGTAGTTTTTTATACTGACCGCACGGAATCCTTTGCTCTCTGTCTATCTAGTTTAGTTTTGGCCTCCCTTTGCTGAAATCTAATTTCATTTCTGTGTTCATCATTTCCCTCTCCTTTCACAGTCAATATTTGTGGGGGGCTGTCTTTCCTTTTGGGGGTTTCTCTGAGGCAAGATAGCTTTCTATTTCCTTCTTTAGGGGTAGTTATATCTGAGGCTGTGACGAGGTGTCTAGGGAGTGTCAGGAACATCCCACGGCTATTTCTAGTTGTGTTGTTAGGATTAGGGACTGCGGTCAGTAGAGATACCACCTTCTCAGAGCTCGTTCCATGTTGCGTTTTAGCCACCAGGTCATTTCAGTGTGGCCTCTTAACCACCAGGTCATAACATTTACCTGAACATATGGGGTATCAGCGTACTCGGGACACATTGGACAACAACTTTTGGGGTCCAATTTTTCCTGTTACCCTTGGAAAAATACAAAACTGGGGGCTAAAATATAATATTTGGGGAAAAAAAGATTTTTTATTTTCATGGCTCTGCGTTATAAACTGTAGTGAAACACTTGGGGCTTCAAAGTTCTCACAACACACCTAGATAAGTTCTTTGGGGGTCTAGTTTCCAATATGGGGGTCACTTGTGGGTGGTTTCTACTGTTTAGGTACATTAGGGGCTCTGCAAACGCAATGTGAAGCCTGCACACCATACCATCTAAGTCTGCATTCCAAATGGCACTCCTTCCCTTCCGAGCTCTCCCATGCGCCCAAACGGTGGTTCCCGCTGCATATGGGGTATCAGCGTACTCAGTACAAATTGGACAACAACTTTTGGGGTCCAATTTCTCCTGTTACCCTTGGGAAAATACAAAACTGGGGCTAAAAAATAATTTTTGTGGGAATTTTTATTTTTATTTTCACGGCTCTGCGTTATAAACTGTAATGAAACACTTGGGGGTTCAAAGCTCTCACAACACATCTAGATGAGTTCCTTAGAGTGTCTACTTTCCAAAATGGTGTCTCTAGTGGGGGTCTCAATGTTTAGGCACATCAGTGGCTCTCCAAATGCAACATGGCGTCCCATCTCAATTCCAGTCAATTTTGCATTGAAAAGTCAAATGGCGCTCCTTCCCTTCCGAGCTCTACCATGCGCCAAAACAGTGGTTTAGCCCCACATATGGGATATCAGCATACTCAGGACAAATTGTACAACAACTTTTGTGGTCCAATTTCTTCTCTTACCCTTGGGAAAATAAAAAATTGGGGGCAAAAAGATCATTTTTGTGAAAAAATATGATTTTTTTTATTTTTACGGTTCTGCATTATAAACTTCTGTGAATCACTTAATGGGTCAAAGTGCTCACCACACATCTAGATAAGTTCCTTAGGGGGTCTACTTTCCAAAATGGTGTCAATTGTGGGGGGTTTCAATGTTTAGGCACATCAGGGGCTCTCCAAACGCAACATGGCATCCCATCTCAATTCCAGTCAATTTTGCATTGAAAAGTCAAATGGCGCTCCTTCCCTTCCGAGCTCTGCCATGCGCCCAAACAGTGGTTTACCCCCACATATGTGGTGTCGGCGTACTCAGAACAAATTGTAAAACAACTTTTTTGGTCCATTTTCTTTTCTTACCCTTGGTAAAATAAAACAAATTGGAGCTGAAATAATTTTTTGGTGAAAAAAAGTAAAATGTTCATTTTTATTTAAACATTCCAAAAATTCCTGTGAAACACCTGAAGGGTTAATAAACTTCTTGAATGTGGTTTTGAGCACCCTGAGGGGTGCAGTTTTTAGAATGGTGTCACACTTGGTTATTTTCTATCATATAGACCCCTAAAAATGACTTCAAATGAGATGTGGTCCCTAAAAAAAATGATGTTGTAAAATGAGAAATTGCTGGTCAACTTTTAACCCTTATAACTCCTTAACAAAAAAAAACCTTTTGGTTCAAAAATTGTGCTGATGTAAAGTAGACATGTGGGAAATGTTACTTATTACGGTAAGTATTTTGTGTGAAATATCTGTGTGATTTAATTGCATAAAAATTAAAAGTGGGAAAATTGCGAAATTTTCAAAATGTTCACCAAATTTCCATTTTTTTCACAAATAAATGCAAGTAATATCAAAGAAATTTTACCACTATCATCAAGTACAATATGTCTCGAGAAAACAATGTCAGAATCACCGGGATCTGTTGAACCCTTCCAGAGTTATAACCTCATAAATGGACAGTGGTCAGAATTGTAAAAATTGGCCCGATCATTAACGTGCAAGCCACCCTTGGGGGTAAAGGGGTTAATCCACCCCCCATCAAAATAAACCTTATAAAAGAAGGTGTTGGCAGTTGAAGTCCATAACTCTCAAGACTCTGGAAGCGATACAAGCATTACAGCATCAAGTTTGGAAGACTCTATCAAAATGTAAGTCAGTGTTCCCCCACTCCTGTCCTCAAGAGCCACCAACAGGTCATGTTTTCAGGATGTTCTTAAAAATGGACCGCATACAGACATGAAAAACGGATGTGTGAAGAGAACCTAATGTGTACATTTTGGCACATCATGAAAGGTACACCAATTAATATACCATCTAGTAACACTTGCCAGAGTCATAGTCCCAAAAAGAAGTATCAGTAGGTCTGCAGTGCTAGTTTGTTATATGGAATTCCTTTCTGGCAATCCAGAGAGGATAGCATAGATGATTAGTGATCTACTGGTCTCACTTTCACACTGTCCTTTAAGCCACACATGTACTACTGGATATCTACCCATCATGCCATAATATGGCTAGCTACTAATAACCATGTTTTATTACTGGATTCTAATAAAAAAAAATTCCCAATGATGAAGTTGGCCAAATCACCAACAAAAATGTATATAGGTTTTAAACAAAAGATGTTGAATTATTTATTAGGGTAAACTAGGGAAAAGCAAGGATAAGGCTGGTTTCACATTTGCGCTTTTTGGCGCTGCGTTTTAGCGCAAAAAACGCATGCGTTTTTTCCTATATTTAACATTAAAAACGCATGCCTTTTTTTTGTATGCGTTTTGCCGCGTTTGACGCATGCGTCGTTTCTATGCTTGCGTTTTATTCCAGAAATGCAACATGTAGTAATTTCTAGAGGCATTTTTTTGCCACAAAAAAACGCATGCGTTTTTTTGCGGCAAAAAAACGTATTGCTGTCTATGTAAACGCATGCGTTTTTAAGCACATGCGTTTGGTTGCGTTTTTAAACGCATGTGTTTCCATAGAAAAAAACAAGTCTACACACTGATAAGCTACCCCCCACCATCAAGGTGATAAAGGGATCCTAACCCTAACCCTAACCCCCACCATCAAGGTGATAAAGGGATCCTAACCCTAACCCTAACCCCCCACCATCAAGGTGATAAAGGGATCCTAACCCTAACCCTAACCCTAGGGATCCAAACCCTAACCCTAACCCTAACCCTAGGGATCCAAACGCTAACCCTAACCCTAGGGATCCAAACCCTAACCCTAACCCTAACCCTAGCTATTTCTATTTATAGTGGGTTTTCTAGTTGATTTTGATGATTGGCAGCTGTCACACACTTCTCATCATGCGTTTCAAAAACGCAAACGCAGGAAAAAACGCATGTAAACGCGTCAAAACGCCGCGCTTTTTTTACCGCATACGAAAACGCATGCGTCAAAAAAACACAGCGTTTGCACGCTTTTACATGCATTGTTTTCACCACCTGCGTTTTAAATGCTGCGTTTTTAAACGCAAATGTGAAACTAGCCTAAGACCACCAATCACTTACCCTTCAATATGCTATCAACTCTAGATCTCAAAAAGAAATTCCACAACATCATATGGTAATATGGCTATCTAGCACTGCAGACTGATTGCTGCTCTGATTTGGGACTATATTTGGTGTACCTTTCTTGACTTTCCCTCCTTTACCGTCACTAGTGGGTTTTTTATTTTGAATAGGAGCAGGATTACTTGGCACTAGAGTTGAGCGACCTTGACCTTTTTAGAGTCGAGCCGGGTTTTGCGAAACCCGACTATGTCCAAAGTCGGGTCGAGTGAAATCGGCCGATTATGACGTAAAGTCGGGATCGACCGAAACACGAAACCCAATGCAAGTCAATGGGGCAGCATAGTCGGCAGTGAGTGGGGGCCAGGAAAACACCTAGAGTACACATTTTAATGTCAATACCATCCATTCTTCTTAATGAAGCTTGTCAAGCGTAATTTACCTTATAATAATTGGAAGGCATTTGAAATTGGGGGTCATTTGGCTAAAGTTGTGGGGGGTAGGGCTGGTTCAAGTAATTAGTGGGCCCAGGAAATCTGGACCACGTCACGGCAGTGGAGCAGGGAGAGGTAAGTATTTCAACTTTGCAAGTGCTGTGAACCTGAGCAAGCAGGGGGGGCCCACTCGTTGGCATTGGCACTGGCACAGGGCCCCTCAAAGTACAGCGGTGTGTTTGCACGGCGGGGGCGCCTCCCACCGGCAGCAACACTTTTGCGTACTATGAGAGGCCCTGTGCCAGTGACGTCGCCAACTAGTATTCCTCCCCCCACCTGATGAAGGAACCTGCACTTTCATCTGCACCTTCCTCTTTGTCCCCGTGTAAGGTGGTATGGTATGCGGGAAGAGCAACCTGACTTTCAGCAGGGTCACAATGTTGTTGTGTAGCGTGCACGGGGAATGTTGCGTTATGGGTCAATGTACCAGCAGACTCATCTATCACTGGCTGGGCAATGGGCACGATGAAGTGGAAACACAGATATAGGCCCAAAGAAGAAAGTGGGCTAAATGCAGTTCAAAATTGGTAACACAGGAATAACCAGGGGGCATTGCAGTGGAGGACAACTGGAATGAGAGGCTGACACAGAGAGTAGGGCCAAATCAGTAAGTAGTCGAAATGCAGTTCAAAATTGGCAACCGTAGTAAACAGGCGGCACAGCTTTGTTCAGTGGAGGAGAACAGCAAGGAGTGGCAGACACCGATAGTAGGCCCCAACCCAACAAGTAGGCCAAATGCAGTCTAACATTAACAACTACTTAACGAGAGGCTGAAAATGGAATTTCAGGACAGGAAACCAGGAGAACAGCAAGGAGTGGCAGACACCGATAGTAGGCCCCAAACCAACTAGTACGCCAAATGCAGTTGTTCCATTTAACCACAATTTAATGAGAGCCTGAAGATAGAAGCTCAGGAAAGGCAACCTGGGGAACACCTTGGAGTGTAACACACCATCTCTCTCCACCCCATACCCATTTTTTAGGCCTAATGCAGTGTACTTTTCTACAACTACTAAACGAGAGTCGGAAGACCGAAGCAATGGCAAGGAAACCTGGGGAACACCTTGGAGTGTAACACACCATCTCTCTCCACCCCATTCCCCATTTTTTAGGCCTAATGCAGCCTACTTTCCGACACCTACTAAACGAGAGCATGAAGATCGAAGCTCAGGAAAGGCAACCTGGGGAACACCTTGGAGTGTAACACACCATCTCTCTCCACCCCATACCCATTTTGTAGGCCTAATGCAGCGTACTTTTCTACAACTACTAAACGAGAGCATGAAGATCGAAGCTCAGGAAAGGCAACCTGGTGAAAACCTTGGAGTGTAACACAACCTGTCTCTACACCCCATACCAAATTTGTAGGCCTAATGCAGCGTAGTTTCCACCAACTACTAAACGAGAGCAGGAAGATCGAAGCTCATGAAAGGCAACCCGGGGAACACCTTAGTGTAACACAACCTCTCTCTACACCACGAAAGGGCTGATTCTTAGGAAGGAAGGCTGTTGTAAATAAGCATTGCGCGTCCGAGGGTGATTATATTCTTATTCGGTATCTACTCACCCTTGGACGCGCCATGCTTCTTGATTTGTAATTAATGTTTATTTGCAATGTGCTTTTGACTTACTCAATTAATTTTTTAATTATTGATTTTATTAAATTAATAGTTTAACATCTTATTGGAAATAATTTAAAGGAGACGCGACAGGACAACACTCGGTGGATGCCATATCTGTGTTAACAACTCCAAAAAACTTTCAGTTAACTTCTTGCAGGAGAAAGAAATTGTAGCTGTTGGACCTTTGTAGTACAGTTCCAGATATTTGTTGTGTGTTTGTTTTGATTGTTAAAATGTCTGCATTTGAGATCTCAACACGATCTTATTTTTTATAATCAAATTAATTTTTAAAATATTTTATTAGGTGGGTTCAAGGGGTACACGGGCCGCAGTAGACAGGTCAGAGGAGGCCTAGTGGAAGGAGGGACCGCAGATGCGCCACTGTTTCACCCATACACAATTAGTAGGCCTAATGCAGCGTAGTTTCCAACAGCTACTAAACGAGAGCCGGAAGATCGAAGCTCAGGAAAGGCAACCTGGGGAACACCTTGGAGTGTAACACAACCTCTCTCTACACCACGGAAGGGCTGATTCTTAGGAAGGAAGGCTGTTTTAAATAAGCATTGCGCGTCCGAGGGTGATTATATTCTTATTCGGTATCTACTCACCCTTGGACGCGCCATGCTTCTTGATTTGTAATTAATGTTTATTTGCAATGTGCTTTTGACTTACTCAATTAATTTTTTAATTATTGATTTTATTAAATTAATAGTTTAACATCTTATTGGAAATAATTTAAAGGAGACGCGACAGGACAACACTCGGTGGATGCCATATCTGTGTTAACAACTCCAAAAAACTTTCAGTTAACTTCTTGCAGGAGAAAGAAATTGTAGCTGTTGGACCTTTGTAGTACAGTTCCAGATATTTGTTGTGTGTTTGTTTTGATTGTTAAAATGTCTGCATTTGAGATCTCAACACGATCTTATTTTTTATAATCAAATTAATTTTTAAAATATTTTATTAGGTTGGTTCAAGGGGTACACGGGCCGCAGTAGACAGGTCAGAGGAGGCCTAGTGGAAGGAGGGACCGCAGATGCGCCACTGTTTCACCCATACACAATTAGTAGGCCTAATGCAGCGTAGTTTCCAACAGCTACTAAACGAGAGCCGGAAGATCGAAGCTCAGGAAAGGCAACCTGGGGAACACCTTGGAGTGTAACACAACCTCTCTCTACACCACGGAAGGGCTGATTCTTAGGAAGGAAGGCTGTTTTAAATAAGCATTGCGCGTCCGAGGGTGATTATATTCTTATTCGGTATCTACTCACCCTTGGACGCGCCATGCTTCTTGATTTGTAATTAATGTTTATTTGCAATGTGCTTTTGACTTACTCAATTAATTTTTTAATTATTGATTTTATTAAATTAATAGTTTAACATCTTATTGGAAATAATTTAAAGGAGACGCGACAGGACAACACTCGGTGGATGCCATATCTGTGTTAACAACTCCAAAAAACTTTCAGTTAACTTCTTGCAGGAGAAAGAAATTGTAGCTGTTGGACCTTTGTAGTACAGTTCCAGATATTTGTTGTGTGTTTGTTTTGATTGTTAAAATGTCTGCATTTGAAATCTCAACACGATCTTATTTTTTATAATCAAATTAATTTTTAAAATATTTTATTAGGTTGGTTCAAGGGGTACACGGGCAGCAATAGACAGGTCAGTGGAGGCCTAGTGGAAGGAGTGACGGCAGACAGGCATCAAAGGCCTAACATTGGGCTGGCTGTAGGCAAGTTAAAATTGGTTCCAGGGGAACACGGCCATCAGTGGCCTGGTCAGTGTAGTTGTAGTTGAAAGAACGGGACGCAGACAGGCTTCGAAGGCCTAACATAATAACATAGGGCTGGCTGTAGGCAAGTTAAAATTGGTTCCAGGGGAACACGGCCATCAGTGGCCTGGTCAGTGTAGTTGTAGTTGAAAGAACGGGACGCAGACAGGCTTCGAAGGCCTAACATAACAAACTTGGGCTGGCTGTAGGCACTTTTAAATTTGTTCCAGGGGTACATGGGCAGCAGTGTATGGTCAGTGGAAGTCTAGTGGAAGGAGTGACCGCAGACAGGCTTCCAAGGCCTAACATAACAAACTTGGGCTGGCTGTAGGCACTTTTAAATTGGTTCCAGGGGTACATGGGCAGCAGTGGTCTGGTCAGTGGAAGTCTAGGGGAAGGAGTGACCGCAGACAGGCTTCCAAGGCCTAACATAACAAACTTGGGCTGGCTGTAGGCACTTTTAAATTGGTTCCAGGGGTACACGGGCAGCAGTGGTCTGGTCAGTGGAAGTCTAGTGGAAGGAGTGACCGCAGACAGGCTTCCAAGGCCTAACATAATAAATTAGGGCTGTGGGCACTTTTAAATTGGTTCCAGGGGTACACGGGCAGCAGTGGTCTGGTCAGTGGAAGTCTAGTGGAAGGAGTGACCGCAGACAGGCTTCCAAGGCCTAACATAACAAACTTGGGCTGGCTGTAGGCACTTTTAAATTGGTTCCAGGGGTACATGGGCAGCAGTGGTCTGGTCAGTGGAAGTCTAGTGGAAGGAGTGACCGCAGACAGGCTTCCAAGGCCTAACATAACAAACTTGTGCTGGCTGTAGGCACTTTTAAATTGGTTCCAGGGGTACATGGGCAGCAGTGGTCTGGTCAGTGGAAGTCTAGTGGAAGGAGTGACCGCAGACAGGCTTCCAAGGCCTAACATAACAAACTTGGGCTGGCTGTAGGCACTTTTAAATTGGTTCCAGGGGTACACGGGCAGCAGTGGTCTGGTCAGTGGAAGTCTAGTGGAAGGAGTGACCGCAGACAGGCTTCCAAGGCCTAACATAACAAACTTGGGCTGGCTGTAGGCACTTTTAAATTGGTTCCAGGGGTACATGGGCAGCAGTGGTCTGGTCAGTGGAAGTCTAGTGGAAGGAGTGACCGCAGACAGGCTTCCAAGGCCTAACATAACAAACTTGGGCTGGCTGTAGGCACTTTTAAATTGGTTCCAGGGGTACATGGGCAGCAGTGGTCTGGTCAGTGGAAGTCTAGTGGAAGGAGTGACCGCAGACAGGCTTCCAAGGCCTAACATAACAAACTTGGGCTGGCTGTAGGCACTTTTAAATTGGTTCCAGGGGTACATGGGCAGCAGTGGTCTGGTCAGTGGAAGTCTAGTGGAAGGAGTGACCGCAGACAGGCTTCCAAGGCCTAACATAACAAACTTGGGCTGGCTGTAGGCACTTTTAAATTGGTTCCAGGGGTACACGGGCACCAGTGGTCTGGTCAGTGGAAGTCTAGTGGAAGGAGTGACCGCAGACAGGCTTCCAAGGCCTAACATAACAAAATTGGGCTGACTGTAGGCACTTTTAAATTGGTTCCAGGGTAACACGGCCAGCAGTGGCCTGGTCAGTGTAGTAGTTGTAGAAAGAAGGGACCGCAGACAGGCTTCGAAGGCCTAACATAACAAAAATGTCAAAACAATGGTATTGTCAGTGCCAGGCATTGAAGGATGTCAGCGCCTAGACTACACATTGGTGAAGCTGTGAGAGATAATTTTGCTAGTGGTAGAGCACTGTTTGAGCTGGGGGGGGGGGAACTGTCTTGTGGCCAGCGGTACAGGCACAGGGCCCCTCATATTACAACGGTGTGTCTGACGTTGGGTGCGCACCACCACCGCCAGAGACACTTTATTGTACTATGAGGGACCCAGTGGCAGTGCCGTCGACCAAAAGCGGCCACACCCACCTCTTCAGACAAACAGCACTCTCAAGGGTCCAAGCGCAAAGTGTCGATAGCACGGCCCCGTGTGGGGAGTTTGGCCATTTCGTGAGGTGGAAACATGTCGTATGCTGGACAATCAGGTGAAGAAAATTACGAGATTGGAAAAGTCATTCAGAATAGTCCACAGGCAAGACCTTTTCATAGGAAAGCTAGGTGTCAGCCGGGCAGGGTGGGGCAAAAGATTTTGAAATCCAGTTGTGGTTCATTTTAATGAAGGTTAGATCATCTACATTTTGGGTAGCCAGACGAGTCCTTTTTTCGGTTAGTATTGAACCTGCAGCACTGAATACTCTTTCTGATAGGACACTAGCTGCCGGGCAAGCAAGCTCCTGCAATGCATATTCTGCCAATTCTGGCCAGGTGTCTAATTTGGATGCCCAGTAATCAAATGGGAATGACGGTTGAGGGAGAACGTCGATAAGGGATGAAAAATAGTTTGTAACCATACTGGACAAATGTTGTCTCCTGTCACTTTGAATTGATGCTGCAGTACCTGTCCTGTCTGCGGTCATAGAAAAATCACTCCACAACCTGGTCAGAAAACCCCTCTGGCCAACGCCACTTCTGATTTCTGCCCCTCTAACACCTCTGGTCTGCTGGCCCCTGGAGCTCGTGTGAGAACGATCACGGGCGCTGTGTGCAGGGAATGCCAGAAGCAAACGGTCAACAAGAGTTGATTGTTTTGTTGCTAATATTAGTTCCAAGTTCTCATGTGGCATAATATTTTGCAATTTGCCTTTATAGCGAGGATCAAGGAGGCAGGCCAACCAGTAATCGTCATCGTTCATCATTTTTGTAATGCGTGTGTCCCTTTTGAGGATACGCAAGGCATAATCCGCCATGTGGGCCAAAGTTCCCGTTGTCAAATCTGCGGTTGTGCTTGGTTGAGGGGCAGTTGCAGGCAAATCTACGTCACTTGTGTCCCTCAAAAAACCAGAACCCGGCCTTGCCATGCCACCAATTTCCCGTGCCCCCGGGAAAGCTTCCTCATTAAAAATATACTCATCCCCATCATCCTCCTCATCCTCCACCTCCTCTTCGCCCGGTACCTCGTCATGTACACTGCCCTGACCAGACAATCGCTGACTGTCATCAAGGCTTTCCTCTTCCTCTGGTGCAGACGCCTGATCCTTTATGTGCGTCAAACTTTGCATCAGCAGACGCATTAGGGGGATGCTCATGCTTATTATGGCGTTGTCTGCACTAACCAGCCGTGTGCATTCCTCAAAACACTGAAGGACTTGACACATGTCTTGAATCTTCGACCACTGCACACCTGACAACTCCATGTCTGCCATCCTACTGCCTGCCCGTGTATGTGTATCCTCCCACAAAAACATAACAGCCCGCCTCTGTTCGCACAGTCTCTGAAGCATGTGCAGTGTTGAGTTCCACCTTGTTGCAACGTCTATGATTAGGCGATGCTGGGGAAGGTTCAAAGAACGCTGATAGGTCTGCATACGGCTGGAGTGTACAGGCGAACGGCGGATATGTGCGCAAAGTCCACGCACTTTGAGGAGCAGGTCGGATAACCCCGGATAACTTTTCAGGAAGCACTGCACCACCAGGTTTAAGGTGTGAGCCAGGCAAGGAATGTGTTTCAGTTGGGAAAGGGAGATGGCAGCCATGAAATTCCTTCCGTTATCACTCACTACCTTGCCTGCCTCAAGATCTACAGTGCCCAGCCACGACTGCGTTTCTTGCTGCAAGAACTCGGACAGAACTTCCGCGGTGTGTCTATTGTCGCCCAAACACTTCATAGCCAATACAGCCTGCTGACGTATGCCAGTAGCTGCCCCATAATGGGAGACCTGGTGTGCAACTGTGGCAGGTGCGGATGGAGTGTTTGTGCGACTGCGGTCTGTGGACGAGCTCTTGCTTCTGCAGGAGGATGAGGAGGAGGAGGAGGAGGAGGGGGTGCGAACGGCTACAGACAACTGTTTACTAGACCGTGGGCTAGGCAGAACTGTCCCAAACTTGCTGTCCCCTGTGGACCCTGAATCCACCACATTTACCCAGTGTGCCGTGATGGACACGTAACGTCCCTGGCCATGCCTACTGGTCCATGCATCTGTTGTCAGGTGCACCTTTGTGCTCACAGATTGCCTGAGTGCATGGACGATGCGCTCTTTAACATGCTGGTGGAGGGCTGGGATGGCTTTTCTGGAAAAAAAGTGTCGACTGGGTAGCTCGTAGCGTGGTACAGCGTAGTCCATCAGGTCTTTGAAAGCTTCGCTTTCAACTAACCGGTAGGGCATCATCTCTAACGAGATTAGTCTAGCTATGTGGGCGTTCAAACCCTGTGTACGCGGATGCGAGGCTAAGTATTTCCTTTTTCTAACCATAGTCTCATGTAGGGTGAGCTGGACTGGAGAGCTGGAGATCGTGGAACTAGCGGGGGTGCCGGTGGACATGGCAGACTGAGAGACGGTGGGAGATGGTATTGTTGCCGCCGGTGCCCTAGATGCAGTGTTTCCTACTACGAAACTGGTGATTCCCTGACCCTGACTGCTTTGGCCTGGCAAAGATACCTGCACAGATACAGCAGGTGGTGCGCTAAATGGTGGTCCTACACTGCCGGAAGGGATGTTGCGTTGATGACTAGCTTCATTGGCCGAGGGTGCAACAACCTTAAGGGACGTTTGGTAGTTAGTCCAAGCTTTCAAATGCATGGTGGTTAAATGTCTATGCATGCAACTAGTATTGAGACTTTTCAGATTCTGACCTCTGCTTAAGGAAGTAGAACATTTTTGACAGATGACTTTGCGCTGATCAATTGGATGTTGTTTAAAAAAATGCCAGACTGCACTCTTTCTAGCATCGGATACCTTTTCAGGCATTGCAGACTGAGCTTTAACCGGATGGCCACGCTGTCCTCCACCAGGTTTTGGCTTTGCCACGCGTTTTGGGCAAGATACGGGCCCGGCAGATGGAACCTGTGGCGATGTTGATGCCTGCTGTGGCCCCTCCTCCTCCTCTGCTTCAGAACTGCTGCCGCCTGCACCCTGTTCCCCCAATGGCTGCCAATCGGGGTCAAGAACTGGGTCATCTAATAACTCTTCTTGTACCTCCTGCGCAACTTCGTCTGTGTCACCGTGTCGTTCGGTGGTATAGCGTTCGTGATGGGGCAACATAGTCTCATCAGGGTCTGATTCTTGATCACCACCCTGCGAGGGCAATGTTGTGGTCTGAGTCAAAGGACCAGCATAGTAGTCTGGCTGTGGCTGTGCGTCAGTGCACTCCATGTCAGATTCAATTTGTAATGGGCATGGACTGTTAACTGCTTCACTTTCTAAGCCAGGGACGGTATGTGTAAAGAGCTCCATGGAGTAACCCGTTGTGTCGCCTGCTGCATTCTTCTCTGTTGTTGTTTTTGCTGAAGAGGACAAGGAAGTGACTTGTCCCTGACCGTGAACATCCACTAACGACGCGCTGCTTTTACTTTTACCAGTTTCACGAGAGGAGGCAAAAGAGCTAGAGGCTGAGTCAGCAAGATAAGCCAAAACTTGCTCTTGCTGCTCCGGCTTTAAAAGCGGTTTTCCTAATCCCAGAAAAGGGAGCGTTCGAGGCCTTGTGTAGCCGGACGACGAACCTGGCTCCACAGCTCCAGACTTAGGTGCAATATTTTTTTCCCCACGACCACCTGATGCTCCACCACTACCACTACCCTCATTACCAGCTGACAATGAACGCCCCCGGCCACGACCTCTTCCACTAGACTTCCTCATTGTTTTAAAAACGTAACCAAACTAACGTTATTTGTTGCAGTCACACAACTTACACGGTGAGCTATAACTTCAGTATGATTTAGCTACCCCTTTACAGGTTGGTGAGACCACAGCGAAAATCAGGGCCAATGTTACACACTCTTTTTTTGGTGGCTGCAAATTAGAGAGATGCCCCACACGCAGGACTGTCACTGAAGCACAAATGTTAATATTAATGTCACACTATTATTTTTTTTTTATTTTTTTTTTTTTCAGGAACACTTTAGAAACCGCAAAAAAAAAAAAAAATAGATTTTTGCAGGGAGAATTTAGAAAACAAATGTAACAAACTATATGCTTTCTATGGGCCACTGAGTGAGAGATGACGCACACAGGAATCAGGAGTGGCACACAAGCCCAGAGGCCAATATTTTTCTACCAATGATTGATGGAGTTATTTTCTCTGGTAGATTTTTGAACCCAAATCAAGGAAAAAAAATATAGGCTTTCTATGGACCACAATTGGAGAGAGAGAGAGAGAGAGAGAGAGAGATGGCACACCCAGGAGTCAAGACTGGCACACAAGCAGAAAGGCCAATATTAATTTCCCAATTTTTTTGGGGGTTTGTTTTTTTTTTTTTTTTTTTCAGGGAGACTTTAGAAAAAAAAATAATAAAAAAAATATGATTTTATCAGGAAGAATTTAGAAACCAAATAAAATAAAATGATTTTTTCAGGGAGAATTTAGAAAACAAATAAAAACAAAAATAGGCGTTCTATGGCCCACTGACTGAGAGATGACGCACACAGGAGTCAGGAGTGGCACACAAGCCCAGAGGCCAATATTTTTCTACCAATGATTGATGTAGTTATTTTCTCTGGTAGATTTTTGAACCCAAATCAAGGAAAAAAAATATAGGCTTTCTATGGACCACAATTGGAGAGAGAGAGAGAGAGAGAGAGAGAGAGAGACAGATGGCACACCCAGGAGTCAAGACTGGCACACAAGCAGAAAGGCCAATATTAATCTCCCACTGTTTTTTTTGGTTGTTTTTTTTTTTTTTTTTCAGGGAGACTTTAGAAAAAAAAATAATAAAAAAAATATGATTTTATCAGGAAGAATTTAGAAACCAAATAAAATAAAATGATTTTTTCAGGGAGAATTTATAAAACAAATAAAAACAAAAATAGGCGTTCTATGGCCCACTGACTGAGAGATGACGCACACAGGAGTCAGGAGTGGCACACAAGCCCAGAGGCCAATATTTTTCTACCAATGATTGATGTAGTTATTTTCTCTGGTAGATTTTTGAACCCAAATCAAGGAAAAAAAATATAGGCTTTCTATGGACCACAATTGGAGAGAGAGAGAGAGAGAGAGAGAGAGAGACAGATGGCACACCCAGGAGTCAAGACTGGCACACAAGCAGAAAGGCCAATATTAATCTCCCACTGTTTTTTTTGGTTGTTTTTTTTTTTTTTTTTCAGGGAGACTTTAGAAAAAAAAATAATAAAAAAAATATGATTTTATCAGGAAGAATTTAGAAACCAAATAAAATAAAATGATTTTTTCAGGGAGAATTTAGAAAACAAATAAAACCAAAAATAGGCGTTCTATGGCCCACTGACTGAGAGAGAGAGAGAGATGGAACGCTTAGTACTGGCACACAAGCCCAAAGGGCAATATTAATCTCCCTTTTTTTTTCAGGGAGAATTTCTAAAACCCAAAAAAAAAAAAAAATAGGCTTTCTATGGCCCACTATTTGTGAGAGAGATGGGACGCTCAGGACTGGCACAGATGGCACGCTCAGGACTGGCACAGAAGCCCAGAGGCCAATATTAATCTCCCTTTTTTTCTGGGAGAATTTATAAAACCAAAAAAATATTTAAATAGGCTTTCTATGGCCCACTATTTGTGAGAGAGATGGCACGCTCAGGACTGGCACAGATGGCACGCTCACAACTGGCACACAAGCCAGAGGCCAATATTAATCTCCCTTTTTTCAGGGAAAATTTATAAAACCAAAAAAAAAATTAAATAGGCTTTCTATGGCCCACTATTTGTGAGAGAGATGGCACGCTCAGGGCTGGCACAGATGGCACGCTCACAACTGGCACACAAGCCCAGAGGCCAATATTAATCTCCCTTTTTTCAGGGAAAATTTATAAAACCAAAAAAAAAATTAAATAGGCTTTCTATGGCCCACTATTTGTGAGAGAGATGGCACGCTCAGGACTGGCACAGATGGCACGCTCACAACTGGCACACAAGCCCAGAGGCCAATATTAATCTCCCTTTTTTCAGGGAAAATTTATAAAACCAAAAAAAAAATTAAATAGGCTTTCTATGGCCCACTATTTGTGAGAGAGATGGCACGCTCAGGACTGGCACAGATGGCACGCTCACAACTGGCACACAACCCCAGAGGCCAATATTAATCTCCCTTTTTTTCAGGGAGAATTTATAAAACCAAAAAAAAAAATTAAATAGGCTTTCTATGGCCCACTATTTGTGAGAGAGATGGCACGCTCAGGGCTGGCACAGATGGCACGCTCACAACTGGCACACAAGCCCAGAGGCCAATATTAATCTCCCTTTTTTCAGGGAAAATTTATAAAACCAAAAAAAAAATTAAATAGGCTTTCTATGGCCCACTATTTGTGAGAGAGATGGCACGCTCACAACTGGCACACAAGCCCAGAGGCCAATATTAATCTCCCTTTTTTCAGGGAGAATTTATAAAACCCAAAAAAAAATTAAATAGGCTTTCTATGGCCCACTATTTGTGAGAGAGATGGCACACTCAGGACTGGCACACAAGCCCAAAGGCCAATATTAATCTCCCACTGTATTTTTATCAGGGAGAATTTATACACCCCACAAAAAAAATACAGAAAAATGAAAAGGCTTTCTATGGCCCACTATGTGAGAGAGATGGCACACACAGGGATGGCACTCTAGCAGAAATGCCAAATTGCCAATCTTAATCTCCCACCAAAAAAAAACAAAAAAAAAAAACAGGGAATGTCCTACAATTACTATCTCCCTGCCTGCAGTAATCTCAGCCAGGTATGGCAGGCAGCTACTATCTCCCTGCCTGCAGTAATCTCAGCCAGGTATGGCAGGCAGCAATAAGGAGTGGACTGATGCACAAATGAAATAAAAAGTGTGGACAAACAAAAAAGATAGCTGTGCAGAAAGGAAGGAACAAGAGGATTTGTGCTTTGAAAAAAGCAGTTGGTTTGCACAGCGGCGTACACACAGCAATGCAGCTATCAGGGAGCCTTCTAGGGCAGCCCAATGAGCTACAGCGCTGAGGGGAAAAAAAAAAAAAAAAAACTTCCACTGTCCCTGCACACCGAGGGTGGTGTTGGACAGTGCAAATCGCTACAGCACAAGCGGTTTGGTGGTTAATGGACCCTGCCTAACGCTATCCCTGCTTCTGACAAAGCGGCAGCAACCTCTCCCTAAGCTCAGATCAGCAGCAGTAAGATGGCGGTCGGCGGGAATGCCTCTTTATAGCCCCTGTGACGTCGCAGACAGCAAGCCAATCACTGCAATGCCCTTCTCTAAGATGGTGGGGACCAGGACCTATGTCATCACGCTGCCCACACTCTGCGTTTACCTTCATTGGCTGAGAAATGGCGCTTTTCGCGTCATTGAAACGCGACTTTGGCGCGAAAGTCGCGTACCGCATGGCCGACCCCGCACAGGGGTCGGATCGGGTTTCATGAAACCCCGACTTAGCCAAAAGTCGGCGACTTTTGAAAATGTTCGACCCGTTTCGCTCAACCCTACTTGGCACACATGCCTTGTTTGCTTTTAAGATTAATGGATATTTTGAATACTTTTAATGCATTTCAGTAAAACTTTATTTGTCATGGCTTCTGGTTTCTTCTACGATTATTCTTGGATATAGAATACCTTGGTGTACTGTATATCACCACCTGTTCAATTCAAACATATGGTGAGTAATTATCTCTGAATTTCATCTGTATTATTTAACTACTTACAAGCCACCCAACAATTTAGATCAAAACATTCTTCTGGTTTTCAAAACTACATCTGAGAGCAGCATGAAGTAGCTGATTCCAGTAACTTGTCACTTACTGGGTTGCTTGTTGCAGTTTTTATAAAAAAAAGTTTTATCTGCTGCAGATCTACCAGTTCTCTGAATACTGAGCTCTGTACTGTATAACTTGCCAACACCACTGATTGGCAATAGTGATGAGCGAGTGTGCTCATTACTCGAGTTTTCAAAGCATGCTCGGGTGTTCTCCGAGTATCTTGGGCATGCTCGTAGATTATGTTTGTGTCGCCGCAGCTGCATGATTTGCAGCTGATAGACAACCTGAACACATGCAGGGATTGCCTGTTTGTTAGGGAATCCCCATATCTATTCAGGCTGTCTAGCAGCCTCAAATCATGCAGCTGTGGGGACTTAAACATAATCTATGAGCGCGCCTAAGATACTCTGAGAACACTCGAGCATGCTCAGAAAACCCGAATAACGAGCACACTCGCTCATCACTAATTGGCAGCTTTCTGTGTACACTCTGCATAGGCAAAAAGCGATCACTCAGAAGTGGAAGCAGGGTTCTATAGAGCTTATAAATATGGAGGATTACATGGCGGCAGGTTTACCATCCTTTAATTATAATCACCTGCTAATAAAAGAGTGATTTTATCAAAACTACAGCAAACATCCCAGCATCCTAGCAAGTGACATACGTCTAGAATCACATTATGCTGCTATCAGATTACGTAGCCAAAACCTTGTGACAGATTTTCTTTAAAATGTGGGGCTGGTCCGCATATAACTCTGCACTGACATTTTAGAATGCCATTGCAGAGTCAGCCGGAGCTTGAGATATGGAACTGCAAGATCAGAGAGGTGTCTGTAGGGCACAGCCAGACTCCCCATAGAGCAGTCTGAGAAACTATTATCATCTTTGCCTTCCTGATCATTGTATACACAAAATAAGTGTCTGTATACACATAAATCAATACATACAGTGTATATATATATATATATATGTATATATATATATATATATATGTATATATATATATATATATATATATATATATATATATATATATATATGTGTATATACTGTATATACACTGCTTAAAAAATAAAGGGAGTACTTAAACAACAGAATATAACTCCAAATAAATCAAACTTCTGTGAAATCAAAATGTTCACTTAGGAAGCAAAGCTGTTTGACAATCAATTTCACATGCTGTTGTGCAAATGGAATAGACAACAGATGGAAATTATTGGCAATTATCAAAACACACTCAATAAAGGAGTGGTTTGCAGGCGGGGACCGCAGACTACATCTGAGTACCAATGCTTTCTGGCTGATGTTTGGGTCACTTTTGAATGTTGGTTGTGCTTTCACACTTGTGGTAGCATGAGATGGACTCTACAACCCACACAAGTGGCTCAGGTTGTGCAGCTCATCCAGGACGGCACAGCAATGTGAGCTGTGGCAAGAAGATTTCCTGTGTCTGTCAGTGTAGTGTCCAGAGGCTGAAGGTGCTAGCAGGAGGCAGGCCAGTACAACAGGAGACGTGGAGGGGTCCGTAGGAGGGCAACAACCCAGCAGCAGGACCACTACCTCAGCCTTTGTGCAAGGAGGAACAGGAGGAGCACTGCCAGATCCCTGCAAAATGACCTCCAGTAGGCCACAAATGTGCATGTGTCTGCACAAACGGTTTGAAACCAACTCCATGAGGATAGTCTGAGTGCCCAACGTCCACAGATGGGGGTTGTGCTCACAGCCCAACACATGCAGGATATTTGGCATTTGCCACAGAACACCAGGATTGCCAAATTCACCACTGGCACCCTGTGCTCTTCACAAATGAAAGCAGGTTCACACTGAGCACATGTGACAGACGTGACAGAGTCTATAGACGCTGTGGAGAGCGATTTGCTGCCTGCAACATCCTTCAGCATGACCGGTTTGGCAGTTGGTCAGCAATTGTGTGGGGTAGCATTTCTTTGGAGGGCCACACAGCCCTCCATGTGCTCGCCAGAGGTAGCCTGACTGCCATTAGGCACCGAGATTAGATCCTCAGACCCCTTGTGAGAAAAATATGCTGGTGCAGTTGGTCTTGGGTTCCTCTTAATGCAGGACAATGCCAGGCCTCATGTGGATGGAGTGTGTCAGCAGTTCCAGCAAGATGAAGGCAGTGAAGCTATGGACTGGCCCGCCCATTTCCCAGACCTGAATCCGATTGAACACATCTGGGACATCATGTCTCGCACCATCCACCAATGTCACGTTGCACCACAGACTGTCCAGGAGTTGGCGAATGCTTTAGTCCAGGTCTGGGAGGAGATCCCTCAGGACCTTTATTTTTGAAACGGACTACAGGATGGTAGTGGGGCGGTCCCTTTCCTTCCCGGACGGATTTTCCATGTGGCCTTGTAAAAAGCCCTGCAGCAAAGGGTTGGGTGTAGTATCAGTTTTGGTTTGCAAGTGTCTAGAGTACAAGGCTCTGTAGAGCTGCACCTGTGTGAAGCAGCACAGTGTCTAGGTGGAGCCAAGAGGCCTAATAACCTCAGCATACATGGCGGTGCAGTCGCCCACGGCAAAAGGTCTCGGTCATGTCTGCGATCCAGATGATCCTATTTACTTTCTGTTTGTGAGTACGCTGATCATTAAAAGAGACTTTGTTTTGAACTTTCCTGGGTCATTTCCTGGTCTGTCACACTGCAAGAACATCGCTGCACTAAATATGGTGGAGAATGCAAGCAGTGTGAACTAAGGCATACCCCAAAGCATGCTGCATGTCGATGATAAGGCCTGCAATGCTTCAGTCCAGGTCTGTCGACAAGATGGATGAGCTTTTGAAGCAGTTGTTCCTCATATAGCAGCTGCAACAGGAGCGGTATCAGCGACAGCATCAGACACATATCATGTTAATGCAGCACATCGTGGCCAAAATACACTTCTGTGCGCATCTGTGCACATAGTGACCCTCGCATATGACACTGATCAGTGCCTCACATACCCCCCTCCTCTTCTGTTCAAACTTGTGGGGTTGAATATTTGTCACCATACAGGGGGCCCATGACAGTATATCCGCATTTCTCTGTGGATTCCCTGCCCGATGTTCCACTGAGAAACTAATGTTTTGTAGGGACAGGAACCGTCTGGTGATTCGAGCATTCCTCTCTTTTGCGTTTCTCATCCAGACGAGGGGTGAATGATCTGTTACCAAACAAAACTGTTGCCAGAACAAATAGTAGCATAGGGACTCCAAGGCCCACTTAATCGCCAAGCACTCCTTTTCCACTACGCTATAATTTTTCTCTGCCAGGGTCAGTTTCCTGCTCAAGTTGGTGACTGCAATGCACTCTCACAGCCTCAATACGCTTCTGAGTGCATCACTGCCTCACAATATATATACAGTTAGGTCCATATATATTTGGACAGAGACATTTTTCTAATTTTGGTTATAGACATTACCACAATGAATTTTAAACAAAACAATTCAGATGCAGTTGAAGTTCAGACTTTCAGCTATCATTTGAGGGTATCCACATTAAAATTGGATGAAGGGTTTAGGAATTTCAGCTCCTTAACATGTGCCACCCTGTTTTTAAAGGGACCGAAAGTAATTGGACAATTGACTCCAAGGCCATTTCATGGACAGGTGTGGGCAATACCTTCATTATGTCATTCTCAATTAAACAGATAAAAGGCCTGGAGTTGATTTGAGGTGTGGTGCTTGCATTTGGAAGGTTTAGCTGTGAAGTAAACATGCGGTCAAAGGAGCTCTCCATGCAGATGAAACAAGCCATCCTTACGCTGCGAAAACAGAAAAAACCCTTCCGAGAAATTGCTACAATATTAGGAGTGGCAAAATCTACAGTTTGGTACATCCTGAGAAAGAAAGAAAGCACTGGTGAACTCATCAATGCAAAAAGACCTGGGCACCCACGAAAGACAACAGTGGTGGATGATCGCAGAATTATCTCCATAGTGAAAAGAAACCCCTTCACAAAAGCCAACCAAGTGAACAACACTCTCCAGGAGGTCGGCGTATCAATATCCAAATCTACCATAAAGAGAAGACTGCAGGAAAGTAAATGCAGAGGGTTCACAGCACGGTGCAAGCCACTCATAAGCATCAAGAATAAAAAGGCTAGACTGGACTTTGCTAAAAAACATCTAGAAAAGCCAGCACAGTTCTGGAAGAACATTCTTTGGACAGATGAACCCAAGATCAACCTCTACCAGAATGATGGAAAGAGAAAAGTATGGTGAAGGCGTGGTACAGCTCATGATCCAAAGCATACCACATCATCTGTAAAACATGGCGGAGGCAGTGTGATGGCTTGGGCATGCATGGCTGCCAGTGGCACTGGGTCACTAGTGCTTATTGATGATGTGACACAGGACAGAAGCAGCTGAATGAATTCTGAGGTATTCAGAGACATACTGTGTGCTCAGATCCAGCCAAATGCAGCCAAACTGATTGGTCATCGTTTCATACTACAGATGGACAATGACCCAAAACATAAAGCCAAAGCAACCCAGGAGTTTATTAAAGCAAAGAAGTGGAATATTTTTGAATGGCCAAGTCAGTTACCTGATCTCAACCCAATTGAGCATGCATTTCACTTGTTAAAGACTAAACTTCAGACAAAAAGGCCCACAAACAAGCAGAAACTGAAAACCACCGCAGTGAAGGCCTGGCAGAGCATCAAAAAGGAGGAAACACAGCGTCTGGTGATGTCCATGAGCTCAAGACTTCAGGCAGTCATTGCCAACAAAGGGTTTTCAACCAAGTACTAAAAATGAACATTTTATTTAAAAATTATTGAATCCGTCCAATTACTTTTGGTCCTTTTAAAAACAGGGTGGCACATGTTAAGGAGCTGAAACTCCTAAACCCTTCTTCCAATTTTAATGTGGATACCCTCATATGAAAGATGAAAGTCTGAACTTCAACTGCATCTGAATTGTTTTGTTTAAAATTCATTGTGGTAATGTCTGGAACCAAAATTAGAAAAATGTTGTCTCTGTCCAAATATATATGGACCTAACTGTATATATATATATATATATATATATATATATATATATATGTTAAAAAATTGGAACAGCACCATACACAATGCCTTAAAGTGCACGCATCCCCAGCCAGCAATCTCAGAAAGCTCCTTGCAATAGTAGAAAAAAAGGGGGAAACAGCACAGCAGACTTCAAGAAAAAAAAAAGTGATGTTTATTGCCCAAATGGCGTGGCGACGTTTTGGATACAATCCTTTCTCAAGCTATATATATAGCTCTGGCAAAAATTAAGAGACCACTGCACAGTTTTATAAAAATCAGCTTCTCTGCATGTCTGACAGCCATTTCATTCCAGTGTCAGTTGAATTCCAACCAGAGTACACCTCATTCTACTTAATGTGCTTCTGATTAGGTGAACACCTGACCCAAATCTTATTTAACGAAGGAAAGTATAAAAAACCCTGCTGTGGTGTTCACAATCCTCTTGCAATAGGATAAGCTGGATGGCAAAACAATTGCTAGTAATATCCCAAAAGTAATAAGAATGAAAAAATAACTTTTAACCATGCCAAAGGAATTGAAAAGAAAATTATTGAGTGAGGAAAAGAAGGGCTCAATTCTGGCTTTACTAGCAGAGGGATACAGTGAGCGTCATGTTGCCTCCATCCTTAACATTTTTAAGACAGCAGTCCATTACAACAAGATCAAGCAGCAGACATTGGGGACAACAAAGCTACAGATCGGCAGAGGGCGAAAATGACTGTCATCTTATTCGAATGTCACTCAGCAACCGCAGGAGGATATCAAGTGACCTACAAAAGGAATGGCAAATGGTAGCTGGGATGAAGTGCAAGAACAGTTCGTAACAGGCTCCTAGAGGCAGAACTCAAGTCATATAAAGCTAGAAAAAAGCCTTTCATCAATGAGAAGCAAAGGAGAGCCAGGCTGAAGTTTGCCAAAGACCATAAGGACTGGACAATAGAGGACTGGAGTAAGGTAATCTTCTCTGATGAGTCTAATTTTCAGCTTTTTCCAACACCTGGTCGTCTAATGGTTAGATGGAGAACTGAAGAGGCGTACAGGTCACAGTGTCTTGTGTCCACTGTGAAATTTGGTGGTGATCGGTGATGATCTGGGGATGCTTCAGCAAGGCTGAAATTGGGCAGGTTAATCTTTGCGAAGGACGTATGAATCAAGACGCATCCAAGGTTTTCCTGGAAAAACAGTTGATTCCTTCTGCTCAGGCAATGTTCCCCAACTCTGAGGACTGTTTTTTCCAGCAGGACAATGCACTATGCCACACAACTAGGTTAATCAAGGTGTTAATGAAGAACCACCACATCAAATCCCTGTCATGGCCAGCCCTATCTCCAGACCTGAACCACATTGAAAACCTCTGGAATGTAATCAAGAGGAAGATGGATAGTCACAAGCCATCAAACAAGAAGAACTGCTTAAATTGTTGTACCAGGAGTGGCATAAGGTCACCTAAAAGCAGTGTGAAAGACTGGTGGAAAGTGTGCCAAGACGCATGAAAGCTGTGATTACAAATCATGGTTATTCCATAAAATATTGATTTCTGAACTCTTCCTGAGTTTAAACATTAGTATTATTGTTTCTAAATGATTATGAACTTGCTTTGGGAAAAATGCCGCTGACTTTAACTGGTTAAATAATTTTCTATTAGATGATACAAGACAAAAAAAAATAGATACAGTCGTCACATAAAAACAAATGCAAGAGTCAATTCACAGGCAAAAGGAAAGCACTAGTTGCATATACAAACACAAAATACATAGAGAAGCATATACAGTATTTCGACACACACATAATTATAGAGTGGGTTCACCTGCAATTGATAGAACATTCCACATTGCCATCATACATTATCAGGGGCAGCATTAAAGTGGATGCAAGCTGCTACATAAATCAACTAGTCTTTCAGCAGGCCTTACTCCCAGCAAGAAAAGGTTAAGCACTGCCAAACTGCATGCACCCTGCAGTTGTACAGACTTCCCCAGTTGATAAATAGGTCAATCATCACTCATTTGAAGTCGGACCTCTATGGAACAACTGTGCAAGATTTAAAAAAAATCTAATTTTTTTCATTAAAAGGACAGAAATCGCATGATAGTCAAGGCTTAATGTAAGAAATGCTGAAAATAGTCTATTTGAGGTAATAATCGTATGGACTCTGCAATCAGTTACTTGGGTCATTAGACAATATCTTTCATTTTACTACTATGCCTTTAACTCACATTCAGGCACTTTTATATATTTCAATAAAATTTTTCTGCGCTAATGATATACAGGTTCAGACTGGCTCATGATGTAGCAGGAGAAATTAAATGTATTACTCCCAGGAGTCTCTGGCTTTCAGTCATGCTGGTGTGCCGACATGGCTACTGTCACCACTCTGTGTACAGTGAATGACAGCTGTAAGCACGCCCAGGCACTTTGACTGACAGCTGGTTCCGCAATGCATCATGAGCCAGTTGAAAAAATATAAAATATAAAAAAGTGAATGGTCCTATAGATGGGGGTGGTAATCTATAATTAAATCAGGAAATCCCGGGACATCGCTGGTCTGGTCCTAAAAACAAGATGATGCATGGGCTTTTTTTGAATGACCACCATCCCTGTTATGACCTGGTGGTAAGGACAATAATGGACCTGGTGGTTAAGAGCACACGGAATGACCTGATAGTTACTAATAATATAGGACGAGCTCTGAGACGTGGGAACTCTGCTGACCGCAATCCCTAATCCTATCACACACACTAGAAATAGCCATGGATTGCTCCTAACGCTCCCTATGCAACTCGACACAGCCTAAGAAACTAGCTAGCCCTAGAGATAGAAAAATAAAGCCTACCTTGCCTCAGAGAAATTCCCCAAAGGAAAAGGCAGTCCCCCACATATAATGACTGTGAGTAAAGATGAAAATTACAAACACAGAGATGAAATAGATTTAGCAAAGTGAGGCCCGACTTACTGAACAGACAGAGGATAGGAAAGGTAACTTTGCGGTCAGCACAAAAAACTACAAAAAGACCACGCAGAGGGCGCAAAAAGACCCTCCGCACCGACTCACAGTGCGAAGGCGCTCCGTCTGCGTCCCAGAGCTTCCAGCAAGCAAGACAAAAATCAAAATAGCAAGCTGGACAGAAAAATAGCAAACCAGAGAAAAACAAGCAGGAACTTAGCTTCTGCTGGGAAGACAGGTCACAAGAACGATCCAGGAGAGAACTAGACCAATACTGGAACATTGACAGGTGGCATGGAGCAATGATCTAAGTGGAGTTAAATAGAGCAGCCAGCTAACGAATTAACCTCGTCACCTGTGGAAGGAAACTCAGAAGCCGCAGCTCCACTCACAACCACCAGAGGAAGCCCATGGACAGAACCAGCCGAAGTACCATTCATGACCACAGGAGGGAGCTTGACAACAGAATTCACAACAGTACCCCCCTTGAGGAGGGGTCACCGAACCCTCACCAGAGCCCCCAGGCCGACCAGGACGAGCCAAATGAAAGGCACGAACCAGATCAGCAGCATGAACATCGGAGGCAAAGACCCAGGAATTATCTTCCTGACCATAACCCTTCCACTTGACCAGGTACTGGAGTTTCCGTCTCGAAATACGAGAATCCAAAATCTTCTCCACCACATACTCCAACTCCCCCTCAACCAACACCGGGGCAGGAGGATCAACGGATGGAACCACAGGCGCCACGTATCTCCGCAACAATGACCTATGGAATACATTATGGATGGCAAAAGAAGCTGGAAGGGTCAAACGAAACGACACAGGATTGAGAACCTCAGAAATCTTATACGGACCAATGAAACGAGGCTTAAACTTAGGAGAGGAAACCTTCATAGGAACATAACGAGACGACAACCAAACCAAATCCCCAACACGAAGTCGGGGACCCACACAGCGCCGGCGGTTAGCGAAACGTTGAGCCTTCTCCTGGGACAATGTCAAATTGTCCACCACATGAGTCCAAATCTGCTGCAACCTATCCACCACAGTATCTACACCAGGACAGTCCGAAGACTCAACCTGCCCTGAAGAGAAACGAGGATGGAAACCAGAATTGCAGAAAAACGGCGAAGCCAAAGTAGCCGAGCTGGCCCGATTATTAAGGGCGAACTCAGCCAAAGGCAAAAAGGACACCCAATCATCCTGATCAGCAGAAACAAAGCATCTCAGATATGTTTCCAAAGTCTGATTAGTTCGTTCGGTTTGGCCATTTGTCTGAGGATGGAAAGCCGAGGAAAAAGACAAATCAATGGCCATCCTAGCACAAAAGGCTCGCCAAAACCTCGAAACAAACTGGGAACCTCTGTCCGAAACGATGTTCTCCGGAATGCCATGTAAACGAACCACATGCTGGAAAAAAATGGCACCAAATCAGAGGAGGAAGGCAATTTAGACAAGGGTACCAAATGGACCATCTTAGAGAAGCGATCACAAACCACCCAAATGACCGACATCTTTTGAGAGACAGGGAGATCCGAAATAAAATCCATAGAGATATGCGTCCAGGGCCTCTTCGGGACCGGCAAGGGCAAAAGCAACCCACTGGCACGAGAACAGCAGGGCTTAGCACAAGCACAAGTCCCACAGGACTGCACAAAAGAATGCACATCCCGCGACAAAGACGGCCACCAAAAGGATCTAGCCACCAAATCTCTGGTACCAAAGATTCCAGGATGACCAGCCAACACCGAACAATGAACCTCAGAGATAACTCTACTAGTCCATTTATCAGGGACAAACAGTTTCTCCGCTGGGCAACGGTCAGGTCTATCAGCCTGAAATTTTTGCAGCACCCGCCGCAAATCAGGGGAGATGGTGATAGGGTTGGCGGAACGCACCAAATATATAATTTATTAAATGGAATTGGTGCGTTCGCAACCCGGGATCCACTGTGCAGGAAAGCACCTGCTGCTAAATAATGGCGGCTCTATATGGCGGTATATACCAACTCTGTTAGCTTCACAGAGTAACCGTGAGAGGAAAGCTCTGTGCCCTGTTAGACTTTCACAGAGGCACAGGCCAACTACCCAGATGTGAGCAGTGAGTGGTCATGCATGCATACAAAACTCCTCGCCGGAGATGCCAGCATTCTAGGGGCTTATTTCAGCCGGGTCCCTGAACACACTTAAACACAATCTCCTCGCCGGAGGTGCTAGCATTCTAGGGGCTTAATTCAGCCGGGTCCCTGAACACATTCAAACACATGACCACATTGGCGCAAAGCACATAGCATAAGATGATACTAGCGCATGGCCGTGCGGTCATGCGCAGTTTATATAGTTGCAGCACAGGAAGCTGCTACTGAAGTTTTTGCCCTTTCAGGACCTTCCAGAAGGACGAATGGAAAGTGCTGCAGTACCTGAGCATGTTTTGCCCTTTCAGCACCTTCCAGAAGGACCAATGGAATGTACTGCAGCACCTGAGCATGTGACCGAACATGTGGCCCTCGACCTCCAATGGGAGACCCTGCCCTGTGCATGCTCAGTGTTAGTAAACAAGGACTTAGTCCCAGAGAGGCTCGCTCGCCGCAGATCAGTGCAGGGTACAATAGGAAAGCCAGAAAAGGCAGTAGTGACCCTATGCACCGAATCAGCCCTAGCGAGACGCTGGGAGCGACGTCTCCGCTGAGCAGAGCCCACTGCGGCCGATACCGAATGGGAGACCGCAGCAGACACGGATCGAGATTCCCCCTGTGCAGCAGAGGAAACTCGACTCCTAACATTACCCCCCCTCCTAGGGCCCCCCCCCTCCTTGATCCTCACTACGCTCAAAAGCTGCGATAAGCAGCGGAGCCCGAATGTGCTCCACAGGCTCCCAGGTTCTATCCTCTGGGCCGTGACCCTTCCAGTCCACCAGATAAAATTTCTTGCCACGTACCACCTTGCACCCCACAATAGCATTCACCTCAAACTCATCCGTGGATGAACCCGATGTCCCAGCAGATGACTCGGAAAACCGGGACAAATGAACAGGCTTTAAGAGGGAAACGTGGAAAATATCGGTGATACCAAGGCGTGGAGGAATAGCCAAACGGTAGACCACAGGGTTGACCTGTTTCAGAACCTTAAACGGGCCAATGTAGCGAGGAGCAAACTTAGTGGACTCAACTCGCAGCCTGATGTTACGGGCGGAGAGCCACACTAAGTCGCCAGGAGCAAAGACCGGAGCGGGGCGCCGGTGTGTATCAGCCGAAACCCTCATTCTCTCCTTGGAGGCCCGGATGGCATCCTGTGTGCGGTCCCAGATGTCACGTGCCTCCACCGCCCAGTCTGCCACCCTAGAATCGGTGGATGACACGGGCATGGGCACAGGGACACGCGGATGCTGGCCGTAATTAAGGAGAAAAGGAGTTTGACCAGTGGAATCAGCTACGGCGTTGTTCAGGGCAAATTCCGCCCAAGGTAGCAAAGATGCCCAGTCATCCTGCCTAGCAGAGACGAAATGTCGCAAATATGTCACCAGAGTCTGGTTGGTTCTCTCCACCAACCCATTCGTCTCGGGATGGTATGCAGAGGAGAGGTTTAACTCTATGCTGAGTAAACGGCAGAACTCTCTCCAAAACCGAGATGTGAACTGGGGACCCCAATCGCTGACAATCTTATCAGGCATACCATGCAAACGGAAAACGTGTTTAATGAACAACACCGCCAAGGCCCGTGCTGAGGGTAACCGAGGAAGCGGCACCAAATGCACCATCTTGGAGAAGTGGTCGGTGACAACTAGTGTTGAGCGATACCGTCCGATACTTGAAAGTATCGGTATCGGATAGTATCGGCCGATACCCGAAAAATATCGGATATCGCCGATACCGATATCCGATACCAATACAAGTCAATGGGACATCAAGTATCGGAATGTATCCTCATGGATCCCAGGGTCTGAAGGAGAGGAAACTCTCCTTCAGGCCCTGGGATCCATATTAAAGTGTAAAATAAAGAATTAAAATAAAAAATATTGTTATATTCACCTCTCCGGCGGCCCCTGGACATCAGCGGGAGGATCCGGCGTCCGGCACGGCTTCTTTCTTCAAAATGCGCGCCTTCAGGACCTGTGGAATGACGTCCCGGCTTCTGATTGGTCGCGTGCCGCCCATGTGACCGCCACGCGACCAATCAGAAGCCGCGACGTCATTCCTCAGGTCCTAGAAGGCGCTCATTCTAGGACTTTAGCTGAGGAATGACGTCGCGGCTTCTGATTGGTCGCGTGGCGGTCACATGGGCGGCACGCGACCAATCAGAAGCCGGGACGTCATTCCACAGGTCCTGAAGGCGCGCATTTTGAAGAAAGAAGCCGTGCCGGACGCCGGATCCTCCCGCTGATGTCCAGGGGCCGCCGGAGAGGTGAATATAACAATATTTTTTATTTTAATTCTTTATTTTACACTTCCGATACCGATACCCGATATCACAAAAATATCGGATCTCGGTATCGGAATTCCGATACCGCAAGTATCGGCCGATACCCGATACTTGCGGTATCGGAATGCTCAACACTAGTGACAACCCAAATAATGGAGCAGCCACGCGACTTGGGTAGACCCACCACAAAGTCCATCCCGACCATCTCCCAGGGCCTGTCTGCCACCGGTAGAGGGTAAAGCAACCCAGCAGGCCGTTGCCGAGGAGACCGATTCTGGGCGCAAGAAACGCACGCCTGAATATAGTCCTTGACATCTCGGGCCATATGCGGCCACCAGTATGTTCTCGCCAGAAGCTCAGATGTCCTCTTGGTCCCAAAATGCCCACCCACTCTGGAGGAGTGAGCCCAAGAGAGAACATCCAGTCGCAAGTTAGCTGGTACGAAAATCTTGCCCGGGGGCACAGACTCTAGCGAAACTGGAGCTACAGTTCTCAGGCTCTCAGAAGGGACAATAAGCCGAGGCTCCTCCTCCTCCGATGACACCACGGAGTGGGAGAGAGCGTCAGCACGAACGTTCTTCTCCCCGGAGAGGAAATGGAGAGTAAAATGGAACCGGGAGAAGAACAGGGACCATCTAGCCTGGCGAGAATTCAGCCGCTGGGCCGTTTGCAGATACACCAAGTTCTTGTGGTCAGTGAAGACTTGGAAGGGAAAGCGAGCTCCCTCCAAGAGATGTCTCCACTCCGAAAAAGCCAACTTCATGGCCAGCAACTCCCTGTCCCCGATGGAATAATTCCTCTCCGCTGGTGTGAAGGTCTTGGAGAAGAAGAAGCAAGGATGCTTCCGACCTTGAGCATCCTTTTGGAAAAGGACTGCTCCAGCACCAACGGATGAGGCATCCACCTGCAAGATAAATGGCTTATCAACATCGGGGCGATGTAGGATGGGAGCGCTAGCGAAGTGTGACTTGATCGAGAGAAAGGCTTTGGAGACCTCCTCTGACCACAACTTGGGATTTGCTCCCTTCTTGGTGAGGGCAACCAAGGGAGCTACCAAAGTTGAGAAGTGTGGAATGAACTGGCGATAGTAATTAATGAACCCCATAAAGCGCTGCACCGCTTTAAGAGAATGGGGTTCCTGCCAGTCCATTACAGCCTGTAGCTTGGCAGGATCCATAGCCAAACCCTGGGCAGAGATGATATAACCAAGGAAAGGCAAGGACTCCTGCTCAAACACACACTTCTCCAACTTGGCGTAGAGGGAGTTTGCCCGTAAGAGGTCGAAGACTTTGCGAACATCTCTCCGATGGGAGTCAATATCTGGAGAGAAGATGAGACTATCATCCAGATAGACTACGACCGAGGTGGTGAGCATATCCCAGAAGATGTCGTTCACAAAGTCTTGGAAAATGGCTTGGGCATTACAGAGCCCGAAGGGCATCACCAGATATTCATAGTGCCCATCCCTGGTGTTAAAAGCCGTCTTCCATTCATCCCCCTCACGGATGCGAATCAGTTTGTAAGCACCCCGCAGATCTAACTTTGTAAATACCCTCGCTCCCCGTAGCCTATCAAACAGCTCAGATATTAGGGGTAATGGGTACTTGTTCTTAACGGTGATGGCGTTAAGACCCCTGTAGTCTATGCATGGACGTAAGTCTCCAGTCTTCTTCTGTACGAAGAAGAACCCTGCCCCTGCCGGTGACACTGACTTCCTAATGAATCCTCTTGCCAGATTCTCCTGGATGTACTGGGACATTGCCTCCGTCTCCGGGAGAGATAACGGATAGACTCGACCCCGGGGAGGCTCAGCACCAGGCAAGAGGTCAATAGGACAGTCACAGGGGCGGTGAGGCGGAAGGGTCTCCGCAGCTCTTTTGGAGAACACATCTGCATAGGGCCAATAGTGCTTGGGGAGAGAGGAAAGATCTGTGGGTACCTGTGTAGTAGCAACCTGAACGCACTCCCTCAGACATCTACCCTCGCAAGATTTACTCCATCCCAAAATTCTCCCAGAGGACCACTCAATATGAGGAGAATGGTAGCGAAGCCATGGTATCCCCAACAGGACCTCATCAATTCCCTCAGGAATGACTAATAGGGAGATTATCTCCTGATGTGATGGAGACACAGATAGCGTGAAAGGAATGGTTTGGTGGGTAATCTGTGATGGTAGTGTTGACCCATTTACCACTCGAACGGTTACCGGCTTGGCGAGCATCACCAAGGGTATTGCGTGACGCTGGGCAAAAGCGGAAGACATAAAGTTACCCTCTGCCCCAGAATCCACGCATAGCTCGACCATAAGAGTGGATGGGCCTATGGTAATTGTCCCCTTGAAGGACAACTTTGAGGCAAACGTCGCCGTGTCTAGTGTACCTCCTCCAACTGCCACTAGACGCTGACGTTTCCCCGACCGCTGAGGACCCTTGGAGGCAAGGTGTCCTGACTGCTGGCAAACATGACGGACCTTATGTGCACGGGCAGACTGAGACTTGGATCCCGCTCGTGTCACCTCTAAGGCCTCATGTGACTCGGATGCCTGGACTGGAGATTCCAAAGGTTTGGCGAAGGTGGGAGCCAGCCGAAACCTCTGCCTACACTGGGCTCGCTCCAACCTCCGCTCGTTAAAACGGAGGTCAATACGAGTAGATACGGCTATGAGCTCCTCCAGTGTGGCGGGAATCTCCCTAGTGGCCAAAGCGTCCTTCACATGGTCAGCCAGCCCCCTCCAAAATACGGGAATGAGGGTTTTATCTGGCCATTCCAACTCAGACGCTAATGTCCGGAAGTGAACAGCAAAATGGCTGACCATGGTTGAACCCTGAGTCAAAGCCAGCAGTTGGAGCGCTGTATCATGGGTGACTTGAGGTCCTAAAAAGACCTGTTTCAGAGTGTCCAGAAACCTAGGAACACTCCGCACCACATGATCGTTGCGCTCCCACAGCGGCGTAGCCCACTCCAACGCTCTGTCTGACAGCAGAGAGATTATGAATCCCACCTTTGCCCGCTCAGTAGGGAAACGTGCAGCCAGGAGCTCGAGGTGTATACCACATTGGCTCACGAAACCCCTACAGGACTTACTGTCCCCAGAGTATCTCTCAGGCAAAGGAAGGTGAGATAGGGTCGGAACAGAGGTGGCAGTGGGTAAAGCTGCTGCAGCCACGCTAGCAGCCTGAACAGCTATTGTGGTAACATCCACCGCCGAGGTTGCACGCTCAAGAGACGCCAACCGGCCCTCCAGCAGCTGGATGTACCCCTGCAATCGCTGTTCATCCGCCATTACTTAGCCAGATCCTGGCGCTAGTATACTGTTAGGGTTGGTGGAACGCACCAAATATATAATTTATTAAATGGAATTGGTGCGTTCGCAACCCGGGATCCACCGTACAGGAAAGCGCCTGCTGCTAAATAATGGCGGCTCTATATGGCGGTATATACCAACTCTGTTAGCTTCACAGAGTAACCGCGAGAGGAAAGCTCTGTGCCCTGTTAGACTTTCACAGAGGCACAGGCCAACTACCCAGATGTGAGCAGTGAGTGGTCATGCATGCATACAAAACTCCTCGCCGGAGATGCCAGCATTCTAGGGGCTTATTTCAGCCGGGTCCCTGAACACACTTAAACACAATCTCCTCGCCGGAGGTGCCAGCATTCTAGGGGCTTATTTCAACCGGGTCCCTGAACACATTCAAACACATGACCACATTGGCGCAAAGCATATAGCGTAAGACGATACTAGCGCATGGCCGTGCAGTCATGCGCAGTTTATATAGTTGCAGCACAGGAAGCTGCTACTGAAGTTTTTGCCCTTTCAGGACCTTCCAGAAGGACCAATGGAAAGTGCTGCAGTACCTGAGCATGTTTTGCCCTTTCAGGACCTTCCAGAAGGACCAATGGAATGTACTGCAGCACCTGAGCATGTGACCGAACATGTGGCCCTCGACCTCCAATGGGAGACCCTGCCCTGGGCATGCTCAGTGTGAATAAACAAGGACTTAGTCCCAGAGAGGCTCGCTCGCCGCAGATCAGTGCAGGGTACAATAGGAAAGCCAGAAAAGGCAGTATTGACCCTATGCACCGAATCAGCCCCAGCGAGACGCTGGGAGTGACGTCTCCGCTGAGCAGAGCCCACTGCGGCCGATACCGAATGGGAGACCGCAGCAGACACGGATCGAGATTCCCCCTGTGCAGCAGAGGAAACTCGACTCCTAACAGATGGCAGACAAAATTACCCCCTCTTTGAGAATACCCGCCGGCTCAGGAACACCCGGAGAGTCGGGCACAAAACTCCTTGACAGGGCATCAGCCTTCACATTCTTAGAGCCTGGAAGGTACGAAACCACAAAATCAAAACGGGAGAAAAATAGCGACCAACGAGCCTGTCTAGGATTCAACCGTTTGGCAGACTCGAGATAAGTCAAATTCTTGTGATCCGTCAAGACCACCACGCGATGCTTGGCTCCTTCAAGCCAATGACGCCACTCCTCGAATGCCCACTTCATGAGTGCAATCATAACTGGCCTGGACTTTAACAGGGTCCATCTCGATAGTAGAAGGGGAAAAAATGAAACCCAAAAATGAAACCTTCTGAACTCCAAAGAGACACTTTGACCCCTTCACAAACAAAGAATTAGCATGAAGGACCTGGAACACCATTCTGACCTGCTTCACGTGAGACTCCCAATCATCCGAGAAGACCAAAATATCATCCAAATATACAATCAGGAATTTATCCAGGTACTCTCGGAAGATGTCATGCATAAAGGACTGAAATACTGATGGAGCATTGGAAAGCCCGAATGGCATAACCAGGTACTCAAAATGGCCCTCGGGCGTATTAAATGCTGTTTTCCATTCATCGCCCTGTTTAATACGCACAAGATTATACGCACCACGAAGATCTATCTTGGTGAACCAACTAGCCCCCTTAATCAGAGCAAATAAATCCGACAGCAGTGGCAAAGGGTACTGAAATTTGACTGTGATCTTATTAAGAAGGCGGTAATCAATACAAGGTCTCAAAGAACCATCCTTCTTGGCCACAAAAAAGAACCCTGCTCCCAATGGTGACGACGACGGGCGAATATGACCCTTCTCCAAGGATTCCTTTACATAACTCCGCATAGCGGCGTGCTCTGGCACAGATAAATTGAACAGTCGGCCCTTAGGAAACTTACTACCATGAATCAAATTGATAGCACAATCGCAATCTCTATGAGGAGGTAGGGCACTGGATTTGGGCTCATCAAATACATCCCGGTAATCCGACAAAAATTCCGGGACTTCAGAAGGGGTGGATGACGAAATAGACAAAAATTGAACATCACCATGTACCCCCTGACAACCCCAGCTGGACACAGACATAGATTTCCAATCCAATACTGGATTATGGACCTGTAGCCATGGCAACCCCAAAACGACCACATCATGCAGATTATGCAACACCAAAAAGCGAATATCCTCCTGATGTGCAGGAGCCATGCACATGGTCAATTGGGTCCAGTACTGGGCTTATTCTTGGCCAAAGGCGTAGCATCAATTCCTCTCAATGGAATAGGATACTGCAAGGGCTCCAAGAAAAAACCACAGCGCCTAGCAAACTCCAAGTCCATCAAATTCAGGGCAGCGCCTGAATCCACAAATGCCATAACAGAATAGGATGACAAAGAGCAAATCAAAAGAAATTTCGACTGTACCGTACCAATGGTGGCAGACCTAGCGAAACGCTTAGTGCACTTAGGACAATTGGAGATAGCATGAGTGGAATCACCACAGTAAAAACACAGCCCATTCCGACGTCTGTGTTCTTGCCATTCAGCTCTGGTCAAAGTCCTATCACATTGCATAGGCTCAGGTCTATGCTCAGATAATACCGCCAAATGGTGCACAGCTTTACGCTCACGCAAGCATCGATCGATCTGAATGGCCAAAGACAGACTCATTCAGACCAGCAGGCATGGGAAATCCCACCATGACATCCTTAAGGGCTTCAGAGAGACCCTTTCTGAAAATTGCTGCCAGGGCACATTCATTCCACTGAGTGAGTACAGACCACTTCCTAAACTTCTGACAATATATTTCTACCTCATCCTGACCCTGACACAGAGCCAGCAAGATTTTCTCTGCCTGATCCACTGAATTAGGTTCATCATAAAGCAATCCGAGCGCCAGAAAAAACGCATCAACATCTGGATCTCCTGGCGCAAGGGAAAATGCCCAGTCTTGAGGGTCGCCACGTAACAAAGAAATAATGATTTTCACTTGTTGAACAGGGTCACCTGAGGAGCAAGGTTTCAAAGCAAGAAACAATTTACAATTATTTTTGAAATTCAGAAACTTAAATCTATCCCCAAAAAACAAATCAGGAATTGGAATCCTAGGCTCTAACATCGGATTCTGAACCACAAAATCTTGAATGTTTTGTAACATTGCAGTGAGATTATCCATACAAAAGGACAGACCTTGAATGTCCATATCTACACCTGTATCCTGAACCACCCAGAGGTAAAGGGGAAAAGAGAGACAAAACACACTGCAAAGAAAAAAAAAATGGTCTCAGAACTTCTCTTATCCCTCTATTGAGATGCATTAATACTTTGGGCCACCTGTACTGTTATGACCTGGTGGTAAGGACAATAATGGACCTGGTGGTTAAGAGCACACGGAATGACCTGATAGTTACTAATAATATAGGACGAGCTCTGCGACGTGGGAACTCTGCTGACCGCAATCCCTAATCCTATCACACACACTAGAAATAGCCGTGGATTGCTCCTAATGCTCCCTATGCAACTCGACACAGCCTAAGAAACTAGCTAGCCCTAGAGATAGAAAAATAAAGCCTACCTTGCCTCAGAGAAATTCCCTAAAGGAAAAGGCAGCCCCCCACATATAATGACTGTGAGTAAAGATGAAAATTACAAACACAGAGATGAAATAGATTTAGCAAAGTGAGGCCCGACTTACTGAACAGACAGAGGATAGGAAAGGTAACTTTGCGGTCAGCACAAAAAACTACAAAAAGACCACGCAGAGGGCGCAAAAAGACCCTCCGCACCGACTCACGGTGCGGAGGCGCTCCCTCTGCGTCCCAGAGCTTCCAGCAAGCAAGACAAAAATCAAAATAGCAAGCTGGACAGAAAAATAGCAAACCAGAGAAAAACAAGCAGGAACTTAGCTTCTGCTGGGAAGACAGGTCACAAGAATGATCCAGGAGAGAACTAGACCAATACTGGAACATTGACAGGTGGCATGGAGCAATGATCTAAGTGGAGTTAAATAGAGCAGCCAGCTAACGAATTAACCTCGTCACCTGTGGAAGGAAACTCAGAAGCCACAGCTCCACTCACAACCACCAGAGGAAGCCCATGGACAGAACCAGCCGAAGTACCATTCATGACCACAGGAGGGAGCTTGACAACAGAATTCACAACACATCCCCATGGTTCCAAGTTGGTTTTATGCCTGATACCTGTCTAAGTTTTGGGTGAGACCATTCACTTTTTTTTATATCTTTGCATTTGGTGGTGATTTTGCTATTTACCACATACGGTTATGTGGATTGATACGCATGTGGTACTGGTCATTTGTCACCGATTTCCTTGGTGAAATACATGTCTATGAAGGTACTGAGATTATTGCAATGCTTCATTAAACTCCTGGTAACACCATATTTACCCACCTTCTAAAATAGGTGTTTGATGTGATACACAAGTGCTGCTCCCCAAATTAGAATATCATAAAAAAGTTAATTTATTTCAGTTCTTCAATACAAAAAGTGAAACTCATATATTATATAGACTTATTATAAACAGAGTGATCTGTTTCAAGTGATTATTTCTGTTAATGTTACCCAAAGTCATTATTTCAGTAGATTAGAATAATGTATAACACCAGCTTTAAAAGTGATTTCAAAATCTGAAATGTATGTTCAGTAAATGCACTCGATACTTTGTCGGGGCTCCTCAATGTGGCGTGGCAAGGAGGCAATAAGCCTGTGGCACTGCTGAGGTGTTCTGGAAGCGCCGGTTGTATGAGGACTTATTTTTTACATGCTAATCAAACATTTTTATTGACACTAATTTGGATTACATACGATTTGTTTATTTTTCATCATTAAACTCTACCTTTGAGGCATCCAACATTTTAAATAATTCTGTTAGTGTTATTTAAATACTTTTGTAAGTGATTGACAATAGAATTTAAGCAGTTTAAGCCACATGGTTGAGTGGAATGAAAACGGGGAACTAGTGGCCAGTAGTGATGAGCGAGTGTTTTACTCGAGATTTCTGAGTATGCTCAGATGTTCTCCCAGTATCTTGCTCGTAGATTATGTTTGAGTCCCCGCAGCAGCATGATTTGCGATTGTTAGACAGCCAGAATATATGTGGGATACCCTAACAAACAGCCAATCCCTGCATGTTTTCAGGTTGCCTAGCAGCCACAAAACATGCAGCTGCGGGGACTCAAACATAATCTATGAGCACGCCCAAAATACTTGGAGAACACCCGAGTATGCTTGGAAAGCTCGAGAAATGAGCACACTCGCTCATCACTACTGGCCAGTTGAAGGCACCCGTCACTGACATGTTTGTACTCCGTAAACTGAGCTTCATAAGAGACCGTGATTTGCATGATATACTGTAATAACAATATAGTTTAAGCAAACAGTAGATTGCAGGTTCAAGTCTGCTGATGGACTAAAAATAAAGATTAGTAAAAAAAAAAAATGTTAAAAACATCTGGTATTTTTTTGTTTGTTTTTCAGTGCATTGTATGGTGAAATAAATGATGTCCAATACTATAACTTATAAATAAAAAACAAAGCAAAACAAAAAACAAGCCTCATATGGCTGTGCCGACAGGTAAATAAAAAAGGTTATGCTTCTTGGATGAAGGGAAGGAATAAATTAAGAATTATCCAGGAGTCAAAGCATTAAACAGTTAAACAGAAGTGATCCAGGCAAGCTCTCAATTGAACCCTAGTGATGATCCCCTCTTCCGAGAGATTCAGATAGATTATGGTAATGACACTCGACACAAACTCTGATCAAAGTTTCAGCCGAGAGTCAGTTTATTGTGATTCAATTCTCTCGGAAAACACAATCATATCACAGGTGTAGAGAAGACCGATAATTTAATTTCTCCATCTCCTCCATTCTCTCAGATAACATCTGAGTGCAAGCTGAAGATTTCCACACACCCAGAGACTTAAATAGGTGTGAATTATCCGATTTACATTAGAGCCATTATTAGAGCCATGATTCACACTAACTATGAGTGGAGAAAAAGTTTTGGTGTTATCATTCATATTCTCTGAAAAAAGACCAAGAAAGCAAAAATTCTGCTGGGGTAGGTAAACTTTTGAGCACAACTGTAAATCGGGGATTACATCTAAATCTCCAAGTGGTGTGAATCAGAAAAAATCCCCAAAAGATTCATTCACTATAATTAGACAGCAGAGTTCAGCAGTGTCCTTCTTTTCAGAAGTGCACAAAACTGTGGCGGACGGCACTTTTATGCACGCCTAAAAAGACGGACACCACAGGATCGTAGGCCAGACAGATTCCACAGTGACTCCATATTATTGGGAATTTTCCACCAGGGCTTCATCTGAATAGCATACTTCAGAGATTTACATGGAAACCATGGTGCAAGCGCTCAGTACAGAGTGCAGGATAAATGTGAGCCAAGCATAAAGTGACTTTTGGGAGGCAGAATGAACAAATCAACAGCAGGTGAAGAAATGGTTTTATTTATTTTTTACGCCATTCCTCGTGCAGTATAAGTGATTACATGACTTTATCTTTTGGGTTGGTAGAGCATTGCCAGATTTATATAGTTTTTTTTATGTTTGGCTGCTGTCACACACTAAAAGACGCTTATCTTTGCAAAGACTAGTTTTTGAATATTTTGCTAGCTACTACCCCTGGCAAAAATTCTGGAATCACCGGCCTTGGAAGATGTTCATTCAGTTGTTTAATTTTGTAGAAAAAAAGCAAATAACAGACATGGCACAAAACTAAAGTCATTTCGAAAGGCAATATTCTGGCTTTAAGAAACACAAAAAGAAATCAAGGATAAAAAATGTGGTAGTCAGTAATGGTTACTTTTTTTAACCAAGCATAAGGAAAAAATTATGGAATCACTCAATTATGAGGAAAAATTATGGAATCACTCTGTAAATTTTCATACCCAAAAATAACACCTACATCAAATTACATCTGTTAGTCTGCATCTAAAAAGGAGTGATCACACCTTGGAGAGCTGTTGCACCAAGTGGACTGACATGAATCATGGCGCCAACACGAGAGATGTCAATTGAAACAAAGGAGAGGATTATCAAACTCTTAAAAGAGGGTAAATCATCACGCAATGTTGCAAAAGATGTTGGTTGTTCACAGTCAGCTGTGTCTAAAATCTGGACCAAATACAAACAACATGGGAAGGTTGTTAAAGGCAAACATACTGGTAGACCAAGGAAGACATCAAAGTGTCAAGACCAGAAACTTAAAGCAATATGTCTCCAAAACAGGAAATGCACAACAAAACAAATGAGGAAGGAATGGGTGGAAACTGGAGTCATCGTCTGTGACCGAACTGTTAGAAACCGCCTTAAGGAAATGGGATTTACATACAGAAACAAGGTTACAAAGGGCTAGGGAAAAGCAATCATGGACTGTGGATGACTGGATGAAAGTCATATTCAGTGATGAATCGCGAATTTGCATTAGGTAAGGTGATGATGCCGGAACTTTTGTTTGGTGCCATTCCAATGAGATTTATAAAGATGAATGCCTGAAGAGAACATGCAAATTTCCACAGTCATTGATGATATGGGATTGCATGTCAGGTAAAGGCACTGGGGAGATGGCTGTGATTACATCTTCAATAAAAGCACAAGTTTATGTTGATATTTTCTCATCCCATCAATAGAAAGGATGTTTGGGGATGAAGAAAGCATTTTTCAAGATGATAAATCATCCTGCCATAGAGCAAAAACTGTGAAACATTCCTTGAAAAAAGACACATAAGGGCAATGTCATGGCCTGCAAATAGTCCAGATCTCAATCCAATTGACAATCTTTGGTGGAAATTGAAGAAAATGGTCCATGACAAGGCTCCAACCTGCAAAGCTGATCTGGCAACAGCAATCAGAGAAATTTGGAGCCAGATTAATGAAGAGAACTGTTTGACACTCATTAAGTCCATGCCTCAGAGACTGCAAACTGTTATAAAACCAGAGGTGGTGCAACAAAATACTAATGATGTTTTGGAGTGTTTTTTTGTGTTTGTTTTTCATTATTCCATATTTTTTTCCTCAGAATTGAGTTATTCCATAATGTCTTCCCTATGCTTGTTTAAAAAAAGTAACCATTACTGACTACCACATTTTATGCTCTTGATTTCTTTTAGTGTTTCTTAAAGCCAGAAAATTGTCATTTAAAATGACTTTAGTTTTGTGCCATGCCTGTGATCTGCTTTTTTTCTACAAAATTAAACAACTGAATGAACATCCTCCAAGGCCGGTGATTCCATAATTTCTGCCAGGGGTTGTATATATTGTCCATATTTCTGCCAACAGAGTTATATGAGAGCTTGTTTTTTACTAGACAAGTTGACGTTTTTATTGGTACTGTTTTCATACATATGACTTTTTTATCACTTTCTATTCTGAATTTTGGGAGGCAGATTGAACAAAAACAAACAATTATGGAATTTTGAGCTTTTTTTATGCCATTTAGCATATGGTAAAATTGATTAGGCAGCTTTATTTTTCAGGTCATTACAATTGCATCGATACCACATTTATATAATTTTTTATGTTCAGGCGTCAGGCATTTTTACACCAAAAAAAACTATTTCATGGAATAAAATATTTTTTCTTTGCATTACTTTATTTTGAGAGCTTTATTTTTTGTATTTTTCCTCTGATGGAGTTGTGTGATGACTTGTTTTTTTGCGGAACAAGATGATGTTTTCAGCGATACCACTTTTATTTACATTTGTCTTTTTGATTGCATTTTATTCCACATTTTGCTCTGCAGTATGATAAAGCATCATGATTAATTGCCTCATTTTTTTCCGTGCTCACTGAAGGGGTTAACTAGTGTGACATTTTTATTGGGTTGGTAGTATCAGACGCGGCAATACCAAGTATGTGAACTTTATATATATATTTATTTTTACAACTTTTTTTTTACTTTTTTTACTTTGTCCCGCTATGGGAGTTTCACTTTCAGCACTTTGATAACATTTATAAAGCATATCAATGCAGGAGTATTGTTATACTTTGCAACTGTCACTGCTGCACTGAAAAAGCTTAGCTGATTACCAGTGGTGATCACAATTGTAAAGCTCTTGTGCGCTCAAAAACCCAGTGACATATCCATACATCCAAAGTCGATAGGTTTACTGAACTGGATGTATGGATACATATACAAAGAAAGAAGAAAATTTGGCACTCACCAGCTTGTGCTGCGATAAAATAGTCTTTTATTGCGCCATAGCGTGGATTGAGGATATGATAATAACAGCTGCAGGTATATGCAAGGGTGCAAGGTGACCGAGGACGACGGCCGTTTCGCGCGGACTCCGCTTCAATGGGTTCAGGTGCATTATCGCAGCACAAGCTGGTGAGTGCCACATTTTCTTCTTTCTTTGTACATGTTGCTCTTGGACTGCTAATCAATGTTGAGCACAACAAAGCCAGTGCAAGATATCACCTGATAGTGTACAGGGAACTTTTGCTGCTGCAGCCACAGAAAACTGCAGGTGTAACCTAGTGCCTTTCTACTTTTCTCTATGAAATTTATCATTGGATGTATGGATACATCAAATGTCGTGTAGGGGTTAAATTTATTAAACCAAAAACTAAAATTATTTCACTTCCATGAGTTCAATTTTTTTCACAAAATGAACATTTTTACAAATAAACAAGGCAGCAGTAGCACAAATAACATGATATAGAATGTGGTGGCCCAAATGGTTTATCTGACAGGGCAATAATCTGATGCATGTCAGCAAACATCTGATTAGCCAGGTTCATTCATACCTGCACTTAGTCCTTTTTCCACCTGATACCCTGAGCTCTGATCCCGTGAATTTCAGAATCAACAATTTGAACCAATGGCAAGAAAACGCCCAGTTTGCTATAGACATACTGTCATTTTCAGTCTCCAATGTAATGTCAGAAAGCGGTTGTTCAGCAAGGCCGGTGGCTTTGTTCCACTCAAGAAGAGCAGGTTATCCAACACAAGTGTGGAAAGCCTAAAATTTGTCAAAATGAATCAGGAATGGATCAGTGACAACTTTCAGATTAAATCAGCCATACCACCTGCTTGTCTGAATATCCATTATCTGTCTTCTACACCGCTCTGCTGCCAATAGCGTCAAGTCAACGCTCCATGGTTAGTTATTCCTTGTTCATCATGACATCTATATTAAGATACTGCTGATGGGGCTGCCATTGCTGCCCTTAAATGTCACACATTCCCTTGACTTTCTTGTCTTAATGTTTTACCATGCTGCTCCTAGCACAACTTCCGCACATCCACCACTGCCATACATTTCCTGGCTGACCATTGTTTCACAGTGCTTGACCGCACTGCTGATGTTGGGACTGTGGTACTGCTGATGTTGGGACTGCGGTACTGCTGATGTTGGGGCCTGTACTCTCATTTGGGTATACAAATGTGACACAGCTCTAAAAACTGGCCTAGCTTTTGAAAACACTTGATGACAACAATCCATTACTTCTTCACTTTGAAAACAGTACTCCCGTTTTGTCTCTCAAAAAATGGGATCATTTTTTGTAAAACACCTTTAGAATTGAATATATAACAAAATCACACTGGCGCTATATGCTCTAAAAGGGAGAAAGGAAAGCTGCTGGTATTTAGACAGAGACTGTGCCAAATTCTGTCAGTAATATAGAAATGAATAATAACAATTAAATAAAAAATACCATTCTAAGAGAGATGGTTATTAAGATAACCACATATGCACACGTTTCCAAATGTAATTTAGGTTAAGCGCCGTTGCCCAATGTGGTTCAATTAGTCCTAAGGAGACCAATGGATCTAATTATTAGTCCAGGGATCTGTCATACATAGGTGTGTCCTCCTAAAGAAACTGTACTAGTTGTTGCTTTACTCATCATTTCTATTACTAATTGTATATTCGATCCAAAAAAATTCTACCAATCCCAAAAAAATAATAATATGCAGCAGGGTAGAAAAGGTACTAAATTAAATAAAATTTAACTTTTAATATTAGTAAAGACAAGAGCAACTAACACACAAAATACACATACCGCAAGCCACCCAAAGTAGCAAAAAACAACCTCTGAGTGTATCATAGATAAGCTACTCAGGTGGATAAATAAATATAAGTCCCGGTCAATAACATCTAATAGGGCCGAGCAATAATCGCCATAGAGCAGTGTCCCTGGGTAATGTCAGCATACTCAAAAGTAGAGAGTCCAGCTAAACCATATCAACATAATAAACCATATGGTTACCCATCGCATAAGAAATTACATCTGCCAAAAAATGGTAATAAATGGAACGGTCTCACCCAGGTAGATCGTACTTCATGTTCCTCCTGGTCTCTCTGGCAGTTCCAAAGGGAATACTTCAGGCTGATCCCAGAACGTGGGGAAACGGATATACCTTAATCACCGTAATATTACAAACCCACCAATAGGATCCCCAAGTACCCAAGATTAACCCCATGGCCTCCCAACGCGTTTCATTGTTCCAAATCATCAGGGGAGGAATGAATGAATAAATGCCAGTTTGGGGAATGAAGGGGTTTTCCGTGCGCAGAATAAACCTCCTCCTTGTTTCAAATCATCCAGCGGTCTGCCGCCGCTCTTATCTCAGCCATTTATAGGGTATCTACCTTTACTACTTCCGGAAGGATTGCGGTATGTGTATTTTGTGTGTTAGTTGCTCTTGTCTTTTACATTTTTAAATACTAATATTAAAAGTTAAATTTTATTTAATTTAGTACCTTTTCTACCCTGCTGCATATTACTAATTGTATATTCACATATCTTGTGAATGTATAGAGGTTTCAAGTATGTCTTCTGATCTGACGGGCAAAGACTCAGATGATGTGCAGGCGCATGCCACTGTCCTCCGAATGAATGGACATTTTGCTGCAGATTTGTGGCTAGATGGAGGAACACTGGGCGTGTGTAACCTAGGGGTTGTGCGATAGGCGGGAGGAGAGTACCGCTGCGTGCAGAGCCAGAGATGTCCCGGCCGGTGGCGTCCCTGGTTACATAAGGAAAGAAAAAGATGGCGGATGCTGCTCAGCATCTCAACCGCTTGTGACGTCACTGGTCTACGGAGTCTGCTTGGGGCCAAAAACAACCAAAGCATTTTGAAGTTTATCGCACTTCTTTGTCAGGGTTACGGCCCCCTATCGGTAACTCCATTTATATAGTGTGATCGGTCAAATCTCCTGCCTGCTGCCATTAACCCTACGTGTACCAAAAACTACACTTTTGCCCTGCTTAAAAAGAACTGCTTGATGTATTACCTAATTGGATCGAACTCCTAATTAAGAAATTTAAAACATACCTTTATTAGATAAAATTGCTAAAAGACCTGGAATTAGGTTTTAAAATATAATTGCAATTAAAATAAAATACCTATTGCTTTTGGTTTTATCTACAAATGGCCCCCTGTAGTAATGCAACTGATCACCGCATAGGGGAGAGGGTTGGAAGATTTGTATATGTGTATGTTGGACTAATTGTGCCTGCGGTTTGTTCATAATTTGTTATACTTTTAAAAGGACCATTTTAATGGTGCTGATGATTTGCACTCCCACTAGCATTATTTTATTCATTTACTTTGCTAATTATGCTGGCGGTCTGAGTAGTGACCGAGATCCTAATAGCTTTAGTCCAATTTTACTTTGTCCCGAAACGTCAGTTATCTGTATCAGGGTGCACTGCGGTATGTTTCACTGCTTCATAGTGCACACTGCTCCAGATAGTGTTTTAAAAAGCATACAGTTCTAATTCAGAATTAAGTCACATCATCTGACTCTTTGCCTGCCAGATCAGAAAACGTACTTGAAACCTCTATACATTCACAAGGTATGTGAATATACAATTAATAATAGAATTGATGTTTAAAAGCAACAACTAGTACAGTTTCTTAAGGAGGACACACCTATGTATGATAGATCCCTGGACTAATAATTAGATCCATTGGTCTCCTTAGGAGTAATTGAACTACATTGGGCAATGGTGCTTAACCTGAATTACAGAATTACATTTGGAAACATGTTGTTAGGGCTAGCGGAACCCACCAAATAATTAGTAAGATGGTATAAGGTGCGTTCGCAGCCCGGGGTCCACCGTGCAGAGATGGAACTTGCTGCTGAGTAATGACGGACTATATGGCGGTATAATGTGGATACACACACAAGTTAGCTTCACCCGGTATGAAGGAAGCGAACCCTGTTGCGTCACAGGGCCGCGGTACCGCGCAAAGAGCGCAAGCAAGGAGTCACAGAACTCTGTCCCAAGACTCAGGGAAAGAGTTCCTCTAGACCTCTTGCGCTCGACACCGCTACTGGGGTGTCAGATTTTAACAGAAATAATAATTATATGCACAAGAGTGCGTGCAGTGCCGCTCTGGCGGACGCGACCTTGACCCTTCAAGTCCACCAGATAGAACTTTTTGCCACGTACCAACTTGCACCCCAAGATAGCTTTCGCCTTATAATCATCTGTGGACGAACCCGATGTCACGGCAGATGACTCAGAAAACCAGGACATGTAAAAAGGCCTTAAGAGGGACACATGAAAGGTGTCGGTGATACCCAGGCTTGGAGGAATAGCCAGATGGTAGACCACAGGATTAGTGTATTCCAGAACCTTGAAGGGACCTAAGTAGCGAGGCGCAAACTTAGTGGACTCAACTCGCAGCCTGATATTGCGGGCGGAGAGCCACACTAAGTCGCCAGGAGCAAAGGTCGGAGCAGGGCGCTGATGTGCATTGGCAGAGACCCTCATTCTCTCATTGGAGGCCCGGATGGCATCCTTTGTGCGGTCCCAGATGTCCCATGCTTCCACTGCCCAGTCTGCCACCCTAAAGTCAGTGGAAGATGTGGGCATGTGCACAGGAACCCGCAGATGCTGGCCGTAATTAAGGAGGAATGAGGTCTGCCAAGTGGAGCCGGCTACGGTGCTGTTCAAGGCAAACTCTACCCATGGTAGCAGGGATGCCAGTCATCCTGCCGGGCCTAGACAAAATGCCATAGGCATGTGACCAGGGTCTGGTTGACCCTCTCTACCTACCCATTCATCTCAGGATGGTACGCTGAAGAGAGATTCAGCTCAATACTAAGTAGGCAACAAAGCTCTTTCTAAAAGCGAGACGCAAACTGGGGACTCTGGTCACTGACAATCTTATCAGGCATACCATGTAAGAGGAAGGCATGTTTGACAAACAACACCGCCAAGGCCCGTGCAGAAAGTAACCATGGGAGAGGCACCAAATGCACCATTTTAGAGAAATGGTAGGTAACTACCCAAATAATGGTGCAGCTACAGGACTTGGGTAAGCCAACCACAAAGTCCACCCCGACCATCTCCCAGGGCCTATCAGCCACTGGTAGGGGGTAAAGTAACCCATCAGTCCATTGTCAAGAATACCTATTCTTGGCGCAGGAGACGCATGCCCGAATATAGTCTTCGACGTCACCGGCCATATGCGGCGACAAGTACGTCTTCGCCAGAAGCTCTGATGTCCTCTTGATCCCAAAATGTCCACCCACCCTGGACGAGTGAGCCCAAGAGAGAACCTACGGTCGCAAATTAGATGGCATGAAAGTCTTGCCTGGAGGCACAGAGTCTAGCTACACCGGAGCCATAGTTCTCAGACTCTCGGAGGGGACAATTAGCCTAGGCTCCTTCTCCTCTGATGACACCACGGAGCGGGAGAGAGCATCAGCGTGAATGTTCTTCTCCCCGGATAGGAAATGAAGGGTGAAGTGGAACACGTAGAAGAACAGGGACCATCTAGCCTTGCGAGAATTTAGCCGCTGAGCTGTTTGCAAATACACCAAATTCTTGTGGTTAGTGTAAACTTGGAAGAGAAAGAAAGCTCCTTCCAGGAGGGGTCTTCACTCTGAAAAGGCGAACTTCATTGTTAGCAACTCGCTGTCACCGATAGAATAATTCCTCTCCGCTGGAGAGAAGGTCTAGGAGTAGAAGAAGCAAGGATGCTTCTAACCTTGAGCGTCCTTTTGGAAGTGGACCGCTCCAGCACTGACGGATGAGGCATCCACCTCAATAATGAAGGGCTTATCTACATCGGGACTATGCAGAATGGGAGCGCTAGCAAATGGTACTTAACAGATAAGAAGGCCTTGGAGAATTCCTCCGACCACAATTTGGGATTTGCACCCTTTCTTGGTGAGGGCTACCAAGGGAGCTACCAAAGTGGAGAAGTGGGTAATGAACTGGCAAAAATAATTAATGAACTCCATAAAGCACTGCAACGCTTTGAGAGAATGAGGTTCCTGCCAGTCCATCACTGATTGTAGCTTGGCAGGATCCATAGCTAATCCCCAGGCTGAGATGATATAACCCAGGAAAGGCAAGGACTCCTGCTCAAACAGACACGTCTCCAACTTGTATAAAGCAAACATGACCAAGACACATGATCCCAATAAGCTGCAACATATTACCCCTGATCATGTGTCTATTAGGACTGATAGACCCATCATCATATAGCATATATGAAAACCATCAAGAAAAAAATGATGCAACTGGTCAATTTGTATAGAAAAACTCAATATAAACTTTATTAATAACAATTAATCCTTGAAAAAGGATTTGGTCCGAAACGCGCGTCGGGGCAGACGCTATCGCCCAGACTCCCGCCTTACCCTGGTACCCCCACTATAGAGGTAATATTTGTTGCCGATTATACGGCGTCTATTGGGACCTCTGGCAGTAATGTTATGTGGGGATGTGTGTTACAGCTATACCAGCAGACAGTGCTAAGTTAGTAGGAGATTGTATAAATGCCATTACAGTTAGGTCCATATATATTTGGACAGAGACAATATTTTTCTAATTTTGGTTATAGACATTAAAATTAATTGTGGTAAACAAAACAATTCAGATGCAGGTGAAGTTCAGACTTTAAGCTTTCATTTGAGGCTATCCACATTAAATTTGGATGAAGGGTTTAGGAGTTCCAGCTCCTTAACATGTGCCACTCTATTTTTAAAGGGACCAAAAGTAATTGGACAGATTAAATAATTTTAAATAAAATGTTCATTTCTAATACTTGGTTGAAAACCCTTTGTTGGCAATGACTGCTTGAAGTCTTGAACTCATGGACATACCAGAGGCTGCGTTTTCTCCTTTTTGATGCTCTGCCAGGCCTTCACTGCGGTGGTTTTCAGTTGCTGTTTGTTTGAGGGCCTTTCTGTCTGAAGTTTAGTCTTTAACAAGTGAAATGCTGCTCAATTGGGTTGAGATCAGGTGACTGACTTGGCCATTCAAGAATATTCTGCTTCTTTGCTTTAATAAACTCCTGGGTTGCTTTGGCTTTATGTTTTGGGTCATTGTCCATCTGTAGTATGAAATGACAACCAATAAGTTTGGCTGCATTTGGCTGGATCTGAGCACACAGTATGGCTCTGAATACCTCAGAATTCATTCAGCTGCTTCTGTCCTGTGTCACATCATCAATAAATACTAGTGACCCAGTGCCACTGGCAGCCATGCATGCCCAAGCCATCAAACTGCCTCCGCCGTGTTTTACAGATGATGTGGTATGCTTTGGATCATGAGCTGTACCACGCCTTCACCATACTTTTCTCTTTCCATCATTCTGGTAGAGGTTGATCTTGGTTTCATCTGTCCAAAGAACGTTCTTCCAGAACTGTGCTGGCTTTTTTAGATGTTTTTTTAGCAAAGTCTAGTCTAGCCTTTTTATTCTTGATGCTTATGAGTGGCTTGCACCGTGCAGTGAACCCTCTGTATTTATTTTCATGCAGTCTTCTCTTTATGGTAGATTTGGATATTGATTCGCCTACCTCCTGGAGAGTGTTGTTCACTTGGTTGGCTGTTGTGAAGGGGTTTCTCTTCACCATGGAGATTATTCTGCGATCATCCACCCCTGTTGTCTTCCGTGGGCGCCCAGGTTTTTTTTGCATTGATGAGTTCACCAGTGCTTTCTTTCTTTCTCAGGATGTGCCAAACTGTAGATTGTTCCACTCCTAATATTGTAGCAATTTCTCGGATGGGTTTTTTCTGTTTTCGCAGCTTAAGGATGGCTTGTTTCACCTGTATGGATAGCTCCTTTGACCGCATGTTTACTTCACAGCAAAACCTTCCAAATGCAGGCACCACACCTCAAATCAACTCCAGGCCTTTTATCTGCTTAATTGAGAATGACATAACGAAGGGATTGCCCACACCTGTCCATGAAATAGCTTTGGAGTCAATTGTCCAATTACTTTTGGTCCTTTTTAAAACAGGGTGGCACAGGTTAAAGAGCTGAAACTCCTAAACCCTTCATCCAATTTTAATGTGGATACCCTCAAATGAAAGCTGAAAGTCTGAACTTCAACTGCATCTGAATTGTTTTGTTTAAAATTCATTGTGGTAATGTCTATAACCAAAATTAGAAAAATGTTGTATCTGTCCAAATATATATGGACCTAACTGTATTACTATAGCAGCAGTAGCTGGTATCAGTCCATATTTTTGGACTATACACACGTCTATATATATAGATACCTGGAGTTTGGCCTATGTGCGGGGTGATGGTGTCAGTCACCTATGTATCACACAGAGTGTATAAGGTAAAACAAAAAAACTAGGCAACATATTAGCAGGGAATTTAAAGCACTAAATAGCGCTGAAAAAGCCCAAAGCCAAAAAGGCAAACTAACTCCATATAGATCATTGGAAGAAAGGAGTATAAACGGAGCAAAAGAATGATGCAAAAGGTAATTTATTAAACATATAGTGCATAAATATATACAAAAAGTACAAACAGGATGGTTAAAATTAGAGTGAGTCTCCACCAGCAAACACACTGCCAAGAGTCATTATCCCACATATAAGGTAGTAGTAGGGAAGCAACCTAATGTGAACACCAAGTTACCGCTGTGGGTAACTAGTATACCCCCCACAGTGTAAAATACCCGTAACCAGGTGGCGCTTACCACAAGAATATACAGAGGCAGTGTGTACCGGGCAGGATTCAGTCCAGGGAAACCCCGACGCGCGTTTCGCTGACGCGGATGTTCGGCTTTCTCAAGGGGAAGTGCCCCAGAACAGGAAAGGACCCTTCAAATAGCGCGGACTCGGCAGCATGTGACAGATCACATATAATGCCCCAGCCAACGGCAGCCAGAATAGCGGCGCATGCGTGCCTGGGGCACCCCGTCCCACGTCAGTGATGGCGTCAGGTATCACTCCGTCGCTGTGGGGAGGGGAAACCCCACAGCGCCTGTGCGAGACCACAGAGACACCGCTCGGACGGGAACCAAGGGAACCAAAAGCCGCGCATGCGCACCCAAGCATGCCTGATCAAAATAAGTCAGCGGAGCGGGTGTATGCCGAAGTAAGCCCAAATGTGTGAATATAACCCATACGAACGTGCAGTACCCAGCATAAAATGTATATTAGATACAGCCATGAGTATTATAACAGACAATAATTAGCTAAAGGAGATGCCATAAGAATATAGTCCATGTAGTATCACACAGAGAACCCACGCATTGGGAACCCGAAAGTGGGCACGGGTCAGGAGATAATATCACATACACAAATGCTTAAAGGAGAACAAAGAGAAATTCTCTATACATATTAGGGTTTAGACTAAAAAGGAAGAGAAGCTGAGGGACTCGTTAAGTCCAGTTGGGGTCATGGTGTTGAGGCGCACAATCCAAGCAGCTTCTCGTTGCGCTAGCACTTTTTTGTAATTCCCGCCTCTGACCCCAAGATGGACACAATCGATGCCTCTGACCTGAAGAGTCCCCGCGTCACAATCATGAAAGAGTTTAAAGTGACGGGGGAGTGTCTTCAGGTCAGAGTCATCAGTGGCCGTCCGTGCGGCACGGATGTCTCTAACATGTTCCCGGACGCGTATCCGAAGTTCTTTCGGGTTCCCAATGCGTGGGTTCTCTGTGTGGATTTTTTCTGTTTTTATTGTTGTTTTTATCCATTTACTTATTTCTTTTCTTATTATTTCTAGTTTTATACTCTCCATCCACCCTGCTCCGACTCTTAGGACACCTCTTATGGACGGATTCTGTCACATGTTGGAAGCATTATATGTGCTGTTTCCCCAGCTTATGTGATACTACATGGACTATATTCTTATGGCATCTCCTTTAGCTAATTATTGTCTGTTATAATACTCATGGCTGTATCTAATATACATTTTATGCTGGGTACTGCACGTTCGTATGGGTTATAGTCACACATTTGGGCTTACTTCGGCATACACCTGCTCCGCTGACTTATTTTGATCAGGCATGCTTGGGTGCGCATGCGCGGCTTTTGGTTCCCTTGGTTCCCGTCAGAGCGGCATCTCTGTGGTCTCGCACAGGCGCTGTGGGGTTTCCCCTCCCCACAGCGGCGGAGTGATACCTGACGCCGTCTCTGATGTGGGACGGGGTGCCCCAGGCACGCATGCGCCGCTATTCTGGCTGCCGTTGGCTGGGGCGTTACATGTGATCTGTCACATGCTGCCGAGTCCACACTATTTGAAGGGTCCTTTCCTGTTCTGGGGCACTTCCCCTTGAGAAAGCCGAACATCCGCGTCAGCGAAACGCGCGTCGGGGTTTCCCTGGACTGAATCCTGCCCGGTACACACTGCCTCTGCATATTCTTGTGGTAAGCGCTGCCTGGTTACAGGTATTTTACACTGTGGGGGGTATACTAGTTACTAGTGTTGAGCATTCCGATACCGCAAGTATCGGGTATCGGCCGATACTTGCGGTATCGGAATTCCGATACCGAGATCCGATATTTTTGTGATATCGGGTATCGGTATCGGAAGTGTAAAATAAAGAATTAAAATAAAAAATATTGTTATATTCACCTCTCCGGCGGCCCCTGGACATCAGCGGGAGGATCCGGCGTCCGGCACGGCTTCTTTCTTCAAAATGCGCGCCTTCAGGACCTGTGGAATGACGTCCCGGCTTCTGATTGGTCGCGTGCCGCCCATGTGACCGCCACGCGACCAATCAGAAGCCGCGACGTCATTCCTCAGCTAAAGTCCTAGAATGAGCGCCTTCTAGGACCTGAGGAATGACGTCGCGGCTTCTGATTGGTCGCGTGGCGGTCACATGGGCGGCACGCGACCAATCAGAAGCCGGGACGTCATTCCACAGGTCCTGAAGGCGCGCATTTTGAAGAAAGAAGCCGTGCCGGACGCCGGATCCTCCCGCTGATGTCCAGGGGCCGCCGGAGAGGTGAATATAACAATATTTTTTATTTTAATTCTTTATTTTACACTTTAATATGGATCCCAGGGCCTGAAGGAGAGTTTCCTCTCCTTCAGACCCTGGGATCCATGAGGATACATTCCGATACTTGATGTCCCATTGACTTGTATTGGTATCGGATATCGGTATCGGCGATATCCGATATTTTTCGGGTATCGGCCGATACTATCCGATACCGATACTTTCAAGTATCGGACGGTATCGCTCAACACTACTAGTTACCCATAGCGGTAACTTGGTGTTCACATTAGGTTGCTTCCCTACTACTACCTTATATGTGGGATAATGACTCTTGGCAGTGTGTTTGCTGGTGGAGACTCACTCTAATTTTAACCATCCTGTTTGTACTTTTTGTATATATTTATGCACTGTATGTTTAATAAATTACCTTTTGCATCATTCTTTTGCTCCGTTTATACTCCTTTCTTCCAGAGTGTATAAGGTGTTCCAGTTTCACCCTTTGTCCCAATTTGGTCTGATGTTGTGTTTTTAATTGTTATTAATAAAGTTTATATTGAGTTTTTCTATACAAATTGGCCAGTTGCATCATTTTTTTCCTGATACTTCTCCAACTTGGCATAGAGGGAGTTTGCCTGTAGGTGGTCGAAGACTCTGCAAACATCTCTCCGGTGGGAATCTATATCTGGAGAGTAGATGAGAATATCATCCAGATAGACTATGACCGAGTTGGAGAACATGTCCCGGAAGATGTCATTCACAAAGTTTTGGAAGATGGCTGGGGCATTACAGAGCCCAAAGGGCATCACCAGATACTCATAGTGCCCATGGACATCAAATAATAAATATAGAAAATCAGGGAAAATTATGAACTGTGTCACATGTAGTCCCTTAAAACAATAGCTTTATTATAGATATTATAAAAATACCAAATCCCGGTGAAACACAAAAAAACATATATATGAAATAAAGATCTAATTGTGCACCTATCCTGACAAATAGCCCTACACTTAGCTGCTATCCCTTCCTAACAGTGGAGGTTGGCACCCTAACAGAATGATTTGGCACCCCCACTCGGCGGCGGCTGACCCCGACTCACCCTGTTAAATATCTAACAAGCTATAGGTGAGAAAACAATGAGCTAATAAAAGAAATGAAGGAAGGTATAAGGTAATAGGCTAAGGTGCACCAAAAAAAATCAAAAATAAACCCCCATGTACAGAAACTTGCAACAAAGCTTAGTATACAGGTCCTTCTCAAAAAATTAGCATATAGTGTTAAATTTCATTATTTACCATAATGTAATGATTACAATTAAACTTTCATATATTACAGATTCATTATCCACCAACTGAAATTTGTCACGTCTTTTATTGTTTTAATACTGATGATTTTGGCATACAACTCCTGATAACCCAAAAAACCTGTCTCAATAAATTAGCATATCAAGAAAAGGTTCTCTAAACGACCTATTACCCTAATCTTCTGAATCAACTAATTAACTCTAAACACATGCAAAAGATACCTGAGGCTTTTATAAACTCCCTGCCTGGTTCATTACTCAAAACCCCCATCATGGGTAAGACTAGCGACCTGACAGATGTCAAGAAGGCCATCATTGACATCCTCAAGCAAGAGGGTAAGACCCAGAAAGAAATTTCTCAACAAATAGGCTGTTCCCAGAGTGCTGTATCAAGGCACCTCAATGGTAAGTCTGTTGGAAGGAAACAATGTGGCAGAAAACACTGTACAACGAGAAGAGGAGACCGGACCCTGAGGAAGATTGTGGAGAAGGACCGATTCCAGACCTTGGGGAACCTGAGGAAGCAGTGGACTGAGTCTGGTGTGGAAACATCCAGAGCCACCGTGCACAGGCGTGTGCAGGAAATGGGCTACAGGTGCCGAAATGGGCTACAGAGAAGCAGCACTGGACTGTTGCTAAGTGGTCCCAAGTACTTTTTTCTGATGAAAGCAAATTTTGCATGTCATTCGGAAATCAAGGTGCCAGAGTCTGGAGGAAGACTGGGGAGAAGGAAATGCCAAAATGCCTGAAGTCCAGTGTCAAGTACCCACAGTCAGTGATGGTGTGGGGTGCCTTGTCAGCTGCTGGTGTTGGTCCACTGTGTTTCATCAAGGGCAGGGTCAATGCAGCTAGCTATCAGGAGATTTTGGAGCACTTCATGCTTCCATCAGCTGAAATGCTTTATGGAGATGAAGATTTCATTTTTCAGCACGACCTGGCACCTGCTCACAGTGCCAAAACCACTGGTAAATGGTTTACTGACCATGGTATTACTGTGCTCAATTGGCCTGCCAACTCTCCTGACCTGAACCCCATAGAGAATCTGTGGGATATTGTGAAGAGAAAGTTGAGAGACGCAAGACCCAACACTCTGGATGAGCTTAAGGCCGCTATTGAAGCATCCTGGGCCTCCATAACATCTCAGCAGTGTCACAGGCTGATTGCCTCCATGCCACGCCGCATTGAAGCAGTCATTTCTGCCAAAGGATTCCCGACCAAGTATTGAGTGCATAACTGAACATTATTATTTGATGGTTTTTTTGTTTGTTATTAAAAAACACTTTTATTTGATTGGATGGGTGAAATATGCTAATTTATTGAGACAGGTTTTTTGGGTTATCAGGAGTTGTATGCCAAAATCATCAGTATTAAAACAATAAAAGACGTGACAAATTTCAGTTGGTGGATAATGAATCTATAATATATGAAAGTTTAATTGTAATCATTACATTATGGTAAATAATGAAATTTAACACTATATGCTAATTTTTTGAGAAGGACCTGTATGTACTGCATACAAATACCAGTCCCAATATACAAATGCTCAACTCGTAGCGTGCCGGCTAGAGGCCACTAGATATACAGATGCAGCCGGCACTGCAAGAGGTTGCAAACTAAAGCAAAGTAACATTGGTAGCAGGGGTAGGTAAAATAACCTGAAATAATCTGGTTCAATATAACAACAGACTGTTTACATGTGACTCATAGTGCCCATCTCTGGTATTAAAAACCGTCATCCATTCGTCCCCCTCACGGATGCGAATCAGGTTGTAAGCACCTGCAGATCTAACTTAGTAAATACCCTTGCCCCTCGTAGTCTATCGAAGAGCTCAGATATCAAAGGCAGAGGGTACTTATTTTAAACGGTGATGGCATTAAGACCCCGGTAGTCAATACATTTCTCCATTCTTCTTTTGCACAAAGAAGAACCCCGCCCCCGCAGGTGACACTGACTTCCTAATGAATCCTCTTGCCAGATTTTCCTGGATGAATAGGGACATTGCCTCTGTCTCTGGGAGAGGCAGGGGATAGACTAATCCCCGGGGAGGCTCTGATGCAGGCAAGAGATCAATAGGACAGTCATAGGGGCGGTGAGGCGGAAGAGTCTCTGCAGCTCTCTTGGAGAATATGTTTGCTTAAGATTAATAGTGTTTGGGGAGGGAGGTAAGATCTGTGGGTATCTCTGTTGTGGCAATCTGAACGCACTCCCTCAGACATCTGCCCTCACAAGATTTACTCCATCCCAGAATTCTCCCAGGGGACCACTCTATATGTGGAGAGTGGTAACGCAACCAAGGTATCCCTAGTAGAATCTTGTCTATTCCCTCAGGAATGACAAGAAGGGAAATGATCTCCTGATGGGATGGAGACATGGATAATGTAAACGGGATAGTCTGGTGTGTAATTTGTGAGGGCAGTGTTGAACCATTCACCACTCTTACGGTCACTGGTTTGGCTAGCATAACCAAGGGTATTGTGTGCGGTTGGGTGAAGGCTGAGGAAATGAAATTTCCCTCCTCCCTGGAATTCACACAAAGCTCGACCGTAAAAGTGGAAGGGCCAAAGGTAATTGTCCCCTTGAAGGACAATTTGGAGGAAAACACAGCTGTGTCTAGTGAACCTCCTTACTAGACGCGGTCGTTTCCCCTGCCACTGTGGACATTTCTTGGTATAATGTCCTGACTGCTGGCAGACATTACAGACCATGGGTATTCGAGCTGCCTGAGATTTAGGACCTGCTCTAGAAACCTCCATGGCTTCATAGGGCTTGGATGCCTGAACAGGGGACTCCAGTGGCTTGGCGAAGGTAGGTGCCAGCCGAAACCTCTGCCTACACTGGGCTTGCTCCAACCCCCACTCGTGAAAATGGAGGTCAATGCGAGTGGAAATGGCTATCAGCTCTTCCAGTGTGACAGGAATCTCCCTAGTGGCAAAGGCGTTCTTCACATGGTCAGCCAGTCCCCTCCAGAACACAGGGATAAGGACTTTATCCGGCCACTCCAGCTCAGATGCCAAAGTCCTGAAGTGAACGGAAAAATGACTGACCATGGATGAACCCTGTGTCAAAACCAGCAGTTGGAGCGCCGAATCATGGGTGACATGAGGTCCCAAAAAGACCTGTCTCAGAGAGTCCAGAAACCTTTGAGCACTCTGCACCACATGATCATCACGCTCCCACAGCGGCGTTGCTCACTCTAACGCCCTGCCTGACAACAGGGATACAATAAATCCCACCTTCACCTGCTCTGTGGGAAAACGTGCAGCCATGAGCTTAAGGTGTATGGCACACTGACTCACGAATCCCCAACACAGCTTACTGTCACCAGTAAACTTATCAGATAGCGGGAGACGGGATAAAGTCAGAGCAGGGGTGGCAGTGGACAAACTGGCTGCAGCTACGCTAGCAGCCTGAACAGCGGCCACGGTAACATCCACAGCTGAAGTTGTGCGCTCAAGATCCGCCAACCTACCCTCCAGCTGCTGGATGTACCATTGTAATCGCTGTTCATCCACCATTACTAGCCAGACCCTTGCACTAGTGTAATGTTAGAGCTAGCAGAACGCACCAAATAATTAGTAAGATGGTATAAGGTGCGTTCGCAGCCTGGGGTCCACCGAGCAGAGATGGAACTCGCTGCTGAGTAATGACGGACTATATGGCAGTATAATGTGGATACACACACGGGTTAGCTTCACCCGGTATGAAGGAAGCGAACCCTGTTGCATCAGAGGGCCATATTTCCACACAAAGAGTGCAAGCAAGGAGTCACAGAACTCTGTCCCAAGACTCAGGGAAAGAGTTCCTCTAGACCTCTTGCGTTCGACACCTCTACTGGGGTGTCAGAGTTTAACAAAAATAATAATTAAATGCACAAGAGTGCGTGCAGTGCCGCTCTGGCGGACGCCAGTAACCACCCAGACTTGGGCCAGGAAAGCACTCTATTAGCGCACGGCACCGCACTGGCAGACACTGCAATCAGATGCTGTATCATGTGCTAAGTGTGCAGGTAGCACTGTCTGGCGCTAGATAGCATCCGCCATTCGCAAGCAGTCAAAAACACTAGGAAGGGGATGATTAAGGACATCTACACATCTACACACACGTTATCAAGTATACACTAGGGCATGGCCGAGTGGCCATGCAACCCTTTTATAGCAGCAGTGCTACCGGATCTTCCAGATGGTCCAATAGGAGCTGCAACAGGACACGAGCATGTGACCACCAACCTCCAATGGGAGGTTGTCCCATGGGCATGCTCAGTATGGGATTCTCCCTGTGCAGAGGCGTGAATTCGACACCTAAAACATGTGTGCATATGTTGTTATCTAAATAACCATCTCTCTTAGCGTGGTATTTTTTATTTATTTGCTATTATACCTTTGGAATTGCTTAATCAATTTGTGATTAGTAATAATAATAAAATAATAATAATTTTATTTATATAGCGCCAACATATTCCGCAGCGCTTTACAAATTATAGAGGGGACTTGTACAGACAATAGACATTACAGCATAACAGAAATACAGTTCAAAACAGATACCAGGAGGAATGAGGGCCCTGCTCGCAAGCTTACAAACTATGGGGAAAAGGGGAGACACGAGAGGTGGATGGTAACAATTGCTTTAGTTATTCGGACCAGCTATAGTGTAAGGCTCAGGTGTTCATGTAAAGCTGCATGAACCAGTTACCTGCCTAAGTATGTAGCAGTACAGACACAGAGGGCTAATACTGCATAAAGTGTATGAGAACATGATGCGAGGAACCTTTTTTTTTTTTTTTTTTTATTATAAATAGGCCACACAGGGATCGTTAGGTTAATGCATTGAGGCGGTAGGCCAGTCTGAACAAATGAGTTTTTAGGGCACGCTTAAAACTGTGGGGATTGGGGATTAATCGTATTAACCTAGGTAGTGCATTCCAAAGAATCGGCGCAGCACGTGTAAAGTCTTGGAGACGGGAGTGGGAGGTTCTGATTATTGAGGATGCTAACCTGAGGTCATTAGTAGTAGATTAGATGCTAAAAAAGGATAATTTTTCAATTCTTATTGAGAAACAATACCTTCTTTACGTTCAAAGTACTAAACTCTTGTAACTCCCCAAACAGGGATAATTTTTGCACTCCCCATGTAAAAATGTGGCTGCTTTTTTTGTGCTCACCATCTGTGGATAAAAAACAGCAAGACCTCCAATAAGGGATTATTTTTGGACAGTTTATACAATATAAGTGGCTTATAAAGGCTGAAACTGCTCTGTTTGGATAAATGGCTGCTGGTTACCACTGCCTACCATCCTTTGTCCCATAGCTACGTAGATAGAGTGATGTCACTTGAACATTAGAAAGGCTGTGTTTGCATACAGAGCTCAAAATGGGTTCAATAGACACCAAGGGGAATTCAGCGTGTCATACACATACAGTATTTTCACTGCAATTAGAGGCTTTTTAATTATGCAATTTATGGTGAAATGATTTCCCGAAGATGGTGAATAAAAATCTCAAAAGATCGTCTCATTTCCAATTTTGAATAATCCCTATATTTGAAAAAAAACATGTATATGTACCGACAAAAATCAAACATTACATAAATAGGCATAATGGGCTAAAAAGAGCTACAATCTACAAAATTTCATTATTTACAACATAATAATATTTCTTCAGCTCCATGGTGTGAAGCTTTTATTCTGCATTCCTGCCTTTCTCTCTGGTATTATATTTTTCTGATAGCAGATTAAGAATAACTAACTAGTGAAAGTTTAACTTTTATCATCACATCATTTAAGATACAATGCTGCAGTCTGATATATTTCATAATTTACTGTACTTTTTCCGGAATGTTTTTATGTAACAGATCTCTTTCTGATATGGAGCAACTAATTATTGCATATACGTAGATTTAAAAGATGCAATTATGTGTGTCCATTAGAGGTTGTGGAGGTCAGTTTCATCTGAACCCTTGAAAAAAAAGACTTGGGCATGCCCCTAGACTTTGATTATCACACTGAGCTCCTCAAAACATGCAACTTTGAGCTTTATCGGGTTGTGAAGTTTGAAACAATAGCATAGTTGGTCCCCATCTGAATCCATTTTTGAGGGAGTTGGTATGGAACTCCCAACAGTGTCACAAATGTGTGTCCAATATTCATAAAAGAGTTTTTCAGTATAAACAAGTTATCACCTGTCCAAAAGTGATCCTCAGGGTCTTACACTGACTAACAGAACGAGGCACTTTTATCACCGTTAGACTGAAGTGGCAGTGCAAATGCTCAACGGCTGCTCCATTCATTCCCAATGGGAATGCCGAGGAGCCCCATATAGAATGAATTGAGCATCAATCAGGCATGTACACTGCCGTTTCATTGTAAAAGAGATAGAAGTGCCCCACTAGGGATAATAATTTCTCAGTCTACTGATCAGTGTAGGTTCCAGTGGTTGGACATCCACTTATCAATAAGTAATCACTTATCATGGGGAATGGTGATGACAGGTTCCCTTTAACATAGTTGTCAGGTAAAAACAAGTTATCTGATTCATGCTGTCCAACTCACAGGCAGCATGAATCAGAACCTGGCTTCAAAATTGTAGCCAAGTAGTTTTGGGCAGCATGAATCGGGTGATAGGTGCTCAGAATGAAAGCTACTATTACCAATTAGATACGGTAAGGTTTCTAAATTGTTGTGTGGACATAGCATAATAGCAGGTAAACTAACTTCTTTCTGTGCATTATTATGCAGCTAATATGGTCGGATGAAATTTACATAGGTTAGTGACCTGAATTGGATGGACTTTATCCAAAAACATGTTAGTGCAAAGTGAAGAAGGAGGCAAAGTAATATGTCACTTTCTGAGTAAATATTGCAGTTGTGCCAGGCAAGGGAAGGTGACATCGAGCTGTTCACAGAGTAGCATAACATATTAAAAAATAATTATTTTGTCCTTCAAAAGCAGCACCTGACATACTGTACTTCTTTCTGTCTTGTTTTAATCATGAATCATGCTGAGGTACAATGGACAGTAAGTCATTCTGTATTAATAAACCTTACTAGTGGATGATTAAAAAAAAAATAATAAAAAATGCATACCTATTACAGAGGATTACATTTTGCTTACAAAAGCTATACATTTCCTTGTCTTGAGCAATGGCAGTCAAGATATTCCTCTTCTAATAGGTGGAGATGTCAGCGTTAAAATCCTTATTTATCAGACATATTATGTGAATATTGGAAAACTCCATTTACACATAAGCGGTGTTGCCATTGGTATATTGTTGTGTCCAAAAACAGAACTGAGATCTGATTGCAACCTCTGCCCACCTGCTGCCAGGCATTGTAGAGATCTGCAATTATCATTCTTGTTAATGTTTTTTTCAACCAGTGCAAAGTTAACCCTCAACTGGTGAGGTAAGGTTTTTGTCACGCAACTGGTTATGTGAGGTTTCCTATACCCCAGTGTTTACTGCAAAATGCAAAGCTCACGTTTGTTTTAATCGTTTTCTTATTGGCGATTGATTACACAAAAGTATAACAAATTTTTGACACCCACAAGTATCGGAAAATGTAATACTTTGATAAAAATAATGAAGTTTTCAAAATTTGAAAATGTGTAAAAAACAATTACATGAGTGGTGATGTTGGGTTCATCAAGGCTAAGACAGCACTTAGCGACAGCTAGCTCTGTTATGCTTGGCCAGAAAAGAGAGACCTTGACGACATCCTGTTGACAAGGCAATGGATGGAAGCTAGTGAGACACGTATCCTCATACCAGCATTTTTCAATGAATGGCAGCCGAACAAAAATTCCCTGGGGTGTAGCAAACCGCACCTCACCAGTTGAAGGTTAAACTAAAGTGCTGCAGATTATATGAAAAGTATTGCATTACTGTATATAGCCTGCATTATGTTATCTTACGAGTGCCACCTACTCAAGCAAACTACAGTCTGAGAACCTGCTGATTGATGCAAGACATTTATCAAATTTCGATATACCACATCCACCATATATGCACCCTGTTCTTCATGTTCCTGTCTTTATGATCCATTTGATGGAAACTCTCTCAGATGGTGGCATTTTGCCGCCCGCTAGGACCCAGGCCAATCCGGCTGTAGGCCGCAATAGGGATAGACTGGAGGGGGCAGTATAAGGGGCATGAAAGTGTGGTGGTTATAATTCATGAGAGGGATAAGATGAAGGTTACAGGCCATAGGGGTTGATGTGTAAGCCATAGTTCATGATGGTCTACATGATGGGGGTTATAGTTCATATGGATGAGCAAAGTGGAGATTACCGAACATACAAGGTGATGCTGCATTATAGTTTATAAGAGTGCACAGCGTGGATATTATAGTCCTTATAGTCCATTGTCTGATAATGGCTGGTAAAGGGAACCTGCCAGGTCCCTTGTGCCCCTAGAACCACCAGCTGTTGTGTCTACATAGATAACTGCCTAACAGTCCCTTTATTCCATTATACACATAAACAGATCTTTAGAAAAAGTATTTCTACAGTCTGTTTGTGATATGTAAATGAGGTCTTTGACTAGTCGATTGGGCGTTAGTGTCTCCAGTAGTGTTGAGCATTCCGATACCGCAAGTATCGGGTATCGGCCGATATTTGCGGTATCGGAATTCCGATACTGAATTCCGATACTTCCCGCGTATCGGATACCGGAATCGGAAGTTCCCAGAATTCAAATTGAACGCAGCAGCCAATGAGGAATGAATGAAAGTGTGGGCACATCCTGTTTAGCATGGTGGGCATGTAAGTACTGGCAAGGCTGGGATTGGCTGCTGAAATGATGTCACTCTGCACTATAAAAAAGCGCTGCCGCCATTTTGCGCTCACTCTGCTGTGATTTCAGTTAGGGACAGGACGCTGTGTTCTAACTGAGGGCCAGTTGAGCTAGCTAATTGCTTTATTTTCCTTTCCAAAGGCTAATTTAGCAAAACGCTGTGTGTTCTTCACTGTTCACCTTGCTCTTGCCTTGCAGCGCTGTTTTAACAGCGTTCTGCAAGGTCTCTGTGTGTGTGTGTGTGTGCAGCTCACTCTGTAGTCTGTGTGCAGCCATATACCCGGTTGTATTCAGCTCAGGGGGGGTTCACACTGCCTCACACAGTTGTTCTTTTTTGCTCTTAGTGCAGCCTGCTGCACATTTTTTCTCAAATTTCCTATTAGTGTTTTTCCACCAGTCTCCAGCTCTATTGTGGAAAAACACTACATAGGATAACCTAGAGGTTTTTTTGGGGGCCTTGCAGCGCCGTTTACGGCTGTCTGCACGGTCTCTGTGTGAGCGCAGCTCGCCCTGTAGTCTGTGTGCAGCCATAGCCGGTTGGATTCAGCTCAGGGTGCGTTACTGCCTCATACCTTGAAAAACAATTTCCTTTTTTTCAAATAGTGCAGCCAGTTTAAAATTTGAAAAAAAAAATTCCTATTAGTGTCTTTCCACTTGTATCCAGCTAAATAGTGGAAAAACACTATATAGGATAACCTAGAGGAGGGTTTCTTGGCCTTGCAGCGCCGTTTACGGCTGTCTGCACGGTCTCCGTGTGATTTAAACTAGCTCTGTAGCCCGATCTGCACCAAAAAAAAGGTTAAGTTCACCAAACACAACTTACACTTGTGTAGGCCACATTTGAAAAATAATAAAGTTTAGTCCACAATTTACAACATTAGTGTTTCTTACACCTGTTAGGAGGAGCATTACAGGAATAAGCACACTAAGGCCTTAGTACTTTTCTGCTTATCTTTATCTGTCAACCAAGATGAAGAGGGCAGGGAGTAAGGCACGTGGGCGTGGGCGCGGAGCAGGGAGAGGAGCAGGGAGAGGACGTGGTGATTCTGTGCCTGCTGCGGGCGCCGGTGACTCGTCGTCACTCAGTTTCAGCAGGGAACAGTCCTTCATGCGCAGCTTTGTCGGAGAGCGCCGTGCACCGCTGCTGCGTGAAGACCAAATTGAAGCCGTTGTCGGGTGGATGGCAGCTAACGCCTCGGCATCGACTTCAGTTAGTGCCACATCCTCTCAGGCACAGAGCACTGGAGAGCAGCCATCTGTCTCTTCACCACCTGCCAAATTGGCCAGGCAGTCAGAGAGCCCAGGACAGGAGCCGTCTCTACTTCTGTTCTCTGAATCTCTTGGCTTGGAAACAGGGGGCCAGCCAAGCAGCATTGGAGAAATGGAAGAAGAGGCAGTGTGCAGTGATGCCCAAAAGCTTTATCTCTCTGACTCTGAAGAGGCAGGTGGGCCAGTGCCTCCGGTGACCACAGCGCAGTACGCATCTGATGATGAAACTCAGGTGCCGCTTTCTCGTGCGTACTGTGCTGCTGAGACTACCCAGGAGGAGCAGTTGGTGGCAGAGGGTAGTGGAGATGATGAGGTCCTTGACCCATCGTGGCGTGAGGAACAGGAAGGTGGTGGGAGCAGCTCAGAGGAAGAGCTTCCTCTTACGGGCCAAAGAGGGAGAGGGAGGGGGAAGACTGCGGAGCCTGTAGCCTCCACTTTGGCACCCGTTAGGAGCCTGTCTCTTTCCAAAGCCAAAAAGGGCGCTCCCAAGACTTGCAGTGCCTGGTCCTTTTTTGACACAGTTGCAGATGACATTTGTTTTGTCAAATGCAAGCTGTGTCATCATAAAGTAAAAAGAGGGAAAAATGTCAGCAACCTCAATACCACAAATATGTGGAAACATGTGCGGACCAGGCACGCGGTGGAGTTACAGAAACACACTGAAGATGTAGGCCAACCAACAGCGGCAGCTACCACCTCTTCAGCTCGTGTTGCCTCTTCCTCCAGCTCACGCACAGCTGGTTTGGCTTCCTCCCAGAGACCTTGTGTAATTCCACCCACAGCACCACCTTCCCAGTCATCCTCACACTCCCAGTCTACTCTACAGCCATCGGTAGTACAGGCATGGGAGAAAAGGCGGGCATTCTCGGCCAACCACCCCCGAGCACAGGCTCTGAATGCAGGCATTGCCAAACTGTTGTCCCTGGAAATGCTCTCGTTCAGGCTGGTGGAGACTGACAGCTTCCGTGACTTGATGGCATTGGCAGTCCCACAGTACAAGGTGCCCAGCCGCTTTTACTTCAGCAGGCAGGCTGTCCCTGCCCTGCACAGGCATGTTGAGGCAAACATAAAACATGCGCTACTGAACGCCGTCAGTAGCAAGGTCCACCTCACCACCGATGCGTGGACCAGTCAGCATGGACAGGGGCGATATGTTTCCCTCACTGCCCATTGGGTTAATGTTGTTGAGCCAGGTACAGATCGTGCGAGTGGCGCAGGACGTGTCCTGCCCACTCCAAGGATTGCAGGAATCCAGTCTGTACGCATCGACTCCTCCTCTTACACCAGTTCCTCTGATTCCTCTCTGCAGGATCCGTCACAGTCCACCCCCACATGGACCCGTGAACGTTTACCTATGACCGACATGAGCACAGCCGTGGCCAAACGTCAGCAGGCCGTCTTGAAACTAGTTTCATTGGGGCATCGAAGCCACACAGCGCAGGAGCTCTGGAATGCCATAAAGCAGGAGAGCGATGTGTGGTTACTGCCAGCGAATCTCCAGCCAGGCATGGTAGTGTGTGACAATGGCCGAAATCTGGTGGCAGCTTTGGCCCTTGGCAACCTCACTCACATCCCATGTCTGGCACATGTGCGCAATTTGGTTGTGCAGAGTTTTCTGAGGGACTATCCGGATCTTGATGCCCTGCTGCACAAGGTCCGCCTAGAGTGTGCTCACTTGCGGCGTTCCAGCTTGGCCAGATCCCGCATTGCTGCTCTGCAGCGCCGATTCCGCCTTCCGGAACACCGCATCATATGTGACCTACCTACCCGGTGGAATTCCACGTTACATATGTTGGAGCGGTTGTGTGAGCAGCAGCAAGCAGTTATGGAGTACCAGCTGCATCAGGCGCAAAGAAGTCGCAGTCAGCGCCGATCAGACTTCACAACCACAGAGTGGGCCACTATGAAGGACGTCTGCCAGGTTTTGCGTCCTTTTGATTATTCCACGCGGATGGCAAGTGCAGATGATGCACTAGTCAGCATGACTGTCCCCCTTATCTGCCTGCTTCAGCAAACTTTGCAAGGGTTAAGGGATGATGTGGTGGAAGAGGTGGAGGATGAGGAGTCACCTTTTCCATCAGCTTCTGGAGAGTCAGCGCCACGTGGTTCCTCACAAAGGGGTACGCAGGGGCCAATTTGTGAGGAGGATGAGGAGGAGTCAATGGAGGAGGAAGAGCTCCGTCCAGAGGAGGGAGCGACACAATTGTCCAGTGGTCAGTGTGTACAGCGAGGGTGGGGTGATGACGAGCGGGCAGAGATCATGTCTCAAGCAGGGGACAGCGTTTCTGGGCCGGTTGGCACTCTGCAGCACATGGTGGATTTCATGCTGCAGTGCCTGAGAAACGACCGCCGCATCGACCACATTCTCAACATGCCTGATTATTGGGTGTTCACCCTCCTCGATCCTCGCTACCGGGACAACGTCCAAAACCTCATCCCTGCGTTGACCCGGGAGCGTAAATTGCGGGAGTACCACGACACACTGGTGAATTCCATCATCTTCTCCTGTCCAACTGAGAGGAGTGCTGCTAGTGCTTTACAAAGCAGCTCAGTGCGTCGAGGCAGTGGGGGAGGCTCTGCCCAAAGAGGGAGCAGAAGCAGTGCCTCTGCCCAAGGCAAGCCCAGTATGGCACAACTCTGGCACACTTTTGTGTGCCCGCCCCAAATGTCTACACCATCACCGGCGGCTCCAGTCAGCAGGAGGCAACGGTTCCGTCAGATGGTGACAGACTACATGGCTTGCCCTCTTACTGTACTCCCAGACGGCTCTTCCCCGTTCAAGTTTTGGGTCTCTAAGCTGGATACATGGCCAGAGCTAAGCCAGTATGCATTGGAGGTGCTGGCTTGCCCTGCGGCTAGTGTCTTATCGGAACGTGTCTTTAGTGCCGCAGGTGGTGTACTAACAGACCGTCGCATGCGACTATCCTCCGATAACGTTGACCGGCTTACTTTCCTGAAAATGAACCAGGCCTGGATCTCGCAGGAATTTGCCACTCCTCTGCCTGATTAAGTAATTGGGTGTCATCCAGGTCTCCTGCTGTGTTCATCTTTCTACCACCTGAACTGCTATTCCTGGGCTCCAACACCGCCAGTTGCGGCTCAGAAGTGCAGGCTGCACAGTAAAAACATACGACCCAGTGTTATTGGGTTTCAGTAACGTCAGCTGATCCCCAGCTGTGTAGCCGGCAATGTGTCCTGCGACCGCCACGCTGGCACAACAACCTAAATGTAAGGGAACCTGTCCCCCCCCCCCCCCCGTCGTTTGTTACTGAAAGAGCCATCTTGTGCAGCAGTAATGCTGCACAAGGAAAAGGTAGCTCTTTTTTTTTAGCTCTTTGCACACGCAGAACTTAACACTTATAAAATGTGTTCACTGATACCGTTATACCGTCCCGGAGCTGGGACTTTCCTTCGTAATGTGACGCAGCACAGCCGTCATTCCTACCCCCTTGGTGCCATGCGCTGCCTCCTCAGCGTTGTTTTAAGCTGTCACGGAGCCTGCGCTGTTCTGTTATCCCTTGGGCATGCCCTATTTGTGCTGCCTGTCTTCTGACATAATTTGGTGTCAGGCTGGCTGCGCCTGTGCGGCCGCGGTGCCCGAGATCCCGCCTCGCAGTGTCTTCTGATTGAGTCACACTGCGGGCCTGGGATCCATGGGCATGCGCAGTGCATATCTTCCCCTCGGGCTCTCGCTCATTTCCCTCCGCCTTCTTTAGACTGTGCGCCGTCAGCTGATCCCTAGCATGCCACGGCCGTGACACCGCACAGTCTGAAGAAGAGGGAAGGAGGGGAGTGAGAGTCGAGGTTATGCACTGTGCATGCCCATGGTTCCAAGGCCCGCAGTGGGATTACGTTAGATGAGACTGCGAGGTGGGATCTGGAGCAGCGTGGACGCACAGGCACTGACAGCCTGACACCAAATTATGTCAGAAGACAGGCAGCGCTAATTGGGCATGGCCAAGGGCTAACAGAACAGCGCAGGCTCCGTGGCAGCTTAAAACAACGCTGAGGAGGCAGCGCACGGCATCAAGGGGATAGGAATGACAGCTGTGCTGTGTCCCATTACGAAGGAAATTCGCACCTCCGGAACGGTTTAACGGTATAAAGGGACACATTTTTAGTGTTTACTTCGGTGTTTGCAAGGAGCATAATTAAAAGAGCAACCTTTTCCTTTTGCATCCTTAGTGCTGCACAACATGGCTCTTTCAGCTACAAACGTCTTGGGGGGGGGGGTTAAAGGTTTCCTTTCAACTTGCTCCAATCAGGCTTCGGCCTACACTCTGTTCCTCTGCTCCTCCTGCTGTCCCTGGGCTCTAACACCGCCAGTTGGTGCCTGGAAGTGCTGTGTGCACAGTCAACAGTCGCTCCTCTGTTATTGGGGTTCAGTAACGTCAGCTGATCCCCAGCTGTGTGTGCGGCAATACCTCCAATCTGCTCCTCCTGCTGTCCCTGGGCTCTAACACCGCCAGTTGGTGCCTGGAAGTGCTGTGTGCACAGTCAACAGTCGCTCCTCTGTTATTGGGGTTCAGTAACGTCAGCTGATCCCCAGCTGTGTATCCGGCAACGTGTCATGCGACCGCCACGCTGGCACAACTAAAATGTAAGGGGACCTGTCCCCCCCCCCCCCCTAGGCGTTTGTTACTGAAAGAGCCACCATGTGCAGCACTAATACTGCACTAGGGAAAGGTCGCTCTTGAAATTATGCTCCTTGCAAACGCTGAACTACACACTCATGTAATGTGTCCCCTCACACCGTCCAACCGTCCCGGAGGTGGGACTTTCCTTTGTAATGTGACGCAGCACAGCCGTCATTGCTACCCCCTTGGCACCGTGCGCTGCCTCCTTAGCGTTGTTTGATTCCGTCATGGACCCTGCGCTGTTATGTTATCCCTTGGCCATGCACAGTTTGCGCTGCCCGTCCTCTGACATCATTTGTTGTCGTCCTGGCTGCGCCTGTGCGTCCACGCTGCCCGAAATCACACCTCGCAGTGTCGTCTAATGTGATCCCACAGTGGGCCTGGTATCCATGGCCATGCGCAGTGCATATACTAGCCTCTCACTCCCCTTCTTCACGCTTCTTCAGACTAGGCGGCGTCAGCTGATCCCTAATAGCATGCCACGGCCGTGACGCCGCACAGTCTGAAGAAGCAGGAAGGAGGTGAGTGAGAGGCGATGATATGCACTGCGCATGCCCATGGATCCCTGGCCCGCAGTGGGACTACATTAGATGACACTGCAAGGTTGGATCTCGGGCAGCTTGGACGCACAGGCACTGCCAGCCTGACACCTACATGATGTCAGAAGACGGGCACCGCTAACTGTGCATGGCCAAGGGATAACATTACAGTGCGGGCTCCGTGACAGAACCAAACAACGTTGAGGAGGTGGTGCCCGGCACCAAGGGGGTTGGAATGACGGCTGTGCTGTGTCACATTACAAAGGAAAGTCCCACTTCCGGGATGGTTTGACGGTGTGAGGGGACACATTATATGAGTGTGTACTTCAGCGTTTGCAAGGAGCATAATTTTCGGAGCCACCATTTTCCATGTGCAGTATTACTGCTGTACAAGATGGCTCTTTCAGCAACAAATGCCTGGGGGGGGGGGGTTAAAGGTTCCCTTTCAACTTGCTCCACTGCAGGCTTCGGCCTACACTCTGCTCCTCTTTGATTCCCTGGGTTTCAACACTGTCAGTTGCCACCTGGAAGTGTTGTCTACACAGAAAAAAAGACTAGGTGATGTGTCAGTGGGGTTCAGCACCGCCAGCTGTTCCCCTGCTGTGTAGTCGGCAACGTGTCCAGCACAAGCCACGCTGGCACAACAGAACAAAAGCTGCCACCAGTGCAGGCTTCGGCCTACACTCTGCTCCTCTCCTCCTCCTGCTGACCCTGGGCTCAAACACCGCTAGTTTTTGCCCGGAAGTGCTAGCTGCACAGAGAAAAACACCAGCCAATGTGTTAGTGGGGTTCAGCAACGCCAGCTGTTCCCCTGCTGTGTAGCCGGCAACGTGACCTGCAAACGCCACGCAGGCACATGAACTGAAATTAAAGGGAACCTGGCCCCACCCCCCCAGGTGTTTCTATGTATAACAGCCACCTAGTACAGCAGTACTGCTGCATTTGTACAAGGTGGCTGACTTTTTCTCCTTGCCCACGTGGAACTCAACACGTACAAAATGTGTCTCATTGAGACCATTCCACTGTCCCTGAGGTGTGACTTTCCTTTGTAATGATACGCAGCACCCCCCTTGGTAGCGTTTCCCGTCTTTTGTCATCATGGTTAGCTGGCTGCGCCTGTGCATCCGCCCTGCTAGAAACAACGCCCCTCGTTGTCATATTTATTTTGTCAGCGAGGGTGTGGTTTATGGGCACGAGCAGTGCATATGTTCGCCTGTCTTAACTCATCTCCTTCCGCCTTCTTCAGACTGTGCGGCCTCCTGGCCGTGGTAGGCGATAAGGGATCAGCTGAGGCCGCCCAGTCTGGAGCAGGTGTAAGGACATGTGTAAGCGGCAAACCTATTTACTGCACAAGGCCACGAATCCCAGCCACGCAGTGTGATTTTTTGAAAACACACTGTGGGTCTGGGATTCATGTCCATCGCTAACCGCAACGGCCGACATGAAATGAGGTCAGAAGACAGGAAGCGCTCACAGCGCATGGCCAAGGGATCACAATAGCGCAGACTCCTGTACAGCAAATAACAACGCTCAGGAATCTGCGCCCAGTACCTAGGTGCAAATTTTTACACCTGTGCTGCGTCTCGTTAAAAAGACAAGTCACGCCTCCACAACTGTTTGACAGTATAATGGGCTAAATAGTGTACGTGTTTTAGTCAGCGTGTGCAAGGAGCAAAACAAATAGAGCAACCTTTTACTTGTGCAGCATTAATGCTGCACAAGGTGTGGCTCTTGTACCTTGCAACACCTGAGGGGGGGGTTAAAGGTAACCTTTGAAATTGGTTCAACTAGGCTTCGGCCTACACTCTGCTCCTCTACTCCTCCTGCTGACCCTGGGCTCAAACACCGCTAGTTTTTGCCCGGAAATGCTAGCTGCACAGAGAAAAACACCAGCCAATGTGTTAGTGGGGTTCAGCACCGCCAGCTGTTCCCCTGCTGTGTAGTCGGCATCGTGTCCAGCACAAGCCACGCTGGCACAACCGACCAAAAGCTGCCACCAGTGCAGGCTTCGGCCTACACTTTGCTCCTCTCCTCCTCCTCCTGCTGACCCTGGGCTCTAACACCGCTAGTTTTTGCCCGGACATGCAATGTGCACAGAGAAAAACACCAGTCAATGTGTCAGTGGGGTTCAGCAACGCCAGCTGTTCCCCTGCTGTGTAGCTTGCAACGTGACCTGCAAACGCCACGCAGGCACATGAACTGAAATTGAAGGGAGCCTGCCCCCCACCCACAGGTGTTTCTATGTATATCAGCCACCTTGTACAGCAGTACTGCTGCATTTGTACGAGGTGGCTGACTTTTTCTCCTTGCCCACGTGGAACTCAACACGTACAAAATGTGTCTCATTAGAGACCATTACAATGTCCCTGAGGTGTGACTTTCCTTTGTAATGACACGCAGCACCACCCTTGTTAGCGCTTCCCGTCTTTTGACATCATTGGTTAGCTGGCTGCGCCTGTGCATCTCCCCTGCTCGAAACAACGGCCCTCGGTGTCTTATTTTTTTGGATAGCGAGGGTGTGATTGATGGGCATGTGCAGTGCATATGTTTGCCTGTGTTCACTCATCTCCTTCCGCCTTCTTCAGACTGGGTGTCCTCATGGCCGCGGCAGGCGATAAGGGATCAGATGAGGCCGCCCAGTCTGAAGCAGGTGTAAGGACATGTGTGAGCGGCAAACATATTTAGTGCACCAGGGCACAAATCCCAGCACCGCAGTGTGATTTTTTAAAAACACACTGTGGGTCTGGGATTCATGTCCATCGCTAACCGCAACGGCCGACATGAAATGAGGTCAGAAGACAGGAAGCGCTCACAGCGCATGGCCAAGGGATCACAATAGCGCAGACTCCTGTACAGCAAATAACAACGCTCAGGAATCTGCGCCCAGTACCTAGGTGCAAATTTTGACACCTGTGCTGCGTCTCGTTAAAAAGACAAGTCACGCCTCCACAACTGTTTGACAGTATAATGGGCTAAATAGTGTACGTGTTTAATTCAGCGTGTGCAAGGAGCAAAATTAAATAGAGCAACCTTTGACTTGTGCATCATTAATGCTGTTCAAGGTGTGGCTCTTGTACCTTGCAACACCTGAGGGGGGGTTAAAGGTAACCTTTGAAATTGGTTCAACTAGGCTTCGGCCTACACTCTGCTCCTCTACTCCTCCTGCTGACCCTGGGCTCAAACACCGCTAGTTTTTGCCCGGAAATGCTAGCTGCACAGAGAAAAACACCAGCCAATGTGTTAGTGGGGTTCAGCACCGCCAGCTGTTCCCCTGCTGTGTAGTCGGCAACGTGTCCAGCACAAGCCACGCTGGCACAACAGAACAAAAGCTGCCACCAGTGCAGGCTTCGGCCTACACTTTGCTCCTCTCCTCCTCCTGCTGACCCTGGGCTCAAACAACGCCAGTTTCTGCCCGGACATGCTAGCTGCACAGAGAAAAACACCAGCCAATGTGTTAGTGGGGTTCAGCACCGCCAGCTGTTCCCCCGCTGTGTAGCCGGCATCGTGTCCAGCACAAGCCACGCTGGCACAACCGACCAAAAGCTGCCACCAGTGCAGGCTTCGGCCTACACTTTGCTCCTCTCCTCCTCCTCCTGCTGACCCTGGGCTCTAACACCGCTAGTTTTTGCCCGGACATGCAATGTGCACAGAGAAAAACACCAGTCAATGTGTCAGTGGGGTTCAGCAACGCCAGCTGTTCCCCTGCTGTGTAGCTTGCAACGTGACCTGCAAACGCCACGCAGGCACATGAACTGAAATTGAAGGGAGCCTGCCCCCCACCCCCCCAGGTGTTTCTATGTATAACAGCCACCTTGTACAGCAGTACTGCTGCATTTGTACAAGGTGGCTGACTTTTTCTCCTTGCACACGTGGAACTCAACAAGTACAAAATGTGTCTCATTACAGACCATTACAATGTCCCTGAGGTGTGACTTTCCTTTTTAATGACACGCAGCACCCCCATTGTTAGCGCTGCCCGTCTCCTGACATCATTGGTTGGCTGGCTGTGCCTGTGCGTCCCCCCTGCCCGACACAACGCCCCCCGTTGTCTCATATATTTTGACTGCGAGGGTGTGATTGATGGGCACGAGCAGTGCATATGTTCCCCTGTTTTCACTCCCCTCCTTCCGCCTTCTTCTGACTGTGCGGCCTCATGGCCGCGGCATGCGATAAGGGATCAGCTGAGGCCGCCCAGTCTGAAGCAGGTGTAAGGACATGTGTGAGCGGCGAACATATTTACTGCACAAGGCCACGAATCCCAGCACCACAGTGTGACTTTAGGAAAAGCCACTGTGGGTCTGGGATTTATGGCCATCGTTAACCGCACCGGCCAACATGAAATGAGGTCATGAGACGGCCTGCACTAACAGGGTATTGCCAAGGGATAACACAAGAGCGCAGACTCCTGTACAGCAAATAACAACGCTCAGGAATCTGCGCCCAGTACCTAGGTGCAAATTTTGACACCTGTGCTGCGTCTCGTTAAAAAGACAAGTCACGCCTCCACAACTGTTTGACAGTATAATGGGCTAAATAGTGTACGTGTTTAATTCAGCGTGTGCAAGGAGCAAAATTAAATAGAGCAACCTTTGACTTGTGCATCATTAATGCTGTTCAAGGTGTGGCTCTTGTACCTTGCAACACCTGAGGGGGGGGTTAAAGGTAACCTTTGAAATTGGTTCAACTAGGCTTCGGCCTACACTCTGCTCCTCTACTCCTCCTGCTGACCCTGGGCTCAAACACCGCTAGTTTTTGCCCGGAAATGCTAGCTGCACAGAGAAAAACACCAGCCAATGTGTTAGTGGGGTTCAGCACCGCCAGCTGTTCCCCTGCTGTGTAGTCGGCAACGTGTCCAGCACAAGCCACGCTGGCACAACAGAACAAAAGCTGCCACCAGTGCAGGCTTCGGCCTACACTTTGCTCCTCTCCTCCTCCTGCTGACCCTGGGCTCAAACAACGCCAGTTTCTGCCCGGACATGCTAGCTGCACAGAGAAAAACACCAGCCAATGTGTTAGTGGGGTTCAGCACCGCCAGCTGTTCCCCCGCTGTGTAGCCGGCATCGTGTCCAGCACAAGCCACGCTGGCACAACCGACCAAAAGCTGCCACCAGTGCAGGCTTCGGCCTACACTTTGCTCCTCTCCTCCTCCTCCTGCTGACCCTGGGCTCTAACACCGCTAGTTTTTGCCCGGACATGCAATGTGCACAGAGAAAAACACCAGTCAATGTGTCAGTGGGGTTCAGCAACGCCAGCTGTTCCCCTGCTGTGTAGCTTGCAACGTGACCTGCAAACGCCACGCAGGCACATGAACTGAAATTGAAGGGAGCCTGCCCCCCACCCCCCCAGGTGTTTCTATGTATAACAGCCACCTTGTACAGCAGTACTGCTGCATTTGTACAAGGTGGCTGACTTTTTCTCCTTGCACACGTGGAACTCAACAAGTACAAAATGTGTCTCATTACAGACCATTACAATGTCCCTGAGGTGTGACTTTCCTTTTTAATGACACGCAGCACCCCCATTGTTAGCGCTGCCCGTCTCCTGACATCATTGGTTGGCTGGCTGTGCCTGTGCGTCCCCCCTGCCCGACACAACGCCCCCCGTTGTCTCATATATTTTGACTGCGAGGGTGTGATTGATGGGCACGAGCAGTGCATATGTTCCCCTGTTTTCACTCCCCTCCTTCCGCCTTCTTCTGACTGTGCGGCCTCATGGCCGCGGCATGCGATAAGGGATCAGCTGAGGCCGCCCAGTCTGAAGCAGGTGTAAGGACATGTGTGAACGGCGAACATATTTACTGCACAAGGCCACGAATCCCAGCACCGCAGTGTGACTTTAGGAAAAGCCACTGTGGGTCTGGGATTTATGGCCATCGTTAACCGCACCGGCCAACATGAAATGAGGTCATGAGACGGCCTGCACTAACAGGGTATTGCCAAGGGATAACACAAGAGCGCAGACTCCTGTACAGCAAATAACAACGCTCAGGAATCTGCGCCCAGTACCTAGGTGCAAATTTTGACACCTGTGCTGCGTCTCGTTAAAAAGACAAGTCACGCCTCCACAACTGTTTGACAGTATAATGGGCTAAATAGTGTACGTGTTTAATTCAGCGTGTGCAAGGAGCAAAATTAAATAGAGCAACCTTTGACTTGTGCATCATTAATGCTGTTCAAGGTGTGGCTCTTGTACCTTGCAACACCTGAGGGGGGGGTTAAAGGTAACCTTTGAAATTGGTTCAACTAGGCTTCGGCCTACACTCTGCTCCTCTACTCCTCCTGCTGACCCTGGGCTCAAACACCGCTAGTTTTTGCCCGGAAATGCTAGCTGCACAGAGAAAAACACCAGCCAATGTGTTAGTGGGGTTCAGCACCGCCAGCTGTTCCCCTGCTGTGTAGTCGGCAACGTGTCCAGCACAAGCCACGCTGGCACAACAGAACAAAAGCTGCCACCAGTGCAGGCTTCGGCCTACACTTTGCTCCTCTCCTCCTCCTGCTGACCCTGGGCTCAAACAACGCCAGTTTCTGCCCGGACATGCTAGCTGCACAGAGAAAAACACCAGCCAATGTGTTAGTGGGGTTCAGCACCGCCAGCTGTTCCCCCGCTGTGTAGCCGGCATCGTGTCCAGCACAAGCCACGCTGGCACAACCGACCAAAAGCTGCCACCAGTGCAGGCTTCGGCCTACACTTTGCTCCTCTCCTCCTCCTCCTGCTGACCCTGGGCTCTAACACCGCTAGTTTTTGCCCGGACATGCAATGTGCACAGAGAAAAACACCAGTCAATGTGTCAGTGGGGTTCAGCAACGCCAGCTGTTCCCCTGCTGTGTAGCTTGCAACGTGACCTGCAAACGCCACGCAGGCACATGAACTGAAATTGAAGGGAGCCTGCCCCCCACCCCCCCAGGTGTTTCTATGTATAACAGCCACCTTGTACAGCAGTACTGCTGCATTTGTACAAGGTGGCTGACTTTTTCTCCTTGCACACGTGGAACTCAACAAGTACAAAATGTGTCTCATTACAGACCATTACAATGTCCCTGAGGTGTGACTTTCCTTTTTAATGACACGCAGCACCCCCATTGTTAGCGCTGCCCGTCTCCTGACATCATTGGTTGGCTGGCTGTGCCTGTGCGTCCCCCCTGCCCGACACAACGCCCCCCGTTGTCTCATATATTTTGACTGCGAGGGTGTGATTGATGGGCACGAGCAGTGCATATGTTCCCCTGTTTTCACTCCCCTCCTTCCGCCTTCTTCTGACTGTGCGGCCTCATGGCCGCGGCATGCGATAAGGGATCAGCTGAGGCCGCCCAGTCTGAAGCAGGTGTAAGGACATGTGTGAGCGGCGAACATATTTACTGCACAAGGCCACGAATCCCAGCACCGCAGTGTGACTTTAGGAAAAGCCACTGTGGGTCTGGGATTTATGGCCATCGTTAACCGCACCGGCCAACATGAAATGAGGTCATGAGACGGCCTGCACTAACAGGGTATTGCCAAGGGATAACACAAGAGCGCAGACTCCTGTACAGCAAATAACAACGCTCAGGAATCTGCGCCCAGTACCTAGGTGCAAATTTTGACACCTGTGCTGCGTCTCGTTAAAAAGACAAGTCACGCCTCCACAACTGTTTGACAGTATAATGGGCTAAATAGTGTACGTGTTTAATTCAGCGTGTGCAAGGAGCAAAATTAAATAGAGCAACCTTTGACTTGTGCATCATTAATGCTGTTCAAGGTGTGGCTCTTGTACCTTGCAACACCTGAGGGGGGGGTTAAAGGTAACCTTTGAAATTGGTTCAACTAGGCTTCGGCCTACACTCTGCTCCTCTACTCCTCCTGCTGACCCTGGGCTCAAACACCGCTAGTTTTTGCCCGGAAATGCTAGCTGCACAGAGAAAAACACCAGCCAATGTGTTAGTGGGGTTCAGCACCGCCAGCTGTTCCCCTGCTGTGTAGTCGGCAACGTGTCCAGCACAAGCCACGCTGGCACAACAGAACAAAAGCTGCCACCAGTGCAGGCTTCGGCCTACACTTTGCTCCTCTCCTCCTCCTGCTGACCCTGGGCTCAAACAACGCCAGTTTCTGCCCGGACATGCTAGCTGCACAGAGAAAAACACCAGCCAATGTGTTAGTGGGGTTCAGCACCGCCAGCTGTTCCCCCGCTGTGTAGCCGGCATCGTGTCCAGCACAAGCCACGCTGGCACAACCGACCAAAAGCTGCCACCAGTGCAGGCTTCGGCCTACACTTTGCTCCTCTCCTCCTCCTCCTGCTGACCCTGGGCTCTAACACCGCTAGTTTTTGCCCGGACATGCAATGTGCACAGAGAAAAACACCAGTCAATGTGTCAGTGGGGTTCAGCAACGCCAGCTGTTCCCCTGCTGTGTAGCTTGCAACGTGACCTGCAAACGCCACGCAGGCACATGAACTGAAATTGAAGGGAGCCTGCCCCCCACCCCCCCAGGTGTTTCTATGTATAACAGCCACCTTGTACAGCAGTACTGCTGCATTTGTACAAGGTGGCTGACTTTTTCTCCTTGCACACGTGGAACTCAACAAGTACAAAATGTGTCTCATTACAGACCATTACAATGTCCCTGAGGTGTGACTTTCCTTTTTAATGACACGCAGCACCCCCATTGTTAGCGCTGCCCGTCTCCTGACATCATTGGTTGGCTGGCTGTGCCTGTGCGTCCCCCCTGCCCGACACAACGCCCCCCGTTGTCTCATATATTTTGACTGCGAGGGTGTGATTGATGGGCACGAGCAGTGCATATGTTCCCCTGTTTTCACTCCCCTCCTTCCGCCTTCTTCTGACTGTGCGGCCTCATGGCCGCGGCATGCGATAAGGGATCAGCTGAGGCCGCCCAGTCTGAAGCAGGTGTAAGGACATGTGTGAGCGGCGAACATATTTACTGCACAAGGCCACGAATCCCAGCACCGCAGTGTGACTTTAGGAAAAGCCACTGTGGGTCTGGGATTTATGGCCATCGTTAACCGCACCGGCCAACATGAAATGAGGTCATGAGACGGCCTGCACTAACAGGGTATTGCCAAGGGATAACACAAGAGCGCAGACTCCTGTACAGCAAATAACAACGCTCAGGAATCTGCGCCCAGTACCTAGGTGCAAATTTTGACACCTGTGCTGCGTCTCCTTAAAAAGACAAGTCACGCCTCCACAACTGTTTGACAGTATAATGGGCTAAATAGTGTACGTGTTTAATTCAGCGTGTGCAAGGAGCAAAATTAAATAGAGCAACCTTTGACTTGTGCATCATTAATGCTGTTCAAGGTGTGGCTCTTGTACCTTGCAACACCTGAGGGGGGGGTTAAAGGTAACCTTTGAAATTGGTTCAACTAGGCTTCGGCCTACACTCTGCTCCTCTACTCCTCCTGCTGACCCTGGGCTCAAACACCGCTAGTTTTTGCCCGGAAATGCTAGCTGCACAGAGAAAAACACCAGCCAATGTGTTAGTGGGGTTCAGCACCGCCAGCTGTTCCCCTGCTGTGTAGTCGGCAACGTGTCCAGCACAAGCCACGCTGGCACAACAGAACAAAAGCTGCCACCAGTGCAGGCTTCGGCCTACACTTTGCTCCTCTCCTCCTCCTGCTGACCCTGGGCTCAAACAACGCCAGTTTATGCCCGGACATGCTAGCTGCACAGAGAAAAACACCAGCCAATGTGTTAGTGGGGTTCAGCACCGCCAGCTGTTCCCCTGCTGTGCAGCTTGCAACGTGACCTGCAAACGCCACGCAGGCACATGAACTGAAATTGAAGGGAGCCTGGCCACCACCCCCAGGTGTTTCTATGTATAACAGCCACCTTGTACAGCAGTACTGCTGCATTTGTACAAGGTGGCTGACGTTTTCTCCTTGCCCACGTGGAACTCAACACGTACAAAATGTGTCTCTTTGAGACCATTCCACTGTCCCTGAGGTGTGACTTTCCTTTCTAATGATACGCAGCACCCCCCTTGGTAGCGCTTCCCGTCTTCTGACATCATTGGTTGGCTACTTGCGCCTGTTCGTCCGCCCTGCCTGAATAAAATGCTCCTCGTTGTCTTAATTATTTTGACTGCGAGGGTGTGATTGATGGGCACGAGCAGTGCATATCTTCGCCTGTCTTAACTCATCTCCTTCCGCCTTCTTCAGACTGTGCAGCCTCATGGCCGCGGCATGCGAGAAGGGATCAGCAGAGGCCGCCCAGTCTGAAGCAGGTGTAAGGACGTGTGTGAGCGGCCAAAATATTTACTGCTCAAGGCCACGAATCCCAGCACCGCAGTGTGGCTTTATGAAAAGACACTGTGGGTCTGGGATTTATGGCCATCGTTAACCGCACCGGCCAACATGAAATGAGGTCATAAGATGGGCAGCGCTAACAGGGCATTGCCAAGGGATAACACAAGAGCGCAGACTCCTGTACAGCAAATAACAACGCTCAGGAAGCTGCGCCAAGCACCAAGGCATTATTTTGGACACCTGTGCTGCGTCTCATCAAAAAACCAAGTCACGCATCCACTACAGTTTGACTGTAGAATGGGGTAAATTGTGTATGTCTTTCATTCAGCGTGTGCAAGTAGACAAATTAATAGAGCAACCTTTCACTTGTGCAGCATTAATACTGCACAAGGTGTGTCTCTTGTACTTTGTAACACCTGAGGGGGGGGTTAAAGGTTTCCTTTGAAATTGGTTCAACTAGGCTTCGGCCTACACTCTGCTCCTCTCCTCCTCCTCCTGCTTCAACACGGGCTCTAACATCGCAAGTTTTTGCCCGCAAGTGCTAGCTGCACAGATAAAAACACACGCCATTGTGTTAGTGGGGTTCAGCAACGCCAGCTGTTCCCCCAGTGTGTAGCCGGCAAAGTGTCCTGCAAACGCAACGCAGACACAAAGCTGCCTCCAGTGCAGGCTTCGGCCTACACTCATCTCCCCCTGCTTACCCTTTGCTCCAACACCGCTAGTTGGGGCTCTAGGAAGACAATCTTTAATAGGCAAGGCAACGCATCCGGGTTCCAGCACCGCCAGCTGGTTCTCGGCAGTGTTCTTGTCACAGGTACTCCCTCGTGCCAAGCCTGGTTTCAGCACCGTCAGCTGTTTCCGGGTTGTGTCAACTTCACTGAGACGCCTATGCTTGCCCCGTCGTGGGGCGGTCGAGTTAGCCAACTCCAGGGTGCCTCCAGTTTAGGAGCTTCCTATGTGGGCTGCGTGAACTGGTAGTCAAGGCTGGTTCTGTAGTGCCAGTAGGCCCAGCTCCCCCTGTAGGACTGTTGGGGTTCGGTAACTGCGGCTGCCTCGCGGCCTAGCTGTTCTCTCCTCTCCTGTGGGCCTTGGGGTCCACCACCTGGTTCCAGCACCGTCAGCTGGTTCCGGGCCGAGCCTTTGGCTTAGGTGCCTCCTCCTGGGTAGCCGAGTTCCGCCAACGTTAGGCGGTCCTTGGTAGTGCTTTTAAGCGCGGGCACCTACAGCTTAGTAACCGGGTTCCAGCACCGTCAGCTGGTCCTCGGTCGTGCCATTGGCTCTTGCACACTGGGGCAACGCATCTGGGTTCCAGCACCGCCAGCTGGTTCTCGGCAGTGTTCTTGTCACAGGTACTCCCTCGTGCCAAGCCTGGTTTCAGCACCGTCAGCTGTTTCCGGGTTGTGTCAACTTCACTGAGACGCCTATGCTTGCCCCGTCGTGGGGCGGTCGAGTTAGCCAACTCCAGGGTGCCTCCAGTTTAGGAGCTTCCTATGTGGGCTGCGTGAACTGGTAGTCAAGGCTGGTTCTGTAGTGCCAGTAGGCCCAGCTCCCCCTGTAGGACTGTTGGGGTTCGGTAACTGCGGCTGCCTCGCGGCCTAGCTGTTCTCTCCTCTCCTGTGGGCCTTGGGGTCCACCACCTGGTTCCAGCACCGTCAGCTGGTTCCGGGCCGAGCCTTTGGCTTAGGTGCCTCCTCCTGGGTAGCCGAGTTCCGCCAACGTTAGGCGGTCCTTGGTAGTGCTTTTAAGCGCGGGCACCTACAGCTTAGTAACCGGGTTCCAGCACCGTCAGCTGGTCCTCGGTCGTGCCATTGGCTCTTGCACACTGGGGCAACGCATCTGGGTTCCAGCACCGCCAGCTGGTTCTCGGCAGTGTTTTTGTCACAGGTACTCCCTCGTGCCAAGCCTGGTTTCAGCACCGTCAGCTGTTTCCGGGTTGTGTCAACTTCACTGAGACGCCTATGCTTGCCCCGTCGTGGGGCGGTCGAGTTAGCCAACTCCAGGGTGCCTCCAGTTTAGGAGCTTCCTATGTGGGCTGCGTGAACTGGTAGTCAAGGCTGGTTCTGTAGTGCCAGTAGGCCCAGCTCCCCCTGTAGGACTGTTGGGGTTCGGTAACTGCGGCTGCCTCGCGGCCTAGCTGTTCTCTCCTCTCCTGTGGGCCTTGGGGTCCACCACCTGGTTCCAGCACCGTCAGCTGGTTCCGGGCCGAGCCTTTGGCTTAGGTGCCTCCTCCTGGGTAGCCGAGTTCCGCCAACGCCAGGCGGTCCTTGGTAGTGCTTTTAAGCGCGGGCACCTACAGCTTAGTAACCGGGTTCCAGCACCGTCAGCTGGTCCTCGGTCGTGCCATTGGCTCTTGCACACTGGGGCAACGCATCTGGGTTCCAGCACCGCCAGCTGGTTCTCGGCAGTGTTCTTGTCACAGGTACTCCCTCGTGCCAAGCCTGGTTTCAGCACCGTCAGCTGTTTCCGGGTTGTGTCAACTTCACTGAGACGCCTATGCTTGCCCCGTCGTGGGGCGGTCGAGTTAGCCAACTCCAGGGTGCCTCCAGTTTAGGAGCTTCCTATGTGGGCTGCGTGAACTGGTAGTCAAGGCTGGTTCTGTAGTGCCAGTAGGCCCAGCTCCCCCTGTAGGACTGTTGGGGTTCGGTAACTGCGGCTGCCTCGCGGCCTAGCTGTTCTCTCCTCTCCTGTGGGCCTTGGGGTCCACCACCTGGTTCCAGCACCGTCAGCTGGTTCCGGGCCGAGCCTTTGGCTTAGGTGCCTCCTCCTGGGTAGCCGAGTTCCGCCAACGCCAGGCGGTCCTTGGTAGTGCTTTTAAGCGCGGGCACCTACAGCTTAGTAACCGGGTTCCAGCACCGTCAGCTGGTCCTCGGTCGTGCCATTGGCTCTTGCACACTGGGGCAACGCATCTGGGTTCCAGCACCGCCAGCTGGTTCTCGGCAGTGTTCTTGTCACAGGTACTCCCTCGTGCCAAGCCTGGTTTCAGCACCGTCAGCTGTTTCCGGGTTGTGTCAACTTCACTGAGACGCCTATGCTTGCCCCGTCGTGGGGCGGTCGAGTTAGCCAACTCCAGGGTGCCTCCAGTTTAGGAGCTTCCTATGTGGGCTGCGTGAACTGGTAGTCAAGGCTGGTTCTGTAGTGCCAGTAGGCCCAGCTCCCCCTGTAGGACTGTTGGGGTTCGGTAACTGCGGCTGCCTCGCGGCCTAGCTGTTCTCTCCTCTCCTGTGGGCCTTGGGGTCCACCACCTGGTTCCAGCACCGTCAGCTGGTTCCGGGCCGAGCCTTTGGCTTAGGTGCCTCCTCCTGGGTAGCCGAGTTCCGCCAACGCCAGGCGGTCCTTGGTAGTGCTTTTAAGCGCGGGCACCTACAGCTTAGTAACCGGGTTCCAGCACCGTCAGCTGGTCCTCGGTCGTGCCATTGGCTCTTGCACACTGGGGCAACGCATCTGGGTTCCAGCACCGCCAGCTGGTTCTCGGCAGTGTTCTTGTCACAGGTACTCCCTCGTGCCAAGCCTGGTTTCAGCACCGTCAGCTGTTTCCGGGTTGTGTCAACTTCACTGAGACGCCTATGCTTGCCCCGTCGTGGGGCGGTCGAGTTAGCCAACTCCAGGGTGCCTCCAGTTTAGGAGCTTCCTATGTGGGCTGCGTGAACTGGTAGTCAAGGCTGGTTCTGTAGTGCCAGTAGGCCCAGCTCCCCCTGTAGGACTGTTGGGGTTCGGTAACTGCGGCTGCCTCGCGGCCTAGCTGTTCTCTCCTCTCCTGTGGGCCTTGGGGTCCACCACCTGGTTCCAGCACCGTCAGCTGGTTCCGGGCCGAGCCTTTGGCTTAGGTGCCTCCTCCTGGGTAGCCGAGTTCCGCCAACGCCAGGCGGTCCTTGGTAGTGCTTTTAAGCGCGGGCACCTACAGCTTAGTAACCGGGTTCCAGCACCGTCAGCTGGTCCTCGGTCGTGCCATTGGCTCTTGCACACTGGGGCAACGCATCTGGGTTCCAGCACCGCCAGCTGGTTCTCGGCAGTGTTCTTGTCACAGGTACTCCCTCGTGCCAAGCCTGGTTTCAGCACCGTCAGCTGTTTCCGGGTTGTGTCAACTTCACTGAGACGCCTATGCTTGCCCCGTCGTGGGGCGGTCGAGTTAGCCAACTCCAGGGTGCCTCCAGTTTAGGAGCTTCCTATGTGGGCTGCGTGAACTGGTAGTCAAGGCTGGTTCTGTAGTGCCAGTAGGCCCAGCTCCCCCTGTAGGACTGTTGGGGTTCGGTAACTGCGGCTGCCTCGCGGCCTAGCTGTTCTCTCCTCTCCTGTGGGCCTTGGGGTCCACCACCTGGTTCCAGCACCGTCAGCTGGTTCCGGGCCGAGCCTTTGGCTTAGGTGCCTCCTCCTGGGTAGCCGAGTTCCGCCAACGCCAGGCGGTCCTTGGTAGTGCTTTTAAGCGCGGGCACCTACAGCTTAGTAACCGGGTTCCAGCACCGTCAGCTGGTCCTCGGTCGTGCCATTGGCTCTTGCACACTGGGGCAACGCATCTGGGTTCCAGCACCGCCAGCTGGTTCTCGGCAGTGTTCTTGTCACAGGTACTCCCTCATGCCAAGCCTGGTTTCAGCACCGTCAGCTGTTTCCGGGTTGTGTCAACTTCACTGAGACGCCTATGCTTGCCCCGTCGTGGGGCGGTCGAGTTAGCCAACTCCAGGGTGCCTCCAGTTTAGGAGCTTCCTATGTGGGCTGCGTGAACTGGTAGTCAAGGCTGGTTCTGTAGTGCCAGTAGGCCCAGCTCCCCCTGTAGGACTGTTGGGGTTCGGTAACTGCGGCTGCCTCGCGGCCTAGCTGTTCTCTCCTCTCCTGTGGGCCTTGGGGTCCACCACCTGGTTCCAGCACCGTCAGCTGGTTCCGGGCCGAGCCTTTGGCTTAGGTGCCTCCTCCTGGGTAGCCGAGTTCCGCCAACGCCAGGCGGTCCTTGGTAGTGCTTTTAAGCGCGGGCACCTACAGCTTAGTAACCGGGTTCCAGCACCGTCAGCTGGTCCTCGGTCGTGCCATTGGCTCTTGCACACTGGGGCAACGCATCCGGGTTCCAGCACCGCCAGCTGGTTCTCGGCAGTGTTCTTGTCACAGGTACTCCCTCGTGCCAAGCCTGGTTTCAGCACCGTCAGCTGTTTCCGGGTTGTGTCAACTTCACTGAGACGCCTATGCTTGCCCCGTCGTGGGGCGGTCGAGTTAGCCAACTCCAGGGTGCCTCCAGTTTAGGAGCTTCCTATGTGGGCTGCGTGAACTGGTAGTCAAGGCTGGTTCTGTAGTGCCAGTAGGCCCAGCTCCCCCTGTAGGACTGTTGGGGTTCGGTAACTGCGGCTGCCTCGCGGCCTAGCTGTTCTCTCCTCTCCTGTGGGCCTTGGGGTCCACCACCTGGTTCCAGCACCGTCAGCTGGTTCTCGGCAGTGTCTTTTGCTCTTGTACCTTCTGCTCCCCATCCTGGTTCCAGTACCGTCAGCTGGTTCCGGGCAGAGCCTTTGGCTTAGGTGCCTCCTTCTGGGTATCCAAGTTCCACCAATGTCAGGTGGTCCTTGGTAGTGCTTTCAGGCACGGGTACCTCCTGCTTAGTAACCGGGTTCCAGTAACGTCAGCTGGTCCTTGGTAGTTCCATTGGCTCTTGGACATTCGGCTACCCATCCGGGTTCCAGTACCGTCAGCTGGTTCTCGGCAGTGTCTTTTGCTCTTGTACCTTCTGCTCCCCATCCTGGTTCCAGTAACGTCATCTGGTTCCGGGCAGAGCCTTTGGCTTAGGTGCCTCCTTCTGGGTATCCGAGTTCCGCCAACGTCAGGCGGTCCTTGGTAGTGCTTTTTAGCACGGGTACCTCCTGCTTAGTAACCGGGTTCCAGTAACGTCAGCTGGTCCTCGGTAGTTCCATAGGCTCTTGAACCTTCGGGTAGCCATCCGAGTTCCAGTTCCATCAGCTGGTTCTTGGCATTTTCTCAGCCTTCTTGTACCTTCTGCTACATTTCCAAGTTGAAGACCCTAACGTCGACAACCCGGAAGACCACCCCGATGACGACGACCCGGAAGACCACCCCGATGACGACGACGACGACGACGGCGGAGACGACGACGGCTGAGACGACGACGGCGGAGATGACGACACTGGAGACGAAGACCCTGGAGACGACAACATGGAAGACCGAGAAGCAGAAGAACAAGAGGCTGCAGAACAAAGAGCAGAAGAACATTAAGCATAAGACTTAATATCAGAGCAAAAGATATTATCTAAATTATATGCAGAAGAAGACTAAGCAGTGTATGGGGGTGAGTCCGTTCCTCCTCGTGGTGCCCCTGGATAAAGCCTGATGCTGCAGGCCAAACTGAACGCGGACAAATGTAACTTTTGTGACTGGCAGAACGGAAGGTGTAATCTTCCAACTTTTATAGACAACAACTACGGGAATGCCTGTCACAAATGAGAATATGATGAAGAAGTAGAATAGGAAGAATAATAACAGTGGAATAAAAAGAATATGTAGAATAGGAAGAATAATAATAGTTGAAGAAAATGAATATGAAGAATGTAATAAAAAAAAAAATAGGTAGAAGATGAAGAAGAAGATGAATAAGGTGAAGAAGTTGATGTCAAGGATGCTGATGATGATGAAGATGAAAGTGTGGGAAAAGAAAAAAAAAAAAAAAAGAAAAAAAAGAAGGGGAAGGGCGTGGAATAGTGAAACATCAATATCTGACAAAATAAAAAAAATTTACATACTCAATATCTTTTTCAATCCGAACTTCTTTAAAAAAAAAAAAAAAAACATGCTATTCTATTTGATTGGACTAATCCTCATTGCCTTTAATGTCTCCGCCACCTCCCCCATACATCCTACATTATTCTTAGTTGTTTTCCTTCAGGTAGAATGAACCTACAAGGAAAGAAAGGGTTTATTTTAATTCCGATATTTTGGTCCCATTGACTTGCATTGGGATCGGGTATCGGTATCGGCGATATCCGATATTTTTTGAATATCGGCCGATCCAAACCGATACCGATACTTTCCGATATCGGAAGGTATCGCTCAACACTAGTCTCCAGACAACCTTTACTGCAAAAAGATGCCCGCTTACTATCCATTTTTCCAGACCTCCAACTACTGTGTTTTAGGCAGCCCCAAAATCTAAGAAGCATCATTGTCAAAAGCTCCTTGTCCTCTCCAACAGCTGCAGGTACCTTTCCTTGCAACCAGAAAAAATGTAAAACCTGTCCATTTATAATGACCACGGACAAGATAAAGATCCCCAATTCACATCAGGACCACAAGATACCAAGTATTTTCTGCTGCATCACTTCTAATTTGGTGTACCTAATTATTTGTGCTAAATATCCAACAGGGGGTCTGTATGTGGGGGTGACAGGGCAAAAGCTTAGAACAAGAATGAATTCTCACCGCCACACAATAAGAGAAAAAAGAATGGATTTACCTGTGGCAATACATTTTTGTCTCCCAAATCATAACATTGTGGACATGAAATTACTTGTGTTAAAAGGTAGCTTCAAATCTCAGAGAGACAGAAGAGTCTGGAAATATAAACTGATGACGACCTTTGACACTCTCACTGCAGGAATAAATGTGTTGCATGGATTTATGTCTTTTTCCATCAACTAAGGAACTTTCCCCTCAGACTATGAGGGGTCATCACAACAGAACCAGACCCCAATAAAACAATCCTTATCTAAGAACTGGCCCAATATTTATGGACATAACTGTTTATCACTCATGGTAATTCTGCTTCATGTCACCTGTCTTATCCATGGTCTGTCTTATCCATGGGTTTTCCCCCTTTTTTTTCTGTGCTATGTTGTGCATAAATATGTGATTCTTCAGAATTTGTTTTAGTCTTTGCCTGATGAAGAGACCTGTGTAGTCTCGAAGGCTTGAAATTTGTTACCATCTATTCAGTTAGCCATTAAAAGGTATCAATCACTGAGGACTCTCAATTCTAAATATTTTTTTGTGTTTTTATTAGAAATTGCAGTATATTCACTTAATGATTAAGATTGGCCTTGGTTATTATAAATTGTTAATTTATATATGTCCAATGCCATGCAACCTTCAAAGAAAACCTAGCAAGGCTGCCAGGAGATAAAGTGTGATGGTACTTTTCTAGCTGACATCAATGTGTATCTGATGACAGCCCCTTTAAACTTCCTGGATTTGCATTTTTTATGGTTTGCAAAAACCACCATTTTAATCCTTTATTTAGAACATTTTTGTGGGCTTTTTTTTTTATACACACTCATTTTTTTCATGCTCTTTCTCCTATTGAAAAAAACATGGAACCCCTCCACACCTATTGCAAACTGTACATACAAAGGCCAATGTTAGAGATGGCAATATGACAATACGTCAGAGAAAAAAATGGAGAAATAATAAAAAAAAGAAAAAGCATTACACTTTTGCTAAACTGCAACATGAGAAACCACTCAGAATTATTTCTGTATCTATATTTCATGATCTAAAGAATTAGCAAACAAATGAATTGTCGAAAAGGCGCAAATCAATGTGCTTACTTCTGTAATGTACTATTATTTTTAACTATATTACAGAATAACATTCTTGAGAGGGATGATTAAATCAATCTACACCAATTTACAAGCCTACAGAATACAATAAGTACATAATTTCATCAATAATTTGCCTTGACTCTCCAACAAAACTGTCTAATAGATTCTCCTATTACTGTATATCTTGTTAGTGTGAGGATTTGGAATATTTATTGGCAAAATATGCGCAAATAGCTCCAATGGTCATAAATGATCAAAGAGCATAAAATATATATTATATAGTATATATAGTGCGTGCATATATATAGTACATGCATATACTGTATATATGTATATTTAAGGGCATATATATATATATCTAAATCCAGAATAATATGTACAGCGGGTGAAAGTATTGAATACACCAATTTTCCAAGTAAATAAAGTGGGGGAAATATGTATTTGATCCCTTGCTGATTTTGTAAGATTAACTCATGTTACACAGCCAATAAGCATGCGGTGATTGACTGTGAGTCACTATAATGCTGTAGCCATCTTGGTAGTGGCATTACTGTGATTGGCTGGTCGCATGACATTTTCACGGGTTATAAAAGTATTGACACTGCCATGCTTGGTACACTGAAACCATTGCACAGCTCAGGTACAGTTCATATTGGAGGGAGAAAAATATTTAGAATTGAGAGTCCTTAGTGGTTGATACCTCTTAATGGCTAACTGAAAAGATGGTAACAAATTGCAAGCTTTTGAGAATACTCAGGTCTCTTCGTCAGGCAAAGGCTAAAAAAAATTCTAGAGAATCACATATTTATGCACAACATATCACAGAAGAAAAAAAAAAGCATGGATAAGACAGGTGACATGAAGCAGAATTACCATGAGTGATAAACAGCTATGTCCATAAATTGGACCAGTGCTTAGATAAGGAATGTTTTATTCTTCTCTGATTGGGGTCTGGTTCTGTTGTGATAACCTCAGATGGTCTGAGGGGCAAATTCCTTAGTTCCTTAGTTGATGTAGAAAAATATAAATCCATGCGACACATTCATTCCTGCACTAAGACTGTCAAAGGTCATCATCAGTTTATATTCCCATATTCTTCTGTCTCTCTGAGATTTGAAGTTACCTTTTAACCCCTTAGTGACAGAGCCAATTTGGTACTTAATGACCGAGCCAATTTTTGCAATTCTGACCACTGTCACTTTATGAGGTTATAACTCTGGAACGCTTCAACGGATCCCGCTGATTCTGAGATTGTTTTTTCGTGACATATTGTACTTCTTGTTAGTGGTAACATTTCTTCGATATTACTTGCGATTATTTATGAAAAAAATGGAAATATGGCGAAAATTTTTAAAATTTTGCAATTTTCAAATTTTGTATTTTTATGCCCTTAAATCAGAGAGATATGTCACGAAAAATGGTTAATAAATAACATTTCCCACATGTCTACTTTACATCAGCACAATTTTGGAAACAAAATTTTTTTTTGTTAGGGAATTATAAGGGTTAAAAGTTGACCAGCAATTTCTCATTTTTACAACACCATTTTTTTTTAGGGACCACATCACATTTGAAGTCATTTTGAGGGGTCTATATGATAGAAAATACCCAAGTGTGACACCATTCTAAAAACTACACCCCTCAAGGTTCTCAAAACCACATTCAAGAAGTTTATTAACCCTTTACGTGCTTCACAGGAACTGAAACAATGTGGAAGGAAAAAATGAACATTTAACTTTTTTTGCAAACATCTTAATTCAGAACCATTTTTTTTATTTTCACAAGTGTAAAAACAGAAATGTAACCATAAATTTTGTTTTGCAATTTCTCCTGAATACGCCAATACCCCATATGTGGGGGTAAACCACTGTTTGGGCGCACCACAGAGCTTGGAGGTGAAGGAGCGCCGTTTGACTTTTTCAATGCAGAATTGGCTGGAATTGAGATCGGACGCCATGTCACGTTTAGAGAGCCCCTGATGTGCCTAAACAGTGGAAACTCCCCACAAGTGACACCATTTTGGAAACTAGACCCCTTAAGGAACTTATCTAGTTGTGTGGTGAGCACTTTGAACCCCCAAGTGCTTCACAGAAGTTTATAACGTAGAGCCGTGAAAATAAAAAATCGCTTTTGTTTACACAAAAATGATTTTTTCGCCCACAAATTCTTATTTTCACAAGGGTAACAGGAGAAATTAGACCACAAAAGTTGTTGTGCGATTTCTCCTGAATACGTTGATACCCCATATGTGAGGGTAAACCACTGTTTGGGCGCACCGCAGAGCTTGGAAGAGAAAGAGTGCCGTTTTACTTTTTCAATGTAGAATTGGCTGGAATTGCGATCGGACGCCATGTCACGTTTGGAGAGCCCCTGATGTGCCTAAACAGTAGAAATCCCCCACAAGTGACCCCATTTTGGAAACTAGACCCCCCATGGAACTTATCTAGATGTGTGGTGAGAACCTTGAATGCCCAAGTGCTTCACAGAAGTTTATAATGCAGAGCCGTGAAAATAAAAAAAAATTTTTTTTCCACAAAAAAAGATTTTTTAGCCCCCAAGTTTTTATTTTCACAAGGGTAACAGGAGAAATTGGACTGCAATAGTTGTTGTCCAATTTATCCCGAGTACGCTGATGCCCCATATGTGGGGGTAAACTGAGCTCGGAAGGGAAGGAGCGCCTTTTTGGAATGCAGACTTTGATAGAATGGTCTGTGGGCATTATGTTGCGATTGCAGAGCCCCTGATGTACCTAAACTGTAGTAACCCCCCACAAGTGACCCCATTTTGGAAACTAGACCCCCCAAGGAACTTACCTAGATGTGTGGTGAGAACTTTGAATGCCCAAGTGCTTCACAGAAGTTTAGAATGCAGAGTCGTGAAAATAAAAAATATTTTTTTTTCACAAAAAAGATATCGTAGCCCCCAAGTTTTTATTTTCACAAGAGTAACAAGAGAAATTGGACCCAGGAAGTTGTCCAATTTATCCCGAGTACGCTGATGCCCCGTATGTGGGGGTAACCCACTGTTTGGGCGCACGGCAGAGCTCAGAAGGGAGGGAGCACCATTTGACTTTTTGAGCGCAAAATTGGCTGTCGTGTTTGGAGACCCCCTGATGTACCTAAACAGTGGAAACCCCCCAATTCTAGCTCCAACCCTAACCCCAACACACCCCTAACCCTAATCCCAACCTGATCCATAATCCTAATCACTAACCCTAACCATAATCACAACCCTTACCCCAAAACAACCCTAATGTCAACCCTAACCATAACCCTAATCAAAACCCTAAATCCAACACACCCCTAATCCTAATCTCAAACCTAACCTCAAACCTAACCCTAATCCCAATACACCCCTAATCACAACCCTAACCTTAACCCTAATCCCAAACCTAACCCTAATCCCAAGCGTAACAATAATGCCAACCCTAACCCTAATACCAACCCTAATCCAAACCCTAACCCTAATCCCAGCTCTAACCCTAACTTTAGCCCCAACCCTAGCCCTAACTTTAGCCCCAACCCTAACCCTAGCCCTAAGGCTACTTTCACACTTGCGTCGTTTGGCATTCGTCGCAATCCGTCGTTTTGGACAAGAAACGGATCCTGCAAATGTGCCCGCAGGATGCGTTTTTTGCCCATAGACTTGTATTGCCGACGGATCGTGACGGATGGCCACACGTCGCGTCCGTCGTGCACTGGATCAGTTGTGTTTTGGCGGACCGTCGGCACAAAAAAACGTTCAATGAAACGTTTTTTTGTACGTCGCATCCACCATTTCTGACCGCACATGCGTGGCCGTAACTCCGCCCCCTCCTCCCCAGGACATAGATTGGGCAGCGGATGCGTTGAAAAACTACAGCTGCTGCCCACATTGTGCACAATTTTCACAACGTGCGTCGGTATGTCGGGCCGACGCATTGCGACGGCCCCGTACCGACGTAAGTGTGAAAGAAGCCTAACCCTAAATTTAGCCCCAACCCTAACCCTAAATTTAGCCCCAACCCTAGCCCTAACCCTACCCCTAACCTAACCCTACCCCTACCCCTAACCCTACCCCTAACCCTACCCTAAGCTTACCCCTAACCCTACCCCTAACCCTACCCCTAACCCTAACCTAACCCTACCCCTAACCCTAACCCTACCCCTAACCCTACCCCTACCCCTAACCCTACCCTAAGTCTACCCCTAACCCTACCCCTACCCCTAACCTAACCCTACCCCTAACCCTACCCCTAACCCTAACCCTACCCCTACCCCTAACCCTAACCCTACCCCTAACCCTAATTTTAGCCCCAACTGCTGTTCTCCTGCCGGCCGGCAGATGGAGACAGATGGCGGGCGCACTGGGCATGCGTCCGCCATGTTCTTCTGCCGGCGGCCAGGAGGAGCAGCAAGAGGATCCAGGGACACAGGTGAGTATTGTAGTGTCCCTGAATCCCCCAATTTCTCTGTCCTCTGATGTGCGATCACATCAGAGGACAGAGAATTACACTTTACTTTTTTTTTTTTTTTTTTTTTTGCGGTCGCCGGTAAACAGTCAATTACCGGCGATCGCAAAACAGGGGTCGGTAAAACCGACCCCGATCATGCTCTTTGGGGTCTCGGCTACCCCCGGCAGCCGAGACCCCAAAGACTCACCCGGTGCCGGCCGGCGGGCGCAATGCGCATGCGCCCGCCATTTTGAAGATGGCGGCGCCCACCGGGAGACACGAAGAGCATCGGGGGAGCTAGGTGAGTATTGGGGGCCACCTGGGACCCCTTTTCTCTGTCCTCCGATGTGCGATCACAGAGAAATTAAAAAGAGATCGCTTTTTTTTTTTTTTTGCGATCACTGGTAAACGGTTAATTACCGGCGATCGCAAATGCGGGGTGTGTTAAAAACCCCCCGAATCATGTTCTCTGGGGTCTCGGCTACCCCCGGCAGCCGAGACCCCGGAGAAAATCGGCCTCTGGGGGGCGCTATGTACTTTTTCCACAGCGCCGTTAATTAACGGCGCTGTGGTTTAAGTACCCTTAGCGGCCGCCGTTAAAAGGCGTATCGGCGGTCGCTAAGGGGTTAAAACAAGTAATTTCATGTCCATAATGTTATGATTGAGGAGACAAAAATGTATTGCCACAGGTAATAATAATAATAATAATAATTTTTATTTATGTAGCGCCAACATATTCCGCAGCGCTTTACAAATTATAGAGGGGACTTGTACAGACAATAGACATTACAGCATAACAGAAATACAGTTCAAAACAGATACCAGGAGGAATGAGGGCCCTGCTCGCAAGCTTACAAACTATGGGGAAAAGGGGAGACGCGAGAGGTGGATGGTAACAATTGCTTTAGTTATTCGGACCAGCTATAGTGTAAGGCTCGGGTGTTCATGTAAAGCTGCATGAACCAGTTAACTGCCTAAGTATGTAGCAGTACAGACACAGAGGGCTATTAACTGCATAAAGTGAATGAGAACATGATGCGAGGAACCTGATTGTTTTTTTTTTTTTTTTATAAATAGGCCACACAGGGATCGTTAGGTTAATGCATTGAGGCGGTAGGCCAGTCTGAACAAATGAGTTTTTAGGGTACGCTTAAAACTGTGGGGATTGGGGACAGGTAGATCCATTCTTTTTACTCTTATTGTGTGGCAGTGAGATTTCCTTCTTGTTCTAAGCTTTTGCCCTGTCTCCCCCACATACAGACCCCCAGTTGAACATTTAGTACAAATAATTAGGTACACCACATTAGAAGTGACGCAGCTGAAAGTACCTGGTATCTTGTAGTCCTGATGAGTGATAAACAGTTATGTCCTTAAATTGGAGGGAGAGCATACTTGTCCATACCTGAGTGTGCACAGTTTAATGAAACAGTGTCCTCTTGTCTTGATACTGGTGCTGATGTTGAACCATCATACAAACAGTCATTCTAAGGGCTTTTCTTGTGTTTTGCTGTTGGTATCAGATACATTTTGCATTTAGCCTCAAGAGGAACAGTTGCAGGAGCAGGGAAAGTGGCTGAATGCAGTCTCTTGGCAGGGCTTAGGTCTTTGTAGCCTGTTGCAAAATATATAGCTGTGGCAAAACATGCAGCTGCAGGGATTCAAATAACTGTATTATCCAAGCATACCCAAGATATTCGGATAACACCCAAGTATGATCGGATACCATGTTATCCGAGCACGTTTGCTCATCACTATTATATAACACATCAAAAAAGCAATTAAAAATATTTCTGGATTCAATTAGTCATCCATAGGGTATTACATGCTTAGTGGGCAACAAAGATGGCAAAATCAAGCAAGACTTCTGAAGGAGAAACCGGAGGAATATCTGAGCTGTACCAAGCTGGTGCACCAGCGAAGGTGGTAGGAACCTGTGGTCAGGAACCAACTGCTTTCCCAGAACCACGAAGGTCCAAACCCAGCCTGCAGCATTCATTACTTGGTTTCTTTTGTACTAGGATTCAGCAGCTAGTGAGGGGACTGCAGGGCCTAGGCTGATCAGAAGAGATAAGGAGGCGAATCAGGACCAGGGCTGGAGACATGTTAGCTGGCCAACTAACCTCAAGTTACCAGCAGTTGACATCCCACAGGTCGTTACATAAAGCTGGGAGCGGAGATGGGGGTCCATAGAAGAGTTTAGAACCTGTCATTACATCTTGTTCAATCAGTGGCCAGTAGAGACTGAACACTTGCCTCAAAGGCTGCAAGTGGTTATAGCTGGAACCAGGGCCACTTTCCTCCAAATGGAGATTTTTATCAAGAATGTCTTGGTACATTTGCCCTTTGATCCTTTCTTCAATTCTATGAAGTTTGTCAGTACCATTTGCTGAAAAACTGACCCACACCATGATACTTCCACATCCACAACTTCACTGCTGGTATGGTGTTCTTAGGGTGACATACAGTGTCTTTTGGCCTCCAAACATGATGTGTTTTATGGCATCCAAAGAGTTCATTTTTGGTCTCATCTGACCAGACTATATTTACCCAGTATTTCACAGGCTTGCATAAATGTTGTGAGCAAACTTTAAGGCCATGTTCACACCTTGCGGTTTTTACCGCGGAACCGCAGCGATTTTGCCGCTGCGGGTCCGCTGCAGTTTCCACTGCCTTTACATTTACATGTAAACCTATGGAAACCGCAAACCGCTGTGCACATGCTGCAGAAAAAAACGTGCAGAAACGCAGCGGTTTACATTCCGCAGCATGTCACTTCTTTCTGCGGAACTGCAGCGGTTCTGCACCCATAGACCTCCATTGTGAGGGTCAAACCCACAGTAAAACCCGCAGATGAAAAAATATCTGCGGGTTTTCTGCGGTTTGGGGTGTAAAAACAGCTGCAGCAGGAAGTGCGGGGAAGCGGGAGGAAGTGCGTGGGTGGAAGTGCGTGGGCGGAGTGTGTCTGTCATCATGGAGGGATATTGTCGCATGGGGATCGATGTCGGTCGTTTGATCGATTTGGTATGTATGTGTGTGTATCTGTGTTTGTGTGTCTGTGTATATGTGTGTGAATTCTGTGTGTATATATGTGTGTGTGTGTGTGTGTGTCCCCATGTGACAATAGTGCCACCCAATTGTGCTAAATCGCCGTATGGGATTACTACTCCCATCCGGTATTAGGATGGGAGAGTTGTCCCTGTGTCCGGCGACTTAGCACAATTGTAAGTAACACAAAACACATCACACACAATACACATACAATAAACGTAACATACATGACACACAGTACATATAACATACAGTATATACTCACCATACAGCACCCTAGTACGCGAAGCCCTCGCCCCTAGAAAAAAATCCCCCCCCAAAAAAAGCAAATCCATACTCCCTGTCCGCAGAATCCTAAAAACCGAGTGTCCCAAGCCGATCGGCTGCTCTCCGGCGATACACTGTCAGGAGCAAAGCTCCTGGCAGTGTATCGCGTACTGTTCCGGAGTTCAATGGCCCCAGTTCTATGTTTACGGCAGTACAGCTGCATGTGAACTTTCAATGAACGACAGTAAACTCGCTCGCGCATGCGCAGTTACACACCGACAGGAGCTATGGCTCCTGTCAGTGTGTTGCTGCAGCCGTGGAGAGCAGACACATCTCTGGATGTGTCTGTTCTCCATGGCAGATCTTCGTGGGACCCTCGATGGATTTCTGCGGACAGGGCCAGGAAGTATGAATTTGCTTTATTTTTTTACTTCTTTTTCAGGTCGAGGGTCTTCAGGTGGATTGAGCGTGAAATAAAAGTCAAAAAGTGTGTGTCTTTATTTCATAAAAATTTTTTTTTTCTAGTGTTTTGTGTTTTTTTTAACCCTTTCATAGGATTAATAATGGATAGGCGTCTTATTGACACCTCTCCATTATTAACCAGGCTTAATGCCACCTTACAATAGCAAGGTGGCATTAACCCCTCATTACCCCATATCCCACCGCTACACGGGAGTGGGAAGAGAGGGGCTAAGTGCTGGAATTGGGGCGGCTGCGGGCTTCTATTTGTAGCCAGGGGGGGAGGCAAATATCCATGGCCCCTTTGCTAGGCTATTAATATAAGCCCACGGCTGTCTGCATAGCCGTTCTGGCCTAAAAACATAGCGGGACCCCAACACTTTTTTTTCGGGGCCCCCTATATTTTAGTGCCAGAAAGGCTACACAGACAGCTGTGGGCTTATATTCATGGCCTGGGAACAGCCAGGGGTATTTTAACACCTTCCCGGACCACAAATATTGGCCCACAGCTGTCTGCCTAGCCTTTCTGGCCTAAAAATATAGGGGGACCCTACGCAATTTTTTTTGGGGCCCCCTATATTTTAGTGCCAGAAAGGCTACGCAGACAGCTGTGGGTTAATATTCCTAGCCTGGAAACAGCCATGGGTATTTTAACCCCTTCCCGGGCCACAAATATTGGCCCACAGCTGTCTGCCTAGCCTTTCTGACCTAAAAATATAGGGTGACCCTACGTAATTTTTTTTTGGGGGTCCCGTGTGAGGGATCCGTGTGATGTCCGTGTCTCTGTGTGCTGTGCGTGTGTCCTTGTATTGCAACAGTTTTTTAAATGTTAACACTATGACAGAAAAAATGCACAGGGATGGCACACAGACAGCATCCGTGTGCAGAACGTGTTTACACGGACCCATTTACTTTATCGGTCCGTGTGATCCGTGCGCTCCCACAAACACTGACATGTCTCCGTGTTTTGCAAACGGACACACGGTCCATGAAAACACGCTGACATCTGCAGAGACACATTTATTTTAACCCCTTAGTGACAGAGCCAATTTGGTACTTAATGACCAGGCAGATTTTTGCAATTCTGACCACTGTCACTTTATGAGGTTATAACTCTGGAACGCTTCAACGGATCCCGCTGATTCTGAGACTGTTTTTTCATGACGTATTGTACTTCATGATAGTGGTAACGTTTCTTCGATATTACTTGCGATTATTTATGAAAAAAGCGGAAATATGGCGAAAAGTTTTAAAATTTTGCAATTTTCAAACTTTGTATTTTTATGCCCTTAAATCAGAGAGATATGTCACGAAAGATAGTTAATAAATAACATTTCCCACATGTCTACTTTACATCAGCACAATTTTGGAAACAAAATTTTTTTTTGTTAGGGAGTTATAAGGGTTAAAAGTTGACCAGCAATTTCTCATTTTTACAACACCATTTTTTTTTAGGGACCACATCACATTTGAAGTCATTTTGAGGGGTCTATATGATAGAAAATAATGAAGTGTGACACCATTCTAAAAACTACACCCCTCAAGGTTCTCAAAACCACATTCAAGAAGTTTATTAACCCTTTACGTGCTTCACAGGAACTGAAACAATGTGGAAGGAAAAAATGAACATTTAACTTTTTTTTGCAAACATCTTAATTCAGAACCATTTTTTTTATTTTCACAAGTGTAAAAACAGAAATGTAACCATAAATTTTGTTTTGCAATTTCTCCTGAATACGCCAATACCCCATATTTGGGGGTAAACCACTGTTTGGGCGCACCGCAGAGCTTGGAGGTGAAGGAGCGCCGTTTGACTTTTTCAATGTAGAATTGGCTGGAATTGAGATTGGACGCCATGTCGCGTTTGGAGAGCCTCTGATGTGCCTAAACAGTGGAAACCCCCCACAAGTGACCCCATTTTGGAAACTAGACCCCTTAAGGAACATATCTAGATGTGTGGTGAGCACTTTAAACCCCCATGTGCTTCTTCACAGAAATTTATAATGTAGAGCCGTGAAAAAAAAAATGGCATTTTTTCTACAAAAATGATCTTTTTGCCCACAAATTTTTATTTTCACAAGGGTAACAGGAGAAATTAGACCACAAAAGTTGTTGTGCAATTTCTCCTGAGTACGCTGATACCCAATATGTGGGGATAAACCACTGTTAGGGCGCACCGCAGAGCTTTGAAGAGAAGGAGTGCCGTTTTACTTTTTCAATGTAGAATTGGCTGGAATTGAGATTGGACGCCATGTCGCGTTTGGAGAGCCCCTGATGTGCCTAAACAGTGGAAACCCCCCACAAGTGACACCATTTTGGAAACTAGACCCCTTAAGGAACTTATCTAGATGTGTGGCGAGCACTTTGAACCCCCATGTGCTTCACAGAAGTTTATAACGTAGAGCCGTGAAAATAAAAAATCGCTTTTGTTTACACAAAAATGATCTTTTCGCCCACAAATTCTTATTTTCACAGGGGTAACAGGAGAAATTAGACCACTAACGTTGTTGTGCAATTTCTCCTGAGTACGTTGATACCCAATATGTGGGGGTAAACCACTGTTTGGGCACACCGCAGAGCTTGGAAGAGAAAGAGTGCCGTTTTACTTTTTCAATGTAGAATTGGCTGGAATTGAGATCGGACGCCATGTCGCGTTTGGAGAGCCCCTGATGTGCCTAAACAGTAGAAATCCCCCACAAGTGACCCCATTTTGGAAACTAGACCCCCCATGGAACTTACCAAGATGTGTGGTGAGAACCTTGAATGCCCAAGTGCTTCACAGAAGTTTATAATGCAAAGTCGTGAAAATAAAAAATATTTTTTTTTTTCCACAAAAAAGATTTTTTAGCCCCCAAGTTTTTATTTTCACAAGGGTAACAAGAGAAATTGGACCACAAACGTTGTAGTCCAATTTGTCCTGAGTATGCTGGTACCCCATATGTGGGGGTAAACCACTGTTTCGGCGCACGGCAGAGCTCGGAAGGAAGGAGCGCAGTTTTGGAATGCAGACTTTGATAGAATGGTCTGCGGGTATTATGTTGCGTTTGCAGAGCCCCTGATGTACCTAACCAGTAGAAACCCTCCACAAGTGACCCCATTTTGGAAACTAGACCCCCCAAGGAACTTATTTAGATGTGTGGTGAGAACTTTGAATGCCCAAGTGCTTCACAGAAGTTTAGAATGCAGAGTCGTGAAAATAAAAAATATTTTTTTTTCCACAAAAAAGATATTGTAGCCCCCAAGTTTTTATTTTCACAAGGGTAACAGGAGAAATTGGACTGTAATAGTTGTTGTCCAATTTATCCCGAGTACGCTGATGTACCATATGTGGGGGTAAACCACTGTTTGGGCGCACGGCAGAGCTCGGAAGGGAAGGAGCGCCTTTTTGGAATGCAGACTTTGATAGAATGGTCTGTGGGCATTATGTTGCGATTGCAGAGCCCCTGATGTACCTAAACTGTAGTAACCCCCCACAAGTGACCCCATTTTGGAAACTAGACCCCCCAAGGAACTTATCTAGATGTGTGGTGAGAACTTTGAATGCCCAAGTGCTTCACAGAAGTTTAGGATGCAGAGTCGTGAAAATAAAAAATATTTTTTTTTTCACAAAAAAGATATTGTAGCCCCCAAGTTTTTATTTTCACAAGGGTAACAGGAGAAATTGGACCACTAAAGTTGTTGTCCAATTTATCCTGAGTATGCTGATGCCCCATATGTGGGAGTATACCACTGTTTGGGCGCACGGCAGAGCTCGGAAAGGAAGGAGCGCCATTTTGGAATGCAGACTTAGATAGAATGGTCTGTGGGCGTTATGTTGCGTTTGCAAAGCCCCTGATGTACCTAAACAGTAGTAACCCCCCACAAGTGACCCCGTTTTGGAAACTAGACCCCCCAAGGAACTTATATAGATGCGTGGTGAGAACTTTGAATGCCCAAGTGCTTCACAGAAGTTTATAATGCAGAGTCATAAAAAAAAAATATATATATATATATATATTTTTCCACAAAAAAGATTTGTAGCCCCCAAGTTTTTATTTTCACAAGGATAACAAGAGAAATTGGACCCCAGAAGTTGTTGTCCAATTTATCCCGAGTACGCTGATGCCCCATATGTGGGGGTAACCCACTGTTTGGGCGCACGGCAGAGCTCAGAAGGGAGGGAGCACCATTTGACTTTTTGAGCGCAAAATTGGCTGTCGTGTTTGGAGACCCCCTGATGTACCTAAACAGTGGAAACCCCCCAATTCTAGCTCCAACCCTAACCCCAACACACCCCTAACCCTAATTCCAACCTGATCCATAATCCTAATCACTAACCCTAACCATAATCACAACCCTTACCCCAAAACAACCCTAATGTCAACCCTAACCATAACCCTAATCAAAACCCTAAATCCAACACACCCCTAATCCTAATCTCAACCCTAACCTCAAACCTAACCCTAATCCCAATACACCCCTAATCACAACCCTAACCTTAACCCTAATCCCAAACCTAACCCTAATCCCAAGCGTAACCCTAATGCCAACCCTAACCATAATACCAACTCTAATCCAAGCCCTAACCCTAATCCCAAATCTAACCCTAACTTTAGCCTCAACCCTAGCCCTAACTTTAGCCCCAACCCTAACCCTAGCCCTAAGGCTACTTTCACACTTGCGTCGTTTGGCATTCCGTCGCAATCCGTCGTTTTGGACAAGAAACGGATCCTGCAAATGTGCCCGCAGGATTCGTTTTTTGCCCATAGACTTACATTGCCGACGGATCGTGACGGATGGCCACACGTCGCGTCTGTCGTGCACTGGATCAGTTGTGTTTTGGCGGAGCATCGGCACAAAAAACGTTCAATGAAACGTTTTTTCGTACGTCGCATCCGCCATTTCTGACCGCGCATGCGTGGCCGTAACTCCGCCCCCTCCTCCCCAGGACATAGATTGGGCAGCGGATGCGTTGAAAAACTACAGCTGCTGCCCACATTGTGCACAATTTTCACAACGTGCGTCGGTATGTCGGGCCCCATACCGACGTAAGTGTGAAAAAAGCCTAACCCTAAATTTAGCCCCAACCCTAACCCTAAATTTAGCCCCAACCCTAACCCTAAATTTAGCCCCAACCCTAGCCCTACCCCTACCCCTATCCCTAACCCTAGCCCTACCCCTAACCCTACCCCTAACCCTACCCCTAACCCTAACCCTACCCCTACTCCTAACCCTAACCCTACCCCTAACCCTAATTTTAGCCCCAACTGCTGTTCTCCTGCCGGCCGACAGATGGAGACAGATGGCGGGCGCACTGCGCATGCGCCCGCCATTCTCTTCTGCCGGCGGCCAGGAGGAGCAGCAGGAGGACCCAGGGACACAGGTGAGTATGGCAGGGTCCCCGAATCCCCCTATTTCTCTGTCCTCTGATGTGCGATCACATCAGAGGACAGAGAATTACACTTTACTTTTTTTTTTTTTTTTTTTGCGGTCGCCGGTAAACAGTTAATTACCGGCGATCGCAAAACAGGGGTCGGTAAAACTGACCCCGATCATGCTCTTTGGGGTCTCGGCTACCCCCCGCAGCCGAGACCCCAAAGATTCTCGCGGGGCCGGCCGGCGGGCGCACTGCGCATGCGCCCGCCATTTTGAAGATGGCGACGCCCACCGGGAGACACGAGGAGCACCGGGGGAGCTAGGTGAGTATCGGGGGGCCACCTGGGACCCCTTTTCTCTGTCCTCCGATGTGCGATCACATTGGAGGACAGAGAAATCAAAAAGAGATCGCGTTTTTTTTTTTTTGCGATCGCCGGTAAACGGTTAATTACCGGCGATCGCAAATGCGGGGTGGGTTAAAACCCCCCCGAATCATGTTCTCTGGGGTCTCGGCTACCCCCGGCAGCCGAGACCCCAGAGAAAATCGGCCTCTGGGGGGCGCTATTCACTTTTTCCACAGCGCCGTTAACGGCGCTGTGGTTTAAGTACCCTTAGCGGCCGCCGTTAAAAGGCGTATCGGTGGTCGCTAAGGGGTTAATGTGTTTACGTGAGTCAGTGTCTCCGGTACATGAGGAAACTGTCACCACACATACCCGAGCCACTGACGTGTGAAACTGACATAATTTGGTGTTTGCCTTGTTTGTTTGACTTTGGGTTAGGATAGGGGTGATGTTAATATATATCCAAATTTTGAAACATTTGTGCTGTAAAGGAAACCTCTTAACTCCAACATGGAAGTAGAGCTAAGCCCACCGGCATCAGGGACTTATCTACCCATTCTGGTGTACTGTAGATAAGCCCCCGATGTATCCTCAAAGATGATTAAAAGAGGTTAGATATTACTCACCCAGGGTCGGTACCGATCCAATGGGCGTGGTGGTCCGGTACAGCCCCTCCCATCTTGTTATGATGGCGTCCTCTTGTATTCACGCTGCGGCTTATCTCCTTGTTGAGGGCACAGCAACGTACTGCAGTAATGCAACATACTGTCCTCAACAGGGCAGACAAAGTAAGCCTGCGCCGGAGCCGCAGCATGAATGCAAGAGGACGTCATCACAACAAGATGGGAGACGCTGGACCGGACCGCGATGCCCATCGGACCGGTACCGCCCCTGTGTCAGTATAATCTAACCTCTTTTGATCATCTTTGAGGAAACATCGAGGGCTTATCTACAGTATTACAGAATGCTGTAGATAAGCCCCTGATGCTGGTGGGCTTAGGTAATCTTCCATTTTGGGGGTGACAGGTTCCCTTTAAGATCACTTATCAGTTGGATATAGTATGTAATGACACTATTCTATTCATTGTAGGTTCGCGATATACCTTGTATATGGGATGCCGCTGATGTGTCCTACAAAGACAAATATTTCCGAGACCATTGCTGGACCAAGATTCTGAGGGACCTTTATCCGGAGTGGGATTCCCTGTCCATTGCAAACCAATTGGAAATTGGTAATTATAATGTTACCGATTATTATTAGAGTTTATTATAAATTTACTTTGACTATATATATATATATATATATATATATATATATATATATATATATATATATATATATATATATATGTTTTTTTTTCTTAGAAAAACATGTCAAGCAAAGACGGAGGTCAGTTCGGGACCGGTTCAACAAATTTATAAATACATGTGACCGTAGTGGATAATCACCAAGCCGCAAAACCTTTCCATTTTCCGATGAGCTGCAATTCCTGCTCACAAGCCGGACTTTGCGGAGGTAGCTTATAAACCACTAATATATATGTAGCCTCATCAATGTTGTCATGTGGTGTAGCACAGTTGGCTGCGTATTGAACGCTGTGTCCTGCCGCAGCGTTCAATACACAGCATCCAGATGTTATACCATAGTCAAGAGAGGATTTTCAGAAATCCTGTCTGCACTATGATTCCAAAGATGGAGTTGTGAGTAGTAGGGTTGAGCGAAACGGGTCGAACATTTTCAAAAGTCGCCGACTTTTGGCTAAGTCGGGGTTTCATGAAACCCGATCCGACCCCTGTGCGGGGTCGGCCATGCGGTACGCGACTTTCGCGCCAAAGTCGCGTTTCAATGACGCGAAAAGCGCCATTTCTCAGCCAATGAAGGTAAACGCAGAGTGTGGGCAGCGTGATGACATAGGTCCTGGTCCCCACCATCTTAGAGAAGGGCATTGCAGTGATTGGCTTGCTGTCTGCGACGTCACAGGGGCTATAAAGAGGCGTTCCCGCCGACCGCCATCTTACTGCTGCTGATCTGAGCTTAGGGAGAGGTTGCTGCCGCTTTGTCAGAAGCAGGGATAGCGTTAGGCAGGGTCCATTAACCACAAAACCGCTTGTGCTGCAGCGATTTGCACTGTCCAACACCACCCTCGGTGTGCAGGGACAGTGGAAGTTTTTTTTTTTTTTTTTCCCCTCAGCGCTGTAGCTCATTGGGCTGCCCTAGAAGGCTCCCTGATAGCTGCATTGCTGTGTGTACGCCGCTGTGCAAACCAACTGCTTTTTTCAAAGCACAAATCCTCTTGTTCCTTCCTTTCTGCACAGCTATCTTTTTTGTTTGTCCACACTTTTTATTTCATTTGTGCATCAGTCCACTCCTTATTGCTGCCTGCCATACCTGGCTGAGATTACTGCAGGCAGGGAGATAGTAGCTGCCTGCCATACCTGGCTGAGATTACTGCAGGCAGGGAGATAGTAATTGTAGGACATTCCCTGTTTTTTTTTTTTTTTTTTTTTTTTGGTGGGAGATTAAGATTGGCAATTTGGCATTTCTGCTAGAGTGCCATCCCTGTGTGTGCCATCTCTCTCACATAGTGGGCCATAGAAAGCCTTTTCATTTTTCTGTATTTTTTTTTGTGGGGTGTATAAATTCTCCCTGATAAAAATACAGTGGGAGATTAATATTGGCCTTTGGGCTTGTGTGCCAGTCCTGAGTGTGCCATCTCTCTCACAAATAGTGGGCCATAGAAAGCCTATTTTTTTTTTTTTGGGGTTTTATAAATTCTCCCTGAAAAAAAGGGAGATTAATATTGGCCTCTGGGCTTGTGTGCCAGTTGTGAGCGTGCCATCTGTGCCAGTCCTGAGCGTGCCATCTCTCTCACAAATTGTGGGCCATAGAAAGCCTATTTAATTTTTTTTTTGGTTTTATAAATTTTCCCTGAAAAAAGGGAGATTAATATTGGCCTCTGGGCTTGTGTGCCAGTTGTGAGCGTGCCATCTGTGCCAGCCCTGAGCGTGCCATCTCTCTCACAAATAGTGGGCCATAGAAAGCCTATTTAATTTTTTTTTTTGGTTTTATAAATTCTCCCTGAAAAAAAGGGAGATTAATATTGGCCTCTGGGGTTGTGTGCCAGTTGTGAGCGTGCCATCTGTGCCAGTCCTGAGCGTGCCATCTCTCTCACAAATAGTGGGCCATAGAAAGCCTATTTAATTTTTTTTTTGGTTTTATAAATTTTCCCTGAAAAAAGGGAGATTAATATTGGCCTCTGGGCTTGTGTGCCAGTTGTGAGCGTGCCATCTGTGCCAGTCCTGAGTGTGCCATCTCTCTCACAAATAGTGGGCCATAGAAAGCCCATTTAATTTTTTTTTTGGTTTTATAAATTTTCCCTGAAAAAAGGGAGATTAATATTGGCCTCTGGGCTTGTGTGCCAGTTGTGAGCGTGCCATCTGTGCCAGTCCTGAGCGTGCCATCTCTCTCACAAATAGTGGGCCATAGAAAGCCTATTTAATTTTTTTTTTGGTTTTATAAATTTTCCCTGAAAAAAGGGAGATTAATATTGGCCTCTGGGCTTGTGTGCCAGTTGTGAGCGTGCCATCTGTGCCAGTCCTGAGCGTGCCATCTCTCTCACAAATAGTGGGCCATAGAAAGCCTATTTAAATATTTTTTTGGTTTTATAAATTCTCCCAGAAAAAAAGGGAGATTAATATTGGCCTCTGGGCTTCTGTGCCAGTCCTGAGCGTGCCATCTGTGCCAGTCCTGAGCGTCCCATCTCTCTCACAAATAGTGGGCCATAGAAAGCCTATTTTTTTTTTTTTTTTGGGTTTTAGAAATTCTCCCTGAAAAAAAAAGGGAGATTAATATTGCCCTTTGGGCTTGTGTGCCAGTACTAAGCGTGCCATCTCTCTCTCTCTCTCAGTCAGTGGGCCATAGAACGCCTATTTTTGGTTTTATTTGTTTTCTAAATTCTCCCTGAAAAAATCATTTTATTTTATTTGGTTTCTAAATTCTTCCTGATAAAATCATATTTTTTTTATTATTTTTTTTTCTAAAGTCTCCCTGAAAAAAAAAAAAAAAAAAAAAACAGTGGGAGATTAATATTGGCCTTTCTGCTTGTGTGCCAGTCTTGACTCCTGGGTGCGTCATCTCTCAGTCAGTGGGCCATAGAACGCCTATTTTTGTTTTTATTTGTTTTATAAATTCTCCCTGAAAAAATCATTTTATTTTATTTGGTTTCTAAATTCTTCCTGATAAAATCATATTTTTTTTATTATTTTTTTTTCTAAAGTCTCCCTGAAAAAAAAAAAAAAAAAACAACCAAAAAAAACAGTGGGAGATTAATATTGGCCTTTCTGCTTGTGTGCCAGTCTTGACTCCTGGGTGTGCCATCTCTCTCTCTCTCTCTCTCTCTCCAATTGTGGTCCATAGAAAGCCTATATTTTTTTTCCTTGATTTGGGTTCCAAAATCTACCAGAGAAAATAACTACATCAATCATTGGTAGAAAAATATTGGCCTCTGGGCTTGTGTGCCACTCCTGACTCCTGTGTGCGTCATCTCTCAGTCAGTGGGCCATAGAACGCCTATTTTTGTTTTTATTTGTTTTATAAATTCTCCCTGAAAAAATCATTTTATTTTATTTGGTTTCTAAATTCTTCCTGATAAAATCATATTTTTTTTATTATTTTTTTTTCTAAAGTCTCCCTGAAAAAACAAACAAACAAACAAACAAAAAAAACAGTGGGAGATTAATATTGGCCTTTCTGCTTGTGTGCCAGTCTTGACTCCTGGGTGTGCCATCTCTCTCTCTCTCTCTCTCTCTCTCCAATTGTGGTCCATAGAAAGCCTATATTTTTTTCCTTGATTTGGGTTCCAAAATCTACCAGAGAAAATAACTACATCAATCATTGGTAGAAAAATATTGGCCTCTGGGCTTGTGTGCCACTCCTGACTCCTGTGTGCGTCATCTCTCAGTCAGTGGGCCATAGAACGCCTATTTTTGTTTTTATTTGTTTTATAAATTCTCCCTGAAAAAATCATTTTATTTTATTTGGTTTCTAAATTCTTCCTGATAAAATCATATTTTTTTTATTATTTTTTTTTCTAAAGTCTCCCTGAAAAAAAAAAAAAAAAAACAACCAAAAAAAACAGTGGGAGATTAATATTGGCCTTTCTGCTTGTGTGCCAGTCTTGACTCCTGGGTGTGCCATCTCTCTCGCTCTCTCTCTCTCTCCAATTGTGGTCCATAGAAAGCCTATATTTTTTTTCCTTGATTTGGGTTCCAAAATCTACCAGAGAAAATAACTACATCAATCATTGGTAGAAAAATATTGGCCTCTGGGCTTGTGTGCCACTCCTGACTCCTGTGTGCGTCATCTCTCAGTCAGTGGGCCATAGAACGCCTATTTTTGTTTTTATTTGTTTTATAAATTCACCCTGAAAAAATCATTTTATTTTATTTGGTTTCTAAATTCTTCCTGATAAAATCATATTTTTTTTATTATTTTTTTTTCTAAAGTCTCCCTGAAAAAAAAAAAAAAAAAAAAAAAACCCCAAAAAAATGGGAGATTAATATTGGCCTTTCTGCTTGTGTGCCAGTCTTGACTCCTGGGTGTGCCATCTCTCTCTCTCTCTCTCTCCCCAATTGTGGTCCATAGAAAGCCTATATTTTTTTTCCTTGATTTGGGTTCCAAAATCTACCAGAGAAAATAACTCCATCAATCATTGGTAGAAAAATATTGGCCTCTGGGCTTGTGTGCCACTCCTGATTCCTGTGTGCGTCATCTCTCACTCAGTGGCCCATAGAAAGCATATAGTTTGTTACATTTGTTTTCTAAATTCTCCCTGCAAAAATCTATTTTTTTTTTGGGGGGGGGTTTCTAAAGTGTTCCTGAAAAAAATAAAAATAAAAAAAAAATAATAGTGTGACATTAATATTAACATTTGTGCTTCAGTGACAGTCCTGCGTGTGGGGCATCTCTCTAATTTGCAGCCACCAAAAAAAGAGTGTGTAACATTGGGCCTGATTTTCGCTGTGGTCTCACCAACCTGTAAAGGGGTAGCTAAATCATACTGAAGTTATAGCTCACCGTGTAAGTTGTGTGACTGCAACAAATAACGTTAGTTTGGTTACGTTTTTAAAACAATGAGGAAGTCTAGTGGAAGAGGTCGTGGCCGGGGGCGTTCATTGTCAGCTGGTAATGAGGGTAGTGGTAGTGGTGGAGCATCAGGTGGTCGTGGGGAAAAAAATATTGCACCTAAGTCTGGAGCTGTGGAGCCAGGTTCGTCGTCCGGCTACACAAGGCCTCGAACGCTCCCTTTTCTGGGATTAGGAAAACCGCTTTTAAAGCCGGAGCAGCAAGAGCAAGTTTTGGCTTATCTTGCTGACTCAGCCTCTAGCTCTTTTGCCTCCTCTCGTGAAACTGGTAAAAGTAAAAGCAGCGCGTCGTTAGTGGATGTTCACGGTCAGGGACAAGTCACTTCCTTGTCCTCTTCAGCAAAAACAACAACAGAGAAGAATGCAGCAGGCGACACAACGGGTTACTCCATGGAGCTCTTTACACATACCGTCCCTGGCTTAGAAAGTGAAGCAGTTAACAGTCCATGCCCATTACAAGTTGAATCTGACATGGAGTGCACTGACGCACAGCCACAGCCAGACTACTATGCTGGTCCTTTGACTCAGACCACAACATTGCCCTCGCAGGGTGCTGATCAAGAATCAGACCCTGATGAGACTATGTTGCCCCATCACGAACGCTATACCACCGAACGACACGGTGACACAGACGAAGTTGCGCAGGAGGTACAAGAAGAGTTATTAGATGACCCAGTTCTTGACCCCGATTGGCAGCCATTGGGGGAACAGGGTGCAGGCGGCAGCAGTTCTGAAGCAGAGGAGGAGGAGGGGCCGCAGCAGGCATCAACATCGCCACAGGTTCCATCTGCCGGGCCCGTATCTTGCCCAAAACGCGTGGCAAAGCCAAAACCTGGTGGAGGACAGCGTGGCCATCCGGTTAAAGCTCAGTCTGCAATGCCTGAAAAGGTATCCGATGCTAGAAAGAGTGCAGTCTGGCATTTTTTTAAACAACATCCAATTGATCAGCGCAAAGTCATCTGTCAAAAATGTTCTACTTCCTTAAGCAGAGGTCAGAATCTGAAAAGTCTCAATACTAGTTGCATGCATAGACATTTAACCACCATGCATTTGAAAGCTTGGACTAACTACCAAACGTCCCTTAAGGTTGTTGCACCCTCGGCCAATGAAGCTAGTCATCAACGCAACATCCCTTCCGGCAGTGTAGGACCACCATTTAGCGCACCACCTGCTGTATCTGTGCAGGTATCTTTGCCAGGCCAAAGCAGTCAGGGTCAGGGAATCACCAGTTTCGTAGTAGGAAACACTGCATCTAGGGCACCGGCGGCAACAATACCATCTCCCACCGTCTCTCAGTCTGCCATGTCCACCGGCACCCCCGCTAGTTCCACGATCTCCAGCTCTCCAGTCCAGCTCACCCTACATGAGACTATGGTTAGAAAAAGGAAATACTTAGCCTCGCATCCGCGTACACAGGGTTTGAACGCCCACATAGCTAGACTAATCTCGTTAGAGATGATGCCCTACTGGTTAGTTGAAAGCTAAGCTTTCAAAGACCTGATGGACTACGCTGTACCACGCTACGAGCTACCCAGTCGACACTTTTTTTCCAGAAAAGCCATCCCAGCCCTCCACCAGCATGTTAAAGAGCGCATCGTCCATGCACTAAGGCAATCTGTGAGCACAAAGGTGCACCTGACAACAGATGCATGGACCAGTAGGCGTGGCCAGGGACGTTACGTGTCCATCACGGCACACTGGGTAAATGTGGTGGATTCAGGGTCCACAGGGGACAGCAAGTTTGGGACAGTTCTGCCTAGCCCACGGTCTAGTAAACAGTTGTCTGTAGCCGTTCGCACCCCCTCCTCCTCCTCCTCCTCCTCGTCCTCCTGCAGAAGCAAGAGCTCGTCCACAGACCGCAGTCGCACAAACACTCCATCCGCACCTGCCACTGTTGCACACCAGGTCTCCCATTATGGGGCAGCTACTGGCAAACGTCAGCAGGCTGTATTGGCTATGAAGTGTTTGGGCGACAATAGACACACCGCGGAAGTTCTGTCCGAGTTCTTGCAGCAAGAAACGCAGTCGTGGCTGGGCACTGTAGATCTTGAGGCAGGCAAGGTAGTGAGTGATAACGGAAGGAATTTCATGGCTGCCATCTCCCTTTCCCAACTGAAACACATTCCTTGCCTGGCTCACACCTTAAACCTGGTGGTGCAGTGCTTCCTGAAAAGTTATCCGAGGTTATCCGACCTGCTCCTCAAAGTGCGTGGACTTTGCGCACATATCCGCCGTTCGCCTGTACACTCCAGCCGTATGCAGACCTATCAGCGTTCTTTGAACCTTCCCCAGCATCGCCTAATCATAGACGTTGCAACAAGGTGGAACTCAACACTGCACATGCTTCAGAGACTGTGCGAACAGAGGCGGGCTGTTATGTTTTTGTGGGAGGATACACATACACGGGCAGGCAGTAGGATGGCAGACATGGAGTTGTCAGGTGTGCAGTGGTCGAAGATTCAAGACATGTGTCAAGTCCTTCAGTGTTTTGAGGAATGCACACGGCTGGTTAGTGCAGACAACGCCATAATAAGCATGAACATCCCCCTAATGCGTCTGCTGATGCAAAGTTTGACGCACATAAAGGATCAGGCGTCTGCACCAGAGGAAGAGGAAAGCCTTGATGACAGTCAGCGATTGTCTGGTCAGGGCAGTGTACATGACGAGGTACCGGGCGAAGAGGAGGTGGAGGATGAGGAGGATGATGGGGATGAGTATATTTTTAATGAGGAAGCTTTCCCGGGGGCACGGGAAATTGGTGGCGTGGCAAGGCCGGGTTCTGGTTTTTTGAGGGACACAAGTGACGTAGATTTGCCTGCAACTGCCCCTCAACCAAGCACAACCGCAGATTTGACAACGGGAACTTTGACCCACATGGCGGATTATGCCTTGCGTATCCTCAAAAGGGACACACGCATTACAAAAATGATGAACGATGACGATTACTGGTTGGCCTGCCTCCTTGATCCTCGCTATAAAGGCAAATTGCAAAATATTATGCCACATGAGAACTTGGAACTAATATTAGCAACAAAACAATCAACTCTTGTTGACCGTTTGCTTCTGGCATTCCCTGCACACAGCGCCCGTGATCGTTCTCACACGAGCTCCAGGGGCCAGCAGACTAGAGGTGTTAGAGGGGCAGAAATCAGAAGTGGCGTTGGCCAGAGGGGTTTTCTGACCAGGTTGTGGAGTGATTTTTCTATGACCGCAGACAGGACAGGTACTGCAGCATCAATTCAAAGTGACAGGAGACAACATTTGTCCAGTATGGTTACAAACTATTTTTCATCCCTTATCGACGTTCTCCCTCAACCGTCATTCCCATTTGATTACTGGGCATCCAAATTAGACACCTGGCCAGAATTGGCAGAATATGCATTGCAGGAGCTTGCTTGCCCGGCAGCTAGTGTCCTATCAGAAAGAGTATTCAGTGCTGCAGGTTCAATACTAACAGAAAAAAGGACTCGTCTGGCTACCCAAAATGTAGATGATCTAACCTTCATTAAAATGAACCACAACTGGATTTCAAAATCTTTTGCCCCACCCTGCCCGGCTGACACCTAGCTTTCCTATGAAAAGGTCTTGCCTGTGGACTATTCTGAATGACTTTTCCAATCTCGTAATTTTCTTCACCTGATTGTCCAGCATACGACATGTTTCCACCTCACGAAATGGCCAAACTCCCCACACGGGGCCGTGCTATCGCCACTTTGCGCTTGGACCCTTGAGAGTGCTGTTTGTCTGAAGAGGTGGGTGTGGCCGCTTTTGGTCGACGGCACTGCCACTGGGTCCCTCATAGTACAATAAAGTGTCTCTGGCGGTGGTGGTGCGCACCCAACGTCAGACACACCGTTGTAATATGAGGGGCCCTGTGCCTGTACCGCCGGCCACAAGACAGTTCCCCCCCCCAGCTCAAACAGTGCTCTACCACTAGCAAAATTATCTCTCACAGCTTCACCAATGTGTAGTCTAGGCGCTGACATCCTTCAATGCCTGGCACTGACAATACCATTGTTTTGACATTTTTGTTATGTTAGGCCTTCGAAGCCTGTCTGCGGTCCCTTCTTTCTACAACTACTACACTGACCAGGCCACTGCTGGCCGTGTTACCCTGGAACCAATTTAAAAGTGCCTACAGTCAGCCCAATTTTGTTATGTTAGGCCTTCGAAGACTGTCTGCCGTCACTCCTTCCACTAGACTTCCACTGACCAGACCACTGCTGCCCGTGTACCCCTGGAACCAATTTAAAAGTGCCTACAGCCAGCCCAAGTTTGTTATGTTAGGCCTTGGAAGCCTGTCTGCGGTCACTCCTTCCACTAGACTTCCACTGACCAGACCACTGCTGCCCGTGTACCCCTGGAACCAATTTAAAAGTGCCTACAGCCAGCCCAAGTTTGTTATGTTAGGCCTTCGAAGCCTGTCTGCGGTCACTCCTTCCACTAGACTTCCACAGACCAGACCACTGCTGCCCGTGTACCCCTGGAACCAATTTAAAAGTGCCTACAGCCAGCCCAAGTTTGTTATGTTAGGCCTTGGAAGCCTGTCTGCGGTCACTCCTTCCACTAGACTTCCACTGACCATACACTGCTGCCCATGTACCCCTGGAACAAATTTAAAAGTGCCTACAGCCAGCCCAAGTTTGTTATGTTAGGCCTTCGAAGCCTGTCTGCGTCCCGTTCTTTCAACTACAACTACACTGACCAGGCCACTGATGGCCGTGTTCCCCTGGAACCAATTTTAACTTTCCTACAGCCAGCCCTATGTTATTATGTTAGGCCTTCGAAGCCTGTCTGCGTCCCGTTCTTTCAACTACAACTACACTGACCAGGCCACTGATGGCCGTGTTCCCCTGGAACCAATTTTAACTTGCCTACAGCCAGCCCAATGTTAGGCCTTTGATGCCTGTCTGCCGTCACTCCTTCCACTAGGCCTCCACTGACCTGTCTATTGCTGCCCGTGTACCCCTTGAACCAACATCATTAAATATAAAAAAAATTAATTTGATTATAAAAAATAAGATCGTGTTGAGATCTCAAATGCAGACATTTTAACAATCAAAACAAACACACAACAAATATCTGGAACTGTACTACAAAGGTCCAACAGCTACAATTTCTTTCTCCTGCAAGAAGTTAACTGAAAGTTTTTTGGAGTTGTTAACACAGATATGGCATCCACCGAGTGTTGTCCTGTCGCGTCTCCTTTAAATTATTTCCAATAAGATGTTAAACTATTAATTTAATAAAATCAATAATTAAAAAAATAATTGAGTAAGTCAAAAGCACATTGCAAATAAACATTAATTACAAATCAAGAAGCATGGCGCGTCCGAGGGTGAGTAGATACCGAATAAGAATATAATCACCCTCGGACGCGCAATGCTTATTTAAAACAGCCTTCCTTCCTAAGAATCAGCCCTTCCGTGGTGTAGAGAGAGGTTGTGTTACACTCCAAGGTGTTCCCCAGGTTGCCTTTCCTGAGCTTCGATCTTCCGGCTCTCGTTTAGTAGCTGTTGGAAACTACGCTGCATTAGGCCTACTAATTGTGTATGGGTGAAACAGTGGCGCATCTGCGGTCCCTCCTTCCACTAGGCCTCCACTGACCTGTCTACTGCGGCCCGTGTACCCCTTGAACCAACCTAATAAAATATTTAAAAAATTAATTTGATTATAAAAAATAAGATCGTGTTGAGATCTCAAATGCAGACATTTTAACAATCAAAACAAACACACAACAAATATCTGGAACTGTACTACAAAGGTCCAACAGCTACAATTTCTTTCTCCTGCAAGAAGTTAACTGAAAGTTTTTTGGAGTTGTTAACACAGATATGGCATCCACCGAGTGTTGTCCTGTCGCGTCTCCTTTAAATTATTTCCAATAAGATGTTAAACTATTAATTTAATAAAATCAATAATTAAAAAAATAATTGAGTAAGTCAAAAGCACATTGCAAATAAACATTAATTACAAATCAAGAAGCATGGCGCGTCCGAGGGTGAGTAGATACCGAATAAGAATATAATCACCCTCGGACGCACAATGCTTATTTACAACAGCCTTCCTTCCTAAGAATCAGCCCTTTCGTGGTGTAGAGAGAGGTTGTGTTACACTCCAAGGTGTTCCCCGGGTTGCCTTTCATGAGCTTCGATCTTCAGGCTCTCGTTTAGTAGTTGGTGGAAACTACGCTGCATTAGGCCTACAAATTTGGTATGGGGTGTAGAGACAGGTTGTGTTACACTCCAAGGTTTTCACCAGGTTGCCTTTCCTGAGCTTCGATCTTCATGCTCTCGTTTAGTAGGTGTCGGAAAGTAGGCTGCATTAGGCCTAAAAAATGGGGAATGGGGTGGAGAGAGATGGTGTGTTACACTCCAAGGTGTTCCCCAGGTTGCCTTTCCTGAGCTTCGATCTTCATGCTCTCGTTTAGTAGGTGTCGGAAAGTAGGCTGCATTAGGCCTAAAAAATGGGGAATGGGGTGGAGAGAGATGGTGTGTTACACTCCAAGGTGTTCCCCAGGTTTCCTTGCCATTGCTTCGGTCTTCCGACTCTCGTTTAGTAGTTGTAGAAAAGTACACTGCATTAGGCCTAAAAAATGGGTATGGGGTGGAGAGAGATGGTGTGTTACACTCCAAGGTGTTCCCCAGGTTGCCTTTCCTGAGCTTCGATCTTCATGCTCTCGTTTAGTAGGTGTCGGAAAGTAGGCTGCATTAGGCCTACAAATTGGGTATGGGGTGGAGAGAGATGGTGTGTTACACTCCAAGGTGTTCCCCAGGTTGCCTTTCCTGAGCTTCGATCTTCATGCTCTCGTTTAGTAGGTGTCGGAAAGTAGGCTGCATTAGGCCTACAAATTGGGTATGGGGTGGAGAGAGATGGTGTGTTACACTCCAAGGTGTTCCCCAGGTTTCCTTGCCATTGCTTCGGTCTTCCGACTCTCGTTTAGTAGTTGTAGAAAAGTACACAGCATTAGGCCTACAAAATGGGTATGGGGTGGAGAGAGATGGTGTGTTACACTCCAAGGTGTTCCCCAGGTTGCCTTTCCTGAGCTTCGATCTTCATGCTCTCGTTTAGTAGGTGTCGGAAAGTAGGCTGCATTAGGCCTAAAAAATGGGGAATGGGGTGGAGAGAGATGGTGTGTTACACTCCAAGGTGTTCCCCAGGTTTCCTTGCCATTGCTTCGGTCTTCCGACTCTCGTTTAGTAGTTGTAGAAAAGTACACTGCATTAGGCCTAAAAAATGGGTATGGGGTGGAGAGAGATGGTGTGTTACACTCCAAGGTGTTCCCCAGGTTGCCTTTCCTGAACTTCGATCTTCATGCTCTCGTTTAGTAGGTGTCGGAAAGTAGGCTGCATTAGGCCTACAAATTGGGTATGGGGTGGAGAGAGATGGTGTGTTACACTCCAAGGTGTTCCCCAGGTTTCCTTGCCATTGCTTCGGTCTTCCGACTCTCGTTTAGTAGTTGTAGAAAAGTACACAGCATTAGGCCTACAAAATGGGTATGGGGTGGAGAGAGATGGTGTGTTACACTCCAAGGTGTTCCCCAGGTTGCCTTTCCTGAGCTTCTATCTTCAGGCTCTCATTAAATTGTGGTTAAATGGAACAACTGCATTTGGCGTACTAGTTGGTTTGGGGCCTACTATCGGTGTCTGCCACTCCTTGCTGTTCTCCTGGTTTCCTGTCCTGAAATTCCATTTTCAGCCTCTCGTTAAGTAGTTGTTAATGTTAGACTGCATTTGGCCTACTAGTTGGGTTGGGGCCTACTATCGGTGTCTGCCACTCCTTGCTGTTCTCCTCCACTGAACAAAGCTGTGCCGCCTGTTTACTACGGTTGCCAATTTTTAACTGCATTTCGACTACTTACTGATTTGGCCCTACTCTCTGTGTCAGCCTCTCATTCCAGTTGTCCTCCACTGCAATGCCCCCTGGTTATTCCTGTGTTACCAATTTTGAACTGCATTTAGCCCACTTTCTTCTTTGGGCCTATATCTGTGTTTCCACTTCATCGTGCCCATTGCCCAGCCAGTGATAGATGAGTCTGCTGGTACATTGACCCATAACGCAACATTCCCCGTGCACGCTACACAACAACATTGTGACCCTGCTGAAAGTCAGGTTGCTCTTCCCGCATACCATACCACCTTACACGGGGACAAAGAGGAAGGTGCAGATGAAAGTGCAGGTTCCTTCATCAGGTGGGGGGAGGAATACTAGTTGGCGACGTCACTGGCACAGGGCCTCTCATAGTACGCAAAAGTGTTGCTGCCGGTGGGAGGCGCCCCCGCCGTGCAAACACACCGCTGTACTTTGAGGGGCCCTGTGCCAGTGCCAATGCCAACGAGTGGGCCCCCCCTGCTTGCTCAGGTTCACAGCACTTGCAAAGTTGAAATACTTACCTCTCCCTGCTCCACTGCCGTGACGTGGTCCAGATTTCCTGGGCCCACTAATTACTTGAACCAGCCCTACCCCCCACAACTTTAGCCAAATGACCCCCAATTTCAAATGCCTTCCAATTATTATAAGGTAAATTACGCTTGACAAGCTTCATTAAGAAGAATGGATGGTTTTGACATTAAAATGGGTACTCTAGGTGTTTTCCTGACCCCACTCACTGCCGACTATGCTGCCCCATTGACTTGCATTGGGTTTCGTGTTTCGGTCGATCCCGACTTTACGTCATAATCGGCCGATTTCACTCGACCCGACTTTGGACATAGTCGGGTTTCGCAAAACCCGGCTCGACTCTAAAAAGGTCAAGGTCGCTCAACTCTAGTGAGTAGGGTTGAGCGACTTTTAGTTTTTTAGGGTCGAGTTGGGTTTCGCGAAACCCGACTATCTCAAAAGTCGAGTCGAGTGGAATCGGCCGATTATCGCGAAAAGTCGGGGATCGACCGAAACACGAAACCCAATGCAAGTCAATGGGGAAGCATAGTCGGCAGTGAGTGGAGGCCAGGAAAACACCTACAGTGCCCATTTTAATGGCAAAAACATCCATTCTTGTTACTGAAGCTTGTCAATCTTAATTTACCTTATAATAATAGTTAGGCATTGGAAATTGGGGGTCATCTGGCTAAAGTTGTGGGGGGTAGGGCTGGTTCAAGTATTTAGTGGGCCCAGGTAATCTGGACCACCTCAGGGCAGTGGAGCAGGGAGAGGTAAGTATTTAAACTTTGCAAGTGCTGTGATCCTGAGCAAGCAGGGGGGGCCCACACATTGGCATTGGCACAGGGCCCCTCAAAGTACGACGGTGTGTTTGCATGGCGGGGGCGCCTCCCACCGGCAGCGACACTTTTTGCGTACTATGAGGGGCCCTGTGCCAGTGACGTCGCCAATGAGTATTCCCCCCCACCTGATGAAGGAACCTGCACTTTCATCTGCACCTTCCTCTTTGTCCCCGTGTAAGGTGTTATGGTATGCGGGAAGGGGAACTTGACTTTCAGCAGGGTCACATTCTTGCTGTGTAGCGTGCACGGGGAATGTAGCATTCTGGGTCAATGTACCAGCAGACTCATCTATCACTGGCTGGGCAATGGGCAGGATGAGGAGGAAACAAAGATATAGGCCCAAAGAATAAAGTGGGCTAAATGCAGTTTAAAATTGGTAACAGGACTAACCAGGGGGCATTGCTTTGTTCAGTGGAGTACAACTGTAATGAGAGGCTGACACAGTGAGTAGGCCCAAATCAGTAAGTAGGCTAAATGCAGTTCAAAATTGGTAACAGTAGTAAACAGGTGGCACTGGTTTGTTCAGTGTAGGAGGACATCAAGGAGCGGTAGACACCGTTGGTAGGGCCAACAAAACAAGTAGGCCAAATGCAGTGTTATATTAAAAACAATTTAACGAGAGCCTGAAGATAGAAGCTAGGGAAAGGCAACCTGGAGAACACCTTGGAGCGGAAGACACCGTTTGTAGAACCCAGACACAACTTGTAGGCCTAATGCAGGGTTGTTTCAACAACTATTTAACGAGAGCCTGAAGATTGAAGCTCAGGAAAGGCAACCAGGAGAACACCTTGGAGCGGCAGACACCGGTAGTAGGCCCCAACCCAACTAGTAGCCCCACTGCAGTTGTTCCATTAAAAAACTATTTAACAAGTCCTGAAGATTGAAGCTCAGGAAAGGCAACCAGGAGAACACCTTGGAGCGGCATACACTGGTAGTAGGCCCCAACCCAACTAGTAGCCCCACTGCAGTTGTTCCATTAAAAAACTATTTAACAAGAGCCTGAAGATTGAAGCTCAGGAAAGGCAACCTGGAGAAAACCTTGGAGCAGCATACACCGTTAGTAGGCCCCAACCCAACTAGTAGCCCCACTGCAGTTGTTCCATTAAAAAACTATTTAACAAGAGCCTGAAGATTGAAGCTCAGGAAAGGCAACCTGGAGAACACCTTGGAGCGGCATACACCGTTAGTAGGCCCCAACTCAACTAGTAGGCCAAATGCAGTTGTTCCATTTAACAACTATTTAACAAGAGCCTGAAGATTGAAGCTCAGGAAAGGCAACCAGGAGAACACCTTGGAGCGGCAGACACTGTTAGTAGGCCCCAACCAAACTAGTAGCCCCACTGCAGTTATTCGATTAAAAAACTATTTAACAAGAGCCTGAAGATTGAAGCTCAGGAAAGGCAACCAGGAGAACACCTTGGAGCGGCAGACACTGTTAGTAGGCCCCAACCAAACTAGTAGCCCCACTGCAGTTGTTCCATTAAAAAACTATTTAACAAGAGCCTGAAGATTGAAGCTCAGGAAAGGCAACCAGGAGAACACCTTGGAGCGGCAGACACTGTTAGTAGGCCCCAACCAAACTAGTAGCCCCACTGCAGTTGTTCGATTCAAAAACTATTTAACGAGAGCATGAAGATTGAAGCTCAGGAAAGGCAACCAGGAGAACACCTTGGTGCCGAAGACACTGGTAGTAGGCCCCAACCCAACTAGTAGCCCCACTGCAGTTGTTCCATTAAAAAACTATTTAACAAGAGCCTGAAGATTGAAGCTCAGGAAAGGCAACCAGGAGAACACCTTGGAGCGGCAGACACTGTTAGTAGGCCCCAACCAAACTAGTAGCCCCACTGCAGTTGTTCGATTCAAAAACTATTTAACGAGAGCCTGAAGATTGAAGCTCAGGAAAGGCAACCAGGAGAACACCTTGGGGCGGAAGAATCAGTTTGTAGACCACAACGAAACTTGTGGCCCCAATGCAGTTTTATAATTCTGACAGGCTGAAAACCATCCTTTTTTTTTTTTTTTTTAGAGGAGAGCAGCTGTATTAAGTGTCGCAGACAGACACTGCTAGTAGGCCTTACACCACAAAGTTGGCTCACTGCAGGTTGAAAAAAAAGGTACATGGGTACACGGTCGGCATTGGTGTGCTCAGCGGAGGACAAATGGAAGGATGGACCGCAGACAGACTTAGTAGGCCTACAATAAAGAAAGTAGGCTCTATGCACTTTTAAATAGGTTCCAGGGGTACACAGGCAGCATTGGTGTGGTCAGCGGAGGACTATTGGAAGGAGGGACCGCAGACAGACTTAGTAGTCCTAAAATAAAAAAAAATTAGGCTCAATGCAATTCGAATTATCTTGCAGGGTTACACAGGCAGCATTGGTTTGTTCAGTGGAGCACGATTGGAAGGAGTATCTGACACAGTTAGTACTCCCCAAAAATAAATAGATGTTAATGTCTCTCAAAACAACTAAACAAAAAAAAAAGGGTGGCATACTTAGGTACAGGGGTGGGTTCCTCTGCTGAGTTTCAGACATAGTAATTTGGCGCCGCTAAGTATTTACTGGTGTCAATATAGGACACTGACCCTGACTATTTTAACTAGCATCATGCATGTCAACAAATTGGTATTGTCAGTGCCAGGCATTGAAGGATGTCAGCGCATAGACTAAACATTGGTGGAGCTGTGAGAGATAATTTTGCAAGTGGTAGAGCACTGTTTGAGCTGGGGGAGGAAAACTCTCTTGTGGCCGGCGGTACAGGCCCAGGGCCCTTCATGTTACAACGGTGTGTCTGACGTTGGTTGAGCGCCACCACCGCCAGAGACACTTTATTTTACTATGAGGGACCCAGTGGCAGTGCCGTCGGCCAAAAGCAGGCACACCCACCTCTTCAGACAAACAGCACTCTCACGGGTGCTTGCGCCAAGTGGCGAGACCACGGCCCAGTGGGGGGGAGTTAGCGCATTTAGGGAGGTGTAAACATGTCGTATGCTGGACAAACAGCTGCTGCAGATTAAGAGATTGGAACAGTCAGTAAGACCAGTCCACAAGCAAGACCATTTTATAGGAAAGCTAGGTCTCAGCCGGGAAAGGTGGGGCAAAATAATTCGAAATCCATGAGTGGTTCATTTTAATGAAGGTTAGATCATCAACATTTTGGGTAGCCAGATGAGTCCTTTTTTCGGTCAATATTGAACCAGCAGCACTGAATACTCTTTCTGATAGCACACTAGCTGCTGGTCAAGCAAGCTCCTGCAATGCATATTCTGCCAATTCAGGCCAGGTGTCTATTTTGGATGCCCAGTAATCAAATGGGAATGACGGTTGAGGGAGAACATTGATAAGTGGTGAAAAATAGTTAGTAACCATTCTGGACAAATGTTGTCTCCTGTCACTTTGAATTGATGCTGCAGTACCTGTCCTGTCTGCGGTCATTGCGAAATCACTCCACAACCTGGTCAGAAAACCCTTCTGTCCAAAGCCACTTCTGATTTGTGCACCTCACACCTCTGCCCTGTTGCCCCCTGCAGCTCGTGTGAAAACCATCACCAGCGCTGTGTGCTGGGAATGCTTGAATCAAACGGTCTACACGAGTTGCTCGTTTGGTTGCTAATATTTGTTCGAGGTTCTCATGTGGCATGATATTTTGCAATTTGCCTTTATAGCGAGGATCAAGGAGGCAGGCTAACCAGTAATCGTCATCGGTCATCATTTTAATAATGCGTGGGTCCCTTTTGAGGATACGTAAGGCATAATCCACCATGTGGGCCAAACTTCCAGTTGTCAAATCTGCTGTTGTGCTGGGTTGAGGGGCAGTTTCAGGCAAATCTACGTCACTTGTCTCCCTCAAAAAACCTGAACCCGGCCTTGCAACGCCACCAGTTTCTATTGGCCCCGGAGAAGCTTCCTCATTCAAAAAATACTCATCCCCATCATCCTCCTCGTCCTCCTCCTCTTCGCCCGCTACCTCGTCCTGTAGATTGCCCTCACCAGACAATGGCTGACTGTCATCAAGGCTTTCCTCTTCCTCGGCTGCAGACGCCTGCTCCTTTATATGCGTCAAACTTTGCATCAGCAGACGCATTAGGGGGATGCTCATGCTTATTATGGCGTTGTCTGCACTAACCAGCCATGTGCATTCTTCAAAACACTGAAGGACTTGACACAGGTCTTGTACCTTCGACCACTGCATACCTGACAACTCCATGTCTGCCATCCAACTGCCTGCCCGTGTATGTGTATCCTCTCACAAATACATAACAGCACGCCTCTGTTCGCACAGTCTCTGAAGCATGTGCAGTGTGGAGTTCCACCTTGTTGCAACGTCGATGATTAGGCGATGCTGGGGAAGGTTCAAAGACCGCTGATGGTTCTGCATACGGCTGGAGTATATGGGCGAACGGCGGATATGCGTGCAAAGTCTGCGTACTTTGAGGAGCAGGTCGGGTAACCCCGGATAACTTCTCAAGAAGCACTGCACCACCAGGTTTAAGGTGTGAGCCAGGCAAGGAATGTGTTTCAGTTGGGAAAGGGCTATGGCAGCCATAAAATTCCTTCCGTTATCATTCACTACCTTGCCTGCCTCAAGATGTACACTGCCCAGCCATGACTGAGTTTCTTGCTGCAAGAACTCGGACAGAACTTCCGCGGTGTGTCTGTTGTCGCCCAAACACTTCATTGCCAATACAGCCTGCTGACGCTTGCCACTAGCTGTCCCATAATGGGACACCTCGTGTGCAACAGTGGCAGCTGCGGATGGAGTGCTCGTGCGACTGTGGTCTGTGGACGAGCTCTCGTTTCTGCAGGAGGAGGAGGAGGGGGGGCGAACGCCTACAGCTAACTGTTTCCTAGACCGTGGGCTAGGCAGAACTGTCCCAATATTGCTGTCCCCTGTGGACCCTGCATCCACCACATTAACCCAGTGTGCCGTGATGGACACGTAATGTCCCTGGCCATGCCTACTGGTCCATGCATCTGTTGTCAGGTGCACCTTTGTACTCACAGATTGCCTGAGTGCATGGACGATGCGGTCTTTTACATGCTGCTGGAGGGCTGGGATGGCTTTTCTCGAAAAGAAGTGTCGACTGGGTAGCTCGTAGCGTGGTTCAGCGTAGTCCATCAGGGCTTTGAAAGCTTCGCTTTCAACTAAACGGTAGGGCATCATCTCTAATGAGATTAGTCTAGCAATGTGGGCGTTCAAACCCTGTGTACGCGGATGCAAAGATGAGTACTTCCTTTTCCTAACGAGAGTCTCATGTAGGGTGAGCTGGACTGGAGAGCTTCAGATCATGGAACTAGCGGGGGTGCCGGTGGACATGGCAAACTGAGAGAGGGTTGGGGATGGTATTCTTGCTGGTGCCCTACATGCAGTGTTTCCTAATACGAAACTGGCGATTCCCTGACTGCTTTGGCCTGGCGACGAAATCTGCACATTTACTGCAGGTGGTGCGGGAAATGGTGGGCTTACAGTGAGGGAAGGGATGTAGCGTTGCTGACTAGCTTCATTGGCCGAGGGTGCTACAACCTTTAAGGGATGTTTGGTAGTGAGTCCAGGCTTGCAAATGCATGGTGGTTAAATGTCTATGCATGCAACTTGTATTTAGACTTTTAAGATTCTGACCTCTGCTTAAGGTAGTTGAACATTTTTGACAAATGACTTTGCGCTGATCATTTGGATGTTGTTTAAAAAAATGCCAGACTGCACTCTTTCTACTATCAGATACCTTTTCAGGCATTGCAGACTGAGCTTCTTTAACCGGATGGCCACGCTGTCCTACAACTGGTTTTGGTTTTGCCACGCGTTTTTGGCCAGATACGGGCCTGGCAGATGGAACCTGTTGCGATGTTGATGCCTTCTGCGGCTCCTCCTCCTCCGCTTCAGAGCTACTACCACCTGCACCCTGTTCCCCCAATGGCTCCCAATCGGGGTCAACAACTGGGTCATCTATGACCTCCTCTTCTATCTTGTGTGCAACTTCGTCTGTGTCACCATGTAAGCCGGTGGTATAGCGTTTGTGACGGGGCACCATAGTCTCATCAGGGTCTGATTCTGGATTAGTACTCTGCGAGGGCAATGTTCTGGTCTGAGTCAAAGGAACAGCATAGTAATCTGGCTGTGGCTGTGCATCTGTGCACTCCATGTCCTATTCAATTTGTAATGGGCATGGCCTGTTAACTGTTTCCCTTTCTAACCCAGGAACGGTATGTGTAAAGAGCTCCATGGAGTAACCCGTTGTGTCGCCTGACGCATCCTTCTCTGTTGTTCTTGGTGAAGAAGACAAGGAAGCGACTTATCCTTGACCGTGAACATCCACTAACGACGCGCTGCTTTTACATTTAGCAGTTTCAGAAGAGGAGGCGAAAGAGCTAGAGGCTGAGTCAGCAAGGAAAGCCAAAACTTGTTCTTGCTGCTCCGGCTTTAAAAGCGGTTTTCCTACTCCCAGAAAAGGGAGCGTTTGAGGCCTTGTGTACGCAGACGACGAACCTGGCTCAACAACTCGAGACTTAGGTGCTATATTGCTTTTCTCACGACCACCTGATGCTCCACCACCACTACCATCATTATCAGCTGGCAATGACCGCCCACGGCCACGACCTCTTCCACCAGACTTCCTCATTGTTTGAAAAACGTAACCAAACTAACGGTATTTGTTACTGTAAAACCAGTTACAAGGTGAACTCAAACTTCTGGGGTGCGCTTTGGTCGGATCCTGCGTTGCCATTTTAGGTACAGGTACTCTCTACTTTTTCACTTTTACCACTTTTGTTCCATTGTTTACTTTTTGCGGTTTTGCACAGTGTCCTCTTGTATATCGCTCATTTGCACTATTGCACACTATTATGAGGTGTCGGCCACATGGCCAGAATGTATTGAAAGATGTGTCAATAACCCTTTGCAGTGTTGCACAGTGCGCTTTCTGGCCCCCTTTCTTATTTGCACTATTGCACTTATTGAATTAGGTGTTGGTCATATGGCCAGATTATATTCTATTATAGGTCAGTTTTAATTAATTTTTTTAGCTATTTCACGGACATTTTTTATTCCTTGGCACACTAGTGAGTTACACTTTTTTATCTTTTTCTGAGAGACCTGATATCCACCTTCTTTGGCATACCCTATATCTACCGATATATATTGTCATATTTTTGATTTTAATTGTTGTGATTATGCTTTTAATATCCCTCCATATGTGCACATATATATATATGTTATCACCATTACCTAATAAAATATTGTTATATTACATATATATATCCTTGCCACGTCTCTTATTTTGGGATTGGGTCCCTGGCTCTGGTGGTTGGTGCTTTGCTGCTATCGAGTGGTTCCCACTCATCTGTTTTGTTCTCACTGGGGGTCTTTAAGTGGTCATTTTTTATTCTATTGTATACATATATATTGCCCCTTTAAGTGTTAACAATTTGTGTCAGAAATAAAAATTACAAATTTTTTTGTTCCCCAAAAAATTACAATAAACAAAATTGAATATCGATGTTGAATTTGATTAATAGGGATCTTGACTTCTTCTATCTTTTGGTATAGATCTTCCCATCTTTTATTGGTCAGTCAATGTTCTTCCATCCTTCTCTGCTGCTCAGGCTGCCCAACACCAGCACAGGAGTATTCCAAGTGCACAGCACCTTCTGGACTCATGAAGCAGTCAGTGAAGGATTCTCTCACACGCACACCCGAGTTGGACGGCCTTCCCAGACCCACGTTGACCACTGGATTTAATACTGGCTGCTGGTACTCCACATCTACGTCAGTGTTGTACTCACGAGCATAGTTGTGAAGTACACAGCAAGCCTTAATCACAGTGTCAACGGTGTCTGTGTCCAACTGGATGGGTGTGTGAAAGATCCTCCACTGACTAGTCATGATCCCAAAGGTGTATTCCACATATCTTCGTGCACGACTCAGCCGATAATTAAAAATCCTTCGCCGGGCATTCAGTCCCCTTCGTGGGTATGGGCGCAGCAGGGTTGTCGTTAAGGGAAATGCCTCATCCGATACCATCACAAAGGGTACTGGATGTGTGGAACCCGGCAAAGGTCTTAGGGCTGGAAGCGTTCCGCCATCTTGAAGAATTTGCATCCCAATCTGTGACGTTCGCAACACCCGACAATCCCCAGTACTACCATAGGCACCAACATCAATGGCAACAAATTTGTAATGGGAATCAGCCACCGCCATCAGGACCACTGAAAAATACTTCTTATAATTAAAGAAGCGTGATCCTGATCGTGGGGGCTGCTGAACCCTTACATGTTTACCATCGACTGCACCTATGCAGTTTGGGAAATTGGCCACAGACTGAAAGCCTGCTGCAACCTGCAGCCAAGTCTCCTCGGTTGGGGAAGGCATCACTATAGGCTGCAACTTCTGCCAGATGACGGTAAATGTGCACCTCACAATGTTAGAGATGGTGGATTTACTAACCCTAAATTGGAGGTGCAGGGATGTATAGCTCTCTCTTGTGGCCAAAAATCTGCAAAGACACAAAAATGAATATTAGAAATGTCACACAAAAATACAATAAAACATGTCAGCAGTTATGGGTGCTATAATATGCGTCCAGCACCTTTCATGTTTTATCTAAAGCATTCTATAATGCTGCCCTTAGCAACATGGCACAACACAAAGGGTATCAATAAATAAACCGCCAGTCACATCAGAAGGGACTTGCAGGTCCGTGTCCAGCCACTCCAATGTTTAGCCAACGAAGCCGACCTCCTGCTTGCTTCGACGCACTAATCAAGCCAGTTGAGGGCAGAAGTAAGTCCTGCAGTAAGCAAAGGCAAGAAAAGGAGAGAGGCCCAGCGCATGCACATCTGCGCACTTTGCTCTATCCTCATCAGGACCAGAAAGTACGTCTGCGCAGAAGAGTGGTATCGCAAGAAGGGAGGCACACGACCTGGACACAGCAAGATGGGATAACATTACACGATAGCATCCACACACGGGTATGATGTATCTCCACTGACCCAGGGCCCTAATTATAAAATGCTGTAGATAAGGCATAAAATACAGTGGGCACATCTGCTAGCATGCAAAAATGGTTCCAGTTTCCTGGCGTGTTATAAACATGATATTTCCGGTACCGTAACACACAGTACCAGAGATATCCATGTCCATTGTGTGTGTGTGGCCCATATGCTGAATCCTTCCCACACGGATGGCTAGCAGGGATAAAAGCAATACAGTAACTGCAGTTAGCGGCGACAGGTGATGAAGACAAATCCCATTCTTCCCAGATGGCGCTGAAATCATGCAGAGCAAGGAAGAATGATGACAACATGTTCATCACCTGCCGCCAGAGAACAGCACTTCCTGTAGCACTTCTTGATCAGTGCAATGCGTGTCACACAGAGGACATCAATGTGTGTTCTCCATGTGCACGTGTGCGGGACACTTTGTTGAACATGCAAATGAGAAAAAAGGGCATGTCAGCATGTTTTGCCCGCAGTCATACAGCAGACGTAAAGGCACTGACTTGTGCATAGATGACTGTGTCTAAGTTTGTCAGTATCTCCGGGACATGTGAAAACTTTCATCACACATACCGGACACACTGACATGTGAAAGAGCCCTAATAACATTCAACCCAAAAATTAGTTACTTACCACAAGGTGATGAGCAGCCTTTCCTCAGCAGAGATGGCCTTCTTCATAAAAGTGTCTTGCAGAGTGAGATGAGGGGAAAGTATTTCCAGAAGTTGGTCGAACGCCAGGATTGGCAGACGGCAAAATGAAACGAACTTTTCCGGGTATCTGAAAACGCAAAAAGAAAAAAAAAAATGGTTACATAACATATCATAACATTTGTGGAAAAACATTACTTTGTCTTTTCATGTATTTCTACTTACTTCCGCAAATCATTGTAAAGCACATAAAAGTGGCCCTTTTGTGCACATTCTGCGACAAGCGGGCACACCCACAGTATTCTCCGTAACCGACTTCTCTCCTGCTGCTGCCGCCTCTAAAATAAAAAAAAAATACATATCTTTTACAACCAGGGATTCAAGCTTCAGGAGGCTAATTTGCATATTCCAGGTGCCTTCTGGGAGAAGCGAAGTCTCCCTAAGCTAGAAGATCGTTGGGTACAGCCGGGACCAGCTGCTTCGAAAGCATCACCAAACCGCGCGCCTTACGGCGCGCGAATTTTTGCCTGTAGGACATTATTGCAAGAGAGCTTGGCTGAGTAGATTACACAAGAAGGAAAACACACAGCAAGTCAGCAGGATCTAGGAGCAACATGGCAGATGTGACAACCTACATGGTGAGCTGCAGCATGTGCTACATGTTCACAGATCGACCAGAAGAAGAATCCAATTTCACCTGTCAGAAGTGTAGACTAGTGGCCCTTTTAGAAGAAAAGGTGCGGGGTCTGGAAGAAAGAATAGCAACTTTGAAACTCATCAAAGAGAATGAAGACTTTCTAGACAGAACAGAAGCATCTCTACTGGTCACAGAAGGTGCAAAAAGTGTCAGAGAACCTCCAAAAGCAGATGAGTGGAAGCATGTGACCAAAAGAAGCAAGAAGACCATGGAGAAATCACCAACCACACAACTGAAGAACCGATATCAAATCTTTGTAGAGGATGAAGATGGCACACCTAAGGATGAAGCAATACCAGCAAGCAAAAAAGAAAAGGGCACACAGCAACAAGTGACAGCAAAAAGTACAGCCAAGAAGCAACGAAGAGTGGTGGTGGTGGGAGACTCACTACTGAGAGGCACCGAAGCAGCCATCTGCAGACCGGACATAACTGCAAGAGAAGTATGCTGCCTTCCAGGTGCGATGATCAAGGATGTGACCGATAGGATACCAAAGCTCTTCAGCTCCAAGGACATCCACCCATTTCTTCTGATACATGTTGGCACCAATGACACGGCAAGGAAGGACCTACCGACAATCTGCAAGGACTTTGAAGAGTTGGGGAAGAAAGTAAAGGAACTGGATGCACAGGTAGTTTTTTCTTCTATCCTTCCAGTAGACGGGCATGGCACCAGGAGATGGAACAGGATCCTTGATGCAAACAACTGGCTAAGACGATGGTGCAGACAACAAGGATTTGGATTCCTGGACCACGGTGTGAATTACTGGTATGATGGACTCCTCGCCAGAGACGGACTACACCTCAACAAACCTGGGAAACACACATTCGCCAGAAGACTCGCTACACTCATCAGGAGGGCGTTAAACTAGAAGAAGAGGGGACGGGAAGAAAAACATTAGACTCGAACAAAGACGACCCAGGAAAACATACTCAGAAGGGAGGTAAGAACATTTCTAAAACAATCCACAGTGAGAAGATTGGAACAAAACAAAATCCTCTAAACTGCATGCTCGCAAACGCCAGAAGCCTGACAAACAAGATGGAAGAACTAGAAGCAGAAATATCTACAGGTAACTTTGACATAGTGGGAATAACCGAGACATGGTTAGATGAAAGCTATGACTGGGCAGTTAACTTACAGGGTTACAGTCTGTTTAGAAAGGATCGTAAAAAATCGGAGAGGAGGAGGGGTATGTCTCTATGTAAAGTCTTGTCTAAAGTCCACTTTAAGGGAGGATATTAGCGAAGGGAATGAGGATGTCGAGTCCATATGGGTTGAAATTCATGGAGGGAAAAATGGTAACAAAATTCTCATTGGGGTCTGTTACAAACCCCCAAATATAACAGAAAGCATGGAAAGTCTACTTCTAAAGCAGATAGATGAAGCTGCAACCCATAATGAGGTCCTGGTTATGGGGGACTTTAACTACCCGGATATTAACTGGGAAACAGAAACCTGTGAAACCCATAAAGGCAACAGGTTTCTGCTAATAACCAAGAAAAATTATCTTTCACAATTGGTGCAGAATCCAACCAGAGGAGCAGCACTTTTAGACCTAATACTATCTAATAGACCTGACAGAATAACAAATCTGCAGGTGGTTGGGCATTTAGGAAATAGCGACCACAATATTGTGCAGTTTCACCTGTCTTTCACTAGGGGGACTTGTCGGGAGTCACAAAAACATTGAACTTTAGGAAGGCAAAGTTTGAACAGCTTAGAGATGCCCTTAATCTGGTAGACTGGGACAATATCCTCAGAAATGAGAATACAGATAATAAATGGGAAATGTTTAAGAACATCCTAAATAGGCAGTGTAAGCGGTTTATACCTTGTGGGAATAAAAGGACTAGAAATAGGAAAAACCCAATGTGGCTAAACAAAGAAGTAAGACAGGCAATTAACAGTAAAAAGAAAGCATTTGCACTACTAAAGCAGGATGGCACCATTGAAGCTCTAAAAAACTATAGGGAGAAAAATACTTTATCTAAAAAACTAATTAAAGCTGCCAAAAAGGAAACAGAGAAGCACATTGCTAAGGAGAGTAAAACTAATCCCAAACTGTTCTTCAACTATATCAATAGTAAAAGAATAAAAACTGAAAATGTAGGCCCCTTAAAAAATAGTGAGGAAAGAATGGTTGTAGATGACGAGGAAAAAGCTAACATATTAACCCTCCGTCACATACAATATTCGGACTAACGAGTTCACATACAGTGTGCCTGTCAGGCGCCTGCTGGAAAAATACCTATAATATCTAATGTTTGCAATTTCAGTGCTCTAAAAGTGATCAGTGACCTTCATAGGGATGTAATAAAAGAGACTACACATAATCAGTTGCAAAAAAAAACCATTTACTTAACATAAAACTAATAACTATGAAATACAAACTTTTCAAAACTCCCGCCAAATAGTCCCCAGTTCGACTCTCTCAAAAAAATGTACAAAGAAAATTTTTGAACACAAACTTAATTTTAAGGTAACTTAAGTACTATTAAAAACATGCAGCCCAGGAAATGACTTCTTGTAATATAGCAAGAAGGGAATATGGGTATAACTATTGTTCTGTATGGGGATTATGGGTGAAATATCACAAATACACATGCCCAGGAACATATTTCATCTACTTCTGATAGGAATATGGGTATAATTATTGTTCTGTATGGGGATTATGGGTGAAATATCACAAATACACATGCCCAGGAACATAGTTCATCTACTTCTGATAGGAATATGGGTATATCTATTGATCTGTATGGGGATTATTGGTGAAATATCACAAATACACATGCTCAGGAACATACTTCATCTACTTCTGATAGGAATATGGGTATATCTATTGTTCTGTATGGGGATTATGGGTGAAATATCACAAATACACATGCCCAGGAACATATTTCATCTACTTCTGATAGGAATATGGGTATAATTATTGTTCTGTATGGGGATTATGGGTGAAATATCACAAATACACATGCCCAGGAACATATTTCATCTACTTCTGATAGGAATATGGGTATATCTATTGATCTGTATGGGGATTATGGGTGAAATATCACAAATACACATGCTCAGGAACATACTTCATCTACTTCTGATAGGAATATGGGTATATCTATTGTTCTGTATGGGGATTGTGGATGAAATATCACAAATACACATGCCCAGGAACATATTTCATCTACTTCTGATAGGAATATGGGTATATCTATTGATCTGTATGGGGATTATGGGTGAAATATCACAAATACACATGCCCAGGAACATACTTCATCTACTTCTGATAGGAATATGGGTATATCTATTGATCTGTATGGGGATTATGGGTGAAATATCGCAAATACACATGCCCAGGAACATACTTCATCTACTTCTGATAGGAATATGGGTATATCTATTGTTCTGTATGGGGATTATGGGTGAAATATCACAAATACACATGCCCAGGAACATATTTCATCTACTTCTGATAGGAATATGGGTATATCTATTGATCTGTATGGGGATTATGGGTGAAATATCACAAATACACATGCCCAGGAACATATTTTATCATTATTTTAAGAACATATATATTTATCCCAAATAGTCATGCCCAGTACCACATTTGATGAATTTCCCATAATAATATGAATAGAATTATTCACCTCCATGGTAATTCAATGTGAAATATTATATTTACAGAGGCCAAATAATTTTGCAGCTTTGTTTGAAAAAAATATCTTTAAAAACTTGTGGGCACCTAAGCTCCATAATAAATGAATACCTATATGTACATTTATATTACAGCGTCAAATAGGCTAAGTAATTTCCTTTTACAGCTTGGTAATTCTGCATTCAATAGCTCTGTAATAAGTCAGTATAGGCTGTTTATTGTCTCTATATGACGGCTTTTCATTAATATAGCGATAACAGTTTGAACTATTAATTTGAAAATATCTGCATTGATTTCCTGGACATATGCAGTGTTTATACGCTCAAAGATGCTGAAACAGGCCTGGAAAGACGGGTTTAACAAAGTTTTTGCTTTTTTTTTTTTTTCTTCTTCAAGATTGTGAAAACTGTCTGAAGCATTGACTTGAAAATAGCTTTTGTGACTTTATTGATATATTTTGTGGTTGGACGTCAAGGTTGCTGAAATAAGTAAATAAAGGCTGACATTTATCATGAAGAAAAACAGATCCTGTGTGTAATGTGTCGAAATTGGTATCACCAGAAGTGTGTGGGACCGATGGGCCGACCACCAAAATATTTCCTATGTTTACAATGTAAAAGAAACTAGTGCAAAATGTTATTGCCATTTTGTTTACGATGAGAGACTTGATATTTAAAAAAAAACCTTTATATTTTAATGTGGACTTACTTTTTAAAGAGTTACTGTCCTTTTTACTAACTTTTCATTTTCAGGTCCGCGCTGTCCTCCAGATCCTCCTCAGTCCAGCGGTGCCAGGTCTCCTCGCGCTCCTTCACCCGCTTCTGACCCGCTGAAGGTCCCGGGTCCTGTATCAGCGCTGAGCAAGCTGTGTCACATGACACGGAAGTGCCAGCGCTAATACAGCGATCCTGATTGGCTAGCTGCAAACTCCTGCGAGCAGCCAGCCAATCAGGCACACTGTCTCAGTGCTGCGCTCCGAATTTTCTCAATTGTTGGAGCGCAGTGCTGAGACCGGACTCCGGAGCTGCGGCGGGTCAGAAGCGGTGAAGGAGCATGAGGAGACCCAGCATCGTGGGTCCAAAAAGCATCTGGAGGACGGCACGGAGCTGAAAATGACAAGTAAAAAGTACACTGACTCTTTAAACAGATCAAAAACAAGGAAGATTGATATTTTTAGCTTGGAATCCAGAATTTTACAAGTAATTTGTATTTTATGGGCGCTTTAGACTTTCATTATTTTCCAAAAGTGCCCATAAAATACAGTAAAGAGTATATAAAGGCTCTGAATTGGCATAATGTGTGTTCTGTACATCAGGAACGAATGTGCTGAACATAGGACTTTTTGATGGTGGCACAGCTAAACTGTGCAATCAGGGAGGCAGTGAGGGCAGAGGGAGAGGGGTGGGTAGGTCTGCCCACCGCCAATCCCTATTGCAGTGGAGAGGGAGGATGATGTCTGTGACCTATGTCAGGCAGACATCATCCTCCTCTGATGTCCACCCCTCCACATGAGTGTTCCAGCAGAGGTCAGAATTCTCTTGAAGAAGTAGAAGGAAATATGCCACGCACTGGACCTGGGTTTCCGAAGCACAGCAGAGGATGATAATGGCAGCACAGAAACAGCCACACACAAAAAAAAAAAAATCTGCCCTGTATAGCGGGGAACAATATGAAAGTTTCCATTCCCATTCAAGTGAACCTGGATGGAAAACAGGCACATAAGATTCAATTATGCCTTGCCTACTGACGAAGAAGCAATACCGAGTCCTATATCAGACATGTGAATGTAAGCAGGATCATTTATTGTTCCATGAAAGCTATTTTGTTGGATTTGTTATTAACCTAGAGACCAGTATACACTAAAATACATGTTCCATTTCCAAATATTTTTGTTAAGATAAAACCTATTATTTTATTAAAAGTTATTTAAAAAAAATTCTATATATCTCCATTAAAAGTTATTGATGTCAACAAACCTAAGTAACCAATAAAATCCTGCAAAAGATCCAACATCCTATAAAGAACAATGTATTGAGAATAATATAGGTATATAAGCAAGAAGTATGGTGCAAGACTGCTCATCTCTATGACATGGCCGGCCTAATAAGGAGGTGGGAACACTGGGTCAAAGACCTATGATGCCAGGGCTCACATCTCCCAGGGGTGGGAGAAGTCAATGGACATGTAATCCTGTCAGATGCAAATAGGTTACAGGATCTGTATATCCATAGCATTCTGTTCATAACCCCATATTGAATAATAAATATACCCATATTCTTACCGGAAGTTAATGAAATGTTTCATCATATTTTACCAATAATCAACATATAAAACAATAATTGTACACATACGTGTTCTTACCAGGAATTGATCGAATATGACACTGGCCATGTGTATTCATGATATATCACCTATAATACCCACAAAGAACCATTATACCCATATTCCTATCAGAAGTAGATGAAGTATGTTCCTGAGCATGTGTATTTGTGATATTTCACCCATAATCCCCATACAGATCAATAGATATACCCATATTCCTATCAGAAGTAGATGAAGTATGTGTTCCTGAGCATGTGTATTTGTGATATTTCACCCATAATCCCCATACAGATCAATAGATATACCCATATTCCTATCAGAAGTAGATGAAATATGTTCCTGGGCATGTGTATTTGTGATATTTCACCCATAATCCCCATACAGATCAATAGTTATACCCATATTCCTATCAGAAGTAGAAGTATGTTCCTGGGCATGTGTATTTGTGATATTTCACCCATAATCCCCATACAGAACAATAATTATACCCATATTCCTATCAGAAGTAGATGAAGTATGTTCCTGGGCATGTGTATTTGTGATATTTCACCCATAATCCCCATACAGAACAATAGATATACCCATATTCCTATCAGAAGTAGATGAAGTATGTTCCTGGGCATGTGTATTTGTGATATTTCACCCATAATCCCCATACAGAACAATAGATATACCCATATTCCTATCAGAAGTAGATGAAGTATGTTCCTGGGCATGTGTATTTGTGATATTTCACCCATAATCCCCATACAGAACAATAGATATACCCATATTCCTATCAGAAGTAGATGAAATATGTTCCTGGGCATGTGTATTTGTGAGATTTCACCCATAATCCCCATACAGAACAATAGATATACTCATATTCCTATCAGAAGTAGATGAAATATGTTCCTGGGCATGTGTATTTGTGATATTTCACCCATAATCCCCATACAGAACAATAATTATACCCATATTCCTATCAGAAGTAGATGAAATATGTTCCTGGGCATGTGTATTTGTGATATTTCACCCATAATCCCCATACAGAACAATAGTTATACCCATATTCCCTTCTTGCTATATTAGAAGAAGTCATTTCCTGGGCTGCATTTGTAAAATGTGCTGCCATCTAGTGGTGGAGTCTAGTATTGCAGCCCATCATCCCATCATCCTATCATCCCAATATGCAGTTTAGTCCGTCCCGTTTGTTACTTCCTCAACATCAAGTTGTTTGGATAAATTGTACATTTTCCTCTCCATTTCAGCAGATAATCTGAAGCAAGAGAAGGAATATGTTAGGGAACTACTGTATATGCCTGAGCAGCACACTTTCTTTTATAAAATCTCCCTTATTTCTATGAAATATCCTCACATTTTGTGCTATACAATCATAAAACAAGCTAAATAAACTTTTGTGATGAATAAAAACATAAAATACCAACCTTACCGAATGTGACGTATTCACATACAATGAGCCTGAGAGATCTGTGCAGCTATATCCTCTCCCCTGAAGCTCTGAAATCCAACTGTGATATCAGGTTTCACAGACCTTCAAGAGACAGGAGACTACCTGGAGGGAGGGGGTTTCCTCACAATCTGGTGAGGAAGGAGAAATGAAAGTAAAAGAGAAGCGCCTGTCAGATCAGTTGTATGTGACGGAGGGTTAAACACCTTCTTCTCCACGGTATTCACGGTGGAAAATGAAATGCTAGGTGAAATCCCAAGAAACAATGAAAACCCTATATTAAGGGTCACCAATCTAACCCAAGAAGAGGTGCGAAACCGGCTAAATAAGATTAAAATAGATAAATCTCCGGGTCCGGATGGCATACACCCACGAGTACTAAGAGAACTAAGTAATGTAATAGATAAACCATTATTTCTTATTTTTAGTGACTCTATAGCGACAGGGTCTGTTCGGCAGGACTGGCGCATAGCAAATGTGGTGCCAATATTCAAAAAGGGCTCTAAAAGTGAACCTGGAAATTATAGGCCAGTAAGTCTAACCTCTATTGTTGGTAAAATATTTGAAGGGTTTCTGAGGGATGTTATTCTGGATTATCTCAATGAGAATAACTGTTTAACTCCATATCAGCATGGGTTTATGAGAAATCGCTCCTGTCAAACCAATCTTATCAGTTTTTATGAAGAGGTAAGCTATAGGCTGGACCACGGTGAGTCATTGGACGTGGTATATCTCGATTTTTCCAAAGCGTTTGATACCGTGCCGCACAAGAGGTTGGTACACAAAATGAGAATGCTTGGTCTGGGGGAAAATGTGTGTAAATGGGTTAGTAACTGGCTTAGTGATAGAAAGCAGAGGGTGGTTATAAATGGTATAGTCTCTAACTGGGTCGCTGTGACCAGTGGGGTACCGCAGGGGTCAGTATTGGGACCTGTTCTCTTCAACATATTCATTAATGATCTGGTAGAAGGTTTACACAGTAAAATATCGATATTTGCAGATGATACAAAACTATGTAAAGCAGTTAATACAAGAGAAGATAGTATTCTGCTACAGATGGATCTGGATAAGTTGGAAACTTGGGCTGAAAGGTGGCAGATGAGGTTTAACAATGATAAATGTAAGGTTATACACATGGGAAGAGGGAATCAATATCACCATTACACACTGAACGGGAAACCACTGGGTAAATCTGACAGGGAGAAGGACTTGGGGATCCTAGTTAATGATAAACTTACCTGGAGCAGCCAGTGCCAGGCAGCAGCTGCCAAGGCAAACAGGATCATGGGGTGCATTAAAAGAGGTCTGGATACACATGATGAGAGCATTATACTGCCTCTGTACAAATCCCTAGTTAGACCGCACATGGAGTACTGTGTCCAGTTTTGGGCACCGGTGCTCAGGAAGGATATAATGGAACTAGAGAGAGTACAAAGGAGGGCAACAAAATTAATAAAGGGGATGGGAGAACTACAATACCCAGATAGATTAGCGAAATTAGGATTATTTAGTCTAGAAAAAAGACGACTGAGGGGCGATCTAATAACCATGTATAAGTATATAAGGGGACAATACAAATATCTCGCTGAGGATCTGTTTATACCAAGGAAGGTGACGGGCACAAAGGGGCATTCTTTGCGTCTGGAGGAGAGAAGGTTTTTCCACCAACATAGAAGAGGATTCTTTACTGTTAGGGCAGTGAGAATCTGGAATTGCTTGCCTGAGGAGGTGGTGATGACGAACTCAGTCGAGGGGTTCAAGAGAGGCCTGGATGTCTTCCTGGAGCAGAACAATATTGTATCATACAATTATTAGGTTCTGTAGAAGGACGTAGATCTGGGTATTTATTATGATGGAATATAGGCTGAACTGGATGGACAAATGTCTTTTTTCGGCCTTACTAACTATGTTACTATGTTACTATGTTAGAACACAACACTGTGAAAAATAAGAAAAATAAATAAAAAAAGATGTCGGTAAAGCGCTGTAGAATATGTTTAGCGTTAAAAAAAAAAAAGCTTACCTGCTGTCTATGATTATTCAAGATTTGCAGCAGCAACCCCAGCATAAGTATCCAGTGCGGCCTGCGGACCTGTATCTGCGGCATGTTTTGGTTACTTCCACTCATGTTTGCACAAAATGGAGGATGAAAGAAGAAGGGGTTGAACAAGGAAATGACATCATTTTTTTTTTTGTTACTGAAGTTTGTCAAGTTTCCAGAGCTTTATTTATGTCAAAAACGCTGACAATCTGCATAGAAAACCGCACTGAAAACCGCACCAAAAACGCACCAAAAACGCACCTGCATTTTCTGCCAAGAGCTGCGGATTTATTGTAGAAAAAAATGCAGGAAAATCTGCAATGTGTGAACATAGCCTAAAAGATTGTGAACATGCTTTTAGTTCAACAATGGAGTCTTGCGTGATGAGTGTGCATACAGGTCATGGAGATTGAGTGCATTATTTATTTTTACATTTCTTATTATTGCACATAACTTAATGTTAATTTTGGACATCTATGGTTTGATTTATTTGCCTGTGTGGATTGGATGAGTTGTTACCGACATCGGTGAGCATTTCATGTTAATAAAACCTTTAGAAATATATTTACTTAGAAAATTAGTGATACCTTCAATAGTTATATCACTCACAGTAAATCATTTTATTATTATATATTTTTTCTAAAACTTCTTTTAATGTGCCTACCTGAAATTATTACTACATTTGCATAAGACAGTCAATAAAGATATACAGTGGATATGAAAAGTATTCAGACCCCTTTAAATTTTTCACTCTTTGTTTCATTGCAGCCATTTGGTAAATTCAAAAAAGTTCATTTTTTCCTCATTAATGTACACTCTGCACCCCATCTTGACTGAAAAAAAAAATAGAAATGTAGAAATTTATTATAAAAGAAAAACCGAAATATCACATGGTCATAAGCATTCAGACCCTTTGCTCAGTATTGAGTAGAAGCACCCTTTTGAGCTGTTAAGAGCCATGAGTCTTTTTGGGAATGATGCAACAAGTTTTTCACACCTGGATTTGGGGATCCTCTGCTATTCTTCCTTGCAGATCCTCTCCAGTTCCATCAGGTTGGATGGTGAACGTTGCTGTTAGGACTTGAGTTCCCACCTCTGCACAGGGGGAATCTTGGGCCATCTCCGCTGCGGTCTCCCATTCTTCTCCTGCCGCAGTGGAGCCTGCTCAGTGGAGACATCGATCCCAGCGTCTTGCTCACTCCCACTCTGTACAGAGAGTTACTGCTGCTTTTCCTGCTTCTGCTATTGAAGTCAGTGCTGGGAAGCAGCGAGCAGACGCTTCTGGGACTAAGTCCTGCTTTTCTCATTCTGAGCATGCCCTGAGTAAGATCTCTCAGTGGAGATCGAGGGTCACATGGTCAGATACTGCAGCTAAGTTCATTGGTCCTTTCAGGAAGGTCCTGTAAGTGCTAGGACTAAATCCTGCTTTGCACACACTGAGCATGCCCAGGGCAAGATCTCTCAGTGGAGATTTAGGGTCACATGGTCAGGTATGGCAGTCTCTCATTGGTCCTTCTAGGAAGGTCTTTTACTTGCTGCAGCTATATAAGGCTCGCATGGCCGCACGGCCATGCACTAGTGTCAATTCATATATGTGCTTTGCGCCAGTGTGGTTATGTATGAGTGTGTTCAGGGACCCGGCTGAAATAAGCCCCTAGAATACTGGCACCTCCGGTGAGGAGTTTGTATGAGTGTGTTCAGGGACCCGGCTGAAATAAGCCCCTAGACTACCGGCTTCTCCGATGAGGAGATTGCATGTTGCATAACCACTGACTGCTATCAGCTTGGCAGTAAGCTTGTGCTCCTGTGAGGCTAACAGTGCGCAGTGCTTCCCTTTCATGGCTACTCTGTGGAGTAACAGAGCTAGTCTATACCGCCTAACAGTGCCGCCATTTGCTAGCAGCAGGTTCCTCCTGCACGGTGGACCCCGGGCTGCGAACGCACCATTTATAATAAACATCTCTATTTTCTCGGTGCGTTCTGCTAGCCCTAACAGTTGGTGGACAGCCATTTTCAGATCTCTCTAGAGATGCTCAATTGGGTTTAAGTCAGAGCTCTAGCTGGGCCAGTCAAGAATGATCAGAGTTATTCTTAAAACACTCCTTTCTTACTTTAGCTATGTGCTTATGGTCAATGTCTTGTTGGAAAGTGAACCTTCGGCCAAGTCTGAGGTCCAGAGCACTCTGGAAGAGGTCGTAAGGGGGTTGCAGTAGCCGTCCTGAGTAGGGTTGAGCGAAACGGATCGGGCAAATTCAAAAATCGACGACTTTCGGCAAAGTCAGGTTTCATGAAACCCGATCCTAGTGTGGGATCGGCCATGAGGTCGGCGATCTTCGCGCCAAAGTCGCGCTTCGAATGACGCTTTCAGCGCCTTTTTCAGCCAATAAAGGAGGACGTAGAGTGTGGGCAGCATGATGACATAGGTTTCATCCCCACCATCTTAGAGAAGGGCATGACAGTGATTGGCTTGCTTTCTGCAGCATCACAGGGGGTATAAAGGGGCGTGCACACCGACCGCCATCTTACTTCTGCCGATAGTAGCATAGGGAGAGGTTGCAGCAGCTCCTTCAGAAGAAGGGATATAGTTAGGGAGGGAAGATTAACCCCCGAAACTGCTTGTGCTGTAGCGATTTCCACTGTCCAACACCACCATTTGTTTGCAGGGACAGTGGAGGCTATATTTTTGTGCATCAGCTCTGTAGCTTATTAGGCTGCCTTATAAGGCTCCCTGATAGCTGCATTGCTGTTTGCATGCCACTGTGCAAACCAACTGCTTTTTTAAAAGCAAAAATCCTGTTGCTCCTTTCTTGCACAGTTATCTTGATTATTTGTCCACACTTTTGTGTGCAGCAGTCCTTTTTATTGCTGCCATACTTTTCCTGAGATCATTGTAGGGAGATTGAAATTGTACTACAGTCCTTGTATTTTTTCATATATCTTCCAGCCACTTTCTGTCACTTAGATTGCCTTGTTTTATACACTGGGCCTGAGTTTTGGGTCAGTCTCCCCCCCAAAAAAAAGGAGATTCAAATTCTCACAAAGTGGATCTACAGTCCTGTTAGTTTGGTGTATGTCAGCCAGCCACTTTCTACCACTTACATTGCGTTGTTTTATACACTGGGCCTGAGTTTTGTGTCAGTCTCCCATAAAAAAAGGGAGTTTCAAATTCTCACAAAGTGGATCTACTGCAGTCCTGTTAGTTTGGTGTATGTCAGCCAGCCACTTTCTGCCACTTACATTGCGTTGTTTTATACACTGGGCCTGAGTTTTGGGTCAGTCTCCAAAAAAAAAGGGAGATTCAAATTCTCAACAAGTTTATATACACCTTCTACCTTGTTTTACAGTATCATATAACGGTTGTTATTTTGGTTAGATTTTCCAAAAAATGAGGAAGTCTCGTGGAAGAGGCCGTGGGCGGTGGTTGCCAGCTGGTACTGGTGGTGGTGGTGGTGCATCTGGTGGTAGTGGCAAAAGCACAATAGCACCTAAGGCTGGAGGTGTTGAGCCAGTGTCATCGTCTGGCTACACAAGGCCTCGAAGGCTCCCTTTTCTGGGAGTAGGAAAACAGCTTTTAAAGCCGGAGCAGCAGGAAAAAGTTTTGGCTTTCATTGCTGACTCAGCCTCTAGCTCTTTCGCCTCCTCTTCAGAAAGTTCCAAATATAAAAGCAGCGAGTCGTCAGTGGATGCTCCTGGTCAGGAACAAGACGTTTCCTTGTGTCCTTCACCCAAACCAAAAGTGAAGGATGTGTCAGGCGACACTACAGGTTACTTCATGGAGCTCTTTACACATACCATGCCTGGGTTAGAACGGGAAATTGTTTACTGCCCATTACAAGATGAATCGGACATGGAGTGCACTGATGCACAGCCACAGCTAGATTATTGTGCTGTTCCATTGACTCAGATCACTACATTGCCCTTGCAGTGTACTGAGCCAGAATCTGACCCTGATGAGACTATGGTGCCCCGTCCCGAACGCTCTAGCACCTTACACGGTGACACAGAGGAAGGTGCACATGACAATGAAGAGGAGGTGATAGATGACCCAGTTGTTGACCCAGATTGGCAGCCATTCTGGGAAGAAGGTACCGCTGCCAGTAGCTCAGAAGTGGAGGAGGATGATTCGCAGCAACCATCTACATCGCAACAGCTGTCATCTGGCAGGCCCGTATCAGGCCAAAAACCTTTGTCAAAAACAAAAACAGTTTTAGGACAGCGTGGCCATCCAGTGAAAGTAGCACAGCATGCAATGCCTGAAAAGGTATTCCATAGTAGGAAGAGTGCAGTATGGGAATTTTTTAACCAAGATCCGAATTTTCAGTCAAAAGTTATGTGTAAGAAATGCTCAAAGACCTTTAGCAGAGGGAAGAATCTTCAAAATTTAAATACAACGTGCATGCTTAGACATTTAACCAGCATGCACTTGCAAGCCTGGACTAACTACCAAACGTCCCGTAACGTTGGTGGACCTGCTCAGAATGAAGGTACAGTAGTCAGTAACGCCACATTGCTTCCCTCACTGTAAGCCCACTGGTTAGGACACCACCAGCAGCAAATGTGGAGGTATCATTGCAAGGCCAAAGCAGTCAGGGAATCACAAGGTTATTAGTAGGAAACACTGTATGTAGGCCAACATCAAGAATATGATCACCAACCCTCTCTCAATCCGCCATGTCCACCACCACCACCGCTAGTTCCACCATATGCAGCTCTCCAGTCCAGCTCAAACTACAAGAGACTCTCATTGGGAAAGGAAAGTACTCATCCTCTCATCCGCGTACACAGGGTTTGAACGCCCACATTGCTATACAAATATCGTTAGAGATGATGCCCTACCGGTTGGTTGAAAGCGAAGCTTTCAAATCCCTGATGGCCTACGCAGTACCACGCTATGACCTACCCAGTTGACACTTCTTTGCGAGAAAAGCCATCCCAGCCCTCCACCAGCATGTCAAAGACCACATTGTCCATGCACTGAGGCAATCAGTCAGTAGAAAGGTGCACCTCATAACAGATGCATGGACCGGTAGGCATGGCCAGGGACGTTACGTGTCCATCATGGCACACTGGGTTAATGTGGTAGATGCAGGGTCCACAGGGGACAGCCATAGTGGGACAGTTCTGCTTAGCCCATGGTCTAGGAAACAGATGGCTGTAGGCGTTCATCACCCCTCCTCCTCCTCCTCCTCCAGAAGCGAAAGCTCATCCACAGAGCGCAGTCGCACGACCACTCCATCCGCACCTGGCAGTGTTACACACGAGGTGTCCCATTATCGAACAGCTAGTGGTAAGCGTCAGCAGGCTGTGTTAGGAGTGAAGTGTTTGGGCGACAACAGACACACCACAGAAGTACTGGCCGAGTACTTGCAGCAACAAACTCAGTCATGGCTGGGCAGTGTACATCTTGAGGCAGGCAAGGTAGTCAGTGATAACGGAAGGAATTTTATGGCTGCCATAGCCCTTTCAGAACTTAAACACAAACCTTGCCTGGCTCACACCTTGGACCTGGTGGTGCAGTGCTTCCTCAAAAATTATCCGGAGTTACCAGCCTTGCTCGTGAAGGTGCGAAGACTTTGCTCACACATCGTTCGCCCGTACACTCCAGCAGTATGCTGAACCATCAGTGATCGCTGAATCTTCCGCTGCACCGCCTAATAATCGACGTTGCAACAAGGTGGAACTCCACACTGCACATGGTTCAGAGGCAGTGCGAACAGAGGCGTGCTGTGATTAATTTGTGGGAGGATATGCATACACGGGCAGGCAGTTGGATGGCAGACATGGAGTTGTCTGGTGTGCAGTGGTCGAAGCTCCAAGACCTCTGTCAAGTCCTTCAGTGTTTTGAGGAATGCACACGGCTGGTAAGTGCAGACGACGCCATCATAAGCATGAGCATCCCACTAATGCGTCTGCTGATGCAAAGTTTGACGCACAGTAAGGAGCTGGCGTCTGCAGCCGTGGAGGAGGGAAGCCTTGATGACAGTCAGCTATTGTCTGCTCAGGGAACTCTCCTGGACAAGCTGGCTTATGAAGAGGAGGAGGAGGATGATGGGGATGAATATTTATGGGAGGAGGATGCTTCTCAGGGGGCAATAGATACTGGTGGCATTGAAAGGTCAGGTACAGGGTTTTTGCGGGACACAAGTGATTTTGATTTGTAAGAAAGTGCTCCTCAACCCAGCACAAGCAGTGAATTGACACCTGGAACATTGGCCCACATGGCTGAGTATGCCTTGCGTATCCTAAAAAGGGACCCCCGCATTATCAAAATGATGACCGATGATGATTACTGGTTGGCCTGCCTCCTGGATCCACGATATAAAGGAAAATTACAAAATATCATGCCACATGAGAACCTTGAGCAAATATTGGCTACCAAACAAGCAACTCGTGTAGACCGTTTGGTTCAGACATTCCCAGCACACAGCGGCGGTGATGGTTCTCACACGAGCCAAAAGGGGGCAACATGGCAGAGATGTTAGAGGTGCACAAATCCGAAGTGGCGTTGGACAGAGGGGTTTTATGACCAGGTTGTGGAATGATTTCGCAATGACCGCTGACACGACAGTTAGTGCTGCATCGATTCAAAGTGACAGGAGAAAGCATTTGTCCAGTATAGTTACGAACTACTTTTCCCCCCTTATCAATGTTCTCCCTCACAGGTCATTCCCCTTTGATTACTGGGCATCTAAAGTAGACACCTGGCCTGAATTGGCAGAATATGCATTACAGGAACTCGCTTGCCCTGCTTCTAGTGTGCTATCAGAAAGAGTCTTCAGTGCTGCTGGTTCAATACTGACTGAAAAAAGGACACATCTGGCTACCCAGAATGTTGATAATCTAACCTTCATTAAAATCAACCAATCATGGATTTCAAATTATTTTGCCCCACCTTCTCCTGCTGACACATAGCTTGCCTGAAAAATGTCTTGCCTTTGGCCTCCTCTTACTGACTTCTCCAATTCCTCCATTTGCAGCTGCTGAATGTCCACCATAGGCCATTTTTATACCTCCCTAAATGGGCTGACTCCCAAAACAGGGCCGTGGTCACCACCTTGCGCAAGCACCCATGTGAGTGCCATTTGCCTGGACAGGTGGGTGTGCCCAATCTTGGGTGACGGCACTGGCACAGGGTCCCTCATAGTACAATGAAGTGTCTCTGACGGTGGTGGTGCACAACCAATGTCAGACACACCATTGTAATATGAGGGGCCCTGTGCCAGTACCGCTTCCCACGAGAGTGTTCCCCCCAGCTCGAACAGTGCTCTACCACTTGCAATACTTACCTCTCCCTTCAATGGCACTGCCAATAGACATTTGTTGAAATGATAGATGATAGTTAAAATATACAGGGGCCCTGGCCTCCATTTAGACCATTTAATACTTTGCGCCTACTACCACTGTCTGCTACTCAGCAGAGGAGCCCACCCCAGTACCTAGCTATGCCGCCTGTTTAGTCCTATTACCAATTTTGAACTGCTTTTAGCCTACTTTTGTATTTGGGCCTACTACCTGTGTCTGCGCCACTCATTACAATTGTCCTCCACAGAACAAAACTATGCCACCTCTTTAGTCCTGTTGCCAATTTTGAACTGCATTTCGCCTACTTTTTTATTTTGGGCCTACTACCTGTGTCTGCGCCACTCATTACAATTGTCCTCCACTTAACAAAGCTATGCCGCCTGTTTAGTCCTGTTGCCAATTTTGAACTGCATTTAGCCTACTTTTTTTATTTTGGGCCTACTAACTGTGTCTGCGCCACTCATTACAATTGTCCTCCACTGAACAAAGCAATGCTGCCTGTTTAGTCCTGTTACCAATTTTGAAATGCTTTTAGCCTACTTTTGTATTTTGGGCCTATATCTGTGTTTCCTCCTCATCCTGCCCATTGCCCAGCCACTGCTAGATGAGTCTGCTGGTACATTGACCCAGACCACTACATTCCCCTTGCACTCTACACAGCCAGAATCTGAACCTGCTGAAAGTCAGGTTCACCTTCCCGCATACTATACCACCTTACACGGGAAAAAAGAGGAAGGTGCAGATGAAAGTGCAGGTTCCTTCATCAGGTGGGGTGGCATACTCGTTGGTAGGGTTGAGCGAAACGGGTCGGCCACTTTCAGAAGTCGACAACTTTTGGCAAAGTCGGGTTTCATGAAACCCGACCCCTGTGTGGGGTCGGCCATGAAGTCGGCGATCTTCTGAATGTGGTATCGGAATTCCGATCCCGATTTCCGATATGTTTGCAATATCGGAAATCGGTATCGGAATCCATATTTAATGTAAAATAAAGAATTAAAATAAAAAATATCGCTATACTTACCCTCTGACACGCCCTGGTACTAACCGGGAACCTTCCTTCCTTCGAATCAGCGCTTGCAGGACCTTGCGGTGACGTCGCGGTGACGTCGCGGCTTGTGATTGGTCGCGCGGCCGCCCATGTGACCGCTCGCGCGACCAATCAGAAGCCGCGACGTCACCGCGACGTCACGCAAGGTCCTGCAAGCGCTGATTCTTAGGAAGGAAGGCTGCCGGAAAGAAGCAGGGCGCGTCCGAGGGTGAGTATATACCTAATAGGAATATACTCACCCTCGGACGCGCCCTGCTTCTTTCCGGCAGCCTTCCTTCCTAAGAATCAGCGCTTGCAGGACCTTGCGTGACGTCGCGGTGACTTCGCGGCTTCTGATTGGTCGCACGAGCGGTCACAAGCCGCGACGTCACCGCGACATCACCGCAAGGTCCTGCAAGCGCTGATTCGAAGGAAGGAAGGTTTCCGGTTAGTACCAGGGCGCGTCAGAGGGTGAGTATAGCGATATTTTTTATTTTAATTCTTTATTTTACACTTAAATATGGATCCCAGGGCCTGAAGGAGAGTTTCCGCTCCTTCAGACCCTGGGAACCATTGGAAACCCAATGCACTGCATTGGGTTTCGAGTTTCGGCCGACCCCGACCCCGACATTTTTATAGGATCGGCCGATTTCACTCGACCCGACTTTTGAAAAAGTCGGGTTTCGTGAAACCCGACCCGATCCTATAAAAGTAAAGGTCGCTCAACCCTACTCGTTGGCACTGGCACAGGGCTCCTCATAGTATGCAAAAGTGTCTCTGGCAGTGGGAGGAACCAGCCGCCGTCAAACATACCGCCGTACAATGAGGGGCCCTGTGCCAGTGCCAACTAGTGGGCCACCCCTGCTTGCTCAGGATCAAAGCACTAGCAAAGTTGAAATACTTACCTCACCCTGCTCCACCGCCGTGATGTATTCTGCGTTTCCTGGGCCCACGAAAATCTTGAGCCAGCCCTACCCCCCTACAACTTTAGCCAAATGACCCCCTGTTTTCAATGCCTAACTATTATTATAAAGTAAATTAAGATTGACAAGCTTAAGAAATAAGAATTGATGTTTTTGGCATTAAAAAGAGCACTGTAGGTGTTTTCCTGTCCTCCACTCACTGCCGACTTTGAATCCCCATTAAATTGCATTGGGTTTCGTGTTTCGGTCGGCCCCCGACTTTTCACGATAATCGGCCGATTTCACCCAACCCGACTTTTGACAAAGTCGGGCTTCGCGAAACCCGACTCAATCCAGAAAAAGAAAAAGTCGCTCAACTCTAGTCCTGAGCCCCCGAGCATGTCCCGGGTTGGAGTATATTTCATGCTACTGTATATACATATATAGATATTGTACGCACATATTTTAATGTTGCGGTGGCTGTACTATATGTATTGTAGAGTGCAGTACTTATTGGGCCACTAGATGGGGCATTTCAGTGCACCTAGGATAGCACTGGGGTGGGCAGTGTAAATAGTTAAATTGTAGGAGTGGTCATTGTAGATAGAGGAAGGGAGCTTCCTGATTTCAGACAGAAGGGCCTGGGCACCATAAAACTCAGAAGGGCTTAAGTGCTGCCCAGGAGTAAAGTAGATACCCTGTAACGTTCAGTTCAAGGAAAGAGCCCAGCCATCCAAAGTAGTGGAACAGCATAGTTGCAGCAACAGAAGTTCTAGAAGTGTGGGCTACCGAAGTGGGAGCTACAGGTGAAGTCATGGCAGGAAAGACCGTCAGGCCGCTCAACATGTGGCAGATGATAGCATGGGCTGATGCCTTCAGAACGGGGTTGAAGCGGCTGCTGAGGGAACGCTCAAATGCAGAAAGTCTAGACAGGGAGGACACTTAGAAACCGTATGATAACGTAGGACACGGACTCGAGCCATGTGACAGGGAGAGGAGCGAAGGGAAAGCTGAAGTGATGTAAAATTTGCAATCTAATGCCAGCGCTGTGACGGATCTGGATCTGCTGTGAAGAAGTGAGAGTAAAGTTCTGGATTTTGAGCTGTACCTAGACTGTGTATCTGTTATTTCGCAAGCCACTGGAGAAGACCCTATGAAATAGAAGAGGGGCCCTGCCAGTGCAGAAAATAGAGAAACACGTAAGCTGCCAGAGAGATTTTTATGTAGAGGGAGGCCAGGGAACGCAAAGCCCAATAAGCCCAGCCAAGACTACAGCCCTGGCTGACCTCTACAAGGTTTTCATCCAGAATATCTCTGTACTTGGTCACATTCATGTTTCCTTCAATGGCAATTAGTCATCCTGTCCCTTCAGCTGAAAAACACCCCCATAGCATGATGCTGGCACCACCATGTTTCACTGTTGGGATTGTATTGGGCAGGTGATGAGAAGTGTCTGGTTTTCTTCCCACATACCGCTTAGAATTATCACCAAAAAAGTATATTTTCATTTCATAGAGAATCTTGTTTCTCATAGTCTGGAAGTCCTTCATGTGTTTTTTTTTAGCAAACTCTATATGAGCTTTCATTTGTCTTGCACTGAAGAGCGGCTTCCATCAGGCCACTCTGCAATAAAAGCCTGATTAGTGGAGGGCTGCAGTGATAGTTGAAATTGTGGAACTTTCTCCCATCTCCCCACTGCATCTCTGGAGCTCAGCCACAGTGATTTTGGGGTACTTTTTTATCTCTCTCACCAAGGCTCATCTTCCACAATTGCTCAGTTTGGCTGGACGGCCACGTCTCAGAAGACTTCCGGTGGTCCCAAACTTCTTCCACTTAAGGATTATGGAGGCCACTGTGCTCATAGGAACCTTGAGTACTGCAAAAATTATTTTGTAACCTTGGCCAGGTCTGTGCCTTACCACAGTTTTGTCTCTGAGCTCCTTGGCTAGTTCCTTCGACCTCATGATTCTCATTTGGTCTGACATTATTATTATTAGTAGTAGTAGTATTTATTTATATAGCATTAATTCCATGGTGCTGTACATTAGACGGGGTTACATCAAAATACAAATATCACTTACAGTAAACAAAATCAACAATGGCAGACTGATACAGAGGGAAGAGGACCCTGACTTTGAGAGCTTACATTCTACAGGATCATGGGAAGAAGACAGTAGGTCAGAGGTTGCAGTAGCTCCGACGGTGTTGAGGTGGCCATGTGGTCATTACAGGTTGTAAGCTATTTTGAAAATATGGGTTTTCAGGTTCCGTTTGAAGGATCCAAATGTGGTGGATAACCGGAAGTGTTGGGACACAGAATTCCAGATGCTGGGGGATATTCGGTAGAAGTCTTGCAGGAGATTGGGCGAGGAGCGAAAAAGCGTGGAGGAGAGAAGGAGGTCTTGGGAGGACTGGAGATTATGTGAGGGAAGATATTGAGAGATTAGTTCAGAAATGTACGGAGGAGAAAGGTTATGGATGATTTTGTACGTCAGTGTTAGTAGTTTAAACTGGATACGCTGGGAAATTGGGAGCCAGTAAAGGGATTTGCAAAGAGAGGAAGCAGGATTGTAGCGAGAAGAGAGATTAATTAGTCAGGCAGCAGAGTTAATGATGGACTGAAGGGGTGCGAGAGTGTTAGAAGGTAGGCCACAGTACTATATGACATGCACTGTGAGCTGAGAGGTCTTATATAGACAGGTGTGTGCCTTTCCAAATCAAGTCCTATCAGTTTAATTAAACACAGCTGGACTCCAATGAAGGAGTAGAACCATCTCAAGGAGGATCACAAGGAAATGGACAGCATGTGACTAAAGCTTCTTTCACACTTGCGTTGGTACGGGTCCGTCGCTAAGCGTCGGTGCGACGTACCGACGCACGTTGTGAAAATTTGGTACGACGTGGGCAGCGGATGCAGTTTTTCAACACATCCGCTGCCCATTCTAAAGTCTGGGGAGGAGGGGGCGGAGAACCCTGGCTGTCACTGCTGCAAGCGTCCGCCTCCGTTCCTGAGAATGTAGTGAGTGAAGGACCTTCGATGACGTCGCGGTCAGGTGAGCGGTCACGTGAGCAGTCATGTGACCGGTCACCTGACCGCGACGTCATCGAAGGTCCTTCACTCTCTGCAATTCTCAGGAACGGAGGCGGACGCTTGCAGCGGTGACAGCCAGGGTTCTTTGGAGGGGTGAGTATAGCCATATTTTTTATTTTTATTCTTTATTTTTTACATTAATATGGATCCCAGGGCCTGAAGGAAGTTTCCTCTCCTTCAGGCCCTGGGAACCATCATGGATACATTCCGATATTTGTGTCCCATTGACTTGTATTGGTGTCGGGTATCGGTATCGACGAGATCCGATATTTTGCCGGTATCGGCCGATACCATCCGATACCAATACTTTCAAATATTGGAAGGTATCGCTCAACACTAGTCGTCATGTAACCACTCATATGTGATTTGTGCCGACTAGCTGCTCTTCAGAATCATCTCAATGTTCAGTACAATACTACTACCTCTGCTTAATTGAGAGAAGCTAGTGACCATAAGTTTGAAAATCAAATATTAGTGGTGATGTGATGACTAGAGTTGAGTGACTTTTACTTTTTTCGGATCGAGTCGGGTTTCACGAAACCCGACTTTGTCAAAAGTCGGGTCGGGTGAAATCGGCCGATTATTGCAAAAAGTCGGGGGCTGACTGAAATACGAAACCCAATGCAAGTCAATGGGGAATCAATGTCGGCAGTGAGTGGAGGACAGGAAAACACCTACAGTGCCCATTGTAATGCCAAAAACATCAATTCTTATTACTTAAGCTTGTCAATCTTAATTTACTTAATAATAATAGTTAGGCATTGAAAACAGGGGGTCATTTGGCTAAAGATGTGGGGGGGTATGGCTGGCTCAAGATTTTCGTGGGCCCAGGAAACGCGGAACACATCACGGCGGTGGAGCAGGGAGAGGTAAGTATTTCAACTTTGCAAGTGCTGTGGTCCAGAGCAAGCAGGGGGGCCCACTCATTGGCACTGGCACAGGACCCCTCATAGTACAGTGGTGTGTTTGATGGCAGTGGCGCCTCCCACTGGCAGAGACACTTTTGCGTACTATGAGGGGCCCTGTACCAGTGACGTCACCAACGAGTATGCCCCCCCCACCTGATGAAGGAACCTGCACTTTCATCTGCACCTTCCTCTATGCCCCGTGTAAGGTGGTATAGTATGCGGGAAGGGGAACCTGACTTTCAGCAGGGTCAGATTCTGGCTGTGTAGAGTGCAAGGGGAATGTATTTGTCTGGGTCAATGTACCAGCAGACTCATCTAGCAGTGGCTGGGCAATGGCCAGGATGAGGAGGAAACAAAGAAATAGGCCCAAATAATAAAGTAGGCTAAATGCAGTTCAAAATTGGTAACAGGACTAAACAGGCGGCATTGCTTTGTTCAGGGGAGGACAATTGTAACGAGTGGTGCAGACACAGTTAGTGGGCCCAAAATAAAAAAGTAGGCTAAATGCAGTTCAAAATTGATAACAGGACTAAACAGGCGGCATTGCTTTGTTCAGTGGAGGACAATTGTAATGAGTTGCGCAGACACCGTTAGTAGGCACAAAATAAAAAAGTAGGCTAAATGCATTTCAAAATTGGTAACAGGACTAAACAGGTGGCATAGCTTTGTTAAGTGGAGGACAATTGTAATGAGTGGCGCAGACACAGGTAGTAAGCCCAAAATACAAAAGTAGGCTAAATTCAGTTCAAAATTGGTAAGAGGACTAAACAGGCGGCATAGCTTTGTTCTATGGAGGACATTTGTAATGAGTGGCGCAGACACAGGTAGTAGGCCCAAAATACAAAAGTAGGCTAAATGCAGGACTAAACAGGCGGCATAGCTTTTTAAGTGGAGGACAATTGTAATGATTGGCACAGACTCAGGTAGTAGGCCCAAAATACAAAAGTAGGCTAAAAGCAGTTCTTAATTGGTAACAGGACTAAACAGGTGGCATAGCTAGGTACAGGGGTGGGCTCCTCTGCTGAGTAGCAGACAGTGGTAGTGGGCGCAAAGTGTTAACTGGTCTAAATGGAGGCCAGGGCCCCTGTATATTTTAACTATCATCTATCATTTCAACAAATTTGTATTGGCAGTGCCACTGAAGGATTTAACAGCACAGACTACACAGTGGTGAAGTAGGGAGAGGTAAGTATTGCAAGTGGTAGAGCACTGTTCGAGCTAGGGGGAAACACTCTCTCGTGGGCGGCGGTACTGGCACCGCCATATTATGGTCATAATTATGTTCATATTACGATGGTGTGTCTGACGTTGGTTGTGCACCACCACCGTTAGAGACACTTCATTGTAATATGAGGGACCCTGTGCCAGTGCAGTCGCCCAAGAGTGGGCGCACCCACCTGTCCAGGCAAACGGCACTCGCACGGGTGCTTGCGCCAGGAGGTGACCACGGCCCTGTGGGGGGAGTCAGCCCATTTAGGGAGGTATAAAAATGGTGTATGGTGGACATTCAGCAGCTGCAAATGGCGGAATAGGAGAAGTCAGCAAGAGGAGGCCAAAAGCAAGACATTTTTAAGGCAAGCTACGTGTCAGCAGGAGAAGGTGGGGCAAAATAATTTAAAATCCATGATTGGTTCATTTTAATGAAGGTTAGATCATCAACATTCTTGGTAGCCAGACGTGTCCTTTTTTCGGTCAGTATTGAACCAGCAGCACTAAAGACTCTTTCTGATAGCACACTAAAAGCAGGGCAAGCAAGCTCCTGTAATGCATATTCTGCCAATTCAGGCCAGGTGTCTATTTTAGATGCCCAGTAATCAAAGGGGAATGACCTGTGAGAGAGAACATCGATAAGGGAGGAAAAGTAGTTCGCAACTATACTGGACAAATGCTGTCTCCTGTCACTTTGAATCGATGCAGCACTACCTGTCGTGTCAGCGGTCATTGCGAAATCACTCCACAAACTGGTCATAAAAGCCCTCTGTCCAACGCCAATTCAGATTTGTTCACCTCTAACACCTGTGCCATGTTGCCCCGTACGGCTCGTGTGAGAACCATTACCGCCGCTGTGTGCTGGGAATGCCTGAATCGTCATCGGTCATCATTTTGATAATGCGGGGGTCCCTTTTAAGGATACGCAAGGCATACTCAGCCATGTGGGCCAATGTTCCAGGTGTCAATTCACTGCTTGTGCTGGGTTGAGGAGCACTTTCTTGCAAATCAACATCAGCTGTGTCCCACAAAAACCCTGCACTTGACCTTGCAACGCCACCAGTTTGTATTGCCCCCTGAGAAGCATACTCCTCCCATAAATATTCATCCCCATCATCCTCCTCCTCCTCCTCTTCATCTGCCACCTCGTCCAGGAGAGTTCCCTAAGCAGACAATGGCTGACTGTCATCAAAGCTTCCCTCCTCCTCGGCTGCAGACGCTAGCTCCTTAATGTGCGTCAAACTTTGCATCAGCAGACGCATTAGTGGGATGCTCATGCTTATGATGGCGTCGTCTGCACTTACCAGCCGTGTGCATTCCTCAAAACACTGAAGGACTTGACAGAGGTCTTGTAGCTTTGACCACTGCATACCAGACAACCCCATGTCTGCCATCCAACTGCCTGCCTGTGTATGTGTATCCTTCCACAAATTAATTACAGCATGCCTCTGTTCGCACAGCCTCTGAACCATGTGCAGTGTGGAGTTCCAACTTGTTGCAACGTCGGTTATTAGGTGATGCTGGGGAAGATTTAGCGATCGCTGATGATTCAGCATACGGCTGGAGTGTACGCGCAACCGGCGGATGTGCGAGCAAAGTCTTCGCACCTTCAGGAGCAGGGCTGGTAACTCCAGATAATTTTTGAGGAAGCACTGCACCACCAGGTTCAAGGTGTGAGCCAGGCAAGGTATGTGTTTAAGTTCTGAAAGGGCTATGGCAGCCATAAAATTCATTCCGTTATCACTGACTACCTTTCCTGCCTCAAGATGTACACTGCCCAGCGATGACTGAGTTTGTTGCTGCAAGTACTCGGCCAGTACCTCCGCTTTTGTCTGTTGTCGCCCAAACACTTCATTTCTAACACAGCCTGCTGATGCTTACCACTAGCTGTTCGATAATGGGACACCTCGTGTGCAATACTTGCAGCTTCGGATGGAGTGGTCATGCGACTGCGCTCTGTGGACGAGCTTTCACTTCTGGAGGAGGAGGAGGAGGGGTGGCGAACGCCTACAGCCAACTGTTTCCTAGACCGTGGGCTAGGAAGAACTGTCCCACTATGGCTGTCCCTGGTGGACCCTGCATCCACCACATTTACCCAGTGTGCCGTGATGGACACATAATGTCCCTGGCCATGCCTACTGGTCCATGCATCTGTTGTGAGGTGCACCTTTCTACTGACTGATTGCCTCAGTGCATGGACAATGCGGTCTTTGAAATGCTGGTGGAGGGCTGGGATGGCTTTTCTCACAAAGAGGTACCAACTTCAAAGCTGTTTTCCTACTCCCAGATAAAGGAGCCTTCGAGGCCTTGTGTAGCCAGACGATGACGCTGGCTCAACACCTCCAGCCTTAGGTGCTATTGTGCTTTTGCCACTACCACCAGATGCATCACCACCACCATCAGTACCAGATGGCAACCACCGCCCTTGGGCTCTTCCATCAGACTTCCTCATTTTTTGGAAAATCTAACCAAAATAACAACCGTTATGTGGTACTGTAAAACAAGGTAGAAGGTGTATATAAACTTGTTGAGAATTTAAATCTCCCCTTTTTTTTGGGAGACTGAACCAAAACTCAGGCCCAGTGTATAACACAACACAATGTAAGTGGCAGACAGTGGCTGGCTGACATATGACAAACTAACAGGACTGAAGTATATCCACTTTGTGAGAATTAGAATCTCTGGAGCATAACAACAAGCAGCAGCAGACACCGTTAGTAGGCCCAACCAAACCATTAGGCCAAATGCAGTTTAATACTTTCTATAGGCTGAAAGCCTGAAAATTGAAGCTCAGCTTTGTTCAGTGGAGGAGAACAACAAGCAGCGGCAGACACCGTTAGTAGGCCCAACCAAACAAGTAGGCCAAGAACAGTTTAATACTTTCTATAGGCTGAAAGCCTGATAATAGAAGCTCAGCTTTGTTCAGTGGAGGAGAACAACAAGCAGCAGCAGACTGTTGTGAATTCTGTGGCAGAGCTCCCTCCTGTGGTCACAAGTGGTACTTCGGCTGATTCTCTCTGTGAGCTTCCGTTGGTGGAGGAAAGTGGTACTGCGGCTTCTGAGTTTCCTTCCTCAGGTGATGTGGTGAAGTCGTTAGGTGCAGCTCTATTTAACTCCACCTAGTGCTTTGATCCTGGCCTCCAGTCAATGTTCTAGTATTGGACCTGTTTCCTCCTGGATCGTTCCTGTGGCCTGCTGCTCTGTATAGCTAAGTTCTGCTTTGCTAGTTTGTTTGCTGTTTTTTCTGTCCAGCTTGTCTATTTGTTTTTTTTTCTGCTTGCTGGAAGCTCTGGGACGCAGAGGGTGTACCTCTGTGCCGTTAGTTCGGTACGGAGGGTCTTTTTGCCCCCTTTGCGTGGTTTTTGTAGGGTTTTGTGTTGACCGCAAAGTTACCTTTCCTATCCTCGCTCTGTTCAGAAAGTCGGGCCTCACTTTGCTAAATCTATTTCATCTCTACGTTTGTCTTTTCATCTTTACTCACAGTCATTATATGTGGGGGCTGCCTTTTCCTTTGGGGTATTTCTCTGAGGCAAGGTAGGCTTATTTTCTATCTTCAGGCTAGCTAGTTTCTCAGGCTGTGCCGAGTTGCATAGGGAGCGTTAGGCGCAATCCACGGCTGCCTCTAGTGTGGTTGGAGAGGATTAGGGATTGCGGTCAGCAGAGTTCCCACGTCTCAGAGCTCGTTCTATGTTTTTGGGTTATTGTCAGATCACTGTATGTGCTCTGACCTCTATGTCCATTGTGGTACTGAATTACCTTATCATAACAGTACTGGAGGCCCAAAGGTACTAATGATTCTCAATAGAGGGAAAAAAGAAGTTCTGAGACCATTTTTTTTTCTCTGCACTGTGTTTTGCCTTTTTTTCCCCTAGACATTTGGGTGGTTCAGGACACAGGTGTAGCGATGGACATTAAAGGTCTGTCTTCATGTGTGGATCAGCTCACGGCAAGAGTACAAAATTTTCAAGACTTTGTGGTTCAGAATTCTATGTTAGAACCGAGAATTCCTATTCCTGATTTGTTTTTTGGAGATAGAACTAAATTTCTGAGTTTCAAAAATAATTGTAAACTATTTCTAGCTTTGAAACCTCGCTCCTCTGGTGACCCAGTTCAACAAGTTAGGATCATTATTTCTTTTTTGCGTGGTGACCCTCAGGACTGGGCATTTTCTCTTGCGTCAGGAGATCCTGCATTAAGTAATATCGATGCGTTTTTCCTGGCTCTCGGATTGCTGTATGATGAACCTAATTCAGTGGATCAGGCAGAGAAAAATTTGCTAGCTCTGTGTCAGGGTCAGGATGAGATAGAGGTATATTGTTAGAAATTTAGAAAGTGGTCCGTACTCACTCAATGGAATGAAGGTGCGCTCGCAGCTATTTTCAGAAAGGGTCTCTTGAAGCCCTTAAAGATGTCATGGTGGGATTTCCTATGCCTGCTGGTCTGAATGAGTCTACGTCTTTGGCCATTCAGATCGGTCGACGCTTGCGTGAGCGTAAATCTGTGCACCATTTGGCGGTATTACCTGAGCTTAAACCTGAGCCTATGCAGTGCGATAGGACTTTGACCAGAGTTGAACGGCAAGAACACAGACGTCTGAATGGGCTGTGTTTCTACTGTGGTGATTCCACTCATGCTATCTCTGATTGTCCTAAGCGCACTAAGCGGTTCGCTAGGTCTGCCACCATTGGTACGGTACAGTCAAAATTTCTTCTGTCCGTTACCTTGATCTGCTCTTTGTCATCGTATTCTGTCATGGCATTTGTGGATTCAGGCGCTGCCCTGAATTTGATGGACTTGGAGTATGCTAGGCGTTGTGGGTTTTTCTTGGAGCCCTTGCAGTGTCCTATTCCATTGAGAGGAATTGATGCTACGCCTTTGGCCAAGAATAAGCCTCAGTACTGGACCCAGCTGACCATGTGCATGGCTCCTGCACATCAGGAGGTTATTCGCTTTCTGGTGTTGCATAATCTGCATGATGTGGTCGTGTTGGGGTTGCCATGGCTACAAGTCCATAATCCAGTATTAGATTGGAAATCCATGTCTGTGTCCAGATGGGGTTGTCAGGGGGTACATGGTGATGTCCCATTTCTGACTATTTCGTCATCCACCCCTTCTGAGGTTCCAGAGTTCTTGTCTGATTACCGGGATGTATTTGATGAGCCCAAGTCCGATACCCTACCTCCGCATAGGGATTGTGATTGTGCTATCGATTTGATTCCTGGTAGTAAATTCCCAAAAGGATGACTGTTTAATTTATCTGTGCCTGAGCACGCCGCTATGCGGAGTTATGTGAAGGAGTCCTTGGAGAAGGGGCATATTCGCCCGTCATCATCGCCATTAGGAGCAGGGTTCTTTTTTGTAGCCAAGAAGGATGGTTCGCTGAGACCTTGTATAGATTACCGCCTTCTAAATAAGATCACGGTTAAATTTCAGTACCCCTTGCCGTTGTTATCTGATTTGTTTGCTCGGATTAAGGGGGCTAGTTGGTTCACCAAGATAGATCTTCGTGGTGCGTATAATCTTGTGCGTATTAAGCGAGGCGATGAATGGAAAACTGCATTTAATACGCCCGAGGGCCATTTTGAGTATCTAGTAATGCCATTCGGACTTGCCAATGCTCCATCAGTGTTTCAGTCCTTTATGCATGACATCTTCCGAGAGTACCTGGATAAATTCCTGATTGTGTACTTGGATGACATTTTGATCTTCTCGGATGATTGGGAGTCTCATGTGAAGCAGGTCAGAACGGTGTTTCAGGTCCTGCGTGCTAATTCTTTGTTTGTGAAGGGATCAAAGTGTCTCTTTGGTGTTCAGAAGGTTTCATTTTTGGGGTTCATCTTTTCCCCTTCTACTATCGAGATGGACCCTGTTAAGTTCCAAGCCATCCATGATTGGACTCAGCCGACATCTCTGAAAAGTCTGCAAAAGTTCCTGGGCTTTGCTAATTTTTATCGTCGCTTCATCTGCAATTTTTCTAGTATTGCTAAACCATTGACCGATGTGACCAAGAAGGGTGCTGATGTGGTCAATTGGTCTTCTGCTGCTGTGGAAGCTTTTCAAGATTTGAAGCGTCGTTTTTCTTCTGCCCCTGTGTTGTGTCAACCAGATGTTTCGCTTCCATTCCAGGTCGAGGTTGATGCTTCTGAGATTGGAGCAGGGGCTTTTTTGTCGCAGAGAAGTTCTGATTGCTCGGTGATGAAACCATGCGCCTTCTTTTCCAGGAAGTTTTCGCCTGCTAAGCGAAATTATGATGTGGGCAATCGAGAGTTGCTGGCCATGAAGTGGGCATTCGAGGAGTGGCGTCATTAGCTTGAAGGAGCTAAGCATCGCGTGGTGGTCTTGACTGATCATAAGAACTTGACTTATCTCGAGTCTGCCAAGCGGTTGAATCCTAGACAGGCTCGTTAGTCGCTGTTTTTTGCCCGTTTTGACTTTGTGATTTCGTACCTTCCGGGCTCTAAAAATGTGAAGGCGGATGCTCTGTCTAGGAGTTTTGTGCCCGACTCTCCGGGTTTATCTGAGCCGGCGGGTGTCCTCAAACAGGGAGTAATTGTGTCTGCCATCTCCCCTGATTTGCGGCGGGTGCTGCAAAAATTTCAGGCTAATAAACCTGATCGTTGCCCAGCGGAGAAACTGTTTGTCCCTGATAGGTGGATGAATAAAGTTATCTCTGAGGTTCATTGTTCGGTGTTGGCTGGTCATCCTGGAATCTTTGGTACCAGAGAGTTAGTGGCTAGATCCTTTTGGTGGCCATCTCTGTCGCGGGATGTGCGCTCTTTTGTGCAGTCCTGTGGGATTTGTGCTCGGGCTAAGCCCTGCTGTTCTCGTGCCAGTGGGTTGCTTTTGCCCTTGCCGGTCCCGAAGAGGCCTTGGACACATATCTCTATGGATTTTATTTCAGATCTTCCCGTCTCTCAAAAGATGTCAGTCATTTGGGTGGTCTGTCATCGCCTCTCTAAGATGGTCCATTTGGTACCCTTGTCTAAATTACCTTCCTCCTCTGATTTTGTGCCATTGTTCTTCCAGCATGTGGTTCGTTTACATGGCTTTCCAGAGAATATCGTTTCTGACAGAGGTTCCCAGTTTGTTTCGAGGTTTTGGCGAGCCTTTTGTGGTAGGATGGGCATTGACTTGTCTTTTTCCTCGGCTTTCCATCCTCAGACTAATGGCCAGACCGAACGAACCAAGCAGACCTTGGAAACATATCTGAGATGCTTTGTTTCTGCTGATCAGGATGACTGGGTGTCCTTTTTGCCTTTGGCTGAGTTCGCCCTTAATAATCGCGCCAGCTCGGCTACCTTGGTTTCGCCGTTTTTCTGCAACTCTGGGTTCCATCCTCGTTTCTCTTCAGGGCAGGTTGAGTCTTCGGACTGTCCTGGTGTGGATACTGTGGTGGACAGGTTGCAGCAGATTTGGACTCATGTAGTGGACAATTTGACCTTGTCCCAGGAGAAGGCTCAATGTTTCGCTAATCGCAGACGCTGTGTGGGTCCCCGACTTCGTGTTGGGGATTTGGTTTGGTTATCTTCTCGTCATATTCCTATGAAGGTTTCCTCTCCTAAGTTTAAACCTCGTTTCATTGGTCCGTATAGGATTTCTGAGGTTCTTAATCCTGTGTCTTTTCGTCTGACCCTTCCAGATTCTTTTTCCATACATAACGTATTCCATAGGTCATTGTTGCGGAGATACGTGGCACCTATGGTTCCATCTGTTGATCCTCCTGCCCCGGTTTTGGTGGAGGGGGAGTTGGAGTATATTGTGGAGAAGATTTTGGATTCTCGTGTTTCAAGACGGAAACTCCAGTATTTGGTTAAGTGGAAGGGTTATGCTCAGGAAGATAATTCCTGGGTCTTTGCCTCTGATGTCCATGCTCCCGATCTTGTTCGTGCCTTTCATATGGCTCATCCTGGTCGTCCTGGGGGCTCTGGTGAGGGTTCGGTGACCCCTCCTCAAGGGGGGGTACTGTTGTGAATTCTGTGGCAGAGCTCCCTCCTGTGGTCACAAGTGGTACTTCGGCTGATTCTCTCTGTGAGCTTCCGTTGGTTTAGGAAAGTGGTACTGCGGCTTCTGAGTTTCCTTCCTCAGGTGATGTGGTGAAGTCGTTAGGTGCAGCTCTATTTAACTCCGCCTAGTGCTTTGATCCTGGCCTCCAGTCAATGTTCTAGTATTGGACCTGTTTTCTCCTGGATCGTTCCTGTGGCCTGCTGCTCTGTATAGCTAAGTTCTGCTTTGCTATTTTGTTTGCTGTTTTTTCTGTCCAGCTTGTCTATTTGTTTTTTCTCTGCTTGCTGGAAGCTCTGAACGCAGAGGGTGTACCTCCGTGCCGTTAGTTTGGTACGGAGGGTCTTTTTGCCCCCTTTGCTGGTTTTTGTAGGGTTTTGTGTTGACCGCAAAGTTACCTTTCCTATCCTCGCTCTGTTCAGAAAGTCGGGCCTCACTTTGCTAAATCTATTTCATCTCTACGTTTGTCTTTTCATCTTTACTCACAGTCATTATATGTGGGGGATGCCTTTTCCTTTGGGGTATTTCTCTGAGGCAAGGTAGGCTTATTTTCTATCTTCAGGCTAGCTAGTTTCTCAGGCTGTGCCGAGTTGCATAAGGAGCGTTAGGCACAATCCACGGCTGCCTCTAGTGTGGTTGGAGAGGATTAGGGATTGCGGTCAGCAGAGTTCCCACGTCTCAGAGCTCGTTCTATGTTTTTGGGTTATTGTCAGATCACTGTATGTGCTCTGACCTCTATGTCCATTGTGGTACTGAATTACCTTATCATAACAGCAGACACTGTTAGTAGGCCCAACCAAACAAGTAGCCCAAATGCAGTTTAATAGTTTCTATAGGCTGAAAGCCTGAAAATTGAAGCTCAGCTTTGTTCAGTGAAGAACAACAAGCAGTGGCAGACACCGTTAGTAGGCCCAACCAAACCATTAAGCCAAATGCAGTTTAATACTTTCTAAAGGCTGTAAGCCTGAAAATTGAAGCTCAGCTTTGTTCAGTGGAGGACAACAAGCAGCGGCAGACACCGTTAGTAGGCCCAACCAAACAAGTAGGCCAAATGCAGTTTAATACTTTCTATAGGCTGAAAGCCCGAAAATTGAAGCTCAGCTTTGTTCAGTGGAGGAGAACAACAAGCAGTGGCAGACACCGTTCGTAGGCCCAACCAAACAAGTATGCCAAAAGCAGTTTAATACTTTTTATAGGCTGAAAGCCTGAAAATTGAAGCTCAGCTTTTTTCAGTAGAGGAGAACAACAAGCAGCGGCAGACACCGTTAGTAAGCCCAACCAAACAAGTAGCCCAAATGTAGTTTAATACTTTCTATAGGCTGAAAGCCTGAAAATTGAAGCTCTGCTTTGTTCAGTGGAGAACAACAAGCAGTGGCAGACACCGTTAGTAGGCCCAACCAAACAAGTAGGCCAAATGCAGGTTAATACTTTCTATAGGCTGAAAGCCCAAAAATTGAAGCTCAGCTTTGTTCAGTGGAGGAGAACAACAAGCAGCGGTAGACACCGTTAGTAGGCCCAACCAAACAATTAGGCCAAATGCAGGTTAATACTTTCTCTAGGTTGAAAGCCTGAAAATTGAAGCTCAGCTTTGTTCAGTGGAGGACAACAAGCAGCGGCAGATACCGTTAGTAGGCCCAACCAAACAAGTAGGCCAAATGCAGTTTAATATCTGACACCCGATGAAAATTGAGGTTCAGCTTTAGTCAGTGGAGAACACCAAGCAGCGGCACAAACCATTTGTAGGCCCAACCAAAGAAGTAGGCCAAATGCAGTTTAATATCTGACACCGGATGAAATTGAGGCTCAGCTTTAGTCAGTGGAGAACACCAAGCAGCGGCACACACCATTTGTAGGCCCAACCAAATAAGTAGGCCAAATGCAGTTTAATATCTGACACCGGATGAAAATTGAGGCTCAGCTTTGTTCAGCGGAGGACAGTTGTAATGTGTGGTGCAGACAGACAGACGGACAGAGGCCTAAAATAATAAAAGGTGGCTAAATGCAGTTCAAAACTGCTAGCAGGACTAACCAGTCAGCCTAGCTTGTTTCAGGGGGGGACAGTTGTAATGTGTGGAGCAGACAGACAGACAGAGGCCTAAAATAAAAAAAAGGTGGCTTCATGCAGTTCAAAACTGCTAGAAGGACTAACCAGGCGGCCTAATTTGTTTCAGAGGGGGACAGTTGTAATGTGTGGAGCAGACAGACAGACAGACAGACAGAGGCCTAAAATAAAAAAGGTGGCTTCATGCAGTTCAAAACTGCTAGCATGACTAACCAAGCAGCCTAGCTTGTTTCAGGGGGGGACAGTTGTAATGTGTGGAGCAGACAGACAGACAGAGAGACAGAGGCCTAAAATAAAACAAGGTGGCTTCATGCAGTTCAAAACTGCTAGCAGGACTAACCAGGTGGCCTAGCTTGTTTCAGGGGGGACAGTTGTAATGTGTGGAGCAGACAGACAGACAGACAGACAGAGGCCTAAAATAAAAAAGGTGGCTTCATGCAGTTCAAAACTGCTAGCAGAACTAACCAGGTGGCCTAGCTTGTTTCAGGGGGGGGACAGTTGTAATGTGTGGAGCAGACAGACAGACAGACAGACAGAGGCCTAAAATAAAAAAAGGTGGCTTCATGCAGTTCAAAACTGCTAGCAGGACTAACCAGGCAGCCTAGCTTGTTTCAGGAGGGACAGTTGTAATGTGTGGAGCAGATAGACAGACAGAAGGACAGAGGCCTAAAATAAAAAAAGGTGGCTAAATGCTGTTCGAAACTGCTAGCAGGACTAACCAGGCGGCCTAGCTTGTTTCAGGGGGGTACAGTTGTAATGTATGGAGCAGACAGACAGACAGACAGAGGCCTAAAATAAAAAAAGGTGGCTTCATGCAGTTCAAAACTGCTAGCAGGACTAACCTGGTGGCCTAGCTTGTTTCAGGGGGGTACAGTTGTAATGTATGGAGCAGACAGACAGACAGAGGCCTAAAATAAAAAAGGTGGCTTCATGCAGTTCAAAACTGCTAGCAGGACTAACCAGGCGGCCTAGCTTGTTTCAGGGGGGGGACAGTTGTAATGTGTGGAGCAGACAGACAGACAGACAGAGGCCTAAAATAAAAAAAGGTGGCTTCATGCAGTTCAAAACTGCTAGCAGGACTAACCAGGTGGCCTAGCTTGTTTCAGGGGGGACAGTTGTAATGTGTGGAGCAGACAGACAGACAGACAGACAGACAGACAGAGGCCTAAAATAAAAAAGGTGGCTTCATGCAGTTCAGAACTGCTAGCAGAACTAACCAGGCAGCCTAGCTTGTTTCAGGGGGGGGACAGTTGTAATGTGTGGAGCAGACAGACAGACAGAGGCCTAACATAAAAAAGGTGGTTTCATGCAGTTCAAAACTGCTAGCAGGACTAACCAGGTGGCCAAGCTTGTTTCAGGGGGGACAGTTGTAATTTGTGGAGCAGACAGACATACAGACAGACAGAGGCCTAAAATAAAAAAGGTGGCTTCATGCAGTTCAAGACTGCTAGCAGGACTAACCAGGCGGCCTAGCTTGTTTCAGGGGGGGGCAGTTGTAATGTGTGGAGCAGACAGACAGACAGAGGCCTAAAATAAAAAAGGTGCCTTCATGCAGTTCAAGACTGCTAGCAGGACTAACCAGGCGGCCTAGCTTGTTTCAGGGGGGGACAGTTGTAATGTGTGGAGCAGATAGACAGAGGCCTAACATAAAAAAGGTGGCTAAATGCAGTTCGAAACTGCTAGCAGGACTAACCAGGCGGCCTAGCTTGTTTCGGGGGGGGCAGTTGTAATGTGTGGATCAGACAGACAGACAGAAGCCTAAAATAAAAAAGGTGGCTAAATGCAGTTCAAAACTGCTAGCAGAACTAACCAGGCGGCCTAGCTTGTTTCAGGGGGGGACAGTTGTAATGTGTGGAGCAGACAGACATACAGACAGAGAGAGGCCAAAAATAAAAAAGGTGGCTTCATGCAGTTCAAAACTGCTAGCAGGACTAACCAGGCAGCCTAGCTTGTTTCAGGGGGGACAGTTGTAATGTGTGGAGCAGATAGACAGACAAACGGACAGAGGCCTAAAATAAAAAAAGGTGGCTAAATGCAGATCGAAACTGCTAGCAGGACTAAACAGGCGGCCTAGCTTGTTTTAGTGGGGGACAGTTGTAATGTGTGGATCAGACAGACAGACAGAGGCCTAAAATAAAAAAAAACGGTGGCTTCATGCAGTTCAAAACTGCTAGCAGGACTAACCAGGCGGCTTAGCTTGTTTCGGGGGGGAAGGGGGGGGCAGTTGTAATGTGTGGAGCAGACAGACAGACAGAGGCCTAAAATAAAAAAGGTGCCTTCATGCAGTTCAAAACTGCTAGCAGGACTAACCAGGCGGCCTAGCTTGTTTCAGGGGGGGACAGTTGTAATGTGTGGAGCAGACAGACAGACAGAGGCCTAACATAAAAAAGGTGGCTAAATGCAGTTCGAAACTGCTAGCAGGACTAACCAGGCGGCCTAGCTTGTTTCAGGGGGGTGCAGTTGTAATGTGTGGATCAGACAGACAGACAGAAGCCTAAAATAAAAAAGGTGGCTAAATGCAGTTCAAAACTGCTAGCAGGACTAACCAGGTGGCCTACCTTGGTTCAGCGTGGGAGGACAACTGCTATGAGAGGCTGACACAGTTACTAGGCACAAATAAGTAAGTAGGGGATGTAGTTTCAGAAAAATTGAGTAAGGAGGTCGCTTTGGGTCATATGGTGGGTCCGTTTATTTGTCCTTCAGTTGAGGATCTGGTAGTTTCACCCTTGGGGGTGGTGCCCAAGAAGGAACTGAATAAGTTTAGGCTCATTCATCATCTGTCTTATCCCCGGGGCATGTCCGTGAACGCTGGAATTGATCCGGAGCTCTGCTCCGTGGTTTACACTTCTTTTGATGAGGCAGTTCGGTTGGTAAAAAAAAGTGATAAAGGAGCTTTGTTGGCAAAGACGGACATTGAGTCTGCTTTTCGTTTATTGCCGGTGCATCCGAATAGCTCTAAGTTATTGGGCTGTTTTTGGAAAGGGGAATTTTTCATAGATCAGTGCTTGCCTACAGGCTGTTCATTGTCTTGTGGATATTTTGATGCTTTCAGTTCTTTTCTGGAATGGGTGGTTCGGGATGATTCCGGTGTTCACTCTGTGATCCATTATCTGGATAATTTTTTTTTGTGTGTTGGCCCGGGCGGGTCACCGTGTTGTCAGACACTTTTGAGAACATTGGAGTGGGGCGTTTCAGTGTGCCGTTGGTCCCTGGTAAGACGGAGGGTCCATCTACTTGTTTATGTTTTTAGGTGTTGTTATTGACACTGTTGAATGGGAATTTCGTTTGCCTCAGGAAAAAGTGATCGATTTGAGGAAGGAGGTTGCTAGGGCGTGATGTTTGAGGAAGTTGTCTCTGCATGATCTGCAGTCGCTTTTAGGAAAGCTGGATTTTGCTTGTCGGATTATCCCACTGAGGTTAGCTAGTGCCACTGCTGGTGTTTATGCTCCTCATCACTTTATTTGGCTTTCTGCTGAACACAGAGAAGAGTTGGCAATTTGGAATACTTTTTTCTAGCAGTACAATGGTCTTTCAATGCTCATCGAGGAGACAGTGGATAATAGGGTTTTGGATTTGTTCACAAATGCGTCTGATGGAATTGGTTTTGGAGCATATTTCAGGGGTCAATGGTTTGTGGCAGCTTTGTTTTCTTCGGGTTTGGTCAAAAATATTACATTGTTGGAGTTTTTTCTGATTTTGGTGGTTGTTCATTTGTGGAAGGAGGATTTTAAGGATAGGTGCTTGTGTTTCAATTGAGATAATATGGGGGTGGTGTGTGTGACTTCGTCTCATGTGCCAGGGGTCAAGAATGCTATCGCTGATTCTCTTTCTCATTCACAGTTGGACCATTTTCGCGCCCTTGCTCCGGAGTCTGAGGTCGTGGAGTTGGAATGCGTGGAAGTGCTTTGGAGTGTGGTCTCTGTGCTACGAAGTCGTTGATCAGGGCTTCATTGGCTCCTAAGACCTGGGCTGCTTACCAGGTGGTTTGGTATTTGTGGGAGGGTTTGTTGACTGTGAGCTCGGCTTCACTGTCCGTATAGCATCAGGTGGGAGTTTTGCTTTCATGGCTGGGTAGTGGTTTGGCAGAGGGATGGTCTTCGGCGAAAGTCTCGCGGTTGTTGGCTGCCTTGGCATTCAGTTTTAGAATGCAGGGGCAGCCTGATCTGACTAAACTCTTCCTGGTAAAACAGGCTGTCAGGGGTTTTCGTAGAGATAGGAGTCACGGCAATGTTAGGCGTCAAGTTTCTTTAGGCCTGTTGGAAATGCTGGGGGGTGTCGGTTTCAATCTGCGGTTCTTTTTTCGAAATCTGTCTTTTTCTATTGGCTTTTTACCCTCACGCCTTTTGGGGCTCTTAGGGTCGGTGAGTTGGTGGTGAAGAGTAAAAGCTCCTCGGGGGGTCTTTTGGCCAGGGATGTGGTGATCACCGGGAATGGGGAGGAGTTATGGCTGCATAGGTCTAAAATGGATCAGGAGGGTAAGGGTAAGCAGGTCATTTTGGGCCCTGTCCGAGGTTCGTTTATGTGTCCCGTGGAGTGTTTGCAAAATTATCATGCCTTGCAGCCCAGCTATGCTGGTCCTTTATTGTGTCATGCGGACAGGTCCTTTTTAACCAGGTACCAGTTTACTGCTATAGTTAGAAAGGGTGTGCACAGGTTGGGTTTGGACAAACCTCGATTTGCACCTCATTCATTTCGTATTGGGCGGTGACCAAGGTGGCATTAAGGGGCTCAGAGCCGCAGCGATACAGCGGATTAGGAGATGGTGGTCGAGGTGTAACCATGGTTATGTCAGGCCAGAGGGGGCGGTTCCAAGCCTTAGTTTGTGAGAGTTTTTGTTTGACAGTCTTCCCCCCCCCCCTTTTTTTGGATCCTTAGAGCTTTGTTTTTTCTTTGTTTGTTTTTTTCCAGGTTCCACCCCATTGCTTGTGTGGATTTTCAGCCATTCATATGTCCATTGGGGAGCTTTTCGAGCTGATGTGAGGAAAGAATGTAGACAGCTTGGCTTTCCCAAGAGTGCGGTTGTCATCAGGTGGCTTGGCTTCTGGGTGATGTCTTGGCATCGGGTGTTATGCGAAATTCATGGCAGCGCACAGTTGGACAGGGCCCTGGACATTTTGGTGTTGCATGTGGGTGGCAACGATTTGGGCATCTTGCCTTTCAGGGAGTTAGTGAAGGATATCAAGCATGACTTGTTGCGGCTGTGGTTGTCATACTCTGGGATTACCACTGTGTGGTCTGAGATTGTGCCACGACTATGTTGGCAGAATGCGAGGTCGGTGGCAAAAATTAACGAAGTAAGGATTAAGGTAAATAGGGCAGTGTCTGCATTCGTTTCAAGGACTGGGTGTGTGGCTGTGAGGCATTTTGAGTTGAAAAAAGGTGGATGATTTTTGGTTGGCTGATGGGGTTCATTTGAATGGTGTGGGCAGTGACATTTGGGCACTTGGCTTACAGGAGGGTATTGAAAGGGCCATAGCTATTCGGTGTGGTGGTGCCTCGGGTGTTTAAGGTGTTCAAAGGCCCGCGTTGTGGAGGTTGGGGGGAGTCCTTGAAGTTTGTTGGAAATTGGTACGGGGGATCCATGGGCATATGGTTTCCTCCTTTTTGGTATTTATTATGTTTTGTATCTGTTGAAATGGGGTGGGGAAGTCGGCAAGGTTGTCGGATCCCCAGGATGTTTGAGTGAACATTGGAACTCTTGTAGTTATGGTGCTCCCGAGCCAGGGGGGTAACGGCTGGGAGTAAAATTGGGGGCTGTTTTGTGTTCACTTTATATGTTTGTTAATCACCAGATTTTGGGAGCTTCAAGGACTCCTCCCAGCATTTAATGTTATTTTATTATTGCATGTTTTTCTGTTTGTTATTTTAAATAAAGACTGCTATGGCCATAATTATTCCAAAAGAATTTGGTGTCTTGGTCTTATTTTAGATGTTTATGTTCGGGAGGGTTGGTGACAAAGTGGGGATCCGGTAGGTGGTTACCCCCGTGAGACTTCGCCAATACTAGTGTCAAGTAAAGGCCGGAGCAAAGCTGCACCTCCCCCCTGGCATGGGCGGAGGCCGGCATGACAATGGTTAGGAGAGGTAGGGGTTATTCATGAAGGGGTGGGGGTTGGTGGGGCAGGTTATATGGCAGGGATTGGGGATGGGTTTGCCACTTCCCGCTCTCCAGGGGTCACGATTGGTCCCACTCGCTCGCCTACCTTATTTTATGGTTTTTGAAAAAGGTTTTTTTTCCTTAAATCACAGAGATACTTAATAAGTAACATTTCCTACATGTCTACTTTACATCAGCACAATTTTGGAAACAAAATTTTTTTTGTTAGGGATTTATAAGGGTTAAAATGTGACCAGCAATTTCTAATTTTTACATCACCATTTTTTTTAGGGACCACATCACATTTTAAGTCATTTTGAGGGGTCTATATGATAGAAAATGACCAAGTGTGACACCATTCTAAAAACTGCACCCTTCAAGGTGCTAAAAACCACATTCAAGAAGTTTATTAACCCTTCAGGTGTTTCACAGGAATTTTTGGAATGTTTATAAAAAATGAACATTTAACTCTTTTTCACAAAAAATTTATTTCAGCTCCAATTTGTTTTATTTTACCAAGGGTAACAGGATAAAATGGACCCAAAAATGTGCTGTATAATTTGTCCTGAGTACACCGATACCCCATATGTGGGGGTAAACCACTGTTTGGTTGCAAGACAGAGCTCGGAAGGGAAGGAGCGCCATTTGACTTTTCAATGCAAAATTGACTGTAATTGAGATCTGACGCCATGTTGCGTTTGGAGAGCCACTGATGTGCCTAAACATTGAAACCCCCCACAAGTGACACGAGTTTGGAAAGTAGACCCCCTAAGGAACTTATCTAGATGTGTGGTGAGCACTTTGACCCACCAAGTGCTTCACATAATTTTGTAATGCAGAGCCGTAAAAATAAAAAATCATATTTTTTCACAAAAATTAACTTTCATTCACAATGTTTTTATTTTCCCAAGGGTAAGATAAGAAATTGGACCCCAAAACTTGTCCAATTTTTCCTGAGTACGCTGATACCCCAATGTGGGGGTAAACCACTGGTTAGGTGCATGGCAGAGATTGGAAGGGAAGGAGCGCCATTTGACCTTTCAATGCAAAATTGACTGGAATTGAGATGGGATGCTATGTTGCGTTTGGAGAGCCACTGATGTGCGTAAACATTGAAACTCCCCATAAGTGACACCATTTTGGAAAGTAGACACCCACAGGAACTTATCTAGATGTGTGTTGTGAGAGCTTTGAACCCCCAAGTGTTTCACTACAGTTTATAACGCAGAGCCGTGAAAATAAAAATTCTTTTTTTTCCACAAAAATTATTTTTAGCCCCCAGTTTTGCATTTTCCCAAGGGTAACAGGAGAAATTGGACCGCAAAGTTGTTGTCCAATTTGTCCTCAGTACGCTGATACCCCATATGTGGGGGGAACCACCGTTTGGGTGAATGGCAGAGCTCAGAAGGGAAGGAGCGCCATTTGGAATGCAGACTTAGATGGATTGGTCTGCAGGCATCACGTTGCATTTGCAGAGCCCCTGATGTACCTAAACAGTAGAAACCCCCCACAAGTGACCCCATATTGGAAACTAGACCCCCCAAAGAACTTATCTAGATGTGTTTGAGAACTTTGAACCCCCAAGTTTTTTGCTACAGTATATATTGCGGAGCCGTGAAAATAAAAAATCATTTTTTTCCCACAAAAATGGTTTTTTATATCCCCAAATTTTTATTTTCCCAAGGGTAACAAGAGAAATTGGACCCCAAAAGTTGTTGTCCAATTTGTCCTGAGTAAGCTGATACCCCGTATGTTGGGGAAAACCTGTTTTGCCACACAGGAGAGCTCAGAAGAAAAGGAGCACTGTTTTACCTTTTCAACGCAGAATTGGCTGGAATTAAGATCACACGCCATGTCGCCTTTGGAGAGCCCTGATGTGCCTAAACAGTGGAAACCCCCAATTGTAACAAACCCTAACCCAAACACACCCCTAATTCCAACCACACCCCTAACCCCAACACACCCCTAACCCTAATCCCAACCCTAACCACACCCCTAACTCTGACACTCCCATAACCCTAATCCCAACTGTATATGTAATCCAAACCCTAACTTTAGCCCCAACCCTAACCCTAACTTCAGCCCCACCCCTAACCCTAACTTTAGCCCCAACCCTAACCCTAACTTTAGCCTCAACCCTAACTGTAGCCCTAACCCTAACTTTAGACCCAACCCTAACCCTTACTTTAGCCCCAGCCCTAACTGTAGCCATAACCCTATCCCCAACCCTAACCCTAGCCCCAACCCTAACCCTAGCCCCAACCCTAGCCCTAACCCTAGCCCTAATTCTAACCCTAACCCTAATCCTAACCCTAACCCTAGCCCTAACCCTAGCCCTAACCCAGCCCTAACTCTAGCCCTAACCCTAGCACTAACCGTAACCCTAGCCCTAATAGGAAAATGGAAATAAATAAATTTTTTAAATTTTATTATTTTTCCCTAACTAAGGGGGTGATGAAGGGGGGTTTCATTTACTTTTATAGCGGGTTTTTTAGCGGATTGTTATGATTGGCATCCGTCACACACTAAAAGATGCTTTTTATTGCAAAAAATAGTTTTTGCTTCTCCACATTTTGAGAGCTATAATTTTTCCATATTTTGGTCCACAGAGTCATATGAGGTCTTGTTATTTGCGGGACGACTTGACATTTTTATTGGTATAATTTTTGGGCATGTGACATTTTGTGATCGCTTTTTATTCTGATTTTTGTGAGGCAGAATGACCAAAAAACAGCTGTTTTTTTATGCCGTTCCACATTTGGTAAAATTGATAAAGCAGTTTTATTCTTCAGGTCAGTACGATTACAGTGATACCTCATTTATATCTTTTTTTATGTTTTGACGCTTTATGCAATAATAAACTATTTTATAGAAAAAATAATTATTTTTGCATCGTTTTATTCTGAGGACTATAACTTTTTTATTTGTTCGCTGATGATGCTGTGTGGCAGCTCATTTTTTGCAGGACAAGATGATGTTTTCAGCAGTTCCATGGTTATTTATATCTGTCTTTTTGATCGCGTGTTATTCCACTTTTTGTTCGGCGGTATGATAATAAAGCGTTGTTTTTTTGTCTCGTTTTTTTTTTCCTTTTACGGTGTTCACTGAAGGGGTTAACTAGTGGGACAGTTTTATAGGTGGGGTCATTATGGACGCGGCAATACTAAATATGTGCACTTTTATTTTTTATTATTTAGATAAAGAAATGTATTTATGGGAGCAATATTTTTTTTTCTTTATTTAGGAATTTTTTAGTTTTTTTACACATCTAAATATTTTTTTTTTTACTTTATAACATTGTCCCGAGGGGACATCACACTATAGGGTCAGATCGCTGATCTGACACTGCTGTGCACTGTGTCAGATCAGCGATCTGACAGGCAGTGCAGGGACGCTTGCAAGCGCTTGCTCTGAGCAGGCGCTTGCAAGCCACCTCCCTGCAGGACCCGGACGTAGCCCCGTGGCCATTTTGGATCCGAGGCCTGCAGGAAGGAGACGCTCGGTACAAGGTGAGCACATCGCCTTGTACTTAGGGTCTCAGGGAAGCATGCAGGGAGCCCCCTTCCTGCACGATGCTTCCCTATGCCACCGGAGCACGGCGATCATGTTTCATCGCAGTGTTTCAGGGGGTTAATGTGCCAGGAGCGGTCCATGACCGCTCCTGGCACATAGTGTAGGATGTCAGCTGCGATAGTCAGCTGACACCAGCTGAGATCGGCCGTGCTCCCCTTGTGAGCGCGGCCAGTTGCATATGATGTTCTATCCCGTCACTGGGAATTAAGTCCCAGGTCACCTTGATGGAATAGTAGGTCATGTGGGATTAAAGGGACACTGTCACCCCCTCCAGCCGTTATAAACTAAAAGAGCCACCTTGTGCAGCAGTAATGCTGCATTCTAACAAGGTGGCTCTTTTAGTTTTTGCTTCTGTTATTCCCTCAATAAAGAGTTTTATAATTTTCCCCAAATACCTATCTTTAGTCAGGGAGGCAGGTCTGAAGCACCCTCTTTGAAGCGCCCAACTGCCGTCACTCATCTCTTCTGGGGCGCTGGTCGCCGCCCCTTCAGCTCTGTTTTCGGCTGAAATCCGGCGCCTGCGCTGTGCGTGCCTGCAAGGGGCAGGCGCTTTGAGTAGTGGCCGTAATAGCTCAGATGCCGGGTTCCTGACGGCGCCTGTGCGGGCAGTGCGGCCACCCTGTTGCTGAATCCCCGCCCCGCACTGTGCATAATGCATAACACGCACAGCGCAGGCACCAGATTTCAGACGAAAACAGCGCTGAAGGGGCGGCGACCAGCGCCCCAGAAGAGATGAGTGACGGCAGTTGGGTGCTTCAAAGAGGGGGCTTCAGACCTGCCTCCCTGGCTAAAGATAGGTAATTGGGGAAAATTATAAAACGCTTTATTGAAGGAATAACAGAAGCAAAAACTAAAAGAGCCACCTTGTTAGAATGCAGCATTACTGCTGCACAAGGTGGCTCTTTTAGTTTATAATGGCTGGAGGGGGTGACAGTGTCCCTTTAACCCCTTCATGACCCAGCCTATTTTGACCTTAATGACCTGGCCGTTTTTTGCAATTCTGACCAGTGTCCCTTTATGAGGTAATAACTCAGGAACGCTTCAACGGATCCTAGCGGTTCTGAGATTGTTTTTTCGTGACATATTGGGCTTCATGTTAGTGGTAAATTTAGGTCAATAAATTCTGCGTTTATTTGTGATAAAAACGGAAATTTGGCGAAAATTTTGAAAATTTCGCAATTTTCACATTTTGAATTTTTATTCTGTTAAACCAGAGAGTTATGTGACACAAAATAGTTAATAAATAACATTTCCCACATGTTTACTTTACACCAGCACAATTTTGGAAACAAAATTTTTTTTTGCTAGGAAGTTATAAGAGTTAAAATTTGACCAGCGATTTCTCATTTTTACAACGAAATTTACAAAACCATTTTTTTTAGGGACCACCTCACATTTGAAGTCAGTTTGAGGGGTCTATATGGCTGAAAATACCCAAAAGTGACACCATTCTAAAAAATGCACCCCTCAAGGTGCTCAAAACCACATTCAAGAAGTTTTTTAACCCTTCAGGTGCTTCACAGCAGCAGAAGCAACATGGAAGGAAAAAATGAACATTTAACTTTTTAGTCACAAAAATTATCTTTTAGCAACATTTTTTTTATTTTCCCAATGGTACAAGGAGAAACTGAACCACGAAAGTTGTTGTGCAATTTGTCCTGAGTACGCTGATACCTCATATGTGGGGGTAAACCACTGTTTGGGCGCACGGCAGGGCTTGGAAGGGAAGGAGCGCCGTTTGACTTTTTGAATGAAAAATTGGCTCCACTCTTTAGCGGACACCATGTCACGTTTGGAGAGCCCCCGTGTGCCTAAAAATTGGAGCTCCCCCACACGTGACCCCATTTTGGAAACTAGACGCCCCAAGGAACTTATCTAGATGCATAGTGAGAACTTTGAACCCCCGGGGGCTTCACAAATTGATCCGTAAAAATGAAAAAGTACTTTTTTTTCACAAAAAAATTCTTTTAGCCTCAATTTTTTTCATTTTCACATGGGCAACAGGATAAAATGGATCCTAAAATTTGTTGGGCAATTTCTCATGAGTACACCGATACCTCATATGTGGGGGTAAACCACTGTTTGGGCACACAGCAGGGCTCGGAAGGGAAGGCGCGCCATTTGACTTTTTGAATGGAAAATTAGCTCCAATTGTTAGCGGACACCATGTCGCGTTTAGAGAGCCCCTGTGTGCCTATGCATTGGAGCTCCCCCACAAGTGACCCCATTTTGGAAACTAGACCCCCCAAGGAACTTATCTAGATGCATATTGAGCACTTTAAACCCCCAGGTGCTTCACAGAAGTTTATAATGCAGAGCCATGAAAATAAAAAATAATTTTTCTTTCCTCAAAAATGATTTTTAGCCTGGAATTTCCTATTTTGCCAAGGGTAATAGGAGAAATTGGACTGCAAATGTTGTTGTCCAGTTTGTCCTGAGTACGCTGATACCCCATATGTGGGGGTAAACCACTGTTTGGGCGCACGGCAGGGCTCGGAAGGGAAGGCACGCCAATTGGCTTTTTAAATGGAAAATTAGCTCCAATCATTAGCGGACACCATGTCACGTTTGGAGAGCCCCTGTGTGACTAAACATTGGAGATCCCCCACATATGACCCCATTTTGGAAACTAGACCCCCAAAGGAACTAATCTAGATGTGTGGTGAGGACTTTGAACTTCCAAGTGCTTCACAGAAGTTTATAACGCAGAGCCATGAAAATAAAATAAAAATTTTATTTTCTCTAAAATGATTTTTTAGCCTGCAATTTATTATTTTCCCAAGGGTAAAAGGAGAAATTTGACCCCAAAAGTTGTTGTACAGTTTCTCCTGAGTACGCTGATACCCCATATGTGGGGGTAAACCACAGTTTGGGCACATGTCGGGGCTCGGAAGTCAAGTAGTGACATTTTGAAATGCAGACTTTGATGGAATGCTCTGCGGGCGTTACGTTGCGTTTGCAGAGCCCCTGATGTGGCTAAACAGTAGAAACCCCCCACAAGTGACCCCATTTTAGAAACTAGACCCCGAAAGGAACTTATCTAGATGTGAGGTGAGCACTTTGAACCCCCAAGTGCTTCACAGAAGTTTATAACACAGAGCAGTGAAAATAATAAATACGTTTTCTTTCCTCAAAAATAATTTTTTAGCCCAGAATTTTTTATTTTCCCAAGGGTTACAGGAGAAATTGGACCCCAAAAGTTGTTGTCCAGTTTCTCCTGAGTACGCTGATACCCCATATGTGGGGGTAAACCACTGTTTGGGCACACGTCGGGGCTCAGAAGGGAAGTAGTGACTTTTGAAATGCAGACTTTGATGGAATGGTCTGCGGGCGTCACGTTGCGTTTGCAGAGCCCCTGGTGTGCCTAAACAGTAGAAACCCCCCACAAGTGACCCCATTTTGGAAACTAGACCCCCCAAGGAACTTATCTAGATATGTGGTGAGCACTTTGAACCCCCAAGTGCTTCACAGACGTTTACAACGCAGAGCCGTGAAAATAAAAAATCATTTTTCTTTCCTCAAAAATGATGTTTTAGCAAGCAATTTTTTATTTTCTCAAGGGTAACAGGAGAAATTGGACCCCAGTAATTGTTGCCCAGTTTGTCCTGAGTACGCTGATACCCCATATGTGGGGGTAAACCACTGTTTGGGCACATGTCGGGGCTCGGAAGTCAAGTAGTGACGTTTTGAAATGCAGACTTTGATGGAATGGTCTGCGGGCGTCACGTTGCGTTTGCAGAGCCCCTGGTGTGCCTAAACAGTAGAAACCCCCCACAAGTGACCCCATTTTGGAAACTAGACCCCCCAAGGAACTTATCTAGATATGTGGTGAGCACTTTGAACCCCCAAGTGCATCACAGACGTTTACAACGCAGAGCCGTGAAAATAAAAAATCATTTTTCTTTCCTCAAAAATGATGTTTTAGCAAGCAATTTTTTATTTTCTCAAGGGTAACAGGAGAAATTGGACCCCAGTAATTGTTGCCCAGTTTGTCCTGAGTACGCTGATACCCCATATGTGGGGGTAAACCACTGTTTGGGCACATGTCGGGGCTCGGAAGTCAAGTAGTGACGTTTTGAAATGCAGACTTTGATGGAATGGTCTGCGGGCGTCACGTTGCGTTTGCAGAGCCCCTGGTGTGCCTAAACAGTAGAAACCCCCCACAAGTGACCCCATTTTGGAAACTAGACCCCCCAAGGAACTTATCTAGATATGTGGTGAGCACTTTGAACCCCCAAGTGCTTCACAGACGTTTACAACGCAGAGCCGTGAAAATAAAAAATCATTTTTCTTTCCTCAAAAATGATGTTTTAGCAAGCAATTTTTTATTTTCTCAAGGGTAACAGGAGAAATTGGACCCCAGTAATTGTTGCCCAGTTTGTCCTGAGTACGCTGATACCCCATATGTGGGGGTAAACCACTGTTTGGGCACACGTCGGGGCTCGGAAGGGAAGGAGCACCATTTGACTTTTTGAATAAAAGATTGGCTGGAATCAATGGTGGCGCCATGTTGCGTTTGGAGACCCCCTGATGTGCCTAAACAGTGGAAACCCCTCAATTCTAACGCCAACACACCCCTAACCCTTATCCCAACTGTAGCCGTAACCCTAACCACAACCCTAACCCCAACACACCCCTAACCCTAACCACAACCCTAATTCCAACCCAACCCTAACCCTAAGGCTATGTACCCACGTTGCGGATTCGTGTGAGATTTTTCCGCACCATTTTTGAAAAATCCGCGGGTAAAAGGCACTGCGTTTTACCTGCGGATTTACTGCGGATTTCACCTGCGGATTCCTATTGAGGAATAGGTGTAAAACGCTGCGGAATCCGCACAAAGAATTGACATGCTGCGGAAAATACAACGCAGCGTTTCCGTGCGGTATTTTCCGCACCATGGGCACAGCGGATTTGGTTTTCCATAGGTTTACATGGTACTGTAAACCTGATGGAACACTGCTGCGGATCCGCAGCGGCCAATCCGCTGCGGATCCGCAGCCAAATCCGCACCGTGTGCACATAGCCTAATTCTAAAGGTATGTGCACACGTTGCGGAAAACGCTGCGGATCCGCAGCAGTTTCCCATGAGTTTACATTTCAATGTAAACCTATGGGAAACAAAAATCGCTGTACACATGCTGCGGAAAAACTGCACGGAAACGCAGCGGTTTACATTCCGCAGCATGTCACTTCTTTCTGCGGATTCCACAGCGGTTTTACAACTGCTCCAATAGAAAATCGCAGTTGTAAAACCGCAGTGAAATGCGCAGAAAAACCGCGGTAAATCTGCCATAAATCCGCAGCGGTTTAGCACTGCGGATTTATCAAATCCGCTGCGGAAAAATCCGCAGAGGACCAGAATACGTGTGCACATACCGAAACCCTAACCCTAACCCTAACCCTACCCCTAACCCTACCCCTAACCCTACCCCTACCCCTACCCCTAACCCTACCCCTAACCCTACCCCTAACCCTAACCCTAACCCTAGTTCTAACTCCAACCTTAGTGAAAAAAAAAAAAAATTCTTTATTTTATTATTGTCCCTATCTATGGGGGACAAATGGGGGGGGTCATTTACTGTTTTTTTATTTTGACCACTGTGATAGATTATATCACAGTGATCAAAATTCACATTGGAACGAATCTGCCGGCCGGCAGATTCGGCGGGCGCACTGCGCATGCGCCCGCCATTTTGGAACATGGCGGCGCTCGGGGAAGAAGACGGACGGACCCCGCCAGGATCGGTAAGTATAAGGGGGGGAGATCAGGGCACGGGGGGGCGTCGGAGCACGGGGGGGAGGGATCGGAGCATGGGGGAGAGTGATCGGTGTGCGGGCGGGTGGATCGCTGTGCGGGGGGGTGGATCGGTGTGCAGGGGGGGTGGTTCGGAGCACGGGGGGGGATCGGAGTGCGGGGGGGTTTGATTGGAGCACGGGGGGGTGTGATTGGAGCACGGGGGGAGCGGACAGGAGGACGGGGGAGCGGAGCACAGGACGGAGGGGAGCGGGCCACAGATCGGGGGGCTGGGGGGGGGGGGATCGGTGGGGTGGGGTGGGGGCACATTAGTATTTCCAGCCATGGCCGATGATATTGCAGCATCGGCCATGGCTGGATTGTAATATTTCACCATTTTTTTAGGTGAAATATTACAAATCGCTCTGATTGGCAGTTTCACTTTCAACAGCCAATCAGAGCGATCGTAGCCACGAGGGGGTGAAGCAACCCCCCCTGGGCTAAACTACCACTCCCCCTGTCCCTGCAGATCGGGTGAAATGGGAGTTAACCCTTTCACCCGGCCTGCAGGGACGCGATCTTTCTGTGACACAGCATATGCGTCACAGGTCGGATTGGCACCGACTTTCATGACGCATACGCTGTGTCACAGGTCGGGAAGGGGTTAAGGGGTTAATCACCAGATTTTGGGAGCATCAAGGACGCCTCACAACATTTAATGTTATTTTATTATTGAATGCTTTTCTGTTTGTTGTTTTAAATAAAGGCTGCTGTGGCCATAATTATTCCAAAATAATTTGGTGTCTTGGTCTTATTTTAGATGTTTATGTTCCGGAGGGTTGGTGACAAGGTGAGGATCCGGTAGGTGGTTACCCCTGTGAGACTTCGCCAATACCAGTGTCAATCAATCACAATTCCATCTTCCTCTGTCCCCAAATTGAGATTTCCGTAAACTAAATGGCCGCAAATCAAATTGGGAAAATTCAGTGAGACCAGCAAATTTGAATTTAGAACAACCTGCTGACTTTTAACAGTAAAAGAAAAAAGACCACAACATGAGGTTGCCCATGCTAAACCCTAAATAGAAAAGTCTGGTTCTGTATGCATGGCTGTCCTGTATTATCACTGTAAGTGGCCTTATGTGCTGTGTGAATGCATGCTCACATGGTTCAGCACAGTACTTTATTTGCTGCTAGCATTTGCAGGCTCTCAAGTATCCCCTTCACAATCAGCCCATCTATCTACTGATGGGTACACGATTGTTATGTGAGGCCTTTTCCAGTCTCTGTTTCACTTCTCTTCTTGTTTGATGTATTGATGTGCTAATTAAAAGCAATGTGCTATACAACATTCATTGACTGGACATTGTGCTCCAAGTCTTTACTTGTCCGTGCTCTGACATCAGTAATTTTATTCTGCTTTATTGCTTGCTTAGCAAGCCGTAGCCAGGAAATGGCAAAAAGGATTTTCTGTTTTATAGGTCTTACATATAAATAGGAAATTCTTTGACTCCTTCTTGACTCCTACATATATTCTTAAATGAAGAGAACATTAGAACTCTATTTATATTATGAAGGTGGCGAAAAAAAATTAAGTTTAGTTAATCATGTGTTTATTGCCTAGAGAGAAGACCTGTCCTTCCCCCCATGTTATTCCTTGATGGTCTCTAACATGTCTAACACAGTTATAGCTTCTATACGTCTAGATATAGGTAATATTACAGTTATTGTATATTCCTCGTCACATTTCTGAGGGGCCCTGAGATCAGCTTGTAGGAAAGGTGTTACTGCTGACAAATTCAACCCTCTCGAAGTACATTGGAAATAGATGTTTCCCTGAAGAAACATGGCAGAATGGCTTCTGAAACTAAGAAGTGTCTGTAAGGATGGTTCACACAGGGTCTTTAGGGGAAAAAACACCTTATTTGCATGACAATTGTCACAATTGTCTGTAATTTCCCCCCAGGATCAATAAAGTGTATCGTATAGTATAACATTTCAACCAGTAATTTTGCTTTGCAAAAAATACTGCAGCCGAATTCTACATTAAAATCTATATAGAAATATGGCATTTGATGGGTTTATTTGGGTCACTTTTTTTGTTTCAAAATACAGCAAGCCCTCTATATGGTGTTTTTGTTCTATAGGCTTCTCTTTAGGTCATCAAAAAAATCTGTTATAAATATTAAATTATACAACTAAAGATGAATGTTTAGATCTTGGAATAAAAAAAAGTTTTAGAATTGGATGTGTTTAAAAAAATGTTCCTATGCAGAGATAAACTTATAAATGTGCCCCTGCTGTGTACTGTGTAATGTCTGTGTCTGACCATGCAGGAACATGGTCTGATCATACCACAGCTCCTGGGCAGGGGAGGAAGCAAAACAGTCTAGAGACATTCCAGCAGGGGATCATAGTTGATTCTTTCTTTGAGGTAAAACATTTCCCTGCCTGTTTTTAGGCAATATTTTAACTCAAAGAGAGAATCAGCTGTGAATCCCTGCTATAATGTCTCTATCCTTTTTTCCTTCCCTCCTGCCCAAGAGCTGTGGTATGATCAGACCATATTTCTGTACAGTCATACATCCATTACACAGTACACAGCAGGGACACATTTATAAGATTATCTCAGCACAGGAACATTTTATTTAAACACATCTGTAACACCCCTGGTAACTGGTTGTTACAGTGATGTTGCCTTCCTTTCGGGGAGGGTGATGTCATGCCTGGAAGCAAGGAAGATCCCTTTAACAGGCATTACACCTACCTGCAACACAGTCTGATTCCAGGCCAGAAGGGGGAGCTCAGAACCCAGTTTCAGGGGAGCTTCCCCATATATATATATATTCTGGCTTGGAGGAGGAGTAAGGCAGTTAGTCGAGGGTGACCAGAGGAGTGAGAGCTGATCTGGAGCCGTGCAGCCACATGTGGTGCTGCAGCTCCAGGAGAGAGAGAAGAGAAGCAGACTGGTTGCATTGATAGCAAGTGCCAGAGGGGAGAAGCACAGGAGAACAAAGAAGCTGGAAGGGAGCTGCGCTTGCGCTCCTTCCAAGCTGAAGAGCAGGATGTGGGCACTGGGAGCCCAAGGCTGTGTAGTACTCTATGTCCCAGAGCAGAACCGGAGCACAGTAGATTTTATGTCGACTGTCTGTATCCCAACCTGAAGGTACAGCAACACACAGAGCCCGAGTCATGTTAGAGACTCTGTAAAAAGGCCCAAGTCACCTACCATGCAGGTACTGTCCCAGAACAGGAGAGAGAGGACCTTGACAGAAGCCACAGGCATCAAGGAACTCGCTTAAAAGAGCAAGACGGGGGCGGTCGGTCGGGAGGTGTCGCAGGACTTTAAAAAAAAAAAACCTTGCTCAGGTGCCGCCCCCCCCGCATCGTCCCCACCCTAGGCATGTGCCCTCAAGTGCCTAGTGGCAAATACGGCCCTGGTGATAGGTCATCAGTATTTTAGTACTGGAGAACTGCTTTTAATTTTAAGCACTACATATGAATAAGGCATAAAAATTAGATTTACTATGTCTAGAATCGAAAAATAAATTATTTATTGTCCATTCCAACTACACGACACCGGTCATTTTTGCTCATTGGATATAGGAGATATCATGTGATCAGTCCAGCCAATCACCATTGCATGAAGCGACATCAAATGCATGTCCCGTAATCCCTTGTAGGCGGTAAACAAGAATGTCTGAGGGCCTCCAGGATCAGTATCATTAAAAAGGCCAGAAGTCCATAATGTAAGTATATGACAATGGGTTTACTTTTTCTCTTTCTGTACATATAAAAGCATATTTTTTAATTTTGGAAAATCCCTTTAAGTCCACTGATTTCTTTTATGTAGGTGGAGTTTTCTTATAGATTTCCTGCACATACCGTTCAATGCAAATAAAAGAAAACCCTTCCTCCTTTATCATGAAACCTTCAAGGCTCAGTGACTCCTATCTGCTGTCATAGGGAGCTTATATTTGTGGATGCTACAAAAGTACTTAGCTACTTAAATTGGATTTGTACCATTCTTCAGGAAGCATGAGACATTTTAATAAATGTGATTCAGATCTAATGTCATAAAGAGCTCCTCAAGGAGGCCCCCGTAGATTACTGCCTCAGATGCAGCATTGCTTATGAATTATAATCATGTTTTAGTTCAAAAGAAAAAAAAATACTTTCTATACTTGTCTTTACAAAATTACATTCCCTGCAGTACAGTATCACATGCTTTGAGCTTTATCTACGCCATTGTTTATCTCGGTGTTCGAATTCGACTTGTGGACCATTAGGTGCCTGTGGTAAAGAGGCCAACCATGCATCTCTTACAGAGAGGGAGCCTTGCTCTTCTCGGTTTTACCCCTTGTTTTGCAGGACTCTTCTTATTCTTACCAAAAAGATAAGATTTGGAGTAAAAGTCATGGCAAGCAAATATCAAACTACTATGATAGATCTCTGCTATTGGTCTCTCTCTCTGCATTACACAGCACCGGTGGTCCGCAATGCCATCTTCTGCATTCCACAGCCAACTGTGCACAGAAATGCTTGTCTGTGTCTTAAGGTACCTTCACACATAACGATATCGTTCACGATATCGTTGCTTTTTGTGACGTAGCAACGATATCGTTAAGGAAATCGTTCTGTGTGATAGCGACCAACGATCAGGCCCCTGCTGGGAGATCGTTGGTCGCTGAGGAAAGTTCAGAACTTTATTTCGTCGCTGGACTCCCTGCAGACATCGCTGGATCGGCGTGTGTGACACCGATCCAGCGATGTCTTCACTGGTAACTAGGGTAAACATCGGGTTACTAAGCGCAAGGCTGCGCTTAGTAACCCGATGTTTACCCTGGTTACCAGCGTAAAAGTAAAAAAAACAAACACTACATACTTACCTACCGCTCTCTGTCCCCGGCGCTCAGCTTCTCTGCACTCCTCCTGCACTGGCTGTGAGCGTCGGTCAGCTGGAAAGCAGAGCGGTGACGTCACCGCTCTGCTTTCCGGCCGCTGTGCTCACAGTCAGTGCAGGAGAAGTGCAGAGAAGCTGAGCGCCGGGGACAGACAGCGGTAAGTATGTAGTGTTTGTTTTTTTTACTTTTACACTGGTAACCAGGGTAAACATCGGGTTACTAAGCGCGGCCCTGCGCTTAGTAACCCGATGTTTACCCTGGTTACCTGGGGACCTCGGGATCGTTGGTCGCTGGAGAGCTGTCTGTGTGACAGCTCTCCATCGACCAAACAGCGACGCTGCAGTGATCGACATCGTTGTCGGTATCGCTGCAGCGTCGCTGAGTGTGAAGGTACCTGAACAGTTGCTCACATGTATTTTCCTGGCACGTAGCATTGTAAGAAGATAAGTTAAGGATTAATTTTGCATTGGGTGATTATTATCTCTGGGATTTATCTAGATTTGGGGTCTTCTGAATTCTGTGTGGGACTCAAGAAAAGAGCAAATAACATGGTAGCTGGACATGAATGCATGAAGCTATCTTCCTTAGAGTTTTGGGGACAGAGAAACACTTGGTTGCTTTATTAACTCACCTAAACAATAATTGAGATAGTTTAGTCTTTTTCCTCTTTGGGCGAAAATGGAATTGTTATAGGGAAAACAGCATCTATCAGATTTTTATGGCACGTATTTCGGCATGCCGTAAGTGTTTTAGATGGTTTTACCCTTTGGGACTGGTTCTCTCTCTGACACTGTGGCTCTAGCATTGGTGGTCCATCTACTGTTCTGTGGAAACTTAATAAGTATTAATTAGGAACATGCTGGTTTTTTCACTGGCTTTTTTTTTTTGTATTTATATTATGTATACAGTATTGGTCAGCTTCCAAGCAGAAGCCTCGAAGAATGGTCAGGTTACTTCTTTGTGACTTGAAACATTTAGGACGAGCTGAAAAGGACTGAACATATACACATTCTGACATTGCAGTTCATATTTTCATTCTGCTGAGAAATCTTTATCTTTAAAGGGAACCTGTCACCCCGTTTTTTCAGTATGAGATAAAAATACTGTTAAATAGGGCCTGTGCTGTGCGTTACAATAGTGTATTTTGTGCGCAGATGGAGTTCGCGGCGGCCATTTTCCTGAAGCCGAGTTCTCATCTCGGCTTCAGGAAAATGGCCACCGCGATCTCCATCTGTGCACGCGTGGCATCCTGCGTCCATTTTCCTGAAGCCCCGGCCAGCAGAGGACTCCATCTGCGCACGCGCGGCCTCATTAAGATGGCCGCCCTCACCGATCACAAGGGAAATAGCGCCGATCGCACGTTTTTTCTTCACCTGCGCAGTGGATTCAGCAGTTGGGCATGCGCAAACCACTATGCCACCAACAGAAAGATATGCAAGATCTTGGGGAAGAAACAGCGATGTCACCACGCCCATATGATCAGACCAGCCTCATTGACAGGCGAAAACGGCGACTTTGGTAAGGTATTTCGGCACCATAGGTGGGGAATCAGGGTACACAAAATACACTATTGTAACGCACAGCTCAGGCCCTATTTAACAGTATTTTTATCTCATACTGAAAAAACGGGGTGACAGGTTCCCTTTAAGTGCTTTTTCAGATGGATTTCACCTGAAAAAGATGTTGTGTTCACATATTCCTAGGGACACCATGACTGGTCACCTTGCAGAATATACCCATTTAGGAAACCAATGTAGTGACAGATTACAATCTCAAAAAAACTGCAGACAAAAAATATCACTCATGGAACACATTTTAAATTTGCAGATGTGATGGGAAAAGACTTCTTCATTACCTCTTAGCTAAGTTTTTATACCTGATCCTAAAGTGTTAATGAAAATTTTGGATAATGGTGTATGAACACATTTAACTAGGAAGAGTGAGAAGAATGAGCTGCTGCTCTGTTACACTGCTGTACATTAATCTGCTAATCCTCGATTATCCAGTTAGTGACTCTTATATCTCTCTGTGTGACTTACTTTCTATAAAGCTTCCGTTTACCTCCAATCCTTCACTGCCCGCGGCAAAAGCCGGGGGCCTGAAACAAGTACTGTTGTAAGTGCACATTCACTCACACCTTACCTAGCTCCTACACGTTCATCTATTGTGAATCTACATTGCGTCGTGACCTGATATTTGAATGGTTCCTTGGCGTTCTCCAGCAAACTCTTTAAGTACTCCCAAGAAACCATGTTTGCAGGATATTCTCCGCACCACCCTGCTTACTCTTGTTCATGGTGCCCTACAAGAATCTGCTTGCCTGTGGGCAACACTTATGATATAAACATTGCATGACTCTTATTTTTGCTGTTGTTATATATGCATCATCCTGAAAGGAACTACACCATACTTTTACTGTTCATAGATTCCTTACTGCCTTCTGCACCCATACTTTTTCAAATTTACCTATTTTGGGAAAATGTGAATCTTTTGTTCTCTATAAAGGCCTTAAGTTCCCCTTTTTTCTGTAATCATCATAACTATGATGTATTTGATACAATCTAGTATACAATTTTTTTTGCAGATTTCTTTTTTGTATACTTTTTATGTGAAAGACAATATTTAAAGGGGCTGTCTGTTAGGCCTCTTTCACACGTCCAGATAATTCCGGTACAGGAGAAATCGGTACCGGAGTTATCCATGTCCGTGTGCTCACGTAGCACATCAGTGTGGCACATGTGTGGCACACATGCGGCAGCCGTGTGCCACCCATGTGCCGACTGAGGACCACACGGACCGTGCAGGAGACAGCGCTACAGTTAAGCGCTGTCCCCTGCTTTTGGTGCTGAAGCCGGCATTCATTCCGTCTCCCCAGCAGTGTTCGCTGGAGAGAAGGAATGAAAAATCAAGGATTTTTTTCTTTGTGTTAAAATAAAGTTTGTGGGTCACCTCCCGCCTCCCATCCCCTGTGCGCCCGCCCGCTTGCCGAGAAATATTCACCCAGCTCCTGCGATGTATGCTCTCAGCGCCGGCAGCAGATCCTGTGTGAGCGGTCACATGGTACCGCTCATTACAGTGATGAATATGCACATATTCATCACTGTAATGAGCGGTACCATGTGAGCACTCACACAGGACAGGCTGCCGGCGCTGAGAGCATACATCGCAGGAGCTGGGTGAGTATTTCTCGGCAAGCAGGCGGGCGCACAGGGGATGGGAAGCGGGAGGTGACCCACAAACTTTATTTTTAACACAAAAAAAAACCTTGACTTTTCATTCCTTCTCTCCAGCGAACGCTGCTGGGGAGAAGGAATGAATGCCGGCTTCAGCACCACATGCAGGGGGGACAGCGCTTACTCTAGCGCTGTCTCTCCTGCTGGCGGTACGTGCACACGGAGGAGTGCACACTGTTCTACGTGTGCGGGACGTATTGCGGTACGTGCTGCCGGAGGAAAGCGGACATGTCTCTGTGTTTTGCACATGGACACACGGTACTTGAGAAAACTGTCAGTACACGTACCGGAGACACTGACGTGTGAAAGAGGCCTTATACATTATTAATGGCATTGGCCACCTTTCATTAGAATGGCCCATCAAGGTGTGGATTATAAGGCTCCGACCTCCAGAATCCACAAGACAAGTAGAATGACGGGGTCCTGAAACTTTTTGGAATGTCACAGCTCCTAAGATGAACAGAGCTAAGCTTGGCCTACAGATTAACCCCTTTAAATACATGATGACATTCTGGGCAGTCTGGGTTTGAGATATAATTGCTGCATAATTTATTTATATTGTGCACCTATTGCCAGAATAGATAGCTTTACAGAACTAGCACTAATGTAAGCAACAGAGAGGATGGCAAGACATTTGACTACTGTTTTATTGCATCCTGGTCTTGCTGAATGGAATGAATAGTCGTGTCCACAAATTGAGATTATGGTTTGGCTTTTATTCTAAATCATATGGCAAGGCTCGTTACAGGGCCGATATTGACTTTTATGATTATTACTTCCAACAGGTGGCACTAGAGTTCAAGTCCTCCTAGTTTTTATGCAGGGTGCAGGCTGGGTTTCTCCAGTTGTGGCTGGGTAATGTGGATATTTGCATAGTTAATTTTCCAGAGAAACATTACAACACCTATAAATCTTCTTACACTGGTATGTCAGACATGCCACTCGCCACAAGGAGAACCATTACTCCTTAGCCTGGAGTGAATAGAGACACAGTTGTGATTTTGTGAATGTAATGATGGAAGCCCATTAGCTCAAGGTAAATGCTGTCTATACAAGTGCTGAGAAATTTGATTTATTTTTTGCTTCTCTGCCCTATTACCCCTAATTGCTTTCCAAAGAAAAGATGATTGACATATACTGTATATATAAATGCTGACCATACATTTCCCTAACATAATAAAGTGACTTCTAGTTAATAGGCTTTACTCTAGAAACACACGGAAATACAGGTTTAAATATGGAACTATATTGAGGTCAACCATTTAAGCTTGTGCCATGGGTTTATAATGTCTTTAGTATTCGGTCCCATAAATAATATGGTGTTGGTTATTTTCGGAAAGAAAATTTCTAAAAACATGTAGGTAAAATCACAATTTTGGAATTATGTGTAAAAATGGCAATCATGGGTTTTTCATGTGGATTACAACTTTTTCCTCATTGATGTCATAGGAAAACCAATGTGTTAACCCCTTCACGATATGCGCATGTCGTGTCCCTCCCTTTGATGTGGTCTCTGGGGCGGAGCTCATATCTTTCCAGGAACATGTGAGATGTTTTGAACAGCTGATATGTGCCCCTAACAGCCGTGGATGGAATCACGATCCACCCACGGCTGATAACGCGTTAAATCTCGCTGTCAATCTCTGACAGCAGCATTTAATGTGATCGTGTTGGAAGCGCATCACTAATCCCGCCCTTGGCGCCCGTGTCACATGACCAGATCAAGGAAAAATGAGATGCTACGTGTTCTCTGAAAATTACACAATTTTTTTTTTAATATAAAAAACAACCTAGGCATGTTTGGTATCTACAAACTTGTAATGACCAGGAGAATCATAATGGCTGGTCAGTTTTAACATTTTGGTGAACATGGTAAAAAAAATCCTAAAAACAATTGTGGGATTGCCCTTTTTTTGCAATTTCAACGCACTTGGAATTTTTTTTCCCATTTTCAAGTGCACAATATGGTAAAACCAACAAAGTCGTTCAAAAGCACAACTCGTGCCACAAAAAACAAGCCCTCACATGGCTATATTGACAGAAAAATAAAAATGTTATGGCTCTGGGAAGAAGGGGAGCGAAAAACAGAAACAAAAAATTGCTGCGGCATGAAGGGTTAAAGGTGATATTTTGACCCTGCCAATGTATTTATCAAAAAGTTCCTACAATATAAAAGAAATACTATGTAACACCCTGTGCAATAAACTGAGCACATACAACAGAATTGGTAATCAAATACTGTATATTAGAGATGATTGAATCTTTTAAAATTTAAATTTGCCAATTCAAAGTAAATTACAATACAACAAAGCATCAAACTGAATTGAATAGACATGTGAAGCACTTTGAGGTCTCCTAGGACTGTATCCAGCCCCTTTTAAGCTCTTAAGGTACCTCACACATAACGATTTCGTTAACGATATCGTTGCAACGTCACGCTTTTTGTGACGTAGCAACGATCCCGCTAACGATATCTTTATGTGCGACAGCGACCAACGATCAGGCCCCTGCTGGGAGATCGTTGGTCGTGGGGAATGATCACAACGTTTTTTTGGTCGCTGATCACCCCGCTGTCATCGCTAGATCGGCGTGTGTGACGCTGATCTAGCGATGTGTTCACCTGTAACCAGGGTAAACATCGGGTTACTAAGTGCAGGGCCGCGCTTAGTAACCCGATATTTACCCTGGTTACCATTGTAAAAGTAAAAAAAAAAAAACACTACATACTCACATTCCAATGTCTGTCACGTCCCCCGGCGTCAGCTTCCCTGCACTGTGTCAGTGCCGGCCATAAAGCAGAGCACGGCGGTGACGTCACTGCTCTGCTTTACGGCCGGTGCTTACACAGTGCAGGGAAGCTGACGCCGGGGGACGTGACAGACATCGGAATGTGAGTATGTAGTGTTTTTTTTTTTTTACTTTTACAATGGTAACCAGGGTAAATATTGGGTTACTAAGCGTGGCCCTGCACTTAGTAACCCGATGTTTACCCTGGTTACCCGGGGACTTCGGCATCGTTGAAGACAGTTTCAATGATGCCGAAGTCGTTCCCCTGATCGTTGGTCGCTGGAGAGAGCTGTCTGTGTGACAGCTCCCCAGCGACTACACAATGACTTACTAACGATCACGGCCAGGTCGTATCGTTGGTCGTGATCGTTGGTAAATCGTTTAACGTAATGGTACCTTTAAACACAAACTCTGACTTAGTAATGTTATACTGACCTCACCATAAAAAACAATAACTCAATAGTAACCAACAGCCAATTTAATAACACAGCACACTGACAGACTTTTAATGTTTTTTTTTTAATTAAAAAAGCACCCAAGCATCATCCCTCTTAGGCCTATTTCACACTTCCGTTTTTTACAATCAGTCACAATCCGTCAAAATGTTGAAAAGACGGATCCTGTGCAGATTGTAAAAAAAGGGATGCACTGGGTCCGTTTTTTTGACGGATACATCGAGGCTATGTGCACCTGTTGTGTATGCATCTTCGCCGCATTTTTGTGCTGCGAAAATGCATATACAACACAACCCGGGTTAAAAATAATAACAAAAATAAAAAAAAGTGATATTCTTATTAGTGAGGAATATGCGCATATTCCTCACTGTAATGAGCGGGACCACGTGACCGCTCACACAGCACAGGCTTCCGGCGCTGAGAGGAGACATTGCAGGAGCTGGGTGTCGGAGAGTATTTCCTGGCAAGCGGGGGGGCGCACAGGGGATGGGAGGTGGGAGGGGACGCAAAAACTTTATTTTTAAGGGAAAAGAAATAAAAAAAAGATTTTTCATTCCTTCTCTCCAGCGAATGCTGCTGGGAAGAAGGGATGAATTCCGGCTACAGCACCCCATGCGGTGGGGACAGCGCTTACAGTATCCGTGTGTGGTACGTGTTTTACACGGACCCATTGACTTTAATGGGTCCGTGTGATCCGTGCGTTCCCACAAACACTGACATGTCTCCGTGTTTTTCAAACGGACACACGGTCCGCGAAAACACGCTGACATGTGCAGAGACACATTGATTTTAATGTGTCTACGTGAGACAGTGTCTCCGGTACGTGAGGAAACTGTCACCTCACGTACTGGAGCCACTGACGTGTGAAACCGGCCTTACTGTGATAGTTTTTTTTTCTCACACTACTTTGTTCATTTTACTTAGCCACTTTCCTTTTTCCATACATTTTGTACAAAGCAATAATTAACATTTGGCAAGCGATTCAACCACAATTATTGTGTCTTTACCAAAAAGCATGTAATACGAAATGCTAATTAGGTAGGTACACATACAGAAAGCAAACTGTGGCATCAAGCTGCAGTATAGGTGTGGTGTATACAATTGTCAAATTAGACTATTAAATCAGGTGCACAAAAACAGATTTGCGCAGTAGAGATGATCTAATTGATTTGATGCAAAATTAATTTGAGTTCCAATTCCTAAAATCTGCAGGTATTGTCCAATTCAAATAATGTGCAATTCTACACACAAATATTTTCTTCCTGTAAATAGCATCTCAATTCTCCGTTTCTCCTTTTTAGTGATGCCTGTTCTTTCTCACTTATTGTTCTTCTAAAAAATCTTTCAATTTATATAACGACGTAGAACAGATGCTGGATTCACATGTCTTTAAGCATCATCAGCACTTCAAGAAGTATTCCCATCTCCAAGATCCTATCCCAACATGTAATAGGTGAAATAATAATAATTAGTATTAGGTATCGCAGGACTTTAGGTATCCATGGTTACGACCACTGATATACAGAGAGTTAGTTAGCTAGTTGCTAGTGGTCATAACCATGGATACCTAAGGTCCTGCAACGCCTACACATGAGGAAAAAAGGCATAGCAAATCAGAAAAAAACTATAATATTATTCTACTTGGAGGTATTTACTAATATTAAGATTATTACACCTACTACATATTGGGATAGGATCTTGCAGATGGGAATACCCTTTTAACAGAGATCTGTCCCCATCTCTCTGCCTGTTTTATATTTCACTTTATTTCCAACTTACTGAGGCCACATAAACATATTAAAACTTGCACTATACAATATTAGGAAACCTGATTTGCCTAAAATCAAAGTTTTTAGGAAGATTTCTACATTTAATAGGAAATTCAAGGTAGGTGCACATCCAAAAAGCCAACATCTGCAATGGGGGTACTTTATTAGTGTGTTTTATAATTGTATTGCGTAAAATTTACAGAGGTGGAAAAAAAAGCTTGTGACATGCACACTTTGTGAGGAAGACAGAGACAGTTAAATGACTGGATTTAACTAATTTTATTGTGCTTTTAAAGAAAAACAATTATTCCATTTTCACAAAAAGTATTGCACAAGAATTGCAAAAACTTGTGAATAGCAAACACACTGTCTTTGAACTGACACTGATTTCAGATTTTTTTTTCCTGTGAAAAATATTGTGCTGCCTTGCTACTGCTTCCTAGTACATTATGAATGAATCGCACACACACTGATGACTAGCGGTGGATACCGCGTCGGATGTTGGTGCACATGCCAAGAGTGTGCAAAGCAGTCATCAAAGCAAAAGGTGGCTACTTTGAAGAGCCTAGAATATAAGACATAATTTCAGTTGTTTCACTATTTTTAAGTATATAATTCCACATGTGTTAATTCATAGTTTTGATGCCTTCAGTGTGAATGCACAATTTCATAGTCACGAAAATACAAAGAAATCTTTAAATGAGGAGGTGTGTCCAAACTTTTGGTCTGTACTGTAGTTAAATTACTGGATTTAACTAATTTAATTGTGCATTTGTGCCACTGATAAAGGCTGTCCAAGAAGACGCTGCAAACGGTTTCCAGAAGCATCTTCCTCTTCAAAAAATGATGCAGGTACGTAGGCGACTATAAAACAATTTATATATACCCTTACCGTTCACTTGTCAATAAGATGCATCAATTGGTCTAATATGTTTAATTTTCAATTGATAGAGCTGGGTAAGGGTTTATTGAGGCAAAATTGTATATTTATTGGTACATATGAGTTTTTAATTGTTTCTTCTACTGATAGAGCAATATTAGAGCTTTCTTTTTTTTCAAGGAGAGCTGTAGCTTTCATTACCGTATTTTTCGCATTATACAACGCACTTTTTTCCCCAAATTGGAGGGAAAATGGGGGTGCATCTTACAATGTGAATGTACCTTACCATTCCTGCAGGCTTTGATGAAGGGGTGTCCAGCGGTGCTGCGGGTGTCCGGCGCTGCTACCCAGTGCTCTGCGGGTGTCTCCGGTGCTGCAGGTGCACTGCTGGAACTGCCCAATGCTGCTTCGGTGGTATCCAATGCTGCCGGGGCCCACCCTTGGCAGTTCCATGGTTTTCTGTGCAGTGGACTCCGGTAAAATAGCTGCTGGGTGGGGCGGCGCATGAACAGATGGAGATCTCGGCACCAACATCTTTGGAGATGAGATTTCACGGCTGTGGGGGCTCTGGCCTTTCACAAAATGTCAGCAGAGCCCCGGCAGCACAGAAGACCACCGCAGCAGCAGCAGGCAGCGCTGTCCGGGTACCCGCAGCACCAGAGACATCAGCAGAGCACCGGGCAGCAGCGCCAGACACCCCCCTGCAGGACTGCCGATCACTAGAAACACCCACAGAGCACCGGGCAGCAGCCTCCTCCTCTTCAATCAATCCCCAAAAAATGGGATGAAGCTGGTGTGGTTATTACTCTCTGTAGTGCACTCAGCTATCTGCTGTTCCTTCTCCTCCTTCTCAGCCTCTTCCTCCTTATTATTACCCTATCTGTGCAGAGAAACTAAGGTGAGGCTGGGCTTAGTAGTATAACCCTGTCTACTTTCTTCCTCCATCTCCACCTGGTCCGCATGCAAAGCTTTCTCCTTAATTGCGAGCAGCGAGCATTTGAGTTGGCACAGAAGCAGCATGATTACGGTGATAATGTTGTCTTTACCACTTTCCATCTTGATTGATTCCACAAAGTTTTGGAGAACTTCACAGGTGTCAGACATTCATGCATACTTGTCTGCTGTTATGTGTAGAGGCTGACCGGAATACCGACGGGCATGATGTAGCTGCCCTCTCCTGCTCACAAAGCAAAAATTGCTGAAAATGAAGGAAACAGCTCTAAAATGGCATGTTATCAGCATGGAGAAGACTCCTGGAAGCATCTCTGAATCCCAGGTCACTGCTGGGAACAGTGTTGTCAGAGTATTACGCCACTTTTGCGGACTGACAATAAAACATACAAAAGATAAAATGGATTTGACTGGAAAAAAATGTTAAGAAACATTCTTTCAAGGATAATGACTTGTATGTAAGGCAAAATAAATAAGATAAAAAATGCTCCTTTTTGTATGTTTGCATTGTTTTCAATGGTGACAAAAACATTCTACAGGAAATATAATGTTAACATTTTACGACCTTATCTGTCCATGTGGTGTGTGAGACATGATCAGACAAATTCTGTTTAATTTATGAACGAGGAACTCTGAAAGTCACATTTTCTTTCAGGGCCATTTGGTGGCCATCACTATTTGTAGAGAGCCATCAGGTGGCCCTTACTATAATTAGGGGGCCATCAGGTGCCCTCTCTCTAACTTTAGTGGGCCAGCAGCCGGCCCTCTCTCAACAGTTTTAGAGGGCCAGTAGACAGCCTTCACTAAGCATTTTTGGAGGGCCAGCAGAAAGCTGTGCTTTGCATAGCCATATATTGCTACTGCAATATCATTTATCCATCTGAGGTGGGCAAATTTTCTTTTTCGTATTAATAATGTAAAGTTTGAAACTTGAAGGACCTGCAGGCAGCCCTCACAATTTATAGAGGTATAGCAGGAGGCCCCATGATATTTAGAGGGCCAGCAGGTGTCTTGTGGACAGATGAAATCAGCATAAAGTTTTTGGTAACACACTTCATTCTATTTATTGTAAATGAAATGAGACCCACAAATACAATAATACAGTAGTGAAATATGGTGCAGGTTCAAATATATTTTTTGATTGTTTTGCTGCCTCTAGCCCTGGGTGTCTTGACTGTGTGCATGAAATCATGAAATGTGAAGATTCCCAAAGGATTTAGGATTACAGATAAGAGAGGTATTACTGTAGAATATAGAAGGAATTTGAACCCTGAAAAGATTTTCTGTTGTATGTGGCAGCAACAAACTCTGGAGTAACGTAAGTAACACCGGCAGCTCTGATGAATTTCTCATCAAAGGCAAAGCTTAGAATTTATAAGGCAATATTTGCTGACTAGATGCCTGGCATATGCTATACTTATTGCACCACTTCACCGTAGATGAATTGCAGATAAGGGAGGTATTATTGTAGTATGTAGAAGGGATTTCAAATGGCTCTGAAAAAGTGATTTGTTTAATGTAGCAGCATCAAGGACTGGTATTTTATCAATACTGCTCGGGAATATAGTGGAGCTTTTTGGATTTACTCAGCCTGATATAGAGGAGACTAGGAGCTTCTGTACTTAAGGTACCTTCACACATAACGATATTGTTAACGATATCGTTGCTATTTGTGACGTAGCAACGATATCGTTAATGAAATCGTTCTGTGTGACAGCGACCAACGATCAGGCCCCTGCTGGGAGATCGTTGGTCGCTGAACAAAGTCCAGAACTTTATTTCGTCGCTGGACTCCCTGGAGACATCGCTGGATCGGCGTGTGTGACACCGATCCAGCGATGTCTTCACTAGTAACCAGGGTAAACATCGGGTAACTAAGCGCAGGGCCGCGCTTAGTAACCCGATGTTTACCCTGGTTACCATGCTAAAAGTAAAAAAAAACAAACACTAGATACTTACCTACAGCCGTCTGTCCTCCAGCGCTGTGCTCTGCTCTCCTCCTGCACTGGCTGTGAGCCGGAAAGCAGAGCGGTGACGTCACCGCTCTGCTTTCCGGCTCACAGACAGTACAGGAGGAGAGCAGAGAAGCAGAGCGCAGCGCTGGAGGACAGACAGCGGTAGGTAAGTATCTAGTGTTTGTTTTTTTTTACTTTTAGCATGGTAACCAGGGTAAACATCGGGTTACTAAGCGCGGCCCTGCGCTTAGTTACCCGATGTTTACCCTGGTTACCGGCATCGTTGGTCGCTGGAGAGCGGTCTGTGTGACAGCTCTCCAGCGACCAAACAGCGACGCTGCAGCGATCCGAATCGTTGTCGGTATCGCTGCAGCGTTGCTTAATGTGAAGGGGCCTTTACTGTATAAATTCTCCTGTCCTGGCAGTGAAATCCTCTTTTGCAGTGTGAGAACTCCCTATGTGATGAACACCTAACAACCCACAACAAGGCATTGAATTATATACTTATATAACCCATCATCTCTTTTGGTTAAAAAAAAATTTCCTTCATCCAAAAGGTGGATCCTCAGAAAAGCTTTTTTTTCCATTACTAAGGAGCGAGTCTCCTAGACACGAAAGGGTATGCACTAAGAGCAAGGGATGCCAAATATTAGAAGGAGGCACTCCAATACCCCTTTGAAGAGACGTGGTAGAGGGCCTCAGAAAACATTTTTTTCCAATTATTAAGGAGTGGGTATCCTAGGCTGGTAATGCCCATGCAGTAAGTGCATAGGCTGAAAAATATTTACCCTTGGGGGCATACATATATATACAAGAATATTCGAGGTAGGACTCTAAAATTACTAACAATGCAGGCATCATAAATGCCCTTAAAAAGCTAGGGTAGCATGATCATCCTGTTGATATGGTAGTGGAGGAGGTGGACGACACAAAAAAGACAAAGACCTGAAGCATATACCCATATTTGGGTGGGAAGGGGTGCATGGGAATATACCAGAAAAAAACAAAAAAAAAGCATTTGAGTTTATGATCCGCTGCTGTCATCCGATGGTGTACTGAAGTCTGGCCTAATCAAACTCTTTTTCATTTTGGTAAGAGTCAGCCTGTCAGCATTTTCAGTTGTGAGGCAGATGCGCCTTTCGGTTATAATACCCCCAACAGCACTGAAAACCTGCTCTGACAAAACGTTAGCAGCAGGAGAAGCAAGGACCTCTAAGGTGTAGAGAGACAGTTCATTCAACATTTCTGGCTTGGATACACAATAATTGTAAGGCACAGAGGAATCACAGAAGATGCTGGTGTGGTAGGCAACATGCTCCTTCAGCATCTTCCAAAACGTTTCCTTCCTTGTAAGAGTAGCCCATGCATCAGGGCCTAGGAAATGGGAGGGTCTGAGAAAACTGTCCCAGACGTTTGAGAGTGTTCACCTGCCTCTGCTGCATCTGGTGCGTGTCTCCTTCGTCTCCACTCCTTAGTTGTGGACTGTGATGGGCATCTGGTGGCCAAATTTTGGCAGTGTTTGGGTCCTCCCCATCAGTAGGGTTGAGCGAAACGGATCGTTCATTTTCAAAAGTCGCCGACTTTTGGCAAAGTCGGGTTTCATGAAACCCGACCCGACCCCTGTGTGGGGTCGGCCATGCGGTACGCGACTTTCGCGCCAAAGTCGCGTTTCGTATGATGCGCTTGGTGCCATTTTTTTCAGCCAATGAAGGGGTGTGGGCAGAGTGATGACATAGGTCTTAGGGGCGTGGACGCCTATCGCCATGTTGTCGCTTGTGCGCTGTAGCGATTTGTACTGTGTAACACCAGCTTTCCAGTTCAGGGACGGAGGAGAGAGAGAGAGAGAGAGAGAGAGAATGAATTCCCATTGGCTTTGCATTGGGTTTCGTGTTTCGGTCGATCGTCGACTTTTCGCCATAATCGGCCGATTTCACTCGACTCGACTTTTGAGATAGTCGGGTTTCGCGAAACCCGGCTCGACCCTAAAAAAGTCAAGGTCGCTCAACCCTACCCATCAGTGGATGTCCTCCTCCTACCGAGCTCTCTGTTGCCGGTGTGCAGAGGTGATACCTCTCTTCATTGACATGATGTGATGGCTTTCTTGGTCATGATGCTCTTAGTTGATCCCGCACTGTGAAGATTTCAGTGAACGCTCATCCACTGTGTTTAAATATGGCTCCTTCCTCTGTCTTGCCCCCTTTACTCCTTTCTTCCCCCCTTCCCCTCCCCCTTGTCTAAACAATGGACTTATCAAGGACTCAGGAAATTCAAATCCTACTTTTTTTTCTATCATTATTCTTCACTGGAACTTTTGATATATACTCAATTTTTTATTTCATCTAAAGAATGTTTTTAGCAGAGATGAGTAACTTTATTCATTGAATATTTCCATGTTTTTATTTGAATAATCAACTTATTTGGTGGTATTGAGCTTAAATGAGATGTTAATTTTTGTACTTTTCACAAACCCATAATTGATATATCAAAATTGATTTCCCACTTGACAAATACAATAGTTTCTCTACCTTACCACTTCCCATGTGCCTCTCCCTACAAAACCCCTCCTCCTTTTCCCCCTCCTTTATCCCTTCTCCCCACACCCCTTCACTTTTGCACTTCATTCACTCATTTTTCTTTTCAGTCATTCATTCAAACACACACATTTCCAAACTCCTCATTTTTAACATTGTCCTCTTAATAATATATTATTATGTTCATTAACTGAGCAATTTTAACAATTGTCCCACACAACCTATTTGTGTGGATTCTATTGCCAAGGCATCATTGTGCCACACAGTGCTTTAATATCTCCTTTTTCTCTCTACTTTGTGCACTTCATTCACACCCATTAATCACCATCACTTTCCTGCACTGTTCTTTCTTCTTTTTTTCCATGTTCCTCCTACACTTCACTTTATATAAGCGACAGCGTTTTGGATCCTTACACTAGTAATCAGCCACTATTCATAATCCTTCATCTCTCCTCACGTTTGGGCCCCACACATCAATTTTGCCCCCTTCATTTGTAATAATGCCCCCTTTGTACCAGAGAGCAATACTGAACAGCATCCTCGCACTGGCATCCAGGCAGTGCGCATACGCAATTCACCACCCTCTCTGACTTCCTATCCTGCACAAGGGAAACGCTACGCAGTTCACACTTGAATTCCAGAACGGTAAACAGGAAGTCCCCTTTGACATAGGAGGCTAAACAAATGCTTCATGCGCCAATACACCTGTTCACCACCTGTATTACCCAATCAGCCAGTAGGGTGGGCTACTTAAGAAACACCTCTAACATCTTCTAGTTAATGCCTCCATTTGAAGAAGTCAAGGTGAAACAGCATTGTCGGGGTGGTAGCCTGAGTACACATGGGTCTTCTATTTCACACTTCAGTAAGTTATATCTGGCATATTCTTGACTACATGATCATCCCTTGTGCTCTATCACTTATTGTTGGACAGGAGTCTAACAGCATGGGAGGTTGAACCTTATTTAGGGCTCTGGTTAACAAAGGCACTTATGTGTTATGACCTGGTGGTCAGGACAATAATGGACCTGGTGGATAAGAGCACACGGAATGACCTGATAGTTACTGATAATATAGGACGAGCTCTGGGACGTGGGAACTCTGCTGACCGCAATCCCTAATCCTATCAACCACACTAGAAATAGCCGTGGATTGCGCCTAACGCTCCCTATGCAACTCGGCACAGCCTAAGAAACTAGCTAGCCCTGAAGATAGAAAAATAAAGCCTACCTTGCCTCAGAGAAATCCCCCAAAGGAAAAGGCAGCCCCCCACATATAATGACTGTGAGTAAAGATGAAAATACAAACACAGAGATGAAATAGATTTAGCAAAGTGAGGCCCGACTTACTGAACAGACCTAGGATAGGATAGGTTACTTTGCGGTCAGCACAAAAACCTACAAAAAGACCACGCAGAGGGCGCAAAAAGACCCTCCGCACCGACTCACGGTGCGGAGGCGCTCCCTCTGCGTCCCAGAGCTTCCAGCAAGCAAGAACAATCGAAATAGCAAGCTGGACAGAAAAATAGCAAACCAGAGAAAAACAAGCAGTCACTTAGCTTCTGCTGGGAAGACAGGTCACAAGAACGATCCAGGAGTGAACTAGACCAATACTGGAACATTGACAGGTGGCCTGGAGCAAAGATCTAAGTGGAGTTAAATAGAGCAGCCAGCTAACGAATTAACCTCGTCACCTGAGGAAGGAAACTCAGAAACACCCACAGCCACCAGAGAAAGTCCATGGACAGAACCAGCCGAAGTACCATTTATGACCACAGGAGGGAGCCCGACAACAGAACTCACAACACTTATGCCTACTACAGTGATACACAGCACCCTACCATTAAATTCACCTCACAATTTGCACACAGCGTTTTCCACTCTTCATATTCAACAATACCAATTCCTGTCCAGCCTTTACTTCAAGCACCTTATTACAAATTTGTTGCTGATATTTCATTAAACAGGACCTTTACTGCAGTACAAGATGTACATTTACAGCACTGTTTGCACTTCACTAAAGGACTAAATCATAGAATTGTTAAATAATATATCTTTGTTCTATCATATTTTTGAAGATACTAATGTGATATTTACCAGACTCTTTTTCTCTGGGCTGCTTATGATGATATCATATGCTTGATTTTTAAACATCCCCTTTTAAATGTTTTGAAATGATAAATAAACTTTGGCTTATTTTTTAATCTTTAGACTACCTTCTTGTACAAAGATTTAATATCTCTGGTAGTGTGTTCATATATGGCTATATAATAAATGAGGGCCTTAGTGTTCTTTAACTGATGACTTGGAAGCCAAATGTGACATTCTACTCTTTTCCTGTGATTCCCAAGTAGTTGGCACTTCCAGTGATTATTGTGCACAAGTGAGAGTCAAATCATTACTAGAATTTAGTATAATCATCTTGACTATAGCATTTACAATTAAGGTGGAGAGCAATATGGTATTTTCGCCTTGTAACACTCAGTGTGAATTTTCAATTTCCAAGTTTATTTCAAAATTTACAGTGGGACACTATTGTATTCTATTTGGAGCACAACAGGAATTTTGGGAGGGCACCTGTAGGTTTGCGGAAAAAGTTGACGTTGACATTTTTAAGTAAATTAAAAAAGATTCAATGTCATGTTGTAAAATTCATGAGATGTGCCTATTTATACTTGGGATTTTAATGCATGGATTGAATATGATAATTGATCATATAATTTCATTGATTGTGTAGTCTCAAACTTCTGCTATCGGGAAACTGTAATAATGAGCTGTATGAAATGTACTGCCTTTTCTTTGTATACCCACAGCAACATAAAAATTGGTTTTGCAATGGAATATCTTGCCTTGCATCAGCTGCATGTTTTATTCAGAAAATAATTTTCTAACTCAGAGATGTTTATTTTATGGCACAACTTCCAATTACATGCAGGTTTATGTTTAATTAGATAGTGCTGATGACAGATTTACAAAAAGCACCCCACAGAACACGGTGCACTGTAATATATGTCACTACCATACCTCATAATACATTAAATGGATAAAAATGAGGAATGCTGAAGATTTCTATATTCATAAAGAAAATTCATTCTTGCTCTTTATTAGCAGACACACGGGAGACAAATGATCAGAAATCACATTTTACTATTCATAGAGGCAGATATGGAGGCGGACCAAAAAGTAGGGATAAATAAGTCATCAAGTGAAATGCTTGTTTTTATATAATAAAAAAATCAATAAAATCCAATAAATTCTTACATTAGCAATAAATCACTAATGATTCTTTCACTCAACTTGCATTCATCATTTCCAGTCTTTACAATACTTACTTCTAGTAACTGTGAGCTATATTGATTTTTCTTTTAACCTGGTTTTTTGGATCCCGTTGTCTATGTCAACATCCAGATTTTCTTAAAGTGCTTCTTTCATGAGGCATCTAAACTAATGCCCATAAAGGGTTAAAAGTGTGGTTGAAGTATTCACAGAACTCAATGTAGGTACACTATTGAAAGAGGTATGAAATGAAATAGTTTTGTACAAAGGGAAGATATGAATAGACGCAGTTGATAACTTAAGCAGTTCTTTATTACTTTATTAACGGGGAGTTTCTTGACTTACAACATTGGACAAAACTATTTATCACCTTTAAAAAAGCATAAGGCTGACAATAAACAACCTCTTTATTACTTTTCTAGCCTGTCAGGGTCTCATGAGTTCTCGGACATCCACTCTCTACTTGGATCTACAGAAGTGTACCCTCTGCACTCTCACTAAAAATTTATATAGAATTTTGTACTCCCTCACTCTTGTGCTCACAAATGCCTTTTCAGCTTTGCCTATAAATTTTGCAGTAGGATTAAAATCAGGGCATTGTGATGGCCACTCCAAAACATTGACTTTATTATCCTTAAGCCACTTTGTTACTGTGGCGCCTCTGAGGTCCAGTTGCCACAGAAATACTGCACCTCGGTGTGGTGTGAGGTGTGGTGCTCCGCTCTCAAATAAGGAGGGGGCATGATTCATAACCCATGCATTTACATCCAGCACCAGATCTCTCAGGGCCTGCGAGGAGCAAGGTTGAGGGTGTGGGTGGAGGAAGTGAAGAGAGTGACAGTTAGCAGGGTTGTCATGGAAACAGCAGGAGGAGTCAGGAAAGGTCTGGAAAGTTAGTAAGTCAGTGAGAGGAAGTAGATGGAGTGAGATGTGCAGAAAGAAGCTCCCAGGGAGAGGGAGCTAGAGAAAAGTGAAGCTACAGAAAGGAAGAGAGAAAGAGACTTCAAGAGAAAGAAGGAGTCCTAGGGGCATGGGTAGTGAGGAATCAACCCGTGGGGACTGCATCCACACTTACCATTGCTGGGTGGATGGACCTGGTTGCAGTGTGGAACCAGCCCCCAAGCCAAGTGGAGAACTACAAAACTCAGCTAGCTAACCGGTGGTTGTAATATCTGCTGTTATGATCCGGTGACTTTGGAGCTGCATGAGAACTTTCACTGGAGATGGTGGCCACTGTACTGACCGCAATCCTGAACTTAACACCGCAACTAGAAGTAGCCGTGGAGTGTACCTAACACACCTAGACACCTCGTCACAGCCGGAGGACTAATTACCCCTAAAGATGGAAAGAGGAATACTATCTTGCCTCAGAGAAAATCCCCAAAGGATAGACAGCCCCCCACAAATATTGGCGGTGAGTCGGAGAGGAAAAAACACACACAGGCAGAAAACAGAATTTAGCACAGGAGGCCACACTAGCTAAATAGGACAGAATAGGACAGAGTTCTGTGCGGTCAGTAAAAAACCCTTCAAAAACATCCACTGCAGAAATAACAAAAAATACCTACATCTAACTAATAGATGTAAGAGCGTAAATCTGCAACTCCAGTGAATCCTACAATCAGAGCAGGAATAAAACTGAAACCAGCACACAGCAGTGTGCCACAGATACAAAGAACCAAACACTTATCTTTGCAGAATTTGGCAGCAGGCAGGAGAAGCCAGAAAGTGATCCAACACTTCACAAGGAACATTGACAACTGGCAAGGGCCAATGAATCCTGCACACTTAAATATCCCAGTCCGAACAGCAATTAGCAGATACACCTGGCCAAGACTGTGACTCAGAGACAACTGCATTCCCACCTACAACCACTGGATGGAACCCAAGAGCAGAATTCACAACAGTACCCCCCCTTGAGGAGGGGTCACCGAACCCTCACCAGGACCTCCAGGACGATCAGGATGAGCCAGATGAAAGGCACGGACCAAATCAGCAGCATGGACATTAGAGGCAAAAACCCAAGAATTATCCTCCTGGCCATAACCCTTCCATTTGACAAGGTACTGAAGCTTCCGCCTCGAAAAACGGGAATCCAAAATCTTCTAAACAACATATTCCAAATCCCCATCAACCAACACAGGGGCCGGAGGATCAACAGAGGGAACAACGTGCTCCACATATTTCCGCAACAAAGATCTATTCAAGACATTATGGATAGCAAAAGAGGCCGGAAGCGCCGGTAGAAAAGACACCGGATTAATAATCTCAGAAATCCTATAAGGACCAATAAACCGAGGCTTAAACTTAGGAGAAGAAACCTTCATAGGAACATGACGGGAAGACAACCAAACCAGATCCCCAACCCGAAGCCGGGAACCAACACACCGACGACGGTTAGCAAAACGCTGAGCCTCCTCCTGAGACAACACCAAATTGTCCACCACATGTGCCCAAATCTGCTGCAACCTGTCAACCACAGAATCCACACCAGGACAGTCAGAAGGCTCAACCTGCCCAGAAGAAAAACTAGGATGAAAACCAAAATTACAAAAGAAAGGCGAAATCAAAGTAGCCGAACTAGCCCGATTATTAAGGGCAAACTCGGCCAATGGCAAAAAAGCCACCCAATCATCCTTATCAGCAGACACAAAGCATCTCAAATAAGTCTCCAAAGTCTGATTAGTTCGCTCGGTCTGGCCGTTTGTCTGAGGATGAAATGCAGAGGAAAAAGACAAATAAATGCCTAGCCTGGCACAAAAGACCCGCCAAAACCTAGAAACAAACTGGGAACCTCTGTCGGACACAATATTCTCCGGAATACCATGCAAACGAACCACATGCTGAAAAAACAACGGAACTGTTGTGAATTCTGCTCTTGGGCTCCCTCCGGTGGTTATGAGTGGTAGTGCTGCTGTCTTTGGATCGCAGCATTTATCAGGTGTGTTCACTTTTTGCAATTTGGACTCAGCTATTTAGTCCTGCTTGATCCTTTAGTCAGTGCCAGTTGTCCATTGTTTTTGGAGGATTCACATCCCTTACTGGTCTCTCCTGTTTGCTGTGCTTTTCAACAAAGATAAGTCCTGGCTTTGTTTTTGCTGTCCATATGCTGTGGGCCTTATAGTTCAGTGCATTTTCATGTTTTGTCTTGTCCAGCTTGTCTGTGTAATAATTTTTTGCAGCCAAGCGGTATCTCTGGAGATGCAGATATACCCTCCATGTCTTTAGTCAGATGTGGAGTTTTGTATTTTCTGTGGTGGATATTTTCTAGTGTTTTAATACTGACCGCATAATTCTCTGTCCTATTCTTTCTTTTTAGCTAGTAGGCCTCCTTTGCTAATCCTGATTTCAGTCTGCGTTTGTCATTTCCCTCTCCTCTCACAGTCAATATTTGTGGGATTTTCTCTGAGGCAAGATAGTTTTCCCGTTTCTATCTTTAGGGGAAGTTAGTCCTTAGGCTGTGTCGAGGTGTCTAGGGAGTGTTAGGTTCATCCCACTGCTATTTCTAGTTGCGCTGCTAAGTTTAGGGTCTGCGGTCAGTACAGGTACCACCTTCTCCAAAGTACGTCACATGCTGCTCCTAGGCCACCAAATCATAACACGGAACCAAATCTGAAGAGGAAGGCAATTTAGGCAAGGGCACCAAATGAACCATCTTAGAGAATCGGTCACAAACAACCCAGATAACAGACATCTTCTGGGAGACCAGAAGATCAGAAATAAAATCCATCGAAATATGCGTCCAGGGCCTCTCAGGAATAGGCAATGGCCAAAGCAACCCACTAGCACGGGAACAACAAGGCTTGGCCCGCGCACAAGTCCCACAGGACTGCACAAAAGAACGCACATCACGTGACAATGAAGGCCACCAAAAGGACCTACCAACCAAATCTCTGGTACCAAAAATGCCAGGATGACCAGCCAACACGGAACAGTGAACCTCAGAAATCACTCTACTAGTCCACCTGTCAGGAACAAACAGTTTCCCCACAGGACAGCGGTCAGGTTTATCAGCTTGAAATTCCTGAAGAACCAGTCGTAAATCAGGGAAAATGGCAGAAAGGACCACCCCTTCTTTCAGAATACCGACCGGCTCCAAGACCTCAGGAGAATCAGGCAAAAAACTCCTAGAGAGGGCATCAGCCTTAATTTTCTTAGAACCCGGAAGGTACGAGACCACGAAATCAAAACGGGAAAAAAACAAGGACCATCGAGCCTGTCTAGGATTCAGCCGTCTAGCAGACTCGAGGTAAATCAAATTCTTATGATCGGTCAAGACCAAAATACGGTGCTTAGCTCCTTCAAGCCAATGTCACCACTCCTCAAACGCCCACTTCATAGCCAACAACTCCCGATTGCCGACATCATAATTGCATTCAGCAGGCGAAAATTTATGGAAAAAGAAGGCACACGGTTTCATTAAGGAACCAACAGAATTCCTCTGAGACAAAACGGCCCCTGCCCCAATCTCAGAAGCGTCAACCTCAACCTGAAACGGAAGAGAAACATCCGGTTGGCGCAACACAGGAGCAGAAGTAAATCAACGTTTAAGCTCCTGAAAGGCAGAGACAGCCGCAGAGGACCAATTAGCCACATCAGCACCTTTCTTCGTCAAATCTGTCAAGGGTTTAACCACGCTAGAAAAATTAGCAATGAAACGGCGCTAAAAATTTGCAAAACCCCCAAATTTCTGAAGGCTCTTCACGGATGTGGGCTGAATCCAATCATGAATGGCCTGAACCTTAACCGGATCCATCTCTATAGACGAGGGAGAAAAAATGAAGCCCAAAAAAGAGACTTTCTGCACCCCAAAGAGACTATTAATGGCCGCTGTACATGTTTTGTGTTTTTGCGCATGCGCCGCTTTCCTCCTACTGCCCCGGCCAATAGTCATGCACTTCCGGATTGCGTGGGGCCCGCGCACTTCCGGTTTTGCTGGCTGGACGCTGTGGGCGGACGGAGACTGCGCTGCATGGCGCGATTGTTACTACGGTCCACTATAAATGACCAGTCCTTGCCCATATGACACCATGCGCCCCTGAGGAAGGTACAGCTACCGAAACGCGCGTCGGGGTGTCCCGCTGTCCCCTGCGCTGGTCCGGATCCATTGCGGCAGGTAATATGCACAGTGAACCACTGTGTCCACATGCCTCGTTTTACATCTATGTGCATTATTTATGATACTATCTAGCCTTTTTTTGGCGGCACTGCTGATAACTGTATGAGCAGTAGGTGATTGACATGAGGCGATGTGTGCTTTGCTGTGCCAGCTGGTTGGTTCTGGTCCATTGCCGGGGTCACCGTACCTTGGGTGACTGCTCTTTTATGTTGCTTGTGGCACGTTCTTTGTCATCTGCTGGTCATATTTGCACTATTTGTCTGGTGTTCTGTATGTAATTTTAGACGTTTTTGTAATAAAGATATTTTTATTGGATTCAGTGACTGCGATTTGCTTTGGTTGTTCTAGTATAGTACTGGCAGTTATCCATATTGTCCATGGATGGTGGGTGTCTGCTGAGTGATTTATACCATCATCTGTACGATAGCATTTTTTCGCACCACCAATGATGCTTATTGGAATACTTTTGTACCCCAAAGAGACACTTAGACCCCTTCACAAACAGGGCATTGTCACGAAGGATCTGAAATACCATCCTGACCTGTTGCACATGAGACTCCCAGTCATCGGAAAAAATCAAAATATCGTCCAAATATACAATCAAGAATTTATCAAGATAAGTCCAAAAAATATCATGCATAAAGGACTGAAAAACAGATGGAGCATTAGAGAGTCCAAATGGCATCACAAGGTATTCAAAATGGCCTTCGGGTGTGTTAAACGCAGTTTTCCATTCATCACCCTGCTTAATACGAACAAGATTATATGCCCCTCGAAGGTCAATCTTAGTAAACCAACTAGCTCCCTTAATCCTAGCAAACAAATTGGAAAGCAAAGGTAAAGGGTATTGACACTTGACCGTGATTTTATTCAAGAGGCGATAATCTATACAGGGTCTCAAGAAACCATCTTTTTTAGCAACAAAAAAGAACCCTGCTCCCAATGGTGAAGAAGATGGTCGAATATGCCCTTTCTCCAAAGACTCTTTAATATAGCTCCGCATGGCGGTATGTTCAGGCACAGATAGGTTGAAAAGTCGACCCTTAGGAAACTTACAGCCTGGAATCAAGTCAATAGCACAATCACAATCCCAGTGCGGTGGAAGAAAACTGGACTTGGGCTCATCGAATACATCCTGAAAATCAGACAAAAACTCTGGAATCTCAGAAGGTAAAGAAGAGGAGATTGACATCAAAGGAACATCATTATGAACCCCCTGACAACCCCAACTAGTCACAGACATGGATTTCCAGTCCAACACAGGATTATGTACCTGCAACCACGGAAAACCCAGCACGACAACATCATGCAAGTTATGCAACACCAGAAATCGACAATCTTCCTGATGGGCTGGCGCTATGCGCATGGTTACCTGTGTCCAAAACTGGGGCTTATTTTTAGCCAAGGGTGTAGCATCAATGCCCCTTAAAGGAATAAGGTTCTGCAAAGGCTGCAAAGGAAAACCACAACGCTTGGCAAATTCAAAATCCATTAAATTCAAGGCGGCGCCTGAATCCACAAACGCCATGACAGAAAATGATGACAATGAGCAGATCAAGAACACAGATAATAAAAATTTAGGTTGCCAAGTACTGATGGTAATTGAACTGGCGATCCTCTTAGTCCGCTTAGGGCAGACAGAAATGACATGAGAAGCGTCGCCACAATAATAACACAACCTATTTTGATGTCTGAAACCTTGTCGTTCCGTTCTAGACAGAATTCTATCACATTGCATAGGCTCAGAAATTTGCTCTGAGGATAACGCCACAGCGCGCACAGTTCTGCGCTCCCGCAGGCGTCGGTCAATCTGAATGGCCAGAGACATAGATTCACTCAGACCGGAAGGCGTGGGAAACCCCACCATAACATCTTTAACGGATTCAGAAAGCCCCCTTCTGAAAATTGCCGCTAAAGCGTCATTATTCCATTTAGTTAACACCGACCATTTTCTGAATTTCTGACAATACAATTCTGCCGCCTCTTGACCCTGAGACAGGGCCAACAAGGTCTTCTCAGCTTGATACACAGAATTAGGCTCATCATACAATAATCCTAAAGCCTGAAAAAAGGAATCAATATTAAGCAAAGCCGGATTTCCAGATTCCAGAGAAAACGCCCACTCCTGCGGATCGCCACGCAGCACTAATATAACGATTTTTACCTGCTGACTGGAATCACAAGAGGATCGAGGTCTCAGGGCAAAAAAAAGTTTACAGTTGTTTTTGAAACTCAAAAATTTAGACCTGTCACCAGAAAATAAATCAGGAGTAAAGGCCCCGTCACACTTAGCGACGCTAAAGCGATCCCGACAACGATACGACCTGTCAGGGATCGTTGCTGCGTCGCTATGTGGTCGCTGGTGAGATGTCAAACAGTGAGATCTTCCCAATGACGCAGCAGCGATGTGGCGACCTGTAGCGACCTGTACAACGATGTCGTTGGTCGTTGTGACCCTGTCACATGGCAGCTATTATGACGATTCAGACCTCGATGAGGGACGTCCTGTGTGACGTTGTAGTCACACAGGCGTGGATTTGCGTTGCCTTTTCCGCGCCCATTCAGTTCCGATTGGTGGTTTGCAGATTAAGGAAAAATGAAAACGCATTTGAGACCCCAAACGATACCTACCGTGCACAAAATATAGGTGTCAGAAGAACCGTAGAAGAATAGATACATCGAAGAGGAGTCGCAGGCCGGAGAACTCTACAACGATCTGCAAACCACCACGCGGTCAGGTACAAAGGATGGAAGCGCTACTATGTCGCCTTCTGTTGAAGGCATGACCGCCAATCAGAACGTAGTTGCAACCACCAATCGGAGCGGAGGGGTGGGGAAAAGGCAACGCAAATGCACGCCTATGTGTCGGTGTCTGAGTCGTCAACGAGGTCGTTGGTAAGGTGTCAAACACAGCGATGTGTGCTACCCAGCGGGACCTCAACGATCAAAAAAAGGTCCAGGCCATTCCGACACGACCAGCGATCTCACAGCAGGGGCCTGGTCGCTGCTACGTGTCACACATAGTGAGATCGCTACTGAGGTCGCTGTTGCGTCACAAAACTTGTGACTCAGCAGCGATCTCGCTAGCGACCTCGCTTAGTGTGAAGTAGCCTTAAGAATCTTTGGTTCTAAAGCAGGAGTCTAAAAAATATACTCAGAAATACCTTGCACTTTAGCAGCAATCTGGTCTACACGAGAAGCTAAATCCTGAACATTCATGCTTGCACCAGGCTCCTCAGTCACCCAGATATTAAGAGGGAGAAGAACACAAAATAGACTGGAGAAAAAAAATGGCTCAAGAGCTTCCTTTCCTTCTTCTCAGATGCATTTAACTCATTGTTGGCCAGTTGTACTGTTATGATCCGGTGACTTTGGAGCTGCATGAGAACTTTCACTGGAGATGGTGGCGACTGTACTGACCGCAATCCTGAACTTAACACCGCAACTAGAAGTAGCTGTGGACTGTACCTAACACACCGAGACACCTCGTCACAGCCGGAGGACTAATTACTCCTAAAGATGGAAAGAGGAATACTATCTTGCCTCAGAGAAAATCCCCAAAGGATAGACAGCCCCCCACAAATATTGGCGGTGAGTCGGAGAAGAAAAAACACACACAGGCAGAAAACAGAATTTAGCACAGGAGGCCACACTAGTTAAATAGGACAGAATAGGAAAGAGTTCTGTGCGGTCAGTAAAAAACCCTTCAAAAACATCCACTGCAGAAATAACAAAAAATACCTACATCTAACTAATAGATGTAAGAGCGTAAATCTGCAACTCCAGTGAATCCTACAATCAGAGCAGGAATAAAACTGAAACCAGCACACAGCAGTGTGCCACAGATACAAAGAACCAAACACTTATCTTTGCAGAATTTGGCAGCAGGCAGGAGAAGCCAGAAAGTGATCCAACACTTCACAAGGAACATTGACAACTGGCAATGAATCCTGCACACTTAAATATCCCAGTCCGAACAGCAATTAGCAGATACACCTGGCCAAGACTGTGACTCAGAGACAACTGCATTCCCACCTACAACCACTGGAGGGAACCCAAGAGCAGAATTCACAACAATCTGCTTGTTCTGCAACCACTTGCTACACATTCGCTGAAAAGGCAGCCGGATAGGGTCAAGGGGACTTAGAGAACGTCAACTGACAAGATCCTATGCTGCTGGCTTGGGACACTGTGTGTGAAGGTGCAGGGCAGGAGAGGAGAGAGCCAGCGCAGCGAGACGGCCAGGAAAGGAACATAAGGGGATTCTGGCAAAGTGTGCCCTGAATTACCTGAGAGCTGGCTGGACCATAGACCCGGAGGACACAGCTCCTCGGCTGGGGATGGCATCTACGAACTGTTAGTAAAGGTGTGGAAACTGCACCCTACTGTGTCCTCTGAATTATTTGCTGCGACACATGCCCTGCCCCATAACATCCACCATCACCTTTAACACCATAACTGCCCTGGGACCTAGCTCTACCCATGGAGAGCTGTACCAACACTGCTGCATCACCATCAGCCCCAAAGGTCCCCTTAAGCAGCATCGGCCAATCATTGCCAACCATAGCAGGTGGCGTCACGAACAAACCTCCCCATAAACTTTCTTTCCCCTTTAATCATCATTTTTTGGGATGCCCAGGGCTACAGATCGGGTCTATGCTGCCGTGACCACCCCTTTAAGAACCACCGGACCCAGCCCGAATACCCCACAGCCCTAGCGGGCGCTTCATTTTGGCATCATGAGCAGGATTTACCAACCCCCTTGAAGTGGGTCCCATGCGCCTGTAGACTATATAAAAAGACTGTGAAAGATGCGCCATGTTTATGCAAATGGAGTGCTGAAGCTGCCCATTGTGGGCTGAGTTATTGGAAGGCGCAAATGCCATGCCCACCCCCTGTAGACACTTCTGTACACTGAGAACATGTCCGTCGCCTGATCTGAAATGGTGGGAAGAGAGAGAAAAAGAGGGACTGCACACGAAGGAGAGAGTGGGAACAGCACGTGGGTGCAACCAAGAACCCAGCAAGCAAGATAGTGATTAGTGGTTGCCCGGAGCATGGGGTGGAAGCAGAAGACTCCCCCAGCCAGCAGCAAGGAGATTAGTACTTGCTGTCCGCCATGGACCCAGAGTTCCTGGCAGCAGAAGTGGAGGAGCTGAGCCGCCAGCTCCTGCAGATACAACTCACCGCGGTGTCTGCATGGAAGGACGCCTTGCTGGAGAAAGTGAGCGAGTGGCAGGTAGTCTCACTTCAAGTACCCCTGACCGGTGAAACATCTGAAGCAGGTATAGGGACTAACCCTGCCCTGGTGACCGAAGAGCCCCTGTTAGGTCCACTGCTGTCCAAGCCACCCGTCAACCCTGGCCATACCTGCAATCGCCTAGCCTCTTCACCAGCTGCTGCATCGATTCCCGTAGCTACAGAAAAACTTTGAATCAGCACCCAGGTCACCCAAACCCCGGTGGTGGGAGATGAGCAGTTCGTGCTACCTGGTGTGTCACAGGAACAGAAACTTACCAGTCCAGGAGGATGCAGGCCTGAGGACCTGCCCTTGAAAAAGAGGCAAAAGTGAGCAACTTGCAAAATGTGATGTTAATGTAAATAGTTAAGTAAACCTGGTTAGGTTTGGTCATTACAGTTTAAAAACACTGTGGTCATGGACAGTGAGTGATCAGAACTTCTCAGTACATAGTTAGCACATCTTAATGTGCTACTTGTTGGTTTTACATAACCCCTTTAAGAGTGCGAGTAGGACACTCTATCCCTTTAACAAAAGACCAAAGAACAAAAACCACATGACATGACATGACTGAAAAAGTAGTCCAACGAGGTGATCAGCTATGCCCTATAACCATGCCCATGACCTACGTTGTGGGTCTGAGATGGGTTCCCCCATATTGCAGTAAGGATAGTGAGAAGAGTACCCGGCTCAGGACCTCACTGTACTTTATTGAACTTGAAAGTTTTACCTATAGTAATGTTATACTTTATATTTATAGTAAAATCTCAGGTTATAGTAAAGTTGTATTTATGTTTCTAAAAATTTATGTGTAACGTTTAAGTTAAACATGCCTCCCATAAAGGGAAGAAAAGATTATTTATCTGACATGTTTTACTGTTTACCCTGTTGTAATGCATTACTAACAATATGCATGGATTTAACCCTTGTTTAGTCTGTTCCAGCCCGGGGACATGCGGTGTTTAACGCGGGGGAAATGTGGCACCCCTGAGGTCCAGTCGCTACAGAGGTAGTGCACCTCGGTCGGAGGTGTGGTGCTCCGCTCTCTGGTAAGGAGGGGGCATGATCCAGAACCCATGCCCTTACATCCAACACCAGACCTCTCAGGGCCCGGGAGGAGCTAGGTAGAAGGTGTGGGTGGAGGAAATGGAGAGAGTGACAGTTAGAGGGGTTGTCATGGAAACAGTAGGAGGAGTCAGGAAAGGTCTGGAAAGTTAGTGAGTTGGTGGGAGGAAATAGATGGAGTGAGAGTGGAGAAAGGAGCTCCCAGGGAGAGGGAGCTAGAGAAAGGTGAAGCTACAGAAAGAAAGAGAGAAAGAGACTTCAAGAGAAAGAAGGGGTCCTAAGGGCACGGGTAGTGAGGAATCAACCCGTGAAGAATGCATCCACGCTGACCATCACCAGGTGGAGGGACCAGGTTGCAGTGGGGAACAGGCCCCCAAGACTAGTGGAGAACTATAAGACTCAGCTAGGTAACCGGAGGTTGCAGTTTCTGCATGTGCTGCAGCCACATCCAGCACTTTCACTGAAAAGGAAGCCAGATAGGGTTAAGGGGACTTCGAGATTGTCACCCGACAAGATCCGAGGCTGCTGTCTTGTGACATATTGTGTGTGATGGCGCAGGGCAGGAGAGCTGAGAGCCAGCGCAGCAAGACGGCCAGGAAAGGAACATAAGAAGGGGTTCTGGCAAAGTGTACCCCGAATTACCTGAGAGCTGACAGGACCACAGACCCGGAGGACATAGCATCCCGGCTGGGTACCGCATCTATGAACTGTGAATAAAGGTGTGGAAACTCCACCCTGCTGTGTCCTCTGAATTATTTGCTGCATCACATGCCCTGCACCATAACATCCACCATCACCTTTAACATCATAACTGAGCTGGGGCCTAGCTCTACCCGAGGAGAGCTGTACCAACTCTATTGCATCACCATCAGCCCCAGCGGTCCCCTTAAGCAGCATTGGCCACTCATTGCCGAACACCATTGGTGGTGTCATGAAAAAACCTCCCCATAAACTTTCTGTCGCGCTGTGACTGTCCTGGTGTGACACGACCTGGCGGTGGTCGGTCACAAAACGACGAAACACACAAGGGTACACCGGGGACACTTTAATAATGGTGGACCCTGTCTGTAGGGAACGGGGACTGGGCACCTCCTGAACTCACCTGAGGCTGTGCCCTGATCTTGCTACGGTCCTATACGGGTTCTTTCATCCCGTCGCCGACCAGGATACCTAGTCCCTCACTTGCCCTGCTCTAATCCCTATATAGGGAACTGGCAGGTGAGATCACTGGTCCCACCGCTGCACTAATATGACACTGGGAAAGTTACAAACAACAAAGGGACAAAGAAACAATAAACACCACACTTAGCTTTCTCTGCTGCAATGAACCGCACAGCAGAGTAAGGCACCATTAATGAGTATTCAGCTGTAGAACAACAGCACTAAGCAAGCTCCTATTCAAGCAAGGTTGGTATCCAAAGGACCTGTATAACCAACAGTCAGCTGATGAACCAGGTGACCTTTTAAAGGAAAGTGGGAGTGGTCACCACCCACAACAGCAGAACAAGCTGCAATGCAATTACACCAGCGGCCACCGGGGAAAAGCTGCATTAACCCCCGATGACCTGAAAGGAAAAAAGGTTTTAATCTGAAGGAAACCAGATCTGCCACAGATCCAAACATGGATCGTGACACTTTCTTTCCCCTTTAATCATCACTTTTATTGGATGCCCAGGACCACGGACCGAGTCTCTGCTGCCGTGACCACTCCTTTAAGAACCGTCTGACCCGGTCCGAGTACCCCACGGCCCTAGCGGGCGCTCCATTACCATTTTGGAAGTATGCTTCAGGTAATTGTCCATTTGGAAAACCCATTTCCGTCAAAGCTCAATTGTGAGTTACCCAATCACTCTCATTAGTGGCAAGCTCTAATGCCTTCTTACAAGCTGGCTAGTCTTCCTCTGCTTGGAACATCACACAAGGTCTATACTCTCACAGGAACCCATAGCGCCCCCTATCATTTCTAGCTATATCAGCCCTAGGGTGATGCACCAATTAGTAATTACAATTCATCCCCTTCTTTCATATGATGCAAAAATATCAAGTGCGGCTCAATAGAACCATATCTACAGTACCCAGGAGCAGCCACTAAACGCTATATGGAGCTCTGGCACTCCGATCTGTAAACTGTTTACATACAGACACTGTCAGAGCTGGTAAAAACTGATTGGCAGGGGTGTCATCAATATCATTGCAGTAGCCAACCCCTTTAAGGGTGGCAAAACACTTGGTTCACTGGTGTTATAGTTGTGTATCATATTCAGTTTGAAAAAGGCCTGCATGACGGAACGCTGATGTGCTTTTGTGCTACACAGTAAAAAATCCAATCATGTATATGTCAGTGGTGTCTTGGACCTTTCTTGCCCATTGACTTCTTACCAGGACTTCTTATTTTGGCTAACAACCTTTATCCTCTAATCCCAGATTGTACATATCAGCGTTGTCCATTACTGATACACAACTACAAGTACACTCGTCAAACCTCAGGTCCTGCTTTAAGAAAAAAAGCTTTCAAGTCACCACTAGTGTTGAGAATTCCGATACCGCAAGTATCGGGTATCGGGCGATATTTGCGGTATCGGAATTCCGATACCGAGTTCCAATATTTTTGTGATATCGGGAATCGGTATCGGGAGTAAGATTTATGTGTAAAATAAAGAATAAAAATAAAAAAATATTGAAATACTTACCCTCTGACGCGCCCTGGTTGTCACCGCTGCAACCGCCATGCTTTCCTTGGTAGAATGAGCGCTTGAAGGACCTTTTCGATGACGTCGCGGCTTGTGATTGGTCGCGGTAGCGTCATGTGACCGCTCACGCGACCAATCACAAGCCGCGACGTCATCGAAAGTCATTAACGCGCTCATTCCTAAGAATGAGCGCGTTAAGGACCTTCGATGACGTCGCGGCTTGTGATTGGTCGCGTGAGCGGTCACATGACGCTACCGCGACCAATCACAATCCGCGACGTCATTGAAAGGTCCTTCAAGCGCTCATTCTTAGGAAGGAAGGCTCCCGGTTACAACCAGGGCGCATCCGAGGGTGAGTATAGCAATATTTTTTATTTTTATTCTTTATTTTACACATGAATATGGATCCCAGGGCCTGAAGGAGAGTTTCTTCTCCTTCAGACCCTGGGAACCATTACAGGATACCTTCCGATATTTGTGTCCCATTGACTTGTATTGGTATCAGATATCGGTATCGGCGATATCCGATATTTTTCGGATATCGGCCGATACCATCCGATACCGATACTTTCAAATATCGGACGGTATCGCTCAACACTAGTCACCACCCAACTTGTACAGTGAATACCGGGAACTTAAATTGGTGTCTTCAAAGCTGCCAGCGTCACTTTTGGGAAGCTAAGTGGATTCTTGACCACTTTGAATTTCCTTTGAAAAATTCAGTCAGTCCAAGTTGTATGCAGTATTTTTAGTATGTCAGTTCTACTTGACAACGCATTCTTCTTTGTAGGATTCAGAATACATCCATCTATAGTGTTGATTGCTCAGCGTTCTGAAACACGTTAATGTCATACAAATGATGAATGGGAATAAGGAGTGAATTCTCTCCTGTGAAGAAACATTGACTTTACAATACCGGACAAGGGTAATACAAGCTACTTTTATTTACCGCACAAAGTAGCTAGCTAATTTGCTGCTAAAACATATCCATCAATCATCTAATTAATAAAAGCAGCTACTGTTGACATAGCTGATGTTTCTTGTCTTTGAGCAGATTTTGCAAGGGAGTGCCATTAGGATTTCTACGTGGTTTCATATCTCGCAATAGAACATTGCTGTAATTTGAAGGTGAAATCTATGGGAGTGATGATAAAAACAGTAGGGCAATATAAAGACATCGGGGTCAGTATAACTTGGGCTATATTGTTCTTACTGTATTGTTAGATCAAATCTGCAGTGATTGTATGTAAAAACCTTATTAATTCATAATGATCTGATAGTCGATTCAATTACTAATAGTTTTTTGGCAATTATACTTTACCTAGGTTCATTGAATTCTTGACAAAAATCTAAAGCTTAGAGAAAAAAAAATTATCTATGGTATGGTTACAGTAAGGTACGGAAAATGCCATATTCTCCATAAAAACAACAAATAAAGGGAATCTGTCAGCAGGTTTTTGCTACCTCATCTGAGAGCAGCATAATGTAGGAAAAGTGACCCTGATTCCAGAGATGTATCACTTAGTTTTTAAATGTAGCATTATGCCAAGCTCAGAAAACTAACTCCACCCACACCACAGATTTATGTGCACATTGTTTATTGACAGTAAGCTGCTTATCACAGGAGGAGGCGTGGCCGAACCAGGGATCGAGCAGTAATAATTTTCTGGTGATAAAACCATCATTGTAAGTAAAAAACAGCACACAGCCTAATAAAGGACACATCCCTAAAATATATAGCTCAGCTCTTATCTCCTGTTGCCCTCAGACTACATAGCAACATCCTGCTCACAGATTCTCTTTAAGAAATATAGTGGAACTACTAAACTACCTAAGGATGTAGAAAACTTCTCTTGAATTTTATAAATAATCATTTGCTTTATTAGATTCCGTTACTAGTTGTGGCTTCATTTTACATTACTTTTGGTTACAATTGATGTTCTAGAACAAATCAAAAGGATTATGCCAGAATGTATTAATTTTTTTCAAACTCACTGTAGTCTCATAGCCTCTGTAAAGTAACCCAAGCGATACCTTTAGAACCTCCCTGGCTAATTTCTTACATAATATTTTGGCTCCAGCTCCTCCGTAACTGTATCCCTCTGCTCAGTGCCAAGTGGGTGGTCCTTCAGTGCTGCCCATGTGACTATTGTAAACTGCATTTCTCATAAACACCATGCTTCTTCTCCAGGCTGCCTGCTCTCCATTCTGCATAGAAAACATTAGCTTCTTCAACTGCTCCAGTGATCTGCTAATGTCTCCCTTAGGCCGGGGTCACACTAGCGTACGGGATCCAATGCGAGAGCATCAGATGTGATATGTTAATGACCCTCGGCTCCGGCTCTGCTGCAAGCGGGAGTCAAGTGTCATGCGTCTGTGCTCCTGTGCTTTATTTTTATTTTACCATGGATGTGAGCCAATAGCCAATGTATGCCGTTTATTATAGTGGAATGCATTGTACGCTTTTGTTGGAGCTATACATTAGGGAATACTGCAGACATGAACATAGTCTTCATATTGCATCTTAAGGGAGCACCTGCCAAATGTTCCTCTCTATGTAACAAGCTTCGGAACAAAAGCCAACATGGTTGGCCTGACATGTCTGCATAATCAGACATTGTACACAGAAGTAGGCAGGTTTGTGTATGGTATGCTTGTATACAGTACAATACATATCTTTATTAATAGTTTTTATCCATATCTTTATCTTGCTGTTCGCAATTGCTGTATAAAGATAGGGTCAAATATTTCTGTTGCTGACATGTTATAGTACGGCTGGCATAAGGCTGATTTCTCACGTTGTGATTTGCAAGATTTTTTAGTGTTTTTTTCTGGCACTCAAATGCCATGTACACACGTTGAATATTTGATGAGTTTTTGCCTCAGTATTTCTAAGCCAAAGCCAGGAGTGGAATAATCAGAGGAAAAGTAGAATAGAAACATATCACCTCTTCTGTATTTATCACCCACTCCTGGTTTTGGCTGACAAATACTGAGGTAAAAGACTCACCTCACCACTCAAGGTGTGCATGAAGTGGGGCAAAGAGTCGTTTGCTTGAGGCAAGACCTGAGTTCTGGTTGCCCTGAAACCCCTCTTCTAAACAAGAGTCAGTCAGGAGAGTGGGGTGTGGTGGAGTTAGTTCTTTACTAACTATTCCTCCAGGAATTACTTCTACCTCCCCGTCTATGGGATCGGGTCCGGCTTTAGCTTAAGACAAGACAGGAGATGTTGGGTCCGGGTTAACAGGTTCAGCTTTACTGTGCAATTCGGTTACACACTACTGCCGCATACAGAATAAGACATTGTCCAATTTTAGTGATGTTTACTTTGTTTATTGGCCTGTCAGTCTTCGTCTCCTTTCTGCACAACTTGTCCCTAACCCAACTGTCCTAGCTGGCCCCAGGGACCCTCCTCCTGGCATGGAAGCTTCCCTGAGGATCACCATCCTTTCCTTTTCCTGCTGCCCGGCTTGCATCTTCCTCACTGGAATTAAATACCACCCATTTTATCACACATATAAACTAATCACACATCAACATCAGTAAAACAAATTACAAACAGCATCCTGTCAATCGCCCTGTTGCCACGACGTCTTCATCAATCCTTCCACCCCTCCACATTCTCATGGCCTAATAATCCTTTTTTATTAAATGTGCTGCAGCCAGACAATACTTTAAACCTCTGAACTATGAGCAATACATTTACGACATTAGGGTCAAATGGACAGCAGCAGAAGATTTTCAGCTTTCAATATAACTGTGACCATAGCCATTTTTACACCTTAAAAGCCACCGTCAATGGAAACCATGGCATCTAATTGGTGGATAATTTCCAATGTGAGGAACATTGTCTCCCCATGTGATTCCCTTATACATATGCCAATGGTTGACCTAGAGAAAATATTACAATGCATAAACATTACCGTTGTGATCAAGCAATTCCTTAATGAGAACATAAACCAAATTGAAATGTTAAAAAGTGCTAAAAAATAAACAAAAAATGTAACACCCTGAGAAGTTTCTTTGACTAGAATATGAAACAAAAAGATTACAATTGGTAATTGGTTATAAAATTGATGTTTTTGCAAAATTATACCAATAAATTCAATAGCTCAGTGTGCAACAAAAAGTCCTCACACAGCTCCATCAACTGAAACATGAAAAAATTACTGTGCAAATGAATAAGCAACCGAAATTAATGAGTAGTAAACTATAAAAAACTTTACATAGTTGCAATCAAAATTAATCATTCCTTTTGCAAATTAGGTTTATCAGCAAAATTTACAAACTTTCTCTACCCTTTGTAATAAACTAATAAATAACTAATAAATAATAAACCAATCAATCAAGAACACAAATTAACTCAACACAACTAATATAACAATCGGTTACAAATTCAACACAAAATGCTGCAGTCTCAGAATTATTAAACCCCTTCATGACAAGCATTTTCAGTACTTAGAACACCTTTGGCTGTTATGACCTGGTGCATTTGTGATGCAAAGCTAGACACCAGGTTCTAGAGCCATTCCTGAGATTCTTAGTCCATTCTTCATGGTCTCCAGTTCACTAATATCCATGGGTCAATGCCTAGCACAAACAAGTAAAGGGATGACAAAAACTTAGCAAAGACATAACTGTTCCTAGAGACATGGCAGTATAGCTTGTAGAATTAAAGTTACAAGAACACTGGCTACACTCCTGGATGTTGCAGAAAAAAAAACTATAGACTGCCACCAGATTCCTGAGTAGGCAGGTGGTTAGAAACCCTTCAATGACTGCAAAAAAAAAAAATTCTCCAAAGTTATGAGGCAACAGTAAGTAAGACAGTAAGGCACAAACTAAGTATTGAAAGCCCTATTCCTGAAAATTAAGACTTTGTGCACATGTTGCATTTTGTTGCAGATTTATCACAAAACCAAAAAGGTTTCCTGATGCCAAAAAAGTGAGTAAGATTCCTGATGTCTCATGCACACATTGCTTATTTGTGACATGCAGATTTGGGGCATATTTTAATATGCAGTTTGTCAATTCTTTCAGCGTTTTGCTGCAGATTTCACCCATACTAATGAGTGGGGAAAAATCTACACCAAAACGCAAGTAAAAAAATGTGGCAAAATTGTGCTTTTTGGCCACTGCGTTTTTCCTGCCAAGAGATGCATAAATTTCAGCACCAAGTACTTAACGTGTGCACAGACCCTAAGGCTGCCGTCACACTAGCAGTATTTGGTCAGTATTTTACATCAGTATTTGTAAGCCAAAGCCAGGAGTGGAACAAATAGAGGAAAAGTATAAGAGAAACATATGCACCACTTCTGCATTTATCACCCATTCCTGGTTTTGGCTTACAAATACTGATGTAAAATTCTGACCAAATACTGCTAGTGTGACAGCAGCCTAAGAGGTACACCTTAACTCACCAAAAGTGCAAGAAAATGTGGCTCCTCAAACTGCAGAACAATATAAATAAGGCCATAGAAGTTTTTGGATTCTGTTCTATCAAGCTATGAAACACCACTGCAAATTTTGGGACCTGTGAATCAGCGGAGGAAGAAGAATGAAACATAAGCTGAAAAGAGCACCCTGCCTACAGTGAAGCATAACAGAGGTTCTATGATCGTCTTGGGCTGCTTTACTACTTCTGGCATTATCTGCAGTGTATGGAGGTAAAGATGGGTTCAATCAAGTATTAGGAAAGCCCGGCAGAAAACACCATACCTTCTGTGATAAAGCCGAATCTTGGTTGTTACTGGACATAAAACTCAACAGGACAATGAACTCAAGCATACCTCAAAGGCTACCAAGACTTGGTTTAAAAAAACATCTGTAAGATTCCCCTGGACCGTCCTCTTGTACACGCTCTGGTCATGTTCTTGAGCTGAGGCTATTTTCCCGTTCCACCATGGCCTTTAGTGAATGGCAGTTGATCTGAGCTTCACACGTGGTTGTAGGTATACGTTGTACTGCTGCCTCTTTGGTCTCCTCAGGCATCAGACTCCCACCCTTTTTGGCCCAAATTTAGGGTGCTTTAATTAGGGAAAGTCTTTCTACCTGGATGTACTGTGGGCATGTCTTGATAGATTCCTTATTTAATTTTGCTATTTACAGCATTGTATTTACAGCATGTACTCTCATAACACTTTTCATGATAAGCATTGTTGCGGTTTTTTTATGGGATCTCACTGAAACCATAACCTATTTTGTGCACACCATGCAGCAGGGCATTTTTTCTGGCACGGGTGGGCCGTTATAAGGTCTCTACAACATAGCTAATTAGGGCCATATCTAAGATTTATTTCATGATATCTACCTTAAGATTCATTGCCTAACCCCATGTCATTATATAACATAAGGAAAGTACACCCATCTCCAATTGCTGACCTATTGTTCAGGTCTCCTCATTACTTTCGTTCAGGCATTTGGGTAGTATATGTATATCTGTGTATAGGGGGGTTTCATTCAGGACATTTGTTCATCATTTCTTTGTATTGTTGAGATATTGTTTCTGATACTTCATCCCCTACACCACAGCTCAAGCAACAGTCTGTATCTTGTTTTATACTGCATGTCCATTGCATTTAACAAGGATGTACTATGCTTTTTATGTCCAGAGTGTGTGCTTTTTGATCAAATACAATCTTGTGTCATATTTGAGATAGCGGTATTGGTATCCGGGGAGACACCGCAATAGGGGGTATGTGCTAACATTTTAAATGGTTTTAATTAATTTTTTGGTGTGTTTTGGACTTTAATAAAATTTGCTATCTTCATAAAAAAATTTTTTTTGGTGGTCCCTGGTTCATAGTATGTTTCTTTTCTGTGTTGTTCATAGTGTACTTTGACACACTCCAGGTTGATCCCAGATACCTATTTGTGCTGATAGTGCCCTCTACACCTTTGTTCTTAAGATTCTGGAATGACTATCACAGTTGTCTGATCTAATCACCATAGAAAATATTTGGTGGGATTTGAAATAGGCACTTGTAGCACGCAAAGCCAAGAATATTAGTGAGCTGGAGGCAATTGTCTATTTGGAATTGGTAAGGATTACACAGGAAAGGTGACAGAAGCTGATGACTGGCTATGCATCATACTTGCAGCACATCATTAAAGGCCCAAGGTGCTCTACTAAGAACTAAAGAGACATTTGTCTTGTAGGCATGCAACAACTCTGAGACTACAGTAGACATATAAATTTGGAGAGACCACTTGTAAGGGTTGTAGGGTTGACCTATTTAAAGGTAACCTGTCACCTCAAAAAATGCTATTTATCTGAAGATATAGGGTTAATATGCAGGTAAATAGTGTTACAATTCTGTCTGGCCATCTTATTTAAAGTGCAGCTACAAGAGGAAAATGAACTTATTTCCACCAGTGCGGGTACATAGAGTGCCTACAGTCATCACTCACACAAACACTCACTTTACTGTGAGTACTGGATGTAAGCATGCCCCTATTCTTTGATTCACAGATCACTCTGCACAGTTATAAAAAACAGGATAGATGCATTGACAATTAATCTGAGGATCTAGGTTAGCGCATTCCAGAAGAGTAGTACAGCACAAGAAAAGTCTTGGTAACAAAAAGAGGAGGTTTAGATAATGAAGAATATTAGTCTTACTTGACAAAAAAATGAGAATACAGGTAGGGTGGTAAATAAATTAGGGCGGAGATGTAAAGCAGGGCAATACATTGGAGAGCTTTGAGGGTAAGAATAGTATGTTTATTATTATTATTATTATTATTATTTATTGTTATAGCGCCATTTATTCCATGGCGCTTTACATGTAAGGGGGGGTATACATAATAAAAACAAGTACAATAATCTTAAACAATACAAGTCATAACTGGTACAGGAGGAGTGAGGACCCTGCCCGCGAAGGCTCACAATCTACAAGGGATGGGTGAGGATACAGTAGATGAGGATAGAGCTGGTCATGCAGCGGTTTGGTCGGTCGGTGGTTACTGCAGGTTGTAGGCTTGTCGGAAGAGGTGGGTCTTCAGGTTCTTTTTGAAGGTTTCGATGGTAGGCGAGAGTCTGATGTGTTGTGGTAGAGGGTTCCAGAGTAGGGGTGATACGCGAGAGAAATCTTGTATACGATTGTGGAAAGAGGAGATAAGAGGGGAGTAGAGTAGTTTAAATTGTAAATCTTAAGTTATTAAGCACCTACACTGGCACATGGGAACCAATTGGAAAGATAAACCTGGTTGCTCCATTCAAAAAAGACTGGATAGAGGAAAGCAACTAAGCGAGAAAGATTCCTTGAATAGTGCTTCCAAAGATGTGTAGGTAATGTGCTACCTAATGTTCCAATCAAGATAACTTCAGGATGACAAGATAGAATAATGCATCTCACCATTATTTTATATTAGACACATCAACAACACATAATGCATTTAAAACACTTTCATCAAGTCTGACAAGACACAGAGCAATAAGGTTGGGTTCATTTCGAAATTACATTAGGCTACTTTCACACTTCCGTCGTTTGGGCTACATCGCAATGCGTCATTTTGGAGAAAAAACGCATCCTGCAAAGTTGCCTGCAGGATGCGTTTTTTCTCCATAGACTTGCATTAGCTACGCATTGTGACGTATGGCCACACGTTGCATCCGTTGTGCGGCGCATGCGTCGTGTTTTGGTGGACTGTCGGCACAAAAAACTTTCAATGTAACGTTTTTTTGCGTAACGTGTCCGCCATTTTCTACCGCGCATGCGCGGCCGAAACCTCACCCCTTCCTCCCCGCTCATCACAATGGGCAGCAGATGCGTTGCAAACTGCATCCGCTGCCCATGTTGTGCTAACATTTTTGTTTGCGACGGCCCCGTACCGACGGAAGTGTGAAAGTAGCCTTACAAGATGACAACAGTAAAATTCAGCTGGTAACACTGTGACACATCATGGTTGCTCCTATGTGTTAGGTCAAATGCCAATTAATAGGCTTTCATTGGTAAGAAGACGTAGAAGTAGTGATGAGCGAGCGCTAAAATGCTCTGGTGCTCGTTGCTCAGATCGAGCAGATTGGTATACTCGGGGCCTCGGTCAGAACAATGAGCCCAATATAAGTCTATGGGAGACCCGAGCAATTTTACCGCGATCCCCAAGGGGGTCCTTTTAAAGTCTAAAAACATCTGAAAATTATGGAAACACTGCTCAAATGACACAGGGACATCACGGGGATCACCCCTGAAAGCATTCCTGACTCCTAGCTCACAGCTGTAAACATTTTTTCCATAAACATAAAGTCAGCCATGCGTGCCAGACTACTAAAAGGCTTGACTTCCATGTCCTCACCAACAGGATGGCTGACCATGCTGTCCTCCTCCTCGTCATTCTCATCCTCCTCCTCCTCCCTATCCTCAGGCCATCCATGCTGAACATAGTAACATAGTTAGTAAGGCTGAAAAAAGACATTTGTCCATCCAGTTCAGCCTATATTCCATCATATTAAATCCCCAGATCTACGTCCTTCTACAGAACCTAATAATTGTATGATACAATATTGTTCTGCTCCAGGTATGACAGCTGTGCTTGTAGTAGCATCTATAGCGCATGAAAGTAGCTCCTGTTCTTCCTCCTCCTCCTCCCCATTGCCTACCAATCCATGTTGAGAAGACATGAGGCTGGGCTGAGTGTAATCCCCCTGTATGGTTCCTTGCTCTATGTCCTCGTGCTCTGTCTGCAATGCATCCTCTTTAATTGTAAGCAGAGAGGTTTTCAGAATGCTGAGAAGCAGGTTGGTAATGCTAATTATGGCGTCATCGCCGCTGACCATCTTGGTGCAGTCCTCAAAGTTTTGGAGGATGGTACATATGTCTGACATCCATGTCCACTCCTGAGGTCTTATGTGTTGAGTCTGAACTGAATATCGACAGCCTTGTTGATGTTGGTAGTCAACAACTGCCCTCTTCTGCTCACAAATCCTTTCCAGCATATGCAGCGTAGAGTTCCAGCGTGTGGGGACATCACATACCAGTTGGTGAGCTGGAAGCTGCAAACGCTGCTGAAGAACGGCAAGGGCAGCTGAAGTTGTAGCTGACTTTCTAAAATGGGCAGACAGATGGCATACTTTGACTAGCGGATGCGGCAGCTCCGGGTAGCATTTCAGAAAACGTTGAATTACGAGGTTAAGCACATGGGCCAAGCAAGGTACGTGTGTGAGCTCACCTTGCCTCAGAGCCGCCACCAGGTTACGGCCATTGTCACACATGACCATGCCTGGCTGTAGGTTCAGCGGTGTCATCCAAATATCTGACTGCTCTTTCAGCGCTGTCCACAACTCTTCTGCATTTTGCAGTTTTTCACCTATGCAGATTAGCTTCAGTACAGCCTGTTGCCGCTTGGCTGAGGCAGTGCTGCAGTGCTTCCAGCTTCTGACTGATGTGTTGATTTTAGAGATGGAGGATGAAGAGGAGGAGGTGCAGGAGCTGTAGACTGTGGGGGCAACCGTGATTGACATAGGGCCAGCAATCCTCGGAGTGGTGAGGATGTGTTCCATCCCAAGGTCTGACTGGGTCCCGGCTTCCACTATGTTAACCCAGTGTGCCGTCAGTGAGATGCACTGTCCCTGCCCACAAGCACTTGTCCGTGAGTACGTGGACTATCCCTGTAACAGCATTGCTGAGGGCACGGGTAATGTTGTGGGACACATGCTGGTGTAATGCCGGTAGGAAACACCGGGAGAAATAGTGGCGACTGGGGACCAAGTACCTTGGAGTGGCCGCCACCATCAGGTTGCAGAAAGCTTCGGTCTCAACTAGCCTAAAAGGCAACATTTCGAGCGCAAGCAGAAGAGAAATTTTAGAATTTAGGCCTGTGGCCTGTGGGGCTTTGGCTGGGTATTTCTGCTTGCATTCCAAAGACTGGGGTATAGACAACTGAAGGCTGTGCTGGGACAAGGACATGGACGGGCTTGATGATGGTGCTGCTTGACTGTGAGCAACAACAGGTGCAGGGCTAGAGGCATCTTCACTAACATGGTGTACTGGGGATTGGCTTCTACGCAAAACAGTGGAAGAAGCAGTGCTGTGAACTGCAGACAGTGATCCTGGAGCCTGGGGTTCGGCCCACAAAGTCAGGTGCTTTGCTGCCATGTGCCTGATCATGCTGGTGGTTGTCAGGCTGGTTGTTTGCTGCCCCTGCTGATGTGAGCATGGCAGGTGCTGCAAATGGTTTGTTTGGGGTTATCAGCAGAGTCTTTAAAAAATAACAAGACTCGGGAAGATCTAACAGTTGGAATGGCAACTTCCCTCATGTTAGTGTTACGGGGAACGGATGCACACCTTCTGTCTGTGGCTACCACACTGATTCTTCCTGCCTGCTTGGGTGACATGCCTCCTACCCCATGTGTGCTGCTGCCCTTGCTCTGCATGTCCTCCTGCCAGGTTGGGTCAGTCACATAGTCATCTACAACCTTGTCTTCCATATCCGCACCCTGCTCCTCATCCAGACTTTCTGGCAATTGTGTCTCATCATCATCCACCTCTTCTGACACTTTCCCACCATCACCTTCGTGTGACCTAGCTGGTCAAAGCTTTGGGCATCTCTACATGCTATCTCAGGTGTCACCACTTCAAGTTGACCTGCTGAGAGTCCGGAATTTTGAAAAGGAAAACTGAACAGCTCTTAAGAGTGTCCAAGTGTGGGATCAGTTGTCTCAGGGCATTCGGCATGGTGGGAGGAAGGAGGATCAGGTTGAGGAATATCCGGGCCACACTCACGGCTACTCAGACTTGACCGTGTGGAAGACATGGTGGTGGTGGTGGCTAAGTGACTGGAAGCATTATCCGCTATCCAACCAACAACCGTTTCACACTGCTCTGGCTTCAATAGTGGTGTGCTATGGTCCACTAGCAACTGGGACAGGAAGGTCAAGCAAAAGATGTGGGTCTTTGTTGTGGCCCGATTTCACCTTGGCCACGGCCTCGTCCTTTGCATCACATCCACTTAACCGTCCCTCGCCCATTTTAAATGGACTACTGCACTATTTCCAAAGCTCAACATAAATGTATTTATTAGGAGCGAAATAATAATAATATGCCTGCAAATCTACAATTTTTCAAACACAGACACCAGGCAGGCCTCAGCCTGACATAACAGACTGTATTCTATTTTTTAGGGGCTTTTTCGTGAATTTAATTTATGCAAAATAGTGCTGTATATAATTAGAGTAACAGACAGAAAAAAAAGTGGTAAACCGGCCTATAATGTCCAGACTTGGAGCATGCAGATATATGAGGCCTGTCACGGAAATACCACACTGCCAAATATGTGGCCTGTATTTTTAGTTTAATGCAAAATAGTGCTGTATATAAGTTGAGTAACTACAGGAAAAAAGTGGTAAACTGGCCTACAATGCCCAATCTTGGAGCACGCAGATATATAAGGCTTTTTTTTGTGAATTTAAAACACACACACAAAAAAAACAGCGGCACAAGGCTGGCACACACAACTATGCTACGTATGCCTGATAAACTATGATTTTTAAACAGGCCTCAGTCTGACAGAACAAACTGTATATTTTTTTTGGGGGGGGCTGAATTTTTTGGGAAAAAAACATGCAACTACGTATATAGTAAAGAAGCTGCAGCTGCAGACAGTTATGGAGCTTTGGGAGGGATGCAGTTGGATCTATGTATGCACATACAGTGCCTGCAGGCCTTCCACTGATGTGGATATACTGTGCCCTGCCTACCTACCGCTGCAATATCGGGACCCACGAACTAGCCCTAAAAAGGACTGATGGTTTCTCAGGAGTTGTGGATTTAACAGTTGCAGACCTACACTAACTATAAAAACCACGATTCTGACCCTATCTCAGCAGCAGCTCTTCCTATTCTCGCTGAATCCGGATCAGAATGCGTCGAGCATGCAAGGGTGAACCTAGCCTCTCTGGTGCCTGAGGCGAACGGCAAAATGGCGCCCCCCCCCCTTCCTAGTAAAGTCAGTACAAATAAATCTGGTCTACTCTTTACTAGCCTAACCTGACTCACATGGAAAATACATACACTTTTAAATAGGAATATATTTGAAACATCGATCTTTACACTTCTTCAGGGACTAAATGCCGCCTGAGGTGAAGTGATTAATTTGCTTGATTTTAAGTGTGCCCTTGGTCAGGGAACAGTGCTTACTGCAGCGCTTCTTCCCCGGCAGGCGTCCGTGTCTTCCAGATGCGGCACACATTTGCCACACGTATTTCACACACGGACACGAATATCTCCAGTACCGTTTTTTCCGGTACCGGAAATATCAGGATGTGTGAAACCAGCCTAAAGCCACATTCACACGTTCAGTATTTGGTCAGAATTTTACCTCAGTATTTGTAAGCCAAATTGGGAGTGGGTGAGAGATCCAGAAGTGGTGATGTGTTTCTTTATACTTTTCCTCTGATTGTTACTCTCCTGGTTTTGGCTTACAAATACTGAGGTAACATACTGAACATGTGAACGTGGCCTGATAGCGTGTTTCTGTTACTTCTGACTTCCCGCAAACAGCTGGAGCGGACCGCGACGCCCATCTGACCCACAACGGACTGGGACCTCCCCTGGGTGAGTATAATATAACCTTTATTTCTCATCTTTCAGGTTACATCGGGGGCTATCTACAGCATTACAGAATGCTGTAGATAAGCCCCTGATGGCGGTGGCCGAAGCTTATATACGATTTTTGGGGTGACAGACGCCCTTTAAAAAGGTACTACTGGCCTCTCAGATCCTCAATATTAATCTGACCTGATAGCAAAATGACTATAGTTGCCCATAGGATATGTCCTCCACTTGCCCAAGTAAGTCACAATAACATGTATGGGTATAACATCCTTTTCTTATAAGCACCACTTATTTGTACCATATAAATGAGATCATGTATATACTGTTCATCCTATGGGCAATTATAGTCATTTTGCTATCAGGTCAGATTAATATTGAGGAACTGAGAGGCCAGTAGTACCTTTTTAACACCCCCGCCCCCTTTTTCTGTTCGTTGGTTATAGGGAAAGGAAGGAGAGAGAGAGCGAGAGAGAGAAAGAGAAAGAAAGAACAGAGAGAGAGAAAGAAAGAGGGTAAAAAATGAAAGAACAGAGAGAGAGAAAGAAAGAGGGGAAAGAACAGGGAGAGAAAAAGAAAGAGGGGAAAGAAAGAACATAGGGAGAAAGAAAGAAAGAACAGAGAGAGAAAGAAAGAACAGAGAAAAAAGAAAGGAGAGAGAAAAAAAGATTAGAGAGGGAAATAAAGAACACAGAGAAAGAAAGAACAGAAAGAAAGAAAGAAAGAAAGAAAGAAAGAACAGAAAGAAAAAAAAGATTAGAGAGGGAAATAAAGAACACAGAGAAAGAAAGAACAGAAAGAAAGAAAGAAAGAAATAACAGAAAGAAAAAAAAGATTAGAGAGGGAAAGAAAGAACAGAGAGAGAAAGAAAAAAAGATTAGGGAGGGAAAGAAAGAACAGAGAGAGAGAGAAAGAAAGATTCTATAAAGATACTATAGTGGCCCGGCTCCCATTGTAATGCCCAGCTGAGAATCCCGCTGCAGGACATATCATGATCCGCTCACATAGCCGGCATCCCCGATTCCAAGGCGATCCCGCTGTCCGCCCTGTCGGAGGAGAACACGGTGATGGATCTGAAGCATTCCCTGAACTGCCTCCATGGTTCCGTCACAATCTCCTCCCAAAATTACATCATTTCCGGTCTGCTTCCAGCACGTCACATCCGGTTGAACACATTTCAAAAACCTGACCTGCACATCCAAACATAGACTGAGTGTGAACAGGTGCTGAACCCAGAGTCGCCAACTCGTATATAGTTAAATAAATAGGGCAGCACACTGCAGCGCCAAAACATGCAAACTTGAAAAAACTAAATTTGAACTGCATTACTGCACTAGAAATATGAAAAATGAGAGCTTTTAGCGCACAAAAATGGCCAATTTTATGTGTACCTCGTAGCCACGTTAAGGCATCTCTCTTATACGAGGTCCTACGCTTGACCTACCTCACTGAGAATAAACGTCTCCATCTGAATGGGTACATATAAAAACCTCTTCTTGGACTCAAATTCTCTCTCTATGTGGAGGGGTATTGGACCTACTATAATTAAAACACCTGAAGCTAGGAGGCGGGGAGTGCACGATCAGAAGGCTAGAGAATACATTTCAAAAACCTGACCTGCACATCCAAACATAGACTGAGTGTGAACAGGTGCTGAACCCAGAGTCGCCAACTCGTATATTGTTAAATAAATAGGGCAGCACACTGCAGCGCCAAAACATGCAAACTTGAAAAAACGAAATTTGAACTGCATTACTGCACTAGAAATATGAAAAATGAGAGCTTTTAGCGCCCAAAAATGGCCAATTTTATGTGTACCTCGTAGCCACGTTAAGGCATCTCTCTTATACGAGGTCCTACGCTTGACCTACCTCACTGAGAATAAACGTCTCCATCTGAATGGGTACATGTAAAAACCTCTTCTTGGACTCAAATTCTCTCTCTATGTGGAGGGGTATTGGACCTACTATAATTAAAACACCTGAAGCTAGGAGGCGGGGAGTGCACGATCAGAAGGCTAGAGAATACATTTCAAAAACCTGACCTGCACATCCAAACATAGACTGAGTGTGAACAGGTGCTGAACCCAGAGTCGCCAACTCGTATATAGTTAAATAAATAGGGCAGCACACTGCAGCGCCAAAACATGCAAACTTGAAAAAACGAAATTTGAACTGCATTACTGCACTAGAAATATGAAAAATGAGAGCTTTTAGCGCACAAAAATGGCCAATTTTATGTGTACCTCGTAGCCACGTTAAGGCATCTCTCTTATACGAGGTCCTACGCTTGACCTACCTCACTGAGAATAAACGTCTCCATCTGAATGGGTACATGTAAAAACCTCTTCTTGGACTCAAATTCTCTCTCTATGTGGAGGGGTATTGGACCTACTATAATTAAAACACCTGAAGCTAGGAGGCGGGGAGTGCACGATCAGAAGGCTAGAGAATACATTTCAAAAACCTGACCTGCACATCCAAACATAGACTGAGTGTGAACAGGTGCTGAACCCAGAGTCGCCAACTCGTATATAGTTAAATAAATAGGGCAGCACACTGCAGCGCCAAAACATGCAAACTTGAAAAAACGAAATTTGAACTGCATTACTGCACTAGAAATATGAAAAATGAGAGCTTTTAGCACACAAAAATGGCCAATTTTATGTGTACCTCGTAGCCACGTTAAGGCATCTCTCTTATACAAGGTCCTACGCTTGACCTACCTCACTGAGAATAAACGTCTCCATCTGAATGGGTACATGTAAAAACCTCTTCTTGGACTCAAATTCTCTCTCTATGTGGAGGGGTATTGGACCTACTATAATTAAAACACCTGAAGCTAGGAGGCGGGGAGTGCACGATCAGAAGGCTAGAGAATACATTTCAAAAACCTGACCTGCACATCCAAACATAGACTGAGTGTGAACAGGTGCTGAACCCAGAGTCGCCAACTCGTATATAGTTAAATAAATAGGGCAGCACACTGCAGCGCCAAAACATGCAAACTTGAAAAAACGAAATTTGAACTGCATTACTGCACTAGAAATATGAAAAATGAGAGCTTTTAGCGCACAAAAATGGCCAATTTTATGTGTACCTCGTAGCCACGTTAAGGCATCTCTCTTATACGAGGTCCTACGCTTGACCTACCTCACTGAGAATAAACGTCTCCATCTGAATGGGTACATGTAAAAACCTCTTCTTGGACTCAAATTCTCTCTCTATGTGGAGGGGTATTGGACCTACTATAATTAAAACACCTGAAGCTAGGAGGCGGGGAGTGCACGATCAGAAGGCTAGAAGAATACATTTCAAAAACCTGACCTGCACATCCAAACATAGACTGAGTCCAAGAAACACAGAACGCACATATAAAGCCGCACAGCTGATATAGTAATCCACAAAGTTTATCACCCGACAGGAATTAAGGGCTATATGTATTATCCACAACAACAGGGGTGCAGCTTCCAGAAGCAAATGCAAAGTCCAAAATAGAAAAATAAGAAAAAAATAGGAGCGCACTTACCCTAGTGTGGTATGCATCATTTTATTGAGACATAAAAAGTGGACAGCAGGGAGGGGCAGGATCTGCCATGGACAACGGCCGTTTCGTGCGTGCTGGCACTTCAACGGGTCCTAATGGTGAATGAACTGAAGGAGTGTTATATGGACCGGATCTAGTCCTAAACTCCACCCCTCTATTGCTCAAACAACAAATAATAATGTGAGAATTAAAAACAACATGCTATTAAAAACAATGAACTTTGAACACATTCTAGGGAACCAGATATCGATTGAAGATGAATACATTAACAGTTTACAAAAACACGGACATGTCGACCTTTTCATTGAAACCAGATGGTCCTGCCGCATTGGTGCGTATGATCCACCTGGCTTCTCTACGTAGCAAAAGCCGGCACAAATCCCCTCCGCCCTCCGGCAGTGAGACGCGCTCCAAACCCGCAAACCTCAAAGATTGAACATCTCCCGCATGGTGAGTCCGTACATGATCTATCAATCTAGGGGCACCCTTTCCTGTTTTTATAGAGTTAAAATGTTCTCTGATACGGACAAACAGGGGGCGAATAGTTTTGCCGATGTAAAAACCTCGGCATGAACAAAACAGAATATATACAACATGGGAAGTTCTACACGATATAAAATCTCGTACTCTGTGCTGCATATGTCCAACTCTCACTGGATCTCCTGTATAGTGATATTTACAAAAATTACAACTTCCACATTTGAAATTACCTGTGGGTACACTATCAGTGAGCCAATTATTTCTATCAGTTGTAAAACGGTTCCTGACTACTAGATCTCTGATATTTTTGCTCCGACGACTGGCAAAAAGGGGACCTCTTTTCACAACTTCTTTAAGGTCACTATCCTGACTTAGGATCTGCCAATTTTTGCGTATAACTGATCTAATATGATTATCAAGCGGTCCGAACTTGAAACTGAAGATAAACTTTTTTTCATGTTTTTTCTTATGGGACATAACAACATTAGTAGCTTTTGCTTTATCATACGCATTATTAAGAACTGATAGAGGATATCCTCGTTTTTTAAAACGATTAATTAAATCCGCTGACTGCCGCTCAAATCCTTCAGGGTCATTGTTAATTCTTTTAACCCTTAAGATTTGGCTAAAGGGAAGAGAACGTTTCACATAAGGGGGATGGGCACTGTTGAAGTGTAATAGTGAGTTGGACGCTGATGGTTTTCGATACACCTCTGTGATCAAACCTTTACTGTTTATATGCAATTTGACGTCTAAAAAGACTAAATTAGTGCCTCCAAATTGCGAGGTGAACCGCATATTCATGGTGTTGGATGTCCCCAAGTGCTCAACGAAATCGTTGAAAGCATCTTGGTGTCCATCCCACACCATGAATATGTCATCCACATATCTAGCATAAAGCTTGATATGTTGGAGGAAGGGATTACTTGAGGAATAAATATACTCCTCTTCAAACCTCCTCTTCCCTTTAGCCAAATCTTAAGGGTTAAAAGAATTAACAATGACCCTGAAGGATTTGAGCGGCAGTCAGCGGATTTAATTAATCGTTTTAAAAAACGAGGATATCCTCTATCAGTTCTTAATAATGCGTATGATAAAGCAAAAGCTACTAATGTTGTTATGTCCCATAAGAAAAAACATGAAAAAAAGTTTATCTTCAGTTTCAAGTTCGGACCGCTTGATAATCATATTAGATCAGTTATACGCAAAAATTGGCAGATCCTAAGTCAGGATAGTGACCTTAAAGAAGTTGTGAAAAGAGGTCCCCTTTTTGCCAGTCGTCGGAGCAAAAATATCAGAGATCTAGTAGTCAGGAACCGTTTTACAACTGATAGAAATAATTGGCTCACTGATAGTGTACCCACAGGTAATTTCAAATGTGGAAGTTGTAATTTTTGTAAATATCACTATACAGGAGATCCAGTGAGAGTTGGACATATGCAGCACAGAGTACGAGATTTTATATCGTGTAGAACTTCCCATGTTGTATATATTCTGTTTTGTTCATGCCGAGGTTTTTACATCGGCAAAACTATTCGCCCCCTGTTTGTCCGTATCAGAGAACATTTTAACTCTATAAAAACAGGAAAGGGTGCCCCTAGATTGATAGATCATGTACGGACTCACCATGCGGGAGATGTTCAATCTTTGAGGTTTGCGGGTTTGGAGCGCGTCTCACTGCCGGAGGGCGGAGGGGATTTGTGCCGGCTTTTGCTACGTAGAGAAGCCAGGTGGATCATACGCACCAATGCGGCAGGACCATCTGGTTTCAATGAAAAGGTCGACATGTCCGTGTTTTTGTAAACTGTTAATGTATTCATCTTCAATCGATATCTGGTTCCCTAGAATGTGTTCTAAGTTCATTGTTTTTAATAGCATGTTGTTTTTAATTCTCACATTATTATTTGTTGTTTGAGCAATAGAGGGGTGGAGTTTAGGACTAGATCCGGTCCATATAACACTCCTTCAGTTCATTCACCATTAGGACCCGTTGAAGTGCCAGCACGCACGAAACGGCCGTTGTCCATGGCAGATCCTGCCCCTCCCTGCTGTCCACTTTTTATGTCTCAATAAAATGATGCATACCACACTAGGGTAAGTGCAAACATAGACTGAGTGTGAACAGGTGCTGAACCCAGAGTCGCCAACTCGTATATAGTTAAATAAATAGGGCAGCACACTGCAGCGCCAAAACATGCAAACTTGAAAAAACGAAATTTGAACTGCATTACTGCACTAGAAATATGAAAAATGAGAGCTTTTAGCGCACAAAAATGGCCAATTTTATGTGTACCTCGTAGCCACGTTAAGGCATCTCTCTTATACGAGGTCCTACGCTTGACCTACCTCACTGAGAATAAACGTCTCCATCTGAATGGGTACATGTAAAAACCTCTTCTTGGACTCAAATTCTCTCTCTATGTGGAGGGGTATTGGACCTACTATAATTAAAACACCTGAAGCTAGGAGGCGGGGAGTGCACGATCAGAAGGCTAGAGAATACATTTCAAAAACCTGACCTGCACATCCAAACATAGACTGAGTGTGAACAGGTGCTGAACCCAGAGTCGCCAACTCGTATATAGTTAAATAAATAGGGCAGCACACTGCAGCGCCAAAACATGCAAACTTGAAAAAACGAAATTTGAACTGCATTACTGCACTAGAAATATGAAAAATGAGAGCTTTTAGCACACAAAAATGGCCAATTTTATGTGTACCTCGTAGCCACGTTAAGGCATCTCTCTTATACGAGGTCCTACGCTTGACCTACCTCACTGAGAATAAACGTCTCCATCTGAATGGGTACATGTAAAAACCTCTTCTTGGACTCAAATTCTCTCTCTATGTGGAGGGGTGTAGGACCTACTATAATTAAAACACCTGAAGCTAGGAGGCGGGGAGTGCACGATCAGAAGGCTAGAGAATACATTTCAAAAACCTGACCTGCACATCCAAACATAGACTGAGTGTGAACAGGTGCTGAACCCAGAGTCGCCAACTCGTATATAGTTAAATAAATAGGGCAGCACACTGCAGCGCCAAAACATGCAAACTTGAAAAAACGAAATTTGAACTCCATTACTGCACTAGAAATATGAAAAATGAGAGCTTTTAGCGCACAAAAATGGCCAATTTTATGTGTACCTCGTAGCCACGTTAAGGCATCTCTCTTATACGAGGTCCTACGCTTGACCTACCTCACTGAGAATAAACGTCTCCATCTGAATGGGTACATGTAAAAACCTCTTCTTGGACTCAAATTCTCTCTCTATGTGGAGGGGTATTGGACCTACTATAATTAAAACACCTGAAGCTAGGAGGCGGGGAGTGCACGATCAGAAGGCTAGAAGAATACATTTCAAAAACCTGACCTGCACATCCAAACATAGACTGAGTGTGAACAGGTGCTGAACCCAGAGTCGCCAACTCGTATATAGTTAAATAAATAGGGCAGCACACTGCAGCGCCAAAACATGCAAACTTGAAAAAACGAAATTTGAACTGCATTACTGCACTAGAAATATGAAAAATGAGAGCTTTTAGCGCACAAAAATGGCCAGTTTTATGTGTACCTCGTAGCCACGTTAAGGCATCTCTCTTATACGAGGTCCTACGCTTGACCTACCTCACTGAGAATAAACGTCTCCATCTGAATGGGTACATGTAAAAACCTCTTCTTGGACTCAAATTCTCTCTCTATGTGGAGGGGTATTGGACCTACTATAATTAAAACACCTGAAGCTAGGAGGCGGGGAGTGCACGATCAGAAGGCTAGAGAATACATTTCAAAAACCTGACCTGCACATCCAAACATAGACTGAGTGTGAACAGGTGCTGAACCCAGAGTCGCCAACTCGTATATAGTTAAATAAATAGGGCAGCACACTGCAGCGCCAAAACATGCAAACTTGAAAAAACGAAATTTGAACTGCATTACTGCACTAGAAATATGAAAAATGAGAGCTTTTAGCGCACAAAAATGGCCAATTTTATGTGTACCTCGAAGCCACGTTAAGGCATCTCTCTTATACGAGGTCCTACGCTTGACCTACCTCACTGAGAATAAACGTCTCCATCTGAATGGGTACATGTAAAAACCTCTTCTTGGACTCAAATTCTCTCTCTATGTGGAGGGGTGTAGGACCTACTATAATTAAAACACCTGAAGCTAGGAGGCGGGGAGTGCACAATCAGAAGGCTAGAGAATACATTTCAAAAACCTGACCTGCACATCCAAACATAGACTGAGTGTGAACAGGTGCTGAACCCAGAGTCGCCAACTCGTATATAGTTAAATAAATAGGGCAGCACACTGCAGCGCCAAAACATGCAAACTTGAAAAAACGAAATTTGAACTGCATTACTGCACTAGAAATATGAAAAATGAGAGCTTTTAGCGCACAAAAATAGCCAATTTTATGTGTACCTCGTAGCCACGTTAAGGCATCTCTCTTATACGAGGTCCTACGCTTGACCTACCTCACTGAGAATAAACGTCTCCATCTGAATGGGTACATGTAAAAACCTCTTCTTGGACTCAAATTCTCTCTCTATGTGGAGGGGTATTGGACCTACTATAATTAAAACACCTGAAGCTAGGAGGCGGGGAGTGCACGATCAGAAGGCTAGAGAATACATTTCAAAAACCTGACCTGCACATCCAAACATAGACTGAGTGTGAACAGGTGCTGAACCCAGAGTCGCCAACTCGTATATAGTTAAATAAATAGGGCAGCACACTGCAGCGCCAAAACATGCAAACTTGAAAAAACGAAATTTGAACTGCATTACTGCACTAGAAATATGAAAAATGAGAGCTTTTAGCGCACAAAAATGGCCAATTTTATGTGTACCTCGTAGCCACGTTAAGGCATCTCTCTTATACGAGGTCCTACGCTTGACCTACCTCACTGAGAATAAACGTCTCCATCTGAACGGGTACATGTAAAAACCTCTTCTTGGACTCAAATTCTCTCTCTATGTGGAGGGGTATTGGACCTACTATAATTAAAACACCTGAAGCTAGGAGGCGGGGAGTGCACGATCAGAAGGCTAGAGAATACATTTCAAAAACCTCTCATTTGAAATGAGAGCTCTCATTTTTCATATTTCTAGTGCAGTAATGCAGTTCAAATTTCGTTTTTTCAAGTTTGCATGTTTTGGCGCTGCAGTGTGCTGCCCTATTTATTTAACTATATACGAGTTGGCGACTCTGGGTTCAGCACCTGTTCACACTCAGTCTATGTTTGGATGTGCAGGTCAGGTTTTTGAAATGTATTCTCTAGCCTTCTGATCGTGCACTCCCCGCCTCCTAGCTTCAGGTGTTTTAATTATAGTAGGTCCAATACCCCTCCACATAGAGAGAGAATTTGAGTCCAAGAAGAGGTTTTTACATGTACCCGTTCAGATGGAGACGTTTATTCTCAGTGAGGTAGGTCAAGCGTAGGACCTCGTATAAGAGAGATGCCTTAACGTGGCTACGAGGTACACATAAAATTGGCCATTTTTGTGCGCTAAAAGCTCTCATTTTTCATATTTCTAGTGCAGTAATGCAGTTCAAATTTCGTTTTTTCAAGTTTGCATGTTTTGGCGCTGCAGTGTGCTGCCCTATTTATTTAACTATATACGAGTTGGCGACTCTGGGTTCAGCACCTGTTCACACTCAGTCTATGTTTGGATGTGCAGGTCAGGTTTTTGAAATGTATTCTCTAGCCTTCTGATTGTGCACTCCCCGCCTCCTAGCTTCAGGTGTTTTAATTATAGTAGGTCCTACACCCCTCCACATAGAGAGAGAATTTGAGTCCAAGAAGAGGTTTTTACATGTACCCATTCAGATGGAGACGTTTATTCTCAGTGAGGTAGGTCAAGCGTAGGACCTCGTATAAGAGAGATGCCTTAACGTGGCTACGAGGTACACATAAAATTGGCCATTTTTGTGCGCTAAAAGCTCTCATTTTTCATATTTCTAGTGCAGTAATGCAGTTCAAATTTCGTTTTTTCAAGTTTGCATGTTTTGGCGCTGCAGTGTGCTGCCCTATTTATTTAACTATATACGAGTTGGCGACTCTGGGTTCAGCACCTTGTTCAAACTCAGTCTATGTTTGGATGTGCAGGTCAGGTTTTTGAAATGTATTCTCTAGCCTTCTGATCGTGCACTCCCCGCCTCCTAGCTTCAGGTGTTTTAATTATAGTAGGTCCAATACCCCTCCACATAGAGAGAGAATTTGAGTCCAAGAAGAGGTTTTTACATGTACCCATTCAGATGGAGACGTTTATTCTCAGTGAGGTAGGTCAAGCGTAGGACCTCGTATAAGAGAGATGCCTTAACGTGGCTACGAGGTACACATAAAATTGGCCATTTTTGTGCGCTAAAAGCTCTTATTTTTCATATTTCTAGTGCAGTAATGCAGTTCAAATTTCGTTTTTTCAAGTTTGCATGTTTTGGCGCTGCAGTGTGCTGCCCTATTTATTTAACTATATACGAGTTGGCGACTCTGGGTTCAGCACCTGTTCACACTCAGTCTATGTTTGGATGTGCAGGTCAGGTTTTTGAAATGTATTCTCTAGCCTTCTGATCGTGCACTCCCCGCCTCCTAGCTTCAGGTGTTTTAATTATAGTAGGTCCAATACCCCTCCACATAGAGAGAGAATTTGAGTCCAAGAAGAGGTTTTTACATGTACCCATTCAGATGGAGACGTTTATTCTCAGTGAGGTAGGTCAAGCGTAGGACCTCGTATAAGAGAGATGCCTTAACGTGGCTACGAGGTACACATAAAATTGGCCATTTTTGTGCGCTAAAAGCTCTCATTTTTCATATTTCTAGTGCAGTAATGCAGTTCAAATTTCGTTTTTTCAAGTTTGCATGTTTTGGCGCTGCAGTGTGCTGCCCTATTTATTTAACTATATACGAGTTGGCGACTCTGGGTTCAGCACCTGTTCACACTCAGTCTATGTTTGGATGTGCAGGTCAGGTTTTTGAAATGTATTCTCTAGCCTTCTGATCGTGCACTCCCCGCCTCCTAGCTTCAGGTGTTTTAATTATAGTAGGTCCAATACCCCTCCACATAGAGAGAGAATTTGAGTCAAAGAAGAGGTTTTTACATGTACCCATTCAGATGGAGACGTTTATTCTCAGTGAGGTAGGTCAAGCGTAGGACCTCGTATAAGAGAGATGCCTTAACGTGGCTACGAGGTACACATAAAATTGGCCATTTTTGTGCGCTAAAAGCTCTCATTTTTAATATTTCTAGTGCAGTAATGCAGTTCAAATTTCGTTTTTTCAAGTTTGCATGTTTTGGCGCTGCAGTGTGCTGCCCTATTTATTTAACTATATACGAGTTGGCGACTCTGGGTTCAGCACCTGTTCACACTCAGTCTATGTTTGGATGTGCAGGTCAGGTTTTTGAAATGTATTCTCTAGCCTTCTGATCGTGCACTCCCCGCCTCCTAGCTTCAGGTGTTTTAATTATAGTAGGTCCAATACCCCTCCACATAGAGAGAGAATTTGAGTCCAAGAAGAGGTTTTTACATGTACCCATTCAGATGGAGACGTTTATTCTCAGTGAGGTAGGTCAAGCGTAGGACCTCGTATAAGAGAGATGCCTTAACGTGGCTACGAGGTACACATAAAATTGGCCATTTTTGTGCGCTAAAAGCTCTCATTTTTCATATTTCTAGTGCAGTAATGCAGTTCAAATTTCATTTTTTCAAGTTTGCATGTTTTGGCGCTGCAGTGTGCTGCCCTATTTATTTAACTACATCCGGTTGAACGTCACGTGCGAGTTTTAAAGTGCTCCTCGGGGCTCCGCTGTGTACTCCTGTGTCCACAGGAAAAGTAAGCTCCCGGCCTGGACAGCCTCTCAAAATCGGGACTGTCCCGCTGGATCCGGGATGGTTGGGAGGAATGAAATTTGCTCCCCACCACACACCGACATCGTACGCGCACGGCTCCACACACCTCATACACACACGGTTCTGCTTTGTATGCCTCTTACACACACGGCTCCGCTTCGTACACCTCGCGCACACACACGGCTCCACGCAGTACACACTTGGCTCCACTCCGTAAGCCTTGTACACGTGCGGCTCTGCTCTGTACACCTTGTACACACGCGGCCACACTACGTATACCTCCTACACACATGGCTCCACTCCGTAAACCTTGTACACATGCGGCTCTGATCCATACACCTCGTACTCATGCTTCTCCGCTCCATACACCCCGTACACACATGGCTCCACTCCGTACAACAAGTACACACATGGCTCCGCTCCATACACTAAGTATGCACACAGCTCCACTCCGTACACCTTGCAACACGTGGCTCCGTTCCACACAAATCGTACACACACAGCTCCACTCCGTACACCAAGTACACACACGGCTCCGCTCCATACACCTTGTACACACACGGCTCCGCTCCGTACACCAAGTACACACACGGCTTTGCTCCGTACACCTCGTACACACACGGCTCCGCTCCGTACACCAAGTACACACACGGCTCCGCAACGTACACCAAGTACACACACGGCTCCACTCCGTACACCAAGTACACACACGGCTCCGCTCCGTACATGTCGTACTCACACGGCTCCACTCCGTACACCTCATACACACATGGCTCCACTCCATAAACCTCATACACACACGGCTCAACTCCATACACCTCGTACACACATGGCTCCAGTCTGTACACCAAGTACACACACGGCTCCACTCCATACACCTCGTACACACATGGCTCCGCTACGTACACCAAGTACACACACGGCTCCGCTCCACACACCTCGTACACACATGGCTCCGCTCCGTACACCTCGTACACACACGGCTCCACTCCATACACCTCGTACACACACGGCTCCACTCTGTACACCAAGTACATACACAGCTCCGCTCCATACACCTCGTACACACACGGCTCTGCTCCGTACACCCACAGCTCCACTCTGTTCACCAAGTACACACACGGCTGTGCTCCATACACCTTGTACACACACGTCTCTGCTCCGCACAGATCGTACACACATGGCTCCACTCTGTACACCTTGTACACACACAACTCTGCATCATACACACCCGGCTCTGCTCCGCACACCTCGTACACACACGGCTCTACTCCATATACCTTGTACACACCCGGCTCTGCTACATCCACCCTGCAAACCCCTCCTGACCCCACACATCAACTTCCCATCATCCAGCACCATGACAATCACCACAGCAGAGTCCTGCATACACGAGGGCCCTGATCATGTGACTTCTGACTCCTCCCCCTCCTGTGACCTCATCACAGGTCTTGTGTGCACAGAGCAGCCATCCATGAGCAACCCGAGGAGATGCATGGAGAAGAGCGACTTCAGCGTCAGGACCTGTGATGATGTCACATGAGTTGGGGAGGGCTGGATGAGGAGATTCAGGACGGAGCCCTGAATAGACTCAATAGCGTAGCGTAGTAGTAACTGAACCTGCGTCTCCGACGCAAATCCAGTTACTACACTGACAGAATCTGCCGCCCCCACTCTTCTGGAACGGAAGTGCCGCCTGAGCCAAAGAGCTCAACTCGCATCATGGTAGCGGCGCCACTGCGAGCAGGGCGGCGCCAGGTCTCTTATACTCGGGATGATGGTGTGAGGCCAAGCCAATCACTGCACGACCACAACAAAGATGGCTGCGGCGTTTCATGGCCTGGCAGACAATCCCTGCAGCGTGACTGGGTCTCTAAAGTCCGCCAAAGATGCTGGGTGGAGACACCAGTTACCGCCAAATAATCCCGGAAATGCTTGGTGTTCGGCGAGTACACTGAGTACACTGATACCACTGATACTCGGGCAAGTAATGAGTAGTGGCGAGCACATTCGCTCATAACTAGACGTAAGGTCTATTCACAAAAGTCAACTACTGCCAATCACCTATTTGCTGATTTGCAGTTGTTTAAAAGCCTGTTTACACAGGCAGACCGCACGTCAATGTTCAACAGGAGATTTGATCTTTTGTTTTGTCTAAAATATCATCATTCTCAGCAGCTCATCATCCTGTGTAAACAGTAACTGCACTGCTGAGAACAATGGCAATATACAGTGGGGCAAAAAAGTATTTAGTCAGTCAGCAATAGTGCAAGTTCCACCACTTAAAAAGATGAGAGGCGTCTGTAATTTACATCATAGGTAGACCTCAACTATGGGAGACAAACTGAGAAAAAAAAATCCAGAAAATCACATTGTCTGTTTTTTAACATTTTATTTGCATATTATGGTGGAAAATAAGTATTTGGTCAGAAACAAACAATCAAGATTTCTGGCTCTCACAGACCTGTAACTTCTTCTTTAAGAGTCTCCTCTTTCCTCCACTCATTACCTGTAGTAACGGCACCTATTTAAACTTGTTATCAGTATAAAAAGACACCTGTGCACACCCTCAAACAGTCTGACTCCAAACTCCACTATGGTGAAGACCAAAGAGCTGTCAAAGGACACCAGAAACAAAATTGTAGCCCTGCACCAGGCTGGGAAGACTGAATCTGCAATAGCCAACCAGCTTGGAGTGAAGAAATCAACAGTGGGAGCAATAATTAGAAAATGGAAGACATACAAGACCACTGATAATCTCCCTCGATCTGGGGCTCCACGCAAAATCCCACCCCGTGGGGTCAGAATGATCACAAGAATGGTGAGCAAAAATCCCAGAACCAAGCGGGGGGACCTAGTGAATGAACTGCAGAGAGCTGGGACCAATGTAACAAGGCCTACCATAAGTAACACACTATGCCACCATGGACTCAGATCCTGAAGTGCCAGACGTGTCCCACTGCTTAAGCCAGTACATGTCCGGGCCCGTCTGAAGTTTGCTAGAGAGCATTTGGATGATCCAGAGGAGTTTTGGGAGAATGTCCTATGGTCTGATGAAACCAAACTGGAACTGTTTGGTAGAAACACAACTTGCCGTGTTTGGAGGAAAAAGAATACTGAGTTGCATCCATCAAACACCATACCTACTGTAAAGCATGGTGGTGGAAACATCATGCTTTGGGGCTGTTTCTCTGCAAAGGGGCCAGGACGACTGATCCGGGTACATGAAAGAATGAATGGGGCCATGTATCGTGAGATTTTGAGTGCAAACCTCCTTCCATCAGCAAGGGCATTGAAGATGAAACGTGGCTGGGTCTTTCAACATGACAATGATCCAAAGCACACCGCCAGGGCAACGAAGGAGTGGCTTCTTAAGAAGCATTTCAAGGTCCTGGAGTGCCCTAGCCAGTCTCCAGATCTCAACCCTATAGAAAACCTTTGGATGGAGTTGAAAGTCCGTGTTGCCAAGCGAAAAGCCAAAAACATCACTGCTCTAGAGGAGATCTGCATGGAGGAATGGGCCAACATACCAACAACAGTGTGTGGCAACCTTGTTAAGACTTACAGAAAACGTTTGACCTCTGTCATTGCCAACAAAGGGTATATTACAAAGTATTGAGAGGAAATTTTATTTCTGACCAAATACTTATTTTCCACCATAATATGCAAATAAAATGTTAAAAAAACAGACAATGTGATTTTCTGGATTTTTTTTTCTCAGTTTGTCTCCCATAGTTGAGATCTACCTATGATGTAAATTACAGACGCCTCTCATCTTTTTAAGTGGTGGAACTTGCACTATTGCTGACTGACTAAATACTTTTTTGCCCCACTGTATATGCACTGAACAAGATTGTTCAGTGTGTATGTTCTCATCAGTGTAGTAACTGTTCACACAGGATGATGAGCAGTCGAGAACGATGATCTTTTAGGCAAAACAAAAGATCATATCACCGGATGAGCAAGCGTTTTACTCGTTCATTGCGTGATCGGTAGGCTGTATAGAAATAAGAGTTCCTAGAAATACTCATTTACGATATATACAGTATATTCCCCTTTATACAGGAACTGCTGCATATTTGCTATGGATACTGAGTACATGATTGATAAGGAAATGTTGGATGACATTACTCCTAGACCTTGCATATTAGCTAGAGGTAAATACTGATATAGTTGGCTTGAAACTGCTAGTAAACATACTTTAGGTACCCATGGAGGGTTCAATCAAAAGAAGATGACAATATAATTAGGCAGTAATGATGATTGGTTTTGTGGGCCATGTAACCTATTTGAAATAATGGTTTGGAAATCCATATGGATCACTATCTATAGTAAATGAAATCAAGTTAAATGTCAGTAGAATTATGTGTAAATAAGTGTATCGAAATTTGAATTTATTTGTTATTTAAATAAAAATCCATAAAATAAATTAAATTTAAATGGCAACCAAATAGACAATGAGGAAGAAGAAATACAAATGTTAAAGTCAAAAATAGAAGTGGCAATAAATTCACTCATACACACTCTTCCTTTGTGGCTTTAAGCTGTGGTCTTTGCTTATGCAACACTTGTAATGGGACTTGTGTATTTAAAGGGAATCTGTCAGCAGGTTTTTCTATTTAATCAGAGAGCAGCATAATATATAGAAAGAAAGCCTAATTACAGCGATGTGTCACTTACTCGGCTGTATGTTGCAGTTTCAATAGAATCAGTGTTTTATCCAGCAGGAAATGATCACTACAGGACTAGGTCTCATGTACATGGCAGTCCAGCTAGTCTTTGATACCCCACTCCAACCATTGATTAGCAGCCTGCTGACAATGCACAGTTCACAATCTCAATGCGCAGACATCGGTATACTAATAGATGACAGACTGCACATGAGTCAACAGTGTGATGCAGCAGCAAAAAAGGCAAACACAGTTCTAGGATGTATTAAGAGAAGCATCTATGTGTCATGAAAGTTGGTGCCAATCAGACCTGTGACGCATATGCTGTGCCACAGAATGATCGCGTCCCTGCAGGTCGGGTTAAAGGGTTAACTGCAATTTCACCCGACCAACAGGAACAGTGGGAGTGGTACTTCAGCCCAGGGGGGTGGCTTGCCCCCACGTGGCTATAATCGCTCTGATTGGCTGTTGAAAGTGAAACAGCCAATCAGAGCAATTTGTAATATTTCACCAGTCAAACTTGCTGAAATATTACAATCCAGTCATGGCCGATGCTGCAATATCATCGGCCATGGCTGGAGACCCCGATCCACCCCTGCCACCAACTGACAGCGGCGATCTGCCGCCACCATCAGCCTTCCTCTCCCCTATGTCTTGTCCTCCGCCCCCCTGTCCTGTCCTCCGTCCCCCGTCCTGTCCTCCGTCCCCCCCGCTGTCCGATCTCACCCCCTCTATGCCTCCCGATTCCTGGTATCCCTCCCAGTGTCGGCAGTCTTTAGCAATGGGCGCCGCCATCTTACAAAATGTCGGGTGTAGGCGAAGTGCACCCGCCGAATCTGCCGGCTTGCAGATTCATTCATTCCCAAGGTACATTTTGATCACTGTGATACAACCTATCATAGTGATCAAAATAAAAAAAAATAGTAAATAATCCCCCCCTTTACCAGCCCCCACAGGTAGGGAAAATAATAAAATAAAGAAAATATTTTTATTTTTCCACTAGGGTTAGGGTTAGAACTAGGGTTAGGGTTAGGGCTAGGGTTAGAACTAGGGTTAGGGTTAGGGCTAGGGTTAGAGCTAGGGTTAGGGTTAGACCTAGGGTTAGGGTTAGAACTAGGGTTAGGGTTGCAGTTAGGGTTAGAATTAGGGTTAGGGTTGGAATTAGGGTATGTGCACACGGTGTGGATTTGGCTGTGGATCCGAAGTGGATTGGCCTTGTGAAAATAAGCAATTGCATTTCAAAACGTCACTACTTCCCTTCCGAGCCCCGACGTGTACCCAAATAGTGGTTTACCCCCACATGTGGGGTACCAGCGTACTCAGGACAAACTGGACAACAACTTTTAGTGTCCAATTTCTCCTGTTACCCTTGTGAAAATAAACAATTGTGGACTAAAAAATCAATTTTGAGAAAAAGAAAATGATTTTTTATTTTCACGGCTCTGCGTTATAAACTTCTGTGAAGCACTTAGAGATAACAAGTGCTCACTACACATCAAGATAAGTTCCTTGGGGGGTCTAGTTTCCAAAATGGGTTCATTTCTGGGTGGTTTCTACTGTTTAGGCACATCAGGGGCTCTCCAAATGTAACATGACGCCCGCAGACCATTCCATCAAAGTCTGCATTTCAAAACGTCACTACTTCCTTTCCGAGCCCCGACGTGTGCCAAAATAGTGGTTTACCCTCACATATGGGGTGCCAGCGTACTTAGGACAAACTGGACAACAACTTTTGGGGTCCAATTTCTCCTGGTACCCTTGTGAAAATAAACAATTGCGGACTAAAAAATCAATTTTGAGGAAAATAATTTTTTTTTCACTGCTCTGCGTTATAAACTTCTGTGAAGCACATGGGGGTAAAAAGTGCTCACTACACATTTAGATAAGTTCCTTGGGGGGTCTAGTTTCCAAAATGGGGTCATTTGTGGGAGTTTCTACTTTTTAGGTACATTAGGGGCTCTACAAACGTAGCATGATGCCCGCAGACCATTCTATCAAAGTCTGCATTCCAAAACGTCACTACTTCCCTTCCGAGCCCCGACGTGTGCCCAAACAGTGGTTCCCCCCCACATATGGGGTATCACCATACTCAGGACTAACTGAACAACAGCTTTTGGGGTCCAATTTCTCCTGTTACCCTTGTGAAAATAAAAAATTGCTTGCTAAAAAATATTTTTGAGGAAAGAAAAATGATTTTTATTTTCACGGCTCTGCATTATAAACTTTCGTGAAGCACTTGGGGGTTCAAAGTGCTCGCCACACATCTAGATAAGTTCCTTGGTGGGTCTAGTTTCCAAAATGGGGTCACTTGTGGGGGGTTTCTACTGTTTAGGCACATCAGGGCCTCTGCAAACGCGACATGGTATCCGCTAAGGATTGGAGCTAATTTTTCATTCAAAAAGTCAAATGGCGCTCCTTCCCTTCCGAGCCCTGCCGTGTGCCCAAACAGTAGTTTACCCCCACATGCGAGGTATCAGTGTACTCAGGAGAAATTGACCAATAAATTTTAGGATCCATTTTATCCTATTGCCCATATGGAAATGAACAAATTGAGGCTAAAATAAATTTTTTGCAAAAAAAAGTACTTTTTCATTTTTACAGATCACTTTGTGAAGCACCTGGGGGATCAAACTGCTCACTATGCATCTGGATAAGTTCCTTGGGGGGTCTTGTTTCCAAAATGGGGTCATTTGTGGGGGAACTCCAATCTTTAGGTACACAGGGGCTCTCCAAATGTGACATGGTGTTCGCTAAAGATTGGAGCCAATTTTTCATTGAAAAAGTCAAATGGCGCTCCTTCCCTTCCGAGCCCTGTCGTGCGCCCAAACAGTGGTCCTCCCCCACATATGGGGTATTGGTGTACTCAGGACAAATTGTACAATAACTTTTGTGGTTCAGTTTCTACTTTTACCCTTGGGAAAATAAAAAAATTGTTGCTAAAAATCCTTTTTGTGACTAAAAAGTTAAATGTTAATTTTTTTCTTCCATGTTGCTTCTGCTGCTGTGAAGCACCTGAAGGGTTAATAAACTTCTTGAATGTGGTTTTGAGCACCTTGAGGGGTGTAGTTTTTATAATGGTGTCACTTTTGGGTATTTTCAGCCATATAGAACCCTCAAACTGACTTCAAATGTGAGTTGGTCCCTAAAAAAATGGCTTTGTAAATTTTGTTGTAAAAATGAGAAATCGCTGGTCAAATTTTAACCCTTATAACTTCCTAGCAAAAAAAAAAAACTTTTGTTTTCAGAATTGTGCTCATGTAAAGTAGATATGTGGGTAATGTTATTTATTAACTATTTTGTGTCACATAACTCTCTGGTTTAACAGAATAAAAATTCTAAATTTGAAAATTGCTAAATTTTCCAAATGTTAGCCAAATTTCCATTTTTTTTCACACATAAACGCAAAAATTATCGACTTAAATTTACCACTATCATGAAGCCCAATATGTCCCGAAAAAACATTCTCAGAACTGCTAGGATCCGTTGAAGCGTTCCAGAGTTATGACCTCATAAAGGGATACTGGTCAGAATTGCAAAAAATGGCCAGGTCATTAAGGTCAAAATAGGTTGGGTCATGAAGGGGTTAAAGCTACCATATAAATCCAGAAGGCAGGATGTGATTTTTGCCCCTATTCTAATCCATATTGAGAACATCCTACTTGAGGCATGTACTGTTTTCATGGTTTTGCCTCTTATAAAAGTTAGCCCTGATTTTTAACCCCTGCATGATGGAGCTTTTTTCAGTTTTGCGTTTTCGTCTTTCGCTCCCCTCCTTCCCAGATCCATAACTTTTAAATTTTTCCATCAATATGGCCATGTGATAGCTTATTTTTTGCGGAACGAGTTGTACTTTTGAAAAGCACCATTGGTTTCACCATGTCATATACTAGAAAACGATACCAAATATGTGTATGTTTGATTTTATTGTTTTATTTTGAATGTGTCGAAAGGGGGGTGATTTGAACTTTTATATATATATATATATATATATATATATTTTTTTTTTTTTTTATTATATATTTTTAAACACTTTTTTTTACTTTTGCCATGCTTCAATAGTCTCAATAGGAGACTAGAAGCTGGCACAACTCGATGAGCTCTGCTGCATAGAGGCAATGGTCAGATTGCCTCTATGTAGTAGAATTCTTGAGTTGCTATGAGCGCAGACCACTGGGTGGTAGAGTTGAGCGACTTTTACTTTTTTCGGATCGAGTCGGGTGAAATCGGCCGATTATTGCGAAAAGTCGGGGGCCAACTGAAACACGAAACCCAATGCAAGTCAATGGGGAATCAAAGTCGGCAGTGAGTGGAGGACAGGAAAACACCTAAAGTGCCCATTTTAATGCAAAAAACATCAATTCTTACTTCTTAAGCTTGTCAATCTAAATTTACTTTATAATAATAGTTAGGCATTGAAAACTGGGGGTCATTTCGCTAAAGTTGTGGGGGGGTAGGGCTGGCTCAAGATTTTTGTGGGCCCAGGAAATGCGGAATACGTCACGGCGGTGGAGCAGGGAGAGGTAAGTATTTCAACTTTGTAAGTGCTGTGATCCTGAGCAAGCAGGGGGGCCCACTCGTTGGCACTAGCACAGGGCCCCTCATAGTACGGCGGTGTGTTTGATGGCGGGTGGCACCTCCCACTGGCAGAGACACTTTTGCGTACTATGAGGGGCCCTGTGCCAGTGATGTCGCCAACGAGTATACCCCCCCACCCTGATGAAGGAACCTGCAGTTTCATCTGCACCTTCCTCTTTGTCCCCGTGTAAGGTGGTATATTATACGGGAAAGGGAACCTGACTTTCAGCAAGGTCAGATTCTGGCTGTGTAGAGTGCAAGGGGAATATAGTGGTTTGGGTCAATGTACCAGCAGACTCATCTAGCAGTGGCTGGGCAATGGACAGGATGAGGAGGAAACACAGATATAGGCCCAAATAATAAAGTAGGCTAAATGCAGTTCAAAATTGGTAACAGGACTAAACAGGCAGCATTGCTTTGTTCAGTGGAGGACAAATGTAATGAGTGGCAGACACAGTTAGTAGGCCCAAATAATAAAATAGGCTACATGCAGTTCAAAATTGGTGACAGGACCAAACAGGCGTCATTGCTTTGTTCAGTGGAGGACAACTGTAATGAGTGGCAGACACAGTTAGCAGGCCCAAAAAATAAAGTAGGCTAAATGCAGTTCAAAATTGGTAACAGGACTAAATAGGCGGCATTGCTTTGTTCAGTGGAGGACAACTGTAATGAGTGGCAGACACAGTTAGTAGGCCCAAATAATAAAGTAGGCTAAATGCAGTTCAAAATTGGTAATAGGACTAAACAGGCAGCATTACTTTGTTCAGTGGAGGACAAATGTAATGAGTGGCAGACACAGTTAGTAGGCCCAAATAATAAAATAGGCTACATGCAGTTCAAAATTGGTGACAGGACCAAACAGGCGTCATTGCTTTGTTCAGTGGAGGACAACTGTAATGAGTGGCAGACACAGTTAGCAGGCCCAAAAAATAAAGTAGGCTAAATGCAGTTCAAAATTGGTAACAGGACTAAACAGGCGGCATTGCTTTGTTCAGTGGAGGACAACTGTAATGAGTGGCAGACACAGTTAGTAGTCCCAAATAATATGGCTGATATACGATACGATACGATACGATACGATACACTTTATTGATCCCGTGGGAAATTATGGTATCACAGCAGCACAACTTAAATCATAAAAATCATAAAGGAATTACATAGTTGACATGACTGTTTGTTGACAGAAGAACATTATACATTATACATTAGAATAGGACATACACAACGAGTGAACTGAAATGTAGAGAAATAAGTAGACATTCACCTTGGTGGTTTAACCCTAATGTTATTATTGTACATTCCCATGGCAGTTGGCACAAACGATTTCCTATATTTTTCCTTCTTACACCTCAGAAGTATAAGCCGGTTACTGAAGGTGCTCTTCTGTCTCATGAATAGCTCATATAATGGATGTGCATTATTGTTCATAATTGCCATACACTTTTTCAGAGTTCTTCTCTCCACTACCTCCCCAAAAGAGTCCAGATTGCAGCCGACAGAAGAACTTGCCTTCTTAATAATCTTATTCAGCTTATTAGCATCAGAGGCCCGCACACTACTACCCCAGCACGTGATTGCAAAAAAGATGGCACTTGCCACTACAGACTGGTAGAACATTTCTAACATTTTGCTGCACACATTAAAAGACCTCAGTTTCCTTAGGAAATACAATCTGCTCATCCCCTTCTTGTAGACAAACTCTGAGTGGCATCTCCAGTCCAGTTTGCTATCCAAATGGACCCCCAAATATTTGTAACTCTCCACCTGCTCGACCTTCTGACCAGCAATAGTGATCGGTAAGCATTCCATCTTTATCCTGCTATAGTTGGCCACCAACTCCTTAGTTTTCTTAACATTTAGTTGTAGATAGTTACCATTGCACCAATCCACGAAATTCGACACCACCCTTCTATATTCCTCATCCCCCTGATCTCCCCTAATGCATCCCACAACCACGGAGTCATCCGAAAATTTTTGAAGGTGGCAAAGTTCAGATTTATACTGAAAGTCTGAAGTATACAGAGTGAAAAGAAAGGGCGCAAGCACCGTTCCCTGGGGGGCACCTACACTGCTCAATAATCTGCTTGACACCACTGCTCCCATCTGTACAAACTGTGGCCGATCTGATAGGTAGTCAGTTATCCAATTTCTCATCCCCTCCTCAACCTTCATATCAGTCATCTTTTTGTGTAGTAAAAGTGGCTGCAGGGAGTTAAATGCACTCGAGAAATTGAAGAAAATCGCTCGCACCGTGGTTCCGTCAATCTCCAGAAATGAATGTACCCTATGTAACAGGGAAAGAATAGCATCATCCACCCCCAATCTATGTCGGTAGGCAAACTGAAGGGGATCGATAAAAGCATTGACCCTTGGTCTTAAGTGAGCAAGCACTAATCTTTCCAAGGCCTTCATAGCGTGAGATGTTAAGGCTACAGGACGATAGTCATTTAGGGTTGCAGGAGAAGAAGTCTTGGGTACCGGCACCAGACAGGAAGTTTTCCATAACACTGGTACCCTCTGTGTTTGTATACTTCCATTAAATAGGCGTGTAAAGACAGTACACAGCTGGTCTGCACAAACTTTAAGGACACGTGAGCTGAGTCCATCAGGTCCTGCAGCTTTACCAATGTTAAGTGACTTAAACTGCCTCCTCACATCATTTTCGGATACTCTAAAATTAGTCTGCTCATCCTCCAATATCAATGTTGCAGAATTTGCACCCAGGTCCCCTCCACTATCAGTTGGCACATGTACACATGTACTGCTGAACCTGTTGAAATACTCGTTCATCTCATTAGCCTTGTCTAGATTTCCACCATGATTTTCAGGCCTCAGCTTAAGCCCAGTCAGTAATTTCATTCCTGACCAAACCTCTCTGGTATTATTGTGGGACAGTTTCTTTTCAAGTTTAATTCTGAAGGCTTCCTGGGCCTCCTTTATTTTATGCTTCAATTCATGCTGTATCATTTTAATTTTCTCTTTGTCACCTACTTTAAATGCCTTTTTTTTCCTGTTGAGCAAATGCTTCAATTCCTTTGTTATCCATGGCTTGTTGTTTGCAAAACACCTAATCTTTTTAGTGGGCACCAGCATATCAGTGCAGAAGTTAATGTAGTCAGTCACTCTACCAACCACTTCATTAACATTTGTATACTCGTCCATTGTCCCAAGCAGCACATCCCAGTCTGTAAGATGAAAGCAATCCTGCAAAGCCTGTTCATTTGTTGGACACCACATTCTAACTGATTTAAAGGTAGCCGGCTGTTTTCTAACAACAGGTTGGTAGACTGGTGACAATAGTACAAGATTGTGATCAGACTTCCCCAAGGGCGGCAGGGTAGACGATGAATAAGCATTCTTGACATTCGCATAGAGTAAGTCTAAAGTAATATTGTCACGTGTTGTACATTTCACAAATTGATAGAATTTAGGTAAGGCAGTAGAAATTTTAGCCCGGTTAAAATCCCCAGAGATTACAGTAAGCGAGTTGGGGTGTTTCAGCTGGAGCCGAGCAATGACTCCTGACAGCACTTCACCTGCAGCCTCATGGTTTGTAGTTGGTGGTATGTACAACACTATTGCAGTAACAAGCGAGAATTCTCTAGGAATATAGTAAGGTCTGAGGCCAACAGCTAGCAATTCAATGTTCGGACAACAATGGCGCTCCCTTACTGTCACATGCCCCTGATTGCACCAACCATTCTTGGTATACAACAAACTAACAGGACTGAAATATATCCACTTTTTGTGAGAATTAGAATCTCCCTTTTTTGAGGGGACACAGAACTAAAACTCAGGCCCAGTGTATATAACAACGCAATCTAAGTGGCAGAAAGTGGCTGGCTGACATACGACAAACTAACAGGATGGAAGTATATCCACTTTGTGAGAATTAGAATCTCCCTTTTTATTTGGGAGACTGAACCAAAACTCAGGCCCAGTGTATATAACAACGCAATCTTAGTGGCAGAAAGTGGCTGGCTGACATAAGACAAACTAACAGGACTGAAGTGTATCCACTTTGGGAGAATTTGAATCTCACTTTTTTGGGGGGAGACTCAACCAAAACTCAGGCCCAGTGTATAAAACAACACAATACAATTGTCAAAGTGGCTGGAAGATATATGAAAAAATACAAGGATTGTAGTACAATTTCAATCTCCCTGCAATGATCTCAGGAAAAGTATGGCAGCAATAAAAAGGACTGCTGCACACAAAAGTGTGGACAAATAAACAAGATAACTGTGCAGAAAGGAGCAACAGGATTTTTGCTTTTAAAAAAGCAGTTGGTTTGCACAGCAGCGTGCAAACAGCAATGCAGCTATCAGGGAGCCTTATAAGGCAGCCTAATAAGCTACAGAGATGATGCACAAAAATATAGCCTACACTGTCCCTGCAAAAAAATGGTGGTGTTGGACAGTGGAAATCGCTACAGCACAAGCAGTTTGGGGGTTAATATTCCCTCCCTAACTATATCCCTTTTTCTGATGAAGCTGCAGCAACCTCTCCCTATGCTAAGATCGGCAGAAGTAAGATGGCGGCCGGCGTACACGCCCCTTTATAGCCCCTGTGACGCCGCAGAAAGCAAGCCAATCACTGTCATGCCCTTCTCTAAGATGGTGGGGACCGAGACCTATGTCATCACGCTGCCCACACTCTGCGTCCTCCTTCATTGGCTGAACAATGGCGCTGAAAGCGTCATACGAAACGTGACTTTTGCGCGCAGATCGCTGACCTCATGGCCGATCCCACACTAGGATCGGGTCGGGTTTCATGAATGCCAAATGTCAGCAATTTTTGAATTTGTCCTATCCGTTTCGCTCAACCCTACTGGGTGGCACTCACAGCAATTTGGCAGTGACAACCATAGAGTTCTCCAGGAGACCTCGGGTTGTCTGTTATGATCTGGTGGCCTAGGAGTACTCTGGAGAAGGTGGTACCTGTACTGACCGCAGACCCTGAACTTAGCAGCGCAACTAGAAATAGCCGTGGGATGTACCTAACACTCCCTAGACACCTCGACACAGCCTAAAGTCTAACTACCCCTAAAGATAGAAACGGGAAAACTATCTTGCCTCAGAGAAAATCCCCAAAGGATAGACAGCCCCCCACAAATATTGACTGTGAGAGGAGAGGGAAATGACAAACACAGACTGAAATCAGGATTAGCAAAGGAGGCCTTACTAGCTAAAAAGAAAGAATAGGACAGAACTATGCGGTCAGTATTAAAACACTAGAAAATATCCACCACAGAAAATACAAAACTCCACATCTGACTAAAGACATGGAGGGTATATCTGCATCTCCAGAGATACCGCTTGGCTGCAAAAAATCCTTACACAGACAAGCTGGACAAGACAAAACATGAAAATGCACTGAACTATAAGGCCCACAGCATATTGACAGCAAAAACAAAGCCAGGACTTATCTTTGTTGAAAAGCACAGCAAACAGGAGAGACCAGTAAGGGATGTGAATCCTCCAAAAACAATGGACAACTGGCACTGACTAAAGGATCAAGCAGGACTAAATAGCTGAGTCCAAATTGCAAAAAGTGAACACACCTGATAAATGCTGCGATCCAAAGACAGCAGCACTACCACTCATAACCACCGGAGGGAGCCCAAGAGCAAAATTCACAACAGTTGTCATGCCGACACACCAGTGACCCGCAATCACGTGACGCAGGTCACCGGTGTGCATATTTCCAATGCAATTGCTGGAAGTGCCATGTAAGTGCACCTGTCAGCATTTGACAGTGGGACGTCCAGGGAAAGATGTGGGCTCACCGCCGAAGCCCACATCAAAGGATGAGATACCGACATTAGCGTACTATTATGCCCGATGCATAGCATTGTTCATCATTATTTAACAATACTAAGTTTAATCTGCATATTTTTCTTTAATGAGCTTGTGGCCTTTAAAGCACAGTATACAGAGTAGGCCATTTAAATGGATACACCTAAATTAAAAGGGAATGGTTGGTGATATCAACTTCCTGTCTGTGGCATATTAGCCCCTTCATGACCCAGCCTATTTTGACCTTAATGACCTGGCCATCTTTTGCTATCTGACCAGTGTCCTTTTATGAGGTAATAACTCGGGAATGCTTCAACGGATCCTAACGGTTCTGAGATTGTTTTTTCGTGACATATTGGGCTTCATGTTAGTGGTAAATTTAGGTCAATAATCTTTGCGTTTATTTGGGATAAAAATGGAAATTTGGCTAAAATTTTGAAAATTTCGCAATTTTCAAATTTTGAATTTTTATTCTGTTAAACCAGAGAGTTATGTGACACAAAATAGTTAATAAATAACATTTCCCACATGTCTACATCAGCACAATTTTGGAAACAACATTTTTTTTTGCTAGGAAGTTATAAGGGTTGAAATTTTACCAGCGATTTCTCATTTTTACAATGAAATTTACAAAACCATTTTTTTTAGGGACCACCTCACATTTGAAGTCACTTTGAGGGGTTTATATGGCTGAAAATACCCAAAAGTGACACCATTCTAAAAACTGCACCCCTCAAGGTACTCAAAACCACATTCAAGAAGTTTATTAACCCTTCAGGTGCTTCACAGCAGCAAAAGCAACATGGAAAGAAAAAATGAACATTTAACTTTTTAGTCACAAAAATTATCTTTTAGCAACAATTTTTTTATTTTCTTAAGGGTAAAGAGGGAAACTGGACCTCAAATGTTATTGTACAATTTGTCCTGAGTACGACGATACCCCATATGTGGGGGGAACTACTGATTGGGTGCACGACAGGGCTCGGAAGGGAAGGAGTGCCATTTGACTTTTTCAATGAAAAATTGGCTCCAATCTTTAGCGAACACCATGTCGCGTTTGGAGAGCCCCTGTGTGCCTAAACATTGGAGCTCCCCCACAAGTGACCCCATTTTGGAAACTAGTCCCCCCAAGGAACTTATCTAGATGCATAGTGAGCACTTTGAACCTCCAGGTGCTTCACAAATTGATCAGTAAAAATGAAAAAGTACTTTTTTTTTCATAACAAATTTCTTTTAGCCTCAATTTGTTCATTTCCACATGGGCAACACGATAAAATGGATCCTAAAATGTGTTGGGCAATTTCTCCTGAGTACACTGATACCTCATATGTGGTAACAAACCACTGTTTGTGCATACGGCAAGGCTCGGAAGGGAAGGAGCGCCATTTGACTTTTGAATAAAAAATTTGCTCCAATCGTTAGCGGACACCATGTCGCGTTTGGAGAGCCCCTGTACGCCTAAACATTGGAGCTCCCCCACATGTGACTCCATTTTTGAAACTAGACCCCCCAAGGAACTTATCTAGATGCATAGTAAGCACTTTGAACCCCCAGGTGCTTCACAAATTGATCCGTAAAAATGAAAAAAGTACTTTTTTTCACAAAAAATTTATTTTAGCCTCAAATTGTTCATTTCCACATGGGTAACAGGATAAGATAATAAATAATAATAATCTTTATTTTTATATAGCGCTAACATATTACGCAGCGCTTTACAGTTTTTTTTTTCACACATTATCATCACTGTCCCCCGATGGGGCTCACAATCTAGAATCCCTATCAGTATGTCTTTAGAATGTGGGAGGAAACCGGAGTGCCCGGAGGAAACCCACGCAAACACGGAGAGAACATAAAAACTCTTTGCAGATGTTGTCCTGGGTGGGATTAGAACCCAGGACCCCAGCGCTGCAAGGCTGCAGTGCTAACCACTGCGCCACCGTGCCGCCCTAAGATGGATCCTAAAATTTATTGGGCAATTTCTCCTGAGTACACTGATACCTCACATGTTGGGTAAACCACTGTTTGGGCACATGGCAGGGCTCGGAAGGGAAGGAGCGCCATTTGACTTTTTGAATGAAAAATTAGCTCCAATCGTTAGCGGTCACCATTAGGGTTGAGCGACCTTGACTATTTTAGAGTCGAGTCGGGTTTCGCAAAACCCGACTATCTCAAAAGTCGGGTCGAGTGAAATCGGCCGATTATGTCGTAAAGTCGGGATCGACCGAAACATGAAACCCAATGCAAGTCCATGGGGCAGCATAGTCGGCAGTGAGTGGGGGCCAGGAAAACACCTAGAGTGCCCATTTTAATGGCAAAAACATCCATTCTTCTTAATGAAGCTTGTCAATCTTAATTTCCCTTACAATAATAGTTAGGCATTGGAAATTGGGGGTCATTTGGCTAAAGTTGTTGGGGGTAGGGCTGGTTCAAGTATTTTGTGGGCCCAGGAAATCTGGACCACGTCACGGCCGTGGAGCAGGGCGAGGTAAGTATTTAAACTTTGCCCACTCGTTGGCATTGGCACTGGCACAGGGCCCGTCAAAATATGGCGGTGTGTTTGCACGGCGGGGACGCCTCCCACCGGCAGCGACACTTTTGCGTACTATGAGTGGCCCTGTGCCAGTGACGTCGCCACGAGTAAGCCCCCCCACCTGATGATGGAACTTGCACTTTCATCTTCACCTTCCTCTTTGTCCCCTTGTAAGGTGGTATAGTATGTGGGAAGGGGAACCTGAATTTCAGCAGGGTCAGATTCTGGCTGTGTAGCGTGCAAGGGGAATGTAGTGGTCTGGGGCAATGTACCAGCAGACTCATCGATCACTGGCTGGGCAATGGGCAGGATGAGGAGGAAACACAGATATAGGCCCAAAGAATAAAGTGGGCTAAATGCAGTTCAAAATTGGTAACAGGACTAACCAGGTGGCATTGCTTTGTTCAGTGGAGGACAACTGTAATGAGAGGCTGACACAGAGAGTAGGCCCAAATCAGTAAGTAGTCTAAATGCAGTTCAAAATTGGCAACAGTAGTAAACAGGCGGCACAGCTTTGTTCAGTGGAGGAGAACAGCAAAGAGCGGCAGACACCGATAGTAGGCCCCAACCCAACTAGTAGGCCAAATGCAGTCTAACATTAACAACAACTTAACGAGAGCCTGAAAATGGAAGTTCAGGACAGGAAACCAGGAGAACAGCAAGGAGCTGCAGACACTGTTAGTAGGCCCCAACCCAACTAGTAGGCCAAATGCAGTTGTTCCATTTAACAACTATTTAACAAGAGCCTGAAGACAGAAGCTCAGGAAAGGCAACCAGGAGAACACATTGGAGCAGCAGACACTGTTAGTAGGCCCCAACCAAACTAGTAGGCCCACTGCAGTTTTAAAATTCCGATAGGCTGAAAACCAGATAATTGCAGGTCATTTTTTGTAAAGAGGACAGCTGTATTGAGTGGCGCAGCCAGACACTACAAGTAGGCCTTACACCACAAAGTTGGCTCGACGCAGGTTTAAAAAAGGTTACATGGGTACATGGTCTGCATTGGTGTGCTCAGTGGAGGACAATTGGAATTAGGGACCGCAGAAAGACTTAGTAGGCATAAAATTACAAAATAGGCTCTATGCAGCTTCGATTATGTGGCAACCTGGAGAACACCTTGGAGCGGCAGACACAGTCTCTACGACCCAGACCCAACTTGTAGGCCTAATGCAGTGTTGTTTCAACAACTACTTAACGAGAGCATGAAGATTGAAGCTATGGAGAGGCAACCTGGAGAACACCTTGGAGCGGAAGACACCGTTAGTAGGCCATACCGAAGTAGTAGCCCCAATGCAGTTTTCAAATTCCCATAGGCTGAAAACCAGACTATTGACGCTCAGCTTTTTTCAGAGGAGGACAGCTGTATTGAGTGGCGCAGACAGACACAGGTAGTAGGCCTTAAACCAAAAATTTGGCTCAATGCATTTTAAAAAAGGTTACAGGGTTACACAGGCAGCATTGGTGTGGTCAGCGGAGGACAATTTGAATTAGGGACTGCAGACAGACTTAGTAGGCTGTACCCTGTGGACCATGCATCCACCACATTAACCCAGTGCGCCGTAATGGACACGTAACCTTCCGTGGACATGCCTACTGGTCCATGCGTCTGTTGTCAGGTGCACCTTTCTACTCTTAGATTGCCTGAGTGCAAGGACAATGCGGACTTTTTCATGCTGGTGGAGGGCTGGGAAGGCTTTTCTCGCAAAGGAAGTGTCGACTGGGTAGCTCGAACCGTGGTACAGCGTAGTTCATCTGGGCTTTATAAATATAAAATAAAGAAAAAAAGTAGGCTCTATGCACTTTCAGCTAGGTTCCAGGGGTACACGGCCAGCATTGGTCTGGTCAGTGGAGGACAATTTCAATTATGGACCGCAGACAGACTTAGTACGCCTACAATTAAAAAAAGGATGCTCTATACAATTTAAAATAGGTTCCAGGGGTACACGGCCAGCATTGGTTTGGTCAGTGGAGGACTATTGGAAGGAGGGACCGCAGACAGGCTTAGTAGGCCTAACATAAGAAAAGTAGGCTGTAGGCACTTTAAAATAGGTTCCAGGGGTACACGGCCAGCATTGGTCTGGTCAGTGGAGGACTATTGGAAGGAGGGACCGCAGACAGGCTTAGTAGGCCTAACATAAGAAAAGTAGGCTGTAGGCACTTTAAAATAGGTTCCAGGGGTACACGGCCAGCATTGGTCTGGTCAGTGGAGGACTATTGGAAGGAGGGACCTCAGACAGGCTTAGTAGGCCTAACATAAGAAAAGTAGGCTGTAGGCACTTTAAAATAGGTTCCAGGGGTACACGGCCAGCATTGGTCTGGTCAGTGGAGGACTATTGGAAGGAGGGACTGCAGACAGGCTTAGTAGGCCTAACATAAGAAAAGTAGGCTGTAGGCACTTTAAAATAGGTTCCAGGGGTACACGGCCAGCATTGGTCAGGTCAGTGGAGGACTGTTGAAAGGAGGGACCGCAGACAGGCTTAGTAGGGCTAACATAAGAAAAGTAGGCTGTAGGCACTTTAAAATAGGTTCCAGGTGTACACGGCCAGCATTGGTCTGGTCAGTGGAGGACTATTGGAAGGGGAGCTCACAGACAGGCTTAGTAGGCCTAACATAAGAAAAGTAGGCTGTAGGCACTTTAAAATAGGTTCCAGGGGTACACGGCCAGCATTGGTCTGGTCAGTGGAGGACTATTGGAAGGAGGGACCGCAGACAGGCTTAGTAGGCCTAACATAAGAAAAGTAGGCTGTAGGCACTTTAAAATAGGTTCCAGGGGTACACGGCCAGCATTGGTCTGGTCAGTGGAGGACTATTGGAAGGAGGGACCGCAGACAGGCTTAGTAGGCCTAACATAAGAAAAGTAGGCTGTAGGCACTTTAAAATAGGTTCCAGGGGTACAAGGGCAGCAGTGGTGTGGTCAGTGAAGGACAATTTCTATTATGGACCGCAGACAGACTTAGTAGGCCTAACATAGCAAAAGTAGGCTCTATGCACTTGGAATTATCTTGCAGGGGTACACAGGCAGCATTGGTGTTGTCAGCGGAGGCCGATTGTAAAGAGTGTCTGACAGTTAGTACTCCCAAAAAATAAATAGATGTTAATGTCTCGCAATACAACAAAACCAAAAACAAAAGGGTGGCATACTTAGGTACAGGGGTGGGCTCCTCTGCTGAGTTTCAGACCTAGTAATTTGGCGCTAAGTATTTACTGGTGTAAATATAGGACACTGCCCCTGACTATGTTAAGTACCATCATACATGTCAACACATTGGTATTGTCAGTGCCAGGCATTGAAGGATGTCAGCGCATAGACTAAACATTGGTGGAGCTGTGAGAGATAATTTTGCAAATCGTAGAGCACCGTTTGAGCTGGGGGGGGACTGTCTTGTGGCCGGCGGTACAGGCCCAGGGCCCCTCATGTTACAACGGTGTGTCTGACGTTGGTTGCGCGCCACCACCGCCAGAGACACTTTATTGTACTATGAGGGACCCAGTGGCAGTGCCGTCGGCCAAAAGCAGGCACACCCACCTCTTCAAACAAACGGCACTCTCACGGGTGCTTGCGCCAAGTGGCGAGACCACAGCCCCGTGGGGACAGTTTGCCCATTTAGGGGGGTGTAAACATGTCGTATGCTGGACAAACAGCTGCTGCAAATTACGAGATTGGAAAACTCAGTCAGACCAGTCCACAAGCAAGACCTTTTCATAGGAAAGCTAGGTGTCAGCCGGGAAAGGTGGGGCAAAATAATTCGAAATCCAGGAGTGGTTCATTTTAATGATGGTTAGATCATCAACATTTTGGGTAGCCAGACGAGTCCTTTTTTCAGTTAATATTGAACCAGCAGCACTGAATACTCTTTCTGATAGCACACTAGCTGCTGGGCAAGCAAGCTCCTGCAATGCATATTCTGCCAATTCTGGCCAGGTGTCTAATTTGGATGCCCAGTAATCAAATGGGAATGACGGTTGAGGGAGAACATCGATAAGGGATGAAAAATAGTTAGTAACCATACTGGACAAATGTTGTCTCCTGTCACTTTGAATTGATGCTACAGTACCTGTCCTGTCTGCGGTCATAGCAAAATCACTCCACAACCTGGTCAGAAAACCCCTCTGTCCAACGCCACTTCTGATTTGTGCACCTCTAACACCTCTGGTCTGCTGCCCCCTGCAGCTCGTGTGAGAACCACCACCGGCGCTGTGTGCTGGGAATGCCTGAATCAAACAGTCAACAAGAGTTGATTGTTTGGTTGCTAATATTTGTTCCAGGTTCTCATGCGGCATAATATTTTGCAATTTGTCATCGGTCATCATTTTAATAATGCGTGAGTCCCTTTTGAGGATACGTGTTGTGACCTGGTGGTTAGGACAATAATGGACCTGGTGGTTAAGAGCACACGGAATGACCTGATAGTTACTAATAATATAGGACGAGCTCTGAGACGTGGGAACTCTGCTGACCGCAATCCCTAATCCTATCACACACACTAGAAATAGCCGGGGATTGCTCCTAACACTCCCTATGCAACTCGTCACAGCCTAAGAAACTAGCTAGCCCTGAAGATAGAAAAATAAAGCCTACCTTGCCTCAGAGAAATTCCCCAAAGGAAAAGGCAGCCCACCACATATAATGACTGTGAGTAAAGATGAAAATTACAAACACAGAGATGAAATAGATTTAGCAAAGTGAGGCCCGACTTACTGAACAGACTGAGGATAGGAAAGGCAACTTTGCGGTCAGCACAAAAAACTACAAAAAGACCACGCAGAGGGCGCAAAAAGACCCTCCGCACCGACTCACGGTGCGGAGGCGCTCCCTCTGCGTCCCAGAGCTTCCAGCAAGCAAGACAAAAACCAAAATAGCAAGCTGGACAGAAAAACAGCAAACAGAGAAAAACAAGCAGGAACTTAGCTTCTGCTGGGAAGACAGGTCACAAGAACGATCCAGGAGGAACAAGACCAATACTGGAACATTGACAGGTGGCATGGAGCAATGATTTAAGTGGAGTTAAATAGAGCAGCCAGCTAACGAATTAACCTCGTCACCTGTGGAAGGAAACTCAGAAGCTGCAGCCCCACTCACAACCACCAGAGGAAGCCCATGGACAGAACCAGCCGAAGTACCATTCACGACCACAGGAGGGGCAGGAGGTGCTGGGTTGAGGGGCAGTTACAGCAAATCTACGTCACTTGTGTCCCTCAAAAAACCTGAACCCGGCCTTGCTACGCCACCAATTTCCATTGGCCCCGGAGAAGCTTCCTCATTAAAAAAATACTCATCCCCATCATCCTCCTCTTCCTCCTGTTCGCCCGCTACCTCGTCCTGTACACTGCCCTGACCAGACAATGGCTGACTGTCATCAAGGCTTTCCTCTTCCTCTGCTGCAGACGCCTGCTCCTTTATGTGCGTCAAACTTTGCATCAGCAGACGCATTAGGGGGATGCTCATGCTTATTATGGCGTTGTCTGCACTAACCAGCCGTGTGCATTCCTCAAAACACTGAAGGACTTGACACATGTCTTGTACCTTCGACCACTGCACACCTGACAACTCCATGTCTGCCATCCAACTGCCTGCCCGTGTATGTGTATCCTCCCACAAATACATAACAGCACGCCTCTGTTCGCACAGTCCCTGAAGCATGTGCAGTGTTGAGTTCCACCTTGTTGCAAAGTCGATGATTAGGCGATGCTGGGGAAGGTTCAAAGACCGCTGATAGTTCTGCATACGGCTGTAGTGTACGGGCGAACGGCGGATATGTGAGCAAAGTCTGCGCACTTTGAGGAGCAGGTCAGATAACCCCGGATAACTTTTCAGGAAGCACTGCACCACCAGGTTTAAGGTGTGAGCCAGGCAAGGAATGTGTTTCAGTTGGGAAAGGGCGATGGCAGCCATGAAATTCCTTCCGTTATCACTCACTACCTTGCCTGCCTCAAGATCTACAGTGCCCAGCCATGACTGCGTTTCTTTCTGCAAGAACTCGGACAGAACTTCCACGGTGTGTCTGTTGTTGCCCAAACACTTCATTGCCAATACAGCCTGCTGACGCTTGCCAGTAGCTGCCCCATAATGGGACACCTGGTGTGCAACAGTGGCAGCTGCGGATGGAGCGGTTGTGCGACTGCAGTCTGTGGACGAGCTCTTGCTTCTGCAGGAGGACGAGGAGGAGGAGGAGGGGGGTGAACGGCTACAGCCAACTGTTTCCTAGACCGTGGGCTAGGCAGAACTGTCCCAATATTGCTGTCCCCTGTGGACCCTGCATCCACCACATTCACCCAGTGTGCCATGATGGACACGTAACGTCCCCGGCCATGCCTACTGGTCCATGCATCTGTTGTCAGGTGCACCTTTGTACTCACAGATTGCCTGAGTGCATGGACGATGCGCTCTTTAACATGCTGGTGGAGGGCTGGGATGGCTTTTCTCGAAAAGAAGTGTCGACTGGGTAGCTCGTAGCGTGGTACAGCGTAGTCCATCAGGGCTTTGAAAGCTTCGCTTTCAACTAACCAGTAGGGCATCATCTCTAACGAGATTAGTCTAGCTATGTGGGCGTTCAAACCCTGTGTACGCGGATGCAAGGATGAGTACTTCCTTTTTCTAATGAGAGTCTCATGTAGGGTGAGCTGGACTGGAGAGCTGGAGATCGTGGAACTAGCGGGGGTGCCGGTGGACATGGCAGACTGAGAGACGGTTGGAGACGGTATTCTTGCCGGTGCCCTACATGCAGTGTTTCCTACTACGAAACTGGTGATTCCCTGACCCTGACTGCTTTGGCCTGGCAACAAAACCTGCACATATACTGCAGGTGGTGCGGGAAATGGTGGCATTACAGTGACGGAAGGGATGTAGCGTTGCTGACTAGCTTCATTGGCCGAGGGTGCTACAACCTTAAGGGACGTTTGGTAGTTAGTCCAGGCTTGCAAATGCATGGTGGTTAAATGTCTATGCATGCAACTTGTATTGAGACTTTTCAGATTCTGACCTCTGCTTAAAGTAGTTGAACATTTTTGACAGATGACTTTGCGCTGATCATTTGGATGTTGTTTAAAAAAATACCAGACTGCACTCTTTCTACCATCGGATACCTTTTCAGATATTGCAGACTGAGCTTCTTTAACCGGATGGCCACGCTGTCCTCCAACTGGTTTTGGCATTGCCACGCGTTTTGGGCCAGATACGGGCCCGGCAGATGGAACCTGTTGCGATGTTGATGCCTGCTGCGGCCCCTCCTCCTCCGCTTCAGAACTACTGCCACCTGCACCCTGTTCCCCCCAATGGCTGCCAATCGGGGTCAACAACTGGGTCATCTATGACCTCCTCTTCTATCTCATGTGCAACTTCGTCTGTGTCACCGTGTAAGCCGGTGGTATAGCGTTCGTGACGGAGCACCATAGTCTCATCAGGGTCTGATTCTGGATCAGTACACTGCGAGGGCAATGTTGTGGTCTGAGTCAAAGGGACAGCATAGTAATCTGGCTGTGGCTGTGCATGTGTGCACTCCATGTCCGATTCAACTTGTAATGGGCATGACCTGTTAACTGTTTCACTTTCTAACCCAGGAACGGTATGTGTAAAGAGCTCCATGGAGTAACCCATTGTGTCGCCTGACGCATCCTTCTCTGTTGTTGTTTTTGCTGAAGAGGACAAGGAAGCGACTTGTCCCTGACCGTGAACATCCACTAACGACACGCTGCTTTTACATTTACCAGTTTCAGAAGAGGAGGCAAAAGAGCTAGAGGCTGAGTCAGCAAGGAAAGCCAAAACTTGCTCTTGCTGCTCCGGCTTTAAAAGGGGTTTTCCTACTCCAAGAAAAGGGAGCATTCGAGGCTTTGTGTAGCCAGACGACGAACCTGGCTCAACAACTCGAGACTTAGGTGCTATATTGCTCTTCCCACGACCACCTGATGCTCCACCACCACTACCATCATTACCAGCTGGCAATGTCCGCCCACAGCCACGACCTCTTCCACCAGACTTCCTCATTGTTTGCAAAACGTAACAAAAGTAACGGTATTTGTTACTGTAAAACAACTTACAAGGTGAACTCAAACTTCTGTAGGATTTAGAAATCCCTTTATAGGTGGGTGAGACTGCAAGGAAAATCAGGCACAATGTTACACACTAGGTTTTCTGTGGCACAAAATGGGAGAGATGCCACACATGCAGGACTGTCACTCAAGCACAAATGCCAATATTAATCTCCCACTATTTTTTTTTTCTTCAGGGAGAATTTAAAAACAAAAAAAAAAACAGTATTATAGACACTAGGCTTTCTGTGCCCCACAATTTGAGAGAGATGGCACACACGACTGGCACTCAAGCACAAATGCCAATATTAATCTCCCACTATTTTTTTTTTCTTCAGGGAGAATTTAAAAACAAAAAGAAACAGTATTATAGACACTAGGCTTTCTGTGCCCCACAATTTGAGAGAGATGACACACATGACTGGCACTCAAGCACAAATGCCAATATTAATCTCCCACTATTTATTTTTTCTTCAGGGAGAATTTAAAAAAAAAAAAACAGTATTAGACACTAGGCTTTCTGTGCCCCACAATTTGAGAGAGATGGCACACACGACTGGCACTGAAGCACAAATGCCAATATTAATCTCCCACTATTTATTTTGTTTCAGGGAGAATTTAAAACACACAAAAAAAATAGTATTAGACACTAGGCTTTCTGTGCCCTACAATTTGAGAGAGATGGCACACACGACTGGCACTCAAGCACAAATGCCAATATTAATCTCCCACTATTTATTTTTTTTCAGGGAGAATTTAAAAAGAAAAAAAAAACAGTATTAGACACTAGGCTTTCTGTGCCCCACAATTTGAGAGAGATGGCACACACGACTGGCACTGAAGCACAAATGCCAATATTAATCTCCCACTATTTATTTTTTTTCAGGGAGAATTTAAAAACAAAAAAAAAAACAGTATTAGACACTAGGCTTTCTGTGCCTGTGCACGCTGGGTTATGTGCGCCATTCTTTCTGTGTTCACTGTGATTGATAGGCTGCTGTGCACACACACAGCAGCCCTGCCCTGCCTCAGGCTCCAGTTAATTGTGCACCTGTGTCTCAGCCTGTCTCACCCTTCATCTTTGGTGCGGGTTTGGCAGTGTGGAAGCCAGATCTAAAATGTCCGCACTGGACCTGATCGGCCTTTACCTGCGCTTGCCTTTCCTGGCACCAAGGGAGTGATTCTGAAAATGCTCCAGGTACAGTTTGCATGTAATGTGGTCCTTTTTTTTTTATATACTCTTTATACATTCAGGAGGCCATAATGGCACAGCGTAAATAAAATACGTAGATTAGGACTGCCCCATTATGAGAATGCCGTGAAGTGGCGGGGTAGCTCAAAGAATTGATCAATTGTTTGCTAAATGTCTCATATTTGAAATACAGTTAGAATTTATGTGCAATTGCACTCCAGTTATTGCGTTCTGAACATAAGCAGTGCTGGCTTCTTCCCTTTTTTTTGATTAATCTCCCACTATTTATTTTTTATCAGGGAGAATTTAAAAACCACAAAAAAAAAACAGTATTAGACACTAGGCTTTCTGTGCCCCACAATTTGAGAGAGATGGCACACACGACTGGCACTGAAGTACAAATGCCAACATTACTCTCCCACTATTTTTTTTTTTCTGGGAGAATTGGCAAGAAATCAGGCCCACTGTTAGACTGTATGTTTTCTGTGCCAGAAACTGACACACAGATGCCACACACAGGACTGCCACTGATGCAGATTTGCCAATTTTAATCTGCACCCTTTTTTTTTTATTCAGGGAGACTAGTGAATAAATGTGGGCCACTCTATTAGAGTATATTTTATGTGGCAGAAAGTGGTTTGAAGAGATGTAACGAGAAAAAAAAAAAAAAAAAAAAAAGGGACTGTCCTACAATTACTATCTCCCTGCAGTTATCTCAGCAATGTATGGCAGGCAGCAATAACAAGGAGTGGACTGCTGCACAAATTAAATCAAAAGTGTGGACAAACAAACAAGATAGCTGTGCAGAAAGGAAGGAGCAACAAGATTTGTGCTTTGAAAAAAGCAGTTGGTTTGCACAGCGGTGTACAAACAGCAATGCAGCTATCTGGGAGCCTTCTAGGGTAGCCCAATGAGCTACAGCGCTGAGGAAAAAAAATGTAGCCTCCACTGTCCCTGCTAACAAAAGGTGGTGTTGGACAGTGGAAATCGCTACAGCACAAGCGGTTTGGGGGTTAATGGACCCTGCCTAACGCTATCCCTGCTTCTGATGAAGCGGCAGCAACCTCTCCCTATGCTCAGATCAGCAGCAGTAAGATGGCGGTCGGCGGGAACGCCCCTTTATAGACCCTGTGACGCCGCAGACAGCAAGCCAATCACTGCAATGCCCTTCTCTAAGATGGTGGGGACTGAGACCTATGTCATCACGCTGCCCACACTTTGCGTCCCCCTTCATTGGCTGAGAAATGGCGCTTTTCACGTAATTGAAACGCGACTTTGGGGCGAAAATCGCGTACTGCATGGCCGAGCCCACACAGGGATCGGGTCGGGTTTCATGAAACCCGACTTTGGCAAAAGTCGGCGACTTATGAAAATGAACGATCCATTTTGCTCAACCCTAGTCACCATGTCGCGTTTGGAGAGCCCCTGTGTGCCTAAACATTTGAGCTCCCCCACATGTGACCCCATTTTGGAAACTAGACCTCCCATGGAACTAACCTAGATATGCGGTGACCACTTTAAACCCCCAAGTGCTTCACAGAAGTTTATAACGCAGAGCCGTGAAAATAAAAAAATAATTTTTCTTTCCTCAAAATGATGTTTTAGCAAGCAATTTTTTATTTTCACAAGGGTAACAGGAGAAATTGGACCCCAATAGTTGTTTCCCAGTTTGCACTGAGTATGCTGGTACCCCATATGTGGGGGTAAACCACTGTTTGGGCGCACGTCGGGGCTTGGAAGGGAAGTAGTGATGCTTTGAAATGCAGACTCATTTGCAGAGCCCCTGATGTGCCTAAACAGTAGAACCCCCCACAACTGACCCCATTTTGGAAACTAGACCCCCCCAAGGAACTTATCTAGTTATGTAAATCCGATAAAAAAATGTACACAAGAACAAAGTAAAAAAATACAAATTTTATTAAAGAAAAAACACAAAAAACAGTAACATACAAAACAACAAAATACTAAACCGGTAGGTGTCACAGAGTGGGAAACCAAAAACGGCGCAGGAACCCACCATACTCAAAAGAGGCACTTCACAGAAAACTAAATGGACCAACATGGTGCACATGGTAGGTCTGTAAGCATGATATCAAAAAGAATCACTAATCATAGAGAACCTCCAAGAGCAGTTACCTATATCAATCTGTAAGTAGATACCTCCGGTGGGTGCCGACGCCTGCCCCTACGCACGTTTCGGCAATCAGCCTTCTGATAGTTTACAACGCAGAGCCGTGAAAATAAAAAAATAAATTTTCTTTCCTCAAAAATGATGTTTTAGCAAGCAATTTTTTATTTTCACAAAGGTAGCAGGAGAAATTGGACCCCAATAGTTGTTGCCCAGTTTGTCCCGAGTATGCTGGTACCCCATATGTGGGGGTAAACCACTGTTTTGGCGCATGTCGGGGCTCGGAATGGAGGGAGCACCATTTGACTTTTTGAACGTAAGATTGGCTGGAATCAATGGTGGCGCCATGTTGCGTTTGGAGACCCCTGATGTGCCTAAACAGTGGAAACCCCTCAATTCTAACTCCAACACTAACCCCAACAAACCCCTAACCCTAATCTCAACTCTAGCCATAACCCTAATCACAACCCTAACCCCAACACACCCCTAACCACAGCCCTAACCTCAACACACCCCTAACCCTAATCCCAACCCTAAACATAATCCTAGCCCTAATCCAAACCCTAACCCACCCCTAACCACAACCCTAACCCTAACACAACCCTAACCATAACCCTAACCACAAGCCTAATTTTAACCCTATTTCCAACCCTAGCGCTAATTCCAACCCTAACTCTAATTCCAACCCTAACCCTAAGGCTATGTGCCCACGTTGCGGATTCGTGTGAGATTTTTCCGCACCATTTTTGAAAAATCCGCGGGTAAAAGGCACTGCATTTTACCTGCGGCTTTACCGTGGATTTCCAGTGTTTGTTGTGCAGATTTCACCTGCGGATTCCTATTGAGGAACACGTGTAAAACGCTGCAGAATCCGCACAAAGAATTGACATGCTGCAGAAAATACAACACAGCGTTCCCGCGCTGTATTTTCCACACCATGGGCACAGCGAATTTGGTTTTCCATAGGTTTACGTGGAACTGTAAAGCTGATGGAAAACTGCTACGAATCCGCAGTGGCCAATCCGCTGTGGATCCGCAGCCAAATCCGCACCGTGTGCACATAGCCTAATTCTAAGGGTATGTGCACACGATGCGGAAAACGCTGCGGATCCACAGTGTTTCCGCCGCTGCGGGTCCACAGCAGTTTCCCATGAGTTTACAAAAAACGCTGCGCACATGCTGTGGAAAAACTGTGCGGAAAGCAGCGGTTTACATTCCGCACATTTCACTTCTTTCTGCGGATTCTGCAGTGGTTTTACAACTGCTCCAATAGAAAACCGCAGGGAAATCCACAGAAAAACCGCGGTAAATCCGCGTTAAATCTGCAGTGGTTTTGCACTGCGGATTTATAAAAACTGCTGCGGAAAAATCCGCAGAGGACCAGAATACGTGTGCACATTCCCTAACCCTAACCCTAGTTCTAGCTGTAGTGAAAAAAAAAAAGTCTTTATTTTATTATTGTCCCTACCTAAGGGGGTGATAAAGGGGGGGTAATTTATTTATTTTTTATTTTGATCACTGTGATGTTTTATCACAGTGATCAAAATGTACATGGAACGAATATGCCGGCCGGCAGATTCGGCGGGCGCACTGCGCATGCGCCCGCCATTTTGGAAGATGGCGGCGCCCATGAAGAAGACTAACGGACCCCGGGAGCCTCGGTAAGTATAAGGGGGGGGAGATTGGGGCACGGGGGGCGTCGGAGCACAGGGGGTGGCATAGGAGCATGGGGGGAGCGGACAGGAGGATGGGGGAGCGGAGCACAGGACGGAGGGGAGCGGACCACAGATCGGTGGCTTGGGGGGGGGCGATCGGTGGGGTGGGGGGGCACATCAGTGTTTCCAGCCATTGCCAATGATATTGCAGCATCGGCCATGGCTGGATTGTAATATTTCACCAGTTTCTTAGGTGAAATATTACAAATCGCTGATTGGCAGTTTCACTTTCAACAGCCAATCAGAGCGATCGTAGCCACGGGGGGGGGGGGGGGGGGTGAAGCCACCCCCCTGGGCTAAAGTACCACTCCCCCTGTCCCTGCAGATTGGGTGAAATTGGAGTTAACCCTTTCATCGGATCTGCAGGGACGCGATCTTTCCATGACGCCACATAGGCGTCATGGGTCGGATTGGCACCGACTTTCATGACGCCTATGTGGCGTCATGGGTCAGGAAGGGGTTAATATATGGGAGGGGGGAAAACGTCAAGATGGGTGGTGACCATTTTGAAGTCGGCCATTTTGGATCCAACTTTATTTTTTCCAATGGGAAGAGGGTCATGTGACGCATCAAACCTATTGAGAATTTTACAAGAAAAACAATTGTGTGCTTGGTTTTAACCTAACTTTATTCTTTCAGGAGTTATTTACAAGTTTATGACCACTTATAAAATGTGTTCAAAGTGCTGCCCATTGTGTTGAATTGTCAATGCAACCCTCTTCTCCCACTCTTGACACAATGACAGCAACACTGCAGAAGAAATGCTAGTCTAAGGAGGTCAGGTTCCTTGTAAGAATGCTCGGACCTGACACCAATAATGTGGTGGTGCACCATCTTGCTGGAAAAACTCAGGGAACATGCCATCTTCAGTGCATAAAGAGGGCAACACATCATCATGTAGCAATTTTAGATACCCAGTAGCATTGAGGTTTCCATTGATGAAGAATGGCCCTACTATCTTTGTACCCCATATACCACACCATACCCTCAATTATGGGTGTCAGGTCTGAGCATTCCTACATGAACAGTTTCCTGGAAAGTGGATTGGTCATCGTGGGCCAATTGAATGGCCACCAAGGTCTCCCAATCTTAGACTTTTATCTTTGGGGTTATCTGAAGGCAATTGTCTATGCTGTGAAGATACAAGAAGTGCAGCATCTGAAACAACGGATCTTGGAAGTCTGTGCTAGCATTTCTTCTGCAGTGTTGCTATCAGTGTGTCAAGAGTGGGAGAAGAGGGTTGCATTGACAATCCAACACAATGGGCAGCAGTTTGAACACATTTTATAAGTGGTAATAAACTTGTAAATAACTCATGAAAGAATAAAGTTACTTTAAAACCAAGCACACCATTGTTTTTCTTGCGAAATTCTCAATAAGTTTGATGTGTCACATGACCCTCTCCCCATTGAAAAAATAAAGTTGGATCCAAAATGGCCGACTTCAAAATGGCCTCCATGGTTATCATCCATCTTGAAAAGTTTTCCCCCTCTCATATACTAATGTGCCACAAACAGGAAGTTAATATCACCAACCATTCCAATTTTATTTAGGTGTATCCATATAAATGGCCCACCCTGTATAACCAAAAACAAATGTATCTGTTTTTATTTCTATTTTTCCGCATCATATTTTTATATTGTAGGACAATTGGTTAATGTAGGTTTTCCTTTGCTTTTAGCAAAAGCATCGCACTTCTGACCATTCTGAGTGCTTTCGAAACATACAATTACGTCTATAAAAGGAGCAGTAGGCACTCGATTGTATCTTTATTGTGAGATCCCTTTTTTACAGCTGAAAAGAGAAAAAACATTAAGTGCATGACTTCCAAAATTTGTTATGTGGAAAATATGTCTGCCTTTCTACATAGTAGTGAGGTCTTTTGACTCCCTCCAGCACAAGGTCTGGTATCAACTACTACCATTGTGTCCCCTAAAGGTAGAGCACTGTATGTATATTTACGAATAGACACTCATAAATATAGTCTTAAATATATTATGCGGTCATACGTATGTGGGCATTTAATTATTGCCGCCATGTGCTTCAGACACTCCCATTGAAACCAGGAGCATGAAATTAAGTTCATATGGCCTCAAAAGGTGCCGCTTATTTCTAATCTGCTAGATCGGCCAAGGTAAAATGTATGCATCTAGGAGTAACATAGGCTCAGTCATGAAGCAGTAGACCACTGGGACTGACAAAGTGTTGCTGCTGAATGCTGAAGCTAGACACACATACAACACATACAAGTAGCTCTTATTTTGTTTCATCAATCACTATTGAGCTCCAAACTGTCTCTTGAAGTTATATCAGCTCACATTTTGTGCATTGTGAACTTCATGAAATTGGTTTCCATAACTGAACAGCTGCACACAAGCCTAAGATTACCACGCATAATGCCCAATGTTGTCTGGAGTGGTGAAACTGTGAAGGACTTTAGAGCAGTTAAACCTATTCTTTAGAATGTTGAATTCTGTGTGAATTGCTACCAATCTGAGAATATATAAATTGGGTTACACAAATTTTTAAAGAACACTAATGACCTGTTCCAATGCTTGCCCTTGCCCATTTGCCAGTGCCTAGTTCTCTGTTCCCATCATCCTTCTCCTCTCACCTGTTTTCACCTTTATATGGTTGGAAGTTCTGCATTCATTGCTTGTGCCTTGCTGCCCAGGTGTCACAAAGTAACTGACCCAGTGGAACGCGACTCAACAGTTGGTCGGTCACCAAACAACACAACAAGAAAAGGGGTACACCAGAGACACAATAACAGTGGGCCCTGACGATATGGAACGGGAGAATGGACACCTCCTGCACTCACCTGAGGCTGTACCCTAATCTCATTAATGTCCCTATATGGGTTCTTTCACCCCATCGCCGAGCAGGACACCTAAAACCCTCACTTGCCCTGCTCTAATCCCTAGGTAGGGAGCTGGCAGATGAGAGAACTAGTCACACTACTGCAATAATAAAACACAAAGGAAAAGAAAGACAAACACCACAGGGAATGGGGAACAAAAATACAACACTTAGCTTTCTCTGCTGCAATGCACAGCACAGAAGAGTAAGGCTAGTGTCACATTGCGTTAGTGCAACCCATTTAGCGCTAGCGCTAGCAGGTTGCGCTAATGCAATGTTCTTATGTGGCCGCGTCCCGGGGTCGCGGTAACGTCCCCGCTCTCGCAGATCCCCGATCTGCGAGAGCGGGGAATGGACCGCGGGCGCGCCTCGGACGTTGCAAGCAGCGTCCGTGGCGCGCCAGGAAACACCAGCGCGTCGCTAGCGCGTACCGAACATGGCACGCGCTAGTGCTGCGCGTTCCCATTGCCGTGAATGGACGCGCTAACGGACGCGTTGCACGGCGTTAATTTTGCCGTGCAACGCTGTCCGTTAGCGCGTTCCCATTAACGCAATGGGAACCAAGCCTTAGGCACCAGATAACAGTATTCAGCTGAAGCACCACTGCACCAGCAAGCTCCTGTCTCCAGCTATGTTGATCTCCACAAGGACCTGTATAACCAACAGTCAGCTGGTGCATCAGGTGACCTTTTGAAGGTCACCAACCACATCAGCAGAACTAGCAGCAATGAAATTACACAGCTGACCAGCAGGGGGAAAAAACCCTGAAATTAACCCCCCATAAAGTGAAAGGAAAAAATGGATTGTTGTGACACCAGGTTTACAGTGTCTTGTCTGCATTCTGGCTCTCAGCATCTTAATGGGTCTGCGCATGACAAGTGCTCTTATCTCTAATCGATGCATAGAATGTAACGTGCCCTTTCCCCATTGCATGAGTTGAAAAATAAACCGTAAATTCCCCTTTGCAAGTGAACGGGATTGTGGAAAATCCATTTTTGAGTATGGGATGCGGTTTTTCTTCAAATTTGTCATGGTTTCCTGTTTAGTAAACAGACCTTGGGTGATTTCTATACAGCTGCCTCTGTGAAAAGTAACCACTGGCCAAATAATACCCCTGCAGCATTCATTACAGAAGAAATGAAGAATTACAAGCAGTTTGTAAAGTCTGTCTGAGACCACAGGCTCAAAGACTGCTTAAGTCAGACTTTGCACAACCCACATTCCAAAGGAATCCCGATACCCTTTAACCCTTGGTTTTACAACAGGACCCAGTGAATTGAGATCTATTGAAGGCTGCTGTCCAGAGAAAGGAATGGTCACCCAGCACTGTTAGAGCCGAGAGGTCATATCAAGATCAAAATTAGGACACAAAAGCATAGTCAGAATGGTAAGCCAAGGTCAAAACAGGAAGACACTAAGGGTATGTTTCCACGTGCAGTAAACGCTGCGTGTTTGACGCTGCATAGAGACGCAGCGTCATACACGCAGCGTCCAGATGTTACAGCATAGTGGAGGGGATTTAATGAAATCCCGTCTCCACTATGCGTGGTAACACGCACGCGGCGGCCCTGTGACTCTGGACATGCTGCGCGTCTTTTAAGACTGCAGCATGTCCGTATACCTTGCGGCGACGCTGCGTCGCTGCAAGGTATAGCACAGGGCTCTATGGTGGGGTGCGATGATCCCGGATGTGTGCTATGAACATGTGACGCCCAGGAGACCGGGATACCCAGCACCGGACCAATGGAGTCTGTCTCTTGAGGGGGATGTCACGGGTGGCTTGACCCGGTGCTGTGGCCTCAGGCAATGCACAGTGTAAGGGGTATCATGAGGGGACAGGCACTTACTTGATCAGCAGCAGGTTCTCCCAGCGGTGACGATCCTGATCCTGGATAGATGGCTATTGTCCAAATGAAAGACTGAGGCACTGAAACGTTTAACCAGTTTACTTTAACATAAAAGGATTTACAACCAGTCCTGTCACCGGAGTCTGTATGGGAACTCTGAGTTACTTTGACCCTGCCGGGGTCTTCGCCTCTTATTGTGCGCAATTTCTGTGTGGCCCTGCTGCTGTATGTGAACTGGCTGCCGGCCCAATCTGTCCCCTCCTGGTCCTGGTTCGACGGGCAACCCGAGTCCTTTTATCGGTTTACCCCCTCTGGGAGTACAGCTGAACTCTGTGTCTGTTGCTGCATCCGACCCTAGTGAAGCTGATATCACCTCACGTTTTTCCGGTTGCTGTATTATATATAATGAATACAGCCACGGATCCGGTATCCGTCTTTGCGCCTGTTCTGGGTAGTGATTAATGCTACCCGGTTCTCACAATGTCCTTTTTCTCTATCCCTCTTCTCCTCAGGCCGGTGATTTAGGCCTGGTAACAGTCACAGGGCTGTTAGAGATTCAACTGTATGACCTCTCACTATCAGCTCCTTGGCCCAACTGCCATTTCTTCTCTCAGACCAGAATGGATCAAGGGGAGTCTCTGGAGCTCCCCCTTCTGGCCGGAGGTGGTAGTGCAGTCTTGCTATTTTAGTATTTGTACTTACTGTCAGTAACTATTTTTGTGGCAAATACCTCTAGGGGTGCCACATTCCCCCTTAGTTAAGAACAGTACTCCGGGACTGTGGGACAATAACATTTTGAAATAACAATTAATATGTACAGAGTCTTAAAAATGAAAAGTTACAAAAACCACTCAAGGAAACAAAAATAGAGTTCTGTAAAAAGTCACTTCAAATAGCGTCCATTAATACAGTTCTATCCTTGAAGGTATTAGGAACGGCACTGTACTTAGTGTCCAGGAATTTAGTTCCATTTTTCCAACGGAGTTATCAATATAAAGTCTAAAGAAAGTTCAAAAAGAGCAAAAAGCAAAGTTCAAAAAGCAGTCTTTCCGGAGCTTTGATTTAGTGCCTCCGGGCTGATAAAAAGTTCAAGAATATGCAATAAGTTCATACAGACAAGTCTCTGTAGGCACTGGGCTTAAACGTTGCAGACTTATATCAATGACTATACTACATTTTCTGTTTAACTATATACGGCATAACATATATACAATTCACATTATGAGCTTTATAGTTGGTAATCTGCATACCTGGCCGGTAATTGACCCTGGGTACTACGCTGTGATCTACGTAATAGCGGTGTCTCTTCATGTGGTGTACTACTGTCTACTGCGGATGTAGTATCTGCCCGCTCTGCTAAAGATAATTCCACGACTATGGAGTTGGCAAGTCCACCGTGAATGGGATTACTCTGACCAGGAATCTGATCTTCCTGGCCTGGAACCTCCTGTAGTACGGGGTCAGCCTCTTCCTGTCTTGGGACTTCTGGTATTGGGTTCGGTGTTGGGTAAAAGGCCACCATGGGAACCACTACTGCACCATGGTATGTTAGTAGGGTTTTGGGAAAGTCTCCTATACAGGTGTGATACACTTCCTCTTCTTTTTCCTTTACTGGTTGAACCTGTATGGGTTGAATAACTTCTGGTTCTGGCTGGACAACGTCTGGCTCTTTCAATGCTTCCGGACATAATTTAAGATTGTCTCTTGACACTAGTACAGATGTTAAGCCTCCGTTTTTGCTAATGAGACACATTTTAGGATTATCCACTCTTGTTGGTAAAACTGTGTAGGGTACGGCTTCCCACTGATTGTCCAGTTTATTGGTTCGACGATTTCTCTTGAGCACTTGGTCACCCGGTCTTAATGGGGTCGCTAGAGCATTCTGGTTGAAAGTTCGCTCTTGTCTTTCTCTAGTTTGCTGAAGGCTTCTTTCCACACTCTCTTGCACTTGGCGATACTGCTTTTGCCGTATGATATCCCAATTGGAGTCTTGAACTTCTGCGTCTGGTTTCAGAATTCCCATTTCTAGATCGATTGGTAATTGGCCGGGTCTTGCACGCATAAGGTAAGCTGGGGTGCAGTTGGTGGAGCTCACTGGGACATGATTATACAGATCCACCAAGTCAGGCAATTTCTCTGGCCATTGATTCCTTTCTGTCTCAGGTAAAGTCTTTAGTAGGTCTATTACAATATGGTTCATCTTCTCGCATAAGCCGTTTGTTTGTGGATGATAGGCCGTCGTCCGGATCTTTTTGCAACCATACATATTACAGAATTCTCTGAAGATCTCTGATTCAAAGGCTGTACCTTGGTCGGTGAGAACCTGTTCCGGATATCCATGGGGTCTACAAAAGTACGTTTGGAACGCTTTGGCTGCTGTTTTTGCTGTCAGATCTTTTACGGGTACTACTACCAAGAAACGTGAATAATGGTCCACGATGGTCAAGGCATAGACATAGCCGGACCGGCTTGGTGTCAACTTCACGTGGTCCATGGCTACAAGTTCAAGTGGTTGTTTGGTGATTATGGGCTGCAGTGGTGCTCTTTGGTTCTTTTGATCGTTTCTTCTGAGGTTACACGGGCCACAATTTCTGCACCACTGTTCGATTGATTTTCTCATCCCGACCCAATAAAATCTTTCTCTTAGAAGTACTTCTAACTTTTTCCAACCGAAGTGACCAGCACCATTATGGTAAGCTTCGAGGACCATCTTCACATCTTGTTTAGGCACAATAATCTGCCAAACCAATTCATGTGTTTTCGGATTGGTGTATCTTCTACAGAGCTTCCCTTGATACAGGAACATTTTGCCTCTCTCTTTCCAGAGTTGATGCGTCTCTTCTGGGGCATCCTCATAGGGATATGCACTTTGCTCAGTCAACAGTTCCTTCACCAACTTCACAGCCGGATTGCTGTCTTGGGTGTCAGCCCATCTATGGTGTGCTAACGGATTAAAATTCACCTCTTGTTGTTTCTGATAGGTACTTGACTGATGATGTTTTGCCTTGGGACGATGGAAGGCTGGTATTTCAATTTCTTGAAGCTCCCCCGTTTCCTCTTCTACATCTCTCAAGTGTGGCATCCGGGATAGGGCATCGGCATTTCCATTCTTGCGACCTGCTCGATACTTGATTATGAAGTTGTAATTAGATAACCGGGCTATCCATCTCTGTTCTAACGCACCTAATTTGGCTGTGTCCAGGTGGGTCAACGGATTGTTGTCAGTATAGACAATAAATTCTGCAGCGGCCAGATAGTGTTTGAAACGCTCCGTCACAGCCCAAACTACTGCCAGTAGTTCCAATTTGAAGGAGCTGTAATTTTCTGAATTTCTTTCAGTAGGCCGGAGCTTTCTACTTGCAAAGGCGATGACTTTCTCCCGACCTTCTTGCTTTTGTGACAGCACCGCTCCTAGTCCCACATTACTGGCATCGGTGTAGAAGATGAAAGGTTTATGGTAATCTGGGTATGCCAGAACCTCTTCTCCGGTTAGTGCCTTCTTTAGTTGTTCAAAGGAGTCTTCCCTTTCGTCGTTCCACTGAAAAGGAGGGTTTCGGTTTGAAGGTTTCTTCGTCTGCCCTACCAAGGTGTCTTGCAAGGGTGCTGCCAACTTGGTAAATCCTTTTATAAATCTGCGATAGTAACCCACCAATCCCAGGAATTGTCTCACTTCTTTTGCGCTGGTAGGTCTTGGCCAATCCCTTATGGCGCTTATTTTCTCGGGATCTGGTGCTACTCCCTCCGAACTCACGATGTGTCCCAGGTACTGTACCTTTGGCTTGAGAAGGTGACATTTGGATGGCTTGACTTTCATGCCATACCTGGATAAGGCTTCGAACACTTCTGCCAGGTCTATTAAGTGTTGTTCGTAAGTCTTTGAGTAGACGATCACATCATCTAGGTACAGGAGGACGGTCTCGAAGTTCTTGTGTCCGAGGCAGCATTCCATCAGCCGCTGGAAGGTACCGGATGCGTTGCAGAGTCCGAACGGCATGCGATTAAATTCACATAGACCCATTGGTGTGGTGAATGCCGTCTTTTCCTTATCTCTCTCATCCACAGGGACTTGCCAATACCCGCTTGTTAAGTCTAAGGTGGAAAAATAATTAGCAGATTTCAAAGCAGTTAAGGACTCTTCTATCCTAGGCAAGGGGTAGGCATCTTTATGGGTGATGTTATTAATCTTCCGGTAGTCTACGCACATTCTCATGGTTCCATCCTTTTTTTTGACAATCACTAGAGGGGCCGCCCAGGGGCTACAGCTGTCTCTTATTACCCCGGCCTGTTTCATTTCCCTCAGCATATCTTTTGCACATTGATAGTGAGCGGGCGGTATGGGTCTATATCTTTCTTTTATTGGGGGATGGTCACCTGTGGGGATTGTGTGTTCTACCCCTTCTATCCGTCCGAAGTCCAATGGGTGTTTACTGAAGACTTGTTCATATTCCGTCACTAGCCTATACACCCCTTGTTTTTGATGGGTAGGTGTTGAATTTATGCCCACGTGTAGCTGTTGGCACCAATCCTCCATTTCTCCATCTGAGCCATTGCCTTCCACCTGACAGGTTGGTTCTAAGGGCTCAATGGTTGTGATGGCATTGTTGTCAACAGTATATAGCTTTGCCATTGTAGCATACCTTGGCAAAGTGACCTCTTCCTCTCCACAGTTCAAAAGTCGTACCGGCACTCGTCCCCGGTGTACCTCGACTATCCCTTGTGCTGTGAGTATAGTGGGCCTGCTGTCGGTGTACACTGGTTCTATTAAGGCTTGATAATCTCGTCCCTTAGTACCAATGGCTGCTCTACACCATACCAGCATTTCTGTTTTTGGTGGGATTACAATAGACGTTGGATCACTTACCCTCACACTGCCGATTTCTCCACCTGCAACTTCTACCTGTTGCCTTAACATCAATACTTTTATTTCCCTCCGGAGAACTCTCTGCTGGCAGGATTGGGCAGTTTCAGCAATTTGCTGTAAGACAGAAATGACTTCGGAAAAGCAGTTCTCTAACACATTCATTCCTATCAATACAGTTGGTTCACAGTTCCGCCGGTCAACATCAACAACAATTATACCCTGTTTCTTCAGTTCTACTTTACCAATCTTTATGGTCATCTCCCTGAATCGTAGTTTCGGTACCAACTTACCATTACTGGCCCATATATCTAGTTCAACATCAGAGGGCCCTTTATCAATATCTGCATCAGCCCAGTACCTCTTATAAAGGATATACGGTATAGATGAAATCTGGGAACCTGTGTCCAGCAAAGCGTTGAGGGGAATTCCGTCCAGCACGATAGGGATAATGGGTCGTCCTCCGATGTACCTGTCGTGCCAGGGTGTTGGGCCTTGAAAGTTCATTCCTGCGAAGCGGCCCGCATTCCCAGGGGATTCCCGTTTAAATCACAATCTCGTGCAAAGTGGCCCGGCTGCTGGCAACGGCAGCAAATGGGTTGTCCATCCGGTTGGTAGCGGTCGCGGGGTCGTCCTCTCCATGTCGGGTATCTCCGGGGTCTCATCCATGGAACATCCTCTCTACAGTTTGCCAACTCCATCTTGTGTCCTCTCATCTCCTGCATGGTTTTAGCCATTGAAGCAACAACATCAGCTAAAGAGTCAAGCTTTTGTTGAAGAGCCTCATTAGTACTGGGCCCCAGGGGCTTAGCAATGGCCCCGGACATAGCTGATGTCACTGGTACTCCATGTTGTTGAGGAGCCTCTGCCATGGGTTGCGCAGGATCCTGATCCCGAGGTGCCTCTGCCAGCTGGAGACGTATAACGCTCTCCTTTAATTGGGCAAATGTCAATTCAGGGTTCTTAAAAACAAGCATGCTCACATGCCCCCGGTGAGAAGGGGTGTAGAGTCCCTCAATAAATTGATCTCTTAGCAGTTTATCCGCTCCGGTGTTAAAAATGGGTTCAGCCAGTGTAAGTGATTTAAGGGCTTCCTGCAGGTTTAAGGCAAAGTCTCTCACGCCCTCATTAACTTTTTGTTTGCAACTAAAGAATCGTATTTTAGCTTTGCTGCTGGCCGTGGTTTCAAATGTAGCTTTTAATCCAGCAAATATGCGTTCAACAGTGCCTTTTAGATCAGCTGCCCATGCTGTGACTTCTCGCTTAGCATGGCCACTTAACTGCATCATCAGGAGACTAACACGCTGAACTTCACCCACAGGGAACATGTCAAAATGGGCCAGCATCTTTTCTCTGAAATCGTCAAGGGTATTAGGCTCACCTTCATACATTGGAAGCCATGGGCCACCCGGGGTATATGGCATCAGCACCGGCATGATGGGCGCCACTCCTTGCACCGCTGCGCTGCCGGACTCTCTATTGAAACTCTGTATTTCAGCTGCATTAGCGTTGCCGAGTGCTGCGGCGTCTCCGTGCTGCGACATACTGTGCCCCCTTAGTTAATCCGGACCCTTCCGGTCCTCCGCTTCCGTCGGGATAGTGTAGATTCGTTCCGCTGTGCAGCAGGATCGATTTTCCCCTTGCTCTGATGTCAGAGCGCTCAGCTTGGTGCCGCCCACAATGACACGCCCCCTGCTGCTCCCACCCACCACGCTCTGTAATGGCGGATTCTGAAGTTTTTCAGTTAGACTGGGGCTCAGGTGATGGCGTAGCTCAATTAACAGTCTCGTGCCTAACGGTTATGAAGTGATTACCTCAGGGGATGGCGGCCATCTTTACTCCATTATAACCAATGGGGAAAAGTCACTTTCAATAGTTTTCAATGGGGAATGGATTTTTCTTTAATAAAGTCAATTTTCAAGATTTTTCATCCCAGTTTTCACAGTTTTGGGCTCCAATCACGGCACACAATACCCGGTATACGGGCTGGCTAGATCCTGTTTGTGACGCCAATTGTGACGCCCAGGAGACCGGGATACCCAGCACCGGACCAATGGAGTCTGTCTCTTGAGGGGGATGTCACGGGTGGCTTGACCCGGTGCTGTGGCCTCAGGCAATGCACAGTGTAAGGGGTATCATGAGGGGACAGGCACTTACTTGATCAGCAGCAGGTTCTCCCAGCGGTGACGATCCTGATCCTGGATAGATGGCTATTGTCCAAATGAAAGACTGAGGCACTGAAACGTTTAACCAGTTTACTTTAACATAAAAGGATTTACAACCAGTCCTGTCACCGGTGTCTGTATGGGAACTCTGAGTTACTTTGACCCTGCCGGGGTCTTCGCCTCTTATTGTGCGCAATTTCTGTGTGGCCCTGCTGCTGTATGTGAACTGGCTGCCGGCCCAATCTGTCCCCTCCGGGTCCTGGTTCGACGGGCAACCCGAGTCCTTTTATCGGTTTACCCCCTCTGGGAGTACAGCTGAACTCTGTGTCTGTTGCTGCATCCGACCCTAGTGAAGCTGATATCACCTCACGTTTTTCCGGTTGCTGTATTATATATAATGAATACAGCCACGGATCCGGTATCCGTCTTTGCGCCTGTTCTGGGTAGTGATTAATGCTACCCGGTTCTCACAATGTCCTTTTTCTCTATCCCTCTTCTCCTCAGGCCGGTGATTTAGGCCTGGTAACAGTCACAGGGCTGTTAGAGATTCAACTGTATGACCTCTCACTATCAACTCCTTGGCCCAACTGCCATTTCTTCTCTCAGACCAGAATGGATCAAGGGGAGTCTCTGGAGCTCCCCCTTCTGGCCGGAGGTGGTAGTGCAGTCTTGCTATTTTAGTATTTGTACTTACTGTCAGTAACTATTTTTGTGGCAAATACCCCTAGGGGTGCCACAAACACATCCGGCATCATCGCGTCCCAGAAAGGGGGCAGAGCTTAGCGAGGAGCGGGTATGCCGCTCCGACGAAACCGCCGGCCATCCTGAAGGTGGACACATACCCTAAAACCAAACAGAAACAGAACACACACATCTAACCAGGGAAGCAAGAAGCTATATCTGGCAGCTTCCAGCAGCAAGCTGGAAGCTTCAGTAAACTGTGGTGCTCTCCAACTGGCTGCACCATGGAGCTGGACGACACCCACACCCACACTATCAGACTGGACACCACTTCAGATCCCAGACACTCTAACCTTAGTGGCTGGACAGAGTATGCCTCCCAAAACTTCTAGTTCTGACTTTCGCCTCTATCACCAGTGCCGCCTGCACAGTGAATACGGTGGAGCTTGGTAACAAGTTGCAGAAGTAGGTTCTGGTGAAGATGTAATGCCATTATTCAATTAAATAACTAACTATATAATACATGGACAGACTGGGTTAGCCAGAAAAGGAGCTGCTCCTACTTAGTTGTCTAGCTTTCTGGCTCATACATGAGAATACTGGGCAGGAGGCCTTCCACTATGATATCAATATACCCTAAGGCCGGGTTCACATTGCATTAATGGCGTCCGTTAGACGGACTACGTTACACCGCGGCATAACGTGGTGTAAAGCAGTCCGGGTCCGTCACTGCTAACGCAGATAGAGCTAGCACATGCTCTATCTGCGCTAGCGCTACAGAATGTCGGCGCTTGCGTTAACAGCAGCCCGTTAACGTATGTGTTGAACGGGCTGCTGTTAACGCATTGTGAACCCAGCTTAATACCATCTGTGCATAGCGGTTTTCATCATTATAAATTTTCGATCGGGATCATGGAAAAAAACATTTATTTTATGGGTTACATAAAGTAGCACATTTCCTTTCACTTATGGCTATCTACCATAATTCTACAATTTCCATTAGACCTTGTCACCCATCTGTTAAGACCATCACACGTTGATTTTTTTAGAAACTGCTGATCTACTGTTGCTGCCATGAGAGCATACATTTTAGTGGCTGACTTGCAGTGCTGTTAATAATGTCTCTACTGTATAGGCTGTCACAGGTAAAGCTAATCCGGTCTTCCAGAGCCCAGCAGGTTCTCCACTGATCCATCAGAACACACCATTTAGTCTCCTTACCACTAGCCTGGTGATCTCTCTGCTACATCGGTGCCAAGTTTAGTGTTCATCCTTGTGTACAGACCTGTCATTTTAAAATATTTACAGCGTTCCATAATCATCCTGTGTCTTTTCCACTTGAATGGGTTAATCCATGTTTCTTAGCTGAGTGCTTGTCTGTGCTAGGTGTTGGGCTGTTTTAAGACCCCCTCCCAAGCTTGCACTTTGCTCACCTCCTCTACTCCCCACCACCCATGTCTTATTTCCTGGCTATATCAAGCTGGAGCATACTAAAGTCACATTGTTTGCTTTGCCAGCAGGGAATGAAAGTTAGTGTCTTTTGTTCAGGTGGAAAGAAGTCAAACATTCAAACAAGACGTTTGCTTTCTTCTAAAAATATAAGTCCAGCAGCTCTGCGCGGTTCCTCTGGGAAAGGAGCTGCATTTATACAGCTGTGGCTGATTTTTCAGGTGATTGCAAGGTCCCCAAAGAGTATCTAATGGAGTCACCAGAAAGCAGAGGAGTGAGCGAGAGAGAATGAAGATGATGTAGAGGGAGACAGGATGGAGAGAGAGGATGGAGAGAGAGGATGGAGGGGCAATCGCACAGTGTGAGGGGAATCAGAATAAGGCAGCCTGTGAGCAGCAAGCAAAACACAAGCGAGCGCACGTAAACACTTATATACCACACCGACAAATTCTGAAAAGTACCAAATTAATTACGGTACGTTCTCTAAAATTATTAGTATTTTCTTTATTATTAGCTATAGAATATCCTTAAACCTCTGATACCTGATCACGCTTCAGAATTCATTTGTGGACGGATGTGGTAGAACTCAATTCTCATTTAATAAATTATTGAAGATGCATCATGTCTACACTAAGTATTTATTTTATTTACTTGCTTACATACAACTATTAATTTCGACAGTGCCGTATAAACACTATCATCGCTATCCCCATTGGGGCTCACAATCTAAATTCCCTATCAGCACGTCTTTACCGTGTGGGAGAAAACCCATACACACTAAAAGGGAACTGATCTACTGAGTTGCATCACAAAGCAGAAGCTGCTTTTTTATATTATCTATATTAAAATAGCACAAATATTAAAGTCTTTGATTTAACCTCTTCACATTTTTCTGTTTCGGCGCTTTTCCTCTCCTTCCAAGAGTCATAACGTTTTTTTTTTTTCATTGATGTAGCCATACGGGGGCTTTTTATAGGAAAAATACAAAAAAGTTCCAAATATGATGACACTGTGAAAAAAAACAACATAATTTTGTCATTTGTTTTTTAAGTTGTTTTTTTAACGGAGTATATAGTACAATAAAATGTCCTGGGAACATAATTATCCTAGTCAATATGATTTTGTCCATACCAAACTTGTATAGTTATAGACACTTACATCTGAATGTGTCTTTATAAGGTTAATTTAGGGGTTTAATTCAATGGCAGACACATATGGCCCCTTTTTTGTCTTTAGGGGAAAAAGATCTGGCAGGATAAAATCCAAGATGTCTAAGGGGGTCATCTCATTAAAGGGCATCTGTGAGGCGAATGAATGCTACTAAGCCGTCTATATGGGCATGCAGGTCACAGGAAGCTGAATAAAACTATACCTTGATATCTGCGATCCGATATCTTACTCTCTAGTAAAAGTACATTCACACTAAACGATATCGCTAGCGATCCGTGACGTTGCAGCGTCCTCGCTAGCGATATCGTTCAGTTTGACATGCAGCAGCGATCAGGATCCTGCTGTGATGTCGTTGGTCGGGGCTAGAAGGCCAGAACTTTCTTTGGTCGCTGGCTCTCCCGCTGACATCGCTGAATCGGCGTGTGTGACACCGATTCAGCGATGTCTTCGCTGGTAACCAGGGTAAACATCGGGTTACTAAGCGCAGGGCCGCGCTTAGTAACCCGATGTTTACCCTGGTTACCATCCTAAAAGTAAAAAAAACAAACACTACATACTTACCTTCCGCTGTCTGTCCCCGGCGCTGTGCTTTCCTGCACTCACTGTGAGCACAGCGGCCGGAAAGCAGAGCGGTGACGTCACCGCTCTGCTTTCCGGCCGCTGTGCTCACAGCCATTACAGAGAAGCAGAGCGCCGGGGACAGACAGCGGAAGGTAAGTATGAAGCGTTTGTTTGCTTAGTAACCCGATGTTTACCCTTGTTACCGGCATCGTTGGTCGCTGGAGAGCTGTCTGTGTGACAGCTCTCCAGCGACCAAACAGCGACGCTGCAGCGATCCGAATCGTTGTCTGGATCGCTGCAGCGTCGTTTAGTGTGAAGGTACCTTAAGCCATGTTTTTCCTAATACGTAAATTAGCTGTTAAGATCTGTTTGTGGCACATCCCTCTTTCATTTAAAATTGTCTCTGTAGTCAGATGCTCATGCAGATAAGTGTCCTGCCCATAGATCTTAACAGTTAATTTACATATAAAATAATGTGGATTCCATTGGAATAAGATATTCGATTGCAGATATCAAGATATCATTTTATTCAGCATCCTATGACCTACATCCCCAACAGACGGCTTACAAGGGTTGATTCTTCTGACAGATTCCCTTTAACCCCTTTCTGGCATAGAGCGTAATAGTACGCCGATGTCAGACATTCCTTTGATGTAGGCTCCGGTGCTAAGCCCACATCTTTTCCAGGAAACGTCAGCTGTTTTGATAGCTGGAATGTGACACTAACAGCCGCAGCATTTAACATGCGCTTCCGGCGAGCTCGTCAGAAGTCCCGCCCATTGGCGCCTGTGTCACATGACTGCGGGTCGCCGATGGGTTGGCATGACAACCAGAGGTTCCCACAGACTTCTATGGTTGTCACTGCCAGGGATTGCTATAAGTGCCGCCTGGTGGTCAGCACTCATAGAAAGTCAGCAATTCTTCTACATACTGGCGATCTGATGATCGCTTATATGTAGCAGAGGTGATCGGGTTTTGGCAGCTTCTAGTCTCCCATGGAGACTATTGAAGCATGCCAAAAGTAAAAAAAAATGTTTTTAAAAATATATATAAAAAAATTAAAGTTCAAATCACCCCCCTTTCGCCCCACTAAAAAAAGAACAATAAAAAAATCAAACATACACATATTTGGTATCACCGCATTCAGAATCGCCCAATCTATCAATATAAAAAAAATTAACCTGTGTAATCAGAAAAAAGTCAAAACACCAGAATTACGTTTTTCTGGTTTCCGCGACATTGCATTAAAATGCAGTAACGTGCGATGAAAACATTGTATCTGCACCAAAATGGTATCTTTAAAAACATCAGCTCGTCACGCAAAAAATAAATCCTCATCAACCGGAGATCACGAAAAATGGAGAAGTTACGGGTATTGGAAAATTGCGCTTTTTTTTTTTTTTTAGCAAACTCAGAATTTTTTTTCATCCTTAGATAAAAAAGAACAAAAGAACCTAGACATGTTTGATGTCTGTGAACTTGAAAATGACCTGGAGAGTCATAATGGCAGGTCAGTTTTAGTATTTGGTGAACATAGTAAAAAAGCAAAATAAAAAACTATTGTGGAATTGCACTTTTTTTGTAATTTCACCACACTTGGATTTTTTTTTCCTGTTTTCCAGTACACGATATGTTAAAACCAATGGTGTCGGTCAAAAATACAACTCGTCGCACAAAAAAACAAGCCCTCACATGGTCATATTAACCAAAAAGTATAAAAGTTATGGCTCTGTGAAAAAGGGGATCAAAAAACAAAAACGAAAATGAAGGGGTTAACTCAATTTATTTTATTGTATGGTATATGAATTTCATAGAGTAGATCTCAGTGGATCTAGTTGAAATTAGTGGGCTCTGCCAATATCTGTCTAATATGGATCCCTCTCTCCAGCAATAGAGTCTTTATTCAAGGTATGCAAACCAACATGACATAGAGATAGAAAATAATTTTCCTGTAAAATAAACTCTCTGTATTCATGAAAATCACCTTGGCAAAATAGCCCCCCTTTAACTATAATCTCAAGTCCCTTGATGTAATCCCTAAATTATAGGTGATCATAATCAACGGACCCTATAAACAGTAGATAGTGGTTGGCTGAACTATCATCTGGCCAACAGCTATCTCTCCCGACTCCTCCATACACATGACTCTTTGGCTGCTGTCAGACATCTCTGGTGGTGGCTTATCTGCTAAATAACAAATGTGGTGGGCATTAAAATTCAAGCTGTTCCTCCCTTATCTTCCCGTGACATCAACTGCTGGGGGAGAATTGGGAGGCTCCCCAAACACATTAGACTGACAGTCCATCTCATATGGGGGATCTTAAAGGGGAATTCCCACAAACAAGGTTAATTGAAATAAATTGATCTATGAATAATACAAAGTTTCACAATTGGATGGGTATAAAAAAACATTTTTTGTGCTAAGATAATCTTATAAATGTGTCCCTGCTGTGTAATAGCTGTGTCTGACCTTGCAGGAACATGGTCTGATCTTACCACATCTCCTTGGCAGGGGAGGAAACAAGGGAGTATACAAACAGGACAGCATGGGATCACAGCTGATTCTTTCTGTGAGGTAAAACATTGCTTAAAAACAGGCAGAGAAATGTTTTGCCTTATGAAAAGAATCAGTTGCCGTCCAAAGCTGTAATGTCTGTTTCCTCTTTTGTTTCCTCCCCTGCCCGGGAGCTGTGGTATGATCAACCATTGTTTCCTCCCCTGCCCGGGAGCTGTGGTATGATCAACCATTGTTTCCTCCTCTGCCCGGGAGCTGTGGTATGATCAACCATTGTTTCCTCCCCTGACCGGGAGCTGTGGTATGATCAACCATTGTTTCCTCCCCTGACCGGGAGCTGTGGTATGATCAACCATTGTTTCCTCCCCTGCCCGGGAGTTGTGGTATGATCAACCATTGTTTCCTCCCCTGACCGGGAGCTGTGGTATGATCAACCATTGTTTCCTCCCCTGACCGGGAGCTGTGGTATGATCAACCATTGTTTCCTCCCCTGACCAGGAGCTGTGGTATGATCAACCATTGTTTCCTCCCCTGACCGGGATCTGTGGTATGATCAACCATTGTTTCCTCCCCTGCCCGGGAGCTGTGGTATGATCAGCAATTGCTTCCTCCCCTGCCTGGGAGCTGTGGTATGATCAACCATTGCTTCCTCCCCTGCCCGGGAGCTGTGGTATGATCAACCATTGCTTCCTCCCCTGCCCGGGAGCTGTGGTATGATCAACCATTGTTTCCTCCCCTGCCCGGGAGCTGTGATATGATCAACCATTGTTTCCTCCCCTGCCCGGGAGCTGTGGTATGATCAGCCATTGCTTCCTTCCCTGCCCGGGAGCTGTGGTATGATCAACCATTGCTTCCTTCCCTGCCCAGGAGCTGTGATATGATCAGACCATGTCCCAGCACGGTCAGACACAGACATTACACAGTACACAGCAGGGGCACATTTATAAGATTATCTCAGCACAGGAACATTTTATTTAATCCCATCCAATTGTGGAACTTATTTTCATTTCAAGATCTATTAATTAATGTTTCTTTTGTCTGAGGGAAAACACTGTTAATTCCTGCCCTATCATTGCATGGGAATGTAGATGTCATTATAGTGTCTGAATTCTGACAAGTTCTAATTCTAAAGACTTAATGACCATTGGATAAAGTGCATTAAAATTTATAATCACAAGCAACAAAACCAACTTCATGACTCCGTGAAGGAAACATTCTGACAAAAAATGAAATCTGCTGGTCAGTGAGACATTGCCGCATTGTGATGGAGAATCAGTGGAATATAACAGGCAGGTAGAGAATGGCAGCCGCACGTTTAATACTCGCAGTGAAGCTTTTCATTCTAATAATAGACGGGAAATACAGAGAAGAGGGTGTTCAACCAAACTGATTGCACATCAGGGGGGTTTCTTACACCTGGATTTGAATAAGATAAGAGTCAATTTTATACATCTCTTCCCCCTCTATATGCCTGGAGGGGGTGAAGAGGGAAGGGGGGATGTAGATGTCTCTGTTGACACGTGAAGCCAAGCTGTGCTTCCTCTCGGATACCTCTTTGGGAGCTCTGTTTATGCAGTTGATGCTATTTTTCTGCCTATGGTCCCCCCAGGGCAGAGCTGCCCTTAATATTTCCCTCTCTACCATAACAAGTCTTGCCACAGAACAGGCTGCAGCCGCTCTACTGAAAGCACTCTGGGGCCATTTTATCAATAAACACAACCTGCTGAGGTCAGGTCGCATATCTAAGGAATCTGGGCCAATTCCTTCTGCTATGGCCAGTACAATAAGTAATTAAATAAGTTAATTGGCATATTTATAATTAAAGGAAAGATCGCACAGCCTCACCACCGCCTTGTTTTCAAATCATTTTCAGATAGAAAACAGTGAATTTCTTTTTTTGATCCTCTTTGAGAATATAAGACTAAAAGCGTTTCTTTTTTCCTCTGTTTCTGCATTCTTCACCAGGAGACTGCTCCATACGTTCATCATCTTCAATAAAGATATTTTCTGCATGTTTATTCCCTCTTGACTTTAAAAACCCTTTGCAAAATCTTTCTTGGAAAATCTGTTTTCCTCCATGTCCTGTAATGTCCTTGATCTAGTAAACTTAGGGTACCGTCACACTATACGATTTACCTACGATCACGACCAGCGATACGACCTGGCCATGATCGTAGGTAAATCGTAGTGTGGTCGCTGGGGAGCTGTCACACAGACAGCTCTCCAGCAACCAACGATGCCGAGGTCCCTGGGTAACCAGGGTAAACATCGGGTAACTAAGCGCAGGACCGCGCTTAGTTACCCGATGTTTACCCTGGTTACAAGCGTTAAACTAAAAAAAAAAAAACAGCACATACTTACATCTGGTGTCCGTCACGTCCCTTGCCGTCTCTGCTTCCCGCACTGTGACTGCCGTCCGTAAAGTGAAAGTGAAAGCACAGCCGCTGTGCTCTGCTTTCACTTCACGGCCGGCAGTCACTGAGTGCGGGAAGCAGACGGCAAGGGACCTGACGGACACCAGAATGTAAGTATGTGCTGTTTGTTTTTTTTTAGTTTAACGCTTGTAACCAGGGTAAATATCGGGTAACTAAGCGCGGTCCTGCGCTTAGTTACCCGATGTTTACCCTGGTTACAAGCGAACGCATCGCTGGATCGCATCGCTAGATCGCTAGATCGGTGTCACACACACCGATCTAGCGATGACAGCGGGAGATCCAGCGATGAAAGAAAGTTCCAAACGATCTGCTACGACGTACGATTCTCAGCGGGATCCCTGATCGCTGCTGCGTGTCAGACACAGCGATATCGTAACGATATCGCTGGAACGTCACGAATCGTACAGTCGTAGCGATCGAAATGTTATAGTGTGACGGTACCCTAAGTGTGTTACATATTGAAAGTCTGGTTATCTACATAAGCCTAGTCTGCTGCAAGAATTCACAGATTATGGGGGATGCACATTTTGAAATAGTAAATAATAGAATGGTTATTAGTATTATTATTTACCACATGTTATACAGTTCTACTGCACAGTGTTAGCCATTTATTAAAGGGGTGGTCCGAAACACAATAGAATTTTCATTCTAAATGCCCTTCTATTTAATGCCATAATCTAATGTATTTTCTAATATACTTTAATTGAAAAATCCCTATCCTTCCCTATTTACACTATCTAACAGCTTTATTTATCTAATGTTTCACTACTTCCTTTTTTATTACGCTTTGTTTGAAAATCCCAGTGCATACTGGGGTGCTCAAACAAAGCATCATCAAGGGGCCAGAGGCAATAGTCACAGCCACAGCTTCTGCCCCCTCCCTTAAAGCAAACTTTGTCAGTGACCTTCATTTCGGGGGGCTAAGCTAATAGCAGCTCTACTGAGCAAGTGTCAGTTGTCATTTCGACGTATGCTGAGTAGATTTTAGTCACTGTACTATGTGCACAATGACAGTGCGCTCTCTCACAGACTCTAATTAAAAATAAGGAGCCAGCAATAGAAGGGAGTACCTGGCATGCAGAGAACAGTGCCACCCCCTCAAGTGATGTTATTTGCCAGGTCTGCACTGGTCTCTGCATGCCGGGTATTCTTACAACATGCACTGTCGCTCTGTTCCTGGCTCTTCACTTCTAATCAGAGCTGGCAAAAGAGTTCACTGTCATTGTGTACATCGCACAGTGACAAGAATTTACTGAGCATGCAACAAAACTGACAACCACTACATTCTCAGTAGAGCAAGGACTAGCCCAGCCCATGAAACGAAGGTCACTGGTGATGTTTCATTTCAGGGAACATGCACTGGGATTCTCAAACAAAGCATCATCAAAAATGGAGTAGTGAAAAATAAATAAATAAATAAATCAGTTAGTATAATTAGGAAAGGATAGGGACTTTTTATGTAAAGTCTATTAGGAAATATATTAAATTATGGCATTAAATAGATAGGCATTTAAAATGAAAATTTATTTATGTTTCGGACTTCGTCTTTGACAGAAAAGTGAACATATCTTACGTACAAGACAGGGAACTTACAATGTACAGGGTAACAGTCATGAGATATAAAGTTTGAGAGCTGAATTTGTAGACCAGAAACATTTGCAAATTGCAGATATGGACTGGCTCCGTTTTCAGCTCTGTGTGCTAATTTGCATACTGTAGCAGGCAGCGCAAGAGCTGCCTGCTATTTAGATGCACATAAATAAGTCCAGACTAGGGTATGCTGTGATTACGGTATTTTTCTAGGAGAAAAACAAGAACTAGGTTTCAAGTCACTTTTTCTGTACGGTATCTTCTGTTTGTCATGCTAGATACTGGCAACTCCAAAGTAATTGAGCAGCTGGGAGCCACTTTCATCTGAAGCCCTTGGCTTATGACAAGGGCTGCATCTAAAGACTTCATTGATGTGTGAGGTTGGTAGTCTGCCCACCATTGCTTCAGTGGGGTTTTCTTATGACCCTGAAAGTAGTCACTTGAAGTGATGCACTGTCAACAACAATATATATTTTCTATTGTGACTAGTGTTGAGCATTCCGATACCGCAAGTATCGGGTATCGGCCGATATTTGCGGTATCGGAATTCCGATACCGATTTCCGATATTTCCCGCATATCGGATACCGGAATCGGAAGTTCCCAGAAATCAAACTGCACGCAGCAGCCAATGAGGAATGAATGGAAGTGTGGGCACATCCTGTTTAGCATGGTGGGCATGTAACTACTGGCAAGGCTGTGATTGGCTGCTGAAATGATGTCACTCTGCACTATAAAAACGCTTGCCGCCATTTTGCGCTCACTCTGCTGTGATTTCAGTTAGGGACACGATGCTGTGTTCTAACTGAGGGCCAGTTGAGATAGCGAATTGCTTCATTGCGCTTTTCCCAGGCTAATTTAGCAACCGCTGTGTTCACTGTTCACCTTGCTCTTGCCTTGCAGCGCTGTTTTAACAGCGTTCTGCAAGGTCTCTCTTGTGTGTGTGTGTGCAGCTCACTCTGTAGTCTGTGTGCAGCCATATACCAGGTTGTATTCAGCTCAGGGGGGGTTCACACTGCCTCATACAGTTCTATCCATTGTCCTTTTTTGCTCATAGTGCAGCCTGCTGCACATTTTTTCTCAAATTTCCTATTAGTGGCTTTCCACCCGTCTCCAGCTAAATTGTGGAAAAACACTACATAGGATAACCTAGAGGAGTGTTTTTGGGCCTTGCAGCGCCGTTTACGGCTGTCTGCACGGTCTCCGTGTGAGTGAAACTCGCTCTGTAGCCCGATCTGTCCCCCCAAAAAAGTAAAGTTCACCAAACACCACTTAACACTTGTGTAGGCCACATGTTATCATTAATAAAGTCTAGTCCACACTTTAGAAAATTAGTGTTTCTTACACCTGTTAGGAAGAGCATTTCAGGAATAAGCACACTAAGGCCTTAATACTTTTTTGCTTATCTTTATCTGTGAACCAAGATGAAGAGGGCAGGGAGTAAGGCACGTGGGCATGGGCGCGGAGCAGGGAGAGGAGCAGGGAGAGGACGTGGTGATTCTGTGCCTGCTGTGGGCACCGGTGACTCATCATCACCCAGTTTCAGCAGGGAACAGTCCTTCATGCGCAGCTTTGTCGGAGAGCGCCGTGCACCGCTGCTGCGTGAAGATCAAATTGAAGCCGTTGTCGGATGGATGGCAGCTAACGCATCGGCATCGACTTCAATTAGTGCCACATCCTCTCAGGCACAGACCACTGGAGACCAGCCATCTGTCTCTTCACCACCTGCCAAATTGGCCAGGCAGTCAGAGAGCCCAGGACAGGAGCCGTCTCTACTTCTGTTCTCTGAATCTCTTGGCTTGGAAACAGGGGGCCAGCCAAGCAGCATTGGAGAAATGGAAGAAGAGGCAGTGTGCAGTGAAGCCCAACAGCTTTGTCTCTCTGACTCTGAAGAGGCGGGTGGGCCAGTGCCTCCGGTGACCACAGCACAGTACGCAACTGATGATGAAATTCAGGTGCTGCTTTCTGGTGCGTACTGTGCTGCCAAGACTACCCAGGAGGAGCAGTTGGTGGCAGAGGGTAGTGGAGATGATGAGGTCCTTGACCCATCGTGGCGTGAGGAACAGGAAGGTGGTGGGAGCAGCTCTGAGGAAGAGATTCCCCGAACGGGCCAAAGAGGGAGAGGGAGGGGGAAGACTGCGGAGCCTGTAGCCTCCACTTTGGCACCCGTTAGGAGCCTGTCTCTTCCAAAAGCCAAAAAGGGCGCTCCCAAGACTTGCAGTGCCTGGCCCTTTTTTGACACAGTTGCAGATGACATTTGTTTTGTCAAATGCAAGCTGTGTCATCAGAAAGTCAAAAGAGGGAAAAGTGTCAGCAACCTCAATACCACAAATATGTGGAAACATGTGCGGACCAGGCACGCGGTGGAGTTACAAAAACACACTGAACACCTAGGACAACCAACAGCGGCAGCTACCACCTCTTCAGCTCGTGTTGCCTCTTCCTCCAGCTCACACACAGCTGGTTCGGCTTCCTCCCAGGATCGCCATGGAAGAACCTCTGGCTCTGTTGTCCAGAGACCTAGTGTAATTCCACCCACAGCAACACGTTCCCAGTCATCCTCACACTCCCAGCCTAGTCTACAGCCATCGGTAGTACAGGCATGGGAGAAAAGGCGGGCATTCTCAGCAAACCACCCCCGAGCACAGGCTCTGAATGCAGGCATTGCCAAACTTCTGTCACTGGAAATGCTCTCATTCAGGCTGGTGGAGACTGACAGCTTCCGTGACTTGATGGCATTGGCAGTCCCACAGTATAAGGTGCCCAGCCGCTTTTACTTCAGCAGGCAAGCTGTCCCTGCCCTGCACAAGCATGTGGAGGGACACATAAAACACGCGCTACTGAACGCCGTCAGTAGCAAGGTCCACCTCACCACCGATGCGTGGACCAGTCAACATGGACAGGGGCGATACCTTTCCCTCACTGCCCATTGGGTTAATGTTGTTGAGCCAGGTACAGATCGTGCAAGTGGCGCAGGACGTGTCCTGCCCACTCCAAGGATTGCAGGAATCCAGTATGTACGCATTGACTCCTCTTCATACACAAGTTCCTCAGAATCATCGCTGCAGGAGCCGTCACAGTCCACCTCCACATGGACCCGTGAACGTTTACCTGTTACGACCGACATGAGCACAGCCGTGGCCAAACGTCAACAGGCCGTCTTGAAATTAGTTTCTTTGGGGAATCGAAGCCACACAGCGCAGGAGCTCTGGAATGCCATCAAGCAGGAGAGCGATGTGTGGTTTGTGCCAGCGAATCTCCAGCCAGGCATGGTAGTGTGTGACAATGGCCGAAATCTGGTGGCAGCTTTGGCCCTTGGCAACATCACTCACATCCCATGTCTGGCATATGTGCTCAATTTGGTTGTGCAGAGTTTTCTGAGGGACTATCCGGATCTTGATGCACTACTGCACAAGGCCCGCCTAGAGTGTGCTCATTTGCGGCGTTCCAGCTTGGCAAGATACCGCATTACTGCTCTGCAGCGCCGATTCCGCCTTCCGGAACATCGCATCATATGTGACCTACCTACCAGGTGGAATTCCACGTTACATATGTTGGAGCGGTTGTGTGAGCAGCAGCAAGCAGTAATGGAGTACCAGCTGCATAAGGCGCAAAGAAGTCGCAGTCAGCGCCAATCAGACTTCACAACCACAGAGTGGGCCACTATGAAGGACGTCTGCCAAGTTTTGCATCCTTTCAATTATTCCACGCGGATGGCAAGTGCAGATGATGCACTAGTCAGCATGACTGTCCCCCTTATCTGCCTGCTTCAACAAACACTGCAAGCGTTAACGGATGATGTTGCGGAAGAGGTAGAGGATGAGGAGTCACCTTTTCCATCAGCTTCTGGGCAGTCAGCGCCACGTGGTTATTCACAAAGGGGTAGGCAGGGGACACTTTGTGAGGAGGATGAGGAGGAGTCAATGGAGGAGGAAGAGCTCCGTCCAGAGGAGGGAGTTACACAATTGTCCAGTGGTCAGTGTGTATAGCGAGGGTGGGGTGATGAAGAGCGGGCAGAGATCATGTCTCAAGCAGGGGACAGCGTTTCTGGGCCAGTTGGCAGTCTGCAGCACATGGTTGATTTCATGCTGCAGTGCCTGAGAAACGACCGCCGCATCAACCACAGTCTCAACATGCCTGATTATTGGGTGTTCACCCTCCTCGATCCTCGCTACCGGGACAACGTCCAAAACCTCATCCCAGCGTTGACCCGGGAGCGTAAAATGCGGGAGTACCACGACACACTGGTGAATTCCATCATCTTCTCCAGTCCAACTGAGAGGAGTGCTGCTAGTGCTTTACAAAGCAGCTCAGTGCGTCGAGGCAGTGGAGGAGGAGGCTCTGCACAAAGAGGGAGCAGAAGCAGTGCCTCTGCCCAAGGCAAGACCAGTATGGCACAACTGTGGCAAACTTTTGTGTGCCCGCCCCAAATGTCTACACCATCACCGGCGGCTCCAGTCAGCAGGAGGCAACGGTTCCGTCAGATGGTGACAGTCTACATGTCTTGCCCTCTTACTGTACTCCCAGACGGCTCTTCCCCATTCAAGTTTTGGGCCTCTAAGCTGGATACATGGCCAGAGCTAAGCCAGTATGCATTGGAGGTGCTGGCTTGCCCTGCGGCTAGTGTCTTATCGGAACGTGTCTTTAGTGCCGCAGGTGGTGTACTAACAGACCGTCACATGCGACTATCATCCGATAACGTTGACCGGCTTACTTTTCTGAAAATGAACCTGGATCTCGCAGGAATTTGCCACTCCTCTGCCTGATTAAGTAACTGGGTGTCATCCAGGTCTCCTGATGTGTTCATCTTTCTACCACGTGAACTGCAATTCCTGGGCTCCAAGCCCCCCCCCCCCCCGGCGTTTGTTACTGAAAGAGCCACCTTGTGCAGCAGTAATGCTACACAAGGAAAAGGTAGCTCTTTTAGTTTAGCTCCTTGCACACGCAGAACTTAACACTTATAAAATGTGTTCACTGATACCGTTATACCGTCCCGGAGGTGGGACTTTCCTTCGTAATGTGACGCAGCACAGCCGTCATTCCTATCCCCTTGGTGCCGTGCGCTGCCTCCTCAGCGTTGTTTTAAGCTGTCACGGACCCTGCGCTGTTCTGTTATCCCTTGGTCATGCCCAATTTGCGCTGCTTGTCTTCTGACATAATTTGGTGTCAGGTTGGCTGCGCCTGTGCGACCGCGCTGCCCGAGATCCCGCCTCGCAGTGTCTTCTGATTTAATCATACTGCGGGCCTGGGATCCATGGGCATGCGCAGTGCATATCTTCCCCTCAGGCTATCGCTCGTCTCCCTCCGCCTTCTTTAGACTGTGCACCGTCAGCTGATCCCTAATAGCATGCCACGGCCGTGACGCCGCACAGTCTGAAGAAGAGGGAAGAAGGGGAGTGAGAGACGAGGATATGCACTGCGCATGCCCATGGATCCAAGGCCCGCAGTGGGATTACATTAGACGACACTGCGAGGTGGGATCTCGGGCAGCGTGGACGCACAGGCACTGACAGCCTGACACCTAAATGATGTCAGAAGACAGGCACCACTAAGTGTACATGGCCAAGGGATAACATAACAGCGCAGGCTCCGTGACAGCTTAAAACAATGCTGATGAGGCGGCGCACGGCACCAAGGGGATAGGAATGACAGCTGTGCTGCGTCCAATTACGAAGGAAATTCCCACCTCCGGGACGGTTTTACGGTATCAGGGGACACATTTTATAAGTGTTTACTTCTGTGTTTGCAAGGAGCATAATTAAAAGAGCAACCTTTTCCTTTTGCATCCTTAGTGCTGCACAAGATGGCTCTTTCAGCTACAAACGCCTGGGGGGGGGGGGGTTAAAGGTTCCTTTTCAACTTGCTCCAATAAGGCTTCGGCCTACATTCTGTTCCTCTGCTGCTTGTGCTGTCCCTGGGCTCTAACACCGCCAGTTAGTGCCTGGAAGTGCTGTGTGCACAGTCAACAGTCGCTCCTCTGTTATTGGGGTTCAGTAACGTCAGCTGATCCCCAGCTGTGTGTGCGGCAATACCTCCAATCTGCTGCTCCTGCTGTCCCTGGGCTCTAACACCGCCAGTTGGTGCCTGGAAGTGCTGTCTGCACAGTCAACAGTCGCTCCTCTGTTATTGGGGTTCAGTAATGTCAGCTGATCCCCAGCTGTGTATCCAGCAACGTGTCATGCGACCGCCACGCTGGCACAACTAAAATGTAAGGGAGCCTGTCCCCCCCCTCCTAGGCGTTTGTTACTGAAAGAGCCACCTTGTGCAGCACTAATACTGCACAAGGAAAAGGTGGCTCTTTAAATTATGCTCCTTGGAAACGCTGAACTACACACTCATGTAATGTGTCCCCTCACACCGTCAAACCGTCCCGGAGGTGGGACTTTCCTTTGTAATGTGCTGCAGCACAGCCGTCGTTCCTACCCCCTTGGCTCCGTGCTCCGCCTCCTTAGCGTTGTTTGATTCTGTCACGGACCCTGCGCTGTTATGTTATCCCTTGGCCATGCACAGTTTGCGCTGCCCGTCCTCTGACATCATTTGTTGTCGGCCTGGCTGCGCCTGTGCGTCCACACTGCCCGAAATACCACCTCGCAGTGTCGTCTAATGTGATCCCACAGTGGGCCTGGAATCCATGGCCATGCGCAGTGCATATACTAGCCTCTCACTCCCCTTCTTCCCGCTTCTTCAGACTAGGCGGCGTCAGCTAATCCCTAATAGCATGCCACAGCCGTGACGCCGCACAGTCTGAAGAAGCAGGAAGGAGGGGAATGAGAGGCGATGATATGCACTGCGCATGCCCATGGATCCCAGGCCAGCAGTGGGATTACATTAGATGACACTGCGAGGTTGGATCTCGGGCAGCTTGGACGCACAGGCACTGCCAGCCTGACACCTAAATGATGTCAGAAGACGGGCACCGCTAAGTGTGCATGGCCAAGGGATAACATTACAGCGCGGGCTCTGTGACAGAATCAAACAACGTTGAGGAGGCGGCACACGGCACCAAGGGGGTTGGAATGACGGCTGTGCTGTGTCAGATTACAAAGGAAAGTCCCACCTCCGGGACGGTTTAACAGTGTGAGGGGACACATTATATGAATGTGTAGTTCAGCGTTTGCAAGGAGCATAATTTAAAGAGCCGCCTTTTTCCATTTGCAGTATTACTGCTGTACAAGATGGCTCTTTCAGCAACAAATGCCTGAGGGGGGAGGGGGTTAAAGGTTCCCTTTCAACTTGCTCCAGTGCAGGCTTCGGCCTACACTCTGCTCCTACTGCAGACCCTGGGCTCTAACACCGCCAGTTGTTGCCCGGAAATGCTAGCTGCACAGAGAAAAACACCCGCCAATGTGTCAGTGGGGTTCAGCAACGCCAGCTGTTCCTCTGCTGTGTAGCCGGCAACGTGTCCAGCACAAGCCACGCTGGCACAATAACAGACATTTTCCTGCCTCCAGTGCAGGCTTCGGCCTACACTTTGCTCCTCTTTCATTCCCTGGGTTTCAACACTGTCAGTTGTCACCTGGAAGTATAGACTACACAGAAAAAACACTCGCTGATGTGTCAGTGGGGTTCCGCAATGCCAGCTGTTCCCCTGCTGTGTAGCCGGCAACGTGTCCTGCAAATGCCACACAGACACAACAGACCTAAAGCTGCCACCAGTGCAGGCTTCGGCCTACACTCTGCTCCTCTCCTCCTGCTGACCCTGGGCTCTAACACCGCCAGTTGGTGCCCGGATGTGCTAGCTGCACAGAGAAAAACACCTGCCATTGTGTCAGTGGGGTTCAGCAACGCCAGCTGTTCCTCTGCTGTGTAGCCGGCAACGTGTCCTGCAAACGCCACGCAGGCACCTGAACTGAAATTAAAGGGAACCTGCCCCCCCAGGTGTTTCTATGTATAACAGCCACCTTGTACAGCAGTAATGCTGCATTTGTACAAGGTGGCTAACTTTTTCTCCTTGCCCACGTGGAACTCAACACGTACAAAATGTGTCTCATTAGAGACCATTACACTGTCCCTGAGGTGTGACTTGCCTTTTTAATGACACGCAGCACCCCCCTTGGTAGTGCTGGCCGTCTTCTGACATCATTGGTTAGCTGGCTGCGCCTGTGCGTCCGCCCAGCCCGACACAACGCCCCTCGGTGTGTTATTATTTTTGACTGCGAGGGTGTGATTGATGGGCATGTGCAGTGCATATGTTCGCCTGACTTGACTCATCTCCTTCCGCCTTCTTCAGACTGTGCGGCCTCATGGCCGCGGCATACGATAAGGGATCAGCGGAGGCCGCCCAGTCTGAAGCAGGTGTAAGGACATGTGCGAGCGGCGAACATATTTACTGCACAAGGCCATGAATCCAAGGCCCGCAGTGTGAATTTTTGAAAAGACACTGCGGGTCTGGGATTCATGGGCATCGCTAACCACAACGGTCAACATGAAATGAGGTCAGAAGATGGGCAGCGCTAACAGGGCATTGCCAAGGGATAACACAAGAGCGCAGACTCCTGTACAGCAAATAACGACGCTTAGGAGTCTGCGCCCAGCACCTAGGTGTAAACTTTGACACCTGTGCTGCGTCTCCTTAAAAAGGCAAGTCACGCCTCCAATACAGTTTGACTTTATAATGGGCTAAATTGTATACATGTTTCATTTGCGTGTGCAAGGTGAAAAATTCATAGAGCAACCTTTTACTTGTGCATCATTAATGCTGCACAAGGTGTGGCTCTTGTAGTTTGTAACACCTGATGGGGGGTTAAAGGTTACTTTTGAAATTGGTTCAACTAGGCTTCGGCCTACACTCTGCTCCTACTGCAGACCCTGGGCTCTAACTACGCCAGTTGGGGCCCGGAAGTGCTGGCTGCACAGAGAAAAACACGCGCCATTGTGTCAGTGGGGTTTTGCAACGCCAGCTGTTCCCCTGCTGTGTAGTCGGCAATGTGTCCAGCACAAGCCACGCTGGCACAACAGACCAAAAGCTGCCACCAGTGCAGGCTTCAGCCTACACTCTGCTCCTCTTTGATTTCCTGGGTTTCAACACTGTCAGTTGTCACCTGGAAGTATTGTCTACACAGAAAAAACACTCGCTGATGTGTCAGTGGGGTTCCGCAACGCCAGCTGTTCCCCTGCTGTGTAGTCGGCAATGTGTCCAGCACAAGCCACGCTGGTACAACACACCTAAAGCTGCCACCAGTGCAGGCTTCGTCCTACACTCTGATCCTCTCCTCCTCCTGCTGACCCTGGGCTCTAACACCGCCAGTTGTTGCCCAGAAGTGCTAGCTGCACAGAGAAAAACACCCGCCAATGTGTCAGTGGGGTTCAGCAACGCCAGCTGTTCCCCTGCTGTGTAGCCGGCAACGTGTCCTGTAAATGCCACGCAGGCACCTGAACTGAAATTAAAGGGAACCTGCCCCCCCAGGTGTTTCTGTGTAGAACAGCCACCTTGTACAGCAGTAATGCTGCATTTGTACAAGGTGGCTAACTTTTCCTCCTTGCCCACGTGGAACTCAACACGTACAAAATGTGTCTCATTAGAGACCATTACACTGTCCCTGAGGTGTGACTTTCCTTTTTAATGACACGCAGCCCCCCTCTTGGTAGCTCTGCCCGACTACTGACGTCATTGGTTGGCTGGCTGCGCCTGTGCGTCCGCCCTGCCCGACACAACGCCCCTCAGTGTGTTATTATTTTTGACTGCGAGGGTGTGATTGATGGGCATGTGCAGTGCATATGTTCGCCTGTCTTCACTCATATCCTTTCGCCTTCTTCAGACTGTGCGGCCTCATGGCCGCGGCATGCGATAAGCGATCAGCAGAGGCCGCCCAGTCTGAAGCAGGTGTAAGGACATGTTTGAGCGGCGAACATATTTACTGCACAAGGCCATGAATCCAAGGCCCGTAGTGTGAATTTTTGAAAACACACTGTGGGTCTGGGATTCATGGGCATCGCTAAACGCACCGGCCGACATGAAATGAGGTGAGAAGACAGGCAGCGCTCTCAGCGCATGGCCAAGGGATAACACAAGAGCTCTGACTCCTGTACAGCAAATAACAATGCTCAGGAGGCTGCGCCCAGCATCAAGGCGTTATTTTGGACACCTGTGCTGCGTGTCCTTAAAAAGGCAAGTCACGCCTCCAATACAGTTTGACTGTATACTTGGCTAAAGTGTGTACGTGTTTCATTCAGCGTGTGCAAGTAGAAAAATTCATAGAGCAACCTTTTACTTGTGCAGCATTAATGCTGCAGAAGGTGTGGCTCTTGTAGTTTGTAACACCTGAGGGGGGTTAAAGGTTACCTTTGAAATTGGTTCTACTAGGCTTCGGCCTACACTCTGCTCCTCCTGCTGACCCTGGGTTCTAACACCACCAGTTGTTGCCCGGAAGTGTTAGCTGCACAGAGAAAAACACCCGCCAATGTGTCAGTGGGGTTCAGCAACGCCAGCTGTTCCTCTGCTGTGTAGCCGGCAACGTGTACAGCACAAGCCACGCTGGCACAACAGACCAAAAGCTGCCACCAGTGCAAGCTTCGGCCTACACTCTGCTCCTCTTTGATTCCCTGGGTTTCAACACTGTCAGTTGTCACCTGGAAGTGTTGTCTACACAGAAAAAACACTCGCTGATGTGTCAGTGGGGTTCCGCAACGCCAACTGTTCCCCTGCTGTGTAGTCGGCAATGTGTCCAGCACAAGCCACGCTGGCACAACACACCTAAAGCTGCCACCAGTGCTGGCTTCGGCCTACAGTCTGCTCCTCTCCTCCTCCTGCTGACCCTGGGTTCTAACACCGCCAGTTGTTGCCCAGAAGTGCTAGCTGCACAGAGAAAAACTCCCGCCATTGTGTCAGTGGGGTTCAGCAACGCCAGCTGTTCCCCTGCTGTGTAGCCGGCAACATGTCCTGCAAACGCCATGCAGGCACCTGAACTGAAATTAAAAAGGGTCCCTGCCCCCCCACAGGCGTTTGTATGTATAACAGCCACCTTGTACAGCGGTAATGCTGCATTTGTACAAGGTGGCTCACTTTTTCTCCATGCACACGTGGAACTCAACACGTACAAAATGTGTCTCATTAGAGACCATTACATTGTCCCTGAGGTGTGACTTTCCTTTTTAATGACACGCAGCACCCCCATTGGTAGCGCTGCCCATCTTCTGACATCATTGGTTGGCTGGCTGTGCATGTGCGTCCGCCCTGCCCGACACAACGACCCTCATTTTCTGATATATTTTGACTGCGAGGGTGTGATTAATGGGCATGTGCAGTGCATATGTTCGCCTGTCTTCACTCATCTCCTTCTGCCTTCTTCAGACTGTGCGGCCTCATGGCCGCGGCATGCGATAAGGGATCAGCTGAGGCCACCCAGTCTGAAGCAGGTGTAAGGACATGAGTGAGCGGTGAACACATTTACTGCGCAAGGCCACGAATCCCAGCCCTGCAGTGTGACTTTATGAAAATTTCAAAGATAAAGCCGTGTGCACTACTACTAGTGGTGCCCAGGTAGGTTCCCACACTCTGCTCCTCTCCTCCTCCTGCTGACCCTGGGTTCTAACACCGCCAGTTGGTGCCCGGAAGTGCTGGCTGCACAGAGAAAAACACCCGCCATTGTGTCAGTGGGGTTCAGCAACGCCAGCAGTTGCCCTGCTGTGTAGCCGGCAACGTGTCCTGCAAATGCAACGCAGACACAAAACTGCCTCCAGTGCAGGCTTTGGCCTACACTCTGCTCCCCCTGCTTATCCTTTGCTCCAACACTGCTAGTTGTGGCTCTAGGAAGACAATCTTGAATAGATCCAAATCCGGGTTCCAGTACCATCAGCTGGTTCCGGGCAGAGCCTTTGGCTTAGGTGCCTCCTTCTGGGTATCCGAGTTCCGCCAACGCCAGACGGTCCTTGGTAGTGCTTTTAAGCGCGGGTACCTACAGCTTTGTATCCGTGTTCCAGCACCGTCAGCTGGTCCTCGGTGCCATTGGCTCTTGCACACTTGGGCAACGCATCCAGGTTCCAGTACCGTCAGCTGGTCCTCGGCAGTGTCTTTGTCACGGCTACTCTTTCATGCCCAGCCTGGGTCCAGCACCGTCAGCTGGTTCCGGGTAGTGTCAAGGTCACTTAGACGTCAATACGTTGTCCCGTCATGTTGCGGTCGGGTTAGCCAACTCCATGGTGCCTCCAGTTTAGGAGCTTCCTATGTGGGCTGCGGGAATTGGCAATCAAGGCTGGTTCTGTAGTGCCAGTAGGCCAAGCTCCCCCTGTAGGACTGTTGGTGTTCGGTAACTGCGGCAGCCTCGCGGCTTAGCTGTTCTCTCCTCTCCTGTGGACCTTCTGGTCCACATCCTGGTTCCAGCACCGTCAGCTGGTTCCGGGCAGAGCCTTTGGCTTAGGTGCCTCCTTCTGGGTATCCGAGTTCCGCCAACGCCAGACGGTCCTTGGTTGTGCTTTTAAGCGCGGGTACCTACAGCTTTGTAACCGTGTTCCAGCACCGTCAGCTGGTCCTCGGTGCCATTGGCTCTTGCACACTTGGGCAACGCATCCAGGTTCCAGTACCGTCAGCTGGTTCTCGGCAGTGTCTTTGTCACGGCTACTCTTTCATGCCCAGCCTGGGTCCAGCACCGTCAGCTGGTTCCGGGCAGAGCCTTTGGCTTAGGTGCCTCCTTCTGGGTATCCGAGTTCCACCAATGTCAGGTGGTCCTTGGTAGTGCTTTCAGGCACGGGTACCTCCTGCTTAGTAACCGGGTTCCAGTAATGTCAGCTGGTCCTCGGTAGTTCCATTGGCTCTTGGACCTTCGGCTACCCATCCAGGTTCCAGTACCGTCAGCTGGTTCTCGGCAGTGTCTTTTGCTCTTGTACCTTCTGCTCCCCATCCTGGTACCAGTAACGTCAGCTGGTTCCGGGCAGAGCCTTTGGCTTAGGTGCCTCCTTCTGGGTATCTGAGTTCCGCCAACGTCAGGCGGTCCTTGGTAGTGCTTTTTAGCACGGGTACCTCCTGCTTAGTAACCGGGTTCCAGTAACGTCAGCTGGTCCTCGGTAGTTCCATTGTCTCTTGGACCTTCGGGTAGCCATCCGAGTTCCAGTTCCATCAGCTGGTTCTCAGCATTTTCTCAGCCTTCTTGCACCTTCTGCTACATTTCCAAGTTCAAGACCCTAAAGACGATGACACGGAAGACCACCCCTAAGATGACGACGACACCAGAGACGACAACCACTGAGATGACGACGACCCTGGAGACGACAACCCTGAAGACCACCCCGATGATGACAACGACGACGACGGTGGAGACGACGACGGCGGAGACGGCGACCCTGGAGACGACGACCCTGGAGACGACGACATGGAAGACCGAGAAGCAGAAGAACAAGAGGCTGCAGAACAAAGAGCAGAAGAACATTAAGCATAACACTCAATATCAGAGCAAAAGATATTATCTAAATTATATGCAGAAAAAGACTAAGCAGTAGTGTTGAGCATTCCGATACCGCAAGTATCGGGTATCGGCCGATATTTGCGGTATCGGAATTCCGATACTGAATTCCGATACTTCCCGCGTATCGGATACCGGAATCGGAAGTTCCCAGAATTCAAATTGAACGCAGCAGCCAATGAGGAATGAATGAAAGTGTGGGCACATCCTGTTTAGCATGGTGGGCATGTAAGTACTGGCAAGGCTGGGATTGGCTGCTGAAATGATGTCACTCTGCACTATAAAAAAGCGCTGCCGCCATTTTGCGCTCACTCTGCTGTGATTTCAGTTAGGGACAGGACGCTGTGTTCTAACTGAGGGCCAGTTGAGCTTGCTAATTGCTTTATTTTCCTTTCCAAAGGCTAATTTAGCAAAACGCTGTGTGTTCTTCACTGTTCACCTTGCTCTTGCCTTGCAGCGCTGTTTTAACAGCGTTCTGCAAGGTCTCTGTGTGTGTGTGTGCAGCTCACTCTGTAGTCTGTGTGCAGCCATATACCCGGTTGTATTCAGCTCAGGGGGGGTTCACACTGCCTCACACAGTTGTTCTTTTTTGCTCTTAGTGCAGCCTGCTGCACATTTTTTCTCAAATTTCCTATTAGTGTTTATCCACTCGTATCCAGCTAAATTGTGGAAAAACACTATATAGGATAACCTAGAGGGGGGTTTTTGGGCCTTGCAGCGCCGTTTACGGCTGTCTGCACGGTCTCCGTGTGAGCCCAGCTCGCCCTGTAGTCTGTGTGCAGCCATAGCCGGTTGGATTCAGCTCAGGGTTCGTTACTGGCTCATACCTTGCGAAAAATTTTCCTTTTTTTGAAATAGTGCAGCCTGTTTAAAATTTGAAAAAAAAAAAATTCCTATTAGTGTCTTTCCACCAGTCTCCAGCTCAATTGTGGAAAAACACTACATAGGATAACCTAGAGGGTTTTTTTGGGGCCTTGCAGCGCCGTTTACGGCTGTCTGCACGGTCTCTGTGTGAGCGCAGCTCGCCCTGTAGTCTGTGTGCAGCCATAGCTGGTTGGATTCAGCTCAGGGTGCGTTACTGCCTCATACCTTGAAAAACAATTTCCTTTTTTTCAAATAGTGCAGCCAGTTTAAAATGTGAAAAAAAAAAATCCTATTAGTGTCTTTCCACTTGTATCCAGCTAAATAGTGGAAAAACACTATATAGGATAACCTAGAGGAGGGTTTTTTGGCCTTGCAGCGCCGTTTACGGCTGTCTGCACGGTCTCCGTGTGATTTAAACTAGCTCTGTAGCCCGATCTGCACCAAAAAAAAAGTTAAGTTCACCAAACACAACTTAACACTTGTGTAGGCCACATTTGAAAAATAATAAAGTTTAGTCCACAATTTACAACATTAGTGTTTCTTACACCTGTTAGGAGGAGCATTACAGGAATAAGCACACTAAGGCCTTAGTACTTTTCTGCTTATCTTTATCTGTCAACCAAGATGAAGAGGGCAGGGAGTAAGGCACGTGGGCGTGGGCGCGGAGCAGGGAGAGGAGCAGGGAGAGGACGTGGTGATTCTGTGCCTGCTGCGGGCGCCGGTGACTCGTCATCACTCAATTTCAGCAGGGAACAGTCCTTCATGCGCAGCTTTGTCGGAGAGCGCCGTGCACCGCTGCTGCGTGAAGACCAAATTGAAGCCGTTGTCGGGTGGATGGCAGCTAACGCCTCGGCATCGACTTCAGTTAGTGCCACATCCTCTCAGGCACAGAGCACTGGAGAGCAGCCATCTGTCTCTTCACCACCTGCCAAATTGGCCAGGCAGTCAGAGAGCCCAGGACAGGAGCCATCTCTACTTCTGTTCTCTGAATCTCTTGGCTTGGAAACAGGGGGCCAGCCAAGCAGGATTGGAGAAATGGAAGAAGAGGCAGTGTGCAGTGATGCCCAACACCTTTTTCTCTCTGACTCTGAAGAGGCAGGTGGGCCAGTGCCTCCGGTGACCACAGCGCAGTACGCATCTGATGATGAAACTCAGGTGCCGCTTTCTCGTGCGTACTGTGCTGCTGAGACTACCCAGGAGGAGCAGTTGGTGGCAGAGGGTAGTGGAGATGATGAGGTCCTTGACCCATCGTGGCGTGAGGAACAGGAAGGTGGTGGGAGCAGCTCAGAGGAAGAGCTTCCTCTTACGGGCCAAAGAGGGAGAGGGAGGGGGAAGACTGCGGAGCCTGTAGCCTCCACTTTGGCACCCGTTAGGAGCCTGTCTCTTTCCAAAGCCAAAAAGGGCGCTCCCAAGACTTGCAGTGCCTGGTCCTTTTTTGACACAGTTGCAGATGACATTTGTTTTGTCAAATGCAAGCTGTGTCATCATAAAGTAAAAAGAGGGAAAAATGTCAGCAACCTCAATACCACAAATATGTGGAAACATGTGCGGACCAGGCACGCGGTGGAGTTACAGAAACACACTGAAGATGTAGGCCAACCAACAGCGGCAGCTACCACCTCTTCAGCTCGTGTTGCCTCTTCCTCCAGCTCACGCACAGCTGGTTTGGCTTCCTCCCAGAGACCTTGTGTAATTCCACCCACAGCACCACCTTCCCAGTCATCCTCACACTCCCAGTCTACTCTACAGCCATCGGTAGTACAGGCATGGGAGAAAAGGCGGGCATTCTCGGCCAACCACCCCCGAGCACAGGCTCTGAATGCAGGCATTGCCAAACTGTTGTCCCTGGAAATGCTCTCGTTCAGGCTGGTGGAGACTGACAGCTTCCGTGACTTGATGGCATTGGCAGTCCCACAGTACAAGGTGCCCAGCCGCTTTTACTTCAGCAGGCAGGCTGTCCCTGCCCTGCACAGGCATGTTGAGGCAAACATAAAACATGCGCTACTGAACGCCGTCAGTAGCAAGGTCCACCTCACCACCGATGCGTTGACCAGTCAGCATGGACAGGGGCGATATGTTTCCCTCACTGCCCATTGGGTTAATGTTGTTGAGCCAGGTACAGATCGTGCGAGTGGCGCAGGACGTGTCCTGCCCACTCCAAGGATTGCAGGAATCCAGTCTGTACGCATCGACTCCTCCTCTTACACCAGTTCCTCTGATTCCTCTCTGCAGGATCCGTCACAGTCCACCCCCACATGGACCCGTGAACGTTTACCTATGACCGACATGAGCACAGCCGTGGCCAAACGTCAGCAGGCCGTCTTGAAACTAGTTTCATTGGGGCATCGAAGCCACACAGCGCAGGAGCTCTGGAATGCCATAAAGCAGGAGAGCGATGTGTGGTTACTGCCAGCGAATCTCCAGCCAGGCATGGTAGTGTGTGACAATGGCCGAAATCTGGTGGCAGCTTTGGCCCTTGGCAACCTCACTCACATCCCATGTCTGGCACATGTGCTCAATTTGGTTGTGCAGAGTTTTCTGAGGGACTATCCGGATCTTGATGCCCTGCTGCACAAGGTCCGCCTAGAGTGTGCTCACTTGCGGCGTTCCAGCTTGGCCAGATCCCGCATTGCTGCTCTGCAGCGCCGATTCCGCCTTCCGGAACACCGCATCATATGTGACCTACCTACCCGGTGGAATTCCACGTTACATATGTTGGAGCGGTTGTGTGAGCAGCAGCAAGCAGTTATGGAGTACCAGCTGCATCAGGCGCAAAGAAGTCGCAGTCAGCGCCGATCAGACTTCACAACCACAGAGTGGGCCACTATGAAGGACGTCTGCCAGGTTTTGCGTCCTTTTGATTATTCCACGCGGATGGCAAGTGCAGATGATGCACTAGTCAGCATGACTGTCCCCCTTATCTGCCTGCTTCAGCAAACTTTGCAAGGGTTAAGGGATGATGTGGTGGAAGAGGTGGAGGATGAGGAGTCACCTTTTCCATCAGCTTCTGGAGAGTCAGCGCCACGTGGTTCCTCACAAAGGGGTACGCAGGGGCCAATTTGTGAGGAGGATGAGGAGGAGTCAATGGAGGAGGAAGAGCTCCGTCCAGAGGAGGGAGCGACACAATTGTCAAGTGGTCAGTGTGTACAGCGAGGGTGGGGTGATGACGAGCGGGCAGAGATCATGTCTCAAGCAGGGGACAGCGTTTCTGGGCCAGTTGGCACTCTGCAGCCCATGGTGGATTTCATGCTGCAGTGCCTGAGAAACGACCGCCGCATCGACCACATTCTCAACATGCCTGATTATTGGGTGTTCACCCTCCTCGATCCTCGCTACCGGGACAACGTCCAAAACCTCATCCCTGCGTTGACCCGGGAGCGTAAATTGCGGGAGTACCACGACACACTGGTGAATTCCATCATCTTCTCCTGTCCAACTGAGAGGAGTGCTGCTAGTGCTTTACAAAGCAGCTCAGTGCGTCGAGGCAGTGGGGGAGGCTCTGCCCAAAGAGGGAGCAGAAGCAGTGCCTCTGCCCAAGGCAAGCCCAGTATGGCACAACTCTGGCACACTTTTGTGTGCCCGCCCCAAATGTCTACACCATCACCGGTGGCTCCAGTCAGCAGGAGGCAACGGTTCCGTCAGATGGTGACAGACTACATGGCTTGCCCTCTTACTGTACTCCCAGACGGCTCTTCCCCGTTCAAGTTTTGGGTCTCTAAGCTGGATACATGGCCAGAGCTAAGCCAGTATGCATTGGAGGTGCTGGCTTGCCCTGCGGCTAGTGTCTTATCGGAACGTGTCTTTAGTGCCGCAGGTGGTGTACTAACAGACCGTCGCATGCGACTATCCTCCGATAACGTTGACCGGCTTACTTTCCTGAAAATGAACCAGGCCTGGATCTCGCAGGAATTTGCCACTCCTCTGCCTGATTAAGTAATTGGGTGTCATCCAGGTCTCCTGCTGTGTTCATCTTTCTACCACCTGAACTGCTATTCCTGGGCTCCAACACCGCCAGTTGCGGCTCAGAAGTGCAGGCTGCACAGTAAAAACATACGACCCAGTGTTATTGGGTTTCAGTAACGTCAGCTGATCCCCAGCTGTGTAGCCGGCAATGTGTCCTGCGACCGCCACGCTGGCACAACAACCTAAATGTAAGGGAACCCCCCCCGTCGTTTGTTACTGAAAGAGCCATCTTGTGCAGCAGTAATGCTGCACAAGGAAAAGGTAGCTTTTTTTTTTTAGCTCTTTGCACACGCAGAACTTAACACTTATAAAATGTGTTCACTGATACCGTTATACCGTCCCGGAGCTGGGACTTTCCTTCGTAATGTGACGCAGCACAGCCGTCATTCCTACCCCCTTGGTGCCATGCGCTGCCTCCTCAGCGTTGTTTTAAGCTGTCACGGAGCCTGCGCTGTTCTGTTATCCCTTGGGCATGCCCTATTTGCGCTGCCTGTCTTCTGACATAATTTGGTGTCAGGCTGGCTGCGCCTGTGCGGCCGCGGTGCCCGAGATCCCGCCTCGCAGTGTCTTCTGATTGAGTCACACTGCGGGCCTGGGATCCATGGGCATGCGCAGTGCATATCTTCCCCTCGGGCTCTCGCTCATTTCCCTCCGCCTTCTTTAGACTGTGCACCGTCAGCTGATCCCTAGCATGCCACGGCCGTGACACCGCACAGTCTGAAGAAGAGGGAAGGAGGGGAGTGAGAGTCGAGGTTATGCACTGTGCATGCCCATGGTTCCAAGGCCCGCAGTGGGATTACGTTAGATGAGACTGCGAGGTGGGATCTGGAGCAGCGTGGACGCACAGGCACTGACAGCCTGACACCAAATTATGTCAGAAGACAGGCAGCGCTAATTGGGCATGGCCAAGGGTTAACAGAACAGCGCAGGCTCCGTGACAGCTTAAAACAACGCTGAGGAGGCAGCGCACGGCATCAAGGGGATAGGAATGACAGCTGTGCTGTGTCCCATTACGAAGGAAATTCGCACCTCCGGAACGGTTTAACGGTATAAAGGGACACATTTTTAGTGTTTACTTCGGTGTTTGCAAGGAGCATAATTAAAAGAGCAACCTTTTCCTTTTGCATCCTTAGTGCTGCACAACATGGCTCTTTCAGCTACAAACGTCTTGGGGGGGGGGGGTTAAAGGTTTCCTTTCAACTTGCTCCAATCAGGCTTCGGCCTACACTCTGTTCCTCTGCTCCTCCTGCTGTCCCTGGGCTCTAACACCGCCAGTTGGTGCCTGGAAGTGCTGTGTGCACAGTCAACAGTCGCTCCTCTGTTATTGGGGTTCAATAACGTCAGCTGATCCCCAGCTGTGTGTGCGGCAATACCTCCAATCTGCTCCTCCTGCTGTCCCTGGGCTCTAACACCGCCAGTTGGTGCCTGGAAGTGCTGTGTGCACAGTCAACAGTCGCTCCTCTGTTATTGGGGTTCAGTAACGTCAGCTGATCCCCAGCTGTGTGTGCGGCAATACCTCCAATCTGCTCCTCCTGCTGTCCCTGGGCTCTAACACCCCCAGTTGGTGCCTGGAAGTGCTGTGTGCACAGTCAACAGTCGCTCCTCTGTTATTGGGGTTCAGTAACGTCAGCTGATCCCCAGCTGTGTATCCTGCAACGTGTCATGCGACCGCCACGCTGGCACAACTAAAATGTAAGGGGACCTGTCCCCCCCCCCCCAGGCGTTTGTTACTGAAAGAGCCACCATGTGCAGCACTAATACTGCACAAGGGAAAGGTCGCTCTTGAAATTATGCTCCTTGCAAACGCTGAACTACACACTCATGTAATGTGTCCCCTCACACCGTCCAACCGTCCCGGAGGTGGGACTTTCCTTTGTAATGTAAGTAGAGGAGCTGCGGAGACACCATCACGTGTTTCTCAACGCAGGCAGTGAATAGCCAGGCCTTTCACCGGGAAGGAACAACCAAGGGAAGGGCAGCATCCAATAAAGGAAAACATCCAATAAAGGAAAACCACCTATGCCAAGCATGGTATCCATCCACAGACAGCTGTTTCGGGGTTTTTGCCCCTCATCAGTGTGGAGTAGGAAACTGGCTATCAGGAGCAGTGCCTAGTAGAAAGTCTATAAAGGCACGGATGATTGACCTCGTGGAGACCAAAACATCCAACACCGCGGAGACACCATCACGTGTTTCTCAACGCAGTGATCCAGAACACTGCCCCCAAATATGCAAATGCAAGTAGAGGAGCTGCGGAGACACCATCACGTGTTTCTCAACGCAGGCAGTGAATAGCCAGGCCTTTCACCGGGAAGGAACAACCAAGGGAAGGGCAGCATCCAATAAAGGAAAACATCCAATAAAGGAAAACCACCTATGCCAAGCATGGTATCCATCCACAGACAGCTGTTTCGGGGTTTTTGCCCCTCATCAGTGTGGAGTAGGAAACTGGCTATCAGGAGCAGTGCCTAGTAGAAAGTCTATAAAGGCACGGATGATTGACCTCGTGGAGACCAAAACATCCAACACCGCGGAGACACCATCACGTGTTTCTCAACGCAGTGATCCAGAACACTGCCCCCAAATATGCAAATGCAAGTAGAGGAGCTGCGGAGACACCATCACGTGTTTCTCAACGCAGGCAGTGAATAGCCAGGCCTTTCACCGGGAAGGAACAACCAAGGGAAGGGCAGCATCCAATAAAGGAAAACATCCAATAAAGGAAAACCACCTATGCCAAGCATGGTATCCATCCACAGACAGCTGTTTCGGGGTTTTTGCCCCTCATCAGTGTGGAGTAGGAAACTGGCTATCAGGAGCAGTGCCTAGTAGAAAGTCTATAAAGGCACGGATGATTGACCTCGTGGAGACCAAAACATCCAACACCGCGGAGACACCATCACGTGTTTCTCAACGCAGTGATCCAGAACACTGCCCCCAAATATGCAAATGCAAGTAGAGGAGCTGCGGAGACACCATCACGTGTTTCTCAACGCAGGCAGTGAATAGCCAGGCCTTTCACCGGGAAGGAACAACCAAGGGAAGGGCAGCATCCAATAAAGGAAAACATCCAATAAAGGAAAACCACCTATGCCAAGCATGGTATCCATCCACAGACAGCTGTTTCGGGGTTTTTGCCCCTCATCAGTGTGGAGTAGGAAACTGGCTATCAGGAGCAGTGCCTAGTAGAAAGTCTATAAAGGCACGGATGATTGACCTCGTGGAGACCAAAACATCCAACACCGCGGAGACACCATCACGTGTTTCTCAACGCAGTGATCCAGAACACTGCCCCCAAATATGCAAATGCAAGTAGAGGAGCTGCGGAGACACCATCACGTGTTTCTCAACGCAGGCAGTGAATAGCCAGGCCTTTCACCGGGAAGGAACAACCAAGGGAAGGGCAGCATCCAATAAAGGAAAACATCCAATAAAGGAAAACCACCTATGCCAAGCATGGTATCCATCCACAGACAGCTGTTTCGGGGTTTTTGCCCCTCATCAGTGTGGAGTAGGAAACTGGCTATCAGGAGCAGTGCCTAGTAGAAAGTCTATAAAGGCACGGATGATTGACCTCGTGGAGACCAAAACATCCAACACCGCGGAGACACCATCACGTGTTTCTCAACGCAGTGATCCAGAACACTGCCCCCAAATATGCAAATGCAAGTAGAGGAGCTGCGGAGACACCATCACGTGTTTCTCAACGCAGGCAGTGAATAGCCAGGCCTTTCACCGGGAAGGAACAACCAAGGGAAGGGCAGCATCCAATAAAGGAAAACATCCAATAAAGGAAAACCACCTATGCCAAGCATGGTATCCATCCACAGACAGCTGTTTCGGGGTTTTTGCCCCTCATCAGTGTGGAGTAGGAAACTGGCTATCAGGAGCAGTGCCTAGTAGAAAGTCTATAAAGGCACGGATGATTGACCTCGTGGAGACCAAAACATCCAACACCGCGGAGACACCATCACGTGTTTCTCAACGCAGTGATCCAGAACACTGCCCCCAAATATGCAAATGCAAGTAGAGGAGCTGCGGAGACACCATCACGTGTTTCTCAACGCAGGCAGTGAATAGCCAGGCCTTTCACCGGGAAGGAACAACCAAGGGAAGGGCAGCATCCAATAAAGGAAAACATCCAATAAAGGAAAACCACCTATGCCAAGCATGGTATCCATCCACAGACAGCTGTTTCGGGGTTTTTGCCCCTCATCAGTGTGGAGTAGGAAACTGGCTATCAGGAGCAGTGCCTAGTAGAAAGTCTATAAAGGCACGGATGATTGACCTCATGGAGACCAAAACATCCAACACCGCGGAGACACCATCACGTGTTTCTCAACGCAGTGATCCAGAACACTGCCCCCAAATATGCAAATGCAAGTAGAGGAGCTGCGGAGACACCATCACGTGTTTCTCAACGCAGGCAGTGAATAGCCAGGCCTTTCACCGGGAAGGAACAACCAAGGGAAGGGCAGCATCCAATAAAGGAAAACATCCAATAAAGGAAAACCACCTATGCCAAGCATGGTATCCATCCACAGACAGCTGTTTCGGGGTTTTTGCCCCTCATCAGTGTGGAGTAGGAAACTGGCTATCAGGAGCAGTGCCTAGTAGAAAGTCTATAAAGGCACGGATGATTGACCTCGTGGAGACCAAAACATCCAACACCGCGGAGACACCATCACGTGTTTCTCAACGCAGTGATCCAGAACACTGCCCCCAAATATGCAAATGCAAGTAGAGGAGCTGCGGAGACACCATCACGTGTTTCTCAACGCAGGCAGTGAATAGCCAGGCCTTTCACCGGGAAGGAACAACCAAGGGAAGGGCAGCATCCAATAAAGGAAAACATCCAATAAAGGAAAACCACCTATGCCAAGCATGGTATCCATCCACAGACAGCTGTTTCGGGGTTTTTGCCCCTCATCAGTGTGGAGTAGGAAACTGGCTATCAGGAGCAGTGCCTAGTAGAAAGTCTATAAAGGCACGGATGATTGACCTCGAGGTCACGTGATGGTGTCTCCGCGGTGTTGGATGTTTTGGTCTCCACGAGGTCAATCATCCGTGCCTTTATAGACTTTCTACTAGGCACTGCTCCTGATAGCCAGTTTCCTACTCCACACTGATGAGGGGCAAAAACCCCGAAACAGCTGTCTGTGGATGGATACCATGCTTGGCATAGGTGGTTTTCCTTTATTGGATGTTTTCCTTTATTGGATGCTGCCCTTCCCTTGGTTGTTCCTTCCCGGTGAAAGGCCTGGCTATTCACTGCCTGCGTTGAGAAACACGTGATGGTGTCTCCGCAGCTCCTCTACTTGCATTTGCATATTTGGGGGCAGTGTTCTGGATCACTGCGTTGAGAAACACGTGATGGTGTCTCCGCGGTGTTGGATGTTTTGGTCTCCACGAGGTCAATCATCCGTGCCTTTATAGACTTTCTACTAGGCACTGCTCCTGATAGCCAGTTTCCTACTCCACACTGATGAGGGGCAAAAACCCCGAAACAGCTGTCTGTGGATGGATACCATGCTTGGCATAGGTGGTTTTCCTTTATTGGATGTTTTCCTTTATTGGATGCTGCCCTTCCCTTGGTTGTTCCTTCCCGGTGAAAGGCCTGGCTATTCACTGCCTGCGTTGAGAAACACGTGATGGTGTCTCCGCAGCTCCTCTACTTGCATTTGCATATTTGGGGGCAGTGTTCTGGATCACTGCGTTGAGAAACACGTGATGGTGTCTCCGCGGTGTTGGATGTTTTGGTCTCCATGAGGTCAATCATCCGTGCCTTTATAGACTTTCTACTAGGCACTGCTCCTGATAGCCAGTTTCCTACTCCACACTGATGAGGGGCAAAAACCCCGAAACAGCTGTCTGTGGATGGATACCATGCTTGGCATAGGTGGTTTTCCTTTATTGGATGTTTTCCTTTATTGGATGCTGCCCTTCCCTTGGTTGTTCCTTCCCGGTGAAAGGCCTGGCTATTCACTGCCTGCGTTGAGAAACACGTGATGGTGTCTCCGCAGCTCCTCTACTTGCATTTGCATATTTGGGGGCAGTGTTCTGGATCACTGCGTTGAGAAACACGTGATGGTGTCTCCGCGGTGTTGGATGTTTTGGTCTCCACGAGGTCAATCATCCGTGCCTTTATAGACTTTCTACTAGGCACTGCTCCTGATAGCCAGTTTCCTACTCCACACTGATGAGGGGCAAAAACCCCGAAACAGCTGTCTGTGGATGGATACCATGCTTGGCATAGGTGGTTTTCCTTTATTGGATGTTTTCCTTTATTGGATGCTGCCCTTCCCTTGGTTGTTCCTTCCCGGTGAAAGGCCTGGCTATTCACTGCCTGCGTTGAGAAACACGTGATGGTGTCTCCGCAGCTCCTCTACTTGCATTTGCATATTTGGGGGCAGTGTTCTGGATCACTGCGTTGAGAAACACGTGATGGTGTCTCCGCGGTGTTGGATGTTTTGGTCTCCACGAGGTCAATCATCCGTGCCTTTATAGACTTTCTACTAGGCACTGCTCCTGATAGCCAGTTTCCTACTCCACACTGATGAGGGGCAAAAACCCCGAAACAGCTGTCTGTGGATGGATACCATGCTTGGCATAGGTGGTTTTCCTTTATTGGATGTTTTCCTTTATTGGATGCTGCCCTTCCCTTGGTTGTTCCTTCCCGGTGAAAGGCCTGGCTATTCACTGCCTGCGTTGAGAAACACGTGATGGTGTCTCCGCAGCTCCTCTACTTGCATTTGCATATTTGGGGGCAGTGTTCTGGATCACTGCGTTGAGAAACACGTGATGGTGTCTCCGCGGTGTTGGATGTTTTGGTCTCCACGAGGTCAATCATCCGTGCCTTTATTTCCTTTGTAATGTGACGCAGCACAGCCGTCATTGCTACCCCCTTGGCACCGTGCGCTGCCTCCTTAGCGTTGTTTGATTCCGTCATGGACCCTGCGCTGTTATGTTATCCCTTGGCCATGCACAGTTTGCGCTGCCCGTCCTCTGACATCATTTGTTGTCGTCCTGGCTGCGCCTGTGCGTCCACGCTGCCCGAAATCACACCTCGCAGTGTCGTCTAATGTGATCCCACAGTGGGCCTGGTATCCATGGCCATGCGCAGTGCATATACTAGCCTCTCACTCCCCTTCTTCACGCTTCTTCAGACTAGGCGGCGTCAGCTGATCCCTAATAGCATGCCACGGCCGTGACGCCGCACAGTCTGAAGAAGCAGGAAGGAGGTGAGTGAGAGGCGATGATATGCACTGCGCATGCCCATGGATCCCTGGCCCGCAGTGGGACTACATTAGATGACACTGCAAGGTTGGATCTCGGGCAGCTTGGACGCACAGGCACTGCCAGCCTGACACCTACATGATGTCAGAAGACGGGCACCGCTAACTGTGCATGGCCAAGGGATAACATTACAGCGCGGGCTCCGTGACAGAACCAAACAACGTTGAGGAGGTGGCGCCCGGCACCAAGGGGGTTGGAATGACGGCTGTGCTGTGTCACATTACAAAGGAAAGTCCCACTTCCGGGATGGTTTGACGGTGTGAGGGGACACATTATATGAGTGTGTACTTCAGCGTTTGCAAGGAGCATAATTTTCGGAGCCACCATTTTCCATGTGCAGTATTACTGCTGTACAAGATGGCTCTTTCAGCAACAAATGCCTGGGGGGGGGGGGTTAAAGGTTCCCTTTCAACTTGCTCCACTGCAGGCTTCGGCCTACACTCTGCTCCTCTTTGATTCCCTGGGTTTCAACACTGTCAGTTGCCACCTGGAAGTGTTGTCTACACAGAAAAAACACTAGGTGATGTGTCAGTGGGGTTCAGCACCGCCAGCTGTTCCCCTGCTGTGTAGTCGGCAACGTGTCCAGCACAAGCCACGCTGGCACAACAGAACAAAAGCTGCCACCAGTGCAGGCTTCGGCCTACACTCTGCTCCTCTCCTCCTCCTGCTGACCCTGGGCTCAAACACCGCTAGTTTTTGCCCGGAAGTGCTAGCTGCACAGAGAAAAACACCAGCCAATGTGTTAGTGGGGTTCAGCAACGCCAGCTGTTCCCCTGCTGTGTAGCCGGCAACGTGACCTGCAAACGCCATGCAGGCACAGGAACTGAAATTAAAAGGGAACCTGGCCCCACCCCCCCAGGTGTTTCTATGTATAACAGCCACCTAGTACAGCAGTACTGCTGCATTTGTACAAGGTGGCTGACTTTTTCTCCTTGCCCACGTGGAACTCAAAACGTACAAAATGTGTCTCATTGAGACCATTCCACTGTCCCTGAGGTGTGACTTTCCTTTGTAATGATACGCAGCACCCCCCTTGGTAGCGTTTCCCGTCTTTTGTCATCATGGTTAGCTGGCTGCGCCTGTGCATCCGCCCTGCTAGAAACAACGCCCCTCGTTGTCATATTTATTTTGTCAGCGAGGGTGTGGTTTATGGGCACGAGCAGTGCATATGTTCGCCTGTCTTAACTCATCTCCTTCCGCCTTCTTCAGACTGTGCGGCCTCCTGGCCGTGGTAGGCGATAAGGGATCAGCTGAGACCGCCCAGTCTGGAGCAGGTGTAAGGACATGTGTAAGCGGCAAACCTATTTACTGCACAAGGCCACGAATCCCAGCCACGCAGTGTGATTTTTTGAAAACACACTGTGGGTCTGGGATTCATGTCCATCGCTAACCGCAACGGCCGACATGAAATGAGGTCAGAAGACAGGAAGCGCTCACAGCGCATGGCCAAGGGATCACAATAGCGCAGACTCCTGTACAGCAAATAACAACGCTCAGGAATCTGCGCCCAGTACCTAGGTGCAAATTTTGACACCTGTGCTGCGTCTCGTTAAAAAGACAAGTCACGCCTCCACAACTGTTTGACAGTATAATGGGCTAAATAGTGTACGTGTTTTAGTCAGCGTGTGCAAGGAGCAAAACAAATAGAGCAACCTTTTACTTGTGCAGCATTAATGCTGCACAAGGTGTGGCTCTTGTACCTTGCAACACCTGAGGGGGGTTAAAGGTAACCTTTGAAATTGGTTCAACTAGGCTTCGGCCTACACTCTGCTCCTCTACTCCTCCTGCTGACCCTGGGCTCAAACACCGCTAGTTTTTGCCCGGAACTGCTAGCTGCACAGAGAAAAACACCAGCCAATGTGTTAGTGGGGTTCAGCACCGCCAGCTGTTCCCCTGCTGTGTAGTCGGCAACGTGTCCAGCACAAGCCACGCTGGCACAACAGAACAAAAGCTGCCACCAGTGCAGGCTTCGGCCTACACTTTGCTCCTCTCCTCCTCCTGCTGACCCTGGGCTCAAACAACGCCAGTTTCTGCCCGGACATGCTAGCTGCACAGAGAAAAACACCAGCCAATGTGTTAGTGGGGTTCAGCACCGCCAGCTGTTCCCCTGCTGTGTAGCTGGCAACGTTTCCTGCAAACGCCACGCAGGAACATGAACTGAAATTGAAGGGAGCCTGCCCCCCACCACCCCCAGGTGTTTCTATGTATAACAGCCACCTTGTACAGCAGTACTGCTGCATTTGTACAAGGTGGCTGACTTTTTCTCCTTGCACACGTGGAACTCAACAAGTACAAAATGTGTCTCATTACAGACCATTACAATGTCCCTGAGGTGTGACTTTCCTTTTTAATGACACGCAGCACCCCCATTGTTAGCGCTGCCCGTCTCCTGACATCATTGGTTGGCTGGCTGTGCCTGTGCGTCCCCCCTGCCCGACACAACGCCCCCCGTTGTCTCATATATTTTGACTGCGAGGGTGTGATTGATGGGCACGAGCAGTGCATATGTTCCCCTGTTTTCACTCCCCTCCTTCCGCCTTCTTCTGACTGTGCGGCCTCATGGCCGCGGCATGCGATAAGGGATCAGCTGAGGCCGCCCAGTCTGAAGCAGGTGTAAGGACATGTGTGAGCGGCGAACATATTTACTGCACAAGGCCACGAATCCCAGCACCGCAGTGTGACTTTAGGAAAAGCCACTGTGGGTCTGGGATTTATGGCCATCGTTAACCGCACCGGCCAACATGAAATGAGGTCATGAGACGGCCTGCACTAACAGGGTATTGCCAAGGGATAACACAAGAGCGCAGTTTCCTGTACTGCAAACAACAACGGTAAGGAATCTGCGCACAGCACCTAGGTGTAAATTTGTACACCTGTGCTGCGTCTCCTTAAAAAGACTAGTAGTCACGCCTCCACTACTGTTTGACAGTATAATGGGCTAAATAGTGTACGTGTTTAATTCAGCGTGTGCAAGGAGCAAAATTAAATAGAGCAACCTTTGACTTGTGCATCATTAATGCTGTTCAAGGTGTGGCTCTTGTACCTTGCAACACCTGATGGGGGGGTTAAAGGTAACCTTTGAAATTGGTTCAACTAGGCTTCGGCCTACACTCTGCTCCTCTACTCCTCCTGCTGACCCTGGGCTCAAACACCGCTAGTTTTTGCCCGGAAATGCTAGCTGCACAGAGAAAAACACCAGCCAATGTGTTAGTGTGGTTCAGCAACGCCAGCTGTTCCCCTGCTGTGTAGTCGGCAACGTGTCCAGCACAAGCCACGCTGGCACAACAGAACAAAAGCTGCCACCAGTGCAGGCTTCGGCCTACACTTTGCTCCTCTCCTCCTCCTGCTGACCCTGGGCTCAAACAACGCCAGTTTCTGCCCGGACATGCTAGCTGCACAGAGAAAAACACCAGCCAATGTGTTAGTGGGGTTCAGCAACGCCAGCTGTTCCCCTGCTGTGTAGTCGGCAACGTGTCCAGCACAAGCCACGCTGGCACAACAGAACAAAAGCTGCCACCAGTGCAGGCTTCGGCCTACACTTTGCTCCTCTCCTCCTCCTGCTGACCCTGGGCTCAAACAACGCCAGTTTCTGCCCGGACATGCTAGCTGCACAGAGAAAAACACCAGCCAATGTGTTAGTGGGGTTCAGCACCGCCAGCTGTTCCTCTGCTGTGTAGTCGGCATCGTGTCCAGCACAAGCCACGCTGGCACAACTGACCAAAAGCTGCCACCAGTGCAGCCTTCGGCCTACACTTTGCTCCTCTCCTCCTCCTGCTGACCCTGGGCTCAAACAACGCCAGTTTCTGCCCGGACATGCTAGCTGCACAGAGATAAAAAAAACAGCCAATGTGTTAGTGGGGTTCAGCACCGCCAGCTGTTCCCCTGCTGTGTAGCTGGCAACGTGTCCTGCAAACGCCACGTAGGCACATGAACTGAAATTGAAGGGAGCCTGCCCCCCACCCCCCCAGGTGTTTCTATGTATAACAGCCACCTTGTACAGCAGTACTGCTGCATTTGTACAAGGTGGCTGACTTTTTCTCCTTGCACACGTGGAACTCAACAAGTACAAAATGTGTCTCATTACAGACCATTACAATGTCCCTGAGGTGTGACTTTCCTTTTTAATGACACGCAGCACCCCCATTGTTAGCGCTGCCCATCTCCTGACATCATTGGTTGGCTGGCTGTGCCTGTGCGTCCCCCCTGCCCGACACAACGCCCCCCGTTGTCTCATATATTTTGACTGCGAGGGTGTGATTGATGGGCACGAGCAGTGCATATGTTCCCCTGTTTTCACTCCCCTCCTTCCGCCTTCTTCTGACTGTGCGGCCTCATGGCCGCGGCATGCGATAAGGGATCAGCTGAGGCCGCCCAGTCTGAAGCAGGTGTAAGGACATGTGTGAGCGGCGAACATATTTACTGCACAAGGCCACGAATCCCAGCACCGCAGTGTGACTTTAGGAAAAGCCACTGTGGGTCTGGGATTTATGGCCATCGTTAACCGCACCGGCCAACATGAAATGAGGTCATGAGACGGCCTGCACTAACAGGGTATTGCCAAGGGATAACACAAGAGCGCAGTTTCCTGTACTGCAAATAACAACGGTAAGGAATCTGCGCACAGCACCTAGGTGTAAATTTGTACACCTGTGCTGCGTCACCTTAAAAAGACTAGTAGTCACGCCTCCACTACTGTTTGACAGTATAATGGGCTAAATAGTGTACGTGTTTAATTCAGCGTGTGCAAGGAGCAAAATTAAATAGAGCAACCTTTGACTTGTGCATCATTAATGCTGTTCAAGGTGTGGCTCTTGTACCTTGCAACACCTGAGGGGGGGGGTTACAGGTAACCTTTGAAATTGGTTCAACTAGGCTTTGGCCTACACTCTGCTCCTCTACTCCTCCTGCTGACCCTGGGCTCAAACACCGCTAGTTTTTGCCCGGAAATGCTAGCTGCACAGAGAAAAACACCAGCCAATGTGTTAGTGGGGTTCAGCACCGCCAGCTGTTCCCCCGCTGTGTAGCCGGCATCGTGTCCAGCACAAGCCACGCTGGCACAACCGACCAAAAGCTGCCACCAGTGCAGGCTTCGGCCTACACTTTGCTCCTCTCCTCCTCCTCCTGCTGACCCTGGGCTCAAACACCGCTAGTTTTTGCCCGGAACTGCTAGCTGCACAGAGAAAAACACCAGCCAATGTGTTAGTGGGGTTCAGCACCGCCAGCTGTTCCCCCGCTGTGTAGCCGGCATCGTGTCCAGCACAAGCCACGCTGGCACAACCGACCAAAAGCTGCCACCAGTGCAGGCTTCGGCCTACACTTTGCTCCTCTCCTCCTCCTCCTGCTGACCCTGGGCTCTAACACCGCTAGTTTTTGCCCGGACATGCAATCTGCACAGAGAAAAACACCAGTCAATGTGTCAGTGGGGTTCAGCAACGCCAGCTGTTCCCCTGCTGTGTAGCTTGCAATGTGACCTGCAAACGCCACGCAGGCACATGAACTGAAATTGAAGGGAGCCTGCCCCCCACCCACAGGTGTTTCTATGTATAACAGCCACCTTGTACAGCAGTACTGCTGCATTTGTACAAGGTGGCTGACTTTTTCTCCTTGCCCACGTGGAACTCAACACGTACAAAATGTGTCTCATTAGAGACCATTACAATGTCCCTGAGGTGTGACTTTCCTTTGTAATGACACGCAGCACCACCCTTGTTAGCGCTGCCCGTCTTTTGACATCATTGGTTAGCTGGCTGTGCCTGTGCATCTCCCCTGCTCGAAACAACGCCCCTCGGTGTCTTATTTTTTTGGACAGCGAGGGTGTGATTGATGGGCATGTGCAGTGCATATGTTTGCCTGTGTTCACTCATCTCCTTCCGCCTTCTTCAGACTGGGTGTCCTCATGGCCGCGGCAGGCGATAAGGGATCAGATGAGGCCGCCCAGTCTGAAGCAGGTGTAAGGACATGTGTGAGCGGCAAACATATTTAGTGCACCAGGGCACGAATCCCAGCACCGCAGTGTGATTTTTTAAAAACACACTGTGGGTCTGGGATTCATGTCCATCGCTAACCGCAACGGCCAACATGAAATGAGGTCATAAGACAGGAAGCGCTCACAGCGCATGGCCAAAGGATCACAAGAGCGCAGACTCCTGTACAGCAACTAACAACGCTCAGGAAGCTTCGCCCATGCAAAAAGGTGTTGTTTTCGACACCTGTGCTGCTTTTCTTTAAAAAGACAAGTCACGCCTCCACTACTGTTTAACAGTATAATGGGCTAAATAGTGTACGTGTTACATTCAGCTTGTGCAAGTAGACAAATTAATAGAGCAACCTTTTACTTGTGCAGCATTAATGCTGCAGAAGGAGTGGCTCTTGTACTTTGTAACACCTGAGGGGGGGTTAAAGGTAACCTTTGAAATTGGTTCAACTAGGCTTCGGCCTACACTCTGCTCCTCTCCTCCTCCTGCTGACCCTGGGCTCTAACAACGCTAGTTTTTGCCCGGAAATGCTAGCTGCACAGAGAAAAACACCAGCCAATGTGTTAGTGGGGTTCAGCACCGCCAGCTGTTCCCCCGCTGTGTAGCCGGCATCGTGTCCAGCACAAGCCACGCTGGCACAACCGACCAAAAGCTGCCACCAGTGCAGGCTTCGGCCTACACTTTGCTCCTCTCCTCCTCCTCCTGCTGACCCTGGGCTCTAACACCGCTAGTTTTTGCCCGGACATGCAATCTGCACAGAGAAAAACACCAGTCAATGTGTCAGTGGGGTTCAGCAACGCCAGCTGTTCCCCTGCTGTGTAGCTTGCAACGTGACCTGCAAACGCCACGCAGGCACATGAACTGAAATTGAAGGGAGCCTGCCCCCCACCCACAGGTGTTTCTATGTATAACAGCCACCTTGTACAGCAGTACTGCTGCATTTGTACAAGGTGGCTGACTTTTTCTCCTTGCCCACGTGGAACTCAACACGTACAAAATGTGTCTCATTAGAGACCATTACAATGTCCCTGAGGTGTGACTTTCCTTTGTAATGACACGCAGCACCACCCTTGTTAGCGCTGCCCGTCTTTTGACATCATTGGTTAGCTGGCTGCGCCTGTGCATCTCCCCTGCTCGAAACAACGCCCCTCGGTGTCTTATTTTTTTGGACAGCGAGGGTGTGATTGATGGGCATGTGCAGTGCATATGTTTGCCTGTGTTCACTCATCTCCTTCCGCCTTCTTCAGACTGGTTGTCCTCATGGCCGCGGCAGGCGATAAGGGATCAGATGAGGCCGCCCAGTCTGAAGCAGGTGTAAGGACATGTGTGAGCGGCAAACATATTTAGTGCACCAGGGCACGAATCCCAGCACCGCAGTGTGATTTTTTAAAAACACACTGTGGGTCTGGGATTCATGTCCATCGCTAACCGCAACGGCCAACATGAAATGAGGTCATAAGACAGGAAGCGCTCACAGCGCATGGCCAAAGGATCACAAGAGCGCAGACTCCTGTACAGCAACTAACAACGCTCAGGAAGCTGCGCCCATGCAAAAAGGTGTTGTTTTCGACACCTGTGCTGCTTTTCTTTAAAAAGACAAGTCACGCCTCCACTACTGATTAACAGTATAATGGGCTAAATAGTCTACGTGTTGCATTCAGCTTGTGCAAGTAGAAAAATTAATAGAGCAACCTTTTACTTGTGCAGCATTAATGCTGCAGAAGGAGTGGCTCTTGTACTTTGTAACACCTGAGGGGGGGTTAAAGGTAACCTTTGAAATTGGTTCAACTAGGCTTCGGCCTACACTCTGCTCCTCTCCTCCTCCTGCTGACCCTGGGCTCTAACAACGCTAGTTTTTGCCCGGAAATGCTAGCTGCACAGAGAAAAACACCAGCCAATGTGTTAGTGGGGTTCAGCACCGCCAGCTGTTCCCCCGCTGTGTAGCCGGCATCGTGTCCAGCACAAGCCACGCTGGCACAACCGACCAAAAGCTGCCACCAGTGCAGGCTTCGGCCTACACTTTGCTCCTCTCCTCCTCCTCCTGCTGACCCTGGGCTCAAACACCGCTAGTTTTTGCCCGGAAATGCTAGCTGCACAGAGAAAAACACCAGCCAATGTGTTAGTGGGGTTCAGCACCGCCAGCTGTTCCCCTGCTGTGCAGCTTGCAACGTGACCTGCAAACGCCACGCAGGCACATGAACTGAAATTGAAGGGAGCCTGGCCCCCACCCCCAGGTGTTTCTATGTATAACAGCCACCTTGTACAGCAGTACTGCTGCATTTGTACAAGGTGGCTGATGTTTTCTCCTTGCCCACGTGGAACTCAACACGTACAAAATGTGTCTCTTTGAGACCATTCCACTGTCCCTGAGGTGTGACTTTCCTTTCTAATGATACGCAGCACCCCCCTTGGTAGCGCTTCCCGTCTTCTGACATCATTGGTTGGCTACTTGCGCCTGTTCGTCCGCCCTGCCTGAATAAAATGCTCCTCGTTGTCTTAATTATTTTGACTGCGAGGGTGTGATTGATGGGCACGAGCAGTGCATATCTTCGCCTGTCTTAACTCATCTCCTTCCGCCTTCTTCAGACTGTGCAGCCTCATGGCCGCGGCATGCGAGAAGGGATCAGCAGAGGCCGCCCAGTCTGAAGCAGGTGTAAGGACGTGTGTGAGCGGCCAAAATATTTACTGCTCAAGGCCACGAATCCCAGCACCGCAGTGTGGCTTTATGAAAAGACACTGTGGGTCTGGGATTTATGGCCATCGTTAACCGCACCGGCCAACATGAAATGATGTCATAAGATGGGCAGCGCTAACAGGGCATTGCCAAGGGATAACACAAGAGCGCAGACTCCTGTACAGCAAATAACAACGCTCAGGAAGCTGCGCCAAGCACCAAGGCGTTATTTTGGACACCTGTGCTGCGTCTCATCAAAAAACCAAGTCACGCATCCACTACAGTTTGACTGTAGAATGGGGTAAATTGTGTATGTCTTTCATTCAGCGTGTGCAAGTAGACAAATTAATAGAGCAACCTTTCACTTGTGCAGCATTAATACTGCACAAGGTGTGTCTCTTGTACTTTGTAACACCTGAGGGGGGGGTTAAAGGTTTCCTTTGAAATTGGTTCAACTAGGCTTCGGCCTACACTCTGCTCCTCTCCTCCTCCTCCTGCTTCAACACGGGCTCTAACATCGCTAGTTTTTGCCCGCAAGTGCTAGCTGCACAGAGAAAAACACACGCCATTGTGTTAGTGGGGTTCAGCAACGCCAGCTGTTCCCCCAGTGTGTAGCCGGCAAAGTGTCCTGCAAACGCAACGCAGACACAAAGCTGCCTCCAGTGCAGGCTTCGGCCTACACTCATCTCCCCCTGCTTACCCTTTGCTCCAACACCGCTAGTTGGGGCTCTAGGAAGACAATCTTTAATAGGCAAGGCAACGCATCTGGGTTCCAGCACCGCCAGCTGGTTCTCGGCAGTGTTCTTGTCACAGGTACTCCCTCGTGCCAAGCCTGGTTTCAGCACCGTCAGCTGTTTCCGGGTTGTGTCAACTTCACTGAGACGCCTATGCTTGCCCCGTCGTGGTGCGGTCCAGTTAGCCAACTCCAGGGTGCCTCCAGTTTAGGAGCTTCCTATGTGGGCTGCGTGAACTGGTAGTCAAGGCTGGTTCTGTAGTGCCAGTAGGCCCAGCTCCCCCTGTAGGACTGTTGGGGTTCGGTAACTGCGGCTGCCTCACGGCCTAGCTGTTCTCTCCTCTCCTGTGGGCCTTGGGGTCCACCACCTGGTTCCAGCACCGTCAGCTGGTTCCGGGCCGAGCCTTTGGCTTAGGTGCCTCCTCCTGGGTATCCGAGTTCCGCCAACGCCAGGCGGTCCTTGGTAGTGCTTTTAAGCGCGGGCACCTACAGCTTAGTAACCGGGTTCCAGCACCGTCAGCTGGTCCTCGGTCGTGCCATTGGCTCTTGCACACTGGGGCAACGCATCCGGGTTCCAGCACCGCCAGCTGGTTCTCGGCAGTGTTCTTGTCACAGGTACTCCCTCGTGCCAAGCCTGGTTTCAGCACCGTCAGCTGTTTCCGGGTTGTGTCAAGCTCACTGAGACACCTATGCTTGCCTCGTCGTGGTGCGGTCGGGTTAGCCAACTCCAGGGTGCCTCCAGTTTAGGAGCTTCCTATGTGGGCTGCGTGAACTGGTAGTCAAGGCTGGTTCTGTAGTGCCAGTAGGCCCAGCTCCCCCTGTAGGACTGTTGGGGTTCGGTAACTGCGGCTGCCTCGCGGCCTAGCTGTTCTCTCCTCTCCTGTGGGCCTTGGGGTCCACCACCTGGTTCCAGCACCGTCAGCTGGTTCCGGGCCGAGCCTTTGGCTTAGGTGCCTCCTCCTGGGTATCCGAGTTCCGCCAACGCCAGGCGGTCCTTGGTAGTGCTTTTAAGCGCGGGCACCTACAGCTTAGTAACCGGGTTCCAGCACCGTCAGCTAGTCCTCGGTCGTGCCATTGGCTCTTGCACACTGGGGCAACGCATCCGGGTTCCAGCACCGCCAGCTGGTTCTCGGCAGTGTTTTTGTCACAGGTACTCCCTCGTGCCAAACCTGGTTTCAGCACCGTCAGCTGTTTCCGGGTTGTGTCAAGCTCACTGAGACACCTATGCTTGCCTCGTCGTGGTGCGGTCGGGTTAGCCAACTCCAGGGTGCCTCCAGTTTAGGAGCTTCCTATGTGGGCTGCGTGAACTGGTAGTCAAGGCTGGTTCTGTAGTGCCAGTAGGCCCAGCTCCCCCTGTAGGACTGTTGGGGTTCGGTAACTGCGGCTTCCTCGCGGCCTAGCTGTTCTCTCCTCTCCTGTGGGCCTTGGGGTCCACCACCTGGTTCCAGCACCGTCAGCTGGTTCCGGGCCGAGCCTTTGGCTTAGGTGCCTCCTCCTGGGTATCCGAGTTCCGCCAACGCCAGGCGGTCCTTGGTAGTGCTTTTAAGCGCGGGCACCTACAGCTTAGTAACCGGGTTCCAGCACCGTCAGCTGGTCCTCGGTCGTGCCATTGGCTCTTGCACACTGGGGCAACGCATCCGGGTTCCAGCACCGCCAGCTGGTTCTCGGCAGTGTTTTTGTCACAGGTACTCCCTCGTGCCAAACCTGGTTTCAGCACCGTCAGCTGTTTCCGGGTTGTGTCAAGCTCACTGAGACACCTATGCTTGCCTCGTCATGGTGCGGTCGGGTTAGCCAACTCCAGGGTGCCTCCAGTTTAGGAGCTTCCTATGTGGGCTGCGTGAACTGGTAGTCAAGGCTGGTTCTGTAGTGCCAGTAGGCCCAGCTCCCCCTGTAGGACTGTTGGGGTTCGGTAACTGCGGCTGCCTCGCGGCCTAGCTGTTCTCTCCTGTGGGCCTTGGGGTTCACCACCTGGTTCCAGCACCGTCAGCTGGTTCCGGGCCGAGCCTTTGGCTTAGGTGCCTCCTCCTGGGTATCCGAGTTCCACCAACGCCAGGCGGTCCTTGGTAGTGCTTTTAAGCGTCGGCACCTACAGCTTAGTAACCGGGTTCCAGCACCGTCAGCTGGTCCTCGGTCGTGCCATTGGCTCTTGCACACTGGGGCAACGCATCCGGGTTCCAGCACCGCCAGCTGGTTCTCGGCAGTGTTCTTGTCACAGGTACTCCCTCGTGCCAAGCCTGGTTTCAGCACCGTCAGCTGTTTCCGGGTTGTGTCAAGCTCACTGAGACACCTATGCTTGCCTCGTCGTGGTGCGGTCGGGTTAGCCAACTCCAGGGTGCCTCCAGTTTAGGAGCTTCCTATGTGGGCTGCGTGAACTGGTAGTCAAGGCTGGTTCTGTAGTGCCAGTAGGCCCAGCTCCCCCTGTAGGACTGTTGGGGTTCGGTAACTGCGGCTGCCTCGCGGCCTAGCTGTTCTCTCCTCTCCTGTGGGCCTTGGGGTTCACCACCTGGTTCCAGCACCGTCAGCTGGTTCCGGGCCGAGCCTTTGGCTTAGGTGCCTCCTCCTGGGTATCCGAGTTCCGCCAACGCCAGGCGGTCCTTGGTAGTGCTTTTAAGCGCGGGCACCTACAGCTTAGTAACTGGGTTCCAGCACCGTCAGCTGGTCCTCGGTCGTGCCATTGGCTCTTGCACACTGGGGCAACGCATCCGGGTTCCAGCACCGCCAGCTGGTTCTCGGCAGTGTTCTTGTCACAGGTACTCCCTCGTGCCAAGCCTGGTTTCAGCACCGTCAGCTGTTTCCGGGTTGTGTCAAGCTCACTGAGACACCTATGCTTGCCTCGTCGTGGTGCGGTCGGGTTAGCCAACTCCAGGGTGCCTCCAGTTTAGGAGCTTCCTATGTGGGCTGCGTGAACTGGTAGTCAAGGCTGGTTCTGTAGTGCCAGTAGGCCCAGCTCCCCCTGTAGGACTGTTGGGGTTCGGTAACTGCGGCTGCCTCGCGGCCTAGCTGTTCTCTCCTCTCCTGTGGGCCTTGGGGTCCACCACCTGGTTCCAGCACCGTCAGCTGGTTCCGGGCCGAGCCTTTGGCTTAGGTGCCTCCTCCTGGGTATCCGAGTTCCGCCAACGCCAGGCGGTCCTTGGTAGTGCTTTTAAGCGCGGGCACCTACAGCTTAGTAACCGGGTTCCAGCACCGTCAGCTGGTCCTCGGTCGTGCCATTGGCTCTTGCACACTGGGGCAACGCATCCGGGTTCCAGCACCGCCAGCTGGTTCTCGGCAGTGTTCTTGTCACAGGTACTCCCTCGTGCCAAGCCTGGTTTCAGCACCGTCAGCTGTTTCCGGGTTGTGTCAAGCTCACTGAGACACCTATGCTTGCCTCGTCGTGGTGCGGTCGGGTTAGCCAACTCCAGGGTGCCTCCAGTTTAGGAGCTTCCTATGTGGGCTGCGTGAACTGGTAGTCAAGGCTGGTTCTGTAGTGCCAGTAGGTCCAGCTCCCCCTGTAGGACTGTTGGGGTTCGGTAACTGCGGCTGCCTCGCGGCCTAGCTGTTCTCTCCTGTGGGCCTTGGGGTTCACCACCTGGTTCCAGCACCGTCAGCTGGTTCCGGGCCGAGCCTTTGGCTTAGGTGCCTCCTCCTGGGTATCCGAGTTCCGCCAACGCCAGGCGGTCCTTGGTAGTGCTTTTAAGCGCGGGCACCTACAGCTTAGTAACCGGGTTCCAGCACCGTCAGCTAGTCCTCGGTCGTGCCATTGGCTCTTGCACACTGGGGCAACGCATCCGGGTTCCAGCACCGCCAGCTGGTTCTCGGCAGTGTTTTTGTCACAGGTACTCCCTCGTGCCAAACCTGGTTTCAGCACCGTCAGCTGTTTCCGGGTTGTGTCAAGCTCACTGAGACACCTATGCTTGCCTCGTCGTGGTGCGGTCGGGTTAGCCAACTCCAGGGTGCCTCCAGTTTAGGAGCTTCCTATGTGGGCTGCGTGAACTGGTAGTCAAGGCTGGTTCTGTAGTGCCAGTAGGCCCAGCTCCCCCTGTAGGACTGTTGGGGTTCGGTAACTGCGGCTGCCTCGCGGCCTAGCTGTTCTCTCCTCTCCTGTGGGCCTTGGGGTCCACCACCTGGTTCCAGCACCGTCAGCTGGTTCCGGGCCGAGCCTTTGGCTTAGGTGCCTCCTCCTGGGTATCCGAGTTCCGCCAACGCCAGGCGGTCCTTGGTAGTGCTTTTAAGCGCGGGCACCTACAGCTTAGTAACCGGGTTCCAGCACCGTCAGCTGGTCCTCGGTCGTGCCATTGGCTCTTGCACACTGGGGCAACGCATCCGGGTTCCAGCACCGCCAGCTGGTTCTCGGCAGTGTTCTTGTCACAGGTACTCCCTCGTGCCAAGCCTGGTTTCAGCACCGTCAGCTGTTTCCGGGTTGTGTCAACTTCACTGAGACGCCTATGCTTGCCCCGTCGTGGTGCGGTCGAGTTAGCCAACTCCAGGGTGCCTCCAGTTTAGGAGCTTCCTATGTGGGCTGCGTGAACTGGTAGTCAAGGCTGGTTCTGTAGTGCCAGTAGGCCCAGCTCCCCCTGTAGGACTGTTGGGGTTCGGTAACTGCGGCTGCCTCGCGGCCTAGCTGTTCTCTCCTCTCCTGTGGGCCTTCGGGTCCACCACCTGGTTCCAGCACCGTCAGCTGGTTCTCGGCAGTGTCTTTTGCTCTTGTACCTTCTGCTCCCCATCCTGGTTCCAGTACCGTCAGCTGGTTCCGGGCAGAGCCTTTGGCTTAGGTGCCTTCTTCTGGGTATCCAAGTTCCACCAACGTCAGGTGGTCCTTGGTAGTGCATTCAGGCACGGGTACCTCCTGCTTAGTAACCGGGTTCCAGTAACGTCAGCTGGTCCTTGGTAGTTCCATTGGCTCTTGGACCTTCGGCTACCCATCCGGGTTCCAGTACCGTCAGCTGGTTCTCGGCAGTGTCTTTTGCTCTTGTACCTTCTGCTCCCCATCCTGCTTCCAGTAACGTCAGCTGGTTCCGGGCAGAGCCTTTGGCTTAGGTGCCTCCTTCTGGGTATCCGAGTTCCGCCAACGTCAGGCGGTCCTTGGTAGTGCTTTTTAGCACGGGTACCTCCTGCTTAGTAACCGGGTTCCAGTAACGTCAGCTGGTCCTCGGTAGTTCCATAGGCTCTTGAACCTTCGGGTAGCCATCCGAGTTCCAGTTCCATGAGCTGGTTCTTGGCATTTTCTCAGCCTTCTTGTACCTTCTGCTACATTTCCAAGTTGAAGACCCTAACGTCGACGACCCGGAAGACCACCCCGATGACGACGACCCGGAAGACCACCCCGATGACGACGACGACGACGGCGGAGACGACGACGGCGGAGACGACGACGGCGGAGACGACGACGGCGGAGACGACGACGGCTGAGACGACGACGGCGGAGATGACGACACTGGAGACGACGACCCTGGAGACGACAACATGGAAGACTGAGAAGCAGAAGAACAAGAGGCTGCAGAACAAAGAGCAGAAGAACATTAAGCATAAGACTTAATATCAGAGCAAAAGATATTATCTAAATTATATGCAGAAGAAGACTAAGCAGTGTATGGGGGTGAGTCCGTTCCTCCTCGTGGTGCCCCTGGATAAAGCCTGATGCTGCAGGCCAAACTGAACGCGGACAAATGTAACTTTTGTGACTGGCAGAACGGAAGGTGTAATCTTCCAACTTTTATAGATAACAACTACGGGAATGCCTGTCACAAATGAGAATATGATGAAGAAGTAGAATAGGAAGAATAATAACAGTGGAATAAAAAGAATATGTAGAATAGGAAGAATAATAATAGTTGAAGAAAATGAATATGAAGAATGTAATAAAAAAAAAAATATAGGTAGAAGATGAAGAAGAAGATGAATAAGGTGAAGAAGTTGATGACAAAGATGCTGATGATGATGAAGATGAAAGTGTGGGAAAAGGAAAAAAAAGAAGGGGAAGGTCGTGGAATAGTGAAACATCAATATCTGACAAAATAAAAAAAATTTACATAGTCAATATCTTTTTCAATCCGAACGTCTTTAAAAAAAAAAAAATCATGCTATTCTATTTGATTGGACTATTCCTCATTGCCTTTAATGTCTCCGCCACCTCCCCCATACATCCTACATTATTCTTAGTTGTTTTCCTTCATGTAGAATGAACCTACAAGGAAATAAAGGGTTTATTTTAATTCCGATATTTTGGTCCCATTGACTTGCATTGGGATCGGGTATCGGTATCGGCGATATCCGATATTTTTTGAATATCGGCCGATCCAAACCGATACCGATACTTTCCGATATCGGAAGGTATCGCTCAACACTACTAAGCAGTGTATGGGGGTGAGTCCGTTCCTCCTCGTGGTGCCCCTGGATAAAGCCTGATGCTGCAGGCCAAACTGAATGCGGACAAATGTAACTTTTGTGACAGGCAGAACGGAAGGTGTAATCTTCAAACTTTTATAGATAACAACTACGGGAATGCCTGTCACAAATGAGAATATGATGAAGAAGTAGAATAGGAAGAATAATAATAGTTGAATAAAATGAATATAAAGAATGTAATAAAAAAAAAAATAGGTAGAAGATGAAGAAGAAGATGAATAAGGTGAAGAAGAAGTTGATGTCAAAGATGCTGATGATGATGAAGATGAAAGTGTGGGAAAAGTAAAAAAAAAAGGTGAAGGGCGTGGAATAGTGAAACATCAATATCTGACAAAATAAAAAAAATCTTAACATAGTCAATATCTTTGTAACTCCGAACGTCTTAAAAAAAAATTAAAATTCTTGCTATTCTATTTGATTGGGCTAAACCTCTATGCCTTTAATGTCTCCGCCACCTCCCCAAATACATCCTGCATTATTCTTAGTTGTTTTCCTTCATGTAGAATGAACCTACAAGGAAAGAAAGGGTTTATTTTAATTCCGATATTTTTGTCCCATTGACTTGCATTGGGATCGGGTATCGGTACCGGCGATATCCGATATTTTTTGAATAACGGCCGATCCAATCCGATACCGATACTTTCCGATATCGGAAGGTATCGCTCAACACTTAATTGTGACTGCAAAAGGATTATGTGTTTAAGAATACATTGTGAAGTGATTGGTGATGGTGTCACTCTGGAGTTCATTTTACTGGTTAGCTGAATGTCTGATCAAATGGTAGATTATCATATGAGTGGCTTGGGCAGTTTCCCGGGGCTGGGTTCTGAGCCTACTGGGCGAACTTTGGCTGTCCAAAGTGTCAATATTATAATAATTTTATAAAAAGCTACTGGCATGGACTGACTTACCTTCATACCAGACCAGCATATGTTTAAGAGTATGTAGGAGCATACCCAAGTCCATAGGAAGGGTTATAGTATATGGATATGTCCAAATATATCTCTTTCCTCTCTTTTGAACTTGTTGGTAACTAGTGAATGGAAATACAGGTGGCATAAGCGCATGTCCTACCTCAAGGGGTCAGCTCCTGCTGAGAACTGAATTACACTGTGATGTTAAGAGACAATGCTCCTCTCTGATTTCTGACCTCTTGGACTAGTCCTTTCTGCCCTGCAGCTTGCTGTGTGTTGGCTTTGAACAAGGAGCAGGAAGTGTTGTTTCAGGAAGTGAAGAGGAGGAGCCTCGTGCCTGTGAGAGACAGGCAGGACTGTGTGTCCTAGCAAAGAGAAACTTATAAATGAACTAGCGTCTTGAAGGGAGAAGATAGTGCCCAGTTACCGCAGGATCGATCACCAGGACCGTGTCAGAAGGAAAGAGTTGCATTGCACAGCCAGGGTAGTTCTCCCAGAGCACCTGTAACCTGAAGGAAGAGAGCAACACAACTTGGCTCCACTACATCATGACCAAACAGCAGCTACCAGACTTCCTTCTAAGCCCTACAGAACTGTCAGTGTACACCGATATACACCAGTGTTCAAATGTGTTTGGGTATAGAGCAGGGTTTTCTAGCTAGGGAGCTGTAACAACAAATTCAAATAGAAAGTTAGAAGAAAGCAGTCTGTAGAAATTGTTTATACTATTTGTATTGAACTTTGCATTGCCTAGCTGGATCACAGCTTGTGTTACACACAACAGCTATGTCTCTTTGTTGCTGTTATCATTACAACTGTTAGTCTTATATTGCATATAATACTCTGTCTTTCAATAAAGCTGGTGTTTTGTTTCTGACTCCTCGTCTACTGTCTCGTAATTGAGTCCGGCCTGGCGGTGTCGTTCAGGCACCGCTATACTATCATGAGAGATGTGGTGGAGTATATTTAGTACAGCAGTGAGAAAAACTGACTGGGGAAGAAGAGGAAAAAGAAGGTAAGGAAATGATGAAGAGAGAGTAGATGTACAGGTAACAACAAGGAAAGAGTATAGTTGGAGAACAAAGAAGGGAAGTAATTAAGAAAACTGTGCAAGTCAGAAAGAATTTGGTTCCAGTGACTTCCTGAAAAGGATCTACAGGTGCTTCTCACAAAATTAGAATATCATCAAAAAGTTAATTGATTTCAGTTCTTCAAGAGAAAGGGTGAAACTCATATTTAATATAGAGTCATTACAAACAGAGTGATCTATTTCAAGTGTTTATTTCTGTTAATGTTGATGATTATGGCTTACAGCCAATGAAAACCCAAAAGTAATTATTTCAGTAAATAAGAATACTTTATAACATTAGCTTGAAAAATGATTTTAAAATATCAAACATTGGCCTACTGAAATGTATGTTCGGTAAAGGCACTCAATCCTTGGTCGGGACCCTTTTGCATCAATGACTGCATGAATGCGGCGTGGCGTGGAGGCAATCAGCCTGTAGCACTGCTTTGATGTTATGGAAGCCAAGGTTGCTTTGATAGCTAAATATCTATACAGAAAAGAAATACCACAATAATGAAAAAATAAAAAACTAAGAATACCAAAAACAATATATTGCCTAACAAAGTATTCAAAGACAAAAGACATAAAATTATACCACTTTATTAATAATTATAAAAACATGATTCCACAGAAAAATTATAATATGAAATACGCATATAATGGAAAGGGGGCACCACGGATCATGGGATACCACCAGGACCTGAGACATATGAGCATACACAAAAAGAGAAACAGACAAGGTCCTATACATACAAATCCCTGCACTACAAGTGCTAGATAAGGGACACACACATGTGTCCCTTATCTAGCACTTGTAGTGCAGGGATTTGTATGTCTATGTGGGCTTTATACTTTTGCTATTTTGCATTCACACTATCAGTGGTCTGTTTCCATTTGTAGTACCCAGGGGAGTGCCTAGGTAGCTTGGCCTATTTCTTTCATTCTATGAGCAATTTGGTTCTAGGTTATTACATTATGTGTATATGACTCGAGTCCTATGTGGGGTACGGCCGTATTAGGGGCTGTTGTGTATAGCATTTGTATGCTTTTTAAGTGTTTTTATATGTCTATGTGTTTGTTACCCTTGTTTGTATATATATTTCAATAAAGCTGTGTATATATTTTTTTGCCATATCCTTGTTGTGGTGATCCCCTTTCTTAGGACCTTGTCTGTTTCTCTTTTTGTGTATGCTTATAATATGAAATACACATACATACAGGAAACAGTTGATGTCACAAGCAGAATTTATTATTAAAAATTTAATAGCATACAATGCAATTAAAAAATAGAATATATGTAAATAAATGTGTAGCAGGGGACAAGGAATGTCAGACTGAGTAGTAAAAAATAATATGAGAATAAAAAATGAGGTAAATGTGGAGTAATGCAAAAGCTAAATTGATGACTATATCCAATTTCACATCACAAAGTGTATACAAAAGTAAAAAAATATATTAAGTAATAAGTGATATAAATGTATACAGAAGTGATAATGTGCACATGAAAATATAAATGAATCAATCAAAAATATATGTGAATCATAAATAAAGATTGATATCCAAATGAAATAGTCATAGTGGGGCATAAAAGAAAAAATAAAGCCCATGGGTATAAAATTCAAGTGAATAATATATGCACCACAGTAAATAAATAAAAAAATATAACACTAATGACATATTTTTATAATGTACATGTTCTGACCAAAATAAATGAACCAATTAATAAAGCCATATATCAGATATAAATTAATAAGGAAATATAATGGCTGTTATGCGAATATGTGATACTGTGATTAAACCAGCGAAAGTGCCACAAGTGAAATTAATACCAGTGTAAGTGAATAATACCAACCAGTCTGAGATTCCACTGTCCCCTGCACAAACCACTCCAACGCAAGTTTCGCTACCGCTTCTTCAGGGAGTGATGTGGCAGGGGTCCAGTGTGTGATACATGTGGGAGAGAACAGGTGAAAGCTATTAGAATCAGCAGGGTCATGCTATGTGATGCCGCTACTAACGAATGCAGCCACCATCACCGCGGACTGCAAGTCCGGAGTCACGTGACCGAGTGCGACCTAGGTCACTGGCAATCACACGGCATCCAGACGGCCAGCCCAGCAGCGAGGCAGGTGCATGCGCAGTGCGTAATGCGACGCTGCTGCAGCCATCTTATATAAGGGCAAAAGGCCAAATAAAATATACGGGGCAAAGGGCAAAATAATAAACACAGAAAAAATAAGGGGAAAATATGTGAAGGAAGTGTTACCCCGAAATTGAAAAAGAAAATAAATAAATAGAAGACAAATATAATACTTATTTGTACTATGAGATGGATAAGAAGCAAAAACATTAAAACACTAAAAAATACTCGGAGGACACCCGAGCGTGCTCAGGAAATCTCGAGTACCGAGTATACTCGCTCATCATTAATATATATATCTTTATATTTCATACAGAGCTAAATAGAAGAGTAGCCAGTAATTCATTTGTCGGCTTTTGCTAAATAAATAATAATCTTTATTTTTATATAGCGCTAACATATTCCGCAGCGCTTTACAGTTTTGCACACATTATCATCGCTGTCCCCGTTGGGGCTCACAATCTAAATTCCCTATCAGTATGTCTTTGGAATGTGGGAGGAAACCCACGCAAACACGGAGAGAACATACAAACTCTTTTGCAGATGTTGTCCTAAGGACTCCAGCACTGCAAGGCTGCTGTGCTATGCACTGAGCCACCCTGCTACCCCCCCCTGCATAAATCAATACAGAACCCAACAGAATATGTGACATGGTTTAGATTTTTATATATTCCTCACTAATAATGTTAGGTGTGTGTGTGTATGTGTGTAAAATGTTGGAGCTATAGGTGTTAAATCTAATATATAAAGCTGATTGTGTGTGTGTATGTGTGTGTGTGTGTGTGTGTATGTACCGTATTTTTCGGACTACAAGACGCACTTTTTCCCCCCCAAAAAAGGGGGGAAAATGGGGGGTGCATCTAATAGTCGCAATGCAGGCTTACCGTGGCGGCAGAGGTGCGGTGGCAGAGGTGCAGCGGCAGAGGTGCGGCAGCAGAGGTGTGGCGGCAGAGGAAGCGCAGTAAGCGGGGTCCCTTTCTCCGGTGAGGTGATGCAGCAGCCCGGTATGCAGCAGAGCCGAGTGAATCCTGCTGTTATCGGTGGTGGCGGCCATTTTCCTGAGGCAGCGCCTGCGCAGATGGAGCGCTCTGCTTCCCGGGGCTTCAGGAAAATGGCCGCCGCGATCTCCATCTGCACACGCGCGACCTCCCGCGGCCATTTTCCTGAAGCCCCGGGAAGCAGAGCGCTTCATCTGCACACGCGCGGCCTCAGGAAGATGGCCGCGCCCACCGATAACAACAGGATTCACCCGGCTCTGCTGCTTACCGGGCTGCTGCATCACCATACCGGGGAATGGGACCCCGCTTACTGCGCCTCCTCTGCCGCTGCACCTCTGCCACCGCACCTCTGCCACCGCACCTCTGCCACCGCACCTCTGCCGCCACGGTAAGCATGCATTGCCTGCACGGTAAGCCTGGGACCCCTCTCACTGCACCTCCTGATCCCAGCACCTCCTGATCCCAGCACCTCCTCATCCCAGCACCTCCTCATCCCAGCACCTCCTCATCCCAGCACCTCCTCATCCCAGCACCTCCTCATCCCAGCACCTTCTCATCCCAGCATCACCCCACCTCTGCCGACACCTTGCCTCCTGTGACCCTGCTCTGCCACCGCCAGCCCTCAGGTAAGATACTGTAAATTCGGACAATAAGACGGATCCCCATCTTATAAAAAATCTTTTTTTCTGCAATTTTCACCCCAAATTTGGGGTGTGTCTTATGGTCCGGTGCGTCTTATAGTCCGAAAAATACGGTATGTATGTCCGGAATTGGCATCTGCACCGTCGCAGCTACAGCCACAAAATTTTGCACAGTCACACGTCTGGACCCTGAGAACGTCATAGGCTATGTTGTGAGGTGAAATTTTAACCCCGCGCATTCCAATTCACCAAACAATTTTGTCCCTCTCTACATAATGGGGAAAAAAGTGAAAGGAAAAGTGTTGGATGCGTCGCAGCTACAGCCACAAAATTTTGCACAGTCACATGTCTGGACCCTGAGAGCATCATAGGCTATGTTGTGAAGTGAAATTTTAACCCCGTGCTTTCCAATTCACCAAACAATTTTGTCCCTATCTACATAATGGGGAAAAAGTGAAAGGAAAAGTGTTGGAGGCGTCGCAGCTACAGCCACAAAATTTTGCACAGTCACACGTCTGGACCCCGAGAGCATCATAGGCTATGTCGTGAGGTGAAATTTTAACCCCGCGCTTTCCAATTCACCAAACAATTTTGTCCCTATCTACATAATGGAGAAAAAGTGAAAGGAAAAGTGTTGGAGGCGTCGCAGCTACAGCCACAAAATTTTGCACAGTCACACGTCTGGACCCCGAGAGCGTCATAGGCTATGTTGTGAGGTGAAATTTTAACCCCGCGCTTTCCAATTCACCAAACAATTTTGCCCCTATCTACATAAGTGGGAAAAGTGAAAGGAAAAGTGTTGGAGGCAAATTGACAGCTGCCAGATGTGAACAAGCGGGACTTAAAGAATGAGAGCGATGGCGCCAAAGAGTATATACCGTACAGTTGCTAAGGTGGGGCCCCGACATGGGATACTCACCACACATGGGGATATGAACACACACACAAAATGTGCCACACACTACCACATGCTTGAACACATATTACACTCATCACACATTTCACCACACATACACCAACCTCGCTACATAAAAGTCGAAACACAAAAGTCGTCGCTCAAAACTCGCCACGCGCAAAACTCACCAGATGCAAAAACTAGGCTCACGCAAAACTCGCCACAAGTGCAAAACTCACCTCATGGAAAACACGCCACACGCAAAACTTGCACACGCGGAAAAATTGCCACATGCACAAAAGTTGCAACACATGCAAAAGTTGCCTCACACAAAACTTGCACATACTCAAAAGGCACCACACATAAAACTCGCCACACGCAAAACTTGGCATGCGCAAAACTTGCTGCACACAACTTGCTACACTAACCTGTCACATGCAACTTCGACACACAAAAAGTTGCTACATGCATGTCCCCACACAAAACTCATCTCACAAAAGTCGCTACATGCATGTCGCCACACACAACTCAACACACACAACTTGACAAACGAAACTCGCCCTAAAACACAGACAAGTCTGGTATTAGCCTTCAAAAATAAAAATCTGATTAATAAGCAGACAAACTACAAGAGCAACAAATGTACCATATAGGAAATACGGCAGCTGTCAGTCACATGACCTGTCTATTATGTGTATGTGTGAGCTAATATATACAGCCAGGGGGAGGGCTTCCTGTTGGCTGGGGATTTATCAGGCTGCCAATTTAGCTTACAAACACTGAGGTAAAAATACTGAGCAAATAACGTGTGAACGAGGTCTAATACAGGAGGAGATGACACACAGGTATATACTATATACAGGGGAGATGACACACAGATATATACTATATACAGGAGAGATGACACACAGGTATATACTATATACAGGAGGAGATGACATACAGGTATATGTTATATATAGAAGATAACATACAGGTATATACTATATACAGGAGGAGATTACACACAGATACTGTATATACTATATACAGGGGAGATGACACACAGGTATATACTATATACAGGAGGAGATGACATACAGGTATATACTATATATAGAAGGCGATGACATACAGGTATATACTATATATAGGAGATCATGACATACAGGTATATACTATATACAGGGGAGATGACACACAGCAGGTATATACTATATACAGGTGAGATGACATACAGGTATATACTATATACAGGAGATGACATACAGGCTTTATACTATATATAAGGGAGATGACAAACATGTATATACTGAGGTGAAAATGAGAGGTGTGAGGTGAAAATGAAAAGGTGTGAGTGCAAAATGAGAGGAGTGAGGGAAAATAGTGCAGTGATCGGAAAATGACAGATGTGAGGTCGAAATGACAAGTGTTAGGGGGGAATGAGAGGAGTGAGGGAGAAAATGAGAGGTGTGAGGGAGAAAATGAGAGATGTGAGGGGGAAAATGAAAGATGTGATTGGGACAATGAGAGGCGTGATGGGAAAATAAGAGAAGTGAGGTGCTATAACTAACCACAGATATTTACTATGCCCAGGCAACGCCGGGCTCTTCAGCTAGTTAAAGGATAAATTCACTGAAAAAACTGGCTCCCGCGCAATTCTCTCTGCCAGTGAGGGAAAGCCAGTGACTGAGGGCAGATATTAATAGCCCAGAGAGGGATCATGGTTACTGTTCCCCCTCTGGCTACAAAAGTCTGCCCCTAGCCACCCCAGAAAAGGTGCATCTGTAAGATGCCCCTATTCCAGCACTTAGCCTCTCTCTTCCCATTGCCTGTGGGGTAATAAGTAGAGATGAGCAGTGTTCAAGTCGAACTGTTCGCCTATCTCAAATTCGAGCTGTTTTGGGCGGAGTTTGAGTCATTCAACGAACCCGTACAATTTGCTTAAAATTCGGCTGTCAGAGTTTCTGTTCGATAACTGTTCGTTCAGCAAAAGCCTTGCTTGATTTGCATATTAAAACTGTTTATCATTGTTAATAGACTGTTTCAGTGTATAGTGGGCGGGGGATAGATCTGTGCTGAAATAAAGCCGATCTCCATTTTTTTTCCCCCGCATTTACAGTGGGGTGGTGCAGTCTCTTAGCCTATCAGCAGTGCGCACACACACAGCAAAGTGCATGTGATGCACACAAGCAAGGGCATGTGTCATTGGCTGTGCATGTCACATGTCCTTGCCCTATAAGAACCAGCCATTTGCCCCATCGCCACCGTTTCCTCACTGCTGCAGCTTAGTGTTAGATGGCCCTGCCTGTGTATCTCTATTTTCACTGCATCTAATCCAGTTATTAGTTTTGGGCCTAGGAGCAGTGTCTGCACGTCAGCAGTGTAGCCCTCCTGTGAAACAAACTATACCGCCTGTGTATCTCTATTTTCACTGCATCAAATCCAGTTAATAGTTTTGGGCCTAGGAGCAGTGCCTGCACGTCAGCAGAGTAGCCCGCCTGTGACACGGACTATACCGCCTGTGTATCTCAATTTTCATTGCATCTAATCCAGTATTAGATTAGGGCCTAGGAGCAATGTCTGCACGTCAGCAGAGTAGCCCGCCTGTGAAGCAAACTATACCGCTGGTGCATCTCTATTTTCACTGCATCTAATCCAGTTAATAGTTTAGGGCCTAGGAGCAGTGTCTGCATGTCAGCAGAGTAGCCCGCCTGTGACACAAACTATACCGCCTGTGTATCTCTATTTCTACTGCATCTAATCCAGTTATTAGTTTAGGGTCTAGGAGCAGTGTCTGCACGTCAGCAGAGTAGCCCGCCCGTGAAGCAAACTAGACTGCCTGTGTATATCTATTTTCACTGCATCTAATCCAGTTAATAGTTTATGGCCTAGGAGCAGTGTCTGCACGTCAGCAGAGTAGCCCACCTGTGAAGCAAGCTATACCGCCTGTGTATCTCTATTTTCACTGCATCTAACCCAGTTAATAGTTTAGGGCCTAGGAGCAGTGTCTGAACGTCAGCAAAGTAGCCCGCCTGTGAAACAAACTATACCGCCTGTGTATTTCTATTTTCACTGCATCAAATCCAGTTAATAGTTTAGGGCCTAGGAGCAGTGTCTGCACGTCAGCAGAGTATCCCGCCTGTGAAACAAACTATACCGCCTGTGTATCTCAATTTTTACTGCATCTAGTCCAGTTATTAGTTTTGGGCCAAGTACCACAGTTTGGCCACTCAGTTCTGCTCGTTTTTCATCCATCGGTTGTTGTGCCAACAACTACAGATACAGAGTTGCCAATTAGTTAAGCACTAAAATCAGTGGCAAAAGGCCTGCTGCTGGTGGAAAAGGGAATAAGCGTGTTGGAAAGGGAAAAAAAGGTTGTGTCCGTGGGGTAGGTGGTAAAGCAACAGTAACATCTGCAGAAGAAAGACCATCTTCCAGCCAAAGTAAGATGTCTACTTCTTTTCGTGGACAATCTGATATGATGCCTTTCTTACGACCATCGCTACAAGCATCGCCAAAAATTCCAGATGAGGCACAAAAACAGCAGGTGCTTGAATGGATATCAAGTGCTCGTTCAAGTGGGCTCTCCTCCATGTCAACTTCAACATCACAACTACTCCAGTCCTCAGAGTTGTCACCCCAATCGCACTTGCTTCCTCACAGCTCCCAAGTCTCCAGCTGCCAGTCTTGTAGAATGTAAGCTCTCACGAGCAGGGTCATCTTATTTCGCTTTAATTATTGTATTGTTAACGTTGTTACTTATGACTGTTGTGTTTGAAACTGTCAAACTGTAAAGCGCTACGGAATATGTTGGCACTATATAAATAAAGATTATTATTATTATTGGAATGAAAACTTGACTTTTCAGTCGGGGCTGGAAGATGTTGGCTCTGAGGACGACGGGTGTGAGAACACACAGGATGATGATGACGAGGTTGTAGACCCCACTTACTGTCAACTCCCAGTCCGCCTGTCCATGAGGTCAGCACAGGAGGTGGAGGAGGATGCTAGAGACGAGTCTGACGACGAGGTAACGGTGCACCTTTCTGGTCAGAGATGGAGTACTGGAAGAACATACACAACTGCATCCTCAACCCCAACTGTGCCTCAGACCAGAAGTCGTGATGGCTGTTCAGGTCGCACGAGCTCTAAGCCTTGCATAGCCTGGGCATTTTTTGACATCGCAAAGGATGACCCAACTCATGTTGTCTGTAAGATTTGTCAACAAAATCTCAGTAGAGGCCAAAAAATCACTAGCTTGAGTACTTCATGCATGAACCATCACATGGATAAAAGGCATAAGTTGCAGTGGGAAGCTCACTGTGCTACAATGCGGCCTACTGGGCTGGGTCAACCACCGTCTGCCCCATCAAGTGCATCCACATCCTCTTCACCCTCTGTGTCTGTGGGGACAGCAGTCACACATGGTTTTGGATGCAGACCTTCCACCTCTTTACCCGCAACAGCCAGTGTGATTGACAGGTCATCAGGACATTTGCTAATGGAAACACCTGCTGGTGTTGAGCGATCTCCAACATCGACACCACATTTTAATCAAGGCAAAATATTATCTATGCCTGCACCTTCCTCACAGACCAGCAGTTTGCCGTGGACACCCTACTCAACTGCGTCTAAGCACGGCAGCCAGCCCTCAGTCCCTCAGATGTGGACAAGTAAAAGACCATTTCCTCCTAGCCATGACAAAGCTAAGAGGTTGAATTTCTCCATCAGCAAGCTGTTGGCTACAGAAATGCTGCCTTTCCGCCTGGTGGACCCAGAGGATTTTCGAGACCTTTTGTCCGTTGCCAAGCCCCAGTACCAGATGCCCAGTCGCCACTACTTCTCAAAGTAAGCTGTGCCTGCGCTACACCAGCATGTCGCACACAACCTCACTGCTTCCTTGAGAAACTCTGTGTGTGACAGGGTGCATTTCACCACAGACACTTGGACGAGTAGACATGGACAGGGGCGTCACATGTCGGTGACTGGGCACTGGGTAACTACGGTGACATCAGGAGAAGGGGCTGCTGTCCAAGTATTGCCGTCGCCACGAGTTGCTCGTCCATCCTCTGTATCTAGAAGTTCCTCCACTGCTTCTGCCTCCTCAACCTCCTCTCGGTCCTCCACCTGCACCTAAAGCCTGTCTGGTAATGCCACACGTGTTGTAACTGCGCAGAAGGAATCCTGCACACCTCCTCACTATGCTGTCACCAGGGCTCAACGGCATCAGGCAGTGTTTACGTTGAAATGTCTGGGAAATGTAAGTCACACAGCAGAGGAGTTGTGGTCAGCTCTGGAGACCGAGTTCCATCAATGGTTGTTTCCACTCAACCTGCAGCCAGGGAAGGCTGTGTGTGACAATGCTGCAAACCTGGGTGCGGCCCTTCACCGGGGCAATCTCACACACGTGCCTTGTATGGCTCATGTTTTGAACCTGGTTGTCCAGCAATTTTTATCCCATTATTCCGGACTAGATGGGCTTCTGCAGAGTGCACGGTCGCTGTGTGCTCACTTCCGCCGTTCGCATCCCGCAGCTCGACGACTTGCATCTCTACAGAAGTCGTTGGGCCTGCCAGTTCACCAGCTGAAATGCGATGTGCCCACAGGGTGGAATTCAACTCTGCACATGTTGCAGCGACTGTGGCAGCACCGACGAGCCCTGGTGCCATACGTTATGATGTATAGCCTGGGCTAACGAGATCAAGAGGTGGGGCAAATCACGCTGCAGGAGTGGTCTCAGATCAGGGACCCATGCATTCTTCTGCACAGTTTTGAAATAGCAACGAAGATGTTTAGTGCTGATGATGCCATTATCATCATGACCATTCCGGTGATTTACATGCTGGAGCACAACTTACACAGTGTTCGGAGTCAGGTGGTGGAACAAGAAGAGGAGGAACAGGAGGAGTCTTATGTGGAAGGGATCATATCTCCAAGGTCAAGAAGGTTGGCAGCACCTAAGCGGCTGGCATTTCAGGCTGGGGGAGAGGGGTTACCGAGGGCGCATGGTAGCAGCCAAACTGTTGAGGAAGGTGCAGGAGGTGAGGAGGCGCTGGGCATGGAAGACTCATCAGATGAGGGAGACCTTGATCAAATTTCTGTTGTGCGAGGTTTGGGGGAGAGGGCAGACGAAGGAAGCATGATTCTCATCTCACCACCACCAAGACAACAAGGACTTGGTCCTCCTGGATGCGCAAGACACATGAGTGCCTTCTTGCTGCACTACCTGCAACATTACCCTCGGATTGTCAGAATCCGAAGTAATGCCGACTACTGGGTTGCCACACTCTTAGATCCCTGGTAGAAAAGCAAATTTGGCAAAATAATTCCTGCCATAGAATGGGATTCACGCATGCAGGAGTATCAGCAGAGACTGTTACAGAATCTAACATCTGCTTTTCCACAAAACACCAGTGGTGCACGTAGTCAATCTCTGAGTTCTAACTTGCCAACCGTGGGACTATCGAGTCATCACTCAAACTGTAACAGTAACATCGTATCTGGTGGTAACAGCAATTTTTTCCAATCGTTTCAAGATTTTTTTAGACCATCCTTTGCAAGGCCACAGGAGACAAGAAGTCTGACGCACAGCCAACGCCTAGAGAGGATGGTACAAGAGTATCTCCAAGTTAACATTGATGCCATGACTGTGGAACTGGACCCTTGCTCATTTTGGGCTTCCAATCTTGAAAAATGGCCTGAGCTCACCACTCATGCCTTGGAGATCTTGTCGTTCCCCGCAGCCAGGATTCTCTCTGAACATGTGTTTAGCGCTGCTGGTGGTGTGCTGACAGATAAGCACACGCGGCTGTCCAGTGACAATGTAGACAGACTAACGTTCATCAAGATGAACAAATCCTGGATCCGCAAGGACTTTTCTACCCCTGTGTCATCTTGGGGAGACTAAAAGCTTGATGATTTTTGAAAATCACCTCACCAACTGTTTTAAAAAACTCTAGCGAAATTGATGCCACTAAAGTGGTGTCTGTGGCCGAATTTTTGGAAAAAGTGGAGACTCTTTTATTTAGTCCCCTTGCTGAGTTTTACATGATGTTGCCATCATCAATTCCAGGTGGGTGGGGTCATCTGCAGAGTTGTTTCCTCATACTATGGCCTGGGATTCAGAGGTCTGCTCCAAAGCTTCAGTGTCTGCTAGTCAGCAGAGTAGCCCAGCCACCCACCGCCTGTTTACCTAAGTACTATTTTTAATGGCATGTAACCCAGGAAATCCTTTTGGGCCTAATAGAAAATGGTGCTACTCAGCAGCGTACTTCACCCAAGAAGCAAGCTACGCTGCCTGTTTACCTAAGTACTATTTTTTAATGGCATTGAGCCAAGAAAATCGTTTTGTACCAAATAGCATTTTGTGCTACTCAGCAGAGTACCCCACCCAACCTTCTTGACCTTGGAGATATGATCCCTTCTGCATACGATTCCTCCTGTTCCTAATCCTCCTCTTGTTCCACCCCCTGACTCCGAATACTGCGTAAGGTGTGCTCCAGCATGTAAATCACCGGAATGGTCATGCTGATAATGGCATCGTCAACACTAAACATCTTCGTTGCTATTTCAAAACTGTGCAGAAGAATGCATAGGTCCCTGATCTGAGACCACTACTGCAGCGTGATTTGCCCCACCTCTTGATCTCATTGGCCCAGGCTATACATCATAACTAGGGTTGAGTGAAACAGGTCGGCCATTTTCAGAAGTCGCCGACTTTTGGCAAAATCGGGTTTCATGAAACCCGACCCGACCCCTGTGTGGGGTCGGCCATGAAGTCGGCGATCTTCTGAATCTGGTATCGGAATTCCGATCCCGAGTTCCGATATGTTTGCAATATCGGAAATCGGTATCGGAATCCATATTTAAGTGTAAAATAAAGAATTAAAATAAAAAATATCGCTTTACTCACCCTCTGACGCGCCCTGGTACTAATCGGCAGCCTTTCTTCCTTCGAATCAGCGCTTGCAGGACCTTGCGGTGACTTCGCGGCTTGTGATTGGTCGCGCGACCGCCCATGTCACCGCTCGCGCGACTAATCACAAGCCGCGATGTCACCGCAAGGTCCTGGAAGCGCTGATTCTTAGAAAGGAAGGCTGCCGGAAAGAAGCAGGGCGCGTCCGAGGGTGAGTATATACCTAATAGGAATATACTCACCCTCGGACGCGCCCTGCTTCTTTCCGGCAGCCTTCCTTCCTTCGAATCAGTGCTTGCAGGACCTTGTGGTGACGTCGCGGCTTGTGATTGGTCGCGCGAGCGGTCACATGGGCGGTCGCGCGACCAATAACAAGCCGCAACGTCACCGCAAGGTCCTGCAAGCGCTGATTCTTAGGAAGGAAGGTTCCCGGTTAGTACCAGGGCGCGTCTGAGGGTGAGTATAGCGATATTTTTTATTTTAATTCTTTATTTTACACTTAAATATGGATCGCAGGGCCTGAAGGAGAGTTTCCGCTCCTTCAGACCCTGGGAACCATTGGAAACCCAATGCACTGCATTGGGTTTCGATTTTCGGCCGACCCCGACTTTTTTATAGGATCGGCTGATTTCACTCGACCCGACTTTTGAAAAAGTCGGGTTTCGTGAAACCCGACCCGATCCTATAAAAGTAAAAGTCGCTCAACCCTAATCATAACGTATTGCACCAGGGCTCGTCGGTGCTGCCACAGTCGCTGCAACATGTGCAGAGTTGAATTCCACCGTGTGGGCTCATCGCATTTCAGCTGGTGAACTGGCAGGCCTAACGACTTCTGTAGAGATGCAAGTCATCGAGCAGCAGGATGCGAATGGCGGAAGTGAGAACACAGCGACCGTGCCCTCTGCAGAAGCCCATCTAGTGCGGGATAGTGGGATAAAAATTGCTGGAAAACCAGGTTCAAAACGTGAGCCATACAAGGCATGTTTGTGACATTGCCCCGGCGAAGGGCCGCACCCAGGTTTGCAGCATTGTCGTACACAGCCTTCCCTGGCTGCAGGTTGAGTAGAGACAACCATTGATGGAACTCAGTCTCCAGAGCTGACCACAACTCCTCTGCTGTGTGACTCACATTTCCCAGACATTTCAATGTAAACACTGCCTGATGCCGTTGAGCCCTGGTGACAGCATAGTGAGGAGGTATGCAGGATTCCTTCTGCGCAGTTACAATGCGGGCGGCATTACCAGACAGGCTTTGGGTGCAGGTGGAGGACCGAGAGGAGGTTGAGGAGGCAGAAGCAGTGGAGGAACTTCTAGATACAGAGGATCGATGAGCAACTCGTGGGGACGGCAAGACTTGGACAGCAGCCCCTTCTCCTGTTGTCGCCGTAGTTACCCAGTGCCCAGTCACCGACATGTAACGCCCCTGTCCATGTCTACTCGTCCAAGTGTCTGTGGTGAAATGCACCCTGTTACACACAGAGTTTCTCAAGGAAGCGGTGATGTTGTGTGCGACATGCTGGTGTAGCGCAGGCACAGCTTTCTTTGAGAAGTAGTGGCGACTGGGCATCTGGTACTGGGACACTGCGACGGACATAAGGTCTCGAAAATCCTCTGTGTCCACCAGGCGGAAAGGCAGCATTTCTGTAGCCAGCAGCTTGCTTATTGAGAAATTCAACCTCTTAGCTTTGTCATAGCTAGGAGAAAATGATCTTTTACTTGTCCACATCTGAGGGACTGAGGGCTGGCTGCCGTGCTTAGACGGAATTGAGTAGGGTGTCCCCAGCAAACTGCTGGTCTGCGAGGAAGGTGCAGGTGGAGATGTTATGTTGCCTTGATCAAAATGTGGTGTTGATGTCGGAGAGCGCTCAACACCAGCAGGTGTTTCCACTTGCAAATGTCCTGACGACCTGTCAATCACACTGGCTGTTGCGGATAAAGAGGTGGAAAGTCTGCATCCAAAACCATGTGCGACTGCTGTACCCACAGTCACAGAGGATGAAGAGGACATGGATGCACTTGATGGGGCAGACAGGGGTTGACCCAGCCCACTAGGTCGCATTGTAGCACAGTGAGCTTCCCACTGCAACTTATGTCTCATATCCATGTGACGGTTCATGCATGAAGTACTAAAGCTAGTGATTTTTTGGCCTCTACTGAGATTTTGTTGACAAATCTTACAGACAACATGAGTTGGGTCATCCTTTGCGATGTCAAAAAATGCCCAGGCTATGCAAGGCTTAAAGCTCGTGCAACCTGAAGAGCCACCATGACTTCTGGTCTGAGGCACAGTTGGGGTTGAGGATGCAGTTGTTGACGTGCTTCCAGTACTTCGTCTCTGTCCAGTAAGGCACACCGTTGCCTCATTATCAGACACGTCACTAGCATCCTCTTCCACGTCCTCTGTTGACCTAATGGAATGGCAGACTAGGGGTTGACAGTAAGTGGGGTCTACAACCTCGTCATCATCATCCTGTGTGTTCTCACACCCGTCGTCCTCAGAGCCAACCTCTTCCTGCCCCAACCAAAAAGTCAAGTTTTCATTCCAATCAGGTATCTCAGTCTCATCATCATCTTCCTCATTGTCTCCACCAACAGGAGTTATAGTGTGGGAATGAGGGTCTACATTATGCTCAGAACCTTCCTCATCTGGGCCTGGATCCGGCTCACAAAGAATCTGGGCATCAGTGCAGATCATTTCCTCATCTGGATTCACTGTAGCTCTGGAGCAGACCTCTGATTCCCAGGCTATAGTATGCATAAACAGCTCTACAGACTCAACCATGTGTGTTACCCCATGCTCAGACGGGCAGCTGGAGACTTGGGAGCTATGAGGAAGCAAGTGCGATCGAGGTGACAACTCTGAGGACTGGAGTAGTTGTGATGTTGAAGTTGACATGGAGGAGAGCCTACTTGAATGAGCACTTGATATCCCTTCAAGCAGCTGCTGTTTTTGTGCCCTTCTGGAATTTTTGGCGATGCTTGTAGCGATGGTCGTAAGAAAGGCATCATATCAGATTGTCCACGAAAAGAAGTAGACATCTTACTTTGGCTGGAAGATGGTCTTTCTTCTGCAGATGTTACTGTTGCTTTACCACCTACCCCACGGACACAACCTTTTTTTCCCTTTCCAACACGCTTATTCCCTTTTCCACCAGCAGCAGGCCTTTTGCCACTGATTTTAGTGCTTAACTAATTGGCAACTCTGTATCTGTAGTTGTTGGCACAACAACCGATGGATGAAAAACGAGCAGAACTGAGTGGCCAAACTGTGGTACTAGGCCCAAAACTAATAACTGGATAGATGCAGTGAAAATTGAGATACACAGGCGGTATAGTTTGTTTCACAGGTGGGCTTCTCTGCTGACGTGCAGACACTGCTCCTAGGCCCCAAACTATTAACTGGATTAGATGCAGTGAAAATAGAGATGGACAGGTGGTATAGTTTGTTTCACAGGCAGGCTACTCTGCTGACGTGCAGACACTGCTCCTAGGCCCTAAACTATTAACTGGATTAGATGTAGTGAAAATTGACATACACAGGCAGTCTAGTTTGTTTCACAGGCGGGCTACTCTGCTGACATGCAGACACTGCTCCTAGGCCCCAAACTATTAACTGGATTAGATGCAGTGAAAATAGAGATGGACAGGTGGTATAGTTTGTTTCACAGGCAGGCTACTCTGCTGACGTGCAGACACTGCTCCTAGGCCCTAAACTATTAACTGGATTAGATGTAGTGAAAATTGACATACACAGGCAGTATAGTGTGTTTCACAGGCGGGCTACTCTGCTGACATGCAGATAATGCTATTAGCCCAAAAGGATTTCCCGATCTAGATTACACCAAATAAAAAAACTGTGTTATACAGTATATGTACCTGCGCTTAGCCTAACAGGGTGCTATAGTAAGCATAAACGGTGGGTGATTACCTGGAGAGTAGAGAGAGTAATGGGAAGTCCGTCTAGGGCGTGTGTGACACAACTGGGGTTACTCGTATGCAGGGACTAGAGTGGGAAATAGTACAAAGAAAGGTAATATGTCAAAATATGTAAATAAAAATAGTGGGCCACTAAAAATAAAATAGTAGTAATATTAAAAGCACAATCGAAAAAAATCTGAGCTCTGCAGTACTGTTAAATGCCTATATACAGTCATGGACAAAAATTTTGGGAATGAGACAAATATAAATTTTTCCAAAGTCTACTGCTTCATTTTTTCTAATGGCAATTTGCATATACTCCTGAATGTCAGAGTGATCAGCTTAACAGCAATTACTGTACTTGCAAAGTCAATATTTGCCCAGAAAATAAACTTTAACCCCCAAAACACATTTCAACATCATTGCAGTCCTGCCTTAAAAGGAGCAGCTAACATCGTTTTAGTGATTGATCCATTAACACAGGTGTGGGTGTTGATGAGGACAGGGCTGGCGATCAATCAGTCATGATTAAGTAAGAATGACATCACTGGACATTTTAAAAGGAGGCTGGTGCTTGGTATCATTGTTTCTCTTCAGTTAACCATGGTTATCACTAAAGAAACACGTGCAGCCATCATTGCTCTGCACAAAAATGGCCTAACAGAGAAGAGTATCGCAGCTACAAGGATTGCACCTCAGTCAACAATCTATCACATCATCAAGAACTTCAAGGAGAGAGCTTCCATTGTTGTCAAAATGGCTCCAGGGCGCCCAAGAAAGACCAGCAAGCGCCAGGACCGTATCTTAAAACTGTTTCAGTTGCGGGATCAGACTACCAGCAGTGCCGAGCTTGCTCAGGAATGGCAGCAGGCTGGTGTGAGTGCTTCTGCATGCACTGTGAGGCGGAGACTCTTTGAGCAAGGCCTGGTTTCAAGGAGGGCAGCAAAGAAGCCACTTCTCTCCAGAAAAATCATCAGGGACCGACTGATATTCTGCAAAAGGTACAGGGAGTGGACTGCTGAGGACTGGGGCAAAGTCATTTTCTCTGATGAATCCCCTTTTCGATTGTTTGGGACATCTGGAAAACAGCTTATTCGGAGAAGAAGAGGTGAGCGCTACCACCAGTCTTGTCTCATGCCAACTGTAAAGCATGCTGAAACCATTCATGTGTGGGGTTGCTTCTCAGCCAAGGGTATCGGCTCACTCACAGTCTTGCCTAAAAACACAGCCATGAATAAAGAATGGTACCAGAATGTCCTCCAAGAGCAACTTCTCCCAACCGTCCAAGAGCAGTTTGGCGCCCAACAATGCCTTTTCCAGCATGATGGAGCACCTTGCCATTAAGCAAAGGTGATAACTAAATGGCTTATGGATCAAAACATAGAGATTTTGGGTCGATGGCCTGGAAACTCCCCAGATCTTAATCCCATTGAGAACTTGTGGTCAATCATCAAGAGATGGGTGGACAAACAAAAACCAACAAATTGTGGCAAAATGCAAGCATTGATTATGCAAGAATGGACTGCTATCAGTCAGGATTTGGTCCAGAAGTTGATTGAGAGCAAGCCAGGGAGAATTGCAGAGGTCTTGAAGAAGAAGGGTCAACACTGCAAATATTGACTTGCTGCATTAACTCATTCTAACTATCAATATAACCTATTGGTACTCATAATATGATTGCAATTATATTTCTGTATGTGATATAAACATCAGACAAATACTAATAAAAACCAGAGGGCAGCAGATCATGTGAAAAATATAATTTTGGTGTCATTCTCAAAAATTTTGGCTATGACTGTATATGAAGCTATATAGCATAAGGGGGGCTGGTGAACTACCACCCCGGGCAGTGCACTACCTGACATAAATAGTATGTGTACATGCGTAACTCCAGTGAGTGCTTCAGGTGTATAACAAATGGAAGTCCAGTACCAGTCATGTGAGTTACCGCAGGGAGGAATCAGGTAGACGATTGCACTGCAGATGTCCGTAACTTGTTAGTATAAAAGCAGAGTAGAAACGTATTACTTAGCTTAGTTAAGCGTTGTCTTGAGCAGTCCTCAGGCAGCTTATGCAGGCGCCGTCCCGGCCGGTGACGAGCGCTCGCGCGGCCTGTGTGGAGTCCTGTGCGATGCTGTGCAGGACCTGCAGTGACGTTCGGGTCACGTGCTCATCAGTCACGTGGTGCCCTGGGTGATGCTACGGTGCGCTGTGGGAGCCAAAAACCAACGCATTTCGGAAAAGCTTCGGTTTCCTTCATCAGGGTTGGCTCCCTCTGCGTGTGCTGGCTTTTTATAGCGATGGTCTCCTTTCTCATAGGTTCAATTAAAAGCAAAGAGTTCCACCTCATTATTCAAGCCCCTTGGCTTTAATGTATCCAATTCGAAAATGTGTCTAGCTTCCTCCCGGGACATTTGCTTGATAAAGTCCCCATTACGCCAGTCCTGTTGCACTACTTTAATTCCCATGACTTTAATGCCCCGTATAGATCCTTCATGGTGAATGAGGAAATGCTTAGATAGTGGGTGTGCGTCATATTTGTTACGTATGTTCCTAAGATGTTCATTGATCCTAATATATAGGGGACGTTTAGTGCGCCCTACATACTGTTTCCCACAGGGGCATTCCAAAACATAGATAACTCCTTGTGTCCTACATGTTATGAAATCTGTAATGCGGATTTCTTTGCCTACCTTTGATATAACACATTTTTGCTTTGTTGGTTGTATTGATTTGCACATACTGCATTTCTTGCAAGGAAAAAAGCCCTGGATTGTTTGTTTGAAGGGGCCCTTTTCGTTGCCTGCGGATTTAGGGTTACGGACCGTAGGGGCAATGATGGCACCTAGATTGCGCGCTTTCCTAAAAACGAAGCGCGGATAATTTGGTAGGATATCTCCTATTACTTTATCATCCTTTAAAAGGCCCCAGTGTTTGTTTACAATTTTCCTCAGTATATGGACATTTGAATTGTACTGAGTGATGATTGGTATTGCGCACTGAGCTTGTAGGTCGCAGGGGGAACTATCTTATTCCTGCTCATATCCCTTATTCAGAAATTTTTGGATCAGTGCATCTGCTTCCTTATCGTAATCCGCACTATTTGTGCAGTTGCGGTTGGCACGTATGAGTTGACTGCGGGGAACATTAAGTAACCATCTGGGCAGGTGGCAACTACTCATGGAAATAAAGCTGTTAGAGTCTGTTGATTTAGTATATGTAGATGTCTGTAGTATGCCCTCACTGACTGTGATGTTAAGATCTAGAAATTGTACCCTTTCTTTGCTAGTGTGGGCAGTAAATAATAGATAAAATTAATTTTTATTTAAATCCGTTAAAAAATCTTTCAAATCCTCTTCCCTCCCTTCCCAAATAAAGAAAATATCGTCTATAAAGCGCAGCCATAGGGCCAGACCCGCGCGCAGCACACCTTCCGGGTAGATATGTGATTCTTCCCATCTTCCAATGTACAGGTTTGCGTAGCTGGGCGCGAATCTGGTCCCCATGGCTGTGCCCCATTGCTGGGTGTAGTAGTCCGTCTCGTTTTTAAAAAAAATTGTGAGTAAGAATAAACGTGGCACACTCTTTGATAAAATTCACTTTGTTTGTGATAAATTCTGGGACTTGTTTAAAAAGTGCCCCATTGCCTCTGTCCTTTTGTCGTGTTGTATTACCGTATATAGCGATGCAATATCTGGAGTCCCCAGAATGTAGTGGTTTTGCCATTGGAGGTTCCCTAGTATTTGTAAGATGTGTTTCGTATCCTTCAGATAGGCAGGTAGAGAAGGGACTATATCTTGTAGGAAACAATCCACATAATGCGACAAATTGGATGTCAAATTTCCGATTCCCGAAATGATCGGGCAGCCTGGTGGATTTTTAATATCAAGAACCACAATGCCCCCTCCTTTGTCCACAAAGGAGGGGGCATTGTGGTTCTTGATCAATCACAATATCGGACAGAAATGCAACGCCTCCTAGGGGATGCAAGAACTTATATAAAACTAACTAGTGACCCCTCAGCTAAATTTACTGAGGACCTAAAACACCTATTAAACAAAGGCCTGGATGAAGGACATATCAACAAACAGGAATTTGAGTACATATACACACCGCACCCAAGGATGTCTGTTTTCTATTATCTTCCCAAGATCCATAAGGATATTAAAAATCCACCAGGCCGCCCGATCATTTCGGGAATCGGAAATTTGACATCCAATTTGTCGCATTATGTGGATTGTTTCCTACAAGATATAGTCCCTTCTCTACCTGCCTATCTGAAGGATACGAAACACATCTTACAAATACTAGGGAACCTCCAATGGCAAAACCACAACATTCTGGGGACTCTAGATATTGCATCACTATATACGGTAATACAAAGCGACAAAGGGACAGAGGCAATGGGACACTTTTTAAACAAGTCCCAGAATTTATCACAAAACAAAGTGAATTTTATAAAAGAGTGTGCCACTTTTATTCTTACTCACAATTTTTTTTAAAAACGAGACGGACTACTACACCCAGCAATGGGGCACAGCCATGGGGATCAGATTCGCGCCCAGCTACGCAAAAAATACCCAGAATTAAACTTCTGGAAGAGAATGCTAAAATCAAAGATAAAGATAATATAACAAAAGAAGTTCCCCCTTCCCGACTTACAAGCTCAGTGCGCAATACGAATCATCACTCAGTACAATTCAAATGTCCATATACTGAGGAAAATTGTAAACAAACACTGGGGCCTTTTAACCCCTTCACCCCAAAGCCTGTTTTCACCTAAGTGACAGGGCCAATTTTTACAATTCTGACCACTGTCACTTTATGAGGTCATAACTCTGAAACGCTTCAACGGATCCTGGTGATTCTGACATTGTTTTCTCGTGACATATTGTACTTCATGATAGTGGTTAAACTTCTTCGATATGACTTGCATTTATTTGTGAAAAAAACAAAAATTTGTCGGAAATTATGAAAATTTTGCAATTTTCAAACTCTTAGTTTATATGCCCTTAAATTAGAAAGTTATATCACATAATATAGTTAATAAACAACATTTCCCACATGTCTGCTTTACATCAGCACAATTTTGGAAACATAATTTTTTTTTGTTAGGGAGTTATAAGGATTAAAAGTTGACCAGCAATTTCTCATTTTTGCAACAAAATTTGCAAAACCATTTTTTTTACGGACCACCTCACACTTGAAGTGACTTTGAGGGGTCTATATGACAGAAAATGCCCAAAAGTGACACCATTCTAAAAACTGCACCCCTCAAGGTACTCAAAACCACATTCAAAAAGTTTATTAACCCTTCGGGTGCTTCACAGGAATTTTTTGAATGTTTAAAAAAATTGAACCTTTAACTTTTTTTTCACAAAATTTTTACTTCAGGTCCAATTTGTTTCATTTTACCAAGGGTAACAGGAGAAATTGGACCACAAAAGTCGTTGTACAATTTGTCCTGAGTACGCCGATACCCCATATGTGGGGGTAAACCACTGTTTGGGCACATGGCAGAGCTCGGAAGGGAAGGAGCGCCATTTGACTTTTCAATGCAAGATTTGCTGGAATTGAGATCGGAGCCCATGTCACGATTGGAGAGCCCCTGATGTGCCTAAACAGTGGAAACCCCCACAAGTGACACCATTTTGGAAAGTAGACCCCCTAAGGAACTAATCTAGATGTGTGGTGAGCACTTTGAACCTCCAAGTGCTTCACAGAAGTTTATAATGTAGAGCCGTAAAAAAAAAATTCATATTAATTTTCACAAAAAATGATCTCTTTGCCCCAAATTTTTTATTTTCCCAAGGATAAATTGGACCCCAAAAGTTGTTGTGCAATTTGTCCTGAGTACGCTGATACTTCATATATGGGGATAAACCACTGTTTGAGCGCATGGCAGAGCTCAGAAGGGAAGGAGTGCCATTTGACTTTTCAATGCAAAATTGGCTGGAATTGAGATCGGACGCCATGTCGCATTTGGAGAGCCCCTGACGTGCCTTAACAGTGGCAACCCCCACAAGTGACCCCATTTTGGAAAGAAGACCCCCTAAGGAACTTATCTAGATGTGTGGTGAGCACTTTTAACCCCCAATTGTTTCACTAAAGTTTAGAATGTAGCATTGTAAAAATTAAAAAATCATTTTTTCTTTCCACAAAATGATGTTTTAGCCCGCAATTTTTTTTCCCAAGGGTAACAGGAGAAATTGGACCATAAATGTTATTGTCCAATTTGTCCTGAGTATGCTGATACCCCATATGTGGGGGGGGAACCACCGTTTGAGTGCATGGCAGAGCTCGGAAGGGAAGGAGCGCCATTTGAAATGCAGACTTAGATGGATTGGTCTGCAGGCGTCATGTTGCATTTGCAGAGCCCCTGATGTACCTAAACAGCAGAAACCCACCACAAGTGACCCCATATTGGAAACTAGACCACCCTGAGAACGCTGATACCCCATATGTTGGGGGGAACCACTGTTTGGGCGCACAGGAGAACTCGGAAGGGAAGGAGCACTGTTTTACTTTTTCAAAGCAGAATTGGCTGGAATTGAGATCGGACGCCATGTCGCGTTTGGAGAGCCCCTGATGTGCCTGAACAGTGGAATCTCCCCAATTCTACCTGAAACCCTAACCCCAACCCTAACCCTAGCCCCAACCCCAACCCCAACCCTAACCCTAGCCCTAACCCTAGCCCTAACCCTAACCCTAATGGGAAAATGGAAATAAATACATTTTTTTCATTTTATTATTTTTCCCTAACTAAGGGGGTGATGAAGGGGGGTTTGATTTACTTTTATAGTGGGTTTTTTAGCGGATTTTTATGATTGGCAGCCGTCACACACTAAAAGACGCTTTTTATTGCAAAAAATATTTTTTGCATCACCACATTTTGAGAGCTATAATTTATCCATATTTTGGCCCACAGAGTCATGTGAGATCTTGTTTTTTGCGGAACGAGTTGACGTTTTTATTGTTACCATTCTCGGGCAGATGACATTTTTTGATCGCTTTTTATTCCGATTTTTGGGAGGCGGAATGAACAAAAACCAGCAATTCCTGAATTTCTTTTAGGGGGGGCGTTTATACCGTTCCACGTGTGGTAAAATTGATAAAGCAGCTTTATTCTTCAGGTCAGTACGATTACAGCGATACCTCATTTATGTAATTTTTTTTATATTTTGGCGCTTTTACACAATAAAAACTATTTTATATAAAAAAATTATTGTTTTTGCATCGCTTTATTCTGAGAGCTATAACTTTTTTATTTTTCTGCTGATGATGCTGTATGGCAGCATTTTTTTTTGCGGGACAAGATGATGTTTTTAGCGGTACCATGGTTATTTATATCCGTCGTTTTCATCGCGTGTTATTCCACTTTTTGTTCGCCTGTATGATAATAAAGCAATGTTTTTTGCCTTGTTTTTTATTTATTTTTTTTGCGGTGTTCACTGAAGGGGTTAACTAGTGGGATAGTTTTAAAGAGCGGGTCGTTACGGACGCGGCGATACCAAATATGTGTACTTTTATTGTTTTTTTTTAATTTACATAAATAAATGGATTTACTGGGAAATGTTTTTTTTTTTTTTATTTGGGGATTTTTTTTTATTTTTTTTATACATTCTATTTTTTTTTTTACTTTCTACCATTGTCCCAGGGTGGGACATCACTGTATTAGATCAGATCGTTGATCTGACAGTGTGCATAGCACTCTGTCAGATCAACGATCTGACAGGCAGTTTAGCTGGCTTTCCGGCGCCTGCTCTCAGCAACTCTCAGCAGGCGCCGGCTAGCCAGGTCATTTCATGGATCCGGGGACTCCTTCCGGGTCACCGGAGCAACGCGATCTCATTGCGTTGCTCCGGTGGGAGAGCGCAGGGAGCCCCCGTCCCTGCCTGATCCACCTCTATGCCGCTGTCACTACTGACAGCGGCATCAGAGGGGTTAAATGCCCGCGATTGGCGATAGCGCCGATCGTGGGCATTGCTGCGGTGTGTCAGCTGTCATATACAGCTGACACCCGCACCCGATCACCGCGCCGCTCAACGCGATACCGCGGTGATCGGTGCGCCGTACTAGTACTGCTGCTGGCACAAATGTAGTGCCGGCAGCGCAGTACTAGTATGGCGCATGGCGCGAAGGGGTTAAAGGATGATAAAGTAATAGGAGATATCCTACCAAATTATCCGCGCTTCGTTTTTAGGAAAGCGCGCAATCTAGGTGCCATCATTGCCCCTACGGTCCGTAACCCTAAATCCGCAGGCAACGAAAAGGGCCCCTTCAAACAAACAATCCAGGGCTTTTTTCCTTGCAAGAAATGCAGTATGTGCAAATCAATACAACCAACAAAGCAAAAATGTGTTATATCAAAGGTAGGCAAAGAAATCCGCATTACAGATTTCATAACATGTAGGACACAAGGAGTTATCTATGTTTTGGAATGCCCCTGTGGGAAACAGTATGTAGGGCGCACTAAACGTCCCCTATATATTAGGATCAATGAACATCTTAGGAACATACGTAACAAATATGACGCACACCCACTATCTAAGCATTTCCTCATTCACCATGAAGGATCTATACGGGGCATTAAAGTCATGGGAATTAAAGTAGTGCAACAGGACTGGCGTAATGGGGACTTTATCAAGCAAATGTCCCGGGAGGAAGCTAGACACATTTTCGAATTGGATACATTAAAGCCAAGGGGCCTGAATAATGAGGTGGAACTCTTTGCTTTTAATTGAACCTATGAGAAAGGAGACCATCGCTATAAAAAGCCAGCACACGCAGAGGGAGCCAACCCTGATGAAGGAAACCGAAGCTTTTCCGAAATGCGTTGGTTTTTGGCTCCCACAGCGCACCGTAGCATCACCCAGGGCACCACGTGACTCATGAGCACGTGACCCGAACGTCACTGCAGGTCCTGCACAGCATCGCACAGGACTCCACACAGGCCGCGCGAGCGCTCATCACCGGCCGGGACGGCGCCTGCATAAGCTGCCTGAGGACTGCTCAAGACAACGCTTAACTAAGCTAAGTAATACGTTTCTACTCTGCTTTTATACTAACAAGTTACGGACATCTGTAGTGCAATCGTCTACCTGATTCCTCCCTGCGGTAACTCACATGACAGGTACTGGACTTCCATTTGTTATACACCTGAAGCACTCACTGGAGTTACGCATGTACACATACTATTTATGTCAGGTAGTGCACTGCCCGGGGTGGTAGTTCACCAGCCCCCCCTTATGCTATATAGCTTTATATATATAGGCATTTAACAGTACTACAGAGCTCAGATTTTTTTCGATTGTGCTTTTAATATTACTACTATTTTATTTTTAGTGGCCCACTATTTTTATTTACATATTTTGACATATTACCTTTCTTTGTACTATTTCCCACTCTAGTCCCTGCATACGAGTAACCCCAGTTGTGTCACACACGCCCTAGACGGACTTCCCATTACTCTCTCTACTTACCAGGTAATCACCCACCGTTTATGCTTACTATAGCACCCTGTTAGGCTAAGCGCAGGTACATATACTGTATAACAGTTTTTTTTGCTTGTTACTTCCCTCTTTCTCCTCTGTGTGGTGAGGAGCAGTACCCGCAGCTAGCGGTATCCATCCCACTAGCGCCGCTAATATACTATTGTATTTTTAGATTACACCAAATGCTGTGACAAACACTTGCACAGCACTGGCACAGACCTGCCTGGCAAACAGTGCTATGAACTGCTGTAACCTACCCTGAAAAGGGCTGATATTAAAACTAGTCCCTACTCCTCCCCACCCTAAACCTATCTCTCCGACAATTCGCTCCAAAAAACACTCTTTGTCTGTATAGCGGCCACAGCAGCAGCGGTGCCATCTAACACTAAGCTGCAGCAGTGAGGAAATGGTGGCGACGGGGCAAATGGCTGGTTCTTATAGGGCAAGGACATGTGACATACACAGCCAATGACACATGCCCGTGCTTGTGTGCGCACTGCTGATAGGCTGAGAGACTTCACCGCCCCACTGTAAATGCGGGAAAGTAAAAAAAAAATGGAGATTGGCGTTACTTCAGCACAGATCTATCCCCCGCCCACTATACACTGAAACAGTCTATTAAAAATGATAAACAGTTTTAATTTGCAAATCAAGCGAGGCTTTTGCTGAACAAACAGTTATCGAACAGAAACTCGAACAGCCGAATTTTAAGCAAATTGTTCAGGTTCGTCGAACGACTCGAGCACCGCCCAAAACAGCTCGAATTTGAAATTGGTGAACAGTTGAACTCGAACATCGCTCATCTAGTATTACCACTAGGGTTGAGCGACTTTTGTTTTTATAGGATCGGGTCGGGTTTCACGAAACCCGACTTTTTCAAAAGTCGGGTCGAGTGAAATCGGCCGATCGTATAGAAAAGTCGGGGTCGGGTCGGCCGAAACACGAAACCCAATGCAGTGCATTGGGTTTCTAATGGTTCCCAGGGTCTGAAGGAGAGGAAACTCTCCTTCAGGCCCTGCGATCCATATTAATGTGTAAAATAAAGAAAAAAAAAAAAAATATTGCTATACTCACCCTCGGTCGCGCCCTGGTTGTAACCGGGAGCCTTCCTTCCTAAGAATGAGCGCCTGAAGGACCTTTCGATGACGTCACGGCTTGTGATCGGTCGCGTGAGCGGTCACATGGGCGTCACGCGACCAATCACAAGCCGCGACGTCATCGAAAGGTCCTTCAAGCGCTGATTCTTAGGAAGGAAGGCTGCGGGTTAGAACCAGGGCGCGTCCGAGGGTGAGTATATACCTATTAGGAATATACCTATTAGGAATATACTCACCCTTGGACGCGCCCTGGTTCTAACCCGCAGCCTTCCTTCTTAAGTATCAGCGCTTGAAGGACCATTCGATGACGTCACGGCTTGTGATTGGTCGCGTGACGCCCATGTGACCGCTCATACGACCAATCACAAGCCGCGACGTCATCGAAAGGTCCTTCAGGCGCTCATTCTTAGGAAGGAAGGCTCCCGGTTACAACCAGGGCGCGTCCGAGGGTGAGTATAGCAATATTTTTTATTTTTATTCTTTATTTTACACTTAAATCTGTATTCCGATACCGATTCCCGATATCTTAAACATATCAGGAATCGGTATCGGAATTCCGATACCAGATTCAGAAGATCACCGACCTCATGGCCGACCCCACACAGGGGTCGGGTCGGGTTTCATGAAACCCGACTTTGCCAAAAGTCGGCGACTTCTGAATCTGGCTGATCCGTTTCGCTCAACCCTAATTACCACTATTGTATCTATTCCATACACTTAGGCTACGTTATATCCTCTATGCATGGGATGCAATACGAGCTCTTAGTACTCGTTTCTGTGGGAAGAATATGTATTGGAACACAAAAAGATGACTACAAAAGGCAATGTCTGTTAATTTGTGAGCCTGCACATAAATATTGTTGTGTCAGCCCACAGTGCAAAAGAAATAATATGAAATATATCTGCATATATATTATTACGTGCAGTGGGAATATGCACTCTTCCAGGTATTTACATGTATTTACATTTCAGTCACAGCAATTTAGCTCCTGTTCATTCATTTTATCATGTTTGGAGGCATGAATCTACTTCATTTTATTTTGCAATTTGCAACGGAGTTGGTGCTGCTTTCATTTTGACAATAATCCATTCAGTGAGCCATGTTTTTTAATTATTATAGAATATAGTATATACGCACCTATACCGTTTGAAGAATTGAGGCTACAAGTAATCCTATTATAAAGCCTTCTTTGCTGCTAGCCCTGATACCTCATGCAACAACCTATTTTTTCACAGCCACACTCAGGTGGCAAAAAACATCAGTTTCATGCAATAACAAGAGATCAATGCAAGACACAAAAAATAACACCATTGTCTAGTCTACCCAGAATCTGACTGGGGTGCAAAAGTCATTGGAGATTCATGATTTGATCATTTTGATGAAAGTTAGGCTGTCTACACTTTCAAGGGATAGATAGATGCGCTTATCTGTTAGGACACCACCAGAAGTGCTGAAAACATGTTCTGAGAGAACGCTGGCTGCTGGGTATGAGAATACCTGTAAGGTATGACAGGCGAGCTCAGGCCTCTCTTACATTTTTGAAGACCAAAATGGATGAGTCCAAATTCCGACTGATGGCATTGATATGGAGCTCAAGATACTCCTCCACCATCCTCTCCAGTCATTCACAACATTCCAGACTTATACTCTGTTCTGCTGGTGTACGGGCTGGTCTAAAAAATGCGTGAAATGATTCACAGAAATTTCTTATTCCACTTACACTGCTGCTGCTACCATTTTTGGGTTGATGCCTTGATGTTCCCATAGTTGGGAGTCTAGAACTGTTCTGCATACTGTGTGCCTCACTGCTGTCTTGGGGAAAACCACTCTTAAGATTGTTTACAAGCATGTTTCGATACCCTAGCATGTGGACGTCCCTTTAAAAAGGAGAAAACATCTGGCTAAATTATTACTGTGTGTGTATCTAACAGAGTGTCAACCCAGTAGTCAGCACTTTTTCTAACCCTAAGAATATGGGCATCATGTTTAAGATAGTGCACCAAGAAGGCAGTCATGTGTGGGGCACTTCCATGAGGTCCAAGTATATGGAGTGTTGATGATGGTGTAACACTCAAGCTTGCTTCCTCCTTCCTCTCCCACTAACCACAGACAACATAGAGTGGACCATTATCTTCTTCATCTTCTGACTGTTGCGCGCACATCACCTCTTCCTTCTCATCCTCCTATATTTGTTCCTCTGCTCCTGCACCTTCATTTACAGTTTGTCCGGTTCAATGAGCCCTCCACAATCACTGTAATCCACCCTCCCATGGCACCCACCTGTGTAACGACAGTCCGGAGCTTAGAGATATTGTTATCGCTTCCTCATGCTCCTCTGCTTCCACCTCTTCCTCTGAGACCACCTCCTCACGCAAAGTGTGCTGCTGGATGTAGATGACCGGAATGGTGATGCTGATGATGGCATCATCAGCGCTAACCATCTTAGTAGCTATTTTGAAACTGTTCAGAAGGGTACAGAGGTCCTTCATCTGTGCCCATATCGCAAGCATAATTTCCACCACGTGATTTGCAATTGGCAGAAGTGAGCACACAGCGACCGAGCTTTCTGCAGCAGCGCATCCAGGACAGGATAGCGGTGGAGATATTGCTGTACCACCAGGTTGTGGATGTTATCACACACGGCATTCCCTGTCTCCAGGTCAGTGGAAACAGCCATTACTCTATGTCGACCTGAATAGCTGTCCACAACTCTTGAGCTGTGTGACTGCGATCTTCAAGGCATATTAATTTAAACACTATAAATGAAGGGAGGAAAGGGAGCACTCAGCTGTGACTAATAAAAAGTATATTTTATTAATGATTCAATAGAACACATATGTAACCAATATACCCATCAACATTGTGCATGGTAAAACAACAGCAGGATTAAAACAGAAAAACCAGGGAATCCGTAATTGCAACTGCCTGAATATGCATAAATAGATATATTATGTAAAGTGCCAGTGCAGTAATGTTTGAAATGGCAAGAGAGCCCCTCAAAAAGAATATCAGGCGGAGTTAAATAAAAATAAGCCAAAGAGGGGCAAGACTTACCACAGGCAGAGAATGGGGAACCCTGGGCCAGATGTTGAAGATGTGTCAAATGCACCGCTTTATCAAGGGGAATGTGAATGTGAGGCAGACAGGACCTTTTATGGCCATGTGATCAAACATGTGATGCCTGGGGAGCCAATGAAGGTGGTTTGTGCGGCTCATGCGTCCCGCTCATCCCAGGTCCCGTCAGATACACCGGAGTATCATGCATTGCTGCGCACACATGGGGAGGGGGAAAAGTCCCCAGGTGAGCGAGAAAGGCTAAAAGGCTTGCTGATGTTCGCCGGAGACCAAGAGCGGCGACGCGCATGTCAACACTCACTGCATCACCAACTAAGTTAATTAGTAAGGCAAAAGGATGTGCCATTCAGGTGACAATTACAAGGGCGTACCCTAGTGAGACCCATTGAGTACGTGACCAAGAGATGGTATAAGTATAGACAGACTAAATCAGAAATAAAATTCATAAATATGATAAAACAAATAACTATACCATTAAGGATTAAAACATGTGATAGTAATGACATAAGGCAGTATCATAAGTACAGTAATTGCATTTGTGTCCAAAACTGGCATAGTAGACGAGCGAAGTAGATGGTCAGTTGAAAGACGGGTCAGTTAGTCAGACACAAGTTGAAGATAGAATAAGCTTAAGGTCCCGCTGCGAAGATTAAAAGATAACAATTGCAAAAGTTTACACAAAATAAAAAACAAGTGAAAAGCAAAAGAAAAGAAATAAAATAAAAAAACACAGACACGGGATATAAAGAGGTAGCAAGACAAGGAACGGACAGTGCTTGACATATACTGACAAGAAGAGATCCCATACTAGAATTGAATCATAAGAAGGATGAAAATGATAATGATTCATTTAAGCCCCTAGGGGTCATGGTATCTAACGTCACAATCCATTTGGCTTCTACTTGGGCCAAAATCTTATTGTAATCACCACCTCTAATCCACAGATGGATAACATCAATTCCTCTTACCTTAAAGGTGGAAGGTTCACTGTTGTTTTGTTGTCTAAAGTGGCGTGGAATTGTTTTGAGAAGGGAAAGATCGGTCACTGACTTGGCCGCACAAATGTCCCGCACATGTTCCCGCACGCGCATTCTTAATTCTCTAGACATAAGGCCTATGTAGATTTTAGAGCAGCCACATGTAGCGTAATAGATGACATTCGTACTGCGGCATGATATATCTGATATCAAATTATTTTTTGCCATCGGAAGAGCAGAACATGGTGCAGCGCAGGACATTTGTGCAGGCAAGACAGTGACCGCATGGTATAGAACCGGGTGTAGGGCCCCTAGAACCAAAACGATGATTAGGGATGGGAATATAATTACTGCTCACCAAGAGATCATTGAGGTTTTTGGACCTCCTGGCAGTCATTGATGGGCAATCACCAAGAGTACTTCCCAGGGAGGGCACGGAACTCACAATACACCAATGTTTATGAATTTAAACACTGCCTGACTGTGGTGAGCCCTGGCTGTACAGCACGAAGGTGGAGGGGATTCCATCTGAACTGTTGGAATGTGAGTCTCATAAAGGGAGATGTTGAGGGCACAGGTGGAGGCCCTAGAGGAGGTGAAGGAGCCTGAAGCAGTGGAGAAAGTGATAGATACAAAGGTACAGTACAGACAAAAAGTTGGGACACACCTTCTCATTTAAAGATTTTTCTGCATTTTCATGACTATGAAAATTGTAAATTCACACTTAAGGCATCAAAACTATGAATTAACACATGTGGAATTATATACTTAACAAAAAAGTATGAAACAGCTGAAATTATGTCTTATATTCTAGGTTCTTCAAAGTAGCCACCTTTTGCTTTGATGACTGCTTTGCACACTCTTGCCATTCTCTTGATGAGCTTCAAGAGGTAGTCACCGGGAATGGTTTTCACTTCACAGATGTGCCCTGTCAGGTTTAATAAGTGTTGAAAGATAGGAGACAAAAAAAGCGCAAATAGGGTCTTATCCCCAGGATTGTTCTTAATCAATTGTGAGAGAACTGCTCACCTGGTAGTACACAGTACAAGCGTGTAGTTGTCAGCTGCTGCAGATCCACAGGTCGGCGTTGCGACCTCTCAGAACCGTTATAATAAATGAAATGTGGATTACATCTGCGCTGCTGCGACAAATAATAGATCCAGATATACTGTTAGGGTGTTCGGGTGGTTTATTCAACGCGTTTCGAAGCTCAAAGGCTTCTTCTTCAGGAAGTTTCCACACAAAGATATAATAGATATATCTACATTTCATTTATTATAAAGGTTTAATAAGTGGGATTTCTTGCCTTAAAAATGATGTTGGGACTATCAGTGTTGAGCAGAAGTCTGGTGGATACACAGCTGATAGTCCTACTGAATAGACTGTTAGAATTTGTATAATGGCAAGAAAAAGCAGCTAAGTAAAGAAAAACAAGTGGTCATCATTACTTTAACCCCTTTACCCCCAAGGGTGGTTTGCACGTCAATGACCAGGCCAATTTTTACAATTCTGACCACTGTCCCTTTATGAGGTTATAACTCTGGAACGCTTTAACGGATCCTGGTGATTCTGATATTGTTTTCTCGTGACATATTGTACTTCATGATAGTGGTAAAATTTCTTTGATAGTACCTGCAGTTATTTGTGAAAAAAACAGAAATTTGGCGAAAATTTTGAAAATTTCGCAATTTTCAAACTTTGAATTTTTATGCAATTAAATCACAGAGATATGTCACACAAAATACTTAATAAGTAACATTTCCCACATGTCTCCTTTACATCAGCATAATTTTGGAACCAAATTTTTTTTTTGTTAGGGAGTTATGAGGGTTAAAAGTTGACCAGCAATTTCTCATTTTTACAACACCATTTTTTTTTTAGGGACCACATCTCATTTGAAGTCATTTTGAGGGGTCTACAGTGGGGAAAAAAAGTATTTAGTCAGTCAGCAATAGTGCAAGTTCCACCACTTAAAAAGATGAGAGGCGTCTGTAATTTACATCATAGGTAGACCTCAACTATGGGAGACAAACTGAGAAAAAAAAATCCAGAAAATCACACTGTCTGTTTTTTTTAACATTTTATTTGCATATTATGGTGGAAAATAAGTATTTGGTCAGAAACAAAATTTCATCTCAATACTTTGTAATATATCCTTTGTTGGCAATGACAGAGGTCAAACGTTTTCTGTAAATCTTCACAAGGTTGCCACACACTGTTGTTGGTATGTTGGCCCATTCCTCCATGCAGATCTCCTCTAGAGCAGTGATGTTTTTGGCTTTTCGCTTGGCAACACGGACTTTCAACTCCCTCCAAAGGTTTTCTATAGGGTTGATATCTGGAGACTGGCTAGGCCACTCCAGGACCTTGAAATGCTTCTTACGAAGCCACTCCTTCGTTGCCCTGGCGGGGTGCTTTGGATCATTGTCATGTTGAAAGACCCATCCACGTTTCATCTTCAATGCCCTTGCTGACGGAAGGAGGTTTACACTCAAAATCTCACGATACATGGCCCCATTCATTCTTTCATGTACCCGGATCAGTCGTCCTGGCCCCTTTGCAGAGAAACAGCCCCAAAGCATGATGTTTCCACCACCATGCTTTACAGTAGGTATGGTGTTTGATGGATGCAACTCAGTATTCTTTTTCCTCCAAACACGACAAGTTGTGTTTCTACCAAAAAGTTCCAGTTTGGTTTCATCAGACCATAGGACATTCTCCCAAAACTCCTCTGGATCATCCAAATGCTCTCTAGCAAACTTCAGACGGGCCCGGACATGTACTGGCTTAAGCAGTGGGACACGTCTGGCACTGCAGGATCTGAGTCCATGGTGGCGTAGTGTGTTACTTATGGTAGGCCTTGTTACATTGGTCCCAGCTCTCTGCAGTTCATTCACTAGGTCCCCCCGCGTGGTTCTGGGATTTTTGCTCACCGTTCTTGTGATCATTCTGACCCCACGGGGTGGGATTTTGCGTGGAGCCCCAGATCGAGGGAGATTATCAGTGGTCTTGTATGTCTTCCTTTTTCTAATTATTGCTCCCTGTTGTGAATTCTGTGGCTGAGTTCACTTCTGTGGTCACAAGTGGTATTGCAGTCTCTGGGCTTCCTCCCTCAGGTGTTTTGGTGAGCTCGTTGGCTGCCTTGCTATTTAGCTCCACCTGAGTCTGTCTTCCTTGCTCCTTGTCAATGTTCCAGTGTTGGATCTGAGCTACTGCATCTTTCCTTGGGCCTGCTGCTCTGTTAGATAAGTGCTTCTAGTTTGTTTCCTGTTTTTTCTGTCCAGCTTGCTATTAACTTTTGCTGGAAGCTCTGAGAAGCAAAGGGGTGCACCGCCGTGCTGTTAGTTCAGCACGGTGTGTCTTTTCGTCTGACCCTCCCAGACTCCTTTTCCATACATAATGTATTCCATAGGTCGTTGTTGAGGAGATACGTGGCACCTATGGTTCCATCTGTGGAGCCTCCTGCCCCTGTTTTGGTGGAGGGGGAATTGGAGTATATTGTGGAGAAGATTTTGGATTCTCGTGTCTCTAGACGGAAACTCCAGTATCTGGTCAAATGGAAGGGTTATGCTCAGGAAGATAATTCCTGGGTTTTTGCCTCTGATGTCCATGCCCCAGATCTTGTTCGTGCCTTTCATGTGGCTCATCCTGGTCGGCCTGGGGGTTCTGGTGAGGGTTCGGTGACCCCTCCTCAAGGGGGGGGTACTGTTGTGAATTCTGTGGCTGAGTTCACTTCTGTGGTCACAAGTGGTATTGCATTTAAGTAAATAGGGCAGCACACTGCAGCGCCAAAACATGCAAACTTGAAAACACAAAATTTGAACTGCATTACTGCACTGAAAATATGAAAATTGAGAGCTTTTAGCGCATAAAAATGGCCAATTTTATGTGTACCTCGTAGCCACGATAAGGCATCTCTCTTATACGAGGCCCTACGCTTGACCTACCTCTCTGAGAATAAACGTCTCCATCTGAATGGGTACATGTGAAACCTCTCCTTGGACTCAAATTCTCTCTCACTGTGGAGGGGTATTGGACCTATTATAATTAAAACACCTGAAGCTAGGAGGCGGGGAGTGCACGATCAGAAGGCTAGAGAATACATTTCAAAAAACCTGATCTGCACATCCAAACATAGACACAGTGTGAACAGGTGCTGAACCCAGAGTCGCCAACTCGTATATATTTAAGTAAATAGGGCAGCACACTGCAGCGCCAAAACATGCAAACTTGAAAACACAAAATTTGAACTGCATTACTGCACTGAAAATATGAAAAATGAGAGCTTTTAGCGCATAAAAATGGCCAATTTTATGTGTACCTCGTAGCCACGATAAGGCATCTCTCTTATACGAGGCCCTACGCTTGACCTACCTCTCTGAGAATAAACGTCTCCATCTGAATGGGTACATGTGAAACCTCTCCTTGGACTCAAATTCTCTCTCACTGTGGAGGGGTATTGGACCTATTATAATTAAAACACCTGAAGCTAGGAGGCGGGGAGTGCACGATCAGAAGGCTAGAGAATACATTTCAAAAAACCTGATCTGCACATCCAAACATAGACACAGTGTGAACAGGTGCTGAACCCAGAGTCGCCAACTCGTATATATTAAAGTAAATAGGGCAGCACACTGCAGCGCCAAAACATGCAAACTTGAAAACACAAAATTTGAACTGCATTACTGCACTGAAAATATGAAAAATTAGAGCTTTTAGCGCATAAAAATGGCCAATTTTATGTGTACCTCGTAGCCACGATAAGGCATCTCTCTTATACGAGGCCCTACGCTTGACCTACCTCTCTGAGAATAAACGTCTCCATCTGAATGGGTACATGTGAAACCTCTCCTTGGACTCAAATTCTCTCTCACTGTGGAGGGGTATTGGACCTATTATAATTAAAACACCTGAAGCTAGGAGGCGGGGAGTGCACGATCAGAAGGCTAGAGAATACATTTCAAAAAACCTGATCTGCACATCCAAACATAGACACAGTGTGAACAGGTGCTGAACCCAGAGTCGCCAACTCGTATATATTTAAGTAAATAGGGCAGCACACTGCAGCGCCAAAACATGCAAACTTGAAAACACAAAATTTGAACTGCATTACTGCACTGAAAATATGAAAAATGAGAGCTTTTAGCGCATAAAAATGGCCAATTTTATGTGTACCTCGTAGCCACGATAAGGCATCTCTCTTATACGAGGCCCTACGCTTGACCTACCTCTCTGAGAATAAACGTCTCCATCTGAATGGGTACATGTGAAACCTCTCCTTGGACTCAAATTCTCTCTCACTGTGGAGGGGTATTGGACCTATTATAATTAAAACACCTGAAGCTAGGAGGCGGGGAGTGCACGATCAGAAGGCTAGAGAATACATTTCAAAAAACCTGATCTGCACATCCAAACATAGACACAGTGTGAACAGGTGCTGAACCCAGAGTCGCCAACTCGTATATATTTAAGTAAATAGGGCAGCACACTGCAGCGCCAAAACATGCAAACTTGAAAACACAAAATTTGAACTGCATTACTGCACTGAAAATATGAAAAATGAGAGCTTTTAGCGCATAAAAATGGCCAATTTTATGTGTACCTCGTAGCCACGATAAGGCATCTCTCTTATACGAGGCCCTACGCTTGACCTACCTCTCTGAGAATAAACGTCTCCATCTGAATGGGTACATGTGAAACCTCTCCTTGGACTCAAATTCTCTCTCACTGTGGAGGGGTATTAGACCTATTATAATTAAAACACCTGAAGCTAGGAGGCGGGGAGTGCACGATCAGAAGGCTAGAGAATACATTTCAAAAAACCTGATCTGCACATCCAAACATAGACACAGTGTGAACAGGTGCTGAACCCAGAGTCGCCAACTCGTATATATTTAAGTAAATAGGGCAGCACACTGCAGCGCCAAAACATGCAAACTTGAAAACACAAAATTTGAACTGCATTACTGCACTGAAAATATGAAAAATGAGAGCTTTTAGCGCATAAAAATGGCCAATTTTATGTGTACCTCGTAGCCACGATAAGGCATCTCTCTTATACGAGGCCCTACGCTTGACCTACCTCTCTGAGAATAAACGTCTCCATCTGAATGGGTACATGTGAAACCTCTCCTTGGACTCAAATTCTCTCTCACTGTGGAGGGGTATTGGACCTATTATAATTAAAACACCTGAAGCTAGGAGGCGGGGAGTGCACGATCAGAAGGCTAGAGAATACATTTCAAAAAACCTGATCTGCACATCCAAACATAGACACAGTGTGAACAGGTGCTGAACCCAGAGTCGCCAACTCGTATATATTTAAGTAAATAGGGCAGCACACTGCAGCGCCAAAACATGCAAACTTGAAAACACAAAATTTGAACTGCATTACTGCACTGAAAATATGAAAAATGAGAGCTTTTAGCGCATAAAAATGGCCAATTTTATGTGTACCTCGTAGCCACGATAAGGCATCTCTCTTATACGAGGCCCTACGCTTGACCTACCTCTCTGAGAATAAACGTCTCCATCTGAATGGGTACATGTGAAACCTCTCCTTGGACTCAAATTCTCTCTCACTGTGGAGGGGTATTGGACGTATTATAATTAAAACACCTGAAGCTAGGAGGCGGGGAGTGCACGATCAGAAGGCTAGAGAATACATTTCAAAAAACCTGATCTGCACATCCAAACATAGACACAGTGTGAACAGGTGCTGAACCCAGAGTCGCCAACTCGTATATATTTAAGTAAATAGGGCAGCACACTGCAGCGCCAAAACATGCAAACTTGAAAACACAAAATTTGAACTGCATTACTGCACTGAAAATATGAAAAATGAGAGCTTTTAGCGCATAAAAATGGCCAATTTTATGTGTACCTCGTAGCCACGATAAGGCATCTCTCTTATACGAGGCCCTACGCTTGACCTACCTCTCTGAGAATAAACGTCTCCATCTGAATGGGTACATGTGAAACCTCTCCTTGGACTCAAATTCTCTCTCACTGTGGAGGGGTATTGGACCTATTATAATTAAAACACCTGAAGCTAGGAGGCGGGGAGTGCACGATCAGAAGGCTAGAGAATACATTTCAAAAAACCTGATCTGCACATCCAAACATAGACACAGTGTGAACAGGTGCTGAACCCAGAGTCGCCAACTCGTATATATTTAAGTAAATAGGGCAGCACACTGCAGCGCCAAAACATGCAAACTTGAAAACACAAAATTTGAACTGCATTACTGCACTGAAAATATGAAAAATGAGAGCTTTTAGCGCATAAAAATGGCCAATTTTATGTGTACCTCGTAGCCACGATAAGGCATCTCTCTTATACGAGGCCCTACGCTTGACCTACCTCTCTGAGAATAAACGTCTCCATTATAATAGGTCCAATACCCCTCCACAGTGAGAGAGAATTTGAGTCCAAGGAGAGGTTTCACATGTACCCATTCAGATGGAGACGTTTATTCTCAGAGAGGTAGGTCAAGCGTAGGGCCTCGTATAAGAGAGATGCCTTATCGTGGCTACGAGGTACACATAAAATTGGCCATTTTTATGCGCTAAAAGCTCTCATTTTTCATATTTTCAGTGCAGTAATGCAGTTCAAATTTTGTGTTTTCAAGTTTGCATGTTTTGGCGCTGCAGTGTGCTGCCCTATTTACTTAAATATATACGAGTTGGCGACTCTGGGTTCAGCACCTGTTCACACTGTGTCTATGTTTGGATGTGCAGATCAGGTTTTTTGAAATGTTTTGAAGTGGTATTGCAGTCTCTGGGCTTCCTCCCTCAGGTGTTTTGGTGAGCTCGTTGGCTGCCTTGCTATTTAGCTCCACCTGAGTCTGTCTTCCTTGCTCCTTGTCAATGTTCCAGTGTTGGATCTGAGCTACTGCATCTTTCCTTGGGCCTGCTGCTCTGCTAGATAAGTGCTTCTAGTTTGTTTTCTGTTTTTTCTGTCCAGCTTGCTATTAACTTTTGCTGGAAGCTCTGAGAAGCAAAGGGGTGCACCGCCGTGCTGTTAGTTCGGCACGGTGGGTCTTTTTGCCCCTTTGCGTGGTTTTCGTTTTAGGGTTTTTTGTAGACTGCATAGTTCTCTTTGCTATCCTCGCTCTGTCTAGAATATCGGGCCTCACTTTGCTGAATCTATTTCATTCCTACGTTTGTCTTTTCATCTTGCTAACAGTCATTATATGTGGGGGGCTGCCTATTCCTTTGGGGTATTTCTCTGAGGTAAGTCAGGCTTGTATTTCTATCTTCAGGCTAGTCAGCTCCTCAGGCAGTGCCGAGTTGCATAGGTAGTTGATAGGCGCAATCCACTGCTGCTTATAGTTGTGTGAGGATAGATCAGGTACTGCAGTCTACAGAGATTCCACGTCTCAGAACTCGTCCTATTGTTTTTGGTTATTGCCAGATCTCTGTATGTGCGCTGATTACTGCACGCTGTGTTGCCTGATTGCCAGCCATAACAGCTCCCACTGTTGATTTCTTCAGTCCAAGCTGGTTGGCTATTGCAGATTCAGTCTTCCCAGCCTGGTGCAGGGCTACAATTTTGTTTCAGGTGTCCTTTGACAGCTCTTTGGTCTTCACCATAGTGGAGTTTGGAGTCAGACTGTTTGAGGGTGTGCACAGGTGTCTTTTTATACTGATAACAAGTTTAAACAGGTGCCATTACTACAGGTAATGAGTGGAGGAAAGAGGAGACTCTTAAAGAAGAAGTTACAGGTCTGTGAGAGCCAGAAATCTTGATTGTTTGTTTCTGACCAAATACTTATTTTCCACCATAATATGCAAAAAAAATGATAAAAAAACAGACAATGTGATTTTCTGGATTTTTTTTTTCTCAGTTTGTCTCCCATAGTTGAGGTCTACCTATGATGTGAATTACAGACGCCTCTCATCTTTTTAAGTGGTGGAACTTGCACTATTGCTGACTGACTAAATACTTTTTTGCCCCACTGTATATGATAGAAAATACCCAAGTGTGACACCATTCTAAAAACTGCACCCCTCAAGGTGCTCAAAACCACATTCAAGAAGTTTATTAACCCTTCAGGTGTTTAATAGGAATTTTTGGAATGTTTAAATAAAAATGAACATTTAACTTTTTTACACAAAAAATTTACTTCAGCTCCAATTTGTTTTATTTTACCAAGGGTAACAGGAGAAAATGGACCCCAAAAGTTGTTGTCCAATTTGTCCTGAGTACGCTGATACCCCATATGTGGCAGTAAACCACTGTTTACTGGGAGAGCTCGGAAGGGAAGGAGCGCCGTTTGACTTTTCAATGCAAAATTGACAGGAATTGAGATGGGACGCCATGTTGCGTTTGGAGAGCCACTGATGTGCCTAAACATTGAAACCCCCCACAAGTGACACCATTTTGGAAAGTAGACCCCCTAAGGAACTTATCTGGATGTGTGGTGAGCACTTTGACCCACCAAGGGCTTCACAGAAGTTTATAATGCAGAGCCATAAAAATAAAACTAAATTTTTTTCCCACAAAAATTATTTTTTAGCCCCCAGTTTTGTATTTTTCCAAGGTTAGCAGGAGGAATTGGACCCTAAATGTTGTTGTCCAATTTGTCCTGAGTACGCTGATACCCGATATGTGGGGGGGAACCACCGTTTGGGCGCATGGGAGGGCTCGGAAGGGAAGGAGCATCATTTGGAATGCAGACTTAGATGGATTGGTCTGCAGGCGTCACATTGCGTTTGCAGAGCCCCTAATGTACCTAAACAGTAGAAACCCCCCACAAGTGACCCCATATGGGAAACTAGACCCCTCAATGAACTTATCTAGATTTGTTGTGAGAACGTTGAACCCCCAAGTGTTTCACTACAGTTTATAATGCAGAGCCGTGAAAATAAAAAATCTTTTTGTTTTCCCACAAAAATTATTTTTTAGCCCCCAGTTTTGTATTTTCCCAAGGGTAGCAGTAGAAATTGGACCACAAAAATTGTTGTCCTATTTGTCCTGAGTACGCTGATACCCCATATGTTGGGGTAAACCCCTGTTTGGGCACACGGGAGAGCTCGGAAGGGAAGGAGCACTGTTTTACTTTTTCAACGCAGAATTGGCTGGAATTGAGATCGGACGCCATGTCGTGTTTGGAGAGCCCCTGATGTGCCGAAACAGTGGAAACCCCCCAATTATAACTGAAACCCTAATCTAAACACACCCCTAACCCTAATTCCAACGGTAACCCTAACCACACCTCTAACCCTAACACACCCCTAACCCTAATCCCAACCCTATTCCCAACTGTAAATGTAATCTAAACCCTAACCCTAACTTTAGCCCCAACCCTAACTGTAGCCCCAACCCTAACCCTAGCCCTAACCCTAGCCCTAACCCTAGCCCTAACCCTAGCCCTAACCCTAACCCTAATCCTAGCCCTAACTCTAACCCTAACCCTAACCCTAGCCCTAACCCTAGCCCTAACCCTAGCCCTAATGGGAAAATGGAAATAAATACATTTTTTTTATTTTTACCTAACTAAGGGGGTGATGAAGGGGGGTTTGATTTACTTTTATAGCGAGTTTTTTAGCGGATTTTTATGATTGGTAGCCGTCACACACTGAAAGACGCTTTTTATTGCAAAAAATATTTTTTGCAATACCATATTTTGAGAGCTATAATTTTTCCATATTTTGGTCCACAGAGTCATGTGAGGTCTTGTTTTTTGCGGGACGAGTTGACGTTTTTATTGAAAACATTTTCGGGCACGTGACATTTTTTGATCGCTTTTTATTCCGATTTTTGTGAGGAAGAATGACCAAAAACCAGCTATTCATGAATTTCTATTGGGGGAGGCGTTTATACCGTTCCGCGTTTGGTAAAATTGATAAAGCAGTTTTATTCTTCGGGTCAGTACGATTACAGCGATACCTCATTTATATCATTTTTTATGTTTTGGCGCTTTTATATGATAAAAACTATTTTACAGAAAAAATAATTATTTTTGCATTGCTTTATTCTCAGGACTATAACTTTTTTATTTTTTTGCTGATGATGCTGGATGGCGGCTTGTTTTTTGTGGGACAAGATGACGTTTTCAGCGGTTCCATGGTTATTTATATCTGTCTTTTTGATCGCGTGTTATTCCACTTTTTGTTCGGCGGTATGATAATAAAGCGTTGTTTTTGCCTCGTTTTTTTTTTTTTTTTCTTACGGTGTTTACTGAAGGGGTTAACTAGTGGGACAGTTTTATAGGTCGGGTCGTTACGGATGCGGTGATACTAAATATGTGCACTTTTATTGTTTTTTTTTTTATTTAGATGAAGAAATGTATTTATGGGAATAATATTTTTTTTTTTTTTTTTTACACATTTGGAATTTTTTTTTTTTACTTTTTTACTTTGTCCCAGGGGGGGACATCACAGATCAGTGATCTGACAGTTTGCACAGCACTCTGTCAGATCACTGATCTGACTTGCAGCGCTGCAGGCTTCACAGTGCCTGCTCTGAGCAGGCTCTGTGAAGCCACCTCCCTCCCTGCAGGACCCGGATCCGCGGCCATCTTGGATCCGGGGCTCGAGCAGGCAGGGAGGGAGGTAAGACCCCCGCTGCAACGCGATCACATCACGTTGCTGCGGGGGGCTCAGGGAAGCCCGCAGGGAGCCCCCTCCCTGCGCGGTGCTTCCCTGTACCGCCGGCACATCGCGATCATGTTTGATCGCGGTGTGCCAGGGGTTATTGTGCCGGGGCGGTCCGTGACCGCTCCTGGCACATAGTGCCGGATGTCAGCTGCGATAAGCAGCTGACACCCGGCCGCGATCGGCGGCGCTCCCCCCGTGAGCGCTGCCGATCGCTATGACGTACTATCCCGTCCAGGGTCAGATAAGCCCAGGACACCTCGATGGGATAGTACGTCTAAGGTCACAGAGGGGTTAAGGAATGAAGGTCAGTCAGTCTGAAAAATTGGGAAGTGCAAAAACCATCAAGCGCTACAAAAAAAATGACTCACATGAGGGTCGCCCCAGGAAAGGAAGATCTCTGCTTCTGAGGATAAGTTTATCCGAGTCACCAGCCTCAGAATTCGCAGGTTAACAGCAGCTCAGATTAGAGACCTGGCCATTGCCACACAGAGTTCTATCAGCAGACACATCTCTACAACAACCGTTAAGAGGAGACTTTGTGCAGCAGGCCTTCATGGTAAAAAAGCTGCTAGGAAACCACTGCTAAGGACAGGCAACAAACAGAAGAGACTTGTCTGGGCTAAAGAACACAAGGAATGGACATTAGACCAGTGGAAATCTGTGCTTTGGTCTGATGAGTCCAAATTTGAGATCTTTGGTTCCAACCACCATGTCTTTGTGTGACACAGAAAAGGTGAACGGATGGACTCTACATGCCTGGTTCCCACCGTGAAGCATGGAGGAGGAAGTGTGATGGTGTGGGGGTGCTTTGCTGTTGACACTGTTGGGGATTTATTCAAAATTGAAGGCATGTTGAACCAGCATGGCTGCCACAACATCTTGCAGTGGCATGGTTTTCCATCTGGTTTGCGTTTAGTTGGACCATCATTTATTTTTCAACAGGACAATGACCCCAAACACACCTCCAGGCTATGTAAGGGCTATTTGACCAAGAAGGAGAGTGATGGAGTGCTACGCCAGACTTGAACCCAATCGAGATGGTTTGGGGTGAGCTCGACCGCAGAGTGAAGGCAAAAGAGCCAACAAGGGCTAAGCATCTCTGGGAATTCCTTCAAAATTGTTGGGAGACCATTTCCGGTGACTACCTCTTGAAGCTCATCAAGAGAATGCCATGGGTGTTCCAAGCAGTTATCAAAGCAAAAGGTGGCAACTTTGAAGAACCTAGAATATAAGACATATTTTCAGTTGTTTCACACTTTTTTGTTAAGTATAAAACTCCACATGTGTTAATTCATAGTTTTTATGCCTTCAATGTGAATGTACAATTTTCATAGTGATGAAAATACAGAAAAATCTTTAAATGAGAAGGTGTGTCCAAACTTTTGGTCTGTACTGTATGTCCCACAAGCCTTGGGGATTCCAAGACCTGTGGAACTGTCCCTTGACCGCTTGCCCCTATAGCCACCCGAGACACCCAGTGCCCAGTCAGGGAGATGTAACGCCCTGCCCATATCCTTGTCCACGCGTCAGTGGAATGCACCCTGTTATGAAAGGCAATTCAGTATCACAATGGACATGGAGGTCAGAGCACACACAGTGATCTGACAATAATCCAAAATAACAGAACGAGCTCTGAGACGTGGAAACTCTGCAGACCGCAATCCCTGATCCTCTCCAAACACAACTAGAGGCAGCCGTGGATTGCGCCTAACGCTCCCTATGCAACTCGGCACAGCCTGAGAAACTAACTAGCCTGAAGATAGAAAAATAAGCCTACCTTGCCTCAGAGAAATACCCCAAAGGAAATAGCAGCCCCCCACATATAATGACTGTGAGTAAGATGAATAGACAAACGTAGGGATGAAATAGATTCAGCAAAGTGAGGCCCGATATTCTAGACAGAACGAGGATAGGAAAGATAACTTTGCGGTCTACACAAAACCCTAAAGGAAACCACGCAAAGGGGGCAAAAAGACCCTCCGTACCGAACTAACGGCACGGAGGTACTCCCTTTGCGTCCCAGAGCTTCCAGCAAAACAAATAGACAAGCTGGACAGAAAAAATAGCAACAAATAGCAAAGAAGCACTTAGCTATGCAGAGCAGCAGGCCACAGGAATGATCCAGAGAAACACAAGTCCAACACTGGAACAATGACAGGAAGCATGGATCAAAGCATTAGGTGGGGTTAAGTAGAGAAGCACCTAACGACCTCACCAGATCACCTGAGGGAGGAAACTCAGAAGCAGCAGTACCAGTTTCCTCCACAAACGGAAGCTCCCAGAGAGAATCAGCCGAAGTACCACTTGTGACCACAGGAGGGAGCTCTGCCACAGAATTCACAACAGCACCCCGGCAGACATAGATTTTTTTCAGGGAGTGGGTGATGGTGTGTGCGACACGCTAATGTAGCACAGGCACAGTGTTTTTTAGAGAAGTAATGGCGACTGCGCAACTGGTACTGGGACTGCAACAGCCAAGTATTTTCGGAAACTGTCTGTATCTACCAGGAGGAAAGGCAGCATTTCTGTGGCCAACAGATTGGAGATGGTGGAGTTCAACCTTTTAGCTTTGGCTTGTGTATGAGGAAACATTCTTTTATGTGACCACAATTGTGGGACCGCTGGCTGCTGTGCTGAGAGAGGGTGGAGTATGGTAAACAGGACAAACTGATGGACTGTGAGCAAGGTGCAGGCATAGATGTTATGGTGGATTGAGAAAGATGTGATGTGCTCGGTGAAACAAGAACAGTAGGCATCTCTTCTTCTGAAGCAACTGATAGCCTCTCACTCATCCTGAATGTAGGGGGTAAACAAGTGGAGGTACTGCGGCTGGAGACCTGTGTGAGAACACTTTGCCAGGGTGATGTAGGAGGAAGAAGGAACAGATTCAGTTAATGGGATGGCTGGTGATTGGCGATAACCCCTAGTCTACATTTTAGCGCAATGTGATTGTCATGGCAAGTTTATTGCGCATGTGCTGGTTCATGCATGTAGTTTTCAAATTATTGCAATTTTTGCCTCTACTGAGTCTTTTTCTGCAAAGTTGTTGCAGATAGTGTGAGTTGGGCTAACCTTTGTGGTCTCAAAAAAAGGCCCAGAAGCCCAGGCTGGGCAACCATTGCAACCACTACAAACTGCAGAATTGCAACCAGTGCTGGCCGCAGCCACAGTTGTGGTTGAGGACCAGTGTTTGTCGTGGTTGCATCACTCCGTGTTTGTGCGGAAATGTATGATTCGTATTTTGTATGATACCTACAAAAAACCCTGCTGTAATTAAATAAGTTAAAAGCAAAAGTGCATCTAAATAACACAGGGTCTTCTTTTTTTTCTTTTTCTTTGTATTTGTATGATTCGTATTTTGTATGATTTGTATTTTGTATGATTTGTATTTTTCATTATCACTGTTTGTATTACCTTGTTAGTCTGGTTGGTATATTTTGGTGCACTACTACTTCCCTCTTCCCTGGATGGGGGAAGGGTACAGACTGAGGGTGGATTCAGGAGCTAAGGCAAGGTACGTGGCCTCGGCGTCTTCACCATCCGAAGTAATCCGGGGCATAGGACGAGCTAGGGCGCCCCGAGCATTAGGGACAGCGAAGGATCCCCTTGTCCCAGGACACCCAACAACAGAGTCGTGACAGCACCACTATCCTAGACAAAGTCAAAACAAAAGCATTAGTGTAAACGCGATCATTTACTGATTTGTGACTGACTTGACGATTTTGAGGAAAAATGCTTGGGAAACCAAACACAAATCCGAATGTGCTATGCTCGTTTCGAATTTGAAATCGGTGAACGTTTTCTGAACAAGTTCGCTCATCTCTAGCTGTAAACTCTGTTAACCGTACAAAAAAAAAACAATACAACCTCTTTCACCAATTTATTTTCCCAAAAAATCCCAAGCCAGTCTGCCATAGTCAAATGGATTTGCCATATTCCATGTTGATGTCCCACGACGAGTCCCATCCAAAATTACAGCATACGGAGGCCCGTTCAGAGAATGGGGCTTCATAGGTTGTCACACCAGCACACACAGCGTCGGATCTCGCAGCGCTCTACGATAGGTGGCAGTGTCTGTGACCAGCGATTATGTCAGTATGGTTACAGCTGGTCACAGATGCTGTTTCCCATGCTACAAATTAGAAAATAGCCGACAGCACATCAGATATGGGGATGCAAGTCCTACTTCCACTGGACCCAATGGAAAAAATACATACCAAGAAAAAGTGAAGGACAGCATCCAATCTGGGTGAAATGTCAATAAATTCTTTATTGTGCCAGATGCAATGTTTCAACCAAATAAGGTCTTTTTCAAGCATGAAAAAGATCTTAGTTGGTTGAAACATTGCATCTGGCACAATAAAGAATTTATTGACATTTCACCCGGATTGGATGCTGTCCTTCACTTTTTCTTAGCTGTTTCCCATGCTGTCACACAGCGTCTGTGACCTGCAGTAACCTTCCTGACATCACTTTGGTTGACTTTACAGCATATCACTTGGCAGTAGCTGCTACAGGATATCTAGCTTCCTTCTGTGAAATAGGCTTCATATGCTGCTGACGTTGGACCGGTGATCGTGGTGCAGTGAACAAAGAAAGACCTGTGCGGGACCTTTACTTTCTAATAAAAAGTGTTTTTTTTTTTTTTAAATAAAGGACTTGTGTGTGTTTATTTGTTTTTAAATAACTAATCTGCCAGTGAATCATATTAGTGCTGAGAGATGAGCAGGGGAAGCAGTGAATATTCATTTTATCCTCTGATTTCAGAAGTCAGTGGGCTGAGCATCGGGTCCCTGGGTCTTAGATAGTCCCTGTAACAAGATGCGGCCAAGCAATGCCAGTAGCCAACATGGCACGTATAATATGAAAATAAAGTGCACAACTATAGTAAATAAAGTAAAGGGGAGGTGCAAAAAAAGCCGGCAGTAAGTGACAATATTGACAAAAAAAAGAGGAAGAAAGTACTACCGTATAGCCTGCACACTACCCCACAAGTATAAGAAAAAATATATCAAACTTTATTTGGTACACCATGATAAAAATATAAAACATGAGTAAAATTACATAGGCACCCCACTCATGGACCCCCCAACATATGTAATATAAAATCAATAGGATGCCAACGGAGATATATAAATTACATAGATATACAATAAATCATTATAATGTACAAGACAATATATATATGTAAAAAATTCAAATGCACCTAAGACAGTAACAAGATTTAATGATAGCACGAGAACCCCTAAATACACCTAAGTATATACAAAGCAGGTATTATCCTGCAACCAAGAAATATCAACATGAAAATAACCCACTGGTCAAAATAAGTCAAATAAAGTAATAGCCTTCACATATAGAATATATAGGTGGCCAAAAGGCCAAAACCTGTGTATAGTAAATAAGGCTGGCCAAGGCAAGTATGGATAAATGCCAACTATGCCGTAAATCAAAGATAGATAGGGTTAGACAATGCTAAAATGCTGGAAAAAACTTGCCAGGGTTAAGAAGGAGAATACAACCCGAAGGGGGACAAGAAGATGGAACCCGGAGAGAGGTGCCGCTACAACGACCCAACACGTATCGCCGTAACCCGTATGGCTTCGTCAGGGGAAGCCAACATGGCTACTGCATTACTGTGCATGGCAGGCAAGCCACGCATATTGATTGGCTGTCTAACAGCAAAACATGCAGGACAGGGATGTGACTTTTTTGAGAGAGAATTTGTAGTTTTGATGACCAATATTCATTTTACCATGCAATGTACAGTACAGGAAGCCAGGTAAAAAATTCCAAGTGAGGTGAAACTACATAAAAATTATGCCAATGTATTTTGGGTCTTGTTTTACAGCGTTCGTTTTGCAGTAAAATTGATCTTGCAATATGATTCTCAAGGTCAGCATGATTACAGCTATACCAAGCTTAAACGAAAAAAGTTTTCATTACTTTAGTGGAGAAAAAAATATGAAATTTGAGAAAAAAAAAAAATTTTGAGACCTGTAATATTTTTAGTTTTATGTCAATGCAGGTGTTTGAGAGCTTCTTTTCTTTGTTTGAGGCCAGTCTCACACGTCCAGATAATTCCGGTACCGGAAAAATCGGTACCGGAATTATCCGTGTCTGTGTGTTCACGTAGCACATCAGTGTGCCGCACGTGTGCCGACTGGGTACCACACACACCGTGCAAGAGACAGTGCTATGGTTAAGCGCTGTCCCCTGCATCTGGTGCTGAAGCCGCCATTCATTTCTTCTCTCCAGCAGTGTTCGCTGGAGAGAAGGAATGAATAATCTATTTTTTAAATTTATTTTTGTTTTTAAAATAAAGTTGATGGTAATCTGCCCCCTCCCACCCCCTGTGCGCCTGCCCGCTGGCATTAAAATACTTACCCAGCTCCCTCAGTGCTTGCATCCTCTCAGCGTCGCAACTCTTCCTGTATGAGCGGTCACGTGGTGCCGCTTATTACAGTAATGAATATGCAGCTCCACCCCTATGGGAGGTGGAGCTGCATATTCATCACTGTAATGTGCGGCAACACGTGACCGCTTATACAGGACAAGCAGCGACGCTGAGAGGATGCAAGCGCCGAGGGAGCCGGGTAAGTATTTTAATGCCAGCGGGGGGGCGCACAGGAGATGGGAGGGGGCAGATTACCGGCAACTTTATTTTAAAAACAAAAATAAATTTAAAAAAATAGATTATTCATTCCTTCTTTCCTCCGAATGCTGCTGGAGAGAAGAAATGAATGGGGCTTCAGCACCACACGTGGGGGGACAGCGCTTACAGTAGCGCTGTCTCCTGCACGGCACACGAACTGCACACAGACAACATCTGTGTGCGGTACGTGTTTTACACGGACCCATTGACTTTAATGGGTCCGTGTAATAGGTGTGCTCCCAAGAACACCGACATGTCTCCGTGTTTTCCAAACGGACACACGGTCCGTGAAAACACGCTGACATGTGCAGAGACTAGTGTTGAGCGATACCTTCCGATATCGGAAAGTATCGGTATCGGATTGGATCGGCCGATATTCAAAAAATATCAGATATCGCCGATACCGATACCCGATCCCAATGCAAGTCAATGGGACCAAAATATCGGAATTAAAATAAACCCTTTCTTTCCTTGTAGGTTCATTCTACATGAAGGAAAACAACTAAGAATAATGCAGGATGTATTTGGGGAGGTGGCAGAGACATTAAAGTCATAGAGTTTTAGCCCAATCAAATAGAATAACATTTTTTTTTTTTAAAGACGTTCAGAGTGACAAAGATATTGACTATGTAACTTTTTTTATTTTGTCAGATATTGATGTTTCACTATTCCACGCCCTTCCTCTTTTTTTTTTACTTTTCCCACTCTTTCATCTTCTTCATCATCAGCATCTTTGACATCAACTTCTTCACCTTATTCATCTTCTTCTTCATCTTCTACCTATTTTTTTTTTTTTATTACATTCTTCATATTCATTTTATTCAACTATTATTATTCTTCCTATTCTACTTCTTCATCATATTCTCATTTGTGACAGGCATTCCCGTAGTTGTTATCTATAAAAGTTTGAAGATTACACCTTCCGTTCTGCCAGTCACAAAAGTTACATTTGTCCGCGTTCAGTTTGGCCTGCAGCATCAGGCTTTATCCAGGGGCACCACGAGGAGGAACGGACTCACCCCCATACACTGCTTAGTCTTCTTCTGCATATAATTTAGATAATATCTTTTGCTCTGATATTAAGTGTTATGCTTAATGTTCTTCTGCTCTTTGTTCTGCAGCCTCTTGTTCTTCTGCTTCTCGGTCTTCCATGTCGTCGTCTCCAGGGTCTTCGTCTCCAGGGTCGTCGTGTCCGCCGTCGTCGTCTCCACCGTCGTCGTCATCGGGGTGGTCTCCAGGGTCGTCGTCATCTCACTGGTTGTCGTCTCTGGTGTCGTCATCTTAGGGGTGGTCTTCCGGGTCGTCGACTTTAGGGTCTTCAACTTGGAAATGTAGCAGAAGGTACAAGAAGGCTGAGAAAATGCCAAGAACCAGCTGATGGAACTGGAACTCGGATGGCTACCCGAAGGTTCAAGAGCCTATGGAACTACCGAGGACCAGCTGACGTTACTGGAACCCGGTTACTAAGCAGGAGGTACCCGTGCTAAAAAGCACTACCAAGGACCGCCTGACGTTGGCGGAACTCGGATACCCAGAAGGAGGCACCTAAGCCAAAGGCTCTGCCCGGAACCAGCTGACGTTACTGGAACCAGGATGGGGAGCAGAAGGTACAAGAGCAAAACACACTGCCGAGAACCAGCTGATGGTGCTGGAACCAGGATGTGGACCAGAAGGTCCACAGGAGAGGAGAGAACAGCTAGGCCGCTAGGCAGCCGCAGTTACTGAACCCCAACAGTCCTACAGGGGGAGCTGGGCCTACTGGCATTACAGAACCAGCCTTGACTACCAATTCACGCAGCCCACATAGGAAGCTCCTAAACTGGAGGCACCCTGGAGTTGGCTAACTCGACCGCAACACGACGGGGCAACGCATAGGTGTCTCAGTGAGTTTGACAGTACCCGGAAACAGCTGACAATGCTGGAACCAGTCTGGGCACGAGGGAATACCCGTGTCAAAAACACTGCCGGGAACCAGCTGGCGGTGCTGGAACCCGGATGCGTTGCCCCAGTGTGCAAGAGCCAATGGCACGACTGAGGACCAGTTGACGGTGCTGGAACCCGGTTACTAAGCTGTAGGTGCCCGCGCTTAAAAGCACTACCAAGGACCGCCTGATGTTGGCAGAACTCCGATACCCAGGAGGAGGCACCTAAGCCAAAGGCTCGGCCCGGAACCAGCTGACGGTGCTGGAACCAGGTGGTGGACCAGAAGATCCACAGGAGAGGGGAGAACAGCTAGGCCGCGAGGCAGCCGCAGTTACCGAACCCCAACAGTCCTACAGGGGGAGCTTGGCCTACTGGCACTACAGAACCAGCCTTGACTACCAATTCACGCAGCCCACATAGGAAGCTCCTAAACTGGAGGCACCCTGGAGTTGGCTAACCCGACCGCAACATGACGGGGCAAGCATAGGCGTCTCAGTGACCTTGACACTACCCGGAACCAGCTGACGGTCCTGGAACCAGGATGCGTTGCCTATTAAAGATTGTCTTCCTACAGCCCCAACTAGCGGTGTTGGAGCAAAGGTTACGCAGGGGGAGCAGAGTGTAGGCCGAAGCCTGCACTGGAGACAGCTTTGTGTCTGCGTTGCGTTTGCAGGACACTTTGCCGGCTACACAGTGGGGGAACAGCTGGCATTGCTGAACCCCACTGACACAATGGCGGGTGTTTTTCTCTGTGCAGCTAGCACTTCCGGGCAAAAACTAGTGGTGTTAGAGCCCAGGGGCAGCAGGAGGAGGAGAGGAGCAGAGTGTAGGCCGAAGCCTAGTTGAACCAATTTCAAAGGAAACCTTTAACCCCCCCTCAGGTGTTACAAAGTACAAGAGCCACACCTTGTGCAGCATTAATGCTGCACAAGTCAAAGGTTGCTCTATTAATTTGTCTACTTGCACACGCTGAATGAAACACGTACACAATTTAGCCCATTCTACAGTCAAACTGTAGTGGAGGCGTGACTTGTCTTTTTAAGGAGACGCAGCACAGGTGTCCCAAATAACGCCTTGGTGCTTGGCGCAGCTTCCTGAGCGTTGTTATTTGCTGTACAGGAGTCTGCGCTCTTGTGTTATCCCTTGGCAATGCCCTGTTAGCGCTGCCCATCTTATGACCTCATTTCACGATGACCATGAATCCCAGACCCACAGTGCCTTTTCATAAAGTCACACTGTGGTGCTGGGATTCGTGGCCTTGAGCAGTAAATATTTTCGCCGCTCACACACGTCCTTACACCTGCTTCAGACTGGGCGGCCTCTGCTGATCCCTTCTCGCATGCCGCGGCCATGAGGCCGCACAGTCTGAAGAAGGCGGAAGGAGATGAGTGACGACAGGCGAACATATGCACAGCTCGTGCCCACAAACCACACCCTCGCTGACAAAATAAATAAGACACCGAGGGGCGTTGTTTCTAGCAGGGCGGACGCACAGGCGCAGCCAGCTAACCAATGATGTCAACAGACGGGCAGCGCTACCAAGGGTGGTGCTGCGTATCATTAGAAATGAAAGTCACAACTCAGGGACAGTGGAATGGTCTCAATGAGACACATTTTGTACGTGTTGAGTTCCATGTGGGCAAGTAGAAAAAGTCAGCCACCTTGTACAAATGCAGCATTACTGCTGTACAAGGTGGCTGTTATACACAGAAACACCTGGGGGTGGGGGGCAGGCTCCCTTCAATTTCAGTTCATGTGCCTGCGTGGCGTTTGCAGGTCACGTTGCCGGCTACACAGCAGGGGAACAGCTGGCGGTGCTGAACCCCACTAACACATTGGCTGGTGTTTTTCTCTGTGCAGCTAGCACTTCCAGGCAAAAACTAGCGGTGTTAGAGCCCAGGGGCAGCAGGAGGAGGAGAGGAGCAGAGTGTAGGCCGAAGCCTGCACTGGTGGCAGCTTTTGGTCAGTTGTGCCAGCGTGGCTTGTGCTGGACACGATGCCGGCTACACAGCAGGGGAACAGCTGGCGGTGCTGAACCCCACTAACACATTGGCTGGTGATTTTCTCTGTGCAGCTAGCACTTCCAGGCAAAAACTAGCGGTGTTAGAGCCCAGGGGCAGCAGGAGGAGGAGAGGAGCAGAGTGTAGGCCGAAGCCTGCACTGGTGGCAGCTTTTGGTCAGTTGTGCCAGCGTGGCTTGTGCTGGACACGATGCCGGCTACACAGCAGGGGAACAGCTGGCGGTGCTGAACCCCACTAACACATTGGCTGGTGTTTTTCTCTGTGCAGCTAGCACTTCCAGGCAAAAACTAGCGGTGTTAGAGCCCAGGGGCAGCAGGAGGAGGAGAGGAGCAGAGTGTAGGCCGAAGCCTGCACTGGTGGCAGCTGTTGTTCTGTTGTGCCAGCGTGGCTTGTGCTGGACACGTTGCCGACTACACAGCAGGGGAACAGCTGGCTGTGCTGAACCCCACTGACACATCAGCTAGTGTTTTTTCTGTGTAGACAACACTTCCAGGTGGCAACTGACAGTGTTGAAACCCAGGGAATCAAAGAGGAGCAGAGTGTAGGCCGAAGCCTGCAGTGGAGCAAGTTGAAAGGGAACCTTTAACCCCCCCCCCCCCAGGCATTTGTTGCTGAAAGAGCCATCTTATACAGCAGTAATACTGCACATGGAAAATGGTGGCTCCTAAAATTATGCTCCTTGCAAACGCTGAAGTACACACTCATATAATGTGTCCCCTCACACCGTCAAACCATCACGGAAGTGGGACTTTCCTTTGTAATGTGACACAGCACAGCCGTCATTCCAACCCCCTTCTGTCACGGAGCCCGCGCTGTAATGTTATCCCTTGGCCATGCACAGTTAGCGGTGCCCGTCTTCTGACATCATTTAGGTGTCAGGCTGGCAGTGCCTGTGCGTCAAAGCTGCCCGAGATACAACCTCGCAGTGTCATCTAATGTAATCCCACTGCGGGCCAGGGATCCATGAGCATGCGCAGTGCATATCATCGCCTCTCACTCACCTCCTTCCTGCTTCTTCAGACTGTGCGGCGTCACGGCCGTGGCATGCTATTAGGGATCAGCTGACGGCGCACAGTCTGAAGAAGCATGAAGAAGGGGAGTGAGAGGCTAGTATATGCACTGCGCATGGCCATGGATACCAGGCCCACTGTGGGATCACATTAGACGACACTGCGAGGTGTCATTTCGGGCAGCGTGGACGCACAGGCGCAGCCAGGATGACAACAAATGATGTCAGAGGACGGGCAGCGCAAACTGTGCATGGCCAAGGGATAACATAACAGCGCAGGGTCCATGATGGAATCAAACAACGCTAAGGAGGCAGCGCACGGTGCCAAGGGGGTAGGAATGACGGCTGTGCTGCGTCACATTACAAAGGAAAGTCCCACCTCCGGGACGGTTGGACGGTGTGAGGGGACACATTACATGAGTGTGTAGTTCAGCGTTTCCAAGGAGCATAATTTCAAGAGCGACCTTTTCCTTGTGCAGTATTAGTGCTGCACAAGGTGGCTCTTTCAGTAACAAACGCCTAGGGGGGGGACAGGTCCCCTTACATTTTATTTGTGCCAGCGTGGCGGTCGCATGACACGTTGCCGGATACACAGCTGGGGATCAGCTGACGTTACTGAACCCCAATAACAGAGGAGCGACTGTTGACTGTGCAGACAGCACTTCCAGGCACCAACTGGCGGTGTTAGAGCCCAGGGACAGCAGGAGGAGCAGATTGGAGGTATTGCCGCACACACAGCTGGGGATCAGCTGACGTTACTGAACCCCAATAACAGAGGAGCGACTGTTGACTGTGCAGACAGCACTTCCAGGCACCAACTGGCGGTGTTAGAGCCCTTGGACAGCAGGAGGAGCAGAGGAACAGAGTGTAGGCTGAAGCCTGATTGGAGCAAGTTGAAAGGGAACCTTTAACCCCCCCCCCCAAGACGTTTGTAGCTGAAAGAGCCATCTTGTGCAGCACTAAGGATGCAAAATGAAAAGGTTGCTCTTTTAATTATGCTCCTTGCAAACACAGAAGTAAACACTAAAAATGTGTCACCTTATACCGTAAAACCGTCCCGGAGGTGGGAATTTCCTTCGTAATGGGACGCAGCACAGCTGTCATTCCTATCCCCTTGGTGCCGTGCGCTGCCTCCTCAGCGTTGTTTTAAGCTGTCACGGAGCCTGCGCTGGTCTGTTATCCCTTGGCCATGCCCAATTTGCGCTGCCTGTCTTCTGACATAATTTGGTGTCAGGCTGTCAGTGCCTGTGCGTCCACGCTGCTCCAGATCTCACCTCGCAGTGTCGTCTAATGTAATCCCACTGCGGGCCTTGGATTTATGGGCATGCACAGTGCATATCCTCGACTCTCACTCCCCTCCTTCCCTCTTCTTCAGACCGTGCGGCGTCACGGCCGTGGCATGCTATTAGGGATCAGCTGACGGCGCAGTCTAAAGCAGGCGGAGGGAGATGGGCGAGAGCCCGAGGTGAAGATATGCACTGCGCATGCCCATGGATCCCAGGCTCGCAGTGTGATTCAATCAGAAGACACTGCGAGGCGGGTTCTCGGGCAGCGTGGGCGCATAGGCGCAGCCATCCTGACACCAAATTATGTCAGAAGACAGGCAGCGCAAACTGGCCATGGCCAAGGGATAACAGAACAGCGCAGGCTCCGTGACAGCTTAAAACAACGCTGAGGAGGCAGCGCATGGCACCAAGGGGGTAGGAATGGCGGCTGTGCTGCGTCACATTATGAAGGAAAGCCCTAGCTCTGGGACGGTATAACGGTATCAGTGAACACATTTTATAAGTGTTAAGTTCTGCGTGTGCAAGGAGCTAAACTAAAAGAGCTACCTTTTCCTTGTGCACCATTACTGCTGCACAAGATGGCTCTTTCAGTAACAAATGCCGAGGGGGGGGGGGGACAGGTTCCCTTACATTTAGGTTGTTGTGCCAGCGTGACGGTCGCAGGACACATTGCCGGCTACACAGCTGGGGATCAGCTGACGTTACTGAAACCCAATAACACTGGGTCATATGTTTTGACTGTGCAGCCTGCACTTCTGAGCCGCAACTGGCGGTGTTGGAGCCCAGGAATAGCAGTTCAGGTGGTAGAAAGATGAACACATCAGGAGACCTGGATGACACCCAATTACTTAATCAGGCAGAGGAGTGGCAAATTCCTGCGAGATCCAGGCCTGGTTCATTTTCAGGAAAGTAAGCCGGTCAACGTTATCGGAGGATAGCCGCATGCGACGGTCTGTTAGTACACCACCTGCGGCACTAAAGACACGTTCCGATAAGACACTAGCCGCAGGGCAAGCCAGCACCTCCAATGCATACTGGCTTAGCTCTGGCCATGTATCCAGCTTAGAGACCCAAAACTTGAACGGGGAAGAGCCGTCTGGGAGTACACTAAGAGGGCAAGCCATGTAGTCTGTCACCATCTGACGGAACCGTTGCCTCCTGCTGACTGGAGCTGCCGGTGATGGTGTAGACATTTGGGGCGGGCACACAAAAGTTTTCCACAGTTGTGCCATACTGGGCTTGCCTTGGGCAGAGGCACTGCTTCTGCTCCCTCTTTGTGCAGAGCCTCCTCCTCCACTGCCTCGACGCACTGAGCTGCTTTGTAAAGCACTAGCAGCACTCCTCTCAGTTGGACTGGAGAAGATGATGGAATTCACCAGTGTGTCGTGGTACTCCCGCATTTTACGCTCCCGTGTCAACGCCGGGATTAGGTTTTGGACATTGTCACGGTAGCGAGGATCGAGGAGGGCGTACACCCAATAATTAGGCACGTTGAGAATGTGGTCGATGCGGCGGTCGTCTCTCAGGCACTGCAACATGAAATCAACCATGTGCTGCAGACTGCCAACTGGCCCAGAAACGCTGTCCCCTGCTTGAGACATGATCTCTGCCCGCTCTTCATCACCCCACCCTCGCTGTACACACTGACCACTGGACAATGGTGTAACTCCCTCCTCTGGACGTAGCTCTTCCTCATCCATTGACTCCTCCTCATCCTCCTCACAAAGTGGCCCCTGCGTACCCCTTTGTGAGGAACCACGTGGCGCTGACTGTCCAGAAGCTGATGGAAAAGGTAACTCCTCATCCTCCACCTCTTCCACATCATCCCTTATCCCTTGCAGGGTTTCTTGAAGCAAGCAGATAAGGGGGACAGTCATGCTGACTAGTGCATCATCTGCACTTGCCATCCGCGTGGAATAATCAAAAGGACGCAAAACCTGGCAGACGTCCTTCATAGTGGCCCACTCTGTGGTTGTGAAGTCTGATCGGCGCCGACTGCGACTTCTTTGCGCCTGATGCAGCTGGTACTCCATTACTGCTTGCTGCTGCTCACACAACCGCTCCAACATATGTAACGTGGAATTCCACCTGGTAGGTAGGTCACATATGATGCGATGTCCCGGAAGGGGAAACCGACGCTGCAGAGCAGCAATGCGGGATCTTGCCAAGCTGGAACGCCGCAAGTGAGCACACTCTAGGCGGGCCTTGTGCAGAAGTGCATCAAGATCCGGATAGTCCCTCAGAAAACTCTGCAGAACCAAATTGAGCACATTTGCCAGACATGGGATGTGAGTGAGGTTGCCAAGGGCTAAAGCTGCCACCAGATTTCGGCCATTGTCACACACTACCATGCCTGGCTGGAGATTCGCTGGCACAAACCACACATCGCTCTCCTGCTTTAGGGCATTCCAGAGCTCCTGCGCTGTGTGGCTTCGATTCCCCAAAGAAACTAATTTCAAGACGGCCTGCTGACGTTTGGCCACGGCTGTGCTCATGTCAGTCGTAACAGGTAAACGTTCACGGGTCCATGTGGACGTGGCTGTGACGGATCCTGCAGCGAGGAATCTGATGAACTGGTGTAAGAGGAGGAGTCAATGCGTACAGACTGGATTCCTGCAATCCTTGGAGTGGGCAGGACACGTCCTGCGCCACTCGCACGGTCTGTACCCGGCTCAACAACATTAACCCAATTGGCAGTGACGGAAAGGTATCTGTTATGGCTGGCAATCAGGCAACACAGCGTGCAGTAATCAGCGCACATACAGAGATCTGGCAATAACCAAAAACAATAGGACGAGCTCTGAGACGTGGAATCTCTGTAGACTGCAGTACCTGATCTATCCTCACACAACTATAAGCAGCAGTGGATTGCGCCTATCACTACCTATGCAACTCGGCACTGCCTGAGGAGCTGACTAGCCTGAAGATAGAAATACAAGCCTGACTTACCTCAGAGAAATACCCCAAAGGAATAGGCAGCCCCCCACATATAATGACTGTTAGCAAGATGAAAAGACAAACGTAGGAATGAAATAGATTCAGCAAAGTGAGGCCCGATATTCTAGACAGAGCGAGGATAGCAAAGAGAACTATGCAGTCCACAAAAAACCCTAAAACGAAAACCACGCAAAGGGGCAAAAAGACCCACCGTGCCGAACTAACAGCACGGCGGTGCACCCCTTTGCTTCTCAGAGCTTCCAGCAAAAGTTAATAGCAAGCTGGACAGAAAAAACAGAAAACAAACTAGAAGCACTTATCTAGCAGAGCAGCAGGCCCAAGGAAAGATGCAGTAGCTCAGATCCAACACTGGAACATTGACAAGGAGCAAGGAAGACAGACTCAGGTGGAGCTAAATAGCAAGGCAGCCAACGAGCTCACCAAAACACCTGAGGGAGGAAGCCCAGAGACTGCAATACCACTTGTGACCACAGAAGTGAACTCAGCCACAGAATTCACAACAGTACCCCCCCCTTGAGGAGGGGTCACCGAACCCTCACCAGAACCCCCAGGCCGACCAGGATGAGCCACATGAAAGGCACGAACAAGATCTGGAGCATGGACATCAGAGGCAAAAACCCAGGAATTATCTTCCTGAGCATAACCCTTCCATTTGACCAGATACTGGAGTTTCCGTCTAGAGACACGAGAATCCAAAATCTTCTCCACAATATACTCCAATTCCCCCTCCACCAAAACAGGGGCAGGAGGCTCCACAGATGGAACCATAGGTGCCACGTATCTCCTCAACAACAACCTATGGAATACATTATGTATGGAAAAGGAGTCTGGGAGGGTCAGACGAAAAGACACCGGATTGAGAATCTCAGAAATCCTATACGGACCAATAAAACGAGGTTTAAATTTAGGAGAGGAAACCTTCATAGGAATATGACGAGAAGATAACCAAACCAGATCCCCAACACGAAGTCGGGGTCCCACACGGCGTCTGCGATTAGCGAAAAGCTGAGCCTTCTCCTGGGACAAGGTCAAATTGTCCACTACCTGAGTCCAGATCTGCTGCAACCTGTCCACCACAGAATCCACACCAGGACAGTCCGAAGACTCAACCTGTCCTGAAGAGAAACGAGGATGGAACCCAGAATTGCAGAAAAATGGAGAGACCAAGGTAGCCGAGCTGGCCCGATTATTAAGGGCGAACTCAGCCAACGGCAAAAATGACACCCAATCATCCTGGTCAGCGGAAACAAAACATCTCAGATATGTTTCCAAGGTCTGATTGGTTCGTTCGGTCTGGCCATTAGTCTGAGGATGGAAGGCCGAGGAGAAAGATAGGTCAATGCCCATCCTACCACAAAAGGCTCGCCAGAACCTCGAGACAAACTGGGAACCTCTGTCAGAAACAATATGCTCAGGAATGCCATGTAAACGAACCACATGCTGGAAGAACAAAGGCACCAAATCAGAGGAGGAAGGCAATTTAACCAAGGGCACCAGATGGACCATTTTAGAAAAGCGATCACAGACTACCCAAATGACCGACATTTTTTGAGAAACGGGAAGGTCAGAAATGAAATCCATCGAAATATGTGTCCAAGGCCTCTTCGGGACCGGCAAGGGCAAAAGCAACCCACTGGCACGTGAACAGCAGGGCTTAGCCCTAGCACAAATTCCACAGGACTGCACAAAAGCACGCACATCCCGTGACAGAGATGGCCACCAGAAGGATCTAGCAACCAACTCCCTGGTACCAAAGATTCCTGGATGACCGGCCAGCACCGAACAATGAAGTTCAGAGATAACTTTACTAGTCCACCTATCAGGGACGAACAGTTTCTCGGCCGGACAACGATCAGGTTTATTAGCCTGAAATTTCTGCAACACTCTCCGCAAATCAGGGGAGATGGCAGACACAATGACTCCTTCCTTGAGGATACTCGCCGGCTCAGATAACCCCGGAGAGTCGGGCACAAAACTCCTAGACAGAGCATCCGCCTTCACATTTTTAGAGCCTGGAAGGTACGAAATCACAAAATCAAAATGAGCAAAAAATAACGACCAACGGGCCTGTCTAGGATTCAAGCGCTTGGCAGACTCAAGATAAGTAAGGTTCTTATGATCAGTCAAAACCACCACGCGATGCTTAGCACCCTCAAGCCAATGACGCCACTCCTCGAATGCCCACTTCATGGCCAGCAACTCTCGGTTGCCCACATCATAATTACGCTCAGCAGCAGAAAATTTCCTGGAAAAGAAAGCACATGGTTTGAACACTGAGCAACCAGAACCTCTTGTGACAAAACCGCCCCTGCACCAATCTCAGAAGCATCAACCTCGACCTGGAACGGAAGAGAAACATCAGGTTGACACAACACAGGGGCACAGCAAAAACGACGCTTCAACTCCTGAAAAGCTTCCACGGCAGCAGAAGACCAATTAACCAAATCAGCACCCTTCTTGGTCAAATCGGTCAATGGTCTGGCAATGCTAGAAAAATTACAGATGAAGCGACGATAAAAATTAGCAAAGCCCAGGAATTTCTGCAGACTTTTTAGAGATGTCGGCTGAGTCCAATCCTGGATGGCCTGTACCTTAACCGGATCCATCTCGATAGTAGAAGGGGAAAAGATGAACCCCAAAAATGAAACTTTCTGCACACCGAAGAGACACTTTGATCCCTTCACAAACAAGGAATTAGCACGCAGTACCTGGAAAACCATTCTGACTTGCTTCACATGAGACTCCCAATCATCTGAGAAGATCAAAATGTCATCCAAGTAAACAATCAAGAATTTATCCAGATACTCACGGAAAATGTCATGCATAAAAGACTGAAAAACAGATGGAGCATTGGCAAGTCCGAACGGCATCACCAGATACTCAAAATGACCCTCGGGCGTATTAAATGCCGTTTTCCATTCATCTCCCTGCCTGATTCTCACCAGATTATACGCACCACGAAGATCAATCTTAGTAAACCAACTAGCCCCCTTAATCCGAGCAAACAAGTCAGAAATCAATGGCAAGGGATACTGAAACTTAACAGTGATCTTATTAAGAAGGCGGTAATCAATACACGGTCTTAGCGAACCATCCTTCTTGGCTACAAAAAAGAACCCTGCTCCCAATGGTGACGACGATGGGCGAATATGTCCCTTCTCCAGGGATTCCTTCACATAACTGCGCATAGCGGTGTGTTCAGGTACGGACAAATTAAATAAACGACCCTTAGGGAATTTACTACCAGGAATCAAATCGATAGCACAATCACAATTCCTATGCGGAGGTAGGGCATCAGACTTGGACTCTTCAAATACATCCTGAAAGTCCGACAAGAACTCTGGGATGTCAGAAGGAATGGATGACGAAATAGACAAAAATGGAACATCACCATGTACTCCCTGACAACCCCAGCTGGTTACCGACATAGAGTTCCAATCCAATACTGGATTATGGGTTTGTAGCCATGGCAACCCCAACACGACCACATCATGCAAATTATGCAGTACCAGAAAGCGAATAACTTCCTGATGTGCAGGAGCCATGCACATGGTCAGCTGGGCCCAGTACTGAGGCTTATTCTTGGCCAAAGGTGTAGCATCAATTCCTCTCAACGGAATAGGACACCGCAAAGGCTCCAAGAAAAATCCACAACGTTTAGCATAATCCAAATCCATCAGATTCAGGGCAGCGCCTGAATCCACAAACGCCATGACAGAATACGATGACAAAGAGCACATTAAGGTAATGGACAAAAGGAATTTGGACTGTACAGTACCAATAACGGCAGAGCTATCAAACCGCCTAGTGCGTTTAGGACAATTAGAAATAGCATGAGTAGAATCACCACAATAGAAACACAGTCTGTTCAGACGTCTGTGTTCTTGCCGTTCTACTTTAGTCATAGTCCTGTCGCACTGCATAGGCTCAGGTTTACTCTCAGACAATACCGCCAGATGGTGCACAGATTTACGCTCGCGCAAGCGACGACCGTTCTGAATGGCCAAGGACATAGACTCATTCAAACCAGCAGGCATAGGAAATCCCACCATAACATCCTTAAGAGCTTCAGAGAGACCCTTTCTGAACAAAGCCGCTAGTGCAGATTCATTCCACAGAGTGAGTACTGACCACTTCCTAAATTTCTGACAATATACTTCTACATCATCCTGACCCTGGCATAAAGCCAGCAGATTTTTCTCAGCCTGATCCACTGAATTAGGCTCATCGTAAAGCAATCCCAGCGCCTGGAAAAATGCATGAACATTACTCAATGCAGAATCTCCTGGTGCAAGAGAAAACGCCCAGTCCTGTGGGTCGCCGCGCAAAATAGAAATAATAATCAAAACCTGTTGAATAGGATTACCAGAAGAATGAGGTTTCAAGGCCAAAAATAGCTTACAATTATTTCTGAAGCTCAGGAACTTAGTTCTGTCACCAAAAAACAAATCAGGAATCGGAATTCTTGGTTCTAGCATCGATTTCTGATCAATAGTATCTTGAATCTTTTGTACATTTACAACGAGATTATCCATTGAGGAGCACAGAGCCTGAATATCCATGTCCACAGCTGTGTCCTGAAGCACTCTAATGTCTAGGGGAAAAAAAAGACTGAAGACAGAGCTAAGAAAAAAAAATGATGTCAGGATTTCTTTTTTCCCTCTATTGGGAATCATTGGTGGGGCTCCTTGTACTGTTATGGCTGGCAATCAGGCAACACAGCGTGCAGTAATCAGCGCACATACAGAGATCTGGCAATAACCAAAAACAATAGGACGAGTTCTGAGACGTGGAATCTCTGTAGACTGCAGTACCTGATCTATCCTCACACAACTATAAGCAGCAGTGGATTGCGCCTATCACTACCTATGCAACTCGGCACTGCCTGAGGAGCTGACTAGCCTGAAGATAGAAATACAAGCCTGACTTACCTCAGAGAAATACCCCAAAGGAATAGGCAGCCCCCCACATATAATGACTGTTAGCAAGATGAAAAGACAAACGTAGGAATGAAATAGATTCAGCAAAGTGAGGCCCGATATTCTAGACAGAGCGAGGATAGCAAAGAGAACTATGCAGTCCACAAAAAACCCTAAAACGAAAACCACGCAAAGGGGCAAAAAGACCCACCGTGCCGAACTAACAGCACGGCGGTGCACCCCTTTGCTTCTCAGAGCTTCCAGCAAAAGTTAATAGCAAGCTGGACAGAAAAAACAGAAAACAAACTAGAAGCACTTATCTAGCAGAGCAGCAGGCCCAAGGAAAGATGCAGTAGCTCAGATCCAACACTGGAACATTGACAAGGAGCAAGGAAGACAGACTCAGGTGGAGCTAAATAGCAAGGCAGCCAACGAGCTCACCAAAACACCTGAGGGAGGAAGCCCAGAGACTGCAATACCACTTGTGACCACAGAAGTGAACTCAGCCACAGAATTCACAACAGGTATCGCCCCTGTCCATGTTGACTGGTCCACGCATCGGTGGTGAGGTGGACCTTGCTACTGACGGCGTTCAGTAGCGCGTGTTTTATTTGTCCCTCCACATGCTTGTGCAGGGCAGGGACGGCTTGCCTGCTGAAGTAAAAGCGGCTGGGCACCTTGTACTGTGGGACTGCCAATGCCATCAAGTCACGGAAGCTATCAGTCTCCACCAGCCTGAATGAGAGCATTTCCAGCGACAGAAGTTTGGCAATGCCTGCATTCAGAGCCTGTGCTCGGGGGTGGTTTGCCGAGAATGCCCGCCTTTTCACCCATGCCTGTAATACCGATGGCTGTAGACTAGGCTGGGAGTGTGAGGATGACTGGGAACGTGGTGCTGTGGGTGGAATTACACTAGGTCTCTGGACAACAGTGCCAGAGGTTCTTCCATGGCGATCCAAGGAGGAAGCCGAACCAGCTGTGCGTGAGCTGGAGGAAGAAGCAACACGAGCTGAAGAGGTGGTAGCTGCCGCTGTTGGTTGGCCTAGGTCTTCAGTGTGTTTTTGTAACTCCACCGCGTGCCTGGTCCGCACATGTTTCCACATATTTGTGGTATTGAGGTTGCTGACACTTTTCCCTCTTTTGACTTTCTTATGACACAGCTTGCATTTGACAAAACAAATGTCATCTGCAACTGTGTCAAAAAAGGACCAGGCACTGCAAGTCTTGGGAGCGCCCTTTTTGGCTTGTGGAAGAGACAGGCTCCTAACGGGTGCCAAAGTAGAGGCTACAGGCTCCGCAGTCTTCCCCCTCCCTCTCCCTCTTTGGCCCGTTTGGGGAATCTCTTCCTCAGAGCTGCTCCCACCACCTTCCTGTTCCTCACGCCACGATGGGTCAAGGACCTCATCATCTCCACTACCCTCTGCCACCAACTGCTCCTCCTGGGTAGTCTCGGCAGCAAAGTACGCACCAGAAAGCGGCACCTGAGTTTCATCATCAGATGCGTACTGTGCTGTGGTCACCGGAGGCACTGGCCCACCCGCCTCTTCAGAGTCAGAGAGACAAAGGTGTTGGGCATCACTGCACACTGCCTCTTCTTCCATTTCTCCAATGCTGCTTGGCTGGCCCCCTGTTTCCAAGCCAAGAGATTCAGAGAACAGAAGTAGAGACGGCTCCTGTCCTGGGCTCTCTGACTGCCTGGCCAATTTGGCAGGTGGTGAAGACACAGATGGCTGCTCTCCAGTGGTCTGTGCCTGAGAGGATGTGGCACTAATTGAAGTCGATGCGTTAGCTGCCATCCATCCGACAACGGCTTCAATTTGATCTTCACGCAGCAGTGGTGCACGGCGCTCTCCGACAAAGCTGCGCATGAAGGACTGTTCCCTGCTGAAACTGGGTGATGATGAGTCACCGGTGCCCACAGCAGGCACAGAATCACCATGTCCTCTCCCTGCTCCTCTCCCTGCTCCACGCCCACGCCCCTTACTCCCTGCCCTCTTCATCTTGATTGACAGATAAAGATAAGCAGAAAAGTAATAAGGCCTTAGTGTGCTTATTCCTGAAATGCTCCTCCTAACAGGTGTAAGAAACACTAATGTTGTAAAGTGTGGACTAGACTTTATTATTGATAAAATGTGGCCTACACAAGTGTTAAGTGGTGTTTGGTGAACTTTACTTTTTTTTGTGCCGATCGGGCTACAGATCGAGTTTCACTCACACGGAGACCGTGCAGACAGCCGTAAATGGCGCTGCAAGGCCCAAAAACCCTCCTCTAGGTTATCCTATCTAGTGTTTTTCCACTATTTTGCTGGAGACGGATGGAAAGACACTAATAGGAAATTGTTTACAAAATTTTCAACAGGCTGCACTAGTTGAAAAAAAAGGACAAGTTATTTAACGGTATGAGGCAGTGACAAACCCTGAGCTGAATACAACCGGCTGTGGCTGCACACAGACCACAAGGCGAGCTGCGCTCACACGGAGACCGTGCAGACAGCCGTAAACGGCGCTGCAAGGCCCAAAACCCCCCCTCTAGGTTATCCTATGTAGTGTTTTTCCACTATTTGGCTGGTGACGGGTGGAAAGACACTAATAGGACATTTTAGAAAAAATGTGCAGCAGGCTGCACTATGAGCAAAAAAGGACAATGGATAGAACTGTGTGAGGCAGTGTGAACCCCCCCTGAGCTGAATTTAACCTGGTATATGGCTGCACACAGACTACAGAGTGAGCTGCACACACACACACACACACACTGAGAACTTGCAGAACCCTGTTAAAACAGCGCTGCAAGGCAAGAGCAAGGTGAACTGAACAGTGAACACAGCGTTTGCTAAATTAGCCTTGGAAAAGCAAAATAAAGCAATTAGCTATCTCAACTGGCCCTCAGTTAGAACACAGCGTCCTGTCCCTAACTGAAATCACAGCAGAGTGAGCGCAAAATGGCGGCAGCGTTTTTTATAGTGCAGAGTGACATCATTTCAGCAGCCAATCACAGCCTTGCCAGTTCTTACATGCCCACCATGCTAAACAGGATGTGCCCACACTTCCATTCATTCCTCATTGGCTGCTGCGTGCAGTTTGAATTCTGGGAACTTCCAATTCCGGTATCCGATACGTGGGAAGTATCAAAATTCGGTATCGGAATTCCAATACCGCAAGTATCGGCCGATACCCGATACTTGCGGTATCGGAATGCTCAACACTAGCAGAGACACATTGATTTTAATGTGTCTACGTGAGTCAGTGTCTCCGGCACGTGAGGAAACTGTTACCCCACGTACCGGAGCCACTGACGTGTGAAACCGGCCTGAGTTTGTTTTTAACCAATATTTTGAGTTGCATGCAATGGTTTTCTTTTTTAAAATTCTGGCATTAATTTGCTTTTTCCTTTTGGTGCTTGACTCCCTTCCTCCCCCCAAAGCCTGTTTTCACATTTTCAAATTTTACCATTCTGACCAGTGTCACTTTGTGTGGGAAAATCTCTAACTCTGGAACACTTCAATGGATCCGACTGATTCAGAATTTTTATCACATATTGTACTTCATGATAGTGGTCAAATTCCTTTGATAAAAAAATCGGAAATTTAATGAAAATTTGCAAAATTTAGCAATTTTCAAGCTTTCAATTTTTATCCTCTTAAATCAGACAGATATGTCACACAAAAGTTAATAAATAAAATCTCCCAATTTTTTTTTGTTAGGAAGTCATAAAGGTTAAAATTTGACCAATGTACCAAACCATTATTTTTAGAGACCACATGACATTTGATGTGACTTTGAATAAACACATAGGTTACACTATTCTAAAAACTGCATCCATCAAAGTGCTCAAACCCACATTCAAGAAGTTTATTAATCCTTCATGATTCAATAATACTTCATGAAATTAATCAAATGTGGAAGGAAAAAAATGAACATTTCACTTTTTTCGCCAAAATTTTATTACAGGAAAAATGGACCCCAAAATATGTTGTGCAATTTCTTCTAAGCATACAAATACCTGACATGTGGTGGAAAAACACTGTTTGGGCAAACGGAATTGCTCGAAAGGGAAGGAGCGCCATTTGACATTTTGGAAGTCTTGCCTTGCGCAGGCGTGTACTACGGAGGACATACTGTAGAATGAACTTCAATCCAATATTGCGGCCAGCATACAGCCAGCGGTTAAGGAAAGGGTGAATCAAACACCTGAAAACTCCTCCAATATGACCAAAAACTGGTCCCGCCAAATTCAGGTGACAGGTTCCCTTTAATACTAACGCATGGCCGTGCAGCCATGCAAACCTTTTATAGCTGCAGCTCTTCAGGACCTTCCTGGTGGACCAATGGGAGCTGCTACAGGGTCTGAGCGTGTGACCCCCGACCTCCAATGAGAGGTCCTCCTATGGGCATGCTCAGTGTGTGAAAAGCAGGACTTAGTCCCAGAAAAGCCTGCTCGCCACTGACCAGTGCTGGCTACAAAGGGAGAGCCTGGAAAGGCAGCAGTAACCATTCGCACAGTATCAGGTTGAGCCGGATGCTGGGACAGACGTCTCTGCTGAGCAGGTACCACTGTGGCTGGAGGAAAATGGGAGACCACAGTAGATGTGGTTTGAGATCCCCCTGTGCAGTGGTGTGAACTTTGACACCTAACATATTGAACCCACAGGTGCTTCACAGAAGTTTATAATATTGAGCTGCAAAAAAAAAAAAAAAATTTTTCCCAAAAAAGTGTATTTAAGCCCAACATTTTGCATTTTCACAAGAGTAACAGGAATACTGATACCCCATATCTGGGGGAAACATACTGTTTGGGTGCACGGCTCAGCTCGGAAGGGATGGAGCAACATTTGACTTTTTGAATGCAAAATTTGCTGGAACAATTAGTGGACACCATGCCACATTTGAAGAGGCCCTGTTGTGCCTAAGCACTGGAAACCACTCACAAGTGACACCATTTTGGAAAAATGATCCCTCAGGGAACTTGTCCAGGTGTGTGGTGAGCACCTTGAACCCTCAGGTGCTTCACAGAAGTTTATCGCATTGAGCAGAAAATTTAAAAAAAAATCTAATTTTACAGACAAAAATGTTTTTTGCCTAAAGTTTGCACTTTCACAAGAGTGAGGGTATGTGCTCACGTTCAGGAATGTTCACGTTTTTTGCGTGTTTTTTCATGATAAAAATGCTATAAAAACGCATAAAAAACGCATACATTATGCATCCTATCATTTACAATGCATTCCACATTTTTTGTGCAAATGATGCGTTTTTTCCACACAAAAAACACATTCCGGAAAAAGAAGCAGCATGTTCATTATTTTTGCGGATTTTTTGCGGATTTCCCATTATATTGGAGTGTCTGGAAAAAAACACATGCAGAATTCCTGCGGAAAACCTCAGGTTTATCTCAGGAAAATTCTGCATGCATTCCGGACGTGTGCACATACCCTTACAGGAGAAATTGCACTGTGCAATTTGTTGTGCAATTTCTCCTGAGTACACCAATACTCAATACAGTGGGGAAAAAAAGTATTTAGTCAGCCACCAATTGTGCAAGTTCTCCCACTTAAAAAGATGAGAGAGGCATGTAATTGACATCATAGGTAGACCACAGCTATGAGAGTCAAAATGTAAAAACAAATCCAGAATATCACCTTGTCTGATTTGGCCAGATTTATTTTGCAAATTATGGTGGAAAATAAGTATTTGGTCATTAATAGTGTTGAGCATTCCGATACCGCAAGTATCGGGTATCGGCCGATACTTGCGGTATCGGAATTCCGATACCGAGATCCGATATTTTTGTGATATCGGGTATTGGTATCGGAAGTGTAAAATAAAGAATTAAAATAAAAAATATTGTTATATTCACCTCTCCGGCGGCCCCTGGACATCTGCGCGAGGAACCGGCGTCCGGCACGGCTTCTTTCTTCAAAATGCGCGCCTTTAGGACCTGTGGTATGACGTCCCGGCTTCTGATTGGTCGCGTGCCGCCCATGTGACCGCCACGCGACCAATCAGAAGCCGCGACGTCATTCCTCAGCTAAAGTCCTAGAATGAGCGCCTTTTAGGACCTGAGGAATGACGTCGCGGCTTCTGATTGGTCGCGTGGCGGTCACATGGGCGGCACGCGACCAATCAGAAGCCGGGACGTCATTCCACAGGTCCTAAAGGCGCGCATTTTGAAGAAAGAAGCCGTGCCGGACGCCGGATCCTCCCGCTGATGTCCAGGGGCCGCCGGAGAGGTGAATATAACAATATTTTTTATTTTAATTCTTTATTTTACACTTTAATATGGATCCCAGGGCCTGAAGGAGAGTTTCCTCTCCTTCAGACCCTGGGATCCATGAGGATACATTCCGATACTTGATGTCCCATTGACTTGTATTGGTATCGGATATCGGTATCGGCGATATCCGATATTTTTCGGGTATCGGCCGATACTATCCGATACCGATGCTTTCAAGTATCGGACGGTATCGCTCAACACTAGTCATTAACAAAAGTTCATCTCAATATTTTGTTATATATCCTGTAGCGTTTCACCCACTACGAGTCTTGGGGAACACTCGCTTGGCAGCAGAATAATCATAGACAGGCACGGTTCCTCACATAAACAGTCCATATGGTTTATTTAAACTCTGCATAAACCAGATAGGGTACAGTCCATTTCATTACAGCCAGAAACATTATAGGACATCAGTCAGTTCAAATAGCAGACAGGCTTCTCTGCCGTATATTGTGATCCCCTTGTCCGGGGTTACCTTTCAGGAGTTCCACTCCTCACGCTGACTTCACGTCAGTCCCAGGTCCTCAACACAGACCGTCCAGGTCTACGGTCTCTAGGTGCTTCCAGGACCTACATCACACAGGCCACTCAGTGCCAAACACAGGAACATGTGACCCACACCCTGGTCACATTATATACCTTTTAACCACTCCCCTGGGTGGGAGTGTGGATGTGTGGCTAGTTTGTCCTGCCCATCTCACACAACTAGCCTAGTAAGTCCCCCTTCATAACTATACAAACTCTTGAGGGACTACAGGTCCCAGAACAACAACATTGTATCAGACTTACCATGCAGACTCTTTCTGTGACACATATCGGCCATTCACAACTCTGCCAGTCACTGTTTCATCACCTTTATGCCTCCAAGCGCATCTTGAAGTGCACACACAGTGCCCCCTGGCTGTAACGTGGGTCACAACACCACAATCCTTTGTTGGCAATGGCAGAGGTCAAATGTTTTCTTTAAGTCTTCACAAGGTTGGCACACACTGTTGGTGGTAGGTTGGCCCATTCCTCCATGCAGATCTCCTCTAGAACAGTGATGTTTTGGGCCTGTCACTGGTCAACACAGACTTTCAACTCCCTCCAAAGGTTTTTGATTGGGCTGAGATCTGGAGACTGGCTAGGCCACTCCAGGACCTTCATATGCTTCTTATGAAGCCACTCCTTCATTGCCTTGGTGGTGTGCTTGGGATCATTATCATGCTGAAAGACCCATCCACATTTCATCTTCAATGCCCTTGCTAATGGTAGGAGGTTTGCACTCAAAATCTCACGAAACATGGCCCCATTCATTCTTTCATGTACACGGATAAGTCATCCTGGTCCCTTTGCAGAGAAACAGCCCCAATGCATGATGTTGTCCCCCCATGCTTCACAGTAGGTATAGTGTTCTTGGATGCAACTCAGCATTCTGTCTCCTCCAAACACGATGAGTTTTGTTTTTACCAAACAGTTCTACTATTGCAACCAACCAAGTCTGGCTGTATGCTTTTGATGTACAACTGGCGCAGTATAAATGGCATATAATATTTTCCTGCTCAGATCAATTTGAAGGATTAAGAACAAAATTATTATTAGGCCTGAGAAGGGCTTTTGATCTGATTTGCAGCAGAAAGGATGTGCAATTAATCCTATCCTGTCCTACACGATCCCCTCGGCACAATCTCTCCCGAAGTTCTGCTATGAGCAGTATGAATATTGATTATAATTAGCCCTAATGAGGGCTGTTGTTGAAGTTGAAAGAAACATTAATGGCGTCTAATCCTTGTCTATACGCAGCTACAAATCTGTCCTTAGTTCAGCAGCACCTCTACCTGCTCTGCCTTTTTCCATTGGCATACTGAGCCGAGCATGGTGTTCCAGCTCTTATATAGACCCGATGATGCTATGCGGCCAGCCAATCACAGTAATGCCACTACCAACATGGCTATGGCACTACAGTGATTGGCAAGCAATCCCTGCATGTTTATTGGCTGTCTAACAAGCTCCAAATATGGGGGTGGGATTCAAGCTTGAATGCTAGCATTCAAAAATACTCGCCGAGTAACGAGTATCTCAAGCACACTGATGCTCAAGCTAGTTATGAGCAGTGACTAGCACGCTAGCTCATCACTCTAGGTAAAGTATTACGTTTTTGAACTACCTCTGGTGCTGGATACTATAATCCTTGGATATAATCCTCAGCTTGGTCAGTTTATGAAAAATCCATGCATCCTTCTCATATACTCCTAGCTTAAAGGAGCTCTTTCAGCACAACTGTTCAAACTGAGAACCACTGCTCAGTACTTCACGACTGGGCCAATCATTTAAATACACCTTCCTAACTGCTTATTTTCCCTCTCCACCCCTGATTGACAGCTCTGACTTCATAGGGCCAGAGGAGAGAGGAGATACAGGGAAAGCAAGCATTTGGGAAGGTGTATTAAAATGTTAGACCCTGCCTTGAAGAATCGAGAGCCTGTACTTGGTTTGAACAGTCATCCATGTGCTGAGCTCCTTTTAAACCAGTTGTGGATATCCTGCTTCTGGTCATTTGTCATTCATACTCTGTGTGTAAAAATTATAAAGGATGTGAGAAAATATGATCATTTATACATGTAGCAGAGTAAGAAGAAGAGAAGAGACTAGAGACTAAGTTAGAGGGTTTGGGTTTAGGGTTTAGTAGTAGTGATGAGCGAATAGAGAAATAGTCAGATTCGGGAAAATCGGCATGGATAATTTCTAATATCAGTGTATTCGTACCGAATAACGAATTCAATGCAAGTCAATGGCATAGCCAAATATTTTTCTGCTGGACCCAACAAACAGGTCTGGGAGCATGAGAAAAAAGCTGAAACGGATGGGAAAGAGCTAAAACTAAATGGGAACAGCATGGAGAAGATGCCTGCATGCCTTTCTAACTCAAATATGGCATCTGGGAATAATGTTGTCAGACTATTGTGCCGGTTTTACAGATTTTTAAAAAGACCTACCAAACCAAAATTTTTTTTAAGGGAAAAACATTATTACCTTCACAATTACACAATGAAAAAAAAAGTTATACCAATTATTATACCTCCCCTTTAGCATATGTTCACCCGGAGCGTTTTGGCTTTAGTTTTTCCTTTAACATTTGTGAGGGCTCTCAATCCTACATTTGGGAGTTCTCTCTCTCATGCAAAATAGTTAGCCAGATAGTGGAATACATATTCCCTATCCTTTTACAATGCCATTTCAAACATGCCCATTTGAATTTTGGGCTTTGCCCACCACCATGTCCACCGCCATGTCATTATGCGGCCCTCGATTACAATTTGCAGATAGCCAGCAGGTGGTGTTAAGCCTGTGTTTTGTAAGCTCCACAGTTCATTTTTTACCACCGGAGCCCAATGGAACAACTGTCATAGCAGATGGAACTGCTGTAAGGTGAATTTAATACAGGAATTGGGGGAGCTGTATGATCAATGTCAGTAAATTAGATTCTACTAGACACCAAAAGCATTAGAATTAAATTCTGAATACAGTGTATGCAAGCGAGGGCCTGTATTGTGGTCAGTCTGTCAGACCTGAAACCCATATCAGGAACATGTACAAGCCGCAGTTTTCTTGGAAGCAGCCTCCTCAAGGGAAAGACTCGGGAGTCCCATTGACCAATCTGCACAAGCCTTCACATTTTCTATTCGTTTCATAAATAGCGTATCTTTAGCTATCAGTTGTGCAAAGTCTGCAGAGATACGCAAATGTGATTATTTATATCTAATTTTCCTGAGTCTGCTGTTGCCGTGTGTAATAAAGCTGATATCTTAAAAAATAATTGCTACATATTGCTAGATATATTGAATTTGTACATAACACCTCTGTGAGGGAACTTATCAAAAATAAAGCCAGGAATTCATAAAGCATTCAACATGAGAAAGGGTGATGATAGGGGATGTGAATGTGGTGGTGCCCACCAAGGCCGTGCTACAGATCAGAAGGTGACTGGACCTCGTTCTAGCTTCCTGTCAAAATGTGGTCAGCGCGGTACACCTTTGATGAACCCAGATAATTGCCAGGATGTTGTGGATAGCAAAGGCTCCAGTGTGTTGACAAGCAGCACCACAAAGTCTTAGGCCTCTTTCACACGTCAGTGTCTCCGGTACGTGTACTGACAGTTTTTTCACTTACCGGAGACACTGACACACGTAGACCCATTCAAATGAATGGGTCTATGCACATGTCTCTGTGTTTTCACGGACCGTGTGTTCATGTGCAAAATACGGAGACATGTCCGCTTTTCTCCGGCAGCACGTACCGCAATACGTCCCGCACACGTGCACATGGAGAACAGTGTGCACTCTCCTCCATGTGCACGTACTGCTCACAGGAGAGACAGCACTACAGTAAGCGCTGTCCCCACTGCATGTGGTGCTGAAGGCGGCATTCATCTCTTGTCCCCTGCAGGAGAGAAGAGATGAAAAATCAAGTTTTTTTTTGTTTGTGTTAAAAATAAAGTTTGGTGGTCACTAGGGTTGAGTGAAACGGGTCGTTCATTTTCAAAAGTCACCGACTTTTGGCAAAGTCGGGTTTCATGAAACCTGATCCGACCCCTGTGCGGGGTCGGCCATGCGGTATGCGACTTTCGCGCCAAAGTCGCGTTTCAATGACGCGAAAAGCGCCATTTCTCAGCCAATGAAGATAAACGCAGAGTGTGGGCAGCGTGATGACATAGGTCCTGGTCCCCACCATTTTAGAGAAGGGCATTGCAGTGATTGGCTTGCTGTCTGCGGCGTCACAGGGGCTATAAAGGGGTGTTCCCGCCGACCGCCATGTTACTGCTGCTGATCTGAGCTTAGGGAGAGGTTGCTGCCGCTTCGTCAGAAGCAGGGATAGCGTTAGGCAGGGTCCATTAACCACCAAACCGCTTGTGCTGTAGCGATTTCCACTGCCCAACACCACCTTCGGTGTGCAGGGACAGTGGAAGCTACATTTTTTTTTTTTTTTCCCTCAGCGCTGTAACTCATTGGGCTGCCCTAGAAGGCTCCCTGATAGCTGCATTGCTGTGTGTACGCCGCTGTGCAAACCAACTGCTTTTTTCAAAGCACAAACCCTCTTGTTCCTTCCTTTCTGCACAGCTATCTTTTTGGTTTGTACACACTTTTTATTTAATTTGTGCATCAGTCCACTCCTTATTGCTGCCTGCCATACCTGGCTGAGATTACTGCAGGGAGATAGTAATTGAAGGACACTCCCTGTTTTTTTTTTTTTTTTTTTGTGGGAGATTAAGATTGACATTTCTGCTAGAGTGCCATCCCTGTCTGTGTCATCTCTCACTCAGTGGGCCATAGAAAGCCTATTTATTTTTTTGCTTGATTTGGGTTATAAAATCTACCTGAAAAAATCACTACATCAATCAGTGGGAGAAAAATATTGGCCTCAGGGCTTGTGTGCCACTCTTGACTCCTGTGTGCATCATCACTCACTCAGTGGGCCATAGAAAGCCTATTTATTTTTTTGCTTGATTTTGGTTCTAAAATCTACCTGAAAAAATCACTACATCAATCAGTGGGAGAAAAATATTGGCCTCAGGGCTTGTGTGCCACTCCTGACTCCTGTGTGCATCATCACTCACTCAGTGGGCCATAGAAAGCCCATTTTTTTTTTTTTTTGCTTTATTTGGGTTCTAAATTCTACCTGAAAAAATCAATAAATCAATCAGTGGGAGATTAATATTGGCCTTTGGGCTTGTGTGCCAGTCCTAAGCGTGCCATCTCTCTCTCTCAGATAGTGGGCCATAGAAAGCCTATTTATTTATTTGTTTTTTTAATGGGTTTATAAATTTTCCCTGGAAAAAAAAAAAAAAAGTGGGAGATTAATATTGGCCTCTGGGCTTGTGTGCCAGTCCTGAGCGTGCCATCTCTCTCACAAATAGTGGGCCATAGAAAGCCTATTTATTTATTTTTTTTTGGTTTTATAAATTCTCCCTTAAAAAAAAAGGGAGATTAACCCTGCTGTTCTGTTCGGTCTGGGGAGACCTATTTTGAACTTTGGTATTTTTTGGGGTGTTCAAGATGCGGTTCTGAAACTTGTGGTTGATTGACTTAAATGAGGATGGGTCGGTCGGCCACGGGTTTCAGAGCCGCATCTTGAATATTTTAAAGAATATTGAAGTTCAAAGTCGGTCATTTTTGACCAACAGAACAGCAGGGTTAATATTGGCCTTTGGGCTTGTGTGCCAGTCCTAAGCGTGCCATCTCTCTCTGTCTCTCAGATAGTGGGCCATAGAAAGCCTATTTATTATTTTTTTTATTGGGTTTATAAATTTTCCCTGGAACAAAAAAAAAAAAGTGGGAGATAAATATTGGCCTCTGGGCTTGTGTGCCACTCCTGACTCCTGTGTGCGTCATCTCTCACTCAGTGGGCCATAGAAAGCCTTTTTTTGTTTTATTTGGTTTCTAAATTCTTCCTGAAAAAATAATTTTATTCTATTATTTTTTTTTCCTAAAGTCTCCCTTAAAAAAAAAAAAAAATCAAATCAGTGGGAGATTAATATTTACATTTGTGCTTCAGTGACAGTCCTGCGTGTGTGGCATCTCTCTCATTTGTTGCCACCAACAACAGAGTGTGTAACATTGTGCCTGATTTTCGTTGTGGTCTCACTCACCTGTAAAGGGGTAGCTAAATCATACTGAAGTTATAGCTCACCGTTTAATTTGTGTGACAGCAACAAATACCGTTAGTTTGTTTACGTTTTTAAAACAATGAGGAAGTATGGTGGAAGAGGTCGTGGCCGGGGGCGTTCATTGTCAGCTGGTAATGAGGGTAGTGGTAGTGGTGGAGCATCAGCTGGTCGTGGGAAAAAAAATATTGCACCTAAGTCTGGAGCTGTGGAGCCAGGTTCGTCGTCTGGCTACACAAGGCCTCGAACGCTCCCTTTTCTGGGAGTAGGAAAACCGCTTTTAAAGCCGGAGCAGCAAGAGCAAGTTTTGGCTTATCTTGCTGACTCAGCCTCTAGCTCTTTTGCCTCCTCTCGTGAAACTGGTAAATGTCAAAGCAGCGCGTCGTTAGTGGATGTTCACGGTCAGGGACAAGTCGCTTCCTTGTCCTCTTCAGCAAAAACAACAACAGAGAAGAATGCAGCAGGCGACACAACGGGTTACTCCATGGAGCTCTTTACACATACCGTCCCTGGCTTAGAAAGTGAAGCAGTTAACAGTCCATGCCCATTACAAGTTGAATCTGACATGGAGTGCACTGATGCACAGCCACAGCCAGACTACTATGCTGGTCCTTTGACTCAGACCACAACATTGCCCTCGCAGGGTGCTGATCAAGAATCAGACCCTGATGAGACTATGTTGCCCCATCACAAACGCTATACCACCGACCGACACGGTGACACAGACGAAGTTGCACACGAGCTACAAGAAGAGGTTCTTGACCCCGATTGGCAGCCATTGGGGGAACAGGGTGCAGGCGGCAGCAGTTCTGAAGCGGAGGAGGAGGGGCCGCAGCAGGCATCAACATCGCAACAGGTTCCATCTGCCGGGCCCGTATCTTGCCCAAAACGCGTGGCAAAGCCAAAACCTGTTGGAGGACAGCGTGGCCATCCGGTTAAAGCTCAGTCTGCAATGCCTGAAAAGGTATCCGATGCTAGAAAGAGTGCAGTCTGGCATTTTTTTAAACAACATCCAATTGATCAGCGCAAAGTCATCTGTCAAAAATGTTCAACTACCTTAAGCAGAGGACAGAATCTGAAAAGTCTCAATACAAGTTGCATGCATAGACATTTAACCACCATGCATTTGCAAGCCTGGACTAACTACCAAACGTCCCTTAAGGTTGTAGCACCCTCGGCCAATGAAGCTAGTCAGCAACGCAACATCCCTTCCGGCAGTGTAGGGCCACCATTTTCCGCACCACCTGCAGTATCTGTGCAGGTTTCTTTGCCAGGCCAAAGCAGTCAGGGTCAGGGAATCACCAGTTTCGTAGTAGGAAACACTGCATCTAGGGCACCGGTGGCAACAATACCATCTCCCACCGTCTCTCAGTCTGCCATGTCCACCGGCACCCCCGCTAGTTCCACGATCTCCAGCTCTCCAGTCCAGCTCACCCTACATGAGACTATGGTTAGAAAAAGGAAGTACTTAGCCTCGCATCCGCGTACACAGGGTTTGAACGCACACATAGCTAGACTAATCTCGTTAGAGATGATGCCCTACCGGTTAGTTGAAAGCGAAGCTTTCAAAGCCCTTATGGACTACGCTGTACCACGCTACGAGCTACCCAGTCGACACTTTTTTCCAGAAAAGCCATCCCAGCCCTCCACCAGCATGTTAAAGAGCGCATCGTCCATGCACTCAGGCAATCTGTGAGCACAAAGGTGCACCTGACAACAGATGCATGGACCAGTAGGCATGGCCAGGGACGTTACGTGTCCATCACGGCACACTGGGTAAATGTGGTGGATGCAGGGTCCACAGGGGACAGCAAGTTTGGGACAGTTCTGCCTAGCCCACGGTCTAGGAAACAATTGGCTGTAGCCGTTCGCACCCCCTCCACTACCTCTTCGTCCTCCTGCAGAAGCGAGAGCTCGTCCACAGACCGCAGTCGCACAACCACTCCATCCGCAGCTGCCACTGTTGCACACCAGGTCTCCCATTATGGGGCAGCTACTGGCAAACGTCAGCAGGCTGTATTGGCTATGAAGTGTTTGGGCGACAACAGACACACCGCGGAAGTTCTGTCCGAGTTCTTGCAGAAAGAAACGCAGTCGTGGCTGGGCACTGTAGATCTTGAGGCAGGCAAGGTAGTGAGTGATAACGGAAGGAATTTCATGGCTGCCATCTCCCTTTCCCAACTGAAACACATTCCTTGCCTGGCTCACACCTTAAACCTGGTGGTGCAGTGCTTCCTGAAAAGTTATCCGGGGTTATCCGACCTGCTCCTCAAAGTGCGTGGACTTTGCTCACATATCCGCCGTTCGCCCGTACACTCCAGCCGTATGCAGACCTATCAGCGTTCTTTGAACCTTCCCCAGCATCGCCTAATCATAGACGTTGCAACAAGGTGGAACTCAACACTGCACATGCTTCAGAGACTGTGTGAACAGAGGCGGGCTGTTATGTTTTTGTGGGAGGATACACATACACGGGCAGGCAGTAGGATGGCAGACATGGAGTTGTCAGGTGTGCAGTGGTCGAAGATTCAAGACATGTGCCAAGTCCTTCAGTGTTTTGAGGAATGCACACGGCTGGTTAGTGCAGACAACGCCATAATAAGCATGAGCATCCCCCTAATGTGTCTGCTGATGCAAAGTTTGACGCACATAAAGGATCAGGCGTCTGCAGCTGAGGAAGAGGAAAGCCTTGATGACAGTCAGCCATTGTCTGGCCAGGGCAGTGTACAGGACGAGGTAGCGGGCGAAGAGGAGGAGGAGGACGAGGAGGATGATGGGGATGATTATATTTTTAATGAGGAAGCTTTTCCGGGGCCACTGGAAATTGGTGGCGCGGCAAGGCCGGGTTCTGGTTTTTTGAGGGACACAAGTGACGTGGATTTGCCTGAAACTGCCACTCAACCAAGCACAACCGCAGATTTGAGAACTGGAACTTTGGCCCACATGGCGGATTATGCCTTACGTATCCTCAAAAGGGACACACGCATAACTAAAATGATGAATGATGACGATTACTGGTTGGCCTGCCTCCTTGATCCTCGCTATAAAGGCAAATTGCAAAATATAATGCCACATGAGAACTTGGAACTAATATTAGCAACCAAACAATCAACTCTTGTTGACCGTTTGCTTCTGGCATTCCCTGCACACAGCGCCCGTGATCGTTCTCACACGAGCTGCAGGGGCCAGCAGATCAGAGGAGTTAGAGGGGCAGAAATCAGAAGTGGCGTTGGCCAGAGGGGTTTTCTGACCAGGTTGTGGAGTGATTTTGCTATGACCGCAGACAGGACAGGTACTGCAGCATCAATTCAAAGTGATAGGAGACAACATTTGTCCAGTATGGTTACAAACTATTTTTCATCCCTTATCGATGTTCTCCCTCAACCGTCATTCCCATTTGATTACTGGGCATCAAAATTAGACACCTGGTCAGAATTGGCAGAATATGCATTGCAGGAGCTTGCTTGCCCGGCAGCTAGTGTCCTATCAGAAAGAGTATTCAGTGCTGCAGGTTCAATACTAACAGAAAAAAGGACTCGTCTGGCTACCCAAAATGTAGATGATCTAACCTTCATTAAAATGAACCACAACTGGATTTCGAAATCTTTTGCCCCACCTTGCCCGGCTGACACCTAGCTTTCCTATGAAAAGGTCTTGCCTGTGGACTATTCTGAATGCCTTTTCCAATCTCGTAATTTTCTGCACCTGATTGTCCAGCATACGACATGTTTACACCTCACTAAATGGCCAAACTCCCCACACGGGGCCGTGGTATCGACACTTGGCGACAGCACCCGTGAGAGTGCAGTTTGTCTGAAGAGGTGGGTGAGCCCGCTTTTGGTCGACGGCACTGCCACTGGGTCCCTCCTAGTACAATAAAGTGTCTCTGGCGGTGGTGGTGCGCACCCAACGTCAGACATACCGTTGTAATATGAGGGGCCCTGGGCCTGTACCGCCGGCCACAAGACAGTTTCCCCCCACCCCAGCTCAAACAGTGCTCTACCACTTGCAAAATTATCTCACAGCTCCACCAATGTTTAGTCTATGCGCTGACATCCTTCAATGCCTGCCACTGACAATACCATTGTATTGATATTTTTGTTATGTTAGGCCTTCGATGCCTGTCTGTGGTCACTCCTTCCACTAGGCCTCCACTGACCACACCACTGCTGCCCGTGTACCCCTGTAACCAATTTAAAATTGCCTACAGCCATGTGTTATTATTTTAGGCCTTCGATGCCTGTCTGCGGTCACTCCTTCCACTAGGCCTCCACTGACCACACCACTGCTGCCCGTGTACCCCTGGAACCAATTTAAAATTGCCTACAGCCATGTGTTATTATTTTAGGCCTTCGATGCCTGTCTGCGGTCACTCCTTCCACTAGGCCTCCACTGACCACACCACTGCTGCCCGTGTACCCCTGTAACCAATTTAAAATTGCCTACAGCCATGTGTTATTATTTTAGGCCTTCGATGCCTGTCTGCGGTGACTCCTTCCACTAGGCCTCCACTGACCACACCACTGCTGCCCGTGTACCCCTGGAACCAATTTAAAATTGCCTACAGCCATGTGTTATTATTTTAGGCCTTCGATGCCTGTCTGCGGTCACTCCTTCCACTAGGCCTCCACTGACCACACCACTGCTGCCCGTGTACCCCTGGAACCAACATCAGAAAATATAAAAATAAGTATTTTGCTTATAAAAAAGAAAATACTGGAGAGATATCAAATGCAGACATTTTAACATTAAAAACAAACACATACAACAAAAATCTGGTACAGTACTAAAAATGGCCACCAGCTACAATAACTTTCTCCTGCAAGTAGTTAACTGAAAGGTTTTTTCAATTTTAAACACAGATATGGCATCCACCGAGTGTTGTCCTGTCGCGTCTTCTTTATATTATTGCCAAGAAGATGCAAAACAATGAAAATAATAAAATCATTATTTACCAAAAAAATAGAGTAAGTCAAAACCACATTGCAAATAAACATTCATTACAAATAAAGAAGCAGGGCGCGTCCGAGGGTGAGTATATACCTAATAAGAATATAATCACCCTCGGACGCGCCCTGCTTCTTTCCGACAGCCTTCCTTCCTAAGAATCAGCCCTTCCGTGGTGTAGAGAGAGGGTTTGTTACACTCCAAGGTGTTCCCCAGGTTGCCTTTCCTGAGCTTCGATCTTCCGGCTCTCGTTTAGTAGTTGTTGGAAACTACGCTGCATTAGGCCTACAAATTGGGTATGGGGTGTAGAGAGATGGTGTGTTACACTCCAAGGTGTTCCCCAGGTTTCCTCTCCATTGCTTCAATCTTCCGGCTCTCGTTTAGTAGTTGTTGGAAACTACGCTGCATTAGGCCTACAAATTGGGTATGGGGTGTAGAGAGATGGTGTGTTACACTCCAAGGTGTTCCCCAGGTTTCCTCTCCATTGCTTCGATCTTCCGGCTCTCGTTTAGTAGTTGTTGGAAACTATGCTGCATTGGGCCTACAAATTGGGTATGGGTGTAGAGAGATGGTGTGTTCCACTCCAAGGTGTTCTCCAGGTTGCCTTTCCTGAGCTTCGATCTTCCGGCTCTCGTTTAGTAGTTTTTGGAAACTACGCTGCATTAGGCCTACAAATTGGGTATGGGGTGTAGAGAGATGGTGTGTTCCACTGTAGAGAGATGGTGTGTTCCACTCCAAGGTGTTCCCCAGGTTTCCTCGCCAATGCTTCGATCATCATGCTCTCGTTTAGTAGTTGTTGGAAACTACGCTGCATTAGGCCTACAAATTGGGTATGGGGTGTAGAGAGATGGTGTGTTACACTCCAAGGTGTTCCCCAGGTTTCCTCTCCATTGCTTCGATCTTCCGGCTCTCGTTTAGTAGTTGTTGGAAACTACGCTGCATTAGGCCTACAAATTGGGTATGGGGTGTAGAGAGATGGTGTGTTACACTCCAAGGTGTTCCCCAGGTTTCCTCTCCATTGCTTCGATCTTCCGGCTCTCGTTTAGTAGTTGTTGGAAACTACGCTGCATTAGGCCTACAAATTGGGTATGGGGTGTAGAGAGATGGTGTGTTCCACTGTAGAGAGATGGTGTGTTCCACTCCAAGGTGTTCCCCAGGTTTCCTCGCCAATGCTTCGATCATCATGCTCTCGTTTAGTAGTTGTTGGAAACTACGCTGCATTAGACCTACAAATTGGGTATGGGGTGTAGAGAGATGGTGTGTTCCACTCCAAGGTGTTCTCCAGGTTGCCTTTCCTGAACTTCTATCTTCAGGCTCTCATTAAATTGTGGTTAAACGGAACACTGCATTTGGCGTACTAGTTGGTTTGGGGCCTACTATCGGTGTCTGCCGCTCCTTGCTGTTCTCCTGGTTTCCTGTCCTGAAATTCCGTTTTCAGGCGCTCGTTAAGTAGTTGTTAATGTTAGACTGCATTTGGCCTACTAGTTGGGTTGGGGCCTACTATCGGTGTCTGCCACTCCTTGCTGTTCTCCTCCACTGAACAAAGCTGTGCCGCCTGTTTACTACTGTTGCCAATTTTGAACTGCATTTCGACTACTTACTGATTTGGGCCTACTCTCTGTGTCAGCCTCTCATTCCAGTTGTCCTCCACTGCAATGCCCCCTGATTAGTTCTGTGTTACCAATTTTGAACTGCATTTAGCCCACTTTATTCTTTGGGCCTATATCTGTGTTTCCTCCTCATCCTGCCCATTGCCCAGCCAGTGATAGATGAGTCTGCTGGTACATTGACCCATAACGCAACATTTCCCGTGCACGCTACACTGCAAGATTGTGACCCTGCTGAAAGTCAGGTCCCCCTTCCCGCATACCATACCACCTTACACGGGGACAAACAGGAAGGTGCAGATGAAAGTGCAGGTTCCTTCATCAGGTGGGGGGAGGAATACTAGTTGGCGACGTCACTGGCACAGGGCCTCTCATGGTACGCAAAAGTGTTGCTGCCGGTGGGAGGCGCCCCCGCCGTGCAAACACACCGCTGTACTTTGAGGGGCCCTGTGCCAGTGCCAATGCCAACGAGTGGGCCCCCCCTGCTTGCTCAGGTTCACAGCACTTGCAAAGTTGAAATACTTACCTCTCCCTGCTCCACTGCCGTGACGTGGTCCAGATTTCCTGGGCCCACTAATTACTTGAACCAGCCCTACCCACCACAACTTTAGCCAAATGACCCCCAATTTCAAATGCCTTCCAATTATTATAAGGTAAATTACGCTTGACAAGCTTCATTAAGAAGAATGGATGGTTTTGACATTAAAATGGGCACTCTAGGTGTTTTCCTGGCCCCCACTCACTGCCGACTATGCTGCCCCATTGACTTGCATTGGGTTTCGTGTTTCGGTCGATCCCGACTTTACGTCATAATCGGCCGATTTCACTCGACCCGACTTTTGAGATAGTCGGGTTTCGCGAAACCCGGCTCGACTCTAAAAAGGTCAAGGTCGCTCAACTCTAGTGGTCACCTCCCGCCTCCCATCCCCTGTGCGCCCGCCCGCATGCAGAGAAATACTCACCCAGCTCTCGCGATGTCTCTTCTCAGCACCGGCAGCAGGTCCTGTGTGAGTAGTCACGTGGTACCGCTCATTACAGTGATGAATATGCGTATATTCTGATGCAGGCCACTCTGAGGAACTGTTTATGTTCCCTTGTAATTTGTCAGGCCTCTCAACGTGCACCATTAAAGAGGGTCATGAGGAGGTGGAGTGCAGTGATGCCCAAACATTTGAGCACCCACGACCAGGAAAAAGCCACGTTGGGGAAGGTCAATTCCTGTCTGAAGAGGTGGAGGATAATCATGATGTGAAGTTGCTATGAGGTCAGCCTAAAATTGCAAGTCAGAAGGAGGATCACATTGAGGAATTGGAAGATGATGTAGTTGATGATGAGGCCACTGATCCAATCTGACACAGTAGCACACCTAGCAAGCACAGCAGTGCAGACAGGGATGGATCCGCAGCACAAAAACAGGCAAGAAGAGGTAGTGGTTTGACCAGAGGGAGAACTCAGACAACTGTTATTATTGTTATTTATTTATTATTGATTCCATAGTGCTGTAAGTGAGAAGGGGTTACATACAAATTACAGATCTCACTTACAATAAACAAACAAAGGGCTCATACCCATTTGCGAGAAAGAAAAAAGGTTCGATTTCCGGACCGAAAAAACAGACGAGTGCTATGCGACTGTCATGTGAGTCTTATGCGATTTCCGAAGCTGTGCTCCCTGCCAGCCTGAACTCATATGAACTCTTCAGTGTGGGGAAATCAGCTGGCATTTTCCCATGCTAAAGAGTTCATATGAGTTCTGGCCGGCAGGGAGCGCAGGTTCGGTGACGTCACCACTAGTCTCTGAAGCTCCGCTGCCTGCATTTCATTTATCCCCCAGTAGTTTACAACCGGTGCGGTCGCATTAGCACCACTCCCGGTTGTAAACTGTGTATACCCCAGATATGTGGGACTGTCTGTACGCCGGACAGGTATGGGTATATTGTTGGGTTTTTATTTTAAATTTTTTTTACAGGAGATCGATGGCTTCGCATGGATTTCCTGTAGCAATAAAATGGTCAAACAGTGTTTAGTGTTTTATTTCACTAAAATACTTTATTCTGCATGTGTGTGTATGTTTATTTAACCCTTTACAGACTATAGAATTAGTAATGGAAAGGTGTCTTATTGACACCTCTCCATTACTATGCCGGCTTAATGTCACCTTATAATAGCAAGTTGACATTAACCCCTTATTACCCCATATGCCACCACCACAGGACAATGGAAAGAGAGAGGCTAAGTGTTAGGTGTCAAGTTCCCACCACTGTTCAGGGGAAATCTTGAACCATGTCCACTGTTGTCTCCCATTCTTCTCAAGCCACAGTGGAACCTGCTCAGCAGAGACATCAGTCCCAGCACCTGGCTTGAGCTGAGACTGTGCAGCTGGTTACTGCTGCCTTTCCACGCTCTGCCCTTGTAGCCAGTACTGACCAGCAGCGAGCAGGCCTTTCTGGGACTAAGTGCCGCTTTTCTCATAATGAGCATGCTCACGGGACGACCTCCCATGGGTCACATGTTCAGGTCCTGTTTTGGTTCCTATTGGACCATCTGGAAGGGCCCCGGTCTGCTACTGCTATAAAAGGTTGCTACCTCTCCCTGAGGAAGCCGCAACTTTTGTGGCGATACGCTTGGGTTTCTTTTCCCACATCTCCTTCCCTCCTCTCTTTTCCATCGGTATACATATGGCCTTAGCCTGATCGCAACATTTGGATCACACATGGTGTATGTATTTGATTCTTTTTCTGACATGCAGGACCTTATCCTACTTTGTGGTCCCTTCATTTAGGATGGCTGCATTGGGTAAAGGCCGTTTAGGTATTGATCTTTATTTGCCTGTGGGGTCCATTGTTTTCTATTGATACCTGAAGGGCTATATGGTACTGTGATTTTAGCAGGTCTACACTTATTTGCTCATATTGTTGTGTTGTTTTGATCTGTGAACCATGTATATATAACTCATTGTTTTTGTATACTAAGCACATTGCATATGGTTATACCACAGGTCATTATATTGTATTGTATGACCATGCTGGAGTAGTTGGGGATGTGGGTTGTCACTCTTTTCCTACATTATCATATTAGGATATGACTTGTGTGCAAGATTTGTGCTGTTGTTGCACATTAAATGTTTTTATCTGTTTTTATGTGTGATGTATCTTTTTTGTGTGTTGCATTATTTTTTGTAAAAGCTTACCAATAAAAGATTTTGTATTTTTTATATATGGTTGTGGTGCTCCCTTCCGTGTGGACTTGATCTTTCTCTATGGGTTTAGTTGCTATGTTTCCAAGTCCACGGTGAGCCCCAACAGTTATATATTCAGCGGTTCCCTCCGCCCTCACAAATTAATAAAAGGTGCGCATGGCCGCGCGGCCATGCTCTAGCATAAAACTTTACAATGTGTGTGTAGATGAATGACTGTCAATGGATGAAAGCTCCTTAAAGGGAACCTGTCACCTGAATTTGGCGGGACAGGTTTGCAGTCATATGGGCGGGTTTTAGGGTGTTTGATTCACCCTTTCCTTTCCCGCTGGCTGCATGCTGGCCGCAATATTGGGTTGAAGTTCATGCTGATTGCGCAGGCGTGTACTACGGAGGACACAGCATGAACTTCAACCCAATATTGCGGCCAGCATGCAGCCAGTGGGTAAGGTAAGGAAAGGGTGAATCAAACACCCGAAAACCCCGCCCATATGACCGCAAACCTGTCTTGCCAAATTCAGGTGACAGGTTCCCTTTAATCATTCCCATTTCTCATGTTGTTGACTGCTCACGAATGGTGGAAGCTATCTAGCGCCCGACAGTAGAGTTGAGCGACCTTGACCTTTTTAGAGTCGAGCCGGGTTTTGCGAAACCCGACTATGTCCAAAGTCGGGTCGAGTGAAATCGGCCGATTATGACGTAAAGTCGGGATCGACCGAAACACGAAACCCAATGCAAGTCAATGGGGCAGCATAGTCGGCAGTGAGTGGGGGCCAGGAAAACACCTAGAGTGGCCATTTTAATGTCAAAACCATCCATTCTTCTTAATGAAGCTTGTCAAGCGTAATTTACCTTATAATAATTGGAAGGCATTTGAAATTGGGGGTCATTTGGCTAAAGTTGTGGGGGGTAGGGCTGGTTCAAGTAATTAGTGGGCCCAGGAAATCTGGACCACGTCACGGCAGTGGAGCAGGGAGAGGTAAGTATTTCAACTTTGCAAGTGCTGTGAACCTGAGCAAGCAGGGGGGGCCCACTCGTTGGCATTGGCACTGGCACAGGGCCCCTCAAAGTACAGCGGTGTGTTTGCACGGCGGGGGCGCCTCCCACCGGCAGCAACACTTTTGCGTACTATGAGAGGCCCTGTGCCAGTGACGTCGCCAACTAGTATTCCTCCCCCCACCTGATGAAGGAACCTGCACTTTCATCTGCACCTTCCTCTTTGTCCCCGTGTAAGGTGGTATGGTATGCGGGAAGAGCAACCTGACTTTCAGCAGGGTCACAATGTTGTTGTGTAGCGTGCACGGGGAATGTTGCGTTATGGGTCAATGTACCAGCAGACTCATCTATCACTGGCTGGGCAATGGGCACGATGAAGTGGAAACACAGATATAGGCCCAAAGAAGAAAGTGGGCTAAATGCAGTTCAAAATTGGTAACACAGGAATAACCAGGGGGCATTGCAGTGGAGGACAACTGGAATGAGAGGCTGACACAGAGAGTAGGGCCAAATCAGTAAGTAGTCGAAATGCAGTTCAAAATTGGCAACCGTAGTAAACAGGCGGCACAGCTTTGTTCAGTGGAGGAGAACAGCAAGGAGTGGCAGACACCGATAGTAGGCCCCAAACCAACTAGTACGCCAAATGCAGTTGTTCCATTTAACCACAATTTAATGAGAGCCTGAAGATAGAAGCTCAGGAAAGGCAACCTGGGGAACACCTTGGAGTGTAACACACCATCTCTCTCCACCCCATACCCATTTTGTATGGCCTAATGCAGTGTACTTTTCTACAACTACTAAACGAGAGTCGGAAGACCGAAGCAATGGCAAGGAAACCTGGGGAACACCTTAGAGTGTAACACACCCTCTCTCTACACCCCATACCCAATTTGAAGGCCTAATGCAGTGTAGTTTCCAAGAACTACTAAACGAGAGCCGGAAGATCGAAGCTCAGGAAAGGCAACCTGGGGAACACCTTGGAGTGTAACACACCCTCTCGCTACACCCCATACCCAATTTGAAGGCCTAATGCAGCGTAGTTTCCAACAACTACTAAACGAGAGCCGGAAGATCGAAGCTCAGGAAAGGCAACCTGGGGAACACCTTGGAGTGTAACACACCCTCTCGCTACACCCCATACCCAATTTGAAGGCCTAATGCAGCGTAGTTTCCAACAACTACTAAACGAGAGCCGGAAGATCGAAGCTCAGGAAAGGCAACCTGGGGAACACCTTGGAGTGTAACAAACCCTCTCTCTACACCCCATACCCAATTTGTAGGCCTAATGCAGCGTAGTTTCCGACAACTACTAAACGAGAGCCGGAAGATCGAAGCTCAGGAAAGGCAACCTGGGGAACACCTTGGAGTGTAACACACCCTCTCTCTACACCCCATACCCAATTTGTAGGCCTAATGCAGCGTAGTTTCCGACAACTACTAAACGAGAGCCGGAATATCGAAGCTCAGGAAAGGCAACCTGGGGAACACCTTGGAGTGTAACACACCCTCTCTCTACGCCCCATACCCAATTTGTAGGCCTAATGCAGCGTAGTTTCCGACAACTACTAAACGAGAGCCGGAATATCGAAGCTCAGGAAAGGCAACCTGGGGAACACCTTGGAGTGTAACACACCCTCTCTCTACACCCCATACCCAATTTGAAGGCCTAATGCAGTGTAGTTTCCAAGAACTACTAAACGAGAGCCGGAAGATCGAAGCTCAGGAAAGGCAACCTGGGGAACACCTTGGAGTGTAACACACCCTCTCGCTACACCCCATACCCAATTTGAAGGCCTAATGCAGCGTAGTTTCCAACAACTACTAAACGAGAGCCGGAAGATCGAAGCTCAGGAAAGGCAACCTGGGGAACACCTTGGAGTGGAACACACCATCTCTCTACACCCCATACCCAATTTGAAGGCCTAATGCAGAGTAGTTTCCAAGAACTACTAAACGAGAGCCGGAAGATCGAAGCTCAGGAAAGGCAACCTGGGGAACACCTTGGAGTGTAACACAACGTCTCTCTACACGACGGAAGGGCTGATTCTTAGGAAGGAAGGCTGTTGGAAATAAGCATTGCGCGTCCGAGGGTGATTATATTCTTATTAGGTATATACTCACCCTCGGACGCGCCCTGCTTCTTTATTTGGAATGAATGTTTATTTGCAATGTGGTGTTGACTTTCTCTATTATTTTGGTAATTAATGCTTTTATTATTTTCATTATTTTGCATCTTCTCGGCAATAATATAAAGAAGACGCGACAGGACAACACTCGGTGGATGCCATATGTGTGTTTTCAATTTAAAAAAACTTTCAGTTAACTACTTGCAGGAGAAAGTAATTGTAGCTGGTGGCCATTTTTAGTACTGTACCAGATTAGAGTTGTGTGTTTGTTTTTAATGTTAAAATGTCTGCATTTGATATCTCACCAGTATTTTCTTTTTTATAAGCAAAATACTTATTTTTATATTTTCTGATGTTGGTTCCAGGGGTACACGGCCAGCAGTGCCCTGGTCAGTGTAGTAGTAGTTGAAAGAATGGACCGCAGACAGGCATCGAAGGCCTAAAATAATAACACATGGCTGTAGGCAATTTTAAATTGGTTCCAGGGGTACACGGACAGCAGTGGTGTGGTCAGTGGAGGCCTAGTGGAAGGAGTGACCGCAGACAGGCATCGAAGGCCTAAAATAATAACACATGGCTGTAGGCAATTTTAAATTGGTTCCAGGGGTACACGGACAGCAGTGGTGTGGTCAGTGGAGGCCTAGTGGAAGGAGTGACCGCAGACAGGCATCGAAGGCCTAAAATAATAACACATGGCTGTAGGCAATTTTAAATTGGTTCCAGGGGTACACGGACAGCAGTGACCTGGTCAGTGTAGTAGTAGTTGAAAGAATGGACCGCAGACAGGCATCGAAGGCCTAAAATAAAAAAATTGGGCTGGCTGTAGGCAATTTTAAATTGGTTCCAGGGGTACACGGGCAGCAGTGGTGTGGTCAGTGGAGGCCTAGTGGAAGGAGTGACCGCAGACAGGCATCGAAGGCCTAAAATAATAACACATGGCTGTAGGCAATTTTAAATTGGTTCCAGGGGTACACGGACAGCAGTGACCTGGTCAGTGTAGTAGTAGTTGAAAGAATGGACCGCAGACAGGCATCGAAGGCCTAAAATAAAAAAATTGGGCTGGCTGTAGGCAATTTTAAATTGGTTCCAGGGGTACACGGGCAGCAGTGGTGTGGTCAGTGGAGGCCTAGTGGAAGGAGTGACCGCAGACAGGCATCGAAGGCCTAAAATAATAACACATGGCTGTAGGCAATTTTAAATTGGTTCCAGGGGTACACGGACAGCAGTGGTGTGGTCAGTGGAGGCCTAGTGGAAGGAGTGACCGCAGACAGGCATCGAAGGCCTAAAATAATAACACATGGCTGTAGGCAATTTTAAATTGGTTCCAGGGGTACACGGACAGCAGTGACCTGGTCAGTGTAGTAGTAGTTGAAAGAATGGACCGCAGACAGGCATCGAAGGCCTAAAATAAAAAAATTGGGCTGGCTGTAGGCAATTTTAAATTGGTTCCAGGGGTACACGGGCAGCAGTGACCTGGTCAGTGTAGTAGTAGTTGAAAGAATGGACCGCAGACAGGCTTAGAAGGCCTAACATAACAAACTTGGGCTGGCTGTAGGCACTTTTAAATTGGTTCCAGGGGTACACGGGCAGCAGTGGTCTGGTCAGTGGAAGTCTAGTGGAAGGAGTGACCGCAGACAGGCTTCCAAGGCCTAACATAACAAACTTGGGCTGGCTGTAGGCACTTTTAAATTGGTTCCAGGGGTACACGGGCAGCAGTGGTCTGGTCAGTGGAAGTCTAGTGGAAGGAGTGACCGCAGACAGGCTTCGAAGGCCTAACATAACAAAATTGGGCTGGCTGTAGGCACTTTTAAATTGGTTCCAGGGGTACACGGGCAGCAGTGGTCTGGTCAGTGGAAGTCTAGTGGAAGGAGTGACCGCAGACAGGCTTCGAAGGCCTAACATAACAAAATTGGGCTGGCTGTAGGCACTTTAAATTGGTTCCAGGGGTACATGGGCAGCAGTGTATGGTCAGTGGAAGTCTAGTGGAAGGAGTGACGGCAGACAGTCTTCGAAGGCCTAACATAACAAAATTGGGCTGACTGTAGGCACTTTTAAATTGGTTCCAGGGTAACACGGCCAGCAGTGGCCTGGTCAGTGTAGTAGTTGTAGAAAGAAGGGACCGCAGACAGGCTTCGAAGGCCTAACATAAAAAAAATGTCAAAACAATGGTATTGTCAGTGCCAGGCATTGAAGGATGTCAGCGGCTAGACTACACATTGGTGAAGCTGTGAGAGATAATTTTGCTAGTGGTAGAGCACTGTTTGAGCTGGGGGGGGGAACTGTCTTGTGGCCGGCGGTACAGGCACAGGGCCCCTCATATTACAACGGTGTGTCTGACGTTGGGTGCGCACCACCACCGCCAGAGACACTTTATTGTACTATGAGGGACCCAGTGGCAGTGCCGTCGACCAAAAGCGGCCACACCCACCTCTTCAGACAAACAGCACTCTCAAGGGTCCAAGCGCAAAGTGGCGATAGCACGGCCCCGTGTGGGGAGTTTGGCCATTTCGTGAGTTGGAAACATGTCGTATGCTGGACAATCAGGTGAAGAAAATTACGAGATTGGAAAAGTCATTCAGAATAGTCCACAGGCAAGACCTTTTCATAGGAAAGCTAGGTGTCAGCCGGGCAGGGTGGGGCAAAAGATTTTGAAATCCAGTTGTGGTTCATTTTAATGAAGGTTAGATCATCTACATTTTGGGTAGCCAGACGAGTCCTTTTTTCTGTTAGTATTGAACCTGCAGCACTGAATACTCTTTCTGATAGGACACTAGCTGCCGGGCAAGCAAGCTCCTGCAATGCATATTCTGCCAATTCTGGCCAGGTGTCTAATTTGGATGCCCAGTAATCAAATGGGAATGACGGTTGAGGGAGAACGTCGATAAGGGATGAAAAATAGTTTGTAACCATACTGGACAAATGTTGTCTCCTGTCACTTTGAATTGATGCTGCAGTACCTGTCCTGTCTGCGGTCATAGAAAAATCACTCCACAACCTGGTCAGAAAACCCCTCTGTCCAACGCCACTTCTGATTTCTGCCCCTCTAACACCTCTGGTCTGCTGGCCCCTGGAGCTCGTGTGAGAACGATCACGGGCGCTGTGTGCAGGGAATGCCAGAAGCAAACGGTCAACAAGAGTTGATTGTTTTGTTGCTAATATTAGTTCCAAGTTCTCATGTGGCATAATATTTTGCAATTTGCCTTTATAGCGAGGATCAAGGAGGCAGGCCAACCAGTAATCGTCATCGTTCATCATTTTTGTAATGCGTGTGTCCCTTTTGAGGATACGCAAGGCATAATCCGCCATGTGGGCCAAAGTTCCCGTTGTCAAATCTGCGGTTGTGCTTGGTTGAGGGGCAGTTGCAGGCAAATCTACGTCACTTGTGTCCCTCAAAAAACCAGAACCCGGCCTTGCCACGCCACCAATTTCCCGTGCCCCCGGGAAAGCTTCCTCATTAAAAATATACTCATCCCCATCATCCTCCTCATCCTCCACCTCCTCTTCGCCCGGTACCTCGTCATGTACACTGCCCTGACCAGACAATCGCTGACTGTCATCAAGGCTTTCCTCTTCCTCTGGTGCAGACGCCTGATCCTTTATGTGCGTCAAACTTTGCATCAGCAGACGCATTAGGGGGATGCTCATGCTTATTATGGCGTTGTCTGCACTAACCAGCCGTGTGCATTCCTCAAAACACTGAAGGACTTGACACATGTCTTGAATCTTCGACCACTGCACACCTGACAACTCCATGTCTGCCATCCTACTGCCTGCCCGTGTATGTGTATCCTCCCACAAAAACATAACAGCCCGCCTCTGTTCGCACAGTCTCTGAAGCATGTGCAGTGTTGAGTTCCACCTTGTTGCAACGTCTATGATTAGGCGATGCTGGGGAAGGTTCAAAGAACGCTGATAGGTCTGCATACGGCTGGAGTGTACAGGCGAACGGCGGATATGTGCGCAAAGTCCACGCACTTTGAGGAGCAGGTCGGATAACCCCGGATAACTTTTCAGGAAGCACTGCACCACCAGGTTTAAGGTGTGAGCCAGGCAAGGAATGTGTTTCAGTTGGGAAAGGGAGATGGCAGCCATGAAATTCCTTCCGTTATCACTCACTACCTTGCCTGCCTCAAGATCTACAGTGCCCAGCCACGACTGCGTTTCTTGCTGCAAGAACTCGGACAGAACTTCCGCGGTGTGTCTATTGTCGCCCAAACACTTCATAGCCAATACAGCCTGCTGACGTATGCCAGTAGCTGCCCCATAATGGGAGACCTGGTGTGCAACAGTGGCAGGTGCGGATGGAGTGTTTGTGCGACTGCGGTCTGTGGACGAGCTCTTGCTTCTGCAGGAGGACGAGGAGGAGGAGGAGGAGGGGGTGCGAACGGCTACAGACAACTGTTTACTAGACCGTGGGCTAGGCAGAACTGTCCCAAACTTGCTGTCCCCTGTGGACCCTGAATCCACCACATTTACCCAGTGTGCCGTGATGGACACGTAACGTCCCTGGCCATGCCTACTGGTCCATGCATCTGTTGTCAGGTGCACCTTTGTGCTCACAGATTGCCTGAGTGCATGGACGATGCGCTCTTTAACATGCTGGTGGAGGGCTGGGATGGCTTTTCTGGAAAAAAAGTGTCGACTGGGTAGCTCGTAGCGTGGTACAGCGTAGTCCATCAGGTCTTTGAAAGCTTCGCTTTCAACTAACCGGTAGGGCATCATCTCTAACGAGATTAGTCTAGCTATGTGGGCGTTCAAACCCTGTGTACGCGGATGCGAGGCTAAGTATTTCCTTTTTCTAACCATAGTCTCATGTAGGGTGAGCTGGACTGGAGAGCTGGAGATCGTGGAACTAGCGGGGGTGCCGGTGGACATGGCAGACTGAGAGACGGTGGGAGATGGTATTGTTGCCGCCGGTGCCCTAGATGCAGTGTTTCCTACTACGAAACTGGTGATTCCCTGACCCTGACTGCTTTGGCCTGGCAAAGATACCTGCACAGATACAGCAGGTGGTGCGCTAAATGGTGGTCCTACACTGCCGGAAGGGATGTTGCGTTGATGACTAGCTTCATTGGCCGAGGGTGCAACAACCTTAAGGGACGTTTGGTAGTTAGTCCAAGCTTTCAAATGCATGGTGGTTAAATGTCTATGCATGCAACTAGTATTGAGACTTTTCAGATTCTGACCTCTGCTTAAGGAAGTAGAACATTTTTGACAGATGACTTTGCGCTGATCAATTGGATGTTGTTTAAAAAAATGCCAGACTGCACTCTTTCTAGCATCGGATACCTTTTCAGGCATTGCAGACTGAGCTTTAACCGGATGGCCACGCTGTCCTCCACCAGGTTTTGGCTTTGCCACGCGTTTTGGGCAAGATACGGGCCCGGCAGATGGAACCTGTGGCGATGTTGATGCCTGCTGCGGCCCCTCCTCCTCCTCTGCTTCAGAACTGCTGCCGCCTGCACCCTGTTCCCCCAATGGCTGCCAATCGGGGTCAAGAACTGGGTCATCTAATAACTCTTCTTGTACCTCCTGCGCAACTTCGTCTGTGTCACCGTGTCGTTCGGTGGTATAGCGTTCGTGATGGGGCAACATAGTCTCATCAGGGTCTGATTCTTGATCAGCACCCTGCGAGGGCAATGTTGTGGTCTGAGTCAAAGGACCAGCATAGTAGTCTGGCTGTGGCTGTGCGTCAGTGCACTCCATGTCAGATTCAATTTGTAATGGGCATGGACTGTTAACTGCTTCACTTTCTAAGCCAGGGACGGTATGTGTAAAGAGCTCCATGGAGTAACCCGTTGTGTCGCCTGCTGCATTCTTCTCTGTTGTTGTTTTTGCTGAAGAGGACAAGGAAGTGACTTGTCCCTGACCGTGAACATCCACTAACGACGCGCTGCTTTTACTTTTACCAGTTTCACGAGATGAGGCAAAAGAGCTAGAGGCTGAGTCAGCAAGATAAGCCAAAACTTGCTCTTGCTGCTCCGGCTTTAAAAGCGGTTTTCCTAATCCCAGAAAAGGGAGCGTTCGAGGCCTTGTGTAGCCGGACGACGAACCTGGCTCCACAGCTCCAGACTTAGGTGCAATATTTTTTCCCCCACGACCACTACCCTCATTACCAGCTGACAATGAACGCCCCCGGCCACGACCTCTTCCACTAGACTTCCTCATTGTTTTAAAAACGTAACCAAACTAACGTTATTTGTTGCAGTCACACAACTTACACGGTGAGCTATAACTTCAGTATGATTTAGCTACCCCTTTACAGGTTGGTGAGACCACAGCGAAAATCAGGCCCAATGTTACACACTCTTTTTTTGGTGGCTGCAAATTAGAGAGATGCCCCACACGCAGGACTGTCACTGAAGCACAAATGTTAATATTAATGTCACACTATTATTTTTTTTTTATTTTTATTTTTTTCAGGAACACTTTAGAAACCCCCCCAAAAAAAAAAATAGATTTTTGCAGGGAGAATTTAGAAAACAAATGTAACAAACTATATGCTTTCTATGGGCCACTGAGTGAGAGATGACGCACACAGGAATCAGGAGTGGCACACAAGCCCAGAGGCCAATATTTTTCTACCAATGATTGATGGAGTTATTTTCTCTGGTAGATTTTGGAACCCAAATCAAGGAAAAAAAATGTAGGCTTTCTATGGACCACAATTGGAGAGAGAGAGAGAGAGAGATGGCACACCCAGGAGTCAAGACTGGCACACAAGCAGAAAGGCCAATATTAATCTCCCACTGTTTTTTTTTTGTTTTTTTTTTTGTTTTTTTTTTTTCAGGGAGACTTTAGAAAAAAAAATAATAAAAAAAATATGATTTTATCAGGAAGAATTTAGAAACCAAATAAAATAAAATGATTTTTTCAGGGAGAATTTAGAAAACAAATAAAACCAAAAATAGGCGTTCTATGGCCCACTGACTGAGAGATGACGCACACAGGAGTCAGGAGTGGCACACAAACCCAGAGGCCAATATTTTTCTACCAATGATTGATGTAGTTATTTTCTCTGGTAGATTTTAGAACCCAAATCAAGGAAAAAAAATATAGGCTTTCTATGGACCACAATTGGAGAGAGAGAGAGAGAGAGAGAGAGAGAGAGAGAGAGATGGCACACCCAGGAGTCAAGACTGGCACACAAGCAGAAAGGCCAATATTAATCTCCCACTGTTTTTTTGGTTGTTTTTTTTTTTTTTTTTCAGGGAGACTTTAGAAATAAAAATAATAAAAAAAATATGATTTTATCAGGAAGAATTTAGAAACCAAATAAAATAAAATGATTTTTTCAGGGAGAATTTAGAAAACAAATAAAACCAAAAATAGGCGTTCTATGGCCCACTGACTGAGAGATGACGCACACAGGAGTCAGGAGTGGCACACAAACCCAGAGGCCAATATTTTTCTACCAATGATTGATGTAGTTATTTTCTCTGGTAGATTTTAGAACCCAAATCAAGGAAAAAAAATATAGGCTTTCTATGGACCACAATTGGAGAGAGAGAGAGAGAGAGAGAGAGAGAGAGAGAGAGAGAGAGATGGCACACCCAGGAGTCAAGACTGGCACACAAGCAGAAAGGCCAATATTAATCTCCCACTGTTTTTTTGGTTGTTTTTTTTTTTTTTTTTCAGGGAGACTTTAGAAATAAAAATAATAAAAAAAATATGATTTTATCAGGAAGAATTTAGAAACCAAATAAAATAAAATGATTTTTTCAGGGAGAATTTAGAAAACAAATAAAACCAAAAATAGGCGTTCTATGGCCCACTGACTGAGAGATGACGCACACAGGAGTCAGGAGTGGCACACAAACCCAGAGGCCAATATTTTTCTACCAATGATTGATGTAGTTATTTTCTCTGGTAGATTTTAGAACCCAAATCAAGGAAAAAAAATATAGGCTTTCTATGGACCACAATTGGAGAGAGAGAGAGAGAGAGAGAGAGAGAGAGAGAGAGAGATGGCACACCCAGGAGTCAAGACTGGCACACAAGCAGAAAGGCCAATATTAATCTCCCACTGTTTTTTTGGTTGTTTTTTTTTTTTTTTTTCAGGGAGACTTTAGAAATAAAAATAATAAAAAAAATATGATTTTATCAGGAAGAATTTAGAAACCAAATAAAATAAAATGATTTTTTCAGGGAGAATTTAGAAAACAAATAAAACCAAAAATATGCGTTCTATGGCCCACTGACTGAGAGAGAGAGAGAGATGGAACGCTTAGTACTGGCACACAAGCCCAAAGGGCAATATTAATCTCCCTTTTTTTTTCCAGGGAGAATTTCTGAAACCCAAAAAAAAAATAAAATAGGCTTTCTATGGCCCACTATTTGTGAGAGAGATGGGACGCTCAGGACTGGCACAGATGGCACGCTCAGGACTGGCACAGAAGCCCAGAGGCCAATATTAATCTCCCTTTTTTTCAGGGAGAATTTATAAAACCAAAAAAAAAAATAAATAGGCTTTCTATGGCCCACTATTTGTGAGAGAGATGGCACACTCAGGACTGGCACACAAGCCCAAAGGCCAATATTAATCTCCCACTGTATTTTTATCAGGGAGAATTTATACACCCCACAAAAAAAAATACAGAAAAATGAAAAGGCTTTCTATGGCCCACTATGTGAGAGAGATGGCACACACAGGGATGGCACTCTAGCAGAAATGCCAAATTGCCAATCTTAATCTCCCACCAAAAAAAAAAAAAAAAAAAAAACAGGGAATGTCCTACAATTACTATCTCCCTGCCTGCAGTAATCTCAGCCAGGTATGGCAGGCAGCTACTATCTCCCTGCCTGCAGTAATCTCAGCCAGGTATGGCAGGCAGCAATAAGGAGTGGACTGATGCACAAATGAAATAAAAAGTGTGGACAAACAAACAAGATAGCTGTGCAGAACAACAGGATTTGTGCTTTGAAAAAAGCAGTTGGTTTGCACAGCGGCGTACACACAGCAATGCAGCTATCAGGGAGCCTTCTAGGGCAGCCCAATGAGCTACAGCGCTGAGGGGAAAAAAAAAAAAAAAAAAAACTTCCACTGTCCCTGCACACCGAGGGTGGTGTTGGACAGTGCAAATCGCTGCAGCACAAGCGGTTTTGTGGTTAATGGACCCTGCCTAACGCTATCCCTGCTTCTGACAAAGCGGCAGCAACCTCTCCCTAAGCTCAGATCAGCAGCAGTAAGATGGCGGTCGGCGGGAACGCCTCTTTATAGCCCCTGTGACGTCGCAGACAGCAAGCCAATCACTGCAATGCCCTTCTCTAAGATGGTGGGGACCAGGACCTATGTCATCACGCTGCCCACACTCTGCGTTTACCTTCATTGGCTGAGAAATGGCGCTTTTCGCGTCATTGAAACGCGACTTTGGCGCGAAAGTCGCGTACCGCATGGCCGACCCCGCACAGGGGTCGGATCGGGTTTCATGAAACCCCGACTTAGCCAAAAGTCGGCGACTTTTGAAAATGTTCGACCCGTTTCGCTCAACCCTACCCGACAGTGCTATCTGCACACTAAGCACACTTTGCAGTGCCCGTCTCTATGGCACCGTGCGCTATAAGTGCGCTCTCCTGACAGCCGTCAGTATAGGGTGGGAATTCCCGCTTGAACTGTGCATCTGACTCGGGGCGTCCTCAGGCGCGGGCTCAAAAGCCTCTAACTGTTCTGAAATGGTCAAAAAGTAGGTGGACAGTATGTGTAATAGGGTTATAGTGTAAAGTGAAGCTGACTCAGTTGCCCTTAGCAACCAATCAGATTCCACCTTTCATTTTCCAAAGCGTCTGTGAAGAATGAAAAGTGGAATCTGATTGGTTGCTAAGGGCAACTGAGTCAGTCACTTTACACCATGTTTGATAAATCTCCTCCTTCATAACCCTATTACACATACTGTCCACCTACTTTTGGACCACTCTATATCTATATCTATTCTATTCTTAACATGTCAGTGTGATTTTACTGTACACCGGACATAAATTGCCGGCTTTTCAAAGGACACCGGTGATTAAAAATTGGACAGCACTCCCATGGTGCTAGTGCTGTACGATTTTTTTTTTTTTTTTTCAGTCCTATTTTGGCTCAGAAAAAAATTGGAAATGAGATGTCACCCATTGAATAACATTGGTCCGAGTGCAAAACAATTTTTTTTATCGGATTGCACTCATCCATTTTTCTCGCAAGTGAGTATGAGCCCTATCAATGACAGAATGATACAGAAGGGAGAGGACCCTGCCCTTGTGGGCTTACATACCACAGAGCCTCCCGCTCTCGGCTAGGTGACAAGCCAACGGTGCGTTGGTCCCCAGATTGGCAGATTGTTTTCAGAAATTCCTTCAGACAAAACAACTGTAATTTGCATCATCTGCAAAACCAAGCTAAGAGCAGGCAAGAACACTCAGTGCCAACCAGAGCATCACCGGCATGCAAAAGCACATGGCAGCCAAATACCCAAGTAGGTGGGTGGAATGCCTGGGCATAAAATCTATGTCTGAGCGTGAAACCACTGCCCCTTCTCCAGTGTTACAGCGTTCCAAATCTGCTGTACATGAAGCAGGCACTGATGCTTCCTTTCCACAACCTGCAGTTACACAGACACAACAGTCAGCAACCATGTCCAGTTCATTGTCCCAGCGCAGCATTCTCTTTTCCCTGCCCCAGATGTTTAACAGAAAGCATAAATATCCACCCACAGGCAAAAACTATAAGCATTCACATTAGCAGATTGGTAGCCCTGGAAATATTTCCATTTCGAATTGTGGGATCTGATTCTTTCCATGACCTCTTGGCGGTGGCAGCAATACAGTACTCGATTCCCATCCGACACTATTTTTCACGGTGTGCCGTCAATGTGTTACATAAGTAAGCATGTGTTACCAGGGCCGTATTTAGAGTTTCTGCTGCCCTAGGCACTTTTTGTGCTGCCTCCCTCATTGGTGAGTATGACTAAGGCTACTTTCACACTAGCATCGGATTCGGCCCGTCGCAGTGCGTCGGGCCGAGATTCCAAACGCTAGCGTTTGATGTGCCGCACAACGGAGGCAGCGGATGCATTTCTCCGGCGCATCAGCTGCCCCATTGTGAGGTGCGGGGAGGTGGGGGCAGAGTTCCCGGCCGCCCATGCGCGGTCGTAAAAAGCGGTCCGTCGCCAGCAAAAAACGTTACATTTAACGTTTTTTGCTCCCGGCGGTCCGCCACAACACGGCGCAACGTCACACGATGGTTGCGACGTGTCGCAATGCGTCGGTAATGTTACTCTATGGGGCAAAAATGCATACTGCAAACAACTTTGCAGGATGCGTTTTTTCCCCTAAACGACGCACTGCGACGTATTGAAAACAACGCTAGTGTGAAAGTAGACTAATGCAGACCCTGTCGGCAGTGACTTAGGCTACTTTCACATCAGTGATTTTTGCCATTCGGGGAAGATCCGGCAGTTTTTCTGCATCTGCCACGTAGCAGATCACTTACGGCAACACTGCGTTCGGCCTCATTCATTCCCTATGGGACCTGCGGACATGTGCAGCACTTGCAACAATGGAAAAAAAATTGCAAGCAGTGTTTTTTTTGTCTCACCACAAGTGCAAAACCACAAGTGCTGCACATGTCCGCAAGTAGCCATCACTACCTGTCCCTGCACCTTGCTAGCTAATCCCTAACCATCCCTCCCTGACCTAAAACTACACTATAAAGCTTTAGAAAAACAATATATTAACTGACATATTCCTACGATAATGAGGGCTCCAGGCTACGGCGTAAGTGCATTGTTTTCCCTGTGGAGGGATTCAGGAAGACGGCCGCCACAGGCGGCGCATGTGCAGACTGAGATCGCATCTGGACCAAGATCCCAATCTCCGCCTTTAGTGGCCCACAGCTTTAGAAATATGTCCGGCAGGAAAGAAATGCACTCCACTTAGATATTAGGTTGCTGTCACACTGGCAGTATTTGGTCAGTATTTTACATCATTATTTGTAGCCAAAACCAGGAGTGGAACAAATAGAGGAAAAGTATAATAGAAACATATGCACCACTTCTGTATTTATCACCCACTCCTGGTTTTGGCCACAAATACTGATGTAAAATACTGACCAAATACGGATAGTGTGATGGCAGTACCGTCAGTTACCGCCAACATCGGGCCCGCAGCATTGCACCGCTGTGACACCCCCTCCTCCCATTCAGGGCCCGCTGCATTGTCCCACTTCTGCCACTGCAGACTTCCAGAGGATGGGACTCGGCCTCCTGTGATTCTGTTTACAAGACAGGAGACCGCTATTACTGGAGCGGGGATGCTATTACAGGGCGGGGACATGTGTATACACACACACACACACACTGCACAGGGGGCACAGTATGCACACACACACATATATACACTGCAAAGGGGGGCACAGTATGCACACACACACATATATACACTGCAAAGGGGGGCACAGTATGCACACACACATATATACACATATATATACTGCACAGGGGGGCACAGTATGCACACACACACACACACACACATATATACACTGCAAAGGGGGGCACAGTATGCACACACACATATATACACATATATATACTGCACAGGGGGGCACAGTATGCACACACACATATATACACTGCACAGGGGGGCACAGTATGCACACACACATATATACACATATATACTGCACAGGGGGGCACAGTATGCACGCACGCACACATATATATATATGCACTGCACAGGGGGGCACAGTATGCACACACGCACACATATATATATACTGCACAGGGGGGCACAGTATGCACACACGCACACATATATATGCACTGCACAGGGGGGCACAGTATGCACACACGCACACATATATATACTGCACAGGGGGGCACAGTATGCACACACGCACACATATATATACTGCACAGGGGGGCACAGTATGCACACACGCACACATATATATGCACTGCACAGGGGGGCACAGTATGCACACAAGCACACATATATATGCACTGCACAGGGGGGCACAGTATGCACACACGCACACATATATATGCACTGCACAGGGGGGCACAGTATGCACACACGCACACATATACATATATACACTGCACAGGGGGGCACAGTATGCACACACACACATATATACACTGCACAGGGGGGCACAGTATGCACACACGCACATATATACACTGCACAGGGGGGCACAGTATGCACACACGCACACATATATATGCACTGCACAGGGGGGCACAGTATGCACACACGCACACATATATATACTGCACAGGGGGCACAGTATGCACACACACACACATATATATATATACTGCACAGGGGGGCACAGTATGCGCACACGCACACATATATATATATACTGCACAGGGGGGCACAATATGCACACACGCACATATATACACTGCACAGGGGGGCACAGTATGCACACACGCACACATATATATACTGCACAGGGGGGCACAGTATGCACACACGCACACATATATATATACTGCACAGGGGGGCACAATATGCACACACGCACATATATACACTGCACAGGGGGGCACAGTATGCACACACGCACATATATACACTGCACAGGGGGGCACAGTATGCACACACGCACACATATATATATACTGCACAGGGGGGCACAGTATGCACACACGCACACATATATATATATATATATATATATACACTGCACAGGGGGGCACAGTATGCACACACGCACACATATATACTGCACAGGGGGGCACAGTATGCACACACGCACACATATATATAAACTGCACAGGGGGGCACAGTATGCACACACGCACACATATATATATATATATATACACTGCACAGGGGGGCACAGTATGCACACACGCACACATATATACTGCACAGGGGGGCACAGTATGCACACACACACATATATATATGCACTGCACAGGGGGGCACAGTATGCACACACGCACATATATATATGCACTGCACAGGGGGGCACAGTATGCACACACGCACACATATATATACACTGCACGGGGGCACAGTATGCACACACGCACACATATATATATACTGCACAGGGGGCACAGTATGAACACAGGCACACATATATATGCACTGCACAGGGGGGCACAGTATGCACACACGCACACATATATATGCACTGCACAGGGGGGCACAGTATGCACACACGCACACATATATATGCACTGCACGGGGGGGCACAGTATGCACACACGCACACATATATATACACTGCACAGGGGGCACAGTATGAACACAAGCACACATATATATACACTGCACAGGGGGGCACAGTATGCACACACGCACACATATATATATACTGCACAGGGGGGCACAGTATGCACACATGCACATATATATACTGCACAGGGGGGCACAGTATGCACACACGCACATATATACACTGCACAGGGGGGCACAGTATGCACACACGCACACATATATATATACTGCACAGGGGGGCACAGTATGCACACACGCACATATATACATTGCACAGGGGGGTACAGTATGCACACACGCACACATATATATATACTGCACAGGGGGGCACAGTATGCACACACGCACACATATATATATACTGCACAGGGGGGCACAGTATGCACACATGCAAATATATACACTGCACAGGGGGGCACAGTATGCACACACGCACACATATATATATACTGCACAGGGGGGCACAGTATGCACACACGCACATATATACACTGCACAGGGGGGCACAGTATGCACACACGCACACATATATATACTGCACAGGGGGGCACAGTATGCACACACGCACACATATATATACTGCACAGGGGGGCACAGTATGCACACACGCACATATATACACTGCACAGGGGGGTACAGTATGCACACACGCACACATATATATATATACTGCACAGGGGGGCACAGTATGCACACATGCAAATATATACACTGCACAGGGGGGCACAGTATGCACACACGCACACATATATATATACTGCACAGGGGGGCACAGTATGCACACACGCACACATATATACTGCACAGGGGGGCACAGTATGCACACACGCACACATATATACTGCACAGGGGGGCACAGTATGCACACACGCACACATATATACTGCACAGGGGGGCACAGTATGCACACACACACATATATATATATATATATACACTGCACAAGGGGGCACAGTATGCACACACGCACACATATATACTGCACAGGGGGGCACAGTATGCACACACACACATATATATACACTGCACAAGGGGGCGCTGTATGCACACACACACATATATATATACAGTGCACAGGGGGGCACAGTATGCACACACACATAGACTGCACATACCCATCACAGCAGCCGTTCCTTCTGGCCTCAGCAGTAGTGTTGAGCGATACCGTCCGATACTTGAAAGTATCGGTATCGGATAGTATCGGCCGATACCCGAAAAATATCGGATATCGCCGATACCGATATCCGATACCAATACAAGTCAATGGGACATCAAGTATCGGAATGTATCCTCATGGATCCCAGGGTCTGAAGGAGAGGAAACTCTCCTTCAGGCCCTGGGATCCATATTAAAGTGTAAAATAAAGAATTAAAATAAAAAATATTGTTATATTCACCTCTCCGGCGGCCCCTGGACATCAGCGGGAGGATCCGGCGTCCGGCACGGCTTCTTTCTTCAAAATGCGCGCCTTTAGGACCTGTGGAATTACGTCCCGGCTTCTGATTGGTCGCGTGCCGCCCATGTGACCGCCACGCGACCAATCAGAAGCCGCGACGTCATTCCTCAGGTCCTAAAAGGCGCTCATTCTAGGACTTTAGCTGAGGAATGACGTCGCGGCTTCTGATTGGTCGCGTGGCGGTCACATGGGCGGCACGCGACCAATCAGAAGCCGGGACGTCATACCACAGGTCCTAAAGGCGCGCATTTTGAAGAAAGAAGCCGTGCCGGACGCCGGTTCCTCGCGCAGATGTCCAGGGGCCGCCGGAGAGGTGAACATAACAATATTTTTTATTTTAATTCTTTATTTTACACTTCCGATACCGATACCCGATATCACAAAAATATCGGATCTCGGTATCGGAATTCCGATACCGCAAGTATCGGCCGATACCCGATACTTGCGGTATCGGAATGCTCAACACTACTCAGCAGGATAACCCCACAGCAGTGTGCCGCCAGCCAGCGGTCTCGCTCTGGCCCAGTGTTCTCCACTTACCTGTCAGATCCCAGGACCGCACTAGCCAGCTACGATCTGGATCTCCTCCTTCCAGTCAGGTGAGTTCGGCAGACACTGACTGCACACAGTGTGGGCGTGTCTGCAGTGCAGGGATGCGGCTGCCAACACTCAGCCTTTAACCCAGCAAGCAGCCAGAAGCTGGGGGACCGTCCCAGGGGCATCTGCACCCTGCGCCCCAGCCCAGCCCAGCCTGCCAGGATCCGAGACCCCCACAGCAGCCGGAAGACAGGTGGGTGGGCGGGCCGACACAGGACTGTCAGGCAGTAACCAAACTTGGCGCCTAAGCGAGGAGGGGGTAGGGCTTACATCGTGACTTATTTCCACTTCCGGACCCCTGTGCACACTGCACTATGTGACGGCGCTGTATCTGAGACCCCCGCAGCAGCCAGAGGAAGGAGGAGGCGGGAGGAGGAGGGCAGGAGGAGGGAGGGAGGAGGGAGGAGGGAGGAGGGAGGAGGGCGGGCGGCCGGACCCGAACTATTAAAAAAAAAAAAACTTTAAAAAAAACCACCTTGCCTTGCTCAGGTGCCGCCCCCCCGCATCCTGCCGCCCTAGGCACGTGCCCTCAAGTGCCTAGTGGAAAATTCGGCCCTGTGTGTTACACAATATCAGCCATGATGTTGCCAACGCAGTCACAGAGAAGGTATACTTTACCATAGACACGTGGACAAGTTCTTGTGAACAGGGATACTACATTTCCCTTTTGGCATACTGACTGAACCTGGTGGAGTTTGGGACAGAGTCAGAGGCTGGTACATCACACATCTTACCCACACCAATAATAGCGGTCCCAACTTCTATCAGGGTTTCAGGTCTTCTCATATTACAGTTCTTGTATTTACTCCTGATCCTCCTCCTCATCACCGAAAGTAACCTCCCCATCACTCCCCAGCTGGGAGGTCAGCAGCACAGCCTTAGTGAGCAGCATCACGCTCTGTTGAAGCTCATCTGTTTAGGTAATAAAGTAAATAACTCAGCCGAGCTGTTTAAGTTGATAAAAGAACAGACCAATAAGTGTCTCTCTCCACTGAAACTCCAACCAGGTCTGGTTATGTGTGATAGTAGGTGTAACTTGGTGATGGATTTAAAGCTCGGCAAGCTGGTTAACACAAACCATGTATGGCTCACGTGCTGAACTTGGTTGTACAGTGTTTTTAAAAAAATACCCTGACTTGCCAGACCTACCTGCCTAGGCACAGTTTGTCAGCTCACATTTGTGAAAGTCATCTCAGGCTTTCACCAGTCAAGCTTTGCTGCAGCAACGCTTTAATTTGCCTTGTCACCGACTGATTTGTGACCTGCCCACATGCTATAATTTGACCTATAATAATAATAAATTATAATCATTTTATTTTTATAGCGCCAACATATTCTGGAGCTCTTTACATTTTAGAGAGGACTTGTACAGACAATAAAAGACATTACAGAATAACAATAATCACATAAACAACAGATACCAAGAGGAAAGAGTGCCCTGCTTGCAAGCTTACAATCTATGAGAAATAGGGGAGATACGAAAGGAGGATGGCAACAATTGTTTTCATTGTTCTGACCAGCCATAATGTAAGAAATCGGATGTTCATGTACTGCTGCATGAACCGGTTACCAGCCAATATGTGTAAATGTACAGACACAGAGGGCTATTAAATGCATAAAGCGTGTGAGAACAAGATAAAAAGATCCTGGTTGTGAAGAATATTTTGAATGGGCAACTGTTGTGAATTCTGTTATCGAACTCCCTCCTGTGGTCATGAATGGTACTTCGGCGAGTTCGGTCCATGGACTCCCTCTGGTCGCTGTGAGTGGAGTTGCTGCTTCTGAGGTTCCTTCCACAGGTGACTTAGTTTATTGTTTGGCTGGCTGCTCTATTTAACTCCACTCAGATCGTTACTCCATGCTAGCTGTCAATGTTCTTGTACTGGTTCAGTTCGCTCTTGGATCTTTCTGGTGACCTGTCTACTCCAGCAGAAGCTAAGTCCCTGCTAGTTAATTATTTGTTCATTGTTTTCTTGTCCAGCTTGTTATCATGATTTGGCCTTGCTAGCTGGAAGCTCTGGGATGCAGAGTGGCACCTCCGCACCGTGAGTCGGTGCGGAGGTCTTTTTGCACACTCTGCGTGGTCTTTTTGTAGCTTTTTCTGCTGACCGCAAAGATACCTTTCCTATCCTCTGTCTGTTTAGTAAGTCTGGCCTCCCTTTTCTGAAACCTGTTTCATTTCTGTGTTTGTGACTTTCATCTTAACTCACAGTCAATATATGTGGGGGGCTGCCTTTTTCTTTGGGGAATTTCTCTGAGGCAAGGTAGCCTTTATTTTCTATCTCTAGGGCTAGTTAGCTCTTAGGCTGTGAAGAGGCGTCTAGGTAGAGTTAGGTACGCTCCACGGCTATTTCTAGTTGTGTGATAGGATTAGGGGTTGCGGTCAGCAGAGCTCCCACTTCCCAGAGCTTGTCCTGTGTTAGTTTAACCATCAGGTCGATCCGGGTGCTCCAAACCACCAGGTCCATAACAGTACAGCTGTCCCAAAGTGTTAATGCATTTGAATACAGGGATAAGAGAAGTTCTGAGACCATTTTTTTTTCTCTGCAGTGTGTTTTGTCTTTCTTTTCCCCTAAATCTCTGGGTGGTTCAGGACACAGGTGTAGATATGGACATTCAAGGTCTGTCCTCTTGTGTGGATCATCTCACTGCAAGTGTACAAAACATTCAAGATTTTGTGGTTCAGAATCCGATGTTAGAGCCTAGAATTCCAAATTCTGACTTGTTTTCTGGGGATAGATCTAAGTTCCGGAATTTCAAAAATAATTGTAAACTGTTTCTTGCTTTGAAACCCCGCTCCTCTGGTGACCCCGTTCAACAAGTAAAAATCATTATTTCTTTGTTGCGTGGCGACCATCAAGACTGGGCATTTTCCCTTGCGCCAGGAGATCCTGCATTGCGTGATGTAGATGCGTTTTTTCTGGCGCTTGGATTGCTTTATGATGAACCAAATTCAGTGGATCAGGCAGAGAAAATCTTGCTGGCTTTGTGTCAGGGTCAGGATAAAGCGGAGGTATATTGTCAGAAGTTTAGAAAGTGGTCTGTGCTTACTCAGTGGAATGAGTGTGCGCTGGTGGCAATTTTCAGAAAGGGTCTTTCTGAAGCCCTTAAGGATGTCATGGTGGGATTTCCCATGCCTGCTGCTCTGAATGAGTCTATGTCCTTGGCCATTCAGATCGATCGGCGCTTGCGTGAGCGCAAAGCTGTGCACCATTTGGCGGTATTTTCTGAGCATAGGCCTGAGCCTATGCAATGTGATAGGACTTTAACCAGAGCTGAACGGCAAGAACACAGACGTCGGAATGGGCTGTGTTTTTACTGTGGTGATTCCACTCATGCTATCTCCGATTGTCCTAAGCGCACTAAGCGGTTCGCTAGGTCTGCCACCATTGGTACGGTACAGTCTAAATTTCTTTTGTCCGTTACTCTGATTTGCTCTTTGTCGTCTTATTCTGTTATGGCATTTGTGGCTGCCCTGAATTTGATGGACTTGGAGTTTGCCAGGCGCTGTGGTTTTTTCTTGGAGCCCTTGCAGTATCCTATTCAATTGAGAGGAATTGATGCTACGCCTTTGGCCAAGAATAAACCTCAGTACTGGACTCAATTGACCATGTGCATGGCTCCTGCGCATCAGAAGGATATTCGCTTTTTGGTGTTGCATAATTTGCATGATGTAGTCGTTTTGGGGTTGCCATGGCTACAGGTCCATACTCCAGTATTAGATTGGAAATCTATGTCTGTGTCCAGCTGGGGTTGTCAAGGGGTACATGGTGATGTTCCATTGCTGTCAATTTTGCCTTCCACTCCATCTGAAGTCCCTGAGTTTTTGTCGGATTACCGGGATGTATTTAATGAGCCCAAATCCAGTGCCCTACCTCCTCATAGGGATTGCGATTGTGCTAGTAATTTGATTCCTGGTAGTAAGTTTCCTAAGGGCCGACTGTTTAATTTATCTGTGCCAGAGCACGCCGCTATGCGGAGTTATATAAAGGAATCCTTGGAGAAAGGTCATATTCGCCCGTCGTCATCACCGTTGGGAGCAGGGTTCTTTTTTGTGGCCAAGAAGGATGGTTCTTTGAGACTTGTATTGATTACCGCCTTCTTAATAAGATCACAGTCAAATTTCAGTACCCTTTGCCGCTGCTGTCTGATTTGTTTGCTTGGATTAAGGGTTCACCAAGATAGATCTTCGAGGGGCGTATAATCTTGTGCGTATTAAACAGGGCGATGAATGGAAAACAGCATTTAATACGCCCGAGGGCCATTTTCAGTACCTGGTTATGCCATTCGGGCTTTCTAATGCTCCATCTGTGTTTCAGTCCTTTATGCATAACATCTTCCGAGAGTACCTGGATAGATTCATGATTGTATATTTGGATGATATTTTGGTCTTTTCGGATGATTGGGAGTCTCATGTGAAGCAGGTCAGAATGGTGTTCCAGGTCCTTCGCGCGAACTCCTTGTTTGTGAAGGGGTCAAAATGTCTCTTTGGAGTTCAGAAGGTTTCATTTTTGGGTTTCATTTTTTCCCCTTCTACTATCGAGATGGACCCTGTTAAAGTTCAGGCCATTTAAGATTGGACTCAGCCGACATCTGTGAAGAGCCTGCAGAAGTTCCTGGGCTTTGCTAATTTTTACCGTCGCTTCATCGGTAATTTTTCTAGTGTTGCTAAACCGTTGACTGATTTGACCAAGAAAGGTGCTGATGTGGTCAATTGGTCCTCTGCAGCTGTAGAGGCTTTTCAGGGGTTGAAGCGTCGTTTTTCTTCTGCCCCTGTGTTGTGCCAGCCAGATGTTTCGCTCCCGTTTCAGGCCGAGGTTGATGCTTCTGAGATTGGAGCAGGGGCTGTTTTGTCGCAAAGAAGTTCTGATGGCTCGGTGATGAAACCATGTGCGTGCCTTCTTTTCTAGAAAGTTCTCGCCTGCTGAGCGCAATTATGATGTTGGCAATCGAGAGTTGTTGGCCATGAAGTGCGCATTCGAGGAGTGGCGACATTGGCTGGAAGGAGCCAAGCATCGCGTGGTGGTCTTGACGGATCACAAAAATTTGACTTATCTCGAGTCTGCCAAACGGTTGAATCCTAGACAGGCTCGATGGTCGCTGTTTTTCTCCCATTTTGATTTTGTGGTTTCGTACCTTCCTGGCTCTAAGAATGTGAAGGCTGATGCCCTGTCAAGGAGTTTTGTGCCTGACTCTCTGGGTGTTCCTGAGCCGGCGGGTATTCTCAAAGAGGGGGTAATTTTGTCTGCCATCTCCCCTGATTTGCGGCGGGTGCTGCAGACGTTTCAGGCTGATAGACCTGACCGTTTTCCAGCGGAGAAACTGTTTGTCCCTGATAGATGGACTAGTAGAGTTATCTCTGAGGTTCATTGTTCGGTGTTGGCTGGTCATCCTGGAATCTTTGGCACCAGAGATTTGGTGGCTAGATCCTTTTGGTGGCCTTCTTTGTCACGGGATGTGCGTTCTTTTGTGCAGTCCTGTGGGACTTGTGCTCGGGCTTAGCCCTGCTGTTCTTGTGCCAGTGGGTTGCTTTTGCCCTTGCCGGTCCCGAAGAGGCCCTGGGCGCATATTTCCATGGATTTTATTTCAGATCTCCCTGTCTCTCAAAGGATGTCGGTCATTTGGGTGGTTTGTGATCGCTTTTCTAAGATGGTCCATTTGGTACCCTTGTCTAAATTGCCTTCCTCCTCAGATTTGGTGCCATTGTTTTTCCAGCATGTGGTTCGTTTGCATGGCATTCCGGAGAACATCGTCTCGGACAGAGGTTCCCAGTTTGTTTCGAGGTTTTGGCGGTCCTTTTGTGCTAAGATGGGCATTGATTTGTCTTTTTCTTCGGCATTCCATCCTCAGACAAATGGACAAACCGAACGAACTAATCAGACTTTAGAAACATATCTGAGATGCTTTGTTTCTGCTGATCAGGATGATTGGGTGTCCTTCTTGCCTTTGGCTGAGTTCGCCCTTAATAATCGGGCCAGCTCGGCTACTTTGGTTTCGCCTTTTTTCTGTAATTCTGGTTTCCATCCTCGTTTCTCTTCAGGGCAGGTTGAGCCTTCGGACTGTCCTGGTGTGGATACTGTGGTGGACAGGCTGCAGCAGATTTGGACTCATATGGTGGACAATTTGACATTGTCCCAGGAGAGGGCTCAACGTTTCGCTAACCGCCGGCGCTGTGTTGGTCCCTGACTTCGTGTTGGGGATTTGGTTTGGATGTCGTCTCGTTATGTTCCTATGAAGGTTTCCTCTCCTAAGTTTAAGCCTCATTTCATTGGTCCGTATAAGATTTCTGAAGTTCTCAATCCTGTGTCATTTCGTTTGGCCCTTCCAGCTTCTTTTGCCATCCATAATGTGTTCCATAGCGTTATTGCGGAGATACGTGGCGCCTATGGTTCCCTCCGTTGATCCTCCTGCCCCGGTGTTGGTCGAGGGGGAGTTGGAGTATGTGGTCGAGAAGATTTTGGATTCTCGTATTTCGAGACGGAAACTCCAGTACCTGGTCAAGTGGAAGGGTTATGGTCAGGAAGATAATTCCTGGGTTTTTGCCTCTGATGTTCATGCTGCCGATCTGGTTCGTGCCTTTCATTTGGCTCGTCCTGATCGGCCTAGGGGCTCTGGTGAGGGTCGGTGACCCCTCCTCAAGGGGGGGTACTGTTGTGAATTCTGTTATCGAACTCCCTCCTGTGGTCATGAATGGTACTTCGGCAAGTTCGGTCCATGGACTCCCTCTGGTGGCTGTGAGTGGAGCTGCTGCTTCTGAGGTTCCTTCCACAGGTGACTTAGTTTATTGTTTGGCTGGCTGCTCTATTTAACTCCACTCAGATCGTTACTCCATGCCAGCTGTCAATGTTCTTGTACTGGTTCAGTTCGCTCTTGGATCTTTCTGGTGACCTGTCTACTCCAGCAGAAGCTAATTATTTGTTCATTGTTTTCTTGTCCAGCTTGCTATCATGATTTTGCCTTGCTAGCTGGAAGCTCTGGGATGCAGAGTGGCACCTCCGCACCGTGAGTCAGTGCGGAGGTCTTTTTGCACACTCTGCGTGGTCTTTTTGTAGTTTTTTGTGCTGACCGCAAATATACCTTTCCTTTCCTCTGTCTGTTTAGTAAGTCTGGCCTCCCTTTGCTGAAATCTGTTTCATTTCTGTGTTTGTGACTTTCATCTTAACTCACAGTCAATATATGTGAGGGGCTGCCTTTTTCTTTGGGGAATTTCTCTGAGGCAAGGTAGGCTTTATTTTCTATCTCTAGGGCTAGTTAGCTCTTAGGCTGTGAAGAGGCGTCTAGGTAGAGTTAGGTACGTTCCACGGCTATTTCTAGTTGTGTGATAGGATTAGGGGTTGCGGTCAGCAGAGCTCCCACTTCCCAGAGCTTGTCCTGTGTTAGTTTAACCATCAGGTCGTTCCGGGTGCTCCTAACCACCAGGTCCATAACAGGCAACACAGGGATAGTTAGATAAATGTGTTGAGGCAGTAGGCGGTTCATATGTTGACAAGGCTTAGTGAGCAGCAGAGAACAGTGTCTGAATTCCAGCTTTTCAATGCCCGTCAGAGTAACACTCAGCCCTCACAGACAACAACTGCTGAGTAGGTGTGAATCGACATTTGTGAGGTTCTTCAAAAATTTGGGTACTGCACAAAGATGGTGAGCGCTGATGACACTATTGTCAGCGTAACCATCCGGCTGCTCTGTCTGTTAAAACGTTCACTGCAGAATCTCAAAGACTAAGGCAAGATTTTGCAGTGGCTGATACCACACAGCCCAGCCTCACACAATATTCTCAAGCTACATTGGGTGATGGGGAGGAACAGGAGGAGGAGGAGAAGGATGAGGAGGAACAGGAGTTTTTATTCTGCACTACAGAGGGGATTCCCAATCCCAGCTTCATGTTTGTCCAGCATGGATGGTCTGAAGAGAAGGCTATGTATCGTGAGAAGATGATGGTTACTGTTCTTCTTGGTGAGGACACTGAACGTTTGACTCTTTGTAGTCATGTCCAGATGCCTTTCCCAAGACTCGTGCGTGAAAGCCATTTTGTCCACTGTGAAATACCATGAAATACAGGCTGTGCACCTTTCTTGACCCATTGTACAAGAAGAAATTTGCTAATCTCATGTTGGAGGCAGATGTGACATTTTCAGTGCATGCATGCCAGAGGGCCATTGTGGAAGACTTGATTAACATATTACCCTCAGACAATGCTGCTGGCAGAGGTACTGTCTCTTTTCACCCACAAGGATTACAAGGGAGGGCCACACACACCAGGTGCAACTCAGGGGGGAATGTCCAACAACTGGGCCATTTTCATGAGACCTTCAATCAGCAAGAACTATATGTGGTTGTAACTATGACGAGAAGGGAGAAGTTGACCAAGATGTTGAAGGACTACTTAAGTTACAATACCAGCATCCTTCCTTTTTCTTCAGTGCCCTGTAACTATTGGTTGTCCAAGCTCCACATTTGGCCCAACCTCTCCTTCTACACCTTGGAGGTGCTGCCATGCCCTGCTGCAAGTGTGTTTTCTGACGGGTTTTTAGTTACGCTGGTGCAATCAAAATGGAGAGGGGTACACACCTGTCAACAGAAAATACAGACAGGCTGCCTCTTCTAAAATTGAGCAAGGAGTGGATTTACTGCAACTTTGTAAGCCCTACAGACAACAGCAATGTACTATAAAAGCAGTCCAAATATTTTTTGGGGGAAGTTGTCTTAACAATTAACATCCATCCCTTACTAACCAAACCCATTTTGTTCATGAAATCACCTCCTCCTCCTCCTCCTGCAAGTACTTAGTGGTCATGTATGTATACTCCACTTGGCTAATGTTTAGTAAAACTTGGCACATTGTGCAATGGTGAAACTTGTACTCCCTATCGATTGCCTTGCTGACACACTCCAACAGCAGAGTAATGAAGATTATTGCCCCTGCTAAATTGTCATGTAAGATTATCTTTACCCAGATGGCACCAGTCGCACAACTGCTGGAAAAAGAAATGCTTTTTTTAAACCCTTCATGACCCAGCCTATTTTGACCTTAATGACCTGGCCATTTTTTGCAATTCTGATCAGTGTCCCTTTATGAGGTAATAACTCAGGAACGCTTCAATGGATCATAGCGATTCTGAGATTGTTTTTTCGTGACATATTGCGCTTCATGTTAGTGGTAAATTTAGGTCGATAATTTTTGAGTTTATTTGTGGAAAAAAATTGAAATTTGCCAAAAATTTTGAAAATTTCACAATTTTCACATTTTGAATTTTTATTCTGTTAAACCAGAGAGTTATGTGACACAAAATAGTTAATAAATAACATTACCCACATGTATACTTTACATCAGCACAATTTTGGAACAATATTTTTTTTGCTACGAAGTCATAAGGATTAAGATTTAACCAGCGATTTCTCATTTTTAGAGCAACATTTACAAAACCATTTTTTTTAGGGAACACCTCACATTTGAAGTCAGTTTGAGGGGTCTATATGGCTGAAAATACCCCAAAGTTACACCATTCTAAAAACTGCACACCTCAAGGTGCCCAAAACCACATTCAAGAAGTTTATTAACCCTCCAGGTGTTTCACAGCAGCGGAAGCAACATGGAAGGAAAAAATGAACATTTAATTTTTCAGTCACAAAAATGATCTTTTAGCAACAATTTTTTTATTTTCCCAAGGGTAAAAGGAGAAACTGGACTTGTCCAATTTGTCCTGTGTAGACCGATACCCCATATGTAGGGGGGAACCACTGTTTGGGCACACGACAAGGCTCGGAAGGGAAGGAGCACCATTTGACTTTTTGAATGAAAAATTAGCTCCAATCGTTAGCGGACACCATGTCGCGTTTGGAGAGCCCCTTTGTGCCTAAACATTAGATCTCCCCACAAGTGACCCCATTTTGGAAACAAGACCCCCGAAGAAACTTATCTAGATGCATAGTGAGCACTTTTAACCCTCAGTTGCTTCACAAATTGATCCGTAAAAATGAAAAAGTCCTTTTTTTCACAAAAATGTTCTTCTAGCCTCAATTTTTTCATTTTCACATGGGCAACAGGATAAAATGCATCCTAAAATTTGTTGGGCAATGTCTCCTGAATACACCAATACCTCAAATGTGGGGGTAAACCACTGTTTGGGCGCACGGCAGGGCACAGAAGGGAGGGAGCGCCATTTGACTTTTTGAATGGAAAATTAGCTCCAATCGTTAGCGGACACCATGTCTCGTTTGGAGAGCCCATGTGTGCCTAAATATTGAAGCTCACCCACAAGTGACCCCATTTTGGAAACTAGACCCACCAAGGAACTTATCTAGATATGTGGTGAGCACTTTGAACCCCCAAGTGCTCCACAGACGTTTATAATACAGAGCCGTGAAAATAAAAAATAATTTTTATTTCCTCAAAAATTATATTTTAGCCCACAATTTTTTATTTTCACCTTGGTAACACGAGAAATTGGACCAGAAAAGTTGTTGTCCAGTTTGTTCCGAGTATGCTGATACCCCATATGTAGGGGGGAACCACTGTTTGGGCACACTACGGGGCTCGGAAGGGAAGTAGTGACGTTTTGAAATGCAGACTTTGATGGAATGGTCTACGGGCATCACGTTGCGTTTGCAGAGCCCTTCATGTGCCTAAACAGTAGAAACCCCCACAAGTGACCCCATTTTGGAAACTAGACCCCCCCAAGGATCTTATCTAGATGTGTGCTGAACACTTTCAACCCCCAAGTGCTTTACAGAAGTTTAAAACGCAGAACTGTGAAAATAAAAAATCATTTTTCTTTCCCCAAAAATGATTTTTAGCCCACTATTTTTTATTTTCACAAGGGTAACAGGAGAAATTCGACCCCAAAAGTTGTTGTCCAGTTTTTCCTGAGTACGATGATACCCCATATGTGGGGGTAAACTATTATTTAGGGACACGTCGGGGCTCTGAAGGGAAGTAGTGACGTTTTAAAATGCAGACTTTGATGGAATGGTCTGCGGGCGTCATGTTGTGTTTGCAAAGCCCCATGATGTGCCTAAACAGTAGAAACCCCCACAAGTGACCCCATTTTGGAAACTAGACTCCCCAAGGAACTTAGGTAGATGTGTAATGAACACTTTCAACCCCCAAGTGCTTCACAGAAGTTTATAATGCAGAGCCGTGAAAATAAAAAATCATTTTCTTTCCTCAAAAATGATTTTTTAACCCGCAATTTTTTATTTTCATAAGGGTGACAGGAGAAATTGGACCCCAAAAGTTGTTGTCCAGTTTGTCCTGAGTATGATGGTTCCCCGTATGTTGGGGTAAACCACTGTTTGTGCACACGTCGGGGTTCGGAAGTGAGGGAGACTTTTGAAGGCAAGATTGGCTGGAATCAATAGTGGCGCCATGCAAGGTTTGGAGACCCCTTGATGTGCCTAAACAGTGGAAACCCCTCAATTCTAACTCCAACACTAACTCCAACACATCCCTAATCCTAACTCTAACCATGACCCTAATAACAACCCTAACCCCAACACATCCCTAACTACAACCCTAACCCCAACACACTCCTAACTCTAATCCCAACCATAACCCTAACCACAAGCCTAATCCTAACCCCAACACACACCTAACCCTAATCTTAACCCTAATTCCAACCCTTACCCTAATTCCAACCCTAACTCTAAATCCAACCCTAAGGCTATGTGCCCATATTTATATATGCATATTAATCCAAAAGGACCTAAAGCTCCCAAGGGGCTTGGTCACATTCTGTATAACTACATGCAACACAAAGAGGTACGCATGAAAATAAAACGTGGCTCAAGGAATGTAAAGATATTCCAAATTTTATTCATAAATATCTAAACATAAAATAATGACATCAGAGTACCTCAAGATGCAACAAGAACACATCAAGGCTAAGGCTTGTAATAATTAAATAATTAAATAAATACTACATCCTACTCCTATTGGCCCGTATATAGAATAGTATCTAAACACAGTGAACCCTACATGCAGCGTCACACAAACCACCTGGACTAGAAAGACCTAAATGGAAAGCGCACTAGCAGGACACTATCATGTTTCTATAAGTATAAATACAGCTCAATAGGGGCAAAACTCCATAGTGCGCCCCCGGAAGAAGAACAGGCGAAACGCGCGTCGGGGTGGGACGTTCATCTTCGCAAAGGCATACTACCCGTAATATATTTAAATTTACTTCTGTACTATGGAGTCTTGCCCCTATTGAGCTGTATTTATACTTATAGAAACACGATAGTGTCCTGCTAGTGCACTTTCCATTTAGGTCTTTCTAGTCCAGGTGGTTTGTGTGACGCTGCATGTAGAGTTCACTGTGTTTAGATACTATTCTATATATAGAGTAGGATGTAGTATTTATTTACTTATTTAATTATTACAAGCCTTAGCCTCGATGTGTTCTTGTTGCATCTTGATGTGTTCTTGTTGCATTTTGAGGTACTCTGATGTCATTATTTTATGTTTAGATATTTATGAATAAAATTTGGTATATCATTACATCCCTTGAGCCACGTTTTATTTTCATGCATAGCTCTTTGTGTTGTATGTGCCCATATTGCGGATTTGTGTGCTGAGTTTTCCGCACCGTTTTTGAAAAATCCGCAGGAAAAACGCACAGCGTTTTACCTGCGGATTTACTGCGGATTTCCAGTGGATTCTGCGCGGATTTCACCAGTGGATTCCAATACAGGAACAGATGTAAAACGCTTCGGAATCCGCACAAAGAATTGACATGCTGCGGAAAATACCGAGTGGTATTTTTTGCACCATGGGCACAGCGGATTTTGTTTTCTATAGGTTTACATGGTACTGGAAACGTGATGGAAAACTGCTACGAATCCGCAGCGGCCAATCTGCTACGGATCCTGTTGTGAATTCTGTGGCAGAGCTCCCTCCTGTGGTCACAAGTGGTACTTCGGCTGATTCTGTCTGTGAGCTTCCGTTGGTGGAGGAGAGTGGTGCTGCGGCTTCTGAGTTTCCTTCCTCAGGTGATGTGGTGAAGTCGTTGGGTGCTGCTCTATTCAACTCCACCTGGTGCTCTGGTCCTGGCCTCCAGTCAATGTTCTAGTATAGGACTTGCTTCCTCCTGGATCGTTCCTGTGGCCTGCTGCTCTGCATAGCCAAGTTCCGCTTTTGTTATTTTGTTTGCTGTTTTTTTCCTGTCCAGCTTGCTTATTTGTTTTTTCTTGCTTGCTGGTAGCTCTGGGACGCAGAGGGTGTACCTCCGTGCCGTTAGTTCGGTACGGAGGGTCTTTTTGCCCCCTTTGCTTGGTTGTTTGTAGGGTTTTGTGTTGACCGCAAAGTTACCTTTCCTATCCTCGCTCTGTTCAGAAAGTCGGGCCTCACTTTGCTAAATCTATTTCATCTCTACGTTTGTCTTTTCATCTTAACTCACAGTCATTATATGTGGGGGCTGCCTTTTCCTTTGGGGTATTTCTCTGAGGCAAGGTAGGCTTATTTTCTATCTTCAGGCTAGCTAGTTTCTCAGGATGTGCCGAGTTGCATAGAGAGCGTTAGGCGCAATCCACGGCTGCCTCTAGTGTGTGTTGGAGAGGATTAGGGATTGCGGTCAGCAGAGTTTCCACGTCTCAGAGCTCGTTCTATGTTTTTGGGTTATTGTCAGGTCACTGTATGTGCTCTGGCTTCTATGTCCATTGTGGTACTGAATTGCCTTATCATAACAGTACTGGAGGCCACAAGTACTAATGATTCCCAATAGAGGGAAAAAAGAAGTTCTGAGACCATTTTTTTTTCTTTGCACTGTGTTTTGCCTTTTTTTCCCCTAGACATTTGTGTGATTCAGGACACAGGTGTGGACATGGACATTCAGGGTCTGTGCTCTTCAATGGATAATCTCGTTATAAATGTACAAAAGATTCAAGATTTGGTGGTTCAGAAGCCTATGTTAGAACCAAGAATTCCTATTCCTGATTTGTTTTATGGTGATAGAGCCAAGTTTGTGAATTTCAAAAATAATTGCAAACTGTTTCTCGCCTTGAAACCTCGCTCCTCTGGTGACCCAGTTCAGCAAGTGAGAATTATTATTTCTTTTTTGCGTGGCGACCCTCAAGACTGGGCATTTTCCCTTGCGCCAGGAGATCCTGCATTAAGTAATATTGATGCATTTTTCCTGGTGCTCGGATTGCTGTACGATGAACCTAATTCGGTGGATCAGGCAGAGAAAAATTTGCTGGATCTGTGTCAGGGTCCGGATGAGATTGAGATTTACTGTCAGAAATTTAGAAGGTGGTCCGTGCTCACTCAATGGAATGAAGGTGCGCTCGCAGCTATTTTCAGAAAGGGTCTCTCTGAAGCCCTTAAGGATGTCATGGTGGGATTTCCTATGCCTGCGGGCCTAAATGAGTCTATGTCTCTGGCCATTCAGATCGGTCGACGCTTGCGTGAGCGTAAATCTGTGCACCATTTGGCGGTATTATCTGAGCATAAACCTGAGCCTATGCAGTGCGATAGGACTTTGACCAGAGTTGAACGGCAAGAACACAGACGTCAGAATGGGCTGTGTTTCTACTGTGGTGATTCCACTCATGCTATCTCCGATTGTCCTAAGCGCACTAAGCGGTTCGCTAGGTCTGCCTCCATTGGTACAATACAGTCAAAATTTCTTTTGTCCTTTACTTTGATCTGCTCTTTGTCATCTTATTCTGTCATGGCATTTGAGGATTCAGGCGCTGCCCTGAATTTGATGGACTTGGAGTATGCCAGGCGTTGTGGGTTTTTCTTGAAGCCCTTGCAGTGTCCTATTCCACTGAGAGGAATTGATGCTACGCCTTTGGCCAAGAATAAGCCTCAGTATTGGACCCAGCTGACCATGTTCATGGCTCCTGCACATCAGGAGGATATTTGCTTTCTGGTGTTGCATAATCTGCATGATGTGGTCGTGTTGGGGTTGCCATGGCTACAGGTCCATAATCCAGTATTAGATTGGAAATCCATGTCTGTGTCCAGCTGGGGTTGTCAGGGGGTACATGGTGATGTTCCATTCCTGTCTATTTCATCATCCACCCCTTCTGAGGTACCAGAGTTCTTCTCTGATTGCCGGGATGTGTTTGATGAGCCCAGGTCCGATGCCCTACCTCCGCATAGGGATTGTGATTGTGCTATCGATTTGATTCCTGGTAGTAAATTTCCAAAAGGGCGACTGTTTAATTTATCTGTACCTGAGCACGCCGCTATGCGGAGTTACGTGAAGGAGTCCTTGGAGAAGGGGCACATTCGCCCGTCATCGTCGCCATTGGGAGCGGGGTTCTTTTTTGTGGCCAAGAAGGATGGTTCGCTGAGACCTTGTATAGATTACCGCCTTCTAAATAAGATCACGGTCAAATTTCAGTACCCCTTGCCGCTGTTATCTGATTTGTTTGCTCGGATTAAGGGGGCTAGTTGGTTCACCAAGATAGATCTTCGTGGTGCATATAATCTTGTGCGTATAAAGCGAGGCGATGAGTGGAAAACTGCATTTAATACGCCCGAGGTCCATTTTGAATACCTAGTTATGCCATTCGGACTTCCAATGCTCCATCAGTGTTTCAGTCCTTTATGCATGACATCTTCCGAGAGTACCTGGATAAATTCCTGATTGTGTACTTGGATGATATTTTGGTCTTCTCGGATGATTGGGAGTCTCATGTGAAGCAGGTCAGAACGGTGTTTCAGGTCCTGCGTGCTAATTCTTTGTTTGTGAAGGGATCAAAGTGTCTCTTTGGTGTTCAGAAGGTTTCATTTTTGGGGTTCATTTTTTCCCCTTCTACTATCGAGATGGATCCTGTTAAGGTCCAGGCCATCCATGATTGGACTCAGCCGACTTCTCTGAAGAGTCTGCAAAAGTTCCTGGGCTTTGCTAATTTTTATCGTCGCTTCATCTGCAATTTTTGCTAGTATTGCTAAACCATTGACCGATTTGACCAAGAAGGGTGCTGATGTGGTCAATTGGTCTTCTGCTGCTGTGGAAGCTTTTCAAGAGTTGAAGCATCATTTTTCTTCTGCCCCTGTGTTATGTCAGCCAGATGTTTCGCTTCCGTTCCAGGTCGAGGTTGATGCTTCTGAAATTGGAGCGGTTGCTGTTTTGTCGCAGAGAAGTTCTGATTGCTCGGTGATGAAACCATGCGCCTTCTTTTCCAGGAAGTTTTCGCCTGCTGAGCGAAATTATGATGTTGGCAATCGAGAGTTGCTGGCCATGAAGTGGGCATTCGAGGAGTGGCGTCATTGGCTTGAAGGAGCTAAGCATCGCGTGGTGGTCTTGACTGATCATAAGAACTTGACGTATCTCGAGTCTGCCAAACGGTTGAAACCTAGACAGGCTCGCTGGTCGCTGTTTTTCTCCCGTTTCGACTTTGTGGTTTCGTACCTTCCGGGCTCTAAAAATGTGAAGGCGGATGCCATGTCTAGGAGTTTTGTGCCCGACTCTCCGGGTTTATCTGAGCCGGCGGGTATTCTCAAAGAGGGAGTAATTGTGTCTGCCATCTCCCCTGATTTGCGGAGGGTGCTGCAAAAATTTCAGGCTAATAAACCTGATCGTTGCCCAGCGGAGAAACTGTTTGTCCCTGATAGGTGGACGAATAGAGTTATCTCTGAGGTTCATTTTTCGGTGTTGGCTGGTCATCCTGGAATCTTTGGTACCAGAGAGTTAGTGGCTAGATCCTTTTGGTGGCCATCTCTGTCACGGGATGTGCGTTCTTTTGTGCAGTCCTGTGGGATTTGTGCTCGGGCTAAGCCCTGCTGTTCTCGTGCCAGTGGGTTGCTCTTGCCCTTGCCGCTCCTGAAGAGGCCTTGGACACATATCTCTATGGATTTTATTTCAGATCTTCCCGTCTCTCAAAAAATGTCAGTCATTTGGGTGGTTTGTGATCGCTTCTCTAAGATGGTCCATTTGGTACCCTTGTCTAAATTACCTTCCACCTCTGATTTGGTGCCATTGTTCTTCCAGCATGTGGTTCGTTTACATGGCATTCCGGAGAATATCGTTTCTGACAGAGGTTCCCAGTTTGTTTCAAGGTTTTGGCGAGCCTTTTGTGCTAGGATGGGCATTGACTTGTCTTTTTCCTCGGCTTTCCATCCTCAGACTAATGGCCAGACCGAACGAACCAATCAGACCTTGGAAACATATCTGAGATGCTTTGTTTCTGCTGATCAGGATAACTGGGTGTCCTTTTTGCCTTTGGCTGAGTTCGCCCTTAATAATCGGGCCAGCTCGGCTACCTTGGTTTCGCCATTTTTCTGCAACTCTGGGTTCCATCCTCGTTTCTCTTCAGGGCAGGTTGAGTCTTCGGACTGTCCTGGTGTGGCTACTGTGGTGGACAGGTTGCAGCAGATCTGGACTCATGTAGTGGACAATTTGACCTTGTCCCAGGAGAAGGCTCAACGTTTTGCTAATTGCAGACGCTGTGTGGGTCCCCGACTTCGTGTTTGAGATTTGGTTTGGTTGTCATCTCGTCATATTCCTATGAAGGTTTCCTGTCCTAAATTTAAGCCTCGTTTCATTGGTCCGTATAGGATTTCTGAGGTTCTTAATCATGTGTCTTTTCGTTTGACCCTTCCAGATTCTTTTTCCATCCATAACGTGTTCCATAGGTCATTGTTGCGGAGATACGTGGCACCTATGGTTCCATCTGTTGATCCTCCTGCCCCGGTTTTGGTGGAGGGGGAGTTGGAGTATATTGTGGAGAAGATTTTGGATTCTCGTGTTTCGAGACGGAAACTCCAGTATCTGGTTAAGTGGAAGGGTTATGCTCAGGAAGATAATTCCTGGGTCTTTGCCTCTGATGTCCATGCTCCCGATCTTGTTTGTGCCTTTCATATGGCTCATCCTGGTCGTCCTGGGGGCTCCGGTGAGGGTTCGGTGACCCCTCCTCAAGGGGGGGGGTACTGTTGTGAATTCTGTGGCAGAGCTCCCTCCTGTGGTCACAAGTGGTACTTCGGCTGATTCTGTCTGTGAGCTTCCGTTGGTGGAGGAGAGTGGTGCTGCGGCTTCTGAGTTTCCTTCCTCAGGTGATGTGGTGAAGTCATTGGGTGCTGCTCTATTTGACTCCACCTGGTGCTCTGGTCCTGGCCTCCAGTCAATGTTCTAGTATAGGACTTGCTTCCTCCTGGATCGTTCCTGTGGCCTGCTGCTCTGCATAGCTAAGTTCCGCTTTTGTTATTTTGTTTGCTGTTTCTTTCCTGTCCAGCTTGCTTATTTGTTTTTTCTTGCTTGCTGGTAGCTCTGGGACGCAGAGGGTGTACCTCCGTGCCGTTAGTTCGATACGGAGGGTCTTTTTGCCCCCTTTGCGTGGTTGTTTGTAGGGTTTTGTGTTGACCGCAAAGTTACCTTTCCTATCCTCGCTCTGTTCAGAAAGTCGGGCCTCACTTTGCTAAATCTATTTCATCTCTACGTTTGTCTTTTCATCTTAACTCACAGTCATTATATGTGGGGGCTGCCTTTTCCTTTGGGGTAATTCTCTGAGGCAAGGTAGGCTTATTTTCTATCTTCAGGCTAGCTAGTTTCTCAGGCTGTGCCGAGTTGCATAGGGAGCGTTAGGCGCAATCCACGGCTGCCTCTAGTGTGTGTTGGAGAGGATTAGGGATTGCGGTCAGCAGAGTTTCCACGTCTCAGAGCTCGTTCTATGTTGTTGGGTTATTGTCAGGTCACTGTATGTGCTCTGGCTTCTATGTCCATTGTGGTACTGAATTGCCTTATCATAACAGGATCCGCAGCCAAATCCGCACCATGTGCACATAGCCTAATTCTAACCCTAATTCTAACCATAACTCTAACCCTAATTGCAATCCTAACCCTAACCGCAACCCTAACCCTAATCCTATTTCTAACCCTAACCCTAACCCTAGTTCTAACCCTAACCCTAACCCTAGTTCCAACCCTAATCCTAGTTCTAACCCTAACCCTAGTGGAAAAATAAAAATAAATATATTTTCTTTATTTTATTATGTTCTCTACCTATGGGGGGTGATAAAAAGGGGTTATTTACAATTTTTTTTATTTTGATCACTGTGATAGGTTTTAACACAGTGATCAAGATGAATGAACTAATCTGCCAGCCGGCAGATTTAGCGGATGCATTTTGCGAGATGGTGACGCTCATGCAGAAGACGGACGGACATCGGGAAGGACACCAAAGGTCGGTAAGTATGAGGGAGTGGGATCGGAGCACAGGGGGTGGGATCGGAGCACGGGGGAGCGGACAGGAGGACAGAGGGGAGCAGAGGACAGGACGGAGGGGTGGAGATCTGTGGTAGGGGCAGATCGCGGTCTCCAGCCATGGCCGATGATATTGCAGCATTGGCCATGGCCGATTGGATTGTAATATTTCGCTGGTGAAATATTACAATTGCTCTGATTGAAAGTGAAACGTCACTTTCAACAGCCAATCAGAGCGATCGTAGCAACGGGGGGTGAAGCCACCCCCCTGGTCTCAAGTACCACTCCCCTGTCCCTGCAGGTTGGGTGAAATTTCAGTTAACCCTTTCACTCGATCTGCAGGGAGGCGATCCTGCCATGATGCCACATAGGCGTCACAGGTCGGATTGGCACCGACTTTCATGACGCCTACGTGAAAACAAATATTGTTTTTTGGGAGATCTTTTAAAATCTTTATGAGGCATGCCAACAGCAGACTCAGGGAAATTAATGGGAAATAGTGACGCTTCTGTAGCTCAATATGATTTGCTCCAGTTGCACAACTGCTGAACAAATATTAAGTATTTAAGCAATAGACGAGGAATAGTATTTAGCAACTAAATTAAAGAATGGATGTTACTATATGCTGGAACTGATGAGTATTATTTTGTGTGAAAAAATAGGCTGCTAGATAGGAATATTATGTAGCTCCCCAAAAAATTGTTTTGTATATGCTGTTACTAGAAAAAATTGGAGTCCGGCTCAACAGGTCTGGATTTTCCTTTTCTATTTATTTTTCAAAAGAAATTATAGTGCATACAAAAGAAAAATGTAGTCATGAGAAAGACTGCCTATTGCAGTCGAAACATGTAGACTGGGTCATGTCGACCTTTTATATGCACTATAATTTCTTTTGAAGAAGAAAAAGAAAAGGAAAATCCAGTCCTGTTGAGCTGGGCTCCAATTTTTTCCATTTTCCTTGATGTGAGGCCAGGGCGAGGCCGGTGTCTGAGCCCCAGGTGGATGAGCATAGAACAACTGGGTGAGCTGGAATCAAGTTTCTATATGCTGCTACAAACTAATATTTATTTCCCTCTACAAAGAGCTGATTTGTATATTATGGCAGTGGATGAAAACCTCCCTATTTCACCCTAATCCCACAATCTGTTCTTAATAACTACTGTACAACACAGTGGAAAGTAGCAGAGATCAGCAGCATGTACTTGCAATGATCTGAACACCCACCCAAATACCTGACTTTCACCTACCTTCCCTCCCTCTTATTTAACCCCTTAGCGACCGCCGATACGCCTTTTAACGGCGGCCGCTAAGGGTACTTAAACCACAGCGCCGCTAATTAACGGCGCTGTGGAAAAAGTAAATAGCGCCCCCCAGAGTCGGATTTTCTCCGGGGTCTCGGCTGCCTGGGGTAGCCGAGACCCCAGAGAACATGATTCGGGGTTTTTTTAACCCACCCCGCATTTGCGATCGCCGGTAATTAACCGTTTACCGGCGATCACAAAAAAAAACAAAACGCAATCTCTTTTTAATTTCTCTGTCCTCCGATGTGATCGCACATCGGAGGACAGAGAAAAGGGGTCCCAGGTAGCCCCCCAATACTCACCTATCTCCCCCGATGCTCCTCGTGTCTCCCGGTGTCTCCCGGTGGGCGCCGCCATCTTCAAAATGGCGGGCGCATGCGCAGTTTTACCGACCCCTGTTTTGTAATTAACTGTTTACCGGCGACCGCAAAAAAAAAAAAAGTAAAGTGTAATTCTCTGTCCTCTGATGTGATCGCACATCAGAGGACAGAGAAATAGGGGGATTCGGGGACCCTACAATACTCACCTGTGTCCCTGGATCCTCTTGCTGCTCCTCCTGGCCGCCGGCAGAAGAAAATGGCGGGCGCATGCGCAGTGCGCCCGCCATCTGTCTCCATCTGCCGGCCGGCAGGAGAACAGCAGTTGGGGCTAAAATTAGGGTTAGGGTTAGGGGTAGGGTTAGGGGTAGGGTTAGGGCTAGGGTTAGGGGTAGGGGTAGGGTTAGGGGTAGGGTTAGGGTTAGGGGTAGGGGTAGGGTTAGGGGTAGGGTTAGGGGTAGGGTTAGGGGTAGGGTTAGGGGTAGGGTTAGGGGTAGGGGTAGGGTTAGGGTTAGGGGTAGGGTTAGGGGTAGGGTTAGGGGTAGGGTTAGGGGTAGGGCTAGGGTTAGGGCTAGGGTTAGGGCTAGGGTTAGGGCTAGGGTTAGGGCTAGGGTTAGGGCTAGGGTTGGGGCTAAATTTAGGGTTAGGGTTGGGGCTAAATTTAGGGTTAGGGTTGGGGCTAAATTTAGGGTTAGGCTTCTTTCACACTTACGTCGGTACGGGGCCGTCGCAATGTGTCAGCCCGACATACCGACGCACGTTGTGAAAATTGTGCACAACGTGGGCAGCAGCTGTAGTTTTTCAACGCATCCGCTGCCCAATCTATGTCCTGGGGAGGAGGGGGCGGAGTTACGGCCACGCATGCGCGGTCAGAAATGGCGGATGCGACGTACAAAAAAACGTTTCATTGAACTTTTTTTGTGCTGACGGTCTGCCAAAACACAACTGATCCAGTGCACAATGGACGCGACGTGTGGCCATCCGTCATGATCCGTCGGCAATACAAGTCTATGGGCAAAAAACGCATCCTGCGGGCACATTTGCAGGATCCGTTTCTTGTCCAAAACGATGGATTGCGACGGAATGCCAAACGATGCAAGTGTGAAAGTAGCCTTAGGGCTAGGGTTAGGGTTGGGGCTAAAGTTAGGGCTAGGGTTGGGGCTAAAGTTAGGATTAGAGCTGGGATTAGGGTTAGGGTTTGGATTAGGGTTGGCATTAGGGTTAGGGTTGGCATTAGGGTTACGCTTGGGATTAGGGTTAGGTTTGGGATTAGGGTTAAGGTTAGGGTTGTGATTAGGGGTGTATTGGGATTAGGGTTAGGTTTGAGGTTAGGGTTGAGATTAGGATTAGGGGTGTGTTGGATTTAGGGTTTTGATTAGGGTTATGGTTAGGGTTGACATTAGGGTTGTTTTGGGGTAAGGGTTGTGATTATGGTTAGGGTTAGTGATTAGGATTATGGATCAGGTTGGGATTAGGGTTAGGGGTGTGTTGGGGTTAGGGTTGGAGCTAGAATTGGGGGGGTTTCCACTGTTTAGGTACATCAGGGGGTCTCCAAACACGACAGCCAATTTTGCGCTCAAAAAGTCAAATGGTGCTCCCTCCCTTCTGAGCTCTGCCGTGCGCCCAAACAGTGGGTTACCCCCACATATGGGGCATCAGCGTACTCGGGATAAATTGGACAACAACTTCTGGGGTCCAATTTCTCTTGTTACCCTTGTGAAAATAAAAACTTGGGGGCTACAATATCTTTTTTGTGAAAACAAAAAATATTTTTTATTTTAACGACTCTGCATTCTAAACTTCTGTGAAGCACTTGGGCATTCAAAGTTCTCACCACACATCTAGATAAGTTCCTTGGGGGGTCTAGTTTCCAAAATGGGGTCACTTGTGGGGGGTTACTACAGTTTAGGTACATCAGGGGCTCTGCAATCGCAACATAATGCCCACAGACCATTCTATCAAAGTCTGCATTCCAAAAAGGCGCTCCTTCCCTTCCGAGCTCTGCCATGCGCCCAAACAGTGGTTTAACCCCACATATGGCGCATCAGCATTCTCGGGATAAATTGGACAACAACTATTGCAGTCCAATTTCTCCTGTTACCCTTGTGAAAATAAAAACTTGGGGGCTACAATATCTTTTTGTGGAAGAAAAAAATATTTTTTATTTTCACGACTCTGCATTCTAAACTTCTGTGAAGCACTTGGGCATTCAAAGTTCTCACCACACATCTAGATAAGTTCCTTGGGGGGTCTAGTTTCCAAAATGGGGTCACTTGTGGGGGATTTCTACTGTTTAGGCACATCAGGGGCTCTCCAAACGCGACATGGCGTCCAATCTCAATTCCAGCCAATTCTACATTGAAAAAGTAAAACGGCACTCTTTCTCTTCCAAGCTCTGCGGTGCGCCTAAACAGTGGTTAACCCTCACATATGGGGTATCGACGTATTCAGGAGAAATTGCACAACGACTTTTGTGGTCTAATTTCTCCTGTTACCCTTGTGAAAATAAGAATTTGTGGGCGAAAAGATCATTTTTGTGTAAACAAAAGCGATTTTTTATTTTCACGGCTCTACGTTATAAACTTCTGTGAAGCACTTGGGGGTTCAAAGTGCTCACCACACATCTAGATAAGTTCCTTAAGGGGTCTAGTTTCCAAAATGGTGTCACTTTTGGGGAGTTTCCACTGTTTAGGCACATCAGGGGCTCTCTAAACATGACATGGCGTCCGATCTCAATTCCAGCCAATTCTGCATTGAAAAAGTCAAACGGCGCTCCTTCACTTCCAAGTTCTGCGGTGCGCCCAAAAAGTGGTTTACCCCCACATATGGGGTATTGGCGTATTCAGGAGAAATTGCATAACAAAATTTATGGTTACATTTCTGTTTTTACTCTTGTGAAAATAAAAAAAATGGTTCTGAATTAAGATGTTTGCAAAAAAAAGTTAAATGTTCATTTTTTCCTTCCACATTGTTTCAGTTCCTGTGATGCACGTAAAGGGTTAATAAACTTCTTGAATGTGGTTTTGAGAACCTTGAGGGGTGTAGTTTTCAGAATGGTGTCACACTTCATTATTTTCTATCATATAGACCCCTCAAAATGACTTCAAATGTGATGTGGTCCCTAAAAAAAAAATGGTGTTGTAAAAATGAGAAATTGCTGGTCAACTTTTAACCCTTATAACTCCCTAACAAAAAAAAATTTTGTTTCCAAAATTGTGCTGATGTAAAGTAGACATGTGGGAAATGTTATTTATTAACTATTTTTCATGACATATCTCTCTAATTTAAGCGCATAAAAATACAAAATTTGAAAATTGCAAAATTTTAGCCATATTTCCGTTTTTTTCATAAATAATCGCAAGTAATATCGAAGAAATGTTACCACTATCATGAAGTACGATATGTCACGAAAAAACAGTCTCAGAATCAGCGGGATCCGTTGAAGCGTTCCAGGGTTATAACCTCATAAAGTGACAGTGGTCAGAATTGCAAAAATTGGCCTGGTCATTAAGTACGAAATTGGCTCTGTCACTAAGGGGTTAATCTCTCACTACTACTGAAATCCCCACCTAACAAATAAGTAATCTAATCTCTTCACAATCTTCAGCTCTTCAAAGATGTTTTTGGAATGAATAAACGCTCAGTATAAACACCTATCACTCTCCTTAAGCTCCTTTCACTGTCCCTACACTCAAACTACACTCTCCCTATGCTGTTTCCAGCTGTAATGTGCACAAGATGGCGCCGGCAGCCTTTAAATATTCACTATGATGCTGGAAGGCCAGGCAATCACAGTAATGCCACACCAAAGATGGCGCCGGCATTACTGTGATTGGCAAGCCAGCACAGCATGCCACATGCTGGGCGGGTAACTCGAATATACCAAGGTGAATACCTAATTATTTTCCAAATAATGAATAGCCTGAATACTATACTATTCTTGCGAGTAACGAATAGTGCCGAATGTATTCGCTCATCACTATTTAGTAAGGATCGATACAAATTTGGAACAGGTAGATAATCTTATCCGGAATGTTGTCAGTGTTAATCTACTATATAATTGTCTAAGGGTCACTTCCGTCATTCGCTGATTGGTCTCGCCAGCTGCCTGACATGGCTGCCGCGACCAATCAGCGACGGGCACAGTCCGGAAGAAAATGGCCGCTCCTTACTCCCCGCAGTCAGTGCCTGTCGCCCGCATACTCCCCTCCGGTCACCGCTAACACAGGGTTAATGCCGGCGGTAACGGACCGCGTTATGCCGCGGGTAACGCACTCCGTTACCGCCGCTATTAACCCTGTGTGTCCCCAACTTTTTACTATTGACGCTGCCTATGCGGCATCAATAGTAAAAAATGTAATGATAAAAATAATTAAAAAAAACCTGCTATACTCACCCTCCGTAGTCGCTCGCGCCCGCCGCCATCTTCCGTTGCATGTTCCGGTTGCAAAGATGGTATGGGAGAAGGACCTGCCATGATGTCACGTTCATGTGACCGCAACGTCATCACAGGCCCTGCGCGCATGCGCAAAAAAGACCTGCCATGACGTCACGGTCATGTGACCGCGACGTCATCACAGGCCCGACGCGCATGCGCGAGAAATCCCTGCCATGACGTCACGGTCATGTGACCATGACGTCATCACAGGTCCTGCGCACATACCAAACCTGGGACCGGAAGCTGCTGTGGACTACAAGGGGCATTGGAAAGGTGAGTATATGTTTATTTTTTATTTTTTAACCTGTGACAAACCTGGCTGGGCAATAAACTACGTAGCTGGGCAATATACTACGTGACTGGCCAATATACTACGTGGCTCTGTGCTGTATACTACTCCGCTGTGCAATATACTACGTGGCTCTGTGCTGTATACTATGTCACTGGGCAATATACTACGTGGCTGCGCAATATACTACGTCACTAGGCAATATACTACGTAACTGGGCAATATACTATGTAACTGGGCAATATACTACATGGCTGGGCAATATACTACGTAACTTGGCAATATACTACGTGGCTGGGCAATGTACTATGTCACTGGGCAATATACTACGTGGTTGGGCAATATACTATGTGACTGGGCAATATACTATGTCACTCGGCAATATACTACGTGGTTGGGCAATATACTACGTGACTGGGCAATATACTACGTCACTGGACAATGTACTATGTGGCTAGGCAATATACTACGTGACTGGGCAATATACTACGTAACTGGTCAATATACTACGTGACTGTGCAATATACTATGTGGCTGTGAAATATACTACTTGGCTGGGCAATATACTACGTGGCTGGGCAATATACTACATGGCTGGGCAATATAATACGTGGGCTGTGCAATATACTACGTGGCTGGGCAATATACTACATGGCTGGGCAATATAATACGTGGGCTGTGCAATATACTACGTGGACATGCATATTCTAGAATACCCGATGCGTTAGAATCAGGCCACCATCTAGTTTTTAAATAAGTAGCCAGGTTTTCAGGTCAAGGGTGACAGTTATCTTGACTTTAGGATGGGAGGGTGTAAGAAGCATGAAAGAGCCATTTTTACCTATTACATAGTGTAGAGATAAGGGAGGTCGGGGATAGAGTTATACATTTTCAAAATGGTATCATGAATGTTCGAAATAAGATATATCTGACATAAACAGAATATTCTTATGATAAAAAATTGCTACTTGTTATATTGAGGTGAAATATTTGTTTTTACTTTTTCCTTTTACTTTTTATCATTTGAACCCGTTACCACTATATTTTTTAATCATGAGCGATAAATATAAGATGTAGTATTGAAAAAAAAACCCGGAGGATTACTAAGATTGAATCCATCAAATGGTCTTTTTTTGTGAATACAAAAGACATCCAAAGAGTGAGTGCAATAATCAAAACCATTCACCGCAGAAGTTATCATATACCTGCACTTAGATTCTGCATCCCTTGTCTCCTCTTTTATTTCCTCCAATACTCCTGTGAAATATAAGATGTAGTAGATTTTCGATTGGACAGAACTAATCATACCATAGGCAAATGGATATATTGACAGCAATAAAACCATTTAGGCTGTTGCCTATAGTTGTCACAACCAGACTTTTTTATACAACCAAGCATTAGATCCATTTTTCAAATGTCTTTACAGTTCTAGACAAGCTTCTTATAAAGTAAGTACAAGGGTTAGCCAAAATGTGTGTCTGGTAAAGTGTTGGCTTTACTTACGCCTTGCTTTTAAAGTCCCCAAAGAGTTATCCTTATACCATAGTCTCTTAGGGTATGGTTCCACGTTCAGGATTGCATCAGAATTTGGTCAGGATTTTATGCAGGTAAAATCCTGACCAAATCTGCACCTGAGGTCACTGGCAGGTCACCTGCGCTGTCTTTGCGTTGTTTCTGCAATGTAAGGACATGCTGCGTTCTTAAAAGACGCGCCGCATTTGCGTTTTCGCAGGTATGCTGCATGCGTCTTTTAATGCATAGTGGAGACGGGATTTCATGAAATCCCCTCCACTATGCTGTGACATCTGGACGCTGCGTTTTTGACGCTGCGGCTCAACGCAGCATTTCCTGAACGATGGAACATACCCTTATGAAGTAAGACTCTAGTAAATTCTCTGCTAGGGGTAATTTGGGTAATTAATGTGTTAGGAATAGTGTTGAGCATTCCGATACCGCAAGTATCGGGTATCGGCCGATATTTGCGGTATCGGAATTCCGATACCGAATTCCGATACTTCCCGCGTATCGGATACCGGAATCGGAAGTTCCCAGAATTCAAACAATATTGTATCATACAATTATTAGGTTCTGTAGAAGGACGTAGATCTGGGTACTTATTATGATGGAATATAGGCTGAACTGGATGGACAAATGTCTTTTTTCGGCCTTACTAACTATGTTACTATGTTACTATGAACAAACTGCACGCAGCAGCCAATGAGGAATGAATGGAAGTGTGGGCACATCCTGTTTAGCATGGTGGGCATGTAAGTACTGGCAAGGCTGTGATTGGCTGCTAAAATGATGTCACTCTGCACTTTAAAAAACGCTGCCGCCATTTTGCGCTCACTCTGCTGTGATTTCAGTTAGGGACAGGACGCTGTGTTCTAACTGAGGGCCAGTTGAGATAGCTAATTGCTTTATTTTGCTTTCCCAAGGCTAATTTAGCAAAACGCTGTGTGTTGTTCACTGTTCACCTTGCTCTTGCCTTGCAGCACTGTTTTAACAGCGTTCTGCAAGGTCACTGTGTGTGTGTGTGTGTGTGTGTGTGTGTGCAGCTCACTCTGTAGTCTGTGTGCAGCCATATACCCGGTTGTATTCAGCTCAGGGGGGGTTCACACTGCCTCATAGAGTGCTATCCATTGTCCTTTTTTGCTCATAGTGCAGCCTGCTGCACATTTTTTGTAAAATTTCCTATTAGTGTTTTTCCACCCGTCTCTAGCTAAATTGTGGAAAAACACTACACAGGATAACCTAGAGGGTTTTTTTTTGGGCCTTGCAGCGCCGTTTACGGCTGTCTGCATGGTCTCCGTGTGAGCGCAGCTCGCCCTGTAGTCTGTGTGCAGCCACAGCCCGTTATATTCAGCTCAGGGTGCGTCACTGCCTCATACCGTGAAAAAACTTTTCCTTTTTTTCAAATAGTGCAGCCAGTTGAAAATTGTTTAAAAAATTTCCTATTAGTGTCTTTCCACCCGTCTCCAGCTAAATAGTGGAAAAACACTACATAGGATAACCTAGAGGAGGGTTTTTGGGCCTTGCAGCGCCGTTTACGGCTGTCTGCACGGTCCCCGTGTGTGTTAAAGTCGCTCTGTAGCCCGATCTGCATAAAAAAAAGTAAAGTTCACCAAACACCACTTAACACTTGTGTAGGCCACATTTTATCAATAATAAAGTCTAGTCCACACTTTACAACATTAGTGTTTCTTACACCTGTTAGGAGGAGCATTTCAGGAATAAGCACACTAAGGCCTTAGTACTTTTCTGCTTATCTTTATCTGTCAACCAAGATGAAGAGGGCAGGGAGTAAGGCACGTGGGCGTGGGCGCGGAGCAGGGAGAGGAGCAGGGAGAGGACGTGGTGATTCTGTGCCTGCTGCGGGCACCGGTGACTCATCATCACTCAGTTTCAGCAGGGAACAGTCCTTCATGCGCAGCTTTGTCGGAGAGCGCCGTGCACCGCTGCTGCGTGAAGATCAAATTGAAGCCGTTGTCGGATGGATGGCAGCTAACGCATCGGCATCGACTTCAATTAGTGCCACATCCTCTCAGGCACAGACCACTGGAGAGCAGCCATCTGTCTCTTCACCACCTGCCAAATTGGCCAGGCAGTCAGAGGGCCCAGGACAGGAGCCGTCTCTACTTCTGTTCTCTGAATCTCTTGGATTGGAAACAGGGGGCCAGCCAAGCAGCATTGGAGAAATGGAAGAAGAGGCAGTGTGCAGTGATGCCCAACAGCTTTGTCTCTCTGACTCTGAAGAGGCGGGTGGGTCAGTGCCTGCGGTGACCACAGCGCAGTACGCATCTGATGATGAAACTCAGGTGCCGCTTTCTGGTGCGTACTGTGCTGCCGAGACTACCCAGGAGGAGCAGTTGGTGGCAGAGGGTAGTGGAGATGATGAGGTCCTTGACCCATCGTGGCGTGAGGAACAGGAAGGTGGTGGGAGCAGCTCTGAGGAAGAGATTCCCCTTACGGGCCAAAGAGGGAGAGGGAGGGGGAAGACTGCGGAGCCTGTAGCCTCCACTTTGGCACCCGTTAGGAGCCTGTCTCTTTCAAAAGCCAAAAAGGGCGCTCCCAAGACTTGCAGTGCCTGGTCCTTTTTTGACACAGTTGCAGATGACATTTGTTTTGTCAAATGCAAGCTGTGTCATCAGAAAGTCAAAAGAGGTAAAAGTGTCAGCAACCTCAATACCACAAATATGTGGAAACATGTGCGGAACAGGCACGCGGTGGAGTTACAAAAACACACTGAAGACCTAGGCCAACCAACAGCGGCAGCTACCACCTCTTCAGCTCGTGTTGCCTCTTCCTTCAGCTCACGCACAGCTGGTTTGGCTTCCTCCCAGGATCGCCATGGAAGAACCTCTGGCACTGTTGTCCAGAGACCTAGTGTAATTCCACCCACAGCACCACATTCCCAGTCATCCTCACACTCCCAGTCTACTCTACAGCCATCGGTAGTACAGGCATGGGAGAAAAGGCGGGCATTCTCGGCCAACCACCCCCGAGCACAGGCTCTGAATGCAGGCATTGCCAAACTTCTGTCCCTGGAAATGCTCTTATTCAGGCTGGTGGAGACTGACAGCTTCCGTGACTTGATGGCATTGGCAGTCCCACAGTACAAGGTGCCCAGCCGCTATTACTTCAGCAGGCAAGCTGTCCCTGCCCTGCACAAGCATGTGGAGGGACAAATAAAACACGCGCTACTGAACGCCATCAGTAGCATGGTCCACCTCACCACCGATGCGTGGACCAGTCAACATGGACAGGGGCGATACATTTCCCTCACTGCCCATTGGGTTAATGTTGTTGAGCCAGGTACAGATCGTGCGAGTGGCGCAGGACGTGTCCTGCCCACTCCAAGGATTGCAGGAATCCAGTCTGTACGCATTGACTCCTCCTCATACACAAGTTCCTCAGAATCATCACTGCAGGAGCCATCACAGGCCACCTCCACATGGACCCGTGAACGTTTACCTATGACCGACATGAGCACAGCCGAAGCCAAACATCAACAGGCCGTCTTGAAACTAGTTTCATTGGAGAATCGAAGCCACACAGGGCAGGAGCTCTGGAATGCCATCAAGCAGGAGAGCGATGTGTGGTTAGTGCCAGCGAATCTCCAGCCAGGCATGGTAGTGTGTAACAATGACCGAAATCTGGTGGCAGCTTTGGCCATTGGCAACCTCACTCACATCCCATGTCTGGAACATGTGCTCAATTTGGTTGTGCAGAGTTTTCTGAGGGACTATCCGGATCTTGATGCACTGCTGCACAAGGTCCGCCTAGAGTGTGTTCACTTGTGGCGTTCCAGCTTGACAAGATCCCGCATTGCTGCTCTGCAGCGCCGATTCCGCCTTCCGGAACACCGCATCTGACCTACCTACCCGGTGGAATTCCACGTTACATATGTTGGAGCGGTTGTGTGAGCAACAGCAAGCAGTAATGGAGTACCAGCTCCATCAGGTGCTAAAAAGTTGCAGTCAGCGCCGATCAGACTTCACAACCACAGAGTGGGCCACTATGAAGGACGTCTGCCAGGTTTTGCGTCCTTTCGATTATTCCACGCGGATGGCAAGTGCAGATGATGCACTAGTCAGCATGACTGTCCCGCTTATCTGCCTGCTTCAACAAACTTTGCAAGCGTTAAGGGATGATGTTGTGGAAGAGGTGGAGGATGAGGAGTCACCTTTTCCATCAGCTTCTGGAGAGTCAGCGCCACGTGGTTCCTCACAAAGGGGTACGCAGGGGCAGGGAGTGAGACAATTGTCCAGTGGTCAGTGTGTACAGCGAGGGTGGGGTGATGACGAGCGGGCAGAGATCATGTCTCACACAGGGGACAGCGTTTCTGGGCCAGTTGGCAGTCTGCAGCACATGGTGGATTTCATGCTGCAGTGCCTGAGAAACGACCGCCGCATCGACCACATTCTCAACATGCCTGATTATTGGGTGTTCACCCTCCTCGATCATCGCTACCGGGACAACGTCCAAAACCTCATCCCAGCATTGACCCGGGAGCGTAAAATGCGGGAGTACCACGACACACTGGTGAATTCCATCATCTTCTCCAGTCCAACTGAGAGGAGTGCTGCTAGTGCTTTACAAATATACCTACAAGAAGGCACCACGCATAGATGATATGAAAAGAATTGCTTTATTAAATATCCTAAAAACCAACCATAGTTGGGAATAGCCTACATTGGGCGGCAAGTGAGACACTGGGGTATATATCAGCCACCCCTTTAGGATATTCTCCTGTAATATTACTGCCAGGTGTCCCCCATTTTTTTTTATTATTCTGAATGTGTTGTGTCTCACTTGCCGCACAATAGGCATATATGAATTTTGTGTGGCTTGCCACCGTGGGTAACAGTATTGGTGTTGTAGTGCTTTACAAAGCAGCTCAGTGCGTCGAGGCAGTGGGGGAGGCTCTGCACAAAGAGGGAGCAGAAGCAGTGCCTCTGCCCAAGGCAAGCCCAGTATGGCACAACTGTGGAAAACTTGTGTGCCCGCCCCAAATGTCTACACCATCACCGGCGGCTCCAGTCAGTAGGAGGCAATGTTTCCGTCAGATGGTGACAGACTACATGGCTTGCCCTCTTACTGTACTCCCAGACGGCTCTTCCCGGTTCAAGTTCTGGGTCTCTAAGCTGGATACATGGCCAGAGCTAAGCCAGTATGCATTGGAGGTGCTGGCTTGCCCTGCGGCTAGTGTCTTATCGGAACGTGTCTTTAGTGCCGCAGGTGGTTTACTAACAGACCGTCGCATGCGACTATCCTCCGATAACGTTGACCGGCTTACTTTCCTGAAAATGAACCAGGCCTGGATCTCGCAGGAATTTGCCACTCCTCTGCCTGATTAAGTAATTGGGTGTCATCCAGGTCTCCTGATGTGTTCATCTTTTTACCACCTGAACTGCTATTCCTGGGCTCCAACACCGCCAGTTGCGGCTCAGAAGTGCAGGCTGCACAGTCAAAACATACGACCCAGTGTTATTGGGTTTCAGTAACGTCAGCTGATCCCCAGCTGTGTAGCCGGCAATGTGACCTGCAAACGCCACGCAGGCACCTGAACTGAAATTAAAGGGACCCTGCCCCCCCAGGTGGTTCTATGTATAACAGCCACCTTGTACAGCAGTACTGCTGCATTTGTACAAGGTGGCTGACTTTTTCTCCTTGCCCACGTGGAACTCAACACGTACAAAATGTGTCTTATTACACACCATTTCACTGCCCCTGAGGTGTGATTCTCCTTTTTATATGACACGCAGCACCCCCCTTGGTAACGCTGTCCATCTTCTGACATCATTGGTTGGCTGCCTGTGCCTGTGCGTCCGCCCTGACCGACACATCGGCCCTCGTTGTTTCATATATTTTGACTGCGAGGGTGTGATTGATGGGCACGAGCAGTGCATATCTTCGCCTGTCTTCACTCATCTCCTTCCGCCTTCTTCAGAGTGTGCGGCCTCATGGCCGCGGCATGCGATAAGGGATCAGCTGAGGCCGCCCAGTCTGAAGCAGGTGTAAGGACATTTGTGAGCGGCGAACATATTTACTGCACAAGGCCATGAATCCCAGCCCCGCAGTGTGAATTATTGAAAACACACTGGGGGTCTGGGATTCATGGCCATCGATAACCGCAACGGCCAACATGAAATGAGGTCAAAAGACAGGCAGCGCTCACAGCACATGGCCAAGGGATAACAAGAGCACAGACTCCTGTACAGCAAATAACAACGCTCATGAGGCTGCGCCCAGCACCAGGGCGTTATTTTTGGACACCTGTGCCGCGTCTCCTTAAAAAGACAAGTCACGCCTCCTATACAGTTCTACTGCACAATGGGCAAAATTGTGTACGTCTTTCATTCTGCGTGTGCAATGAGCAAAATTTAAAGAGCAACCTCTCACTTGTGGAGCATTACTGCTGCACAAGTTGTGGCTCTTCTACATTGTAACACCTGATGGTGGGTTAAAGGTTACCTTTGAAATTGGTTCAATTAGGCTTCGGCCTACACTCTGCTCCTCTCCTCCTCCTGCTGACCCTGGGCTCTAACACCGCCAGTTTTTGCCCGGATGTGCTAGCTGCACAGAGAAAAACACCAGCCAATGTGTTAGTGGGGTTAGGCACCGCCAGCTGTTCCCCCGCTGTGTAGCCAGCATCGTGTCCTGCAAACGCAACGCAGACACAAAGCTACCTCCAGTGCAGGCTTCGACCTACACTCTGCTCCCCCTGCTTACCCTTTGCTCCAACACCGCTAGTTGGGGCTCTAGGAAGACAATCTTGAATAGCTAACGCATGCGAGTTCCAGCACCGCCAGCTGGTTCCCGGCAGTGTTTTTGTCACGGGTACTCCCTCGTGCCCAGCCTGGTTCCAGCACCGTCAGCTGTTTCCGGGTAGTGTCAAGCTCACTGAGACGCCTATGCTTGCCCCGTCATGTTGAGGTCGGGTTAGCCAACTCCAGGGTGGCTCCAGTTTAGGAGCTTCCTATGTGGGCTGCGTGAATTGGCAGTCAAGGCTGGTTCTGTAGTGCCAGTAAGCCAAGCTCCCCCTGTAGGACTGTTGGTGTTCGGTAACTGCGGCTGCCTCGCGGCCTAGCTGTTCTCTCCTCTCCTGTGGACCTTCTGGTCCACCACCTAGTGCCAGCACTGTCAGCTGGTTCCGGGGAGAGCCTTTGGCTTAGCTGCCTCCTCCTGGGTATCCGAGTTCCGCCAATGCCAGGCGGTCCTTGGTAGTGCTTTTAAGCGCGGGCACCTACAGCTTAGTAACCGGGTTCCAGCACCGTCAGCTGGTCCTCGGTGCCATTGGCTCTTGCACACTGGGGCAACGCATCCGGGTTCCAGCACCGCCAGCTGGTTCCCGGCAGTGTTTTTGTCACGGGTACTCCCTCGTGCCCAGCCTGGTTCCAGCACCGTCAGCTGTTTCCGGGTAGTATCAAGCTCACTGAGACGCCTATGCTTGCCCCGTCATGTTGAGGTCGGGTTAGCCAACTCCAGGGTGGCTCCAGTTTAGGAGCTTCCTATGTGGGCTGCGTGAATTGGCAGTCAAGGCTGGTTCTGTAGTGCCAGTAGGCCAAGCTCCCCTTGTAGGACTGTTGGTGTTCGGTAACTGCGGCTGCCTCGCGGCCTAGCTGTTCTCTCCTCTCCTGTGGACCTTCTGGTCCACCACCTAGTGCCAGCACCGTCAGCTGGTTCCGGGGAGAGCCTTTGGCTTAGCTGCCTCCTCCTGGGTATCCGAGTTCCGCCAACGCCAGGCGGTCCTTGGTAGTGCTTTTAAGCGCGGGCACCTACAGCTTAGTAACCGGGTTCCAGCACCGTCAGCTGGTCCTCGGTGCCATTGGCTCTTGCACACTGGGGCAACGCATCCGGGTTCCAGCACCGCCAGCTGGTTCCCGGCAGTGTTTTTGTCACGGGTACTCCCTCGTGCCCAGCCTGGTTCCAGCACTGTCAGCTGTTTCCGGGTAGTGTCAAGCTCACTGAGACGCCTATGCTTGCCCCGTCGTGTTGCGGTCGGGTTAGCCAACACCAGGGTGCCTCCAGTTTAGGAGCTTCCTATGTGGGCTGCGTGAATTGGCAGTCAAGGCTGGTTCTGTAGTGCCAGTAGGCCAAGCTCCCCCTGTAGGACTGTTGGTGTTCGGTAACTGCGGCTGCCTCGCGGCCTAGCTGTTCTCTCCTCTCCTGTGGACCTTCTGGTCCACCACCTGGTTCCAGCACCGCCAGCTGATTCCGGGCAGAGCCTTTGGCTTAGGTGCCTCCTCCTGGGTATCCGAGTTCCACCAACGCTAGGCGGTCCTTGGTAGTGCTTTTAAGCGCGGGCACCTACAGCTTAGTAACCGGGTTCCAGCACCGTCAGCTGGTTCTCGGCAGTGTCTTTTGCTCTTGTACCTTCTGCTCCCCATCCTGGTTCCAGTACCGTCAGCTGGTTCCGGGCAGAGCCTTTGGCTTAGGTGCCTCCTTCTGGGTATCCAAGTTCCACCATCAGGTGGTCCTTGGTAGTGCTTTCAGGCACGGGTACCTCCTGCTTAGTAACTGGGTTCCAGTAACGTCAGCTGGTCCTCGGTAGTTCCATTGGCTCTTGGACCTTCGGCTACCCATCCGGGTTCCAGTACCGTCAGCTGGTTCTCAGCAGTGTCTTTTGCTCTTGTACCTTCTGCTCCCCATCCTGGTTCCAGTAACGTCAGCTGGTTCCGGGCAGAGCCTTTGGCTTAGGTGCCTCCTTCTGGGTATCCGAGTTCCGCCAACGTCAGGCGGTCCTTGGCAGTGCTTTTTAGCACGGGTACCTCCTGCTTAGTAACCGGGTTCCAGTAACGTCAGCTGGTCCTCGGTAGTTCCATAGGCTGTTGAACCTTCGGGTAGCCATCCGAGTTCCAGTTCCATCAGCTGGTTCTTGGCATTTTCTCAGCCTTCTTGTACCTTCTGCTACATTTCCAAGTTGAAGACCCTAAAGTCGACGACCCGGAAGACCACCCCTAAGATGACGACGACACCAGAGACGACAACCAGTGAGATGACGACGACCCTGGAGGTGACGACCCTGAAGACCACCCCGATGACGAAGGCAGAGACGACGACAGCGGCGGAGAAGACGACGACACTGGAGACGATGACCCTGGAGACGACGACATGGAAGTCCGAGAAGCAGAAGAACAAGAGGCTGCAGAACAAAGAGCAGAAGAACATTAAGCATAACACTTAATATCAGAGCAAAAGATATTATCTAAATTATATGCAGAAGAAGACTAAGCAGTGTATGGGGGTGAGTCCGTTCCTCCTCGTGGTGCCCCTGGATAAAGCCTGATGCTGCAGGCCAAACTGAACGCGGACAAATGTAACTTTTGTGACAGGCAAAACGGAAGGTGTAATCTTCAAACTTTTATAGATAACAACTACGGGAATGCCTGTCACAAATGAGAATATGATGAAGAAGTAGAATAGGAAGAATAATAACAGTTGAATAAAATGAATATGTAGAATAGGAAGAATAATAATAGTTGAATAAAATGAATATGAAGAATGTAATAAAAAAAAAATAGGTAGAAGATGAAGAAGAGGATGAATAAGGTGAAGAAGAAGTTGATGTCAAAGATGCTGATGATGACGAAGATGAAAGTGTTGGAAAAGTAAAAAAAAATAAGGGGAAGGGCGTGGAATAGTGAAACATCAATATCTGACAAAATAAAAAAAAATTTACATAGTCAATATCTTTGTCACTCCGAACGTCTTTAAAAAAAAAAAAAATCATGCTATTCTATTTGATTGGGCTAAACCTCTATGCCTTTAATGTCTCCACCACCTCCCCAAATACATCCTGCATTATTCTTAGTTGTTTTCCTTCATGTAGAATGAACCTACAAGGAAAGAAAGGGTTTATTTTAATTCCGATATTTTGGTCCCATTGACTTGCATTGGGATCGGGTATCGGTATCGGCGATATCCAATATTTTTTTGAATATCGGCCGATCCAATCCGATACCGATACTTTCCGATATCGGAAGGTATCGCTCAACACTAGTTAGGAATATATTTTAAGAACTTTTAACATGATTCAAATTTCTATCTACTGTGAAGTACAGGAGATGACTGATAGAAGATTTCCTAGAGAGGCACTTGTTCTTAAACCTCTGGAGAACAGCTTAGAGACTTATCTTCCCTTCATGAAAATTACATAATTGGGCTTGCAGGTCTTTAATTTACCTTCTATATTTTAAGATAAATCAAAGAATGTTACATACAAAATGGGAGTACAAAGTGCCCACCGTATTCAAGTAATTTCTGCAAAATTGTTATTATGGGTGTTAGGGCTGGCGGAACGCACCGAATAAATATGAAGATAGTAATAAGGTGCGTTCGCATCCCAAGGTCCACCATGCAGAGATGGAACCTGCTGCTAGGTAATGGCGGTACTACACCAGAATAGACATGGGTTCCGTCACCCGGTATGAACTGATGAGAACTCTGCTGCTTCACAGATTTGCAGGGTAACAAAGGAAAAGCTGTGCCCTGTTAGCAGTCACAGGGTGCAGCAGATGGACGCTAATGGGATACCTGAAACTCACCCAAAGTACGCTGGTGATTGATCTCACTCTGACCCTCGGTGGCTTTTGAGCCCGCGCCTGTGGACGCCCTGAGTCAGATGCTAAGATCAAGTCGGAGTTCCCACCCTATGCTGACTGGTTGTCAGGACTTATTATAGATTACTGCACAGAGTGCGTACAGCGCGCTCTGGGGGATGCCACTAACCACCCAAACTAGGGCTAGGAAAGTGCACTGATTGCGCACAGCGCCGTACTGGCGTTGACTGATAACAGATCCAGTATCGTGTGCAAGATGTGCGGGAAAGCACTGTCAGGCACTAGGTAGCTTTCACCATTTGCGAGCAATCAACAACTCTAGGCATGGGAATGATTCAGAGCTTTCATCCATCGACAGGCATACATCCACACACACATGTTACCTGGAAAAGGCAGCAGTAACCAAGCGCACAGTATCAGCTTGAGCCAGGCGCTGGGACCGACGTCTTCACTGAGCAGACTCCACTGTAGCTGGAGAAGAATGGGAGACCGCAGCGGAGATAATAATAATAATAATAATAATAATAATTTTTATTTATATAGCGCCAACATATTCCGCAGCGCTTTACAAATTATAGAGGGGACTTGTACAGACAATAGACATTACAGCATAACAGAAATACAGTTCAAAACTGATACCAGGAGGAATGAGGGCTCTGCTCGCAAGCTTACAAACTATGAGGAAAAGGGAGACACGAGAGGTGGATGGTAACAATTGCTTTAGTTATTCGGACCGGCCATAGTGTAAGGCTCGGGTGTTCATGTAAAGCTGCATGAACCAGTTAACTGCCTAAGTATGTAGCAGTACAGACACAGAGGGCTATTAACTGCATAAAGTGAATGAGAACATGATGCGAGGAACCTGATTGTTTTTTTTTTTTTTTTTATAAATAGGCCACACAGGGATCGTTAGGTTAATGCATTGAGGCGGTAGGCCAGTCTGAACAAATGAGTTTTTAAGGTACGCTTAAAACTGTGGGGATTGGGGATTAATCGTATTAACCTAGGTAGTGCATTCCAAAGAATCGGCGCAGCACGTGTAAAGTCTTGGAGACGGGAGTGGGAGGTTCTGATTATTGAGGATGCTAACCTGAGGTCATTAGCGGAGCGAAGGGCACGGGTAGGGTGGTAGACTGAGACCAGAGAGGAGATGTAGGGTGGTGCAGAGCCATGGAGTGCTTTGTGGATGAGGGTAGTAGTTTTGTGCTGGATTCTGGAGTGGATGGGTAGCCAGTGTAATGACTGGCACAAGGTAGAGGCATCGGTGTAACGGCTGGTGAGGAATATGATCCTGGCAGCAGCATTCAGGACAGATTGGAGCTGGGAAAGTTTGGTAAGAGGGAGGCCGATTAGTAGAGAGTTACAATAGTCCAGACGAGAATGAATAAGTGAAACAGTAAGAGTTTTTGCAGAGTCGAAAGTAAGAAAAGGGCGAATTCTAGAAATGTTTTTGAGATGCAGGTAAGAAGAGCGAGCCAGTGATCGGATGTGGGGGGTGAATGAAAGGTCAGAATCAAGGATGACCCCAAGGCAGCGGGCATGTTGCTTTGGAGTAATGGTGGAACCGCACACGGAGATGGCAATGTCAGGCAAAGGTAGGTTAGTAGAGGGAGAGAACACGAGGAGTTCAGTTTTTGACAGGTTTAGTTTCAGATAGAGGGAGGACATGATGTTAAAGACAGCGGTAAGACAATCACTGGTGTTTTCTAAAAAGGTCGGCGTGACAACAGGAGAAGAGGTGTATAATTGGGTGTCGTCAGCATAGAGATGGTACTGGAAACCAAATCTACTGATTGTTTGTCCAATAGGGGCAGTATACAACGAGAAGAGGAGGGGGCCTAGGACTGATCCTTGAGGAACCCCAACAGTAAGGGAAAGGTGAGAGGAGGAGGAACCAGCAAAACATACAGTGAAGGATCGGTCAGAGAGATAGGAGGAGAACCAGGAGAGAACGGTGTCCTTGAGGCCGATGGAGCAGAGCATAGTGAGGAGGAGCTGATGATCCACAGTATCGAATGCTTAACAATCAACGTAAAGTGACATGGGACAGAGTCCGAAAAGACGCAACCAAGGCTGGGATAAGAAAAAATCAGGCTTTATTGATAGGATGCCTATGATTACATATAATCAAATTTAATATATGAATTAAGTAAAAGTCACAAAAAGTAGATAAAATAAAAGCTTGCGCACACTGATATTGTATATATCAAAAACCTACCAGCAGGATATAATTTATTATATGACTGCACCAAAGAGTAAAAATTATATATATAAAAAAAGAGAATGAAATATTATAAAAAAATATAAATTTATATATATAAAATATGAGTGCAAATAATTTAATATATTATTTCAAAATATTGTGAAAAAAAGGGGGGGGGTTAAGGGGGGCTTACTAAATACCTCAGAATATACTGTGCCAAATCAAAGTGACTAGTGTAAAATGAGCAGCAGGAGGAGGGATACAAAATTTCCTGATTTCTATCAATATCTCTATTATATTACCCGGACAATAAAATGTGCAAATAAGCAAGAGTGTGATTATGTGTATAAAAATTAGTTATAAAAACCATCCACTGCATATGCCATAATATTTAATGTGCAAATATGCTAATTAAAGTGACAGGGTGCAAAGAGGGAGGAAAAAGAAGAAAGGGAACAAAATGAGAGATAAAGGGATATATACCCTATCCTACTGCTGTTTGTCCACTCCAGGGACTAAATTATAAAGGAACTTATAAAACTCCAAATGCACTGCGACTATCGGTGGTGGTTTAAATAAAGTGCACAAGTGCCGATGATAAGTCTAACTAATACCCATCAATAAAAAAGTACTCACAAATTGGTGCCAAATAAATAGTCAATATGTACCTGCGGTGGTTAGGACAGTGTGCGCGCTCACCCGACGCGCGTTTCGGAAACGATCCTTCTTTCCTTCGTCAGGGGTGGCTATCGTTTGCGCTGAGACGCTTTATATAGCGTCTTCATCCGAGCGCTGCGGCCCGGGTATGTCCGGCGCATGCGCAGTCAGGAGGTCCGGGACTTCCGGTCCCCGCGTCACATGACCGGCCGCATGGGAACGGAGAACCCAGCGTCACCACGGAAACATGGACGCGGGGAACCGGAACTCCAGGACACAGACCACACACGCGCACAGCCAGGGGCGCAGTGTGGGAAAACAAATATAGTAGGGAACATATGAAGATAAGTGGACAAGGAAAGGAGGGGGTAATAAGGAGCTGTTACCGCAAATAAATGATAAACGGGGCCATAACCATATATATAAGAGTTTCATGTGCTGCACAATCCTGTTGCTGTGTTACAATATAAAAACCAGCACCTCACTAAAACTACCATGTGGATATAGCCCCCAAGGAGAAATAATAAAAGAAAAAAAGGGAAAGGGAAGGATTCTACCAATCACAATTATCATGCTAATACCTAATATGCAGAAATAAATTCAAATGAATAACAATAAACATAATAAATGATTAATGAATAATTAATTCATAAGAAATAAAGCAAAATTAATTAAAGAAAATGATAAGAGAAAAAATTAATGATAAAAAATAATAATAAAGATAAATATAATTGAAAAGTAAAAAAATATAAAAATAAAAAATACATAAATAAAAAATAAAAATAAATAATAATAAATAATAAAAAAATATAAAAATATAAAAAAATTAAATAATAAAGCAAAAATTAAAGAAAAATAATAAAATAACATTATAAAAAAAGAAAATTAGGAAAAATTATATTTTTGCAAAATCTATATATATAAATAAAATAAAGAAAATTATCCCATAACTGCGGTGACAGAAAATGAAAAAAATGAAAAAGTATCGAATGCTGCAGAGAGATCCAAGAGAATTAGCATGGAGTAGTGACCATTAGATTTAGCTGTTAGTAGGTCATTAGAGACTTTAGTGGGGGCAGTTTCAGTAGAGTGTAAAGAGCGGAAGCCAGATTGAAGAGGCGTTCGAGGAGTTTAGAGATGAAGGGAAGATTAGAGACAGGTCTATAATTAGCGGCACAGTTTTGATCGAGGGATGGTTTTTTAAGTAATGGATGTATGATGGCATGCTTAAATGAGGAGGGAAAAATACCGGAAGTGAGGGAAAGGTTGAATATTTTTGTTAGGTGAGAGGTGACAGCCGGGGAAAGGGACTGGAGGAGATGTGACGGAATGGGGTCACTGGTGCAAGTGGTCGGGCGAGAAGATGCAAGGAGCCTGGTAAGGAGATGGTTCTAGATTCCCCCTGTGCAGCGCCGGGAACTCGACACCTAACTTTACCCTCCCTCCTACTTCGGCCTTGCTACATTCAAAGGCTGCAATGAGCAGCGGAGCCCAAATGTGCTCCACAGGTTCCCAGGTTCTGTCCTCTGGGCCGTGACCCTTCCAGTCCACCAGATAGTATTTTTTGCCATGTACCACCTTGCACCCCAAGATAGAGTTTATCTCGTACTCGTTTGTGGACGAACCCTATGTCCCGACAGATGACTCAAAAAGTCGGGACATATAGCCGGACTTTAAGAGGGATACATGAAAAGTGTCGGTGATGCCCAGGCGTGGAGGAAGAGCTAAATGGTAGACCACAGGGTTAACCTGTTCCAGAACCTTGAAAGTTCCTATGTAGCGAGGTGGAAACTTAGTGGACTCAACTCGCAGCCTGATATTACAGGTGAAGAGCCACACTAAGTCGCCAGGAGCAAATGACGGAGCGGGGCACCGGTGTGCATTGGCAGAAACCATCATTTTCTCCTTGGAGGCCTGGATGGCATCCTGTGTGTGGACCCAAATGTAACGTGCTTCCACCGCCCAGTCTGTCACCCTAGAATCGGTGGATGACACTGGCATGGGCACATTGACACGCTGTGCTGGCCGTAATTAAGGAGGAATGGGGTCTGCCCGGTGAAGTCGGCTATGGCATTGTTCAAAACAAATTCTGCCTATGATAGCAAAGATGCCCAGTCATCTTGCCTGGCGGAGACAAAATGTCGCAGGAATGTGACCAGAGTCTGTTTGGCCCTCTCTACCAACCCATTCATCTCGGGATGGTACGCAGAAGAGAGATTCAGCTCAATGCTGAGTAAAAGTCAGAGCTCTCTCCTGAACCGAGACGCAAACTGGGGACCCCGGTCACTGACAATTTTGTCAGGCATGCCATGTAGATGGAAAACATGTTTAATGAACAACGCCGCCAAGGCCCGTGCAGAAGTTAACCGTGGAAGCAGCACCAGGTAAAGTAGCCCAGCAGGCTAGACCGATTCTTGGCACAGGAGACACACGCCCGAACATAGTCCCCGACGTCACGGGCAATATGCAGCCACCAGTAAGGTCTTCACCAGAAGCTCAGATGTCCTCTTGGTCTCAAAATGTCCACCCACCCTGGACGAGTGAGCCCAAGAGAGAACTTCCGGTCACAAATTAGATGGAACTAAAGTCTTGCCTGGGGGCACAGACTGTTATGACCTGGTGGTTAGGACAACAATGGACCTGATTGTTAAGAGCACCCGGAAAGACCTGATAGCCACAAAAACACAGAACAAGCTCTGGGAAGTGGGAACTCTGCTGACCGCAATCCCTAAGCCTATCACACACACTAAAAATAGCCGTGGATTGCTCCTAACGCTCCCTATGCAACTCGTCACAGCCTCAGAAACTAGCTAGCCCTAAAGAGGAAAAATAAGCCTACCTTGCCTCAGAGAAATTCCCCAAAGGAAAAGGCAGCCCCCACATATATTGACTGTGAGCAAGATGAAATCACAAACACAGAGATGAAATAGATTTAGCAAAGAGAGGCCCGACTTACTGAACAGACAGAGGATAGGAAAGGTCACTTTGCGGTCAGCACAAAAACCTACAAAAGCCAAGCAGAGAGTGCAGGGAAAAAAACCCTTCCGCACCGACTCACGGTGCGGGGGGCGCCCCTCTGCGTCCCAGAGCTTCCAGCAAGCAAGGCAATATTTAACAATAGCAAGCTGGACAGAAAAAATAGCAAAAAAGCAAAATAGCAAAGAGGAACTTAGCTTCTCCTGGAGTAACAGGTAACCAGTACGATCCAGGAGCAAACTAGAGCCATAGTACAACATTGACAGCTGGCATCTAGCAAAGATCCAAGTGGAGATAAATAGAGTAGCCAGCTAACGAATTAAGCTCGTCACCTGTGGAAGGAAACTCAGAAACACCCACAGCCACCAGAGAAAGTCCATGGACAGAACCAGCCGAAGTACCATTCCTGACCACAGGAGGGAGCTCAACAACAGAATTCACAACAGTAGCCCCCCCCCTTGAGGAGGGGTCACCGAACCCTCACCAGAGCCCCCAGGCCGACCAGGATGAGCCAAATGAAAGGCAGGAACGAAATCGGCAGCATGAACATCAGAGGCAAAAACCCAGGAGTTATCTTCCTGACCATAACCGTTCCACTTGACCAGGTACTGGAGTTTTCGTCTCGAAATACGAGAATCCAAAATCTTCTCCAGCACATACTCCAACTCCCCCTCAACCAACACCGGGGCAGGAGGATCAACGGATGGAACCACAGGCGCCACGTATCTCCGCAACAACGACCTATGGAACACATTATGGATGGCAAAAGAAGCTGGAAGGGCCAAACGAAATTACACAGGATTGAGAACCTCAGAAATCTTATATGGACCAATGAAACGAGGCTTAAACTTAGGAGAGGAAACCTTCATAGGAACATAACGAGACGACAACCAAACCAAATCCCCAACATGAAGTTGGGGACCCACACAGCGCCGGCGGTTAGCGAAACGTTGAGCCTTCTCCTGGGACAATGTCAAATTGTCCACTACATGAGTCCAAATCTGCTGCAACCTATCCACCACAGTATCTACACCAGGACAGTCCGAAGACTCAACCTGCCCTGAAGAGAAACGAGGGTGGAAACCAGAATTGCAGAAGAACGGTGAAACCAAAGTAGCCGAGCTGGCCCGATTATTAAGGGCGAACTCAGCCGAAGGCAAAAAGGACACCCAATCATCCTGATCAGCAGAAACAAAGCATCTCAGATATGTTTCCAAAGTCTGGTTAGTTCGTTCGGTTTGGCCATTTGTCTGAGGATGAAAAGCCGAGGAAAAAGACAAATCAATGCCCATCCTAGCACAAAAGGAACGCCAAAACCTCGAAACAAACTGGGAACCTCTGTCCGAAACGATGTTCTCCGGAATGCCATGTACACGAACCACATGCTGGAAAAACAATGGCATCAAATCAGAGGAGGAAGGTAATTTAGACAAGGGTACCAAATGGACCATCTTAGAAAAGCGATCACAAACCACCCAAATGACCGACATCTTTTGAGAGACAGGGAGATCCGAAATAAAATCCATAGAAATATGCGTCCAGGGCCTCTTCGGGACCGGCAAGGGCAAAAGCAACCCACTGGCATGAGAACAGCAGGGCTTAGCCCGAGCACAAGTCCCACAGGACTGCACAAAAGAACGCACATCCCGTGACAAAGACGGCCACCAAAAGGATCTAGCCACCAAATCTCTGGTACCAAAGATTCCAGGATGACCAGCCAACACTGAACAATGAATCTCATAGATAACTCTACTAGTCCATTTATCAGGGACAAACAGTTTCTCTGCTGGGCACCGGTCAGGTCTATCAGCCTGAAATTTTTGCAGCACCCGCTGCAAATCAGGGGAGATGGCTGACAATATTACCCCCTCTTTGAGAATACCCGTCGGCTCAGGAACACCCGGAGAGTCAGGCACAAAACTCCTTGACAGGGCATCAGCCTTCACATTCTTAGAGCCCGGAAGGTACGAAACCACAAAATCAAAACGGGAGAAAAATAGCGACCATCGAGCCTGTCTCGGATTCAACCGTTTGGCAGACTCAAGATAAGTCAAATTCTTGTGATCTGTCAAGACCACCACGCGATGCTTGGCTCCTTCAAGCCAATGACGCCACTCCTCGAATGCCCACTTCATGGCCAAAAACTCCCTATTACCAACATCATAATTGCACTCAGCAGGTGAAAACTTTCTAGAAAAGAAAGCACATGGCTTCATCACCGAGCCATCAGAACTTCTTTGTGACAAAACAGCCCCTGCTCCAATCTCAGAGGCATCCACCTCAACCTGAAACGGTAGCGAAACATCTGGCTGGCACAACACAGGGGCAGAAGAAAAACGACGCTTCAATTCCTGAAAAGCTTCCACAGCCGCAGAAGACCAATTGACCACATCAGCACCCTTCTTGGTCAAATCAGTCAACAGTTTAGCAACACTAGAAAAATTATCGATGAAGCGACGATAAAAATTAGCAAAGCCCAGAAATTTCTGTAGGCTCTTCACAGATGTCGGCTGAGTCTATTCGTGAATGGCCTGGACTTTAACAGGGTCCATCTCGATAGTAGAAGGGGAAAAAATGAACCACAAAAACGAAACCTTCTGAACTCCAAAGAGACACTTAGACCCCTTTACAAACAAGGAATTCGCACGAAGGACCTGGAACACCATTCTGACCTGTTTCACATGAGACTCCCAATCATCCGAAAAGACCAAAATATCATCCAAATACACAATCAGGAACTTATCCAGGTACTCTCGGAATATGTCATGCATAAAGGACTGAAATACTGATGGAGCATTGGAAAGCCCGAATGGCATAACCAGGTACTCAAAATGGCCCTCGGGCGTATTAAATGCAGTTTTCCATTCATCGCCCTGTTTAATACGCACAAGACTATATGCCCCTCGAAGATCTATTTTGGTGAACCAATTAGCCCCTTTAATATGAGCAAACAAATAAGACAGCAGCGGCAAAGGATACTGAAATTTGACTGTAATTTTATTAAGAAGGCGGTAATCAATACAAGGTCTCAAAGAACCATCTTTCTTGGCCACAAAAAAGAACCCTGCTCCTAACGGTGATGACGACGGGCGAATATGGCCTTTCTCCAAGGACTCCTTTATATAACTCCGCATAGCGGCGTGTTCTGGCACAGATAAATTGAACAATCGACCATTAGGAAACTTACTACCAGGAATCAAATTAATTGCACAATCGCAATCCCTATGAGGAGGTAGGGCACTGGCTTTGGGCTCATCAAATACATCCTGATAATCCGACAGAAACTCCGGAACTTCAGAAGGAGTGGAAGACGAAATTGACAAAAATGGAACATCACCATGTACCCCCTGGTAACCCCAGCTGGACACAGACATAGATTTCCAGTCCAGTACTGGATTATGAACCTGTAGCCATGGTAACCCCAAAACGACCACATCATGCAGATTATGCAACACCAAAAAGCGGATATCCTCCTGATGTGCAGGAGCCATGCACATGGTCAATTGGGTCCAGTACTGAGGCTTATTCTTGGCCAAAGGCGTAGCATCAATTCCTCTCAATGAAATAGGATACTGCAAGGGCTCCAAGAAAAAAACACAGCGCCTAGCATACTCCAAGTCCATCAAATTCAGAGCAGCGCCTGAATCCACAAAAGCCATAACAGAATAGGATGACAAAGAGCAAATCAGAGTAACGGACAATATAAATTTAGACTGTACCGTACCAATGGTGGCAGACCTAGCGAACCGCTTAGTGCGCTTAGGACAATCGGAGATAGCATGAGTGGAATCACCACAGTAAAAACACAGCCCATTCCGACGTCTGTGTTCTTGCCGCTCAGCTCTGGTCAAAGTCCTATCACATTGCATAGGCTCAGGCCTATGCTCAGATAATACCGCCAAATGGTGCACAGCTTTATGCTCACGCAAGCGTCGATCGATCTGAATGGCCAAAGACATAGACTCATTCAGACCAGCAGGCATGGGAAATCCCACCATGACATCCTTAAGGGCTTCAGAGAGACCCTTTCTGAAGATTGCTGCCAGAGCACAGTCATTCCACTGAGTGAGCACAGACCACTTTCTAAACTTCTGACAATATGTCTCTGCCTCATCCTGACCCTGACACAGATCCAGCAAGACTTTCTCTGCCTGATCCACTGAATTTGGTTCATCATAAAGCAATCCAAGCGCCAGGAAAAACGCATCAACATCACACAATTACGGATCTCGTGGCGCAAGGGAAAATGCCCAGTCTTGAGGGTCGCCACGTAATAAAGAAATAATGATCTTTACTTGTTGAACAGAGTCACCTGAGGAGTGAGGTTTCAGGGCAAGAAACAATTTACAATTATTTTTGAAATTCAAGAACTTAGATCTATCACCAAAAAACAAATCAGGAATTGGAATCCTAGGCTCTGACATCGGATTCTGAACCACAAAATCTTGAACTTTTTGTACACTTATAGTGAGATTATCCATCAAAGAGGACAGACCTTGAATGTCCATGTCTACACCTGTGTTCTGAACCACCCAGAGATATAGGGGAAATGAGAGACAAAACACGCTGCAAAGAAAAAAAATGGTCTCAGAACTTCTCTTATCCCTCTATTGAGATGCATTAATACTTTGGTCCAGCTGTACTGTTATGACCTGGTGGTTAGGACAACAATGGACCTGATGGTTAAGAGCACCCGGAAAGACCTGATAGCCACAAAAACACAGAACAAGCTCTGGGAAGTGCTCCCTATGCAACTCGTCACAGCCTCAGAAACTAGCTAGCCCTAAAGAAGAAAAATAAGCCTACCTTGCCTCAGAGAAATTCCCCAAAGGAAAAGGCAGCCCCCACATATATTGACTGTGAGCAAGATGAAATCACAAACACAGAGATGAAATAGATTTAGCAAAGAGAGGCCCGACTTACTGAACAGACAGAGGATAGGAAAGGTCACTTTGCGGTCAGCACAAAAACCTACAAAAGCCAAGCAGAGAGTGCAGGGAAAGAAAACCCTTCCGCACCGACTCACGGTGCGGGGGGCGCCCCTCTGCGTCCCAGAGCTTCCAGCTAACAAGGCAATATTTAACAATAGCAAGCTGGACAGAAAAAATAGCAAACAAGCAAAATAGCAAAGCGGAACTTAGCTTCTGCTGGAGTAACAGGTAACCAGTACGATCCAGGAGCAAACTAGAGCCATAGTACAACATTGACAGCTGGCATCTAGCAAAGATCCAAGTGGAGATAAATAGAGTAGTCAGCTAACGAATTAAGCTCGTCACCTGTGGAAGGAAACTCAGAAACACCCACAGCCACCAGAGAAAGTCCATGGACAGAACCAGCCGAAGTACCATTCCTGACCACAGGAGGGAGCTCAACAACACAATTCACAACAACAGACTCTAGTAAAACCGGAGCCACAGTTCTCAGGCTCTCTAAAGGGACAATAAGCCGAGGCTCCTCCTCTGATGATGATACTAATGAGCGGGAGTGAGCGTCGGCACGAGTATTCTTCTCCCCGGAAAGAAAATGGAGGGTAAAGTGGAACCGGGAGAAGAACAGGGACCATCTGGCCTGGCGACAGTTTAGCCACTGGGCGGTTTGCAAATACACCAAATTTTTGTGGTCGGTGAAAACTTGGAAGGGAAAGCAAGCCCCCTCCAGGAGGTGTCTCCACTCCGAAAAGGCCAACTACATGGCTAGCAACTCCCTATCCCAAATAGAATAATTCCTCTCCGCCGGTGTGAAGGTCTTGGAGAAGAAGAAGCAAGGATGCTACCGACCTTGAGCATCCTTCTGGTAGAGGACTGCTCCAGCACCGACGGAAGAGGCATCCACCTCCATGATAAATGGATTACCAACATCGGGGCGATGTAAAATGGGAGCACCAGTGAAGTGTGACTTGATAGAGAGGAAGGCCTTGGAGACCTCCAACGACAAAAATGTGGGATTAGCTCCCGTCTTGGTGAGGGCAATCAGGGGAGCTACCAAAGTTGAAATGTGGGGAATGAACTGGCGATAATAGCTGATGAACCCCATAAAGTGCTGCACCGCTTTGAGAGAATGGGGTTCCTGCCAGTCCATCACAGCCTGTAGCTTGGCGAGATCTATAGCCAATCCATGGGCCAAGATGATATAGCCCAAAAAAGGCAAAGACTCCTGCTCAAACATACACTTCTCCAATTTGGCATAGAGGGAGTTTGCCTGTAGCAGGTCGAAGACTTTGCAAACATCTCTCCGGTGGGAGTTTATATCTGGAGAGTAGATGAGAATATCATCCAGATAGGCTACAACCAAAGTGGAGAGCATATCCCGGAAGATATAATTCACAAAGTCTTGGAAAATGGCTGGGGCATTACAGAACCCGAAGGGCATCACCAGGGATTCATAGTGCCCATCCCTGGTGTTAAATGCCGCCTTCCATTCGTCCCCCTCACGGATGCTAATCAGGTTGTAAGCACCCCACAGATCCAGTTTAGTAAAAACCCTTGCTCCCCAAAGCCTATCAAAGAGCTCAGATATCAGGGGCAGTGAGTACTTATTCTTAATGGTGATGGCGTTAAGACCCCTGTAGTCTGTGCATGGACGTAGTTCTCTGTTCTTCTTCTGCACAAAGAAGAACCCAGCCCCTGTGGGTGACACGGACTTCCTAATGAATCCTCTTGCCAGATTCTCCTGGATGTACTGATACATTGCCTCCATTTCCAGGAGAGATAATGGATAGACTCGACCCCGGGGAGGCTCAGCACCAGGCAAGAGGTCAATAGGACAGTCATAGGGGTGGTGAGGCAGAAGGGTCTCCACAGCCCTCTTAAAGAACAGGTCTGCATAGGGCCAATAGTGCTTGGGGAGTGAGAAGAGGTCTGCGGATACCTCAGTAGTAGCAACCTGAATTCACTCCCTCTGACATCCACCCTCATAAGATTCATTCCATCCCAAAATTCTGCCTGTGGACCACTCTATATGAGGGGAGTGGTACCGTAGCCAAGGTATCCCTAACAGGACCTCATCAATTCCCTCAGGAATGACGAGTAAAGAGATAATCTCCTGATGGGATGGCAACATAGAAAGAGTAAATGGGATGGTCTGGTGTTTTATCTGTGAGGGCAGTGTCGACCCATTCACCACTTGTACGGTCACTGGTTTGGCGAGCATCACCAGAGGTATTGCGTGCCATTGGGCGAAGGCAGTAGACATGAAGCTGCCCTCTGCCCCGGACTCCATGCAAAGCTCTACCTTATAAGTGGATGGGCCAAAGTTAATTGTCCCCTTGAAGGACAATTTGGAGGAAAACATCGCCATGCCTAGTGTACCTCCTCCTACTACCACTAGACTCTGAAGTTTTTCTGACCGCTGGGGACATTTTCTGGCATAATGTCCATACTGCTGGCAGACCAGACAGACCTTGAGTGCACGAGCGGTCCGGGACTTAGACCCCGCTTGTGACACCTCCACGGCCTCCTATGGCTCCGACGCCTGGACCTCTGCCTACACTGGGCTCGCTCCAACCTTGGCTCATTAAAATGAAGGTCAATGCAGGTAGATATAGTTATTAGCTCCTCAAGTGTGGCAGGTATCTCTCTAGTGACCAAGGCATCCTTCACATGGTCAACCCTCTCCAAAATACAGGGATGAGGGCTTTATCCGGCCACTCCAGCTCAGATGCTAAAGTCCGGAAGTGAATGGAAAAATAACTGACCATGGATGAACCCTGTGTCAATGCCAGCATTTGGAGCGCCATATCATGGGTGATTTGGGGTCCCAAAAAGTCCCGTTTCAGAGTGCTCAGAAACTGCGGAGCACTCTGCACCACATGATCATCGCGCTTCCACAGCGGCATAGCCCACTCCAATGCCCTGTCCTACAAGAGAGATATAATGAATCACACTTTAGCCTGCTCTGAGGGTAAACGTGCAGCCAGGAGCTCAAGGTGAATCGCACACTGGTTCACAAATCCCCTGCAAGACTTGCTATCACCAGAGAAATTATCTGGCAGTGGGAGGCAGGATAAGGTTGGAACAGGGGTGGCAGTGGATAAAGTGGCTGCAGCCATGCTAGCTGCCTCAACAGCGGTAACATCCACAGCTGAGGTTGTGCGCTCGAGAGCCACCAACCTGCCCTCCAGCTGCTAGATATACTGCTGCAGAAGCAGTTCAACCACCATTACTATCCAGGCCCTGGTGCTAGTATAATGTTAGGGCTGGCGGAACGCACCAAATAAATATGAAGATAGTAATGAGGTTTCCAGCCCAGGGTCCACCGTGCAGAGATGGAACCTGCTCCTAGGTAATGGCGGCACTATATGGCAGTACTACACCAGAATAGACATGGGTCCCGTCACCCGGTATGAACTGATGCGAACTCTGTTGCTTCACAGAGTCGCAGGGTAGCAAAGGAAATGCTGTGCCCTGCCAGCATTCACAGGGTGCAGCAGACGGACGCTAGTGGGATCCCTGAAACTCACCACCACTACGCTGGTGATTGATCTTGCTCTGACCCTCCGTGGCTTTTGAGCCCGCGCCTGAGGACGCCCTGAGCCAGATGCTGAGATCAAGCGGGAGTTCCCACCCTACACTGACCGATTGTCAGGACTTATTATAGATTACCGCACGGAGTGTGTACAGCGCCTCTCTGGCGGATGCCACTAACCACCCTAACTAGGGCTAGGAAAGCGCACTGATTGCGCACAGCACCACACTGGCAGTGACTGCTAACAGACGCAGTATCGTGTGCAAGAAGTGCGGGAAAGCACTGTCAGGCACTAGGTAGCTTCCACCATTCGTGAGCAGTCAACAACTCTAGGGATGGGAATGATTCAGAGCTTTCATACATGGACAGGCATACATCCACACACGTAAGCAAGTTTATGCTAGTGCATGGTCGAGCGGCCATGCAAACCTTTTATAGTAGTAGCACTCCGGGACCTTCCTGATGGTCCAATAGGAGTTGCAACAGGACCTGAGCATGTGATCCCCAACCTCCAATGGGAGTTCGACCAGTGGGCATGCTCAGAATGGGAAAAGCAGGACTTAGACCCTGAAATGCCTGCTTGCTGCTGATCAGTGCTGGCTACAAGGGCAGGACCTGGAAAGGCAGCAGTAACCAAGCGTGCAGTATCAGCTTGAGCCAGGCACTAGGACCGACGTCTCTGCTGAGCAGACTCCACTGCGGCTAGAGGAGGATGGGAGACCACAGCGGACATGGTTCGAGATTCCCCCTGTGCAGTGGTGGGAACTCGACACCTAACAATGGGATTCATAATTTGCTCATCACACGCAAAAGAAAAAAAAGATAATTTTAGAAGACTGTGAGCTTATTTCTAATAGTTTTCAATTGCTTAAAATATGTTTCTAATTTGCTATCTAAAAAATTTCTAATTGACATTTGCTTACATTTACCCCCCATTATCTTCCTATCCTCCCTTTCAGTTTATTATTTTCGAGGACGTTTATCTTAAAATGCCCACCATTCATAGGGAAGTTTCACATGGATTGTCATCACTGACGATCACTCAGTGGGCTGTTCCTGTATGATGGTGTCTCTTTTTTCTGCTTGTTTCAACACCCCTTCTTCCTTGAAACAGAATGTTATTAGTGATGGGCTGATCTATTCTGCTGTACTCTGACTGTCCTACTGCTCATTGTCTTCTCTCCCTTTGCTCAGCTCTGAATCATCTGTGACTGCTTGTAAGGAGTGAGAACACACTGAGTATGAGTTGGAATAGACAACACCTGCTCAGTGTGTCCTCTCGTTTTGCCAGCATTCAGTAAGGTATTGAGCAAAGTGCAATAACAGAAAATCAATGTATATGTAGGACAGAGAGAAAATTGTCTATTTGGGTAATTCGCATCGCTGGGTGGGTCTGATCATGAATTAAACTCCTGAGAGTTCATTTACTGTGCCCGTTATAGTAAAAAATAACCTTTGGTTAAGTGCATTTTGCTTTGCCCTTGTCCAGCCTGGTTTATTCCTGTCTTGACCTTGGTTCATTTCCTGACCATTGGTCTGTCTTTTGATTTTGTACCCTGAATGTCTTTTTAGCTCCTAATGGCAACTTAGCCATTCTGGTCACCACTGTAGCAACTATTCCGAGAACTCTCCCCAGATCCCCAGCATGTAAGTCCACAACCCTATAGAGAGGTTAAAGGGTGAAGGCCAGGGCTTCCTTGAGACCTGATAGTAGCTAATGTAAAGTCTGTTCATTGATGTCCTTTTTAGAACTGCCAGATGATCACTTTGGAGGAGGGAAAGAGTGCTGCGGAATTGTGACCAAAATCATGTGATATGCTTAAACTCACCACAAAGTAGTTTCAAAATATTTTATTGCTAAAGCTTTAAAGCTAAATAAAACTACGCTTTTCAAAACTGTAGTGGGTCCTTCTTCAAGAGACAACATAGCAGATAACAGCAATTCAAAGGGAAGAAAGAGCATCAAGAGGAAAAAAGCAACTACAAAAAAACATTGTTTTATAGATAAAATTTTTTTAAAAATCAATAAAAAAATACATCTTACATATAATAGGTATTGAGAGACTTTGAGTTTTAGGCATTTTTTCAAATAATGTGAAATGTACAATACAAAAAACGACAACTATAACATATAACACTAAAAACATGGTTGCTTAATAACTATTAAACTTATGTGGCAGTTATGTACATCTCCATTGCTTAGGGAATCAAGTGATGTCTCAGAGCTACGCACCCTAGGAGAGTAACGACAAGACACTGAGCGAATGCTCGAGGTGAAAAAGTTGGCATCACAATCATCTAGGTAGCTGAAAAGAGTTCTATTAGGCTATGCTGAGAGATAAGATAAACTTCATCCAGATTCATGTAAATAATACAGTATATAGATTGAAATGAATATTAAAAAAAATTTACAAAATAACTGATGGCTACTCAGTACTTATAGTGTTGTACAGTGTGCAGCTGCGACAATAAGTAAAATAAAAAAACAAAAAAATTGTGATTGTATCTGTATTGCACTTGTTATGAAAACAAATACAGCTGTACCGTGGGGTCATTGGTTTTTATATAAAGAAGTATAAAATAAAATAATTTGGTAGCACTTATTGCAGTGGATGGGGGCTTATAAGTTAAAAGCACATAATGAAAATATTTAAAAACATAGTAAATATAAATAAGGATACACATAGAGAATAGACATATAATAACAATAATTTGATTTATATAGCAGTAATGTATTCCACAGCACTTTACAATTAAGCAGAGGCATGTACAAACAATAAAGACTTTACCGAGTAACACATAATTCAACAGTTAGAGGAGGAGTGAAAGCAATGCTTGCAAGCTTACAATCTATAAGGATATAGGGAGGACACAATAAATAGAAAATGCTCATCATGTTTGGTCCAGCCACCAGTATAATAAATAGGGGTTAGGCTCTAATGCTGCATGTTATGGCCTTCAGCCAGTTTCTAAGTACAGTTACCAAGTTTAATTAGATTCACGGAGGATGTGGAGACAGACAAAATTGTGGAAACCATATGCAGAGGAAAATTTTGTAATGGGAAACAGGAGTTACAGATCTTTAATATGTAGCTTCTTTTTAAGGGGAACAAAAGTAATTGGACAATTATCTCAAAAGCTTTTTAATGGGCTGTATGAGCTGTTCATCCATTAATCCATTATTAGTTAAGCATGTAAAAGGTCTGGAGGTGATTCCAGATGTGGCATTTGTATTTAGAAGCTATTGCTGTGAACCTGCAACATGTGATTAACCCCTTAGTGACAGAGCCAATTTGGTACTTAATAACAAGCCAATTTTTACAATTCTGACCACTGTCACTTTATAAGGTTATAACTCTGGAACGCTTCAATGGATCCTGCTGATTCAGATACTGTTTTTTCATGACATATTGTACTTCATGTTAGTGGTAACAATTCTTCAATATTACTTGCGATTATTTATGAAAAAAATGGAAATATGGCAAAAAAATTTTAAATTTTGAAATTTTAAAACTTTGTATTTTTATGCCCTTAAATCAGAGAATGTCACACAAAATAGTTACAAAATAACATTTCCCACATGTCTACTTTACATCAGCACAATTTTGGAAACAACATTTTTTTTGTTAGGGAGTTATAAGGGTTAAAAGTTGACCAGCAAATTCTCATTTTTACAACACCATTTTTTTTAGGGATCACTGTTATGATGCGGTGGTCTAGGAGCAACATGGAACGAGCTCTGAAGGAAGTGGTAACTGTACTGACCGCAGTCCCTAAGCTCAACACAACACTAGAAGTAGCCGTGGAATGCTCCTAACTCTCCCTAGGCATCTCGTCACAGCCTAAGAGCTAACTAACCCTAAAGACAGAAGCAGGAAAACTATCTTGCCTCAGAGAAAATCCCCAAAGGATAGATTAGCCCCCCACAAATAATGACTGTGAGTGGAGAGGAAAAAGACATACACAGAATGAAACCAGGATGAGCACAGGAGGCCAGTCTAGCTTGATAGATAAGACAGGATGGAATACTGTGCGGTCAGTATAAAACACTACAAAAATCCACGCAGAGTTTACAAAAAATCTCCACACCTGACTAAAGGTGTGGAGGGTAAATCTGCTTCCCAGAGCTTCCAGCAAGACAGAATTAATTCATACTGATAACGCTGGACAAACATAGAAAGCACTGAACGGATAAGTCCACAATCTGTGAACAGAAAAGCGCAAGCAAAACTTAGCTTTGCTGAACTGGTCAGGATAACAGGGAAATCCAAAGAGATGTGAATCCAACCAGGAACCATTTACAAGTGGCACTGGCTGAAGGAACAGCCAGGCCTAAATAGCCGAGCAGAAGAGACGATAAGTGGAGGCAGCTGATGACAGCTAACTCCAAGGAGCAGCCACACCACTTGAAACCACAAGAGGGAGCCCAAGAGCAGAACTCACAAAAGTGCCACTTACAACCACCGGAGGGAGCCCAAGAGCGGAATTCACAACAGATCACATCACAATTGAAGTCATTTTGAGGGGTCTATATGATAGAAAATAACCAAGTATGACACCATTCTAAAAACTGCACCCCTGAAGGGGCTGAAAACCACATTCAAGAAGTTTATTAACCCTTTACGTGCTTCACAGGAACTGAAACAATGTGGAAGGAAAAAATGAACATTTTACTTTTTTTTGCAAACATTTTACTTCAGAACCATTTTTTTTTTATTTTCACAAGAGTAAAAACAGAAATTTGACCAAAAATTTTGTTGTGCAATTTCTCCTGAATACGCCGATACCCCATATGTGGGGGTAAACCACTGTTTGGGCACACTGCAGTGCTTGGAAGAGAAGGAGCGCCATTTGATTTTTTCAATGCAGAATTAGCTGGAATTGAGATTGGATGCCATGTCGCGTTTGGAGAGCTCCTGTTGTGCCTAAACAGTGGAAACGCTCCACAAGTGACACCATTTTGGAAACTAGACCCCTTAAGGAACTTAACTAGATGTGTGGTGAGCACTTTGAACCCCCAAGTGCTTCACAGAAGTTTATAACGTAGAGCCGTGAAAATAAAAAATCACAGTTGTTTACACAAAAATGATTTTTCGCACACAAATTCTTTTTTTCACAAGGGTAACAGGAGAAATTAGACCACAAAAGTTATTGTGCAATTTCTCCTGAGGACGCTGATACCCCATATGTGGGGGTAAACCACTGTCTGGGCGCACCGCAGAGCTTGAAATAGAAGGAGTGCCGTTTTACTTTTTCAATGTAGAATTGGCTGGAATTGAGATTGGACGCCATGTCGCGTTTGGAGAACCCCTGATGTGCCTAAACAGTGGAAATGCTCCATCTGTATAGTACCTGTATAAGCAGGGTTCAGAGAGGGAATTTTCATGTGGACATGCTGGATGGAACAGCTTTGATGCAAATGACCCATAAGGAGTGGTGGACTCCCTAGTCTTGTAGAAACAAGAGAACAATTACAGAACCAGAAACACATGGGCTACTTGCACAATGAACAAGTGTGTAGGAACCTGTTCACACACCACCAAGAAACTTGAAGACACAAAAGAGCACAGTGAGGTTAAAAATACTTTGCTGTAAAAAAAATCACAATAATAAGCAAGTGCTAGTCAAAAGATGGAAAAAACAGGGTATTTAGTTGATACGGTTTTTTGCAAAAAAATGTATACTACAAAGCTGCTCCACCAATCGTCAAGATATACCCATATAGAGCAGTCCTACCTAATGTATATAATCCCTATCTGATGTATTTAAAAACCTGATCATCTGTATAGTACCTATATAAGCAGGGTTCAGAGAGGGAATTTTCATGTGGACATGCTGGATGGAACAGCTTTGATGCAAATGACCCATAAGGAGTGGTGGACTCCCTAGCTGTTTTTTTTTACAACAGAGTATTTTTGACCTCACTGTGCTCTTTTGTGTCTTCAAGTTTCTTGGTGGTGTGTGAACAGGTTCCGACAGACTTGTTCATTGTGCAAGTAGCCCATGTGTTTCTGGTTCTGTAATTGTTCTCTTGTTTCTACAAGACTAGGGAGTCCACCACTCCTTATGGGTCATTTGCATCAATGCTGTTCCATCCAGCATGTCCACATGAAAATTCTCTCTCTGAACCCTGCTTATACAGGTACTATACAGATGATCAGGTTTCTAAATACATCAGATAGGGATTATATACATTAGGTAGGACTGCTCTATATGGGTATTCCTTGACGATTGGTGGAGCAGCTTAGTATAAATTTTTTTGCAAAAAAACGTATCAACTAAATACCCTGTTTTTTCCATCTTTTGACTAGCACTTGCTTATTACTGTGATTTTTTTTACAACAGAGTATTTTTTACCTCACTGTGCTCTTTTGTGTCTTCAAGTTTCTTGGTGTTGTCTGAACAGGTTCCCACAGAATTGTTCATTGTGCAAGTAGCCCATGTGTTTCTGGTTCTGTAATTGTTCTCTTGTTTCTACAAGACTAGGGAGTCCACCACTCCTTATGGGTCATTTGCATCAAAGCTGTTCCATCCAGCATGTCCACATGAAAATTCCCTCTCTGAACCCTGCTTATACAGGTACTATACAGATGATCATGTTTTTAAATACATCAGATAGGGATTATATACATTAGGTAGGACTGCTCTATATGAGTATACCTTGACGATTGGTGAAGCAGCTTAGTATAAATTTTTTTGCAAAAAAACGTATCAACTAAATACCTTGTTTTTTCCATCTTTTGACTAGCACTTGCTTATTACTGTGACTTTTTTTTTTACAACAGAGTATTTTTGACCTCACTGTGCTCTTTTGTGTCTTCAAAATTCACAGATCTGTGGTAGTTCTCCAAGATGTTTGGAACAACCACCCTGCTGAGTTCCTTCAAAAACTTTATGCACGTGTACCTAGAAGAAATGATACTTCAAAGCTGTTTCGAAAGCAAAGAGTGGCCACATAAAATATTGATTTGATTTAGTTTCCTCTTTTACTCATTCACTTTTCATTTTGTTAATTGATAAACATAATTGAGTAACACTAACTTTTACACAGTATTATGTGCGAGTATATGTATATACATACTGTTCTGAAAACACACAGCTGATAAGTAACACAGTACCGAAGAGGTGATCAAACATTTGTAGAGGTCTGCTCCACTCAATATCTGTCTTTCTTAGGGGAGCTCCAGCCTCTATCTTCCCTTTACTGAAGTTCTGCATATATTTTATACCAACGAGTGGAGAATACTGTGTGCAGAAAGATATATGTAATGTGCGCTGGTCAAATGTTTTTTGTAGAACACATATGGAGTTAGTGACTGCCTCCAGAAATCGCTGAGCACTCCTGGCATCACAATAAGGCTAGATACACACTGCAATTGTGCCTGATGTTGGGTTCATATTTTCAGGAGATATGCGTCCAACATTTGTCACAGTCAAGATGGATGCCTGGACACTAATCCACCAAAGGAACTTACTGTCAAAAAAAAATAAGGCATACCTGATGAACACATTTCTTTGCAGTGTTCCTCTGTATAGTAAAGCTCCTCATTACGTAAGAAGAGGGACCGAACCTGGGGTACCTTTCTTGCGCCGGGTCTGGAACTGTCGGGACTGTCACCTTTGTTACCTGGGGGAAAGCTGAGAAACCCGGACCGACCTTTGCACTCGACATCAGGTTGCATAGCTAGGGTAAAAAGGGCAGAGCACGTGAAAAGACAGAGAGACTTGGCAGGAGCATGCAGCATGCAGCAGGGAAGTGTGGTGCTCTATCCTCTGAGCACCATGACAGCGCAGGTCAGCGCTACAGTATCCCTGCTGCCACTTACAGAGACTGTGACCAGAGAACTGCCTCTTGCCCATTGGCTCCTGCTGCACAAGGTAACCAATGCTGCCCCTCAGTAAATACTGTGTGCATGCCGCCTAAGAAATACCAGATGTCTCACCGAGAATTGTTTCCTCTCTCACCCGCTTACTTCATCAAGCTCCGGCAGTGTTGGAGACTGCTCTTCGAACTACATCCTGAATCCTGAACCCAGGAACCCGCGCAAGACATCTAGGACTCATCGTCACCGTCAAGAACCGGATCATCCATGTCTGCAGGACGACACTGGATACATCACGTGCTAACCGCGTTGGAACCACCGATTGAACCTAGGACTCTGCAATCGGGAAGCCGTCAGACTGATAAGCTGACCCTAATGAAAAGTTGGTATATTTATTGCCCTCGTTACCTCCATCAGCATACTTATCATGCCCATATCACCTGCCATACCCTTACCCCTGCTTCTCCTCTCCTCCCTGTGTGAAGTATTCCCCTGTTCAAGTAAAAATTAAAGTTAACCCTTGCTCGGCCTCCTGTCCATTACTGCATACTGCAACCTGCTCACATGTACACTGTAGATTAGTACACTTAGTCTTAGGCCTGCTTCACACATCAATGTTTAACCCCTTCATGACCTTGGGATTTTTTGTTTTTCCGTGTTCGTTTTTCGCTCCCCTCCTTCCCAGAGCCATAACTTTTTTATTTTTCCGTCAATTTGGCCATGTGAGGGCTTATTTTTTGCGAGACGAGTTGTAGTTTTGAACGACATCATTGGTTTTAGCATGTTGTGTACTAGAAAATGGGAAAAAAATTCCAAGTGCGGTGAAATTGCAAAAAAAGTGCAGTCCCACACTTGTTTTTTGTTTGGCTTTTTTGCTAGGTTCACTAAATGCTAAAACTGACCTGCCATTATGATTCTCCAGGTCAGTATGAGTTCATAGACACCTAACATCACTAGGTTATTTTTTATCTAAGTGGTGAAAAAAAATTCCAAACTTTGCTATTTTTCGTGATCTGGGGTCGGTTGAGGGCTTATTTTTTGCGTGCCGAGATGACGTTTTTAATGATAGCATTTTGGTGCAGATACGTTCTTTTGATCGCCTGTTATTGCATTTTAATGCAATTTAGCGGCGACCAAAAAAACGTAATTCTGGCATTTCGAATTTTTTTCCCGCTACGCTGTTTAGCGATCAGGTTAATGCTTTTTTTTTTATTGATAGATCGGGCGATTCTGAGCGCGGCGATACCAAATATGTGTAGATTTGATATTTTTTATGGATTTATTTTGATTGGGGCGAAAGGGGGGTGATTTAAACTTTTATATTTTTTTATTTTTTTAACATTTTTTTCAACTTTTTTTTTCACTTTTGCCATGATTCAATAGCCTCCATGGGAGGCTAGAAGCTGGCACAACTCGATCGCCTCTGCTACATAGCAGCGATCTGCTGTTCGCTGCTATGTAGCAAAAATGGAGGTGTGCTGTGAGTGCCGACCACAGGGTGGCGCTCACAGCCACCGGCGATCAGTAACCATAGAGGTCTCAAGGACCTCTATGGTTACAATGGAGACGCATCGCCGACCCCCAATCATGTGACGGGGGTCGGCGATGACATCATTTCCGGCCGCCCGGCCGGATGCGGTAGTTAAATGCCGCTGTCTGCGTTTGACAGCGGCATTTAACTAGTTAATAGGTGCGGGCAGATCGCGATTCTGCCCGTGCCTATTACGGGCACATGTCAGCTGTTCAAAACAGCTGACATGTCCCGGCTTTGATGCGGGCTCACCGCGGAGCCCTGCATCAAAGCAGGGGATCTGACCTCGGACGTACTATCCCGTCCGAGGTCAGATAGGGGTTAAACATGAACGTGAAAAAACAGTACCAGTGTCTTCATTTTTTTTATCAGTCTTTCTCCAGTATGTCATCCGTTTTTACCATCAGTGTCATCAGTGTGTCCGATTTTACCATCAGTGTATCATCCATGTGTCCATTTTTACGATCAGTGTGTCATCTATGTGCCCATTTTTACCATCAGTGTGTCATCTATGTGTCAGTTTTTACCATCAGTGTCATCAATATTTTTCCATTATGTATAAAGAAAGGAAGAAATGACAAATCCTCTCCTAAATTTTGCAATGTTAACCACGGATGGCCCACAGATGTCTTTCTTGTGCTGTACATGTTTTTCATGGACCCATAGACTTGTATTGGCCCCTGTCATCCATCCTATTGGACAAAAATGGACATGTCTCCGTGTTTTTTGCTTGGACGCAAAACATGGACATGTGCATAGCACCACAAGTTATTATGGGTACGTGAGGAATCCATGGAAAGAACGGATACCACACGTACTGTAAACACGGACATGTGAAACTGTTTTTAATTAGCGCAGAATCCTTCCTTTCAATTATCTGTCTGATAAAAAAGGAAACAAAACCATTAGGGTCCCATCAAAGAAAGGCACACCTTCTTATGGCTGGTAGGAACACATGAATTGGCCAATGTGTGTGATAAGTATATTCTATACAGCAGTAATGAGGTTAAAATTCAAATATTCTGGATTTGCAAATACACTGCTCAAAAAAATAAAGTGAACACTAAAATCTCACATCCTAGATATCACTGAATGAAATATTCCAGTTTTAAATCTTTATTCATTACATAGTGGAATGTATTGAGAAAAATGAAACTTAAAAATTATCAATGTAAATCACAACTAATATCCCACCGAGGTCTGGAGTTGGAATGATGCTCAAAATCAAAGTGTAAAATAAAGTTACAGGCTGACCCAACTTCAGTGGAAATGCGTCAAGACAAGGAAATGATGCTCAGTAGTGTGTGTGGCCTCCACATGCTTGTATGACCTCCCTACAATGCCTGGGCATGCTCCTGATGAGGCGGCAGATGGCCTCCTGAGGGATCTCCTCCCAGACCTGGACTAAAGCATCCGCCAACTCCTCGACAGTCTGTGGTACAACATGACGTTGGTGGATGGCACTAGACATGATGTCCCAGATGTGTTCAATCGGATTCAGGTCTGGGGAACAGGTGGGCCAGTCCATAGCTTTAATGCCTTCATCTTGCAGGAACTGCTGACACACTCCAGCCACATGAGGTCTGTCATTGTCCTGCATTAGGAGGAACTCAGGGCCAACCGCACCAGCATATGGTCTCACAAGGGGTTTGAGGATCTCATCTTGGCACCTAATGGCAGTCAGGCTACCTCTGGCAGTCATGCTGAAGGATGTTGCAGGCAGCAAATAACTCTCCACGGCGTCTACATACTCTGTCATGTCTGTCACATGTGCTCAGTGTGAACCTGCTTTCATCTGTTAAGAGTACAGGGCACCAGTGGCGAATTTGCCATTCCTTGTGTTCTGTGGCAAATGACAAGCGTCCTGCACGGTGTTGGGCTGTAAGCACAACCCGATCTGTCGATGTGGGGCACTCAGATCTTCCTCATGGAGTCAGTTTCTAACCATTTTTGCAGACACATGCATATTTGTGGCCTGCTGGAGGTCATTTTGCAGGGCTCTGGCAGTGCTCCACCTGTTTCTCCTTGCACAAAGACTGCTGGGTTGTTGCCCTCCTACAGCCCCCTCCATGTTTCCTGGTATACTGGCCTATCTACTGGTAGCGCCTCCAACCTCTGGACACTACGCTGACAGACACAGCAAGGTTTCTTGCCACAGCTTGCATTGATGTATCATCCTGGATGAGCTGCACTACCTGAGCCACTTGTGTGGGTTGTAGAGTCTGTCTCATGCTACCATGAGTGTGAAAGCACAAGCAACATTCAAAAGTGACCAAAACATCAGCCAGAAAGCATTGGTACTGAGATGTGGTCTGTGGTCCCCACCTGCAGAACCACTCCGTTATTGAGTGTGTCTTGATCATTGCCAATAATTTCCATCTGTTGTCTATTCCAGTTGCACACCAGCATGTAAAATTGATTGTCAAACAGTGTTGCTTCCTAAGTGGACAGTTTGATTTCACAGAAGTTTACTTGGAGTTATATTCTGTTGTTTAAGTGTTCCCTTCATTTTTTTTGAGCAGTGTATTTTGACACACACAATGTGCTGCTGCACCTCTTGGTATGTTTGTATATAAAGCAGTTACTAAAAAAAATGGTGAGACAAACCCTGCACTTCAAAATACTATACATTATTACCGCTTATTCCAGAAAAAAACAAGCCCTTTTGTAGCTGTGTCAATGAAAAAATAAAATCAAATAAAAACATTTTAGCTTGCTGAGTGTGTTTTATGTGTATGTGTGAAAAAAAGTTTGTTTCTAACTTCTATTTGACATTTTAGTTTTCATTGAATCAGCAATCTTTTTGTCTTTAATTTGTTACAGTTTATTCTTTTCTATTCAAGATTTTTAACCCATACATACATCATTATAAGCTCTGAGCTTTCTGGAATCTCCATTTTTTGATAAGATACATGGCTGTATAAAGTAAATGATAACACTGTTAATGAAATTATAATGAGAATAAAGGGTTCAAATATCACCTATCCAGAGTGATAAATGTATCCTGGATAGTGATATCGGCTATGCAGGTGATAAAAGTATAATGACTTGAGGTCTGACTGCTAAGACCGCCATCAACAAGGACTGGCTTTTTAACATTCACGCATGCATGAAGCATTACTGACCATGTGCAAAGTTCTGCAGAGCAGTAGTCATGACTGAGCTGCTGTCCAATTGAGCTCTGGCACTTTACAAACAATGGGTGTCCCAGTCCTGGTGTGCTGTGAGGCAGGGGTGAACCTAGCCTCTGTGCTGCCTGAGGCGAAGTGCAGAACGGTGCCCCCCCCCCCCCATAGTAAATTTGTTTAAATCGGTAGGAATAAATCTGGTTCATACAGATTTATATCTATACTGTAAAAATGAGGTCAATAGTGGACATTTTAATTTAGAGAAATAGAAAAAAGGTGTCCAAACAGATCACGCCTCCTTCTCCCAAACGCTTAGCCAATCACAAGCGCCGCACACAGGCTGTCCGGAGCTAATAGCAGGGGCCTTCCTACTGGGTTGATTAAGGGATGTGAGAGTGGGAAGGGCAGCGAGCACAACCGACGCTCAAGTAAAATATGGCTGAATGCCTGTATGTACGGAGGGGCAGCATTGGACATGGTGTGTAAGTTATGGGCCATCTGTCCTCCAGCAGAGATGTTTGTGAAAAGGACAATGTATCCTACACCAGGGCGTACAAAGAGATCATGGGGCCCCAAACCACAAGCTCTTATTGCTCCCCCATCCCCCCCAAAAAAGAGAAATAATTTGTCTGGATCACATATGTACATATCTCACAACTTTGCTGCCGTTACAAAGTAATTTTCCTCCTATTGAAGCCCCCAGATTCCTCTTTCATTGCCCCATAAAGTATGATGCCAACAAAGGTGCCCCACAAACACTATAACCCCCATAATGATTCCTCCACACGCACAGTATGATGAGACCTTATTGTACCCCCTCAACTATCCCGCCACAGTATGATCTCCAGCTGTGAGCCCCATACAGCCCTCCATAATGTATAAAGGAACTACATACAGTATAATGGCCCCCAAAACAGCCCTCCATAAAGTATAAAGGCTTCCTCATAGCCTGTCAAGTATTATCATGCCCCCCACAGAGCCCCCCAGATATTATAATTACTTCCATATAGTATAATTGGCTTCATGTAGTCCTCCATATATTATAATGCAGCATCTATCGTCTTCCATATAGTATAATGCCCCCCATAGTCTTCTATATGGTATAATAATCTCCCCATAGTCCTCCATATAGTATAATGCACCCCCATATGCCTCCATATAGTATAATGCACCCCCCATAGTCCTCCATATAGTATAATGCACCCCAGAGTCATCAATATATTATAATGCACTCCCCATAGTCCTCCATATAGTATAATGCATCCCATAGTCCTCCATATAGTATAATGCACCCCATAGTCATCCTTATATTATAATGCACTCCCCATAGTCCTCCATATAGTATAATGCATCCCATAGTCCTCCATATAATTCACCATATTGTCCTCCATATATTATAATGCACCCCATAGTTATCAATATATTATAATGCATTCCCCATAGTCCTCCATATATTATATTGCCAGTGTGCGAGATTGTATCAAAGGCAAGGATACAACCTATATGAATGTCAAAGGTGGTGAAGGGGTTAAATTACATTATATACAGCACACATGTACTGGACTGGACAGCACAAGCTCATTACATACACATCATACAGTCACAGACACACACATCATACATGTCCTTAGTACACACATGTTATATAACAGATGCACAGCAGGTATACATCATATACACGGAACATGCATGCAGTGTATATACATACACACCTCAGTATTCTCACAAGATATCTAAACAAACACACAAACATACACAGCCCCCTCTCACACACAGAGATACAACACACACACACGCAGACACAACCCATAGTCAACACAGAGACACAACCCACACTGACACACAACAGACACACCACAAACAGACACAACCTACACACCATAGAGAGATACAATCCACACACACAGGCTAACACACCACAGACAACCCACAAACAGAAACAACCCACACACCACAGAGAGACAAACTACACGCACACACACAAAACCCACACACACGCAGACACACATAGACACACACAGACACAACCCACACACCACACAGAAAGAGAGACACAACCCACACACAGACAAGCAGCTCACACAGACATGTAACCCACACACCACACAGAAAGACACAACATACACACAAACAACCCACACAGAAACGCAACCCACACAAACAGACACACAACCCACACACAGACACATACACAGATGTACACAGACACACAAGCAGACACACAGACACGCAACCCAAACAGACACATGCAGACAAACACAGACACACAAGCAGACACAGACACGCAACCCACAGACAGATCATACACAGACACACATAGACACAACCCACACAGAAAGACACAACCCACACAGACACCCAAACCACAGACATACACACAAGCAGACACACAACGCACAGACACACACAGGCAGACACACAGACACGCAACCCACACACAGACAGGCAACCCACACCCCACACACAGACACGCAACCCACACACAGATATGCATCCCACACACAGACACGCAACCCACACACAGACACGCAACCCACACACAGACACGCAACCCACACACAGATATGCAACCCACACACAGACATGCAACCCGCACAGACCATACACACACACATAGACACAGCCCACACAGAAAGACACAACCCACACACAGACACGCAGCCCACACACAGACATACACACAAGCAGACACACACAACCCACACAAGCAGACACACACACAGACAGACACGCAACCCACACACAAGCAGATAGACACGCAACCCACACCCAAGCAGACAGACATGCTACCCACACACAGATACGCAACCCATACACAGACACGCAACCCGCAGACAGACCATACAGACACACATAGACGCAACCCACACACCACACAGAAAGACACAACCCACACACACTACTCACACACCACACATAAAGACACAACCTACACACAAACAACCCACACAGACACGCAACCCACACAAGCAGACACACAACCCACACACAGAGACGCAACCCATAGACAAGCAACCTACACATATAAGCAACCCACACAGACCACACACACACACACATAGACAAAACCCACACATCACAGAGACACGGCTGTTGTGAATTCTGTGGCAGAGCTCCCTCCTGTGGTCACAAGTGGTACTTCGGCTGATTCTCTCTGTGAGCTTCCGTTGGTGGAGGAAAGTGGTACTGCGGCTTCTGAGTTTCCTTCCTCAGGTGATGTGGTGAAGTCGTTAGGTGCTGCTCTATTTAACTCCACCTAGTGCTTTGATCCTGGCCTCCAGTCAATGTTCTAGTATTGGACCTGTTTCCTCCTGGATCGTTCCTGTGGCCTGCTGCTCTGCATAGCTAAGTTCTGCTTTGCTATTTTGTTTGCTGTTTTTTCTGTCCAGCTTGTCTATTTGTTATTTCCTGCTTGCTGGAAGCTCTGGGACGCAGAGGGTGTACCTCCGTGCCGTTAGTTCGGTACGGAGGGTCTTTTTGCCCCCTTTGCGTGGTTTTTGTAGGGTTTTGTGTTGACCGCAAAGTTACCTTTCCTATCCTCGCTCTGTTCAGAAAGTCGGGCCTCACTTTGCTAAATCTATTTCAACTCTACGTTTGTCTTTTCATCTTAACTCACAGTCATTATACGTGGGGGCTGCCTTTTCCTTTGGGGTATTTCTCTGAGGCAAGGTAGGCTTATTTTCTATCTTCAGGCTAGCTAGTTTCTCAGGCTGTGCCGAGTTGCATAGGGAGCGTTAGGCGCAATCCACGGCTGCCTCTAGTGTGGTTGGAGAGGATTAGGGATTGCGGTCAGCAGAGTTCCCACGTCTCAGAGCTCGTTCTATGTTTTTGGGTTATTGTCAGGTCACTGTATGTGCTCTGACCTCTATGTCCATTGTGGTACTGAATTACCTTATCATAACAGTACTGGAGGCCAAAAGTACTAATGATTCTCAATAGAGGGAAAAAAGAAGTTCTGAGACCATTTTTTTTTCTCTGCACTGTGTTTTGCCTTTTTTTTCCCCTAGACATTTGGGTGGTTCAGGACACAGGTGTAGCAATGGACATTAAAGGTCTGTCTTCATGTGTGGATCAGCTCACGGCAAGAGTACAAAATATTCAAGACTTTGTGGTTCAGAATTCTATGTTAGAACCGAGAATTCCTATTCCTGATTTGTTTTTTGGAGATAGAACTAAATTTCTGAGTTTCAAAAATAATTGTAAACTATTTCTGGCTTTGAAACCTCGCTCCTCTGGTGACCCAGTTCAACAAGTTAGGATCATTATTTCTTTTTTATGTGGCGACCCTCAGGACTGGGCATTTTCTCTTGCGTCAGGAGATCCTGCATTAAGTAATATCGATGCATTTTTCCTGGTGCACGGATTGCTGTACGATGAACCTAATTCAGTGGATCAGGCAGAGAAAAATTTGCTGGCTCTGTGTCAGGGTCAGGATGAGATAGAGGTATATTGTCAGAGATTTAGAAAGTGGTCCGTACTCACTCAATGGAATGAAGGTGCGCTCCCAGCTATTTTCAGAAAAGGTCTCTCTGAAGCCCTTAAGGATGTCATGGTGGGATTTATGCCTGCTGGTCTGAATGAGTCTATGTCTTTGGCCATTCAGATCGGTCGACGCTTGCGTGAGCGTAAATCTGTGCACCATTTGGCGGTATTACCTGAGCTTAAACCTGAGTCTATGCAGTGCGATAGAACTTTGACCAGAGTTGAACGGCAAGAACACAGACGTCAGAATGGGCTGTGTTTCTACTGTGGTGATTCCACTCATGCTATCTCTGATTGTCCTAAGCGCACTAAGCGGTTCGCTAGGTCTGCCACCATTGGTACGGTACAGTCAAAATTTCTTCTGTCCGTTACCTTGATCTGCTCTTTGTCATCGTATTCTGTCATGGCATTTGTGTATTCAGGCGCTGCCCTGAATTTGATGGACTTGGAGTATGCTAGGCGTTGTGTGTTTTTCTTGGAGCCCTTGCAGTGTCCTATTCCATTGAGAGGAATTGATGCTACGCCTTTGGCCAAGAATAAGCCTCAGTACTGGACCCAGCTGACCATGTGCATGGCTCCTGCACATCAGGAGGTTATTCGCTTTCTGGTGTTGCATAATCTGCATGATGTGGTCGTGTTGGGGTTGCCATGGCTACAAGTCCATAATCCAGTATTAGATTGGAAATCCATGTCTGTGTCCAGCTGGGATTGTCAGGGGGTACATGGTGATGTCCCATTTCTGACTATTTCGTCATCCACCCCTTCTGAGGTTCCAGAGTTCTTGTCTGATTACCGGGATGTATTTGATGAACCCAAGTCCGATTCCCTACCTCCGCATAGGGATTGTGATTGTGCTATCGATTTGATTCCTGGTAGTAAATTCCCAAAAGGTCGACTGTTTAATTTATCTGTGCCTGAGCACGCCGCTATGCGGAGTTATGTGAAGGAGTCCTTGGAGAAGGGGCATATTCGCCCGTCATCGTCGCCATTAGGAGCAGGGTTCTTTTTTGTATCCAAGAAGGATGGTTCACTGAGACCTTGTATAGATTACCGCCTTCTAAATAAGATCACGGTTAAATTTCAGTACCCCTTGCCGTTGTTATCTGATTTGTTTGCTCGGATTAAGGGGGCTAGTTGGTTCACCAAGATAGATCTTCGTAGTGCGTATAATCTTGTGCGTATTAAGCGAGGCGATGAATGGAAAACTGCATTTAATATGCCCGAGGGCCATTTTGAGTATCTAGTAATGCCATTCGGACTTGCTAATGCTCCATCAGTGTTTCAGTCCTTTATGCATGACATCTTCCGAGAGTACCTGGATAAATTCCTGATTGTGTACTTGGATGACATTTTGATCTTCTCGGATGATTGGGAGTCTCATGTGAAGCAGGTCAGAACAATGTTTCAGGTCCTGCGTGCTAATTCTTTGTTTGTTTAGGGATCAAAATGTCTCTTTGGTGTACAGAAGGTTTCATTTTTGGGGTTCATCTTTTCCCCTTCTACTATCGAGATGGACCCTGTTAAGGTCCAAGCCATCCATGATTGGACTCAGCCGACATCTCTGAAAAGTCTGCAAAAGTTCCTGGGTTTTGCTAATTTTTATCGCCGCTTCATCTGCAATTTTTCTAGTATTGCTAAACCATTGACCGATTTGACTAAGAAGGGTGCTGATGTGGTCAGTTGGTCTTCTGCTGCTGTGGAAGCTTTCCAAGAATTGAAGCGTCGTTTTTCTTCTGCCCCTGTGTTGTGTCAACCAGATGTTTCGCTTACGTTCCAGGTCGAGGTTGATGCTTCTGAGATTGGAGCAGGGGCTGTTTTGTCGCAGAGAAGTTCTGATTGCTTGGTGATGAAACCATGCGCCTTCTTTTCCAGGAAGTTTTCGCCTGCTGAGTCGAAATTATGATGTGGGCAATCGAGAGTTGCTGGCCATGAAGTGGGCATTCGAGGAGTGGCGTCATTGGCTAGAAGGAGCTAAGCATCGCGTGGTGGTCTTGACTGATCATAAGAACTTGACTTATCTCGAGTCTGCCAAGAGGTTGAATCCTAGACAGGCTCGTTGATCGCTGTTTTTTGCCCGTTTTGACTTTGTGATTTCGTACCTTCCGGGCTCTAAAAATGTGAAGGCGGATGCTCTGTCTAGGAGTTTTGTGCCCGACTCTCCGGGTTTATCTGAGCCGGCGGGTATCCTCAAAGAGGGAGTAATTGTGTCTGCCATCTCCCCTGATTTGCGGCGGGTGCTGCAAAAATTTCAGGCTAATAAACCTGATCGTTGCCCAGCGGAGAAACTGTTTGTCCCTGATAGGTGGACGAATAAAGTTATCTCTGAGGTTCATTGTTCGGTGTTGGCTGGTCATCCTGGAATCTTTGGTACCAGAGAGTTAGTGGCTAGATCCTTTTGGTGGCCATCTCTGTCGCGGGATGTGCGTACTTTTGTGCAGTCCTGTGGGATTTGTGCTCGGGCTAAGCCCTGCTGTTCTCGTGCCAGTGGGTTGATTTTGCCCTTGCCGGTCCCAAAGATGCCTTGGACACATATCTCTATGGATTTTATTTCAGATCTTCCCGTCTCTCAAAAGATGTCAGTCATTTGGGTGGTCTGTGATCGCTTCTCTAAGATGGTCCATTTGGTACCCTTGTCTAAATTACCTTCCTCCTCTGATTTGGTGCCATTGTTCTTCCAGCATGTGGTTCGTTTACATGGCATTCCAGAGAATATCGTTTCTGACAGAGGTTCCCAGTTTGTTTCGAGGTTTTGGCGAGCCTTTTGTGGTAGGATGGGCATTGACTTGTCTTTTTCCTCGGCTTTCCATCCTCAGACTAATGGCCAGACCGAACGAACCAATCAGACCTTGGAAACATATCTGAGATGCTTTGTTTCTGCTGATCAGGATGACTGGGTGTCCTTTTTGCCTTTGGCTGAGTTCGCCCTTAATAATCGGGCCAGCTCGGCTACCTTGGTTTCGCCGTTTTTCTGCAACTCTGGGTTCCATCCTCATTTCTCTTCAGGGCAGGTTGAGTCTTCGGACTGTCCTGGTGTGGATACTGTGGTGGACAGGTTGCAGCAGATTTGGACTCATGTAGTGGACAATTTGACCTTGTCCCAGGAGAAGGCTCAACGTTTCGCTAATCGCAGACTCTGTGTGGGTCCCCGACTTCGTGTTGGGGATTTGGTTTGGTTATCTTCTCGTCATATTCCTATGAAGGTTTCCTCTCCTAAGTTTAAACCTCGTTTCATTGGTCCGTATAGGATTTCTGAGGTTCTTAATGCTGTGTCTTTTCGTCTGACCCTTCCAGATTCCTTTTCCATACATAATGTATTCCATAGGTCATTGTTGCGGAGATACGTGGCACCTATGGTTCCATCTGTTGATCCCCCTGCCCCGGTTTTGGTGGAGGGGGAGTTGGAGTATATTGTGGAGAAGATTTTGGATTCTCGTGTTTCAAGACGGAAACTCCAGTATCTGGTTAAGTGGAAGGGTTATGCTCAGGAAGATAATTCCTGGGTCTTTGCCTCTGATGTCCATGCTCCCGATCTTGTTCGTGCCTTTCATATGGCTCATCCTGGTCGTCCTGGGGGCTCTGGTGAGGGTTCGGTGACCCCTCCTCAAGGGGGGGGGGGGTACTGTTGTGAATTCTGTGGCAGAGCTCCCTCCTGTGGTCACAAGTGGTACTTCGGCTGATTCTCTCTGTGAGCTTCCGTTGGTGGAGGAAAGTGGTACTGCGGCTTCTGAGTTTCCTTCCTCAGGTGATGTGGTGAAGTCGTTAGGTGCTGCTCTATTTAACTCCACCTAGTGCTTTGATCCTGGCCTCCAGTCAATGTTCTAGTATTGGACCTGTTTCCTCCTGGATCGTTCCTGTGGCCTGCTGCTCTGCATAGCTAAGTTCTGCTTTGCTATTTTGTTTGCTGTTTTTTCTGTCCAGCTTGTCTATTTGTTTTTTCCTGCTTGCTGGAAGCTCTGGGACGCAGAGGGTGTACCTCCGTGCCGTTAGTTCGGTACGGAGGGTCTTTTTGCCCCCTTTGCGTGGTTTTTGTAGGGTTTTGTGTTGACCGCAAAGTTACCTTTCCTATCCTCGCTCTGTTCAGAAAGTCGGGCCTCACTTTGCTAAATCTATTTCATCTCTACGTTTGTCTTTTCCTCTTAACTCACATTCATTATACGTGGGGGCTGCCTTTTTCTTTGGGGTTTTTCTCTGAGGCAAGGTAGGCTTATTTTCTATCTTCAGGCTAGCTAGTTTCTCAGGCTGTGCCGAGTTGCATAGGGAACGTTAGGCGCAATCCACGGCTGCCTCTAGTGTGGTTGGAGAGGATTAGGGATTGCGGTCAGCAGAATTCCCACGTCTCAGAGCTCGTTCTATGTTTTTGGGTTATTGTCAGGTCACTGTATGTGCTCTGACCTCTATGTCCATTGTGGTACTGAATTACCTTATCATAACACACGGCCTACACAAACATGCAACCCACACAGACACACGCAGACACGCAACCCACACACAGACACAGACGTACACACACACAAGCAGACACACAGACACGCAGCCCACACAGACACGCAATCCACAGACACATGCAGACAAACACAGACACACACAAGTAGACACAGACACGCAACCTACAGACAGACCATACACAGACACACACATAGACACAACCCACACAAAGACACAACCCACACACAGACACGCAACCCACACACAGACATACACACAAGCAGACACAGACACACACCTGCAGACACACAGACACGCAACCCACTCACAAGCAGAGACACACAACACACACACAAGCAGACACGCAACCCACACACAGACACGCACCCACACACAGATACGCAACCCACACACACAGACACGCAATCTGTAGACAGACCATACACAGACACACAGACACAACTCACAAAGAAAGGCACAACCCACACACAGACACGCAACCCACACAGACATACACACAAACAAACACACACACACAACCCACACAGAAAAACAACACAGACACACACAAGCAGACACAGACACACAACCTACAGACAGACCATACACAGACACACACATAGACACAACCCACACAGACATACACACAAGCAGACACACACACAACTCACACAGAGAAACACAAGCAAACACACACAGACACGCAACCCGCACACAAGCAGACAGACACACAACCTGCACACAAGCAGCCAGACATGCAACCCGCACACAAGCAGACACGCAACCCACACAGACACGCAACCCACACACAAACATGCAACCCGCAGACAGACCATACACAGACACACACATAGACACAACCCACACACCACACAGAAAGACACAATGACAGAGAGACAACCCACAACACAACCCCCCCACACACACACTTCTGTGCTACAGGGGTGGGGGCTGGTGTACATGTGCAGCTTCCACTGCTCACAGCAGCTGAGCCCCACACCCACTCTCTCTGCCAGGATTGCCCAGCAGGGGATCTGTCACCTTGTGGATTGGAGTTGCTTCTCCTGTATCTTCCAGCACAGGTGGCTCCTCTCTGATCTTATTTCCTGGTTCTCAGTTCTTCCCTTCAAAGACGTGCCATGCAGGAGGACACGAGCACTGGCCAATCAGCTCTTCTGTCAGTGAAGTGAGAGCTTTCATTGGCCAGTGTTCTTCTCCTGTAGGACACCTCCCCTCTCTGAGTTGCTGAACCCGGAGCGTAAAAACCACCGCACACCGAAGTGCATATTATACAGTATGAAGCGGGTAGCAGCACAGCAGGAGATAACAGGATGTCAGGGAGACAAGAGCAGCAAAATGCAGGCACAAGCCGGCATCTGAAAGAAGCTGGTGGCGCCGCCTAAAGCAACCGACTCAAGTGGCCTCATGATAGCGACGCCCCTGCTGTGAGGTGTTGAGTGCATTACACTCAATTTTAGGCTGCAGCCTCAGTTGCCTCTAGGCTTAAGTCCTCAGAAGTAGAGTTGAGCAAATTTCTTTGGGTCCCTGCTTATTCGGCAAGCTATAGCGCTTACCAAATAAGCTGCAGAGGGAAGCCGGATACCTGGAGTGCTCCGGATGGTCAGCTGATCAGCGGAGCATCTGCATGTGTCGCAGCTGTGTCACTGTCACAGCACATGCACTGAGAGCCTTTGTGTTGGGGTGTCCATGCATGTGCTATGACAGTGACAAAGCCATGACACATGCAGCTGCAGTGCGATCAGCTGATCATTCGGACAATCCAGGAAGCCGGTTTCCCTCTGCAGCTTATTCGGTAAGTGCTATAGCTTGCCGAATAAGCAGGGACCTGAAGAAATTTGCTCAACTCTGCTCCGGAGCTGCTGCACACAATGCATGGGACACCAAGTTCTGTGAAACAGTTAAACTTATACTAAAGGTACCGTCACACTCAGCGACGCTGCAGTGATATAGACAACGAGATGATCGCTGCAGCGTCGCTGTTTAGGTCGCTGTAGAGACGTCAAACACGGCAACACCAGAACGATGCAGGAGCGATCCAGTGACGTAACGGCGACTCACTTATCGTTCTCGCTGGTTGTTAGCTCCATGTAAAAACATTGCTGGCATCGTTGCTTTTGCTGTCAAACATGACAATACACACCGACCTGATGACGAAATAAAGTTGTGGACTTCTAGATCAGACCAGCGATGTCACAGCGGGATCCAGATCGCTACTGCGTGTCAAACACAACGAGATCGCTATCCAGGACGCTGCAACGTCACGGATCATTGTCGTTCTCATTGTAAAGTTGCTGAGTGTGAAGGTACCTTAAGTAGTCCAAGTTCATCAGGTGGGTACAGGGGGATAGGGCACAGAAATGCAGACTTCCTTCTTCCTTAGCACAACTCTTTTTCTGTTCTGCCACATGTTCATTCTGGATTACCCCCAAGCCCGCTTACTCCTTCAGCCCCACGGGTTCGTTGTCTATTCTGGCATTGCATCCAGGACCGGCCACCTGCTCCTCATGTAACGCCATGTCCACGGACATTGTGGTGTCGGAAAACTAGGTACCTGGCCTCAGCCCTAGGCTCCATACTGTTAGAATGTCCATCAGGAATCTCCATTTGGCCACCCACACCCCTGAACGTATGGCCCATGCTGCTCCTAGCAACCCATTACCCCACCTGAACTTGAACTCACTCCACACTTCCCTGGGTGACGCTGAACTCCCTCGAACCAGGAAGTGCCCCTCTTCTTGTCAGCATTGTTGCCCTCCCAATAAGCTAATTTTACCTTATCTATTTCCTATCTACTTGCTATACCTGTTCTATATCCTATTCTGTCTTAAGCTTATCCTTATGCTATATTCACATTATGCTCTAATACTTTATATACTGTACAACACCACAATACATTATATTACATTATATTAGACATATGTTACTTTCACCTATAAGTCTGCACAACATATAAGTCCGCAAAAAGGGTAAGACAGTCCACATCCCTACACATACGTGACCACTGCTCCATAATTGTTCATTAACTGGCTATAGAGGTTAAAGACAGTTCATGGAGCAATACACGTGCTCAGTAAAGCTTCATTTACGCAAAGGACTTGGGTTGCCTTTTATCTGATCCAGTGGGGGAGTCTCGGCTATACATCCACTGTATTATCTGATAACTGATAACTGTTATACTGTATATGAGACAAATCTTTTAAAGTTGTATTCTGGAAACATTGATGTTTAATAGTGATGAGCGAATAGTGAAATATTCGGATTCAGGAAAATCGACACAATTTCTAACATCCGTGTATTCGTACCGAATAACGAATCCAATGCAAGTCAATAGGAAAGAAGAATATTTTTCTGCTGGACCCAACAAACAGGGCTGGGGGCATGGGAAAAAAACCTGAAATTGATGTGAAAGAGCAAAAACTAAATGGGAACAGCATGGAGAAGAAGCCTCCATGCTTTTTTGACTCACATATGGTATCTGGAAATAATGTTGCCAGACTGTTGTGCCGGTTTTACAAATTTTTAAAAAGACCTACCGGAAGTAGCAATCCTAACAGTCAATGTCGACCCTTTAACGAGCCTTGTCACATGACTTAGGATAAAAGCCAAACCAGAATCTCAATTTGCAGACACTGTGCTTTGGGGTACTGCCCCTCTACAGTGCAAAGCGGAGATCTGGTTTGGCTGAGTGAGAGGCATCTGACAAGGATCCAAGAAGTATTGCTTCCTTGCAGAGAATTACATATTAAGCATGTCGAGATGAGGAGAATTAAAGCCGCAATGCTCCTCTGGGAAATATGCAAATTGATTTTTTTTTTTAAAGGGAAAAATGCTAAAAAACATTTTTTCCTTCATAATTACATGCATATAACGCAATTTAAAAAAAAAATAGAAAAAACATTATACCTCCCTTTCAGCATATCTTCACATGGAGAGATTTTGCTTTAGTTTTTCCTTTAAAATTTTGAGGGGCTCCCACTCCTACATTTGGGAGGTCCCTCCCTCATGGCAAACAGTTTGCCAGATAGTGGAATACATATTCCCCATCCCTTTAGAATGCCATTTCAAGCATGCAAACTTGAATTTTGGGCTTCTCCTGCTGCCACCACCACATCCACCGCTATGTGATTACACGGCCCTTTCTTCAAATTTTCAGAGGGCAAGCAGGTGCTGTGAAACCTGCGTTTTCTAGGGTCAACAGTTCATTTTTGACTCCGGATCCCAATGGAACAACTGTCATATCGGGTGAAGCCGCTGTAAGTGAATATAATACAGGAGTTGGGTGAGCTGTATAATCAATGTCTGTAAATTGGAATCTACCAGACACCAAAAACATTAGAATTAAATTCTGAATACAGTGTATGCAAGCAAGGGCCTGTATTGTGGTCAGTCTGTCAGGCCTGAAACCATGTCAGGAACATGTACAAGCCTAATTTTACTTGGAAGCAGCCTTCTCAAGGGAAATAGACAGGAGTGCCATTGATCAATCTGCACAAGCCTACGCAGTTTTTATAGAAACTACATAACCTGGCAGAGTCTGGAACACAAAAAAGGCACAGTAAAACCAAAAAATTCTCTGTTGCAGAAAATATCAGTAAACAGCAAGTGCTAGTAAAAAGATGGAAAAACACAGGGTATTTGGTTAATACGTTTTTTGCAAAAAATGTATAATAAATCGCTCTACCAAATGTCAAGGTATACCCATATTAGAGCAGTCCTAACTAATGTATGTAGTCCCTATCTGATGTATTTAAAAACCCTTGTCATATCTACAGCACCTGCATGAGCTGGATTCAGAAAGGAAATGTCCAATGTGGACACGTAGCATAGAACGGCTTTTATGTGCACGGCTCACAAGGAGGATTGGGAACCTCCATAGTCTTGTAGAAACAAGAAAACAATTGGTTAAAACACACACATGAGCCGTGCACACGGAGAACAAGCCTGAAGGGACATGTTCACACGAACAAGAAACTGGAACACAAAATAGGCCCAGTACAACAAAAAAAAACTGTTGCAGAAAATATCAGTAAACAGCAAGTGCTAGTAAAAAGATGGAAAAACACAGGGCATTTGGTTAATATGGTTTTTGCAAAAAATGTATATTAAGTCTCTCTACCAAATGTCAAGGTGAACCAGTATTAGAGCAGTCCAAACTAATTTATGTAATCCCTATCTGATGTATATGTTTTCTTGTTTCTACAAGACTAGGGAGGTTCCCACCCCTCCTTGTGAGCCGTGCACATAAAAGCCGTTCTATGCTACATGTCCACATTGGACATTTCCTTTCTGAATCCTGCTCATACAGGAACTATACATATGACCAGGTTTTTAAATACATCAGATAGGGATTGCATACTGTACATTAGTTAGGACTGCTCTAATACGGGTATACCTTGATGTTTGGAAGAGCGGCTTAACTCATTAATCCCATTGGATGTACTATCCCATCAAGGTGACCTGGGACTTAATTCCCAGTGATGGGATAGTAAGTCCAGTACGATCAGCCGCGCTCATGGGTGGAGCGCGGCCGATCGCGGTCGGGTGTCAGCTGACTATCGCAGCTGACATCCGGCACTATATGCCAGGAGTGGTCACGGACCGCCCCCGGCACATTCACCCCCGGCACACTGCGATCAAACATGATCGCAGTGTTCTGGTGGTATAGGGAAGCATAGCGTTGGGAGGGGGCTCCCTGCGGACTTCCCTGAGACCCTCGGAGCAACGCGATGGTTAGGGCTAGGGTTAGGGTTAGGGTTGAGGCTAGGGTTAGGGTTTGGATTACATTTACGGTTGGGATTAGGGTTAGGGGTGTGGTTAGGGTTGGGGTTAGGTGTGTGGTTGGGATTAGGGGTGTGTTTGGGTTAGGGTTTTCAGTTAGAATTGGGGGTTTCCATTGTTTAGGCACATCAGGGGCTTTCCAAACACGACATGGCGTCCGATCTCAATTCCAGCCAATTCTGCGTTGAAAAAGTAAAACAGTGCTCCTTCCCTTCCAAGTTCTCCCGTGTGCCCAAACAGGGGTTTACCTCAACATATGGGGTATCAGCATACTCAGGACATATTAGACAACAACTTCTGGGGTCCAATTTCTCTTGTTACCCTTGGGAAAATAAAAAACATTTTTGTGGGACAAACATTATTTTTTATTTTCACGGCTCTGCGTTATAAACTGTAGTGAAATACTTGGGGTTCAAAGTTCTCACAACACATCTAGATAAGTTCCTTGGGGGTCTAGGTTCCAATATGAGGTCACTTGTGGGGGGTTTCTACTGTTTATGTACATCAGGGGGTCTGCAAATGCAACTTGACGCCTGCAGACCAATTCATCTAAGTTTGCATTCCAAATGGTGCTCCTTCCCTTCAGAGCTCTGCCATGCGCTCAAATGGTGGTTATCCCCCACATATGGGGTATCAGCATACTCAGGACAAATTGCACAACAAAGTTTGGGGCCCAATTTCTCCTGTTACCCTTGGGAAAAAAAACAAAACTGGGGGCTAAAAAATAATTTTGTGGAAAAAAAACAATTTTTATTTTCATTGCTCTGCATCATAAACTGTAGTGAAACACTTGGGGGTTCAAAGCTCTCACAACACATCTAAATAAGATCCTTAGGGGGTCTACCTTCCAAAATGGTGTTAGTTGTGGGGGTTTCAATGTTTAGGCACATCAGGGGCTCTCCAAATGCAGCATGGCGCCCTATCTTTATTCCAGCCAATTTTGCATTTAAAAGTCAAACGGTGCTCCTTCCCTTCCGAGTTCTGCCATGCATCTAAACATTGGTTTACCCACACATATGGGGTATCAGCATACTCAGGACAAATTGCATAACAACTTTTGGGGTACAATTTCTTCTGGTTCCCTTGGGGAAAAAAATTGGGGTGAAAATTTCATTTTTGTGAAAAAATATTATATTTTATTTTTACGGCTCTACATTATAAACTTCTGTGAAGCACTTGGTGGGTCAAAGTGCTCACCACACATCTAGATAAGTTCCTTAGGGGGTCTACTTTCCAAAATTGTGTCAGTTGTGAGGGGTTTCAATGTTTAGGCACAACAGTGGCTCTCAAAACGTAACATGGCGTCCCATCTCAATTCCAGTCAATTTTGCATTGAAAAGTCAAACGGAGCTCCTTCCCTTCCGAGCTCTGCCATGCGCCCAAACAGTGGTTTCCCCCACATTTGGGGTATCAGTGTACTCAGGACAAATTGCACAACAACTTTTGCAGTCCAATTTCTTCTCTTACCCTTGGGAATATAAAAAATTGGAGGCAAAAAGATCATTTTTGTGAAAAAATATGATTTTTTATTTTTACGGCTCTTCATTATAAACATCTGTGAAGCACTTTGTTGGTCAAAGTGCTCATCACACATCTATATGAGTTCCTTAGGGGTCTCCTTTCCAAAATGGTGTCACTTGTTGGGGGTTTCAATGTTTAGGCACATCAGGGGCTCTCCAAACGCAACATGGCATCCCATCTCAATTCCAGTCAATTTTGCATTGAAAAGTCAAATGGCGCTCCTTCCCTTCCGAGCTCTGCCATGCGCCAAAACAGTGGTTTACCCCCACATATGGGGTATCGGCATACTCAGGACAAATTGTACAACAACTTTTTTGGTCCATTTTCTCCTGTTACCCTTGGTCAAATAAAACAAATTGGAGCTGAATTAAATTTTTTTGTGTAAAAAAAGTTAAATGTTCATTTTTTTTTAAACATTCCAAAAATTTCTGTGAAACACCTGAAGGGTTAATAAACTTCTTGAATGTGGTTTTGAGCACCTTGAGGGGTGCAGTTTTTAGAATGGTATCACATTTGGTTATTTTCTATCATGTAGACCCCTCAAAATGACTTTAAATGTGATGTGGTCCCTAAAAAAAATGGTGTTGTAAAAATGAGAAATTGTTGGTCAACTTTTAACCCTTATAACTCCCTAACAAAAAAAATGTGCTGTTGTAAAGTAGACATGTGGGAAATCTTACTTATTAAGTATTTTGTGTGACATATCTCTGTGATTTAAAGGCATAAAAATTCAAATTTGGAAAATTGCAAAATTTTCAAAATTTTCGCCAAATTTCCATTTTTTTCACAAATAAATGCAGGTAGTATCAAAGAAATTTTAACACTATCATGAAGCGCAATATGTCTCGAGAAAACAGAGTCAGAATTACTGGGATCCGTTGAAGGGTTCCAGAGTTATAACCTCATAAAAGGGCAGTAGTCAGAATTGTAAAAATTGGCTCGCTCATTAACGTGCAATCCACCCTTGGGGTTTAAGGGGTTAAACAGCCTGGCAGAATGTATGATTTGCATGGTTTTGAGCAACAATGGAGTAATTGCAGAATATGTCCCAGAGAGTGTCACAGTCTGTGAAGTGTATTACTCTTGTGACAGGCAGTGTTACAGAGCTCAGGTAAAGGCGTTAGTGTGGCAATGATCATGTTCCAAAATGTGTAACGCTGCAGTTTGAATATGTCTTTGTAGGGTATTAACCCATTAGATGTACTTAAAATGTACAGAAACTGCCCAAAACCTCACCACCATTTTTTCATAAGGACCCAAATATAAAGAATATAAGAGACAGAAGTCTCATTTAGGCTACGTTCACATTAGCGTTATGCATGTTTACGTAGGGTTTGCGTCGGGCGACGCAGCGGCGACACATGCGTCATGTGCCCCTATATTTAACATGGGGGACGCATGCGTCTTTTTGTGATGCGTTGTGCGACGCATGCGTTTTTTTTGCCGCAAGCGTCGGGCCAAGAAAACGCAACAAGTTGCATTTTTCTTGCGTCCAAATTTCGGCAAAAATTGACGCATGCGTCGCAAAACACAGCGTTTTTGCGTGCGTTTTGTTGCATTTTTGTTTGCGTTGTGCGTTGCGTCGCTGACGCAGCGGCGCACAACGCAAATGTGAACGTAGCCTTAGGAGCCTGGAAAAGTCAGCAATGGTCTTTGTCCAACACTGGATATTGTAAATTGCTAACAAATATGTATCCCCTATCTAACTAACAATTTGAGTACAGATATATATGCTGACAAGGGACAACTGAACGCTGCGCTGGGACAAGGAAATGGATGTGGTTGGTGATTGTTGTGCCTGTGCAACTGCAGATTGTGGACAGGATGCATCAATGCCTCCTTCCTAGACAGCAGATTGTGAAGGACATAACACAAGGGAAGGGACAGTAGTTTCACCATCAGACACAGATTTTGTACCCAGGCGTTATTTATTAAACCAATTGAAAATTATGATTTTTTTTTAGATTACTTTGCTGACACACTCTAAAAGCAGAATTATGAAAACTATTGCCACTGCTAAATTGTCTAAAAATGTCTAGGCTGCTACACAGCTACCTAAAATTGATAATAAAACACCCAGGTGCTTGCCTTTATATTCTCCCTCCTACTAAATCTCTCCCTATGCTATCCCCAACTAGCAAACAACTAATCTTCAGCTCTTAAAAGAGATTTTTGGAATGAATAACGTTCCCTATAAGCTCCTATCACTCTCACTAGGCTTAGATTATGCTCTCCCTACTACTATTCTGGCTGCAATGTGCGGCAGCCTTTTAATATCCCCTATGACGCTGTAAGGCCAGTCAATCACAGTAATGCCACACCAAAGATGGCTCTAAAATTACTGTGATTGGCAAGCCAGCCCACCATGTTCATTGGCTGCAAATAAAGCACCAAACATGCTGGGTGGGTCAATCGAAAATACTGATGCAGATACCAAATTACTTGCCAAGTAACGAACAGCTCAAATACCGTATTATCCTTGCAAGCAACGAATAGTGCCGAATGTATTCGCTCATCACTAATGTTTAACAGAGGGGAAAGTGTGTGAATGACATTCCAGTACTGCCATTGAAGAACTACATGAAGGGGCCATAGTTTTTACATGGGATAAACATTTATAGCATATCCTTAAAGGGGTTTTCCAAGAAAGTAATAAAACGGCCTCGTCATATAGTTCAAATGTGAGCCCCTCCTAGTAATGTGTCAGGACAGGCTGCAGTCTGAAGAAACATCATTCCGGAGCCTGGTGTTTCATAGAATCATAGACTGTTAGAGATGGAAGGGATCTCAAGGATTATCACGTCCAACCCCCTGCTCAATGCAGGATTCACTAAACCATCTCAGACATATGTCTGTCCAGCCTCTGTTTGAAGACTTCCTCTGAAGGAGAACTCATCACCTCTCTTGGCAGCCTGTTCCACTCCTTGATCACCCTCACTGTCAAAAAGTGTTTTCTAATATCTAATCTGTATCTTCTCCCTTTCCGTTTCATTCCATTGCTTCTCGTGTTTACATGTACAAATGAGAATAATGATGATCCCTCTATACTGTGACATCCCTTCAGATACTTGTAGACAGCTATTAAGTCTCCTCTTAGCCTTCATTTTTCCAAGCTAAACATTCCCAGATCCTTTAACCATTCCTCATAGGACATAGTTTTCAGTTTGCTCACCATCCTGGTAGCTCTTCTCTGAACTTGCTCCAGTTTTTCCAGTGTCCATTTTAAAATGGGGTGCCCAAAATTGGACACAATATTCCAGATGAGGCCTGACCAAGGAGGAGTAGAGTGATATAATTCACCTGATTTAGACTCTATGCTTTTCTTAATACATCCTAGAACTGTGTTTGCCTTTTTTGCTGCTGCATCACACTGCTGACTTATGTGCAGTCTGTGATCTATTAGTATACCCAAGTCTTTTTCACACGTACTGTTGCTTAGTTCTATTCCTCCCATTCCATAGATGTAATTTTCATTTTGTTACCCAGATGTAGAATATTGCATTTCTCCCTGTTAAATACCATTCTATTAGTTGCTGCCCATTGTTCAAGTTTATCTTTCTGATATCTTTCTGAATCTTTTCTCTGTCTGCTCTAGTGATCGCTATCCCTACTAGATTTGGATCACCTGCAAATTTCAATAGACAGAGGAGCTGTAATGGAAGGGCCCATACCTCCAAGGGCTAAGAAGAAGAGCTGTGACATCAGAAGAAACACATTTTCTTCTCGACTGACAGAGTACTGAATTTATAGGAAAAAATAATTTGTGCTCAGTCATCTGGAGATCTCCATTGAGGTGGACAGACGTTGCTCAAGTGCATGCCAGGTTTTCCTTAGGGTTTACATAGGTATAGCAAGTTGGGCTCAGTAGTTTTAAAGTGAAAGATTATAGTTCCATACACGGCTCTTTTTTTTTGTATGGGGTTGTGCTTGTGTATAAAATTAGGCAATGCTTTGCAAAAAAGAAAAAAAAGAGCATGAACCGCACATCCCAAAATCATACGTTGATCTAAAGCCGCTAGGCAAAAATTAATATAACTGAATATGAGGTTTTCAGTTTAACATTCTGATCAGACTGTATGAAGCCCACTGCCCCTTCACGGCAAACCTCGTAGTGGGTCCTATCGCCCTAACGGAGCGGAGCCGTGCGGCGCCCACCGCCACAGCGGCCATGCACCAGCAGGGCGGACGGCCTGTTGCCCCACAGCACCCATGCTGCAAGACTGAGTCCCCAAGACTCCAGACCGCGCCGCCCCACCAGCACAAAGCCACAGCAACAATGGCCGCCACACAGCACCAACACCAAAATGAAAGGAGCACTTAAACTCACCTTCCTCCAGCTCTTCAGTGAGAGCCAAAATGGGCTAGACCCCTTACTTTGCAGTCTCCTGCTAATTAAAATCACCTGAGCCAAATGGGAGGAGTGCTGGTCCAAGAAGAAGACTAGAACATGCTTTGCAAAAAAGAAAAAAAAGAGCATGAACCGCACATCCCAAAATCATACGTTGATCTAATGCCGCTAGGCAAAAATTAATATAACTGAATATGAGGTTTTCAGTTTAACATTCTGATCAGACTGTATGAAGCCCACTGCCCCTTCACGGCAAACCTCGTAGTGGGTCCTATCGCCCTAACGGAGCGGAGCCGTGCGGCGCCCACCGCCACAGCGGCCATGCACCAGCAGGGCGGACGGCCTGTTGCCCCACAGCACCCATGCTGCAAGACTGAGTCCCCAAGACTCCAGACCGCGCCGCCCCACCAGCACAAAGCCACAGCAACAATGGTCGCCACACAGCACCAACACCAAAATGAAAGGAGCACTTAAACTCACCTTCCTCCAGCTCTTCAGTGAGAGCCAAAATGGGCTAGACCCCTTACTTTGCACTCTCCTGCTAATTAAAATCATCTGAGCAAAATGGGAGGAGTGCTGGTCCAAGAAGAAGACTAGAACATGCTTTGCAAAAAAGAAAAAAAAGAGCATGAACCGCACATCCCAAAATCATACGTTGATCTAAAGCCGCTAGGCAAAAATTAATATAACTGAATATGAGGTTTTCAGTTTAACATTCTGATCAGACTGTATGAAGCCCACTGCCCCTTCACAGCAAACCTCGTAGTGGGTCCTATCGCCCTAACGGAGCGGAGCCGTGCGGCGACCACCGCCACAGCGGCCACGCACCAGCAGGGCAGACGGCCTGTTGCCCCACAGCACCCATGCTGCAAGACTGAGTCCCCAAGACTCCAGACCGCGCCGCCCCACCAGCACAAAGCCACAGCAACAATGGCCGCCACACAGCACCAACACCAAAATGAAAGGAGCACTTAAACTCACCTTCCTCCAGCTCTTCAGTGAGAGCCAAAATGGGCTAGACCCCTTACTTTGCAGTCTCCTGCTAATTAAAATCACCTGAGCCAAATGGGAGGAGTGCTGGTCCAAGAAGAAGACTAGAACATGCTTTGCAAAAAAGAAAAAAAAGAGCATGAACCGCACATCCCAAAATCATACGTTGATCTAAAGCCGCTAGGCAAAAATTAATATAACTGAATATGAGGTTTTCAGTTTAACATTCTGATCAGACTGTATGAAGCCCACTGCCCCTTCACGGCAAACCTCGTAGTGGGTCCTATTGCCCTAACGGAGCGGAGCCGTGCGGCGCCCACCGCCACAGCGGCCATGCACCAGCAGGGCGGACGGCCTGTTGCCCCACAGCACCCATGCTGCAAGACTGAGTCCCCAAGACTCCAGACCGCGCCGCCCCACCAGCACAAAGCCACAGCAACAATGGCCGCCATACAGCACCAACACCAAAATGAAAGGAGCACTTAAACTCACCTTCCTCCAGCTCTTCAGTGAGAGCCAAAATGGGCTAGACCCCTTACTTTGCAGTCTCCTGCTAATTAAAATCACCTGTGCCAAATGGGAGGAGTGCTGGTCCAAGAAGAAGACTAGAACATGCTTTGCAAAAAAGAAAAAAAAGAGCATGAACCGCACATCCCAAAATCATACGTTGATCTAAAGCCGCTAGGCAAAAATTAATATAACTGAATATGAGGTTTTCAGTTTAACATTCTGATCAGACTGTATGAAGCCCACTGCCCCTTCACGGCAAACATCGTAGTGGGTCCTATCGCCCTAACGGAGCGGAGCCGTGCGGCGCCCACCGCCACAGCGGCCATGCACCAGCAGGGCGGATGGCCTGTTGCCCCACAGCACCCATGCTGCAAGACTGAGTCCCCAAGACTCCAGACCGCGCCGCCCCACCAGCACAAAGCCACAGCAACAATGGCCGCCACACAGCACCAACACCAAAATGAAAGGAGCACTTAAACTCACCTTCCTCCAGCTCTTCAGTGAGAGCCAAAATGGGCTAGACCCCTTACTTTGCAGTCTCCTGCTAATTAAAATCACCTGAGCCAAATGGGAGGAGTGCTGGTCCAAGAAGAAGACTAGAACATGCTTTGCAAAAAAGAAAAAAAAGAGCATGAACCGCACATCCCAAAATCATACGTTGATCTAAAGCCGCTAGGCAAAAATTAATATAACTGAATATGAGGTTTTCAGTTTAACATTCTGATCAGACTGTGGCTGTGGCTTTGTGCTGGTGGGGCGGCGCGGTCTGGAGTCATGGAGGCTCAGTCTCGCAGCATGGGTGCTGTGGGGCAACAGGCCGTCCGCCCTGCTGGTGCATGGCCGCTGTGGCGGTGGGCGCTGCACGGCTCCGCTCCGTTAGGGCGATAGGACCCACTACGAGGTTTGCCGTGAAGTGGCAGTGGGCTTCATACAGTCTGATCAGAATGTTAAACTGAAAACCTCATATTCAGTTATATTAATTTTTGCCTAGCGGCTTTAGATCAACGTATGATTTTGGGATGTGCGGTTCATGCTCTTTTTTTTCTTTTTTGCAAAGCATGTTCTAGTCTTCTTCTTGGACCAGCACTCCTCCCATTTGGCACAGTTGATTTTAATTAGCAGGAGACTGCAAAGTTAGGGGTCTAGCCCATTTTGGCTCTCACTGAAGAGCTGGAGGAAGGTGAGTTTAAGTGCTCCTTTCATTTTGGTGTTGGTGCTGTGTGGCGGCCATTGTTGCTGTGGCTTTGTGCTGGTGGGGCGGCGCGGTCTGGAGTCATGGGGGCTCAGTCTCGCAGCATGGGTGCTGTGGGGCAACAGGCCGTCCGCCCTGCTGGTGCATGGCCGCTGTGGCGGTGGGCGCCGCACGGCTCCGCTCCGTTAGGGCGATAGGACCCACTACGAGGTTTGCCGTGAAGTGGCAGTGGGCTTCATACAGTCTGATCAGAATGTTAAACTGAAAACCTCATATTCAGTTATATTAATTTTTGCCTAGCGGCTTTAGATCAACGTATGATTTTGGGATGTGCGGTTCATGCTCTTTTTTTTCTTTTTTGCAAAGCATATTCTAGTCTTCTTCTTGGACCAGCACTCCTCCCATTTGGCACAGGTGATTTTAATTAGCAGGAGACTGCAAAGTTAGGGGTCTAGCCCATTTTGGCTCTCACTGAAGAGCTGGAGGAAGGTGAGTTTAAGTGCTCCTTTCATTTTGGTGTTGGTGCTGTGTGGCGGCCATTGTTGCTGTGGCTTTGTGCTGGTGGGGCGGCGCGGTCTGGAGTCATGGGGGCTCAGTCTCGCAGCATGGGTGCTGTGGGGCAACAGGCCGTCCGCCCTGCTGGTGCATGGCCGCTGTGGCGGTGGGCGCCGCACGGCTCCGCTCCGTTAGGGCGATAGGACCCACTACGAGGTTTGCCGTGAAGTGGCAGTGGGCTTCATACAGTCTGATCAGAATGTTAAACTGAAAACCTCATATTCAGTTATATTAATTTTTGCCTAGCGGCTTTAGATCAACGTATGATTTTGGGATGTGCGGTTCATGCTCTTTTTTTTCTTTTTTGCAAAGCATAAAATTAGGCAAACTCAAGCTGAATTCAACAACTCCTACTCAAAAGAAGAGGAACAGATCTGCAGTACTTGGCAGTGGCCACTACACACTATTATTATTTATTATTATTATTTATTGTTATAGCGCCATTTATTCCATGGCGCTTTACATGTGAGGAGCGGTATACATAATAAAAACAAGTACAATAATCTTAAACAATACAAGTCATAACTGGTACAGGAGGAGTGAGGACCCTGCCCGCGAGGGCTCACAATCTACAAGGGATGGGTGAGGATACAGTAGGCGAGGATAGAGCTGGTCATGCAGCGGTTTGGTCGATCGGTGGTTACTGCACATTGAAAGGAGCTGCACATTGCAGCTTTATTAAGTGTTTTTACATCTGACGGAGATTATGCTGATCAGTGAGGGTGTTGGGCAATTGTGGTCAGTGTTAGAAATTTGGTGATGGATAACCCTTTTAAGACTTGTTATAATAATAATAATAATCTTCATTTATATAGCGCCAACATATTCCGCAGTGCTTTACAATTAAGAGGTTCATATACAACAGTCATATGTAATATAGCTAAAGATAATACAATAATTAAAGCAAAAAAATAACAACCCTGCTCGTAAAAGCTTACAATCTACAATGAGCTGAGAGTGACACAAATTACAGATGCTCATTTACAATAATGGCCAGCCATCTTGAGGGAATGGCAGATAGATAAAGGCTACATGGGCTAGTCACTAGCCAGTATTTGCAGTGCTTTTGGGTACAGTGGTATTTGATTGAGAGTTATGTTCAGAGAAATAGTGATCTATATATATATAAGGACTTTGATTAGGGAATGTGATAGGCCGCCTTAACCCCTTAGTGACAGAGCCAATTTGGTACTTAATGACCAGGCCAATTTTTGCAATTCTGACCACTGTCACTTTATGAGGTTATAACTCTGGAACGCTTCAACGGATCCCGCTGATTCTGAGATTGTTTTTTCGTGACATATTGTACTTCATGTTAGTGGTAACATTTCTTCTATATTACTTGCGATTATTTATGAAAAAAACGGAAATATGGCGAAAATTTTTAAAATTTTGCAGTTTTCAAACTTTGTATTTTTATGCCCTTAAATCAGAGAGATATGTCATAAAAAATAGTTAATAAATAACATTTCCCACATGTCTACTTTACATCAGCACAATTTTGGAAACAACATTTTTTTTTGTTAGGGAGTTATAAGGGTTAAAAGTTGACCAGCAATTTCTCATTTTTACAACACCATTTTTTTTTAGGGACCACATCACATTTGAAGTCATTTTGAGGGGTCTATATGATAGAAAATAATGAAGTGTGACACCATTCTAAAAACTACACCCATCAAGGTTCTCAAAACCACATTCAAGAAGTTTATTAACCCTTTATGTGCTTCACAGGAACTGAAACAATGTGGAAGGAAAAAATGAACATTTAACTTTTTTTTGCAAACATCTTAATTCAGAACCATTTTTTTTATTTTCACAAGTGTAAAAACAGAAATGTAACCATAAATTTTGTTATGCAATTTCTCCTGAATACGCCAATACCCCATATGTGGGGGTAAACCACTGTTAGGGCGCACCGCAGAACTTAGAAGTGAAGGAGCGCCGTTTGACTTTTTCAATGCAGAATTGGCTGGAATTGAGATCGGACGCCATGTCACGTTTAGAGAGCCCCTGATGTGCCTAAACAGTGGAAACTCCCCACAAGTGACACCATTTTGGAAACTAGACCCCTTAAGGAACTTATCTAGATGTGTGGTGAGCACTTTGAACCCCCAAGTGCTTCACAGAAGTTTATAACGTAGAGCCGTGAAAATAAAAAATCGCTTTTGTTTACACAAAAATGATCTTTTTGCCCACAAATTCTTATTTTCACAAGGGTAACAGGAGAAATTAGACCACAAAAGTTGTTGTGCAATTTCTCCTGAGTACGCTGATACCCAATATGTGGGGGTAAACAACTGTTAGGGCGCACCGCAGAGCTTGGAAGAGAAGGAGTGCCGTTTTACTTTTTCAATGTAGAATTGGCTGGAATTGAGATTGGACGCCATGTCGCGTTTGGAGAGCCCCTGATGTGCCTAAACAGTGGAAACCCCCCACAAGTGACACCATTTTGGAAACTAGACCCCTTAAGGAACTTATCTAGATGTGTGGCGAGCACTTTGAACCCCCATGTGCTTCACAGAAGTTTATAACGTAGAGCCGTGAAAAAAAAAAATTGCATTTTTTCTACAAAAATGATCTTTTTGCCCACAAATTTTTATTTTCACAAGGGTAACAGGAGAAATTAGACCACAAAAGTTGTTGTGCAATTTCTCCTGAGTACGTCGATACCCAATATGTGGGGGTAAACCACTGTTTGGGCGCACCGCAGAGCTTGGAAGAGAAAGAGTGCCGTTTTACTTTTTCAATGTAGAATTGGCTGGAATTGAGATCGGACGCCATGTCGCGTTTGGAGAGCCCCTGATGTCCCTAAACAGTAGAAATCCCCCACAAGTGACCCCATTTTGGAAACTAGACCCCCCTTGGAACTTATCTAGATGTGTGGTGAGAACCTTGAATGCCCAAGTGCTTCACAGAAGTTTATAATGCAGAGCCGTGAAAATAAAAAATATTTTTTTTTTCCACAAAAAAGATTTTTTAGCCACCAAATTTTTATTTTCACAAGGGTAACAAGAGAAACTGGACCCCAAAAGTTGTTGTCCAATTTGTCCTGAGTATGCTGGTACCCCATATGTGGGGGTAAACCACTGTTTGGGCGCACGGCAGAGCTCGGAAGGAAGGAGCGCCGTTTTGGAATGCAGACTTTGATAGAATGGTCTGCGGGTATTATGTTGCATTTGCAGAGCCCCTGATGTACCTAACCAGTAGAAACCCTCCACAAGTGACCCCATTTTGGAAACTAGACCCCCCAAGGAACTTATCTAGATGTGTGGTGAGAACTTTGAATGCCCAAGTGCTTCACAGAAGTTTAGAATGCAGAGTCGTGAAAATAAAAAATATTTTTTTTTCCACAAAAAAGATATTGTAGCCCCCAAGTTTTTATTTTCACAAGGGTAACAGGAGAAATTGGACTGCAATAGTTGTTGTCCAATTTATCCCGAGTACGCTGATGCGCCATATGTGGCGGTAAACCACTGTTTGGGCGCACGGCAGAGCTCGGAAGGGAAGGAGCGCCTTTTTGGAATGCAGACTTTGATAGAATGGTCTGTGGGCATTATGTTGCGATTGCAGAGCCCCTGATGTACCTAAACTGTAGTAACCCCCCACAAGTGACCCCATTTTGGAAACTAGACCCGCCAAGGAACTTATCTAGATGTGTGGTGAGAACTTTGAATGCCCAAGTGCTTCACAGAAGTTTAGAATGCAGAGTCGTGAAAATAAAAAATATTTTTTTTTCACAAAAAAGATTTTGTAGCCCCCAAGTTTTTATTTTCACAAGGGTAACAAGAGAAATTGGACACCAGAAGTTGTTGTCCAATTTATCCCGAGTACGCTGATGCCCCATATGTGGGGGTAACCCACTGTTTGGGCGCACGGCAGAGCTCAGAAGGGAGGGAGCACCATTTGACTTTTTGAGCGCAAAATTGGCTGTCGTGTTTGGAGACCCCCTGATGTACCTAAACAGTGGAAACCCCCCAATTCTAGCTCCAACCCTAATCCCAACACACCCCTAACCCTAATCCCAACCTCATCCATAATCCTAATCACTAACCCTAACCATAATCACAACCCTTACCCCAAGTCAACCCTAACCATAACCCTAATCAAAACCCTAAATCCAACACACCCCTAATCCTAATCTCAACCCTAACCTCAAACCTAACCCTAATCCCAATACACCCCTAATCACAACCCTAACCTTAACCCTAATCCCAAACCTAACCCTAATCCCAAGCGTAACCCTAATGCCAACCCTAACCCTAATACGAACCCTAATCCAAACCCTAACCCTAATCCCAGCTCTAACCCTAACTTTAGCCCCAACCCTAGCCCTAACTTTAGCCCCAACCCTAACCCTAGCCCTAGGGCTACTTTCACACTTGCGTCGTTTGGCATTCCGTCGCAACCCGTCGTTTTGGACAAGAAACGGATCCTGCAAATGTGCCCGCAGGATGCGTTTTTTGCCCATAGACTTGTATTGCCGACGGATCGTGACGGATGGCCACACGTCGCGTCCGTCGTGCACTGGATCAGTTGTGTTTTGGCGGAGCGTCGGCACAAAAAACGTTCAATGAAACGTTTTTTTGTACGTCGCATCCGCCATTTCTGACCGCGCATGCGTGGCCGTAACTCCGCCCCCTCCTCCCCAGGACATAGATTAAGCAGCGGATGTGTTGAAAAACTACAGCTGCTGCCCACGTTGTGCACAATTTTCACAACGTGCGTCGGTATGTCGGGCCGACGCATTGCGACGGCCCCGTACCGACGTAAGTGTGAAAGAAGCCTAACCCTAAGTTTAGCCCCAACCCTAACCCTAAATTTAGCCCCAACCCTAACCCTAAATTTAGCCCCAACCGTAGCCCTACCCCTAACCTAACCCTACCCCTAACCTAACCCTACCCCTAACCCTACCCATAACCTAACCCTAACCCTACCCCTAACCTAACCCTACCCCTAACCCTACCCCTAACCTAACCCTACCCCTAACCTAACCCTACCCCTAACCCTACCCCTAACCTAACCCTACCCCTAACCCTACCCCTAACCCTACCCCTAACCCTAACCTAACCCTACCCCTAACCCTACCCCTAACCCTACCCCTAACCCTACCCCTAACCCTAACCTAACCCTACCCCTAACCTAACCCTACCCCTAACCCTACCCATAACCCTACCCCTAACCCTAACCTAACCCTACCCCTAACCCTAACCTAACCCTACCCCTAACCCTACCCCTAACCCTACCCCTAACCCTACCCCTAACCCTAACCCTACCCCTAACCCTACCCCTAATTTTAGCCCCAACTGCTGTTCTCCTGCCGGCCGGCAGATGGAGACAGATGGCGGGCGCACTGGGCATGCGTCCGCCATGTTCTGCTGCCGGCGGCCAGGAGGAGCAGCAAGAGGATCCAGGGACCTAGGTGAGTATGCTAGGGTCCCCGAATCCCCCTATTTCTCTGTCCTCTGATGTGCGATCACATCAGAGGACAGAGAATTACACTTTACTTTTTTTTTTTTTTTTTTTGCGGTCGCCGGTAAACAGTTAATTACCGGCGATCGCAAAACAGGGGTCGGTAATACCGACCCCGATCGTGCTCTTTGGGGTCTCGGCTACCCCCGGCAGCCGAGACCCCAAAGATCCTCCCGGTGCCGGCCGGCGGGCGCACTGCGCATGCGCCCGCCATTTTGAAGATGGCGGCGCCCACCGGGAGACACGAGGAGCATCGGGGGAGCTAGGTGAGTATTGGGGGGCCACCTGGGACCCCTTTTCTCTGTCCTCCGATGTGCGATCACATCGGAGGACAGAGAAATTAAAAAGAGATCGCTTTTTTTTTTTTTTTTTTGCGATCGCCGGTAAACGGTTAATTACCGGCGATCGCAAATGCGGGGTGGGTTAAAAACCCCCCGAATCATGTTCTCTGGGGTGTCGGCTACCCTCGGCAGCCGAGACCCCGGAGAAAATCGGCCTCTGGGGGGCGCTATGGACTTTTTCCACAGCGCCGTTAATTAACGGCGCTGTGGTTTAAGTACCCTTAGCGGCCGCCGTTAAAAGGCGTATCGGCGGTCGCTAAGGGGTTAAACAAATGTGTTTTTCAAGGGGCGCCTAAAACTGTGTACATTGTGGTGAGTCCTAATTTCTTGTGGTAGAGCATTCCAGAGTATTGGTGAAACTCGGGAAAAGTCTTGGAACCAGCAGTGGGAGGTACAGATTAGTGTGGATGTTAGTCAAAATTTGCTTGCGGAGTGTAGAGAAAATATAGGCCGATAAACAGAAATGAGAGAGGAGATGTAGGGGGTGCCACACTGTGGAAATCTTTGTGGGTGAGAACAAGCAGTTTAAATTTGATCCTATAATGTATGGGCAGCGAGTGCAATGACTGGCACAGAGCGGAAGCATCCGAGTAACAATTAGCCACATAGATGACACTGGCTGCTGCATTAAGGATGGACTAGAGAGGGGTACTAAAAGTCACATTTGCTGATGGTCTGTCCAATTGGGGCAGTGTAGAGAAGAGAAGGGGGCCAAGGACAGAGCCCTGACGGACCCCAATAGTGAGAGGAAGAGAAGAAGAGGAGCCAGTGAATGATAGACTGAGTGTTCAGAAAGATAGGAAGAGAACCAAGAAAGCAGTGACCTTTATGTCTGTTGAGTGGATCATAAAGAGTAGGAGGTGGTGGTCAATAGTGTCAAAGCTGCAGAGAGGTTAAGAAGAATGAGCAGAGATAAGTCACCATTATGTTTTGAGCCAAAAGGTCGATGGTTACTGTAATGAGTGCAGTTTCTATAGAATGTAGGTGATGGATCTAGGAGAGAGTGAAGTGGGGAGGTATTGGGTCAAGTGGGAGTAGACCAGGAGCTCCAAGAAGTGTCATGGCTAATCTTTAAACCAGATCGAAGGCCTAATTGTATTTCATACAGATACCAGTGAACCATAAAGGACCATATTGTTGCGCTCTGCTAGTGTTAAGTAATTTTGAAGATAATAGGCTGCAGATAGGCTACGTTCACATTAGCGTTTCGCTAATGTGCGTCGCTGTTGCGTCGGCGACGCAGCGGTGACGCAGCGGCGACGCGCCTCTATGTTTAACATGGGGGACGCGTGCGTTTTTTTGGTAGCGTTTTCCGACATGTGCGTCGTTTTCGACGCTAGCGACGGACGCAAGAAAATGCAACAAGTTGCATTTTTCGTGCTTCCGATTTTCGTCAAAAAACGACGCACGCGTCGCAAAACTCAGCGTTTTTGCGCGCGTTTTTGGTGCATCGCGCGTTGCGTCGCCATTGCGTCGCCGACGCACCGGCGCGCAACGCTAATGTGAACGTAGCCATAGGCATATGCCTGCTGTAAAAAACACTGGAAAAGTCGATGTACCTTGTATACAGCAAGTAAACTCTTCTACTCCAGACTGTAAGTGTTATAAAAAGAAATATGTTTTACATGATTGCCATATTCTTAAGATTTTTTGTAATTCCTCCAAGTCAGGATGTTTTATTTTTTTTTACTACATATTGATAAATACGTACTTTAAACTACACAAGGGAAGGAACTATAAATAATTTCTACTTATTTTTCATTTTTGTTATATTCCGAGTTTCTGATTTTTTTTTCTCCCCTGACTTTAGGCATATATATTAAAGTGTCTTCTGTGAGTATCATTTGTGTTGCTAGGTTACAAACAGCCTGAATCGTCTGCTTTCAATTTCTAAAAGTTTGAGCACCTTTCTGTCATTTTACATCTTTGTAAAGTCCTGAGAGTTGGCATAACCAGTTACCCGTGCTAGGTTGAATTTTTAAAGCTAATGTGCAAATTGCCTCTTCTGAGAAAAAGAGGACTTAAACTCTATAGCGCCACCTGTTGGAAGTAGCGATCCTACAAGTCACAATCAGCTCTTTAACGAGTCGTGCAATATGACTTAGGATAAAAGCCAAATTAGTATCTCAATTCGCAGACACGGTGTTTTGGGCTGTTGGCCCTCGTCAGTGCAAAGCATGAGAACTAATTTGGCTAGGTGAGAGGCTCTGGACTGGGGTCTAAGGGGTATCGTTTCTCCTTATGGAGCTAATGTGTGTGCCAGCACTTTCGTTTTTAAATGGCATCATGGTAACAATGGTATGACAGGTGGTAACAGTTACACAAGTATGCCACACAGAATATATAATGCAGCTTATACTATTTCTTCAGATTTAGGGCATTTGTGCACTCTGTAATACATACAGTGGGAAAAATAAGTATTTGATACACTGCTGAATTTGCAAGTTTTCCCACCTACAAAGAATGGCGAGGTCTGTAATTTTTATTGTAGGTACACGTCAACTGTGAGAGACAGGATATTAAAATAAAAAAACTGAAAATTACATTGTATGATTTTTAAATAATAAATAGCGTTTTATTGCTTAAAATAAGTATTATCAACCAGCATGAATTCTGGCTCTCACAGACCTGTTAGTTTTTCTTTAAGATGCCCTCCTACTCTGCACTCATCACCTGTATTAAATGCACTTGTTTTCTCTTTTTACCTGCTCACACACTCATTCACTCACACTCCGACCTCTCCACCATGGCCAATACCAAAGAGCTGTCTAAGGACACCAGGGACAAAATTGAAAACCTGCACAAGGCTGGGATGGGCTACAGGACAATAGGCAAGCTGCTTGGCGAGAAGGCAACAACTGTGAGCACAATTATTAGAAAACTAGATGGTGGCCTGATTCTAACGCATCGGGTATTCTAGAATATGTATTTATGTATGTATATAGCACAGGCCACGTAGTATATAGGAGCTGTAGTATATAGCAGACAAATACTACGTGGCCTGTGCTATATACTATGTGGCTGCTATATAAATACATATTGTAGAATACCCGATGCGTTAATACAAGCCACGCAATATATAACAGTGGCCACGCAGTATATAACACAGCCACGTACTATATAACACAGCCCACGCAGTATATAGCAGCCACGCAGTATATAGCAGCCACGCAGTATATAACACAGGCCACACAGTATATAACACTGGCCACATAATATATAGCACAGCCCACGCAGTATATAGCAGCCTCGCAGTATATAACACAGGCGATGTAGTATATAACACAGGCTACGCAGTATATAACACTGGCCACGTAATATATAGCACAGCCGACACAGTATATAACACAGCCACGTACTATATAACACAGCCCATGCAGTATATAGCAGCAACACAGTATATACCACAGGAGACGTAGTATATAACACTGGCCACATAATATATAGCATAGCCCACGCAGTATATAGCAGCCACGTAGTATATTACACTGCCCATGCAGTAAATAGCAGCCACGTAGTATATAACACTGCCCATGCAGTATATAACAGTGGCCATGTAATATATAGCACAGCCGACGCAGTACATAACACAGCCCACATAGTATATAACACTGCCCACGTAGTATATAGCAGCCATGCGGTATCTAACACAGCCCACGTAGTATATAGCAGTGTGGGCACCATATCCCTGTTAAAAAAATAATTAAAATAAAAAAAAATTATATACTCACCCCATGGGATCCAGAAAAGCTCCGGCGATACGCGCACGGCTGCCGCCATCTTCCGTTCCCAGGATGCATTGCGAAATTACACAGATGACTTAGCGGTCTTCTCGCGAGACCGCTAAGTCTTCTGGGTAATTTTGCAATGCATCGCTGGGAACGGAAGATGGTGGCAGGCGCGAGCGCATCATCGGATGACGGAGGGTGAGAATAGCAGGTTTTTTGTTTTTTTTAATTATTTTTAACCTTAGATCTTTTTACTATTGATGCCGCATAGGCAGCATCAATAGTAAAAAGTTGGGGACACACAAGGTTAATAGCAGCGATAACGGAGTGCATTACCCGTGGCATAACGCGGTCCGTTACCGCCGGCATTAACCCTGTGTGAGCGGTGACTGGAGGGGAGTATGCGGGCGCCGGACACTGTCTGCGGGGAATAAGGAGCGGCCATTTTCTTCCGGACTGTGCCGGTCGCTGATTGGTCGTGGCTGTTTTGCTGTGACCAATCAGCGACTTGGATTTCCATGACAGACAGAGGCCACGAGCAATGAATATCTGCGACAGATAGACAGAAAGACAGACAGACAGAAAGACGGAAGTGACCCTTAGACAATTATATAGTAGATGGAAGAAACACAAGATGACTGTCAATCTTCCTCGGTCTAAGGCTCCATGCAGGATCTCGCCTAAGGTCGGAGTCACACTACAGCGAGATACGGCCGAGTCTCACAGGTTAAAACCAAGCTCTGGCACGGCACTCCGGAGCGGAGCGTGCAGCTCCATGTATTGCTCTGCGGCCGCACGCTCCGCTCTGGAGTGTCGGTGCCAGAGCTTGGTTTTAACCTGCGAGACGCGGCCGTATCTTGGTGTGTGTGATCCCGGCCTAAGGATGATTTTGAGAAAAGATCAGGAATCAGTCCAGAACTACACAGAAGGACCTGGTCATTAACATGAAGAGAGCTGGAACAACAGTCTAAAACATTACTGTTAGTAGTAACACACTAACTATGCCATCATGGACTAAAATCCTGCAGGGCATTCAAGGTCCCCCTGCTCATGCCAACACATGTCCATGCACATTTGAAGTTCACCCATGACCATTTGGATGATCCAGAGGAGGCATGGGAGAAGTTCATGTAGTCAGGGAGACCAAAATAGAATTTTTTGGCATCAACTACACTGTGAGAGTGTTCCATTTTACTAATCACAGCACTCCCTTCCATAAAGGTAAGAGACATTCCTGCAACATTAGGTTTAGTACTTGTGAAGAATATGGTGTATGTACTGGCAGCACAGGGGGAATATCGGGCCATCTCCGCTGTGGTCTCCCATTCTTCTCCTGCCGCAGTGGAACCTGCTCAGCGGAGACATCAGTCCCAGCGTCTCTCTCAGTCTGACTCTGTACAAAGAGTTACTGCTGCTTTTCCTGCTTCTGCCATTGAAGTCAGTGCTGGGCAGCAGCGAGCAGACGCTTCTGGGACTAAGTCCTGCTTTTCTCGTTGTGAGCATGCCCATAGTCAGATTTCTCAGTGGAGATCGAGGGTCACATGATCAGATACTGTAGCTAAAGTCATTGGCCCTTCTAGGAAGGTCCTGTACGTGCTGCAACTATTTAAGGATCACATGGCCGCACGGCCATGCGCTAGTATCGTTCTACATTATGTGCTTTGCGCCAATGTGGTCATGTGAGTTTGTGTTCAGGGACCCGGCTGAAATAAGCCCCTAGAATGCTGGCACCTCCGGCGAGGAGTTTTTGTGTGCATGCATGACCACTGACTGCTCTCAGCAGGGTAGTTAGCCTGTGCCACTGTGAAGTCAAAGAGGGTGCAGTGCTTTGAGTTCACTGCTACTCTGTGAAGTAACAGAGTTAGCTCATACTGCCATATAGTTCCGCCGTTTACTAGCAGCAGGTTCTCCTGCACGGTGGACCCTGGCCTGCGAATGCATCTATTATAATAAAACCTCTATATTTACTCGGTGCGTTCCGCTAGCCCTAACACCATGCATACCAGGACGGGAATGGGGAGCCATTCATTCAAAGACAGGGATGGGGAGCCATGCATACCAGGATAGAGATGAGGGGATAATGCATACCTGGCTTATACTGAAGTCAATAAGTTTTCCCAGTTTTTCATGGCAAAATTCACTTATACTCGGGTCAACTTATACATGAGTATATATGGTAATTTTCAGAAAGGGAACCTTCTACTTATTGGAGATTTTAACATACCAGAGATAATTCTGGAATCCACATGTACAGCAAAATATAGTATCCTCAGTTTAAAAAACTGGTTTGCTTAGAAAGCAAGAGTTATATAATTCTTTTAGGTGCTTTAAACTCCTCAACGAAAGAATATTCTTCTTATTAAGACAGACACCATACAATCAGCAGAATCAATTTAATATTAACTAACATCTACACACTCTCCAAATTTTTAAAGTGGAAATACATAGTAGGATATGGTCCGATCATGCCCCTATTGCATTCTCATTTAAAGGTAATATTCACTTACAGGCTGCTCAGTTATGGAGATGTAATTAATTTCTACTTAAGAACCCTCCTTATGAAAGGAAACTTGAAGACACAATTGAAAACTACTTTAATAAAAACATCTCCTGGAAATTTCTCCTTTCATACTGTGGAATGCACTCAAGAATGTGATGAAGGAAACCCTCATCCAGCTAAACACCCAAAACAAAAGAAAGGTAAATTTAAAAATCCTGGAAATCTCCAAACATTTTAACAAAATTGAAAACTCCAACAAAATAACCCTTCCCATTCTCTATATTCCAAACTAGTTCAGCTAATAACGGATTTAAAACTCATATTGGTAGACAATTATGCTAGAATCATTCAATCATCTAAAGCAAACATCTACTCTTAGCAAATAGGGTATCCCAATAAAGAAGGAAAACAATAATAATTCAGATACATTACCCCTATGGATCATCTGTTTTGAATCCTAAACATGTTTCCGAATCATTTGCTTCATACTATTCCAATCCATACAACCTAAATCAAGACATTAGCAATACAAAACATGATATCAATTGACATCCATTTGGAAAAACTGAACTTGCCCTTTTCAATATAGAAGAGGTCAAAACTACTATTGGCCCAGAAGTATTTTCAATTGAATATTATCAAGCATTTGAACATCTTTTGTTCCCACATTTTACAAATCACATGAATTCAGTTTCAGAGTAGGGTTCACTTCCAGACGAGATGCTAATAGCCACCATTACAGTTATAAAAAAAAACAATTGTTATCCTTCCTTTGTCAATTGTTATAGTTCAATTTCACTATTAAATGCTGATGTAAAAATATATGCAAAAATTCTGGCTCAGAAACATTCAACAATTCTACCCGACTTCATCTATTTGGACCAGGTCAAATTCATACTTGGCAGACAAGTTCCTGATGGCACCAAGAGGATGATAAATCTAGTTTCATATATAGAAAGAGACAAAACAAATGGTATTTTATAATCTCTAGATGTAGAAAAAGTTGTATATATAAAAAAATTGGAATTATACCTGGTAAACTTTTTCTAAATTTGGTTTTAACCCCTTTACCCCCAAGGGTGGTTTGCATGTTAATGACTGGGCCAATTTTTACAATTCTGACCACTGTCCATTTATGAGGTTATAACTCTGGAACGCTTCAACAGATCCAAGTGATTCTGACATTGTTTTCTCGAGACATATTGTACTTCATGTTAGTGGTAAACTTTTTTTGACATTACTTTAGTTTATTTGTGAAAAAAATGGAAATTTGGCCAAAATTTTGAAAATTTAGCAATTTTTCAAATTTGAATTTTCATGCCCTTAAATCACAGAGATATGTCACACAAAATACTTAATAAGTAACATTTCCCACATGTCTACTTTACATCAGCACAATTTTGGAACCAAAATTTTTTTTGTTAGGGAGTTAAAAGGGTGAAAAGTTGACCAGCAATTTCTCATTTTTACAACACAATTTTTTTTAGGGACCACATCACATTTGAATTCACTTTGAGGGGTCTATATGATAGAAAATACCCAAGTCTGACACCATTTAAAAACAGCACCCCTCAAGGTGCTCAAAACCACATTCAAGAAGTTTATTTACCCATCAGGTGTTTCACAGGAATTTTTGGAATGTTTAAAAAAAAATGAACATTTAACTTTTTTCACAAAAAATTTACTTCTGATCCCATTTGTTTTATTTTACCAAGGACATCAAGAGAAATTGGACTCCAAAAGTTGTTGTACAATTTTTCCTAAGTACGCCGATACCCTATATGTGGGGGGTAAACCACTGTTTTGGTGCATGACAGAGCTTGGAAGGGAAGAGCACCATTTGACTTTTAAATACAAAATTAGCTGGAATTGAGATAGGTCGCAATGTCGCGTTTAGAGAGCCCCTGTGTGCCTAAACAGTGGAAATCCCCAAAAAGTGACACCATTTTGGAAAGTAGATCCCCTAAGGAACTTATCTAGATGTGTGGTGAGCACTTTGAATCCCCAAGTGCTTCACAGAAATTTATAATATAGAGCCGTAAAAATAAAAAATCTTAATTTTTTTCACAAAAATGATTTTTCGCCCCCAATTTTTTATTTTCCCAAGGGTAGCAGGAGAAATTGGACCCCAAAAGTTGTTGTACAATTTGTCCTGAGTACGCTAATACCCAATATATGGCGGAAAACCACTGTTTGGGCGCATGGCAGAGATCAGAAGGGAAGGAATGCCATTTGAGTTTTCAATGCAAAATTGGCTGGAATTGAGATGGGATGTCATGTCTCATTTGGAGAGCCCCTGAGGTGCCTGAACAGTGGAAACCCCCCCAAAATGACCCCATTTTGGAAAGTAGACCCCATAAGGAACTTATCTATAAGTGTTGTGAGCACTTTCAACCCCCAAGTGCTTCACAGAAGTTTATAATGTAGAGCCGTGAAAATTAAAAATCTTTTTCCACAAAAATGATTTTTTAGCCCCCAGTTTTGTATTTTCCCATGGGTAACAGGAGAATTTGGACCCCAAAAGTTGTTGTCCAATTTGTTCTGAGCACGCTGATACCACATAAATGGGAGAAAACTACTGTATGGGTGCATGGCAAAGCTCGGAAGGGAAGAAAGGGCGTTTTGGAATGCAGACTTTGATGGAATGGTCTGCGGGCATCACGTTGCGTTTACAGAGCCCCTGATGTACATAAACATTAGAAACCCCCCACAAGTGACCCCATTTTGGAAACCAGACCCCCCAAGGATCTATTATCTATCTATTATCTAGATGTGTGTTGAGCACTTTGAACCCCAAGTGTTTCACTAAAGTTTATAATGCAGAGTCGTGAAAATAAAAAAATCCTTTTTTTTCCACAAAAATTATTTTTAGCCCCCAGTTTTAGATTTTCCCATGGGTAACAGGAGAAATTGGACCCCAAAATGTATTGTCCAATTTGTCCTGAGTACGCTGATACCCCATATGTGTGAGTAAACCACTGTTTGGGCGCACGGCAGAGCTTAGAAGGGAAGGAGCACCGTTTTACTTTTTCAACACAGAATTGTATGGATTGAGATCGGACGTCATGTTGCATTTGCAACCTCCCAATTCTAACTCCAACCCTAACCCCAACACATCGCTAAACCAAATCCCAACCCTAACCACACCTCTAACCCGAACACACCCCTAACCCTAATCCCAACCCCAACCCACCCCTAACCCTATCACACCCTTAACCCTAATCCCAACCCTAACCACACCCCTAACCCAACCTTAAACATAATCCAAACCCTAATTCCAACTCTAGCCCCAACCCTAACTTTAGCCCCAACCCTAACTTTAGCCCCAACCCTAACCCTAACTTTAGCCCCAACCCTACTGAGAAAATGGAAAGAAATACATTTTTTTATTTTACTATTTTTCCCTAACTAAGGCAGTGATAATGGGGGACTTGATTTACTATTTATAGTTTTAATAGCAGATTTTCATGCTTGGCAGCTGTCACACACTAACAGAAGCTTTTTATTGCAAAAAATATCTTTTGCGGTACCACATTCTGAATGCTATAATTTTTTCCATATTTTGATCCACAGAGTCATGTGAGGTCTTGTTTTATGTGGGACGAGTTGACGTTTTATTGGTACCATTTTCAGGCACGTGACATTTTTTGATCGCTTTTTATTCCGATTTTTGTTAGGCAGTATGAACAAAAACCAACAATTTGTGAATTTCTTTTGGGGGGGTGTTTATAATGTTCCGCCTTTGGTAAAAATTTTAAAGCAGTTTTATTCTATGGGTCAGTACAATTACAGCGATACCTCATTTATATCTTTTTTTTATGTTTTGGTGCTTTTATACAATAAAAACTATTTTATAGAAAAAATAATTATTTTTGCATCGCTTTATTCTGAGGGCTATAACTTTTTTTATTTTTTTCCTGATGATGCTGTATGGCAGCTTGTTTTTTGTGGTACAAGATGACATTTTCAGCGGTACAATGGTTATTTGTATCCGTCTTTTTGATCGCTTGTTATTTCACTTTTCGTTCGGCGGTATGATGATAAAGCATTGTTTATTGCCTAGTTTTTTTTTCAAGGTGTTCACTAATGGGGTTAACTAGTGGGACAGTTTTATAGGTCGGGTCATTATGGAAGCGGCGATGCTAATTATGTGTACTTTTATTATTTTTTTAAATTTACATAAAGAAATGTATTTATTGGAACAATACATTTTTTTTTATTTATTTAAGTTTTTTTTTTTACACATGTATATATATTTTTTTGCATCTTTTTACTTTGTCCCAGGGGAGGGACATCACTATATATATTCAGATCGCTGATCTGACACTTTGCAGTGCTCTGTGCCAGATCAGACAGGCACGGCAGGAGGCTTGCTGGCACCTGCTCTGAGCAGGTGCTTGCAAGCCACTTCCCTGCAGGACCCGGAATAAGTCCCATGGCCATTTTGGATCCAGAGCCTGCAGGGAGGAGGATGGAGGAGACCCTTGGAGCAACATGACTATATCGCATTGCTCCGAGGGTCTCAGGGAAGCATGCAGGTAGCCCCCTCATTGTGGGATGCTTCTCTATGCCGCCAGAGCACTGCGATCAAACAGGGGATAATGTGCCAGGAGTGGTACATAGTGCCGGATGTCAGCTGTGATAGTCAGCTGACAGCTGACACTCGGCCACGCTTCCACCGTGAGCACGGCTGATCGTTAGACGTACTATCCCGTGGGTGGTCATACGGGCCCATACCACCTCGATGGGATAGTGCGTCTAATGTCAGAAAGAGGTTAAAGGGCAAATATTGAAAACAAGGCATTATACACTTATCTCCACCAGCTTCAGTCTTATAAAACAATGTTCTACCCAGCTATTTTTAGATCACAAATGGGACAAGACAGGGCTGCCCACTCTCACCGTTATTATTTACTCTTATAATGGAGCCATTAGCAGAAACTATTAGAAGCAATAGTATAATTAGAGGTATAACTACCAACCAAAGACAACATAAAATTGGGTAGTTTGCAGATGATTTCATCTTGACATTGTCTGTTTCCCTAAACTCTCTACGTGAAATAACCAACATAATTAATAATTTCTAAAATTTCATATTATAAGATTATTTCATATTATAAGATTGATTCCAACAAGTCCAAAATTTTGAGTTTCTTCCTAGACCAGGATATTCAAAATTAAATTAGTTAATAGATCCAATTTCTACTTGTAGAAGAAAGTATCCCATATTTAGGAATTCTGCTAACAAACTAGTTACTTACCAATTGAAAAAAATGTTACAAATTTGTATAATGATATTTAAACTGACATTCAAGAGATAAACAAATTTGGACTTTCATGTTTGGGGAATATTGTTATTTACAAGATGATGTTTCTCCCAAAATATCAATATATTTTTTGGACCATTCAATTAATCTTTCCAAATAAGTGGTTATCAAAACTCCAAAAACAACTCACAGACTTTGTCTGAAGTAGCAAACCTCCTAGAATTGCAAAAATATATTGTTTAAGCACAAGAAAAAAGGAGGAATAAAGCTCCCTAATCTATCAGTTTACCAATCTGCCAATTTAATCAAAAAGTGTCAGATGTGGTTCATCAATTATCATATACATATTAGTAGAAAAGACATGGAATTAGCAGAAAACAAGAACCGTACCTTATCTTCTTTAGTTTTAGTGTAAATTATTATTCTCTTTCTTACCTCATACAGCTCTCCTTTTATCAAAGACACTAAACAACTTGGATAGATTTAGTAAAACAAAATAAGAATAACCAGCAAATACATTAGATTCTATAACTTTCTCAATTTTTGAGATCGTGTTTTCTAACCTGAATCTAAAAAAATTGTGAAAAACTGGGTATCTCATTAATATCTAATCTAATTACTAACATGAACCAACATGCACTAAACAAACCTTAAGACATGGAAGATTTGGGATAAAGCTTTTTCATCCAATCAAAAAGAAGTAATCAGATATCGGTTACATTCTAAGACAAGGTTAAAAGTTCAGTAATGTTACCAAATTTCTGATATTTTTAAAAATAAACACAAATCATTTTGGCCTGAATTTTCAAATAGCATAAAATATAACCTGTCATGTAAAACAATCTGAAAATCACTGGAATTGGAAGAAGCATTTCAAAATAATTACTAAAGATGGGCAAATAAATTTGAGGTGAAATTTGATTGTGCTTGCATGTTACAAAAAAATGTAATTCACTTCCACGTGGATTCAGCAAAATTGCTTCCTCTGTGTTAAGGACTGGCGGAATGCACCAAGTACAAGATGAAATGGAACTAGGTGCGTTCGCAGTCCGAGGTCCACCGTGCAGGTAAAAACCCTGCTGCTAGTAAGACGGACTATATGGCGGTACTATAAGTATAAACGCACGGGTTAACTTCACCCTGCGTGAAGGAAGCAATCCTGTTGCGTCACAGGACCGCGGTACCGCACATAGAGCACGAGCAAGCAGTCAGCGAACTCAACCCCAACTAGGATTGAAGTCCGATTAGACACTTGCTGGCACAACACCGCAACTGGGTCTGTAAGGAAACTAAATAATAATATAAAGGCACAAGAGTGCGTGCGGTGCCGCACAGACGGACGCCACTAACCACCCAGGCTTGGGTCAGGAAAGCGCAGAGCAAGCGCACGGACACAGCAACTGGTAGCTGTAATGTGTGTTACGTGCTGTTGGATAAGTCGGGCGCTAGATAACAAACATACACCTTCCGCGAACAGTCATTCAATAGGGAGGGTAATTTAAAGAGCGACTTTCACTCACAACACACACACATATTTACAAGACAATACTAGCACATGGCCGTGCGGTCATGCGCAGTTTATATAGCAGCAGCACAGGAAACAGCTACAGAAGTTTTGCCCTTTCAGGACCTGCCAAAAGGACCAATGGGATGTGCTGCAGTACCTGAGCATGTGACCCTCGATCTCCAATGGGAGATCCTGCCCTGGGCATGCTCAGACAGAGAAAAGCAGGACTTAGATCCAGAAACGTCCACTCGCCGCTGCCCAGCACTGGCTTCAATGGCAGAAGCAGGAAAAGCAGCAGTAACTCTTCGCACAGAGTCAGACTGAGCGAGACGCTGGGATCGATGTCCCTGCTGAGCAGACTCCACTGTGGCTGGAGAAGAATGGGAGACCGCAGCGGAGACGGATCGAGATTCCCCCTGTGCAGCAGAGGAAACTCGACTCCTAACATTCTGTCCACCAATTTTTTGGACCTTGAAAGGCCATCAAAATGTTAAAAATAAACCTTTGTGGGTACATGCAGAGAATCCTCCCAGGCACAGGAAACTTGTAAGCCTCTGCTTAGCATCCAAGGTCTAGGGATTTCACCAGCGCTGATCCAGGAGAGGTACAGCCGGAGAAGTGAGTATTCAGTAATGTGGTACCAATGAAGGAGCCACACTGAATCAGCATTGTATGTTGGCAATACAATAATCACTCAATGTCCTGCTGCTTATGTTGAGCAGTAAGCTTAGCCTGGTACCTCAGTTGAAACCTGTCCACCTCGGGTGGCTCTGCTGGCAAAATATATTAGCTTTCAGCATCAGAGACACACGCAAGCCCTGCAGGTGTACAAACCGGGACTGCCATACCATCAATATGAGGCAGAATAGGATGAGTCTTGGATGTCATTCGCAGACAGATGTGATTACAACAGTGTTCCCCAACTCCGGTCCTCAAGAGCCACCAACAGGTCATGTTTTCAGGATTTCCTTTGTATTGCCCAGGTGATAATTGCATCACCTTCACAGGCAATAATTCCATCACCTGTGCAATACTAAGGAAATCCTGCAAACATGACCTGTTGGTGGCTCTTGAGGCCTGGAGTTGGGGAACACTGGATTACAATAACAGTAGCAAGGATTCAAGCAGATTGTCTGCTGTGACTATAGGGGTGCACCAATAGTGGAGAAAGGAGAAAAAAAGTAATGTAAGCCAACAGGTTTTTAGAAACAGTGACTGGCTGTAGCTTATTTATTTATTAATAATTTTGCTTTGCTTATATAGCGCTATATTGTTCCGCAGTGCTTTACATGCATTATCATCACTGTCCCCAATGGACTCCAAAATCTAGATTCTAGCATGTCTTTGGAGTGTGGGAGGAAACCAGAGTGCCCGGAGGAAACCGTAGCTTCGCTTTATCTACAGCAGCTGAAATGGTTTATCATCTAAGAATATTGAAAACATATTTTTTTCATTGGAGGTTTTTTTTAATACAGCTCTGGAAAAAAATAAGAGACCACCACATCAAAAACCTGTCATGGGCAGCCCAATCTCCAGACCTGAACCCCATTGAAAAGCTCTGGAATGTAATAAAGAGGATGATGGATAGTCACAAGCCATCAAACAAAGAAGAACTGCTTAAATTTTTGTGCCAGGAGCAGTGTGAAAGACTCGTGGAAAGCATGCCAAGACGCATGGAAGCTGTGATTAAAAATCATTGTTATTCCACAAAATATTGATTTCTGAACTCTTTCTGAGTTGAAACATTAGTATTGTTGATTAATGTGTTGAGTGATACCGTCCGATATTTGAAAGTATCGGTATCGGATGGTATCGGCCGATATCCGAATAATATCAGATATCGCCGATACCGATATCCGATACCAATACAAGTCAATGGGACACAAATGTCGGAAGGTATTCCTCTATGGTTCCCATGGTCTGAAGGAGAGGAAACTCTCCTTCAGGCCCTGGGATCCATATTCATATGTAAAATAAAGAATAAAAATAAAAAATCTTGATATACTTACCCTCGGACGCGCCCTGGTTGTCACCGCTGCAACCGCCATGATTCCCTTCCTAAGAATGAGCGCGTTAAGGACCTTCGATGACGTCGCGGCTTGTGATTTTGATTGGTCACAGTAGCATCATGTGACCGCTCACGCGACCAATCACAAGCCGCGACGTCATCGAAGGTCCTTAACGCGCTCATTCTTAGGAATGAGCGTGTTAATGACATTCGATGACGTCACGGCTTGTGATTGGTCGCGTGAGCGGTCACATGACGCTACCGCGACCAATCACAAGCCGCGACGTCATCGAAGGTCATTAACGCGCTCATTCTTAGGAAGGGAAGCATGGCGGTTGCAGCGGTGACAACCAGGGCGTGTCCGAGGGTAAGTATATCAATATTTTTTATTTTTATTCTTTATTTTAAACATGAATCTTAATCCCGATACCGATTCCTGATATCACAAAAATATTGGAACTCGGTATCGGAATTCCGATACCGCAAATATCGTCCGATACCCGATACTTGCGGTATAGGAATGCTCAACACTATTGTTGATTCTAAATGATTATGAACTTGTTTTCTTTGCATTATTTGAGGTCTGAAAGCACAATTTTTTCTAATTTTGACCATTTCTCCTTTTCAGAAAAGAAATACAAAATTTATTGTTTGTAAATTCGGAGACATGTTGTCAATAGTTTATAGAATGTGTAGCGTTTCCCTTCCTCCGGATCTTGGGGGACACTCACTTTGCACAGGAATAAGGCATACAGGCATGATTTCTCACACAAATTAAGTCCATTCTGGTTTATTATAGCGTCATAAGCTGCACCGTAAGCCAGGTTACACACAGTCTGTTACTTTAACACGTGTGCCTTTACAAAACATTCAGTAGTCACGTCTTTTCTCTCCATTACAGTTCATTACATGCATCAACGGAACATATTAAACCCCGACAGTCTGTTCCAATGGCAGATACGTCTCTGCCGTATATTACAGATTTTTATCCCATACCAGGGATTACCTCAGGAGCTTCGGCTCTACACACTGACTCCTGCCAGTGTTAGTTCACAGGGAAACTGCCTCACTGGGATCACCGTCCTTGTGACCAGGGCTGTTGTGAATTCTGTGGCAGAGCTCCCTCCTGTGGTCACAAGTGGTACTTCGGCTGATTCTCTCTGTGAGCTTCCGTTGGTGGAGGAAAGTGGTATTGCGGCTTCTGAGTTTCCTTCCTCAGGTGATGTGGTGAAGTCGTTAGGTGCTGCTCTATTTAACTCAACCTAGTGCTTTGATCCTGGCTTCCAGTCAATGTTCTAGTATTGGACCTGTTTCCTCCTGGATCGTTCCTGTGGCCTGCTGCTCTGCATAGCTAAGTTCTGCTTTGTTATTTTGTTTGCTGTTTTTTTCTGTCCAGCTTGTCTATTTGTTTTTTCCTGCTTGCTGGAAGCTCTGGGACGCAGAGGGTGTACCTCCGTGCCGTTAGTTCGGTACGGAGGGTCTTTTTGCCCCCTTTGCGTGGTTTTTGTAGGGTTTTGTGTTGACCGCAAAGTTACCTTTCCTATCCTCGCTCTGTTCAGAAAGTCGGGCCTCACTTTGCTAAATCTATTTCATCTCTACGTTTGTCTTTTCATCTTAACTCACAGTCATTATATGTGGGGGCTGCCTTTTCCTTTGGGGTATTTCTCTGAGGCAAGGTAGGCTCAAATCTTTGTAGAGGATGAAGATGGCACACCTAAGGATGAAGCAATACCAGCAAGCAAAAAAGAAAAGGGCACACAGCAACAAGTGACAGCAAAAAGTACAGCCAAGAAGTAACGAAGAGTGGTGGTGGTGGGAGACTCACTACTGAGAGGCACAGAAGCAGCCATCTGCAGACCGGACATAACTGCAAGAGAAGTATGCTGCCTTCCAGGTGCGATGATCAAGGATGTGACCGATAGGATACCAAAGCTCTTTAGCTCCAAGGACGTCCACCCATTTCTTCTGATACATGTTGGCACCAATGACACGGCAAGGAAGGACCTACCGACAATCTGCAAAGACTTTGAAGAGTTGGGGAAGAAAGTAAAGGAACTGGATGCACAGGTAGTTTTTTCTTCTATCCTTCCAGTAGACGGGCATGGCACCAGGAGATGGAACAGGATCCTTGATGCAAACAACTGGCTAAGACGATGGTGCAGACAACAAGGATTCGGATTCCTGGACCACGGTGTGAATTACTTGTACGATGGACTCCTCGCCAGAGACGGACTACACCTCAACAAACCTGGGAAACACACATTCGCCAGAAGACTCGCTACACTCATCAGGAGGGCGTTAAACTAGAAGAAGAGGGGACGGGAAGAAAAACATTAGACTTGAACAAAGAAGATCCAGGAAAACATACTCAGAAGGGAGGTAAGAACATTTCTAAAACAATCCACAGTGAGGAGATTGGAACAAAACAAAATCCTCTAAACTGCATGCTCGCAAACGCCAGAAGCCTGACAAACAAGATGGAAGAACTAGAAGCAGAAATATCTACAGGTAACTTTGACATAGTGGGAATAACCGAGACATGGTTAGATGAAAGCTATGACTGGGCAGTTAACTTACAGGGTTACAGTCTGTTTAGAAAGGATCGTAAAAATCGGAGAGGAGGAGGGGTTTGTCTCTATGTAAAGTCTTGTCTAAAGTCCACTTTAAGGGAGGATATTAGCGAAGGAAATGAGGATGTCGAGTCCATATGGGTCGAAATTCATGGAGGGAAAAATGGTAACAAAATTCTCATTGGGGTCTGTTACAAACCCCCAAATATAACAGAAACCATGGAAAGTCTACTTCTAAAGCAGATAGATGAAGCTGCAACCCATAATGAGGTCCTGGTTATGGGGGACTTTAACTACCCGGATATTAACTGGGAAACAGAAACCTGTGAAACCCATAAAGGCAACAGGTTTCTGCTAATAACCAAGAAAAATTATCTTTCACAATTGGTGCAGAATCCAACCAGAGGAGCAGCACTTTTAGACCTAATACTATCTAATAGACCTGACAGAATAACAAATCTGCAGGTGGTCGGGCATCTAGGAAATAGCGACCACAATATTGTACAGTTTCAACTGTCTTTCACTAGGGGGACTTGTCAGGGAGTCACAAAAACACTGAACTTTAGGAAGGCAAAGTTTGACAAGCTTAGAGATGCCCTTAACCTGGTAGACTGGGACAATATCCTCAGAAATAAGAATACAGATAATAAATGGGAAATGTTTAAGAACATCCTAAATAGGCAGTGTAAGCGGTTTATACCTTGTGGGAATAAAAGGACTAGAAATAGGAAAAACCCAATGTGGCTAAACAAAGAAGTAAGACAGGCAATTAACAGTAAAAAGAAAGCATTTGCACTACTAAAGCAGGATGGCACCATTGAAGCTCTAAAAAACTATAGGGAGAAAAATACTTTATCTAAAAAACTAATTAAAGCTGCCAAAAAGGAAACAGAGAAGCACATTGTTAAGGAGAGTAAAACTAATCCCAAACTGTTCTTTAACTATATCAATAGTAAAAGAATAAAAACTGAAAATGTAGGCCCCTTAAAAAATAGTGAGGAAAGAATGGTTGTAGATGACGAGGAAAAAGCTAACATATTAAACACCTTCTTCTCCACGGTATTCACGGTGGAAAATGAAATGCTAGGTGAAATCCCAAGAAACAATGAAAACCCTATATTAAGGGTCACCAATCTAACCCAAGAAGAGGTGCGAAACCGGCTAAATAAGATTAAAATAGATAAATCTCCGGGTCCGGATGGCATACACCCACGAATACTAAGAGAACTAAGTAATGTAATAGATAAACCATTATTTCTTATTTTTAGGGACTCTATAGCGACAGGGTCTGTTCCGCAGGATTGGCGCATAGCAAATGTGGTGCCAATATTCAAAAAGGGCTCTAAAAGTGAACCTGGAAATTATAGGCCAGTAAGTCTAACCTCTATTGTTGGTAAAATATTTGAAGGGTTTCTGAGGGATGTTATTCTGGATTATCTCAATGAGAATAACTGTTTAACTCCATATCAGCATGGGTTTATGAGAAATCGCTCCTGTCAAACCAATCTAATCAGTTTTTATGAAGAGGTAAGCTATAGGCTGGACCACGGTGAGTCATTGGACGTGGTATATCTCGATTTTTCCAAAGCGTTTGATACCGTGCCACACAAGAGGTTGGTACACAAAATGAGAATGCTTGGTCTGGGGGAAAATGTGTGTAAATGGGTTAGTAACTGGCTTAGTGATAGAAAGCAGAGGGTGGTTATAAATGGTATAGTCTCTAACTGGGTCGCTGTGACCAGTGGGGTACCGCAGGGGTCAGTATTGGGACCTGTTCTCTTCAACATATTCATTAATGATCTGGTAGAAGGTTTACACAGTAAAATATCGATATTTGCAGATGATACAAAACTATGTAAAGCAGTTAATACAAGAGAAGATAGTATTCTGCTACAGATGGATCTGGATAAGTTGGAAACTTGGGCTGAAAGGTGGCAGATGAGGTTTAACAATGATAAATGTAAGGTTATACACATGGGAAGAAGGAATCAATATCACCATTGCACACTGAATGGGAAACCACTGGGTAAATCTGACAGGGAGAAGGACTTGGGGATCCTAGTTAATGATAAACTTACCTGGAGCAGCCAGTGCCAGGCAGCAGCTGCCAAGGCAAACAGGATCATGGGGTGCATTAAAAGAGGTCTGGATACACATGATGAGAGCATTATACTGCCTCTGTACAAATCCCTAGTTAGACCGCACATGGAGTACTGTGTCCAGTTTTGGTCACCGGTGCTCAGGAAGGATATAATGGAACCAGAGAGAGTACAAAGGAGGGCAACAAAATCAATAAAGGGGATGGGAGAACTACAATACCCAGATAGATTAGCAAAATTAGGATTATTTAGTCTAGAAAAAAGACGACTGAGGGGCGATCTAATAACCATGTATAAGTATATAAGGGGACAATACAAATATCTCACTGAGGATCTGTTTATACCAAGGAAGGTGACGGGCACAAGGGGGCATTCTTTGCGTCTGGAGGAGAGAAGGTTTTTCCACCAACATAGAAGAGGATTCTTTACTGTTAGGGCAGTGAGAATCTGGAATTGCTTGCCTGAGGAGGTGGTGATGGCGAACTCAGTCGAGGGGTTCAAGAGAGGCCTGGATGTCTTCCTGGAGCAGAACAATATTGTATCATACAATTAGGTTCTGTAGAAGGACGTAGATCTGGGGATTTATTATGATGGAATATAGGCTGAACTGGGTGGACAAATGTCTTTTTTCGGCCTTACTAACTATGTTACTATGTTACTATGTTAGGCTTATTTTCTATCTTCAGGCTAGCTAGTTTCTCAGGCTGTGCCGAGTTGCATAGGGAGCGTTAGGCGCAATCCACGGCTGCCTCTAGTGTGGTTGGAGAGGATTAGGAATTGCGGTCAGCAGAGTTCCCACGTCTCAGAGCTCGTTCTATGTTTTTGGGTTATTGTCAGGTCACTGTATGTGCTCTGACCTCTATGTCCATTGTGGTACTGAATTACCTTATCATAACAGTACTGGAAGCCAAAAGTACTAATGATTCTCAATAGAGGGAAAAAAGAAGTTCTGAGACCATTTTTTTTTCTCTGCACTGTGTTTTGCCTTTTTTTTCCCCTAGACATTTGGGTGGTTCAGGACACAGGTGTAGCAATGGACATTAAAGGTCTGTCTTCATGTGTGGATCAGCTCACGGCAAGAGTACAAAATATTCAAGACTTTGTGGTTCAGAATTCTATGTTAGAACCGAGAATTCCTATTCCTGATTTGTTTTTTGGAGATAGAACTAAATTTCTGAGTTTCAAAAATAATTGTAAACTATTTCTGGCTTTGAAACCTCGCTCCTCTGGTGACCCAGTTCAACAAGTTAGGATCATTATTTCTTTTTTACGTGGCGACCCTCAGGACTGGGCATTTTCTCTTGCGTCAGGAGATCCTGCATTAAGTAATATCGATGCGTTTTTCCTGGCGCTCGGATTGCTGTACGATGAGCCTAATTCAGTGGATCAGGCAGAGAAAAACTTGCTGGCTCTGTGTCAGGGTCAGGATGAGATAGAGGTATATTGTCAGAAATTTAGAAAGTGGTCCGTACTCACTTAATGGAATGAAGGTGCGCTCGCAGCTATTTTCAGAAAAGGTCTCTCTGAAGCCCTTAAGGATGTCATGGTGGGATTTCCTATGCCTGCTGGTCTGAATGAGTCTATGTCTTTGGCCATTCAGATCGGTCGACGCTTGCGTGAGCGTAAATCTGTGCACCATTTGGCGGTATTACCTGAACTTAAACCTGAGCCTGTGCAGTGCGATAGGACTTTGACCAGAGTTGAACGGCAAGAACACAGACGTCTGAATGGGCTGTGTTTCTACTGTGGTGATTCCACTCATGCTATCTCTGATTGTCGTAAGCGCACTAAGCGGTTCGCTAGGTCTGCCACCATTGGTACGGTACAGTCAAAATTTCTTCTGTCCGTTACCTTGATCTGCTCTTTGTCATCGTATTCTGTCATGGCATTTGTGGATTCAGGCGCTGCCCTGAATTTGATGGACTTGGAGTATGCTAGGCGTTGTGGGTTTTTCTTGGAGCCCTTGCAGTGTCCTATTCCACTGAGAGGAATTGATGCTACGCCTTTGGCCAAGAATAAGCCTCAATACTGGACCCAGCTGACCATGTGCATGGCTCCTGCACATCAGGAGGTTATTCGCTTTCTGGTGTTGCATAATCTGCATGATGTGGTCGTGTTGGGGTTGCCACGGCTGCAAGTCCATAATCCAGTATTAGATTGGAAATCCATGTCTGTGTCCAGCTGGGGTTGTCAGAGGGTGCATGGTGATGTCCCATTTCTGACTATTTCGTCATCCACCCCTTCTGAGGTTCCAGAGTTCTTGTCTGATTACCGGGATGTATTTGATGAGCCCAAGTCCGATACCCTACCTCCGCATAGGGATTGTGATTGTGCTATTGATTTGATTCCTGGTAGTAAATTCCCAAAAGGTCGACTGTTTAATTTATCTGTGCCTGAGCACGCCGCTATGCGGAGTTATGTGAAGGAGTCCTTGGAGAAGGGGCATATTCGCCCGTCATCGTCGCCACTAGGAGCAGGGTTCTTTTTTGTAGCCAAGAAGGATGGTTCACTGAGACCTTGTATAGATTACCGCCTTCTAAATAAGATCACGGTTAAATTTCAGTACCCCTTGTCGTTGTTATCTGATTTGTTTGCTCGGATTAAGGGGGCTAGTTGGTTCACCAAGATAGATCTTCGTGGTGCGTATAATCTTGTGCGTATTAAGCGAGGCGATGAATGGAAAACTGCATTTAATACGCCCGAGGGCCATTTTGAGTATCTAGTAATGCCATTCGGACTTGCCAATGCTCCATCAGTGTTTCAGTCCTTTATGTATGACATCTTCCGAGAGTACCTGGATAAATTCCTGATTGTGTACTTGGATGACATTTTGATCTTCTCGGATGATTGGGAGTCTCATGTGAAGCAGGTCAGAACGGTGTTTCAGGTCCTGCGTGCTAATTCTTTGTTTGTGAAGGGATCAAAGTGTCTCTTTGGTGTTCAGAAGGTTTCATTTTTGGGGTTCATCTTTTCCCCTTCTACTATCGAGATGGACCCTGTTAAGGTCCAAGCCATCCATGATTGGACTCAGCCAACATCTCTGAAAAGTCTGCAAAAGTTCCTGTGCTTTGCTAATTTTTATCGTCGCTTCATCTGCAATTTTTCTAGTATTGCTAAACCATTAACCGATTTGACCAAGAAGGGTGCTGATGTGGTCAATTGGTCTTCTGCTGCTGTGGAGGCTTTTCAAGAGTTGAAGCGTCGTTTTTCTTCTGCCCCTGTGTTGTGTCAACCAGATGTTTCGCTTCCGTTCCAGGTCGAGGTTGATGCTTCTGAGATTGGAGCAAGGGCTGTTTTGTCGCAGAGAGGTTCTGATTGCTCGGTGATGAAACCATGCGCCTTCTTTTCCAGGAAGTTTTCGCCTGCTGAGCGAAATTATGATGTGGGCAATCGAGAGTTGCTGGCCATGAAGTGGGCATTCGAGGAGTGGCGTCATTGGCTTGAAGGAGCTAAGCATCGCGTGGTGGTTTTGACTGATCATAAGAACTTGACTTATCTCGAGTCTGCCAAGCGGTTGAATCCTAGACAGGCTTGTTGGTCGCTGTTTTTTGCCCGTTTTGACTTTGTGATTTCGTACCTTCCGGGCTCTAAAAATGTGAAGGCGGATGCTCTGTCTCGGAGTTTTGTGCCCGACTCTCCGGGTTTTTCTGAGCCGGCGGGTATCCTCAAAGAGGGAGTAATTGTGTCTGCCATCTCCCCTGATTTGCGGCGTGTGCTGCAAAAATTTCAGGCTAATAAACCTGATCGTTGCCCAGCGGAGAAACTGTTTGTCCCTGATAGGTGGACGAATAAAGTTATCTCTGAGGTTCATTGTTCGGTGTTGGCCGGTCATCCTGGAATCTTTGGTACCAGAGAGTTAGTGGCTAGATCCTTTTGGTGGCCATCTCTGTCGCGGGATGTGCGTTCTTTTGTGCAGTCCTGTGGGATTTGTGCTCGGGCTAAGCCCTGCTGCTCTCGTGCCAGTGGGTTGCTTTTGCCCTTGCCGGTCCCGAAGAGGCCTTGGACACATATCTCTATGGATTTTATTTCAGATCTTCCCGTCTCTCAAAAGATGTCAGTCATTTGGGTGGTCTGTGATCGCTTCTCTAAGATGGTCCATTTGGTACCCTTGTCTAAATTACCTTCCTCCTCTGATTTGGTGCCATTGTTCTTCCAGCATGTGGTTCGTTTACATGGCATTCCAGAGAATATCATTTCTGACAGAGGTTCCCAGTTTGTTTCGAGGTTTTGGCGAGCCTTTTGTGGTAGGATGGGCATTGACTTGTCTTTTTCCTCGGCTTTCCATCCTCAGACTAATGGCCAGACCGAACGAACCAACCAGACCTTGGAAACATATCTGAGATGCTTTGTTTCTGCTGATCAGGATGACTGGGTGTCCTTTTTGCCTTTGGCTGAGTTCGCCCTTAATAATCGGGCCAGCTCGGCTACCTTGGTTTCGCCGTTTTTCTGCAACTCTGGGTTCCATCCTCGTTTCTCTTCAGGGCAGGTTGAGTCTTCGGACTGTCCTGGTGTGGATACTTTGGTGGACAGGTTGCAGCAGATTTGGACTCATGTAGTGGACAATTTGACCTTGTCCCAGGAGAAGGCTCAACGTTTCGCTAATCGCAGACGCTGTGTGGGTCCCCGACTTCGTGTTGGGGATTTGGTTTGGTTATCTTCTCGTCATATTCCTATGAAGGTTTCCTCTCCTAAGTTTAAACCTCGTTTCATTGGTCCGTATAGGATTTCTGAGGTTCTTAATCATGTGTCTTTTCGTCTGACCCTTCCAGATTCTTTTTCCATACATAACGTATTCCATAGGTCATTGTTGCGGAGATACGTGGCACCTATGGTTCCATCTGTTGATCCTCCTGCCCCGGTTTTGGTGGAGGGGGAGTTGGAGTATATTGTGGAGAAGATTTTGGACTCTCGTGTTTCAAGACGGAAACTCCAGTATCTGGTTAAGTGGAAGGGTTATGCTCAGGAAGATAATTCCTGGGTCTTTGCCTCTGATGTCCATGCTCCCGATCTTGTTCGTGCCTTTCATATGGCTCATCCTGGTCGTCCTGGGGGCTCTGGTGAAGGTTCGGTGACCCCTCCTCAAGGGGGGGTACTGTTGTGAATTCTGTGGCAGAGCTCCCTCCTGTGGTCACAAGTGGTACTTCGGCTGATTCTCTCTGTGAGCTTCCGTTGGTGGAGGAAAGTGGTACTGCGGCTTCTGAGTTTCCTTCCTCAGGTGATGTGGTGAAGTCGTTAGGTGCTGCTCTATTTAACTCCACCTAGTGCTTTGATCCTGGCTTTCAGTCAATGTTCTAGTATTGGACCTGTTTCCTCCTGGATCGTTCCTGTGGCCTGCTGCTCTGCATCGCTAAGTTCTGCTTTGCTATTTTGTTTGCTGTTTTTTTCTGTCCAGCTTGTCTATTTGCTGTTTCCTGCTTGCTGGAAGCTCTGAGACGCAGAGGGTGTACCTCCGTGCCGTTAGTTCGGTACAGAGGGTCTTTTTGCCCCCTTTGCGTGGTTTTTGTAGGGTTTTGTGTTGACCGCAAAGTTACCTTTCCTATCCTCGCTCTGTTCAGAAAGTCGGGCCTCACTTTGCTAAATCTATTTCATCTCTACGTTTGTCTTTTCATCTTAACTCACAGTCATTATACGTGGGGGCTGCCTTTTCCTTTGGGGTATTTCTCTGAGGCAAGGTAGGCTTATTTTCTATCTTCAGGCTAGCTAGTTTCTCAGGCTGTGCCGCGTTGCATAGGGAGCATTAGGCGCAATCCACGGCTGCCTCTAGTGTGGTTGGAGAGGAATAGGGATTGCGGTCAGCAGAGTTCCCACGTCTCAGAGCTCGTTCTCTGTTTTTGGGTTATTGTCAGGTCACTGTATGTGCTCTGACCTCTATGTCCATTGTGGTACTTGTGGTACTGAATTACCTTATCATAACACAGGGCACCTTGGATAGTCCAGACCCACAGTAGGAACTGTAGCTTCCCCAAACACAGAAACCGTATCAAGCTCTGTAGATGCAGCCTTTCCATGCGCTTCCTTTCCCTGCGCTTCCAGGAAGTCCAATCACAGGCACTTCCAACACACAGGCCATCAGTGTATGATCTTACCAAGTGCTTACAGGACTCCAGTCCATCGGCGGACAATCCAACACTCTGAACATTCCAGGACGCACACTCTTACCAGGTGCTTGCAGGACTCCAGCCCATCCCAGGACAATCCAACACCCTCGAGCATTCAGTCCATAGCCTCAGCAGTGCTTCCAGGACTCCAGCCCACTTCAGGACAATCCAACACCCAGGCTATTGCAGGACTCACGGTCTCAGTGCTTCCAGGACAATCCAACACTGACCGTTCATCAGGTCCACAGTCTCAGGTGCTTCCAGGAAGACTCCACTCACAGGAGCTTTCAACACCGACCGTCCAGGACCTAGCACATGGACCAAACGGATCCATACACAGGAACCATGTGACCCACACCCTGTTCACATTATCTACCTGTAACCACTCCCCTGGGTGGGAGTGTGGGTGTGTGTGGCTAGTCTGACCCTCCCATCTCTCATAACTAGCCCTGCCAAACTCCCATTAGAACTACACAATTACTTGTGGGACTACAGGTCCCAGCACACCAACTAAACTTCGGACTGACAGCGCAGAGTGTCTTCCTCTGCAACACACACACCGGCCATTTACACTCCTGCCGGACTTTGTCTCATCACATTTATGCCTCCAAGCGCATCTTGAAGCGCACACACAGCGCCCCCTGGCTGTAACGTGGGTCACTGCACCACAAATGAATGAAAAATGTCTATTTTACTCAAAAATATACCTATAAAGTGAAAAATCAGACAAGCTGAACATTTTTGCAACGGTCTCTTAATTTTTGCCAGAGCTGTATACAATCCATCTCCTTAAATTAATTCCTTCTATAACTATTGATGAAAAACTGCCATACTTTTTTGAAAACTTATTGTAAAATAACTATACTTGTCTCTGTCACTCAAAAACATTGATGCTCTTTAATAGTATTTTTGTTAAGAGGGAACATTGCATTATTCAAATATATCTTTTCCTGTATACCATTAACCTCTTTGCTTTTTCTTATTTTTAAAAATTTGTGAGCAAAACTAAAAATATAGCAAGTCCTTTAAACAAATTTTGTGCATGGCTTATTTTTGTCATATGTGCTAAAAAACAAGAAGGTTAATCTTCATTTCTGTAAACTGGGTGGAAGTATACTCATTGTTCTTTCATGCTCAAGTGGTCAGCCAGAACAACTGGTATATAACTTTTTTATGTTTGATGAAAGTTATATATATGCCTTTTGTAGTTAGGTTTCTGTGTTCTTAAGACAGAAAATTGTAAAGAAGGAAAACTGTTATTGAAATATGTGTGAAAAAAATGCCTAACAGACAATATTCTACTATGTTTTTTAAGATCCTACAAACTCAGGCAAGGTCATTTATGTTCCTTACTTTAGCCAATAGCATAGAATTTAAAAATGTATTTTAACACTGTATTTATAGAAATTAAAATTAACTAAATTTATAACATAAGTATAAACTTATTCTTGTGTTAACTAAATTCTGCCTTTGGCTTTGTTCACATTTGCATTTTTGCTATTTCCTCTTAGAATTCCTAACCTGGGTTTTAATTAGTTTTTTTGGAGATCGTAACCAAACTTCAGAGTTAACATTTTTATAGACACATTAAATATCAATGAGTCTGCCAAAATTAGCCAAGAACTGTATCTGATTTTCTACAGCAAACCCATAGACAATAAATTAAGTGAAGGTCAAACCTGGGTACCTCCACTCCATTCAAGACTGTTCTCTGCGTGGGATAGTTGGGGATCCCAGCATTCATAACCACAGTAATCAGTAGATTATCCCCTCTCCTGTTGGCAAGGAATAGATTGTGATTTTGGGGACACCCCTTAAACCCCTTTCCCACCTTGGGCGTATCCATATTTCCCTGTGACCTGTGCCTTATTGACTTGGGATGAATGGAAACATCCAGGCGATCGTGAGCGCAATCATGCTGTGTATGCATGATCTCCGCCGGGTGTCAGCTGATTCTAACAGTTGACACTCAGCACGAAGTGCCAGGAGTGTTCCTGCATGGCTCCCCTCACTTTAAATCCCTAAATAATGTGATCAAACTTGATCAAAGCATTTCAGGAGCAGGCAGGGGGATCAGGGCCCCTTTGCTCTTAGATTGGAGACCTCACAAAGTCACGCGGGGTCCCGATCATTGCAATAGTGACCTGATATCATCATGACGACATCCGGGTCACAAGAACTAGGAAAGTTGCTAGATCATGCCAAGAGCATGCTGCTGCATCCCCATGCTATACAAGCAATCAACCTGAAAAATGATAATCCTATAGTGGGACCAAGTAAAAAAGTAAAAACATTTTTTTAAATAATTGTACAAATATTTAAAAAAACATCAAAAGTTATTGTCACGTCCAGAATAACCCATCCTTTGAAATTGGCCCACTAGTTAACCCCTTTAGTGAGCACTGTAAAAAAAAAAAAATCAAGGCATAAAACAATTCTTTATCATCATACCATTGAATAAAAAGTGGAATAAAACACGATTAAAAAGTCGGATATAAATAAACATGGTACGGCTGAAAATGTCATCCTTGTTCCGCATGAAACAAGCTGCTACACTACACAGCTCCATCAGCAGAAAAATAAAACAGTTATAGCTCTCAGAATAAAGTGATGCAAAAATAATTATTTTTTCCATAAAAAAGTTTTTATTGTGTAAAATTGGCAAAACATAAAAAAAACTATATAATTGTGGCATCACTGTCATCGTACTGACCCGACAAATAAAACTGCCTTAGCAATTTTACCACATGAGAAATGACATAACCCCCAACCACCTCTCCCCCAAAAAATCCTGCATTGCTGTTTTTTGTTCATTCTGCCTTCCTAAAATCGAAACAGAAAGCGATAAAAAAGTCATGTGTCTTAAAATGATACCAATAAAAATGTCAAATTGTCCCGCAAAATACAAGCCCTCACATGATTCTGTGAACCGTAATATAGAAAAATTATAGCTCTCAAGATATAATGATGCAAAAACTATTTTTTGCAATAAAAAGCATCTCTTAGTGTGTGACAGCTGCCAAACATAAAAACGGATATAAATCTGATATCTCTGTAATTGCCCTGACCAGTAGAATAAAGTCGCTAAGTCACCTATACCGCACGAGGAATGGTGTTAAAAAAATAAATAAAACTAATTCTTCACCTGCTGTTGATTTTTTCATTCTGCCTCCCAAAGGTCGCAGTAAATCTCAGCACACATTTATCCTGGGCTCTGCGCTGAACGCTTACACAAGTTTTCCGTGTAAATCTTTGAAATATTGGATTCTGGAACCCTTGATGAAAGATTCCCATTAATGAGGAAGATTGAGGCACTGTGGATGCCATAGGACCTGTGATCCAGCGGGTCCGCCTTTTTAGGATTGCATAAAAGTGCCGTTGGCCACAGTTTTGTGCACTTCTGAAAAGAAGGACAATGCTGAACAGAGGCCAGATGGACTCCAGAATAACTCTGCTCCCTCATTATAGCGAATTAATCCCTTGGTGGTTTCATCTGAATCACGTCACTCAGAAATTTAGATGGAAAACCCAAAGTAAGTACTCAGCGTAGAAAGTTGGATAAATGTGATCCCAAATGTGATGTAAAATGTTCCCAATTAAAACTTCCACAAAAAAGCAAGTCCTCACTCTGGTCTGTCATCTGTTAACAGAAATATAGGGGGATTCCACATTACTGGTAGTACAAAGGCTCTGGAAAAGTGAAATGGCTCCTCACATTCTAAAAGAAATTCAGCAAATTCTGTACTCCCAAATCCACGTGCCCCCCTTCCTTCTGAGCCCCTCAGTGAATCTAAACCACATACAGCATCCACATGTTTGGCATTTCTGAAGCAAAGAGAGCCCAGCCCACCTAACTTACGGGTGCATGTCTTCAGAAGCATGGGCTGGGCATTACATACTGGTGACTGCAATGTACTGGTTACTAGAGCATACTGGTCACTGCAACAACAGTTTGTAATTTTCACTTGGCAACATTCATTGCTGCTTGTCTCTGTAAAATACCCATGGAGTCAAAATCGTCCCTACACCTGTAGATAAATTCCCAAAAGGGTATAAGTTACAAAATGGGTTCACTTGAAAGAGTGATTCTGCTTTTCTAGCAATTAGGGGCACTATATATGGAGTCTGCAAACTGTACAAGGACCTGTACAACTCCTTAATTACAATTGAAAAAGAAATTGATGAACTCTATACTATATTAAAGAGGGATGGTACACCAGAAACAATGACTGCATTTAATGTAACTATGACGAAAAAATCGGAGGAGTGGGAGGAGCAAATAAAACTTACACAGGGGAAAAAGCTGACCAGAGATACCATGGACTTCCAACAAAATCAGGTGTATAGATGGCGGAGACAAGGTGTAAAGACACGTCAATATAGATCTACTTCCATTTCATCAGTGTCTTCTGTTGGGGAATCCTCGGATAATTCACAGTACTCCCATAGACCAATGAAAACTCGCTTTGGTAGTAGTAAATGGAAGGGTAATCATACACTTCCCAACACAAAAAGAGGAGTACCTGAATCTACCAGGAATATACCGAAGGTGATTAACCTTTCTGAACATGTTTTTTCAGATGTTGAACTTGACCTGTTGTCTAAAGGCCTAAATTTTTCTCCTAGTAATAGGTTTGATGTGTTTACGGCTGTTAAGGACCTCCATGTTTTCGCGCGGTCTTTGGTCTTTAGGAAATGGTTTCACAATGAGGAGATGAGACGGATATTCCCTATGCCGGAAGAACAAGAAGCATTACAAGTCTTGGAAGAATTGAGTAGAGAACATCATACACCAACTCTAGGTATCGTACCATCAACTATTAAGCCAAAATCTAAAAAATTTCCCCCGTTGTCTCTATGCCCCAATGTTGAAATCTTTGTACAATTGGTAGCAAAAGATTTCGAAGAAATTTCTGGGAGAATATCCAGGGACAACATGACAATAAGTGAACGAATAGGCCTTAAACGTCTCAAAAAACTAGATGACGTAACATTTAAACCCGCCGATAAAGGGGGAAATATTGTAGTATGGCCGAATAAAATGTATGAGGCCGAAGTTTATCGGTTATTGAGGGTACCAGAATGCTACCAAAAACTTACCTTCAATCCCATGTCGTCCTATAGGGAAAGCTTGGGAAGGATTCTACAGAGTGCACTGGATATGGAGATCATCACTCAGAAGATACGTGATATCCTATGGACCAAAGACCCAATAATCCCTACAATGTACATCTTACCAAAATTGCACAAAGACACTAAGAATCCACCAGGAAGGCCGATTATATCTGGGATCGGAGGCCTAACAGAGAAAATAGGTAAATACATCGATTCATTTTTGAAACCACTGGTGGAGACAATTCCTTCATTCTTAAAAGATACTTCGGATTTCTTGTGTAGGGTGGACTCCATACACATTGACGAGGATATGTTGCTCGTCACATGTGATGTGGAGTCCCTCTACACGAGTATTCGACATTGTGATGGGCTTCAGGCTACGAGACACTATTTGTCTATGACTACTCTCACATCGGATGAAATTCTTTTTTTGTTACAGCTTTTGGAATTTTTGTTAACTCACAATTTTTTTACGTTTAACGGGTCCCTCTTCCTGCAGCTCCAGGGAACAGCAATGGGAGCGGCTTGTGCGCCATCGTACGCTAATCTGTTCCTGGGGCTGTGGGAGAGGGACCTATTCTCCGCAGATCAGTGTTCGTCGATGGACCGGGTCATTCTTTGGACCCGGTACATCGACGACGTGTTTCTGATCTGGCGGGGAACACCAGATACGTTGGAAAAATTTTTTCAGGATTTGAATAAAAATGATCAGAACATAAGACTAACATATAAATATCATACTAGTCAAATTGAGTTCCTTGATGTGATGATCAAGAAGGATGACTCTGGTTTCTTGCAGACGGACATCTTCCGTAAGGACACAGCCGTAAATGCTATTCTCCATGCGACATCCTCTCATCCGACACATGTAGTGAGATCAATTCCTGTCAGTCAATTCCTGAGGATTCGACGAATTTGCTCTACGGACGGCGATTTTGAAAAGCAATCAAATGAAATGAAAAACCGATTTTATGAGCGAGGATATAGCAAACGTTCCATCAAACATGCATATAACAGAGCCAGAAATACAAATCGTCATGATCTACTATATTCCAAAACGGACAAACAAAAGGTAGATTCCACAAGGATGATAACTCAGTACCATTCACAATGGTCAAAAATGTATGATGTTATGAAAAAACACTGGCCGATCCTAATGGCAGATAAGACCTTGAGGCAATACATACCTCCTGCACCCGCCATTACAGCAAGACGATGTGATAATCTGCGAGACCATCTGGTGAGAAGCTTTTACACGCCCACTAATCAACCACAGATTTTTAAAGGTAAAAAAATAATTAAAACTTGGGGGTGCAAGCCATGTGGGAAATGTATTGCGTGCCCCAACATAGAGGAGGCGAAAGAATTTTTCTCATCTGACGGCAAGAAATTTACCATAACTCATACCATCAATTGTTCCACTCAGACAGTTATTTATTACGCAAAATGCCCTTGTTCGTTAGTGTACGTGGGACTTACAACACGGGCCCTAAAAGTAAGAGTGAGAGAACATGTCCGTGGGATCATGGCAGCAGCCAATGAAAGTGACTTGGAGCAGTTGAAAACGATCCCAAGGCACTTTAAAGAATATCACTCTTGCGATCCGTCAGGGTTAAAAGTAAGGGGGATTGACCATATTAGGACTAACTTGAGAGGTGGTAATTTGGGCCATAGCTTGGCCCAGAAAGAGGCCAAGTGGATTTGGACTCTGAAAACGGTACAGCCAGATGGTCTAAACGAAAATTTAAGCTTTGCTCCCTTTATTTGAACTCCCACTCCGTGCAAAGTAACTTTTTTTATTTTTGTGGTATCAGGTTATTTGGTATTCACATGTTTTTATATGTTTTTAATTTGATACTAATATTTGTTACCCTTTCATGCTCTTTAGTGGGTTGTCAGTGGAGAACAAGTGGTATGTCCGGTTCTATACTTGGCGGCTGAATTTGGGCTAATCCATTTACGTGAGGGACGCAGTATAGAGATCGAAGGACACCAGGATCTACTAGAGTGGCACAGTATGAAGATCTAAGGACATTTGAACTAATGGAAAAGTAATCTCCCATGTATCATCGAATGTCATTTAAAGGACTAAGACCATGGACTTTACGGATGGGGTGATAGAAATATATACTTTGGATATAGCTATGTCCATACATGAATTATGTGCCTGCCAATTTGCTGTTTTTGTACGTGGACATATGATAGTAGAGAGATGTTGGATGTGTTAGATCACTTTTTTGCACAAACTCTATACTGGTATCTAAGGTGGTCTTTTATACGTGTTTTTTTATACGTGTTTTTTTATGTGAGATGCATGGAGACTAGTGTTGAGCGATACCGTCCGATACTTGAAAGTATCGGTATCGGATAGTATCGGCCGATACCCGAAAAATATCGGATATCGCCGATACCGATATCCGATACCAATACAAGTGAATGGGACATCAAGTATCGGAAGGTATTCTCATGGTTCCCAGGGTCTGAAGGAGAGGAAACTCTCCTTCAGGCCCTGGGATCCATAGGGATGTGTAAAATAAAGAATTAAAATAAAAAATATTGATATGCTCACCTCTCCGGCGGCCCCTGGACTTCACACTGCTAACCGGGAGGCTTCTTTGTTTAAAAAGCGCGCCTTTCGGACCTGTGAATGACGTCCCGGCATCTGATTGGTCGCGTGCCGCCCATGTGACCGGCACGCGACCAATCAGAGGCCGCGACGTCATTCGCAGGTCCTCAATTCCTATAATTAGCAGTTTTGTGAATGAGAATGACGTCGCGGCTTCTGATTGGCCGCGTGCCGGTCACATGGGCGGCACGCGGCCAATCAGAAGCCGCGACGTCAGTCTCATTCACAAAACTGCTAATTCTAGGAATTGAGGACCTGCGAAGGACGTCGCGGCCTCTGATTGGTCGCGTGCCGGTCACATGGGCGGCACGCGACCAATCAGAAGCCGGGACGTCATTCACCGGTCCGAAAGGCGCGCTTTTTAAACAAAGAAGCCTCCCGGATAGCAGCGTGAAGTCCAGGGGCCGCCGGAGAGGTGAGCATATCAATATTTTTTATTTTAATTCTTTATTTTCCACATCCCTATTGATTCGATACCGATACCCGATATCACAAAAATATCGGATCTCGGTATCGGAATTCCGATACCGCAAATATCGGCCGATACCCGATACTTGCGGTATCGGAATGCTCAACACTAATGGAGACATATTGAGGGAATTGTTAGTATTCACTTTCACAAGCATTCTTATATACATTACTTTTTATGGTTTATGCCTATGTTGCAAATATACACTCAATTGATAACGGACTATTGGGTTTATATTAGATTTTTGTTCACTGTCTACACTTTTTTAGTGTTGGACTAGTACACATTCCGTTCATGTATTAGTTTACACATCACTCGCTGTATGTTGTTTGTTTTTATCACTAATTTTTGTCAGTGATGTTTTTAGTCATATTTACCAATCATCCATTAACGCCTATCTGGATGGCGATTGCAATTTTATTCTTGCACATTAAGTGCATCTTTTGTAATTGTAAATCACATAGGATTAATTGTGGTTCCCTCTAACATCTCCATGCATTATTGTAAAGATCATATCTATGTTTTAATTATGATGTATTGTACTGTGCACCTTGTGGTATACTCACAGCTGACTTTCCGGCACTATGCCAACCTCGTTCTTTCCTTGCCGATGTGTATGTACTTATAACACTAGGGGGGCGTGAATTGTTGCCATGCGCGTCATGGGATGGGCGGACCGTCTGACTGGGTCCTCTCCTGGGTGTATCCCGGTGAGTGACTTGTGCCTTCTGCCCTGCCCGTTGCTGGTGACGTGCGGCGGCTGTTTGCCGTGCGCGTCATTGGATGGGCGGGACGTTTGGCCGGGTTTTCTCCCGTGTGCAGCTTGGGAGCGGTCTGTGCCTTGTGTGCCGCCCCCTTTTGACATGCGGACATGAAGCACCTTGACAGGGTTATGGCTGATGTGCTCCATATTCGGGTATTACATATCCCAGGTTTAAAGTATCGTAGCGTTACGTTGTGATGCATCGGTGGGCGTGGCCTGTTGCTACGCGCGTCATTGGGTGGGCGGGCCGTTTGGTCGAGTCTCCTCCCGTGTGCGGCCGCGCGGCTGGGGACCTGTGCCTTGCGTGCCGCCCATTGCTGACGACGTCCGGGCACAGCTACCATCTGATAGGACCACGGGCGGCACATGATATACGTCGGAACTACACATACCACCATGCATCAGTGTATGCGTACATTTCCTGTCCACATGGTATAGGGAAGTCTCCATTGGCCGACCACAGTTTAAAAGGAGCTTGTTTGGAGTATGATGCCACTCCCCCTGACAAAGGCACGGCGCCGAAAGGCGCGTAGGGGTTGTGGCACCATCTCTTGAGCTCTGGTAAGTCTCTGCTATTTACTAATACTAAGCCTTAGGACTGTTGTGCATGCTGTTCCTGCAGATCACTAGATTTTGTAAACTTTGATGTGCCACTGCGGTTTAAATAGACATCCTGTGAGGTGTAGCGTGCACTCTGGCAGGGACCCAGTTTTCTGTCACTATATCATACTATGATTTATTGGTCATTTTGCTAGTTGCTCAGGAGTGGTGCCATTTTTTGATTTTTTGTTTGGCTCATTTCTACCTGTGGGTAATACTTTTTACGTGTATGTTTTTATTCTAATAAAGATTGTTTATATACAGTTCGTTAATACGCCTCAGTCTCTACATGATTTAAACTGTACAAGGAAAATCTGCGAACCAGGAGGCAAATGGTGCTTCGTTCCTCCCAAGTCTCTCCACATGGCTAAATAGTATTGTACAGCCACATATGGGGTATTGCCATGTTTAGTAGAAATTGTGGGACAAATTTTGGTGACATTTTAACCCACTTCTTGTGTGAAGATGTACAATCTGGGGCTAAAAAATATTTTTGGTGGTAAAAATGTATTTTTTCTTCATTTCCCAATGGTATAAAATTCTGTGACATACCCATGGTGTCATTATGATCGATGAATCCCTAAATTAATTTATTCAGAGGTGTAGTTTGTAAAATGTGGTAATTTATATGGGGTTCTGCTGTTCTGGTACCTCTTGGGCTCTCCTAATGGGTCATGCAAACCATAACAGTAAAACATGCACTATAGTATGGTGCTCCTTACCTTCTGAGCTTCGCACTATGCCTGAAAAATATTTCCCAATTACATGTAAGGTATTGGCGCAGTCAGGAAAAAAGGGACCTCAGTAAAAAAATCCTATTTTCAAAGTTTGAAAATTGCAACATTTTCCAAATTTATGTTTTTTCCAGCTGCAAAGGGTAGATCCCAAGCCTTGTCTGCATCTGTGGTCTCACATTCAGCTTCGGCCACTGCGGATGCTGCTGAGTATAGACGTCTGTCCCAGCGTCTTACTCCGGTTCGTGCTGTTCATCTGGTTACTGCTGACTCTTCAGCCAAAGTCAATGGAAACCAGCAGTAGGCAGTGATGAACAGACACTCTGGAGGCTAAGTCCAGAAATCACCCTACTGAGCATGCTCTTGATGTGGTGGCGTCTCATTGGTGGTCGGTCGTCAGCTGCTCTGGTGATGTGGCAGCTCCGGATTGATCCGCGAGCAAGGTCCTCTCTGACTGGACATGAGCTGAACATATAAAAGGGTCGCAGAGGCGCACGCGGATGCGCTAGTATCATTCTCATCACATGTTTGTATGGGACATTGCACCAGTGTGGTCTTTACCAGCATGAGTTCAGCGTCGGCGGTAAGCCGTTAGAATTCTTGTTCTCTGGAGAAGAGTTTGTGTGAATTCAGAGCTGGCGTCTAGCCATTAGAAGTCCGTCACCTCCGGAGATGAGTTGGTTGAGTGTATCTGCTGATTGTGTGACCACTGTTTTCTTTTTACCATGCTAGCGGGCTACGTTCACCTGTGAGGTTAACAGGGGTCATATCTAGTGCCATAGATCTTTAGTTTCAGTGTGTGCAAGCAATTGCTCACTGTGTGTTCCGTCATTGTTCACACTAGCAGCAGTTTAACATCTCTGCATGGTGGACCCTGGTTGCGACTGCACTTTACTAGTAAATTTATTTAGTGCAATCTGCCAACCCTAACAACCAGGACCTGTTGAAGCATTTCAGAGTTATTACCTCATAAAGTGACACTGGTCAGAATTGGAAAAAATTGGCCTGGTCATTAACGTGCAAACCACCTGGGGAAGGGGTGTAAAGGGGTTAAAGTCTTTTAAAGCTTAAATTTAGCATTAAAACCTACTTTTATGCAAAACAAAATCTTGAATGTGATTTAGAATTGTTATGTGCAGTCTTTGTTTAACTGGTTGTGTTCTGGGAATTCAACTTTTGGAAAGCTACAAACAGTTATAACTGATTTTAAAAAGCTATGAATAGAAAGATACTTTGTAGGCTGAGAATAGCTATAGATGATAAAAAAGATCTATAAATAGGAAGTTATTTCCTGTCAGTCATTTAACTCTCAAAGGGATGATTTTCCAGTCACCTGGTCACATTCCGTCCTCCTTCTCACAGGTCTCCAAGGAAGCTTATAACTATAACCCTGAAATAGCTATCCCCCATTTCAAGTTCTAATTAAAATCAATATACGGTATTTAGAAATGTTGGACAAAACTGCATGATGAAAAGATGTAAGACCTGAGATTTTAACCAACAAAATCAGCTATTTTAATACATCAGCATTTGAGGTAATAGATATTTCCGAGAAAATGGTTTAGTAGAGCTTATGGTTTTTCCTGCAATGTTTTTATTCATGACCCATGGCTCCCAGTGTAAGGAATAGTGTGGGTTGTGGAGAACAAGAAAATACTGAGGGTGAGAATATTAACTAAATTACTGCTGAGGTATATTGTGTTGCCTTTGTCCTAAGCTGGTTATTGAATGTTGAGTAGGGTAGGCTGTAAGCTGGGTTAATAAACTTTGACAAAGGTACTGCAAAAATACTATTAACCATTGCCTCAAAGATAACTGAAATTGACAAAAATGTCCCAGAGCATAGCTATTTTCTAGACTGATATTTTTTTATCAAGCTGTTTTGCACTGCAGCTACAAATGGGACAGAAGCTATAGTTGAACTGGTGCTCCTTGGCTTTAGAAGTATAGGCAAAGGTCTATTTGCCATAAAAAGCCAAGTCTACATGTAGTAGAATTTTTCAGCTTGTATTGAGGAGCCACAGTTGCCAGTTGCAGAATCACAGAAAACTGACAGCTTTGTAGTAACATAAGGGTCTGGAAATTACCAGAATCTGAACATATGACAGCTGAGCACAGTATTGCCTTCACCTTCAGACACCGAGGTGTGTCCAACTGGGCTTTAAAAGGTCAAGGGAGATGATGTCACTGGGACATGCCAGGCAACTTGTAAAACCAAGGTGGATCACATCAAAGGGTGGTAATTATAGGCAAATGGAGTGGAAACTGGCCCAGCGAAGACAAGACATTAATATAGAACTACTAAAACACTTAAGCTAAACGTTTCTTTTTATTATATTTATTTAGGTTTTCGAAACTCACACCCCACTGCCGTAAAATCAATTAGCAAAAAATATTAGATTGCTAAGCAGGTTCATGGAAAAGGAACATGTGACAACAAAATGCAGTATTCTGTCATGTAAGGTTGCTAAATTAGACTAGTAAAACAGGAAAGCAAAAACTTAGACTTCCTTTTCATTTATTTTATTTAACGCACCCTTTAAGAAAAACAGCTGAACAAGCAAACAAAAAAGAGAGCCAGCCGAAGAGGATTTTAGGTCTACACGGAGAGGTGGGGAGTTAATGGGTTGAAGCTCCACTTACTTTGCGAGGAGGAGGAAGATTCCTATCCCCTCTTCCTTCCAAGTCAACCTCTCCTCTGTGCACAATGAACAATGCAGTGGAAGTTGAACAATATATTCGGGAGTGATTGTCAATCCAGCAAGAGACTCGCAGAATTAATTTAATAGATAAAAAGTCTTTTACAACTCATTTAAAAATAAACAAACGGAGACAAATCTCACTGTTAAGGTACCTTCACACATAACGATATTGTTAACGATATCGTTGCTATTTGTGACGTAGCAACGATATCGTTAATGAAATCGTTCTGTGTGACAGCGACCAACGATCAGGCCCCTGCTGGGAGATCGTTGGTCGCTGAATAAAGTCCAGAACTTTATTTCGTCGCTGGATCTCCCTCTGACATCGCTGGATCGGCGTGTGTGACACCGATCCAGCGATGTCTTCACTGGTAACCAGGGTAAACATCGGGTAACTAAGCGCAGGGCCGCGCTTAGTAACCCGATGTTTACCCTGGATACCATGCTAAAAGTAAAAAAAAACAAACACTACATACTTACCTACCGCTGTCTGTCCTCCAGCGCTGTGCTCTGCACTCCTCCTGTACTGACTGTGAGCCGGAAAGCAGAGCGGTGACGTCACCGCTCTGCTTTCCGGCTCACAGACAGTACAGGAGGAGAGCAGAGAAGCAGAGCGCAGCGCTGGAGGACAGACAGCGGTAGGTAAGTATCTAGTGTTTGTTTCTTTTTACTTTTAGCATGGTATCCAGGGTAAACATCGGGTTACTAAGCGCGGCCCTGCGCTTAGTTACCCGATGTTTACCCTGGTTACCGGCATCGTTGGTCGCTGGAGAGCGGTCTGTGTGACAGCTCTCCAGCGACCAAACAGCGACGCTGCAGCGATCCGGATCGTTGTCGGTATCGCTGCAGCGTCGCTTAATGTGAAGGGGCCTTTACTTCCCAAGCTAAAAGTCACTGGGTTGAATTGATATGCAACCATGAAGACTATTTCCCAAGAAAAGAAAAACAGCATCATCCAGCTCATCAATAGCGGTCACTCAGCCAAGAAAACTACCAAACTGCATCATGTGAAAGCCATGACAGTTGCAAGAACACAAAATGAAGTCCATCTATCCATTCAAAAGCCAAGAGATGGATGTGCAGGCAAAATATCGGAGTCCACAAGTCTGCTCATAACAATGTATATCAATGTTGGCACAACACATACAGTAGTGGAGGGGGCTTGTATGCTTTGTGATAGTCAGATCACAGACATCCATGCAATCACCTTGTGATGCATATTACACAAGTCTGAAATGGTGGCCCAATAAAAGGTGAAAAAGCCTTGACTTCAATATCATCATAAGAAGCCTTGGTATGAGTTTGCAAAAAAGCGCAAAAGTGTACAATAGAAGATTGGAAACGGGTGATTTGGAGTGATGAGGCAAAAGACAAAAGACTAGACTCTGATGAGTGCAAATGGGTCTGAAAGAAGCAAGGGAATTAGGGGATAACAGATTGAGAAATTGAAGGAACAGTCAAGTTCAGTGAAGGAAGCCTGATGACATGGGGTGGTTTCACAGCCAAAGATGTTGGATCATTGACCAAGATGGATAGTAGTTTCAATGCTGAGCTATATGTGAGTATCCTACAAGACGAGTTAGTTCGTACATTTGAGTACTATGGGTAGGAAAAGGATGACATTGTGTTACAGCAGAACAACAACCAGAAGCTTATGCTGAGATTGTAGACAAAATTACATTGAATTAGAGGTGCTGGATTACCGCCCATAGTCCCAAGACCTCAACCCAATCAATCACTTGTGGGTACAGTTGAAAAAAATATGTTTACATACCCAAGTGAGTGGACCAGTATGCACCAACTTAGGGAGGGTGTGGAAGAGTCCTGGGATCAGATTTCTGTCAAGAAATGTTTGAATCTGATCGAGAGCATACCCAGAATGATTAAGGGAGTGTTAAAATCCAAAGGTGGATTAACAAAATAATACAAATTTTAATTTAGATTATTTGTAGTAAAACAGTAACAATGCATGTACATGACAAGAATCTGTATAATTAATCATATGCTAAATAGTTGTAGATCAAATCTATGTATGAGAAAGCCAAGATGATTGCATATAAAGTGATGGTAGTCTCAGAGGTTTCTGACACCAGGGACAAGAGTTCAGTTTGGCCCCTCCGGGACATATGCGATTTGCACACTTAGTCATGTACCCACGAGCTCCTCTCCCTAATGCGCTCAATGTTCAGTGAAAAACAGAAAAGCAGAAGAGAAGCTCGTTGTCACAGGACCATAAGTATGAAAGTCGCATATGAGTGAAGTGTCCATGTGCTGACTACTGGAACCTGCAGAGCTGAATCCTGACATCGCAGGCTTCTGAATTCTCACAACTAATGCACTGCACACCTTAATGATTCTCCCTTGCCAGTGGACAATCATATCAGCACTAGTGTTGAGCCACCTCCCTAGTGTTCGGGTTCAGTTCGGTTCGTTGAACAGGGATGTGTTCGACGAATGTTTGTCAAACGTACACCGTCGAACCCCATTGAAACCAATGGCAGGCAAACACAAACACATACAAACACATAGAAAACACATAGAAAACACCTTAAAAGGTGTCCAAAAGCTGACAAACTGCTCAGAAGACACAACAAACACATGGAAAAGTCACAACTACATATAGTCATGCGAAAAGAAAAGAGGTGGAGGAGTAAAAGGAGGAGGAGACACAGATATAGGCATGTCATGCACTTCTAAAATCAAGAAAGGCTGGAGTAAAAATGTAAACTAATTCTACCAACACCCAGACGTCTTGACAAAAAAAATAAAAAAATAAATATCTTTAGGTAGAATGGCGGCGGGTCCATTCAGACCACTTTCCTTAGAAGACGTAGTGATACCCCCGTAGGGAATTGTGCCAAAAAATGAACCCAATACATTCAGACTAATCCACCATTTGTCATATCCAAGGGGCAGGTCAATAAATGACAACATCGACGCGGAACCAAGTACAGTACTATGTACTGTACCTCCTTTGACGAGGCAATCAGGTGGGTCAAGAAGTTGGTAAGGGGCACCCTATTGGCCAAAACAGACATTGAAGGGGCGCTCCGGTTACTACCTGTGCCTCCAAATAGTGTCCTCCCATTGGGCTGCTTCTGTGAAGGAGCACACTACATAGTTTGCTGTTTGCTCATGGGGTGCTCCATATCCTGCTCACTATTTGAGGCGTTTAGTTGCTTCCTCGAATGTGTCATCATGAACGTTTGTAAGGCGGCACATATTATCCATTACCTCGACGACTTCTTATGCCCTTGCCCAAAAGATTCGCCACAGTGTGAAAACACGCGGTAGTCCACCTGTGAGAAGGAGAGAGCTGGAGGGAGAGTGGGCACCCCTGAGCTGAGGGGTTAGATTGAGAAAGAAAGAAGGCGGTGTAGCTTGCTTCATGGGTGGGGTACTCTGCTGAGTAGCAGAAATTGCTACTAGGCCCAAAAGGATTTCCTGGGCCAGATGCCGTTAAAAAATAGTACTTAGGTAAACAGGTGGTGTAGCTTGCTTCATGGGTGGGGCGCGCTGCTGAGTAACACTAAATTCTACTAGGCCCAAAAGGATTTCCTGGGCTAGATACCGTTACAAAATAGTAGTTAGGTAAACAGGCAGTGTAGCTTGCTTCATGGGTGGGGTACGCTGCTGAGTAGCACTAAATTCTACTAGGCCCAAAAGGATTTCCTGGGCTAGATGCCGTTAAAAAACAGTACTTAGGTAAACAGGCGGTGTAGCTTGCTTCATGGGTGGGGTACGCTGCTGAGTAGCACCAAATTCTACTAGGCCCAAAAGTATTTCCTGGGCTAGATGCCATTACAAGATAGTAGTTAGGTGAACAGGTGGTGTAGCTTGCTTCATGGGTGAAGAACGCTGCTGAGTAGCACCAAATTCTACTAGGCCCAAAAGTATTCCCTGGGCTAGATGCCGTGACAAAATAGTACTTAGGTAAACAGGCGGTGTAGCTTGCTTCATGGGTGGGGTACGCTGCTGAGTGGCACTAAATTTTACTAGGCCCAAAAGTTTTTCTTGGCTAGATGCCTTTAAAAAATAGTAGTTAGGTAAACAGGTGGTGTAGCTTGCTTCATGGGTGGGGTACGCTGCTGAGTAGCACCAAATTCTACTAAGTCCAAAAGGATTTCCTGGGCTAGATGCTGTTACAAAATAGTAGTTAGGTAAACAGGAGGTGTAGCTTGCTTCATGGGTGAAGTACGCTGCTGAGTAGCACCAAATTCTACTAGGCCCAAAAGGATTTCCTGTGCTAGATGCTGTTACAAAATAGTAGTTAGGTAAACAGGAGGCGTAGCTTGCTTCATGGGTGAAGTACGCTGCTGAGTAGCACCAAATTCTACTAGGCCCAAAAGGATTTCCTGTGCTAGATGCCGTTAAAAAACAGTAGTTAGGTAAACAGGTGGTGTAGCTTGCTTCATGGGTGGGGTACGCTGCTGAGTAGCACCAAATTCTACTAGGCCCAAAAGGATTTCGGGGGCTAGATGCCGTTACAAAATAGTAGTTAGGTAAACAGGCGGTGTACCTTGTTTCATGGGTGAAGTACGCTGCTGAGTAGCACAAAATTCTACTAGGTCCAAAAGGATTTCGGGGGCTAGATGCCATTACAAAATAGTAGTTAGGTAAACAGGCGGTGTACCTTGTTTCATGGGTGAAGTACGCTGCTGAGTAGCACCAAATTCTACTAGGCCCAAAAGGATTTCCTGAGCTAGATGCCGTTACAAAATAGTAGTTAGGTAAACAGGCGGTGTAGCTTGCTTCATGGGTGAAGTACACTGCTGAGTAGCACCAAATTCTACAGCCAGATGCCGTTAAAATTAGTACTTATGTAAACAGGTGGTGGGTGGCTGGGCTACTCTGATGACTGGCAGACACTGAAGCTTTGGAGCAGACCTCTGAATCCAAGGCCATAGTATGAGTAAACAACTCTGCAGACGACCCCACCCACCTGGACTTGACAATGGCAACGTCATGTAAAACTCAGCAAGGGGACTAAATAAAGAGTCTCCATTTTTTCCAAAAATTCAGCCACAGATGTTAGGAGGTGAGTTCCTGCCGCTGCACAGGGGGAATCTCGAGCCGTGTCTGCAGCGGTCTCCCATTCTGCATGGGCCGCAGTGGAGCCTGCTCACTGAAGACGTCGGTCCCAGCGTCTCATTGGATCTGATACTGTGCAAAGGGTTACTGCTGCCTCTCCAGGCTCTGCTATTGTACCCTGCACTGGTCTGTGGCGGGAAGGCTTTTCTGGGATTAAGTCCTGCTTTGCACACACTGAGCATGCCCAGGGTAAGATCTCTCAGTGGAGGTCTAGGGTCACATGCTCAGGTACTGCAGCGACTTCCATTGGTCCTCCAGGAAGGCCCTGTATCTGATCAAGTTCTGTGGCAGCCTTCCATTGGTCCTTCTTGGAAGGTCCTGTACATGCTGCTATAAAAAGTTCGCATGACCTCACGGCCATGCGCTAATGTCAATTTATGTATGAGCGCAGCGCCAGTGTGGTCGTGTTTGTATGCAGTCAGGAACCTGGCTGAAATAAGCCCCTAGAATGCTGGCACCTCTGGCGAGGAGGTTCATGTGTGTGTATTCAGGGACCTGGCTGAAATAAGCCCCTAGAATGCTGGCACCTCCGGCGAGGAGTTTCATGTGAGTGGATTCAGGGCTGGCATATAGCCATTTGAAGTCCGGCTCCAGCAGAGAGGACCTGTGTGTTTGCATTTGACTGCATGACCACTAACTGCTCTACTAAGTAGCTGTGTTCCTCTGTGAGCTAAACAGGGCACAGCGTTCTCTTTGCTAACAGACTCTATGAAGTAACAGAGTTTGTTTCTAGTACTATATTGTACCGCCATACTTAGCAGCAGGTTCTTTCCTGCACGGTGGATCCCGGGTTACGAACGCACCTACTACTACTAATAAATATATATATTCGGTGTGTTCCGCCAACCCTAACAACAAACACCACTTAAGTGCCATCAATTTCGCTTTTCAAAAATCATCAAGCTTTTAGTCTCCCCAAGATGACACAGGGGTAGAAAAGTCCTTGCGGATCCAGGATTTGTTAATCTTGATGAACGTTTGTCTGTCTACATTGTCACTGGACAGCTGCATGCGCTTATCTGCCAGCACACCACCAGCAGCGCTGAACTCATGTTCAGAGAGAACGCTGGCTGCGGGGCACGACAAGATCTCCAAGGCGTGAGTAGCGAGCTCAGGCCATTTTTCAAGATTGAAAGCCCAAAATGAGCAAGGGTCCAGTTCCACAGTCATGGCATTGATGTTAACTTGGAGATACTATTGTACCATCCTCTCTAGGCGTTGGCTGTGCGTCAGACTTCTTGTATCCTGTGGCCTTGCAAAGGATGGTCTAAAAAAATCTTGAAACGATTGGAAAAAATTGCTGTTACCACCAGATACGATGTTACTGTTACGGTTTGAGTGATGACTCGATAGTCCCACGGTTGGCAAATTAGAACTCAGAGATTGAATACGTGCACCACTGGTGTTTTGTGGAAAAGCAGATGTTAGATTCTGTAACAGTCTCTGCTGATACTCCTGCATGCCTGAATCCCTTTCTATGGCAGGAATTATTTTGCCAAATTTGCTTTTGTACCATGGATCTAAGAGAGTGGCAACCTAGTAGTCGGCATTACTTCGGATTCTGACAATCCGAGGGTCACGTTGCAGGTAGTGCAGCAAGAAGGCCCTCATGTGTCTTGCGCATCCAGGAGGACCAAGTCCTTGTTGTCTTGGTGGTGGCAAGGTGAGAATCATGCTTCCTTCGTTTGCCATCTCCCCCCAACCTCGCACAGCAGAAATTTGACCAAGTTCTCCCTCATCTGATGAGTCTTCCATGCCCAGCGCCAGTTCGTCTTCCACTTCTTCATCACCTCCTGTACCTTCCTCAACAGTCTGGCTGCTACCATGCGCCCTCGGTAATCCCTCTCCCCCAGCCTAAAATGCCAGCTGCCTTGGTGCTGCCAACCTTCTTGAGTTTGGAGATATGCATACGACTCCTCCTGTTCCTCCTCCTCCTCTTGTTCCACCACCTGACTGCAAACACTGTGTAAGGTGTGCTCCAGCATGTAAATCACCGGAATGGTCATGCTGATAATGGCATCGTCAGCACTAAACATCTTCGTTGCTATTTCAAAACTGTGCAGAAGGGTGCATAGGTCCTTGATCTGAGACCACTCCTGCAGCGTGATTTGCCCCACCTCTTGATCTCGTTGGCCCAGGTTATACGTCATAATGAATTGCACCAGGGCTCATCGGTGCTGCCACAGTCACTGCAACATGTGCAGAGTTGAATTCCACTGTGTGGGCACATCGCAGTTCAGCCGGTGAACTGGCAGGCCCAACAACTTCTGTAGAGATGTAAGTCGTTGAGCTGCGGGATGTGAACGGCGGAAGTGAGCACACAGTGACTGTGCCCTCTGCAGAAACCCATCTAGTCCGGGATAGTGGTATAAAAATTGCTGGACAACCAGGTTCAAAATGTGAGCCATACAAGGCACGTGTGTGACATTGCCCCAGCGAAGGGCCACACCCAGGTTTGCAGCATTGTCGCACACAGCCTTCCCTGATGGAACTCGATCTCCAGAGCTGACCACAACTCCTCTGCTGTGTGACTCACATTTCCCAGACATTTCAATGTAAACACTGCCTGATGCCGTTGAGCCCTGGTGACAGCATAGTGAGGAGGTGTGCAGGATTCCTTCTGCGCAGTTACAACGTGGGTGGCATTACCAAACAGGCTTTGGGTGTAGGTGGAGGACCGAGAGGAGGTTGAGGAGGCAGAAGCAGTGGAGGAACTTCTAGATACAGAGGATCGACGAGCAACTCGTGGGGACGGCAAGACTTGGACAGCAGCCCCTTCTCCTTATGTCGCCGTAGTTACCCAGTGCCCAGTCACCAACATGTAACGCCCCTGTCCATGTCTACTCCTCCAAGTGTCTGTGGTGAAATGCACCCTGTCTCACAGAGAGTTTCTCAAGGAAGCGGTGATGATGTGTGCGACATGCTGGTGTAGCGCAGGCACAGCTTTCTTTGAGAAGTAGTGGCGACTGGGCATCTGGTACTGGGGCACTGCGACGGACATAAGGTCTCGAAAATCCTCTGTGTCCACCAGGCGGAAAGGCAGCAGTTCTGTAGCCAACAGCTTGCAGATGGAGAAATTCAACCTCTTAGCTTTGTCTTGTCTTGGAGGAAATGGTCTTTTACTTGTCCACATCTGAGGGACTGAGGACTGGCTGTCATGCTGAGACGGAGTTGAGTAGGGTGTCTCCGGCAAACTGCTGGTCTGTGAGGAAGGTGCAGGTGGAGATGTTATGTTGCCTTGATCAAAATGTGGTGTTGATGTCGGAGAGAGCTCAACAACAGCAGATGTTTCCACTTGCAAATATCCTGATGACCTGCCAATCACACTGGCTGTTGCAGGTAAAAAGGTGTAAGGTCTGCATCCAAAACCATGTGTGACTGCTGTCCCCACAGTCACAGAAGATGAAGAAGAAGTGGATGCACTTGATGGGGCAGACAGTGGTTGACACGGCCCACTAGGCCGCATTGTAGCACAGTGAGCTTCCCACTGCAACTTATGCCTCATATCCATGTGATGGTTCATGCATGAAGTACTCAAGCTATTCATTTTTGGTCCTCTACTGAGATTTTGTTGAAAAAATTTTACAGACAACATGAGTTGGGTCATCCTTTGCAATGTCAAAAAATGCCCAGGCTATGCAAGGCTTAGAGCCCATGCGACCTGAAGAGCCACCACGACTTCTGGTCTGAGGCACAGTTGGAGTTGAGGATGCAGTTGTTGACATGCTTCCAGTACTCCGTCTCTGTCCAGGAAGGCGCAACGTTACCTTGTCATCAGACTCGTTACTAGCATCCTCCTCCACCTCCTCTCCTGACCTCATGGACTGGTGGACTGGGGGTTGACAGTAAGTGGGGTCTACAACCTCGTCATCATCATCCTGTGTGTTCTCACACCCGTCTTCCTCAGAACCAACCTCTTCCTGCCCTGACCGAAAAGTCAAGTTTTCGTTCCAATCAGGTATCTCAGTCTCATCATCATCTTCCTCATTGTCTCCACCAACAGGAGTTACAGTTTGGGAACGAGGGTCTACATTATGCTCAGAACCTTCTTCATCTGGGCCTCGATCCAACTCACAAAGATTCTGGGCATCAGTGCAGATCATTTCCTCGTCTGGATTTACAGAAGCTCTGGAGCAGACATCTGATTCCCAGGCTGTAGTATGCGTAAACGGCTCTACAGACTCAACCATGTGTGTTACCCCATGCTCAGACGGACGGCTGGAGACGTGGGAGCTGTGAGGAAGCAAATGCGATTGGGGTGACAAATCTAAGGACTGGAGTAGTTGTGATGTTGAAGTTGACATGGAGGAGAGCCCACTTGAACGAGCACTTGATATCCGTTCAAGCACCTGCTGTTTTTGTGCCTCATCTGGAATTTTGTGCGATGCTTGTAGCTATGATCGTAATAAAGGGATCATATCAGATTGTCCATGAAATGAAGTAGACATCTTACTTTGGCTGGAACATGGTCTTTCTTCTGCAGAAGTTACTGTTGCTTTACCACCTACCCCACGGACACAACCATTTTTTCCCTTTCCGACACGCCTATTCCCCTTTCCAACAGCAGCAGGCCTTTTGCCACTCATTTTAGTGCTTAACTAATTGGCAATTCTGTATCTGTAGTTGTTGGCCCAACAACCGTTGGATGAAAACCGAGCAGAACTGAGTGGCCAAACTGTCGTACTAGGCCCAAAACTATTAACTGGATTAGATGCAGTAAAAATTGAGATACACAGGTGGTATAGTTTGTTTCACAGGCGGGCTACTCTGCTGACGTGCAGACACTGCTCCTAGGCCCAAAACTATAAACTGGATTAGATGCAGTAAAAATTGAGATACACAGGAGGTATAGTTAGCTTCACAGGCGGGCTACTCTGCTGACGTGCAGACACTGTTCCTAGGCCCAAAACTGTTAACTGGATTAGATGCAGTAAAAATTGAGATACACAGGTGGTATAGTTAGTTTCACAGGCGGGCTACTCTGCTGACGTGCAGACACTTCTCCTAGGCCCAAAACTATTAACTGGATTAGATGCAGTAAAAATTTAGATACACAGGCGGTATTGTAGTTTCACAGGCGGGCTACTCTGCTGATGTGCAGACACTGCTCCTACGCCCTAAACTATTTACTGGATTAGATGCAGTCAAAATTGAGATACACAGGCGGTGTAGCTAGCTTCACAGGCGGGCTACTCAGATGACTATCAGACAATGCTAGTAGCCCAAAAGGATTGGCTGAGCTAGATTACACCAAATGCTGTGACAAAAACTTGCACAGCACTGGCACATACCTCCCTGGCAAACAGTGCTATGAACTGCTGTAACCTACCCTGAAAAGGGCTGATATTACTGCAGCGCCCCAGAGTCCTGGTTTGTTGCAGTAATGTTATTCTTCCACCAGGGGGAGTGATGTTACGTCTGAAGGCAATGAAGGAGATCTTCTGTCCAGGTATTACAACCACTACACACACTTCACACTCCAGTCCACCAGGGGGAGCAATGCTTTTATCTATTAGGGCACTCCTCACACTTGGGTAAAACTGGTGGGTTGGGGAGGAAGTTAGAGAGAGAAAGGGACAGAAGCTGACTGGAGGGAGAAGGAGATGGTCAGTGGGTCCTGACCAAGTTTGGCAGAGGCTGGCTGGGTTGGGTTCCAGCCAGCTCCAGACTGCGGCCTACGGAAGGAAGGTACACGGAGCTGCGCCTGATCCACGTGCGGCAGCATCCTAAGAAAGGGCACAAAAGGAATTGTGTTGCAGTGAGTGAGCAACGAAGTCATAGCAACAGGAGTGAAACATCAGAGGGAGACCAGCTAGAAGCAAGCTGCCTCTTTCTGAAGCACAGGACCGGTAGCCAGAACACCGAGGGACTAAAGAGCTCTATGCCGTTTCTTCAGAGACTGGCAGGACAGTTAATTCCACGTTAGCTGCCTGACCATTTACCCAGGAGGCAGGGTGGCAACTTGTGGGGGCAGGGGCGTCACTAGGGTCCCTATAAAAAGCCTCAGGCCACCCGTCATATGGGTTTGTCCTATCCGTCAGGGGGACAGAGAAAAGAGACTTAACATCTACAATAGTTGTGAGGACCTTACCGAGTTGCTCAGCAGGGAGGTACTACAACACCCAGGCGCTAGAGGAAGGCTATTGAATTCCACCTGGATAAGGGGACTCTGGATTTGCCTTCTGACCGGCCGGACTCTGCCTACCCTGTGATCTAGTGCTCTGGACTGTGGATGCTGAAGCCTTCAGTAAAGGTAAAGAGACTGCAACCTTGTGTCCTCATTATTCACTGTGCCTTACAACATCCACCATTCATCATCCACTCACTGTAAAGCCCTGGGGACATACTTCACCTGTGGGAAGGTATACCATAACACAACCCAGCGGACCCCTAAGCAGCGTCGGTCACCCTGACCGAATACCACAGGTGGAGTCACAAACATTATGCCTTTAAAGACCTTTCCCCCATTTCATCAACAGACCTCCCGAGGGCCACGGACCGGGTCAGCCACCGTGACATCCCCACTGAGAACAGAAGGGCCCCGCTCTGAGTACCCTACAGCCCTACAGGGGCGCTCCAAACTTTGGCGTCATGAACAGGATCTACTTAAGCCTGAGAATTTGGGTCATGTGCGCCTAAGAATTGTGCCAGCATCGTATTTGAACTGTTTCTGCTGAAAGACTGTGTATTGCTATTTGGCGCCACTGGGTCCTGACTGAGTTTGGCAGAGGCTGGCTGGGTTGGGTTCCAGCCAGCTCCAGACTGCGGCCTACGGAAGGAAGGTACACGGAGCTGTGCCTGCCCCACCTGCGGCAGCATCCTAAGAAAGGACACGAACGGACCTCCCGAGGGCCACTGACCGGGTCAGCCACCGTGACATCCCCACTGAGAACAGAAGGGCCTGGCTCCGAGTACCCCACGGCCCTATGGGGGTGCTCCATTACAACTAGTCCCGACTCCTCCCGACTTCCTAAACCTATCTCTCTGAAAATTCGCTCCAAAAAAACACTCTTAGGCTGCCGTCACACTAGCAGTATTTGGTCAGTATTTTACATCAGTATTTCTAAGCCAAAACTAGGAGTTAGTGATAAATGCACAAGTGGTGCACATGTTTCTATTATACTTTTCCTCTATTTGTTCCACTCCTGGTTTTGGCTTAAAAATATTGATGTAAAATACTGACCAAATACTGCTAGTGTGATGGCAGCCTTAGACTGTATAGCGCCCATTTCTGTGTGTGTGTGTGCACTACTGATAGGCTGAGAGACTGCACCGCCCCACTGTAAATGCGGGAAAGAAAAAAAAAATGGAGATCGGCTTTATTTTTGCACAGATCTATCCCCCCGCTTACTATACACTGAAACAGTCTATTAACAATGATAAACAGTTTTATTGTGCAAATCAAGTTAGGCTTTTGGTGAACGAATAGTTATTGAACAGAAACTCGAACAGCCGAATTTTAAGCAAATTGTTCGGGTTTGTCGAACGACTCAAACACTGCCCAAAACAGCTCGAATTTGAAATTGGCGAACAGTTCGACTCGAACACCACTCATCTCTAGTCAGCACAAGCATGCGATTTGTATACTTCTGACCACATTCCGCCTAGACGTGCCCGGCCTCGCTCAGTTCATTTTCATTGAGTGAGGCCACACATGTTTAGACAGCACGTGACCGCACATATGTAAAATCGCCAGCACGAAAGAATCCTGACAGCATGCAGGGCACACTGTGAGAACTCAGAAATCTGCAGTCACAAAGAATGACTGCAGACTCATCACAAACCTGGACATTCCCTTTAATGCTCATAACATAAATAAAAACATGAGAATTAGTTAGTATTACAAATAACATTTACATCCAGGTACCTTATACATGACTTCGTCTCTAGACCCATTCTCCTTCTCTTCTTCATCTTGTCCAGACCCCATGATAAGTTTTCTCATCCATAGCCATCTCTGCAGACTTCCATCTTCTCCGCTCTTTTGCAGAAACCTCCACATGATGCCCTTAAAGATACAAATGTCATTATAATGCTCCTGAATAAAAAATTCCCCCTCACTATTATTGTCTGCACAAACTATGACCCCCACACTATCCCTCTTATGGTACATGCTATTCACACTGACCTCTCCTTTCCATACCGGCCCCCTTTTCACACTGTCCTCTCACACTGTGTCCTTCCTATAGGGCCCAGTATTTATACTGTACTCTCTCATCACACTCCCCCTTCCTGGTATACTGTCCCCTCCTGGCTGTGCCCTAACACTGCCCCCCCATGCTACACCCACACTACTCAGTTTCTATTCTGCTCCCACTTACTTTTCTCCCCCCATACTGTTTCCTCGCACTATTCCCCTCCCTCTTCATACTGTCTCACATCCCTTCTGTTCACCATACTGTCTCCTCATATATTTACCCCCTCACTTTCTAAACTACCTGCTCACTGACTCCCCATACTGTGTATGCACACATCCCATCACCCTCATACATGTTTCCTCATACATGCCCTCATTCCCCCGCACTGTTTCCTCATACATGCCAACCCATTCCCCTGTACTGTTTCCTCATATATGCCCCCCATTTCCCCCTTTGCTTTTCATCTTGTGTCCTCAAATCTCCCCCACACATTAAATCCCCCCATCTCCACTCCAAATCTCCCACACACACATTAAATCCTCCATCCCCACTCCAATTCTCCCCACACAATAAATCCCCCATTCCCCACACAGCTTCTCATCATCCCCCTATTCCCCACACAGCGTCTCATCATACCCCTATTCCCCACACAGCGTTTCATCATTCCCCTTATTCCCTACACAGCGTCTCATCATCCCCCATTCCCCACACAGCGTCTCATCATCCCCCCTTCCCCACACAGCATCTCATCATCCCCCCATTCCCCACACAGCGTATCATCATAACCCCCATTCCCCACACAGCATCTCATCATCCCTCCCATTCCCCACACAGCATCTCATCATCCTCCCATTCCCAATACAGTGTCTCATCATCCTCCTATTCCCTATTACATGGTGCAGCTCCTCTCCTCACATGGCTCCATGCTGCAGCCCCTCGATCCTCTCCTCGCACGGCTCCTCATTTCCCACTTCTCTTCTCCACCAGCAGCTTCCTGCTATTGGCTCTCTATTGCCATGAAGGCGGCCCCGCCCCTTTCGGTGACATCATGATTTCAAGGAATTACTCCTCCTCCTCAAGAATTCAACTCCAATCTAGACGCTACCCTGCAGTCAGATCTTCAATTGTACTCGTGTCTGTAAGATACGAGTACAATGAAATACTGGGAGCCGAGGCGCTGCAGCTTCTCTGTGCCGGCTGTCAGCTTGACAGTCAGCACAGAGAACAGCTGACTCCCAGTCCGGTGGATAGCAGAATGCAGCTGGCAGGGGAGACACTGCGGACCGCCACATGAGGTGGCCTGACTGCGCCCCCTGCCAGCTGTGCCCGGGGCACATGCCCCGGCTGCCCCCCCCTAGATACGCCACTGGGTAGTCTCACGTTCGAGGCAGTAGTGGATGGTGAGATATGGAGCCTGAAAGTCAAAAATGTAAAACATTGTTATCCTTTTGCGTGTTTCTGTATATACACACACACATATACAGCTCTGGCAAAAATTAAGAGACCACTGCAAAAATGTTCAGTTTGTCTGATTTTCCTCTTTATAAGTATATTTTTGAGTAAAATATAATTTTTTCATTTATTCTATAAACTACTGCAACATGTCTCCGAATTTACAAGCAATAAATTTAGTATTTTTTTCTGAAAAGGAGAAATTGTGAAAATTAGAAAAAAAAAAACAGTGCTTTCAGACCACAAATAATGCAAAGAAAACAAGTTCATAATCATGTAGAGACAACAATGCTAATGTTTTAACTCAGGAAGAGTTCAGAAATCAATATTTTGTGGAATAAAAATGATTTTTAATCACAGCTTTCATGCTTCTTGGCATGCTTTCCACCAGTCTTTCACACGGCGCAAAAAATGTAAGCAATTCTTCTTTGTTTGATGGCTTGTGACTATCCATCATCCTCTTGATTACATTCCAGAGGTTTTCAATGGGGTTCAGGTCTGGAGATTGAGCTGCCCATGACCAGCTTTTGATGTGGTGGTCTCTTAATTTTTGCCAGAGCTGTAAATAATAATAATAATCATAATAATAATAAGAACAATAATAATAATAGCAGTAATAATAATAATTTTATTTCTATAGCACTAACATGCTCCGCAGCACTTTAAATTTACAGGAAACTTGTACAGACAATAAAAGACATTAGAGAATAACAATAATCACATAAATCAACAGATACCTAAAGAAGTGTACGCAAATGAAAATTACCATATTTAGTAGATTTTCAGCCTTTTTTTAGGCTAAAAGTGCCCCTCTTGGCTTATACTCGAGTCATTGTCCCAGGGAATTGGTGGATTGGTGGGGGAGTGGGAGTGGCAAGAGTGGCGGCTGTTACATCATACTCACCTGCTCCCGGAACGGTCTCTGCACTTCCCTGCTTCTCCGATGGTATCTGGCACCCGCAGCTCTTCCTGTGTTGAGCGGTCACGTGGTACTACTCATTAAAGTAATGAATATGGATGCGACTCCATTCTCATAGGTGCGTTGCGCATATTCATTACTTTAATGGGCGGTACCATGTGACGGCAGAACACAGGAACAAGCTGCCGGCGCGTGCCAGAGTCCATCGGAGAAGCAGGGAGATACAGAGAGACTGCACCAAGAGGGGGTGAGTATGACAGGAGAGGGTGAGCCATGCGATATCCACCTGTCCCCGTTCCACCACCGGGCTCTGTCTTCAGCTTCCTCTGGCTGTGACGTTCAGGTCAGAGGGCGCAATGACGTGGTTAGTGCACGCCCTCTGCCTGAACAGTAACTGCAGAGACCTGGAAGGCACAGCAGCACACGGCGGTGGAACAGGGACAGGTGAATATTGCAAGTGGCGGTGTGCTGAGCCTGTGGCGACTCTGGCACCAGACCCTCAGCGACAAGAGGTGAGTATGTCATTTTTTTTTAATCACAGCAGCAGAATACAGGGCATATTATTCTATGGAGCATCTTATGAGGCCATCAACCTTTGTGCAGCATTATATGGGGCATAATATTCTATGGAGCATCTTATGAGGCCATGAACCTTTGTGCAGCCTTATATGTGGCATATGATTCTATGGAGCATCTTATAGGGCCATCAACCTTTATGGAGCATTATATGGGGCATAATATTCTATGGAGCATCTTATGGGGCCATCAACCTTTGTGCAGCATTATATGGGGCATAATATTCTATGGAGCATCTTATGGGGCCATCAACCTTTGTGCAGCATTTTAGGGGCATAATATTCTATGGAGCATCTTATGGGGCCATCAACCTTTGTGCAACATTATATGGGGCATAATATTCTATGGAGCATCAACCTGTTATGCAGCATTTTAGGGGCATAATATTCGAGTATATACGGTACATATATACTGTATATATATATATATATATATATATACTAGCTATTGAACCCGTTCTATGCCCGGGTGGCGAGCACTTATATTAGTATATGGTCTCCATCCTGTCATGTGCTGCACCATCCTGCGTCCCCATCCTGTCATGTGCTGCTCCATCCTGCGCCCCCGTCCTGTCATGTGCTGTTCCCATCCTGCACCCCCATTCTGTCATGTGCTGCTCCCATCCTGCGCCCCAATTCTGTCATGGGCTGTTCCCATTTTGCGTCCCCATCCTGTCATGTGCTCCCATCCTGCACCCCCATCCTGTCATGTGCTCCCATCCTGCACCCTCATCCTGTCATGTGCTCCCATCCTGCACCCCCATCCTGTCATGTGCTCCCATCCTGCACCCCCATCCTGTCATGTGTGCGCCCCCATTCTGTCATATGCTGCTCCCATCGTGCACCCCCATTCTGTCATGTGCTGCTCCCATGGTGCGCAACCATTCTGTCATGTGCTGGTGCCATCCTGTGCCCCATTCTGTTGTAATGTGCTGCACCCATTCTGCCTGTTCCTGTTTCCATTCTGCCATATGTTGCTCCCATCTTTCTCTCTCCGGCTCTACTGCCCGAGTGCGGGTGGCTGTGCTGGGGGCGGCTGTGCGTGGCTATGCTGGGGGCGGCTGTGCGTGGCTGTGCTGGGGGCAGCTGTGCTGGGGGCGCTGTGTGTGGCTGTGCTGGGGGCGGCTGTGCGTGGCTGTGTTGGGGGCGCTGTGTGTGGCTGTGCTGGGGGAGGCTGTGCGTGGCTGTGCATGGGGCGGCTGTGCGTGGCTGTGCATGGGGCGGCTGTGCGTGGCTGTGCTGGGGGCTGCGGTGCGTGGCTGTGCTGGGGGCGGCTGTGCTGGGGGTGGCTGTGCTTGGCTGTGCTGGGTGCGGCTGTGCATAGTTGTGCTGGGGGCGGCTGTGCGTGGCTGTGCTGGGGGCAGCTGTGCGTGGCTGTGCTGGGGGCGGCTGTGCGTGGCTGTGCGGGGGACGGCTGTGTGTGGTTGTGCTGGGGGCGGCTGTGCTGGGGGCGGCTGTGCGTGGCTGTGCTGGGGGCGGCTGTGCATGGCGGGGGTGGCTGTGCGTGGCTGTGCTGGGGGCGGCTGTGCGTGGCTGTGCTGGAGGCGGCTGTGCATGGCTGTGGCTGTGCTGGGGGCGGCTGTGCGTGGCTGTGCTGGGGGTGGCTGTGCGTGGCTGTGCTGGGGGCGGCTGTGCGTGGCTGTGCTGGGGGCGGCTGTGCGTGGCTGTGCTGGGGGGCGGCTGTGCGTGGCTGTGCTGGGGGGTGGCTGTGCGTGGCTGTGGCTGTGCTGGGGGCGGCTGTGCGTGGCTATGCTGGGAGCAGCTGTGCGTGGCTGTGCTGGGGGCAGCTGTGCTGGGGCGGCTGTGCTGGGGGCGGCTGTGCTGGGGGCGGCTGTGCGTGGTGGTGCTGGGGGCGGCTGTGCTGGGGGCGGCTGTGCGTGGTTGTGCTGGGGGCGGCTGTGCGTGGCTGTGCTGGGGGCAGCTCTGCGTGGCTGTGCTGGGGCAGCTGTGCATGGCTGTGCTGAGGGCGGCTGTGCGTGGCTCTGGCTGTGCTGGGGGCGGCTGTGTGTGGCTGTGCTGGGGGCGGCTGTGGCTGTGTTGGGGGTGGCTGTGCGTGGCTGTGGCTGTGCTGGGGGCGGCTGTGCGTTGCTGTGCTGGGGGCGGCTGTGCATGGCTGTGGCTGTGCTGGGGGCGGCTGTGCATGGCTGTGCTGGGGGCGGCTGTGCGTGGCTGTGCTGGGGGCGGCTGTGCGTGGCTGTGCTGGGGTGGCTGTGCGTGGCTGTGCTGGGGGCGGATGTGCATGGCTGTGGCTGTGCTGGGGGCGACTGTGCGTGGCTGTGGCTGTGCTGGGGGCGGCTGTGCGTGGCTGTGGCTGTGCTGGAGGCGGCTGTGCTGGGGGAGGCTGTGCGTTGCTGTGCTGGGGGCGGCTGTGCTGGGGGCGGCTGTGCGTGGCTGTGGCTGTGCTGGGGGCGGCTGTGCCTGTGCTGGGGCGGCTGTGCGTGGCTGTGGCTGTGCTGGAGGCGGCTGTGCTTGGGGCGGCTGTGCTGGGGGCGGCTGTGCGTGCCTGTGCCTGTGCTGGGGGCGGCTGTGCGTGGCTGTGCTGGGGTGGCTGTGCGTGGCTGTGCTGGGGCGGCTGTGCGTGGCTGTGGCTGTCCTGGAGGCGGCTGTGCTGGGGGCGGCTGTGCTGGGGGTGGCTGTGCGTGGCTGTGGCTGTGCTGGGGGCGGCTGTGCGTGGCTGTGCTGGGGTGGCTGTGCGTGGCTGTGCTGGGGCGGCTGTGCATGGCTGTGCTGGGGTGGCTGTGCGTGGCTGTAGCTGTGGCTGTGCTCGGGCGGCTGTGCTGGGGGCGGCTGTGGCTTTGCTGGGGGCGGCTGTGCGTGGCTGTGGCTGTGCTGGGGTGGCTGTGCGTGGCTGTGCTGGGGAGGCTGTGCGTGATTGTGGCTGTGCTGGGGCGGCTGTGCTGGAGGCGGCTGTGCGTGGCTGTGGCTGTGCTGGGGGCAGCTGTGCGTGGCTGTGCTGGGGGCGGATGTGCTGGGGGTGGCTGTGCGTGGCTGTGCTGGGGTGGCTGTGCGTGGCTGTGCTGGGGCGGCTGTGCGTGTCTGTGCTGGGGTGGCTGTGCGTGGCTGTGCTGGGGCGGCTGTGCGTGGCTGTGCTGGGGGCGGCTCTGCTGGGGGCAGCTGTGCGTGGCTGTGCTGGGGGCGGCTGTGCGTGGCTGTGCTGGGGTGGCTGTGCGTGGCTGTGCTGGGGCAGCTGTGCGTGGCTGTAGCTGTGGCTGTGCTGGGGCAGCTCTGCTGGGGGCGGCTGTGCGTGGCTGTGGCTGTGCTGGGGGCAGCTGTGCGTGGCGGTGGCTGTGGCTGTGCTGGGGGCGGCTGTGCTGTGGGTGGCTGTGCGTGGCTGTGCTGGGGTGGCTGTGCGCGGCTGTGCTGGGGCGGCTGTGCGTGCCTGTGCTGGGGTGGCTGTGCGTGGCTGTGCTGGGGTGGCTGTGTGTGGCTGTGCTGGGGCGGCTGTGCGTGGCTGTGGCTGTGCTGGGGGCGGCTGTGCGTGGCTGTGGCTGTGCTGGGGGCGGCTGTGCTGGGGGCGGCTGTCCGTGGCTGTGGCTGTGCTGGGGTGGCTGTGCTGGGGTGGCTGTGCATGGCTGTGCTGGGGTGGCTGTGCTGGGGGCGGCTGTGCGTGGCTGTGGCTGTGCTGGGGTGGCTGTGTGTGGCTGTGCTGGGGCGGCTGTGCGTGGCTGTGGCTGTGCTGGGGGCGGCTGTGCGTGGCTGTGCTGGGGCGGCTGTGCGTGGCTGTGCTGGGGCGGCTGTGCGTGGCTGTGGCTGTGCTGGGGGTGGCTCTGCTGGGGGCGGCTGTGCGTGGCTGTGCTGGGGCGGCTGTGCTGGGGTGGCTGTGCGTGGCTGTGCTGGGGCGGCTGTGCGTGGCTGTAGCTGTGCTGGGGCGGCTGTGCTGGGGGCGGCTGTGCGTGGCTGTGGCTGTGCTGGGGGCGGATGTGCGTGGCTGTGCTGGGGGCGGCTGTGCAGGGGGCGGCTGTGCGTGGCTGTGCTGGGGGCAGCTGTGCGTGGCAATGGCTGTGCTGGGGCGGATGTGCTGGGGGTGGCTGTGCGTGGCTGTGCTGGGGTGGCTGTGCGTGCCTGTGCTGGGGTGGCTGTGCGTGGCTGTGCTGGGGCGGCTGTGCGTGGCTGTGCTGGGGCAGCTGTGCGTGGCTGTAGCTGTGGCTGTGCTGGGGCAGCTCTGCTGGGGGCGGCTGTGCGTGGCTGTGCTGGGGCGGCTGTGCTGGGGTGGCTGTGCGTGGCTGTGCTGGGGCGGCTGTGCGTGGCTGTAGCTGTGCTGGGGCGGCTGTGCTGGGGGCGGCTGTGCGTGGCTGTGGCTGTGCTGGGGGCGGATGTGCGTGGCTGTGCTGGGGGCGGCTGTGCAGGGGGCGGCTGTGCGTGGCTGTGGCTGTGCTGGGGGCAGCTGTGCGTGGCAATGGCTGTGCTGGGGCGGATGTGCTGGGGGTGGCTGTGCGTGGCTGTGCTGGGGTGGCTGTGCGTGCCTGTGCTGGGGTGGCTGTGCGTGGCTGTGCTGGGGCGGCTGTGCGTGGCTGTGCTGGGGCAGCTGTGCGTGGCTGTAGCTGTGGCTGTGCTGGGGCAGCTCTGCTGGGGGCGGCTGTGCGTGGCTGTGGCTGTGCTGGGGGCAGCTGTGCGTGGCGGTGGCTGTGGCTGTGCTGGGGGCGGCTGTGCTGTGGGTGGCTGTGCGTGGCTGTGCTGGGGTGGCTGTGCGCGGCTGTGCTGGGGCGGCTGTGCGTGCCTGTGCTGGGGTGGCTGTGCGTGGCTGTGCTGGGGTGGCTGTGTGTGGCTGTGCTGGGGCGGCTGTGCGTGGCTGTGGCTGTGCTGGGGGCGGCTGTGCGTGGCTGTGGCTGTGCTGGGGGCGGCTGTGCTGGGGGCGGCTGTCCGTGGCTGTGGCTGTGCTGGGGTGGCTGTGCTGGGGTGGCTGTGCATGGCTGTGCTGGGGTGGCTGTGCTGGGGGCGGCTGTGCGTGGCTGTGGCTGTGCTGGGGTGGCTGTGCGTGGCTGTGCTGGGGCGGCTGTGCGTGGTTGTGGCTGTGCTGGGGTGGCTGTGCTGGGGGTGGCTGTGCGTGGTTGTTCTTGGGCGGCTGTGCGTGGCTGTGCTGGGGCGGCTGTGCGTGGCTGTAGCTGTGGCTGTGCTGTGGCGGCTGTGCTGGGGGCGGCTGTGCATGGCTGTGGCTGTGCTTGGGGCGGCTGTGTGTGGCTGTGCTGGGGCGGCTGTGCGTGGCTGTGGCTGTGCTGGGGGCGGCTGTGCGTGGCTGTGCTGGGGCGGCTGTGCGTGGCTGTGCTGGGGCGGCTGTGCGTGGCTGTGGCTGTGCTGGGGGTGGCTCTGCTGGGGGCGGCTGTGCGTGGCTGTGCTGGGGCGGCTGTGCTGGGGTGGCTGTGCGTGGCTGTGCTGGGGCGGCTGTGCGTGGCTGTAGCTGTGCTGGGGCGGCTGTGCTGGGGGCGGCTGTGCGTGGCTGTGGCTGTGCTGGGGGCGGATGTGCGTGGCTGTGCTGGGGGCGGCTGTGCAGGGGGCGGCTGTGCGTGGCTGTGGCTGTGCTGGGGGCAGCTGTGCGTGGCAATGGCTGTGCTGGGGCGGATGTGCTGGGGGTGGCTGTGCGTGGCTGTGCTGGGGTGGCTGTGCGTGCCTGTGCTGGGGTGGCTGTGCGTGGCTGTGCTGGGGCGGCTGTGCGTGGCTGTGCTGGGGCGGCTGTGCGTGGCTGTGCTGGGGTGGCTGTGCGTGGCTGTAGCTGTGGCTGTGCTCAGGCGGCTGTGCTAGGGGCGGCTGTGCATGGCTGTGCTGGGGCGGCTGTGCGTGGCTGTGGCTGTGCTGGAGGCGGCTGTGCTGGGGGCGGCTGTGCTGGGGGTGGCTGTGCGTGGCTGTGGCTGTGCTGGGGGCGGCTGTGCGTGGCTGTGCTGGGGTGGCTGTGCGTGGCTGTGCTGGGGCGGCTGTGCGTGGCTGTGCTGGGGTGGCTGTGCGTGGCTGTAGCTGTGGCTGTGCTCAGGCGGCTGTGCTGGGGGCGGCTGTGCGTGGCTGTGGCTGTGCTGGGGGCGGCTGTGCTGGGGCGGCTGTGCGTGGCTGTGCCTGTGCTGGGGGCGGCTGTGCGTGGCTGTGGCTGTGCTGGAGGCGGCTGTGCTTGGGGCGGCTGTGCTGGGGGCGGCTGTGCGTGACTGTGGCTGTGCTGGGGGCGGCTGTGCGTGGCTGTGCTGGGGTGGCTGTGCATGGCTGTGCTGGGGCGGCTGTGCGTGGCTGTGGCTGTGCTGGAGGCGGCTGTGCTGGGGGCGGCTGTGCTGGGGGTGGCTGTGGCTGTGCTGGGGGCGGCTGTGCGTGGCTGTGCTGGGGTGGCTGTGCGTGGCTGTGCTGGGGCGGCTGTGCGTGGCTGTGCTGGGGTGCCTGTGCGTGGCTGTAGCTGTGGCTGTGCTCAGGCGGCTGTGCTGGGGGCGGCTGTGCGTGGCTGTGGCTGTGCTGGGGGCGGCTGTGCTGGGGCGGCTGTGCGTGGCTGTGGCTGTGCTGGGGTGACTGTGCGTGGCTGTGCTGGGGAGGCTGTGCGAGATTGCGGCTGTGCTGGGGCGGCTGTGCTGGAGGCGGCTGTGCGTGGCTGTGGCTGTGCTGGGGTGGCTGTGCGTGGCTTTGCTGGGGCGGCTGTGCGTGGCTGTGGCTGTGCTGGGGGCGGCTGTGCTGGGGGCAGCTGTGCGTGGCTGTGCTGGGGACGGCTGTGCGTGGCTGTGCTGGGGTGGCTGTGCGTGGCTGTGCTGGGGCAGCTGTGCGTGGCTGTGCTGGGGCAGCTGTGCGTGGCTGTAGCTGTGGCTGTGCTGGGGCGGCTCTGCTGGGGGCGACTGTGCGTGGCTGTGGCTGTGCTGGGGGCAGCTGTGCGTGGCTGTGGCTGTGCTGGGGGCGGCTGTGCTGGGGGTGGCTGTGCGTGGCTGTGCTGGGGTGGCTGTGCGTGCCTGTGCTGGGGTGGCTGTGCGTGGCTGTGCTGGGGCGGCTGTGCGTGGCTGTGCTGGGGCGGCTGTGCGTGGCTGTAGCTGTGGCTGTACAGGGGCGGCTGTGCTGGGGGCGGCTGTGCGTGGCTGTGGCTGTGCTGGGGCGGCTGTGCTGAGGGCGGCTGTGAGTGGCTGTGCTGGGGTGGCTGTGCGTGGCCGTGCTGGGGCGGCTGTGCGTGGCTGTGGCTGTGCTGGGGGCGGCTGTGCTGGGGGCGGCTGTGCGTGGCTGTGCTAAGGGTGGCTGTGCGTGGCTTTGCTGGATTGGCTGTGCGTGGCTGTGCGTGGCTGTGCTGGGGCGGCTGTGCGTGGCTGTGGCTGTGCTGGGGGCGGCTGTGCGTGGCTGTGATGGGGTGGCTGTGCATGGCTGTGCTGGGGCGGCTGTGCGTGGCTGTGGCTGTGCTGGAGGCGGCTGTGCTGGGGGCGGCTGTGCTGGGGGTGGCTGTGCGTGGCTGTGCTGGGGGCGGCTGTGCGTGGCTGTGCTGGGGTGGCTGTGCGTGGCTGTGCTGGGGCGGCTGTGCGTGGCTGTGCTGGGGTGGCTGTGCGTGGCTGTAGCTGTGGCTGTGCTCAGGCGGCTGTGCTGGGGGCGGCTGTGCATGGCTGTGGCTGTGCTGGGGGCGGCTGTGCTGGGGCGGCTGTGCGTGGCTGTGGCTGTGCTGGGGTGACTGTGCGTGGCTGTGCTGGGGAGGCTGTGCGTGATTGCGGCTGTGCGTGGCTGTGGCTGTGCTGGGGTGGCTGTGCGTGGCTTTGCTGGGGCGGCTGTGCGTGGCTGTGGCTGTGCTGGGGGCGGCTGTGCTGGGGGCAGCTGTGCGTGGCTGTGCTGGGGGCAGCTGTGCGTGGCTGTGCTGGGGTGGCTGTGCGTGGCTGTGCTGGGGCAGCTGTGCGTGGCTGTGCTGGGGCAGCTGTGCGTGGCTGTAGCTGTGGCTGTGCTGGGGCGGCTCTGCTGGGGGCGACTGTGCGTGGCTGTGGCTGTGCTGGGGGCAGCTGTGCGTGGCTGTGGCTGTGCTGGGGGCAGCTGTGCTGGGGGTGGCTGTGCGTGGCTGTGCTGGGGTGGCTGTGCGTGCCTGTGCTGGGGTGGCTGTGCGTGGCTGTGCTGAGGCGGCTGTGCGTGGCTGTGCTGGGGCGGCTGTGCGTGGCTGTAGCTGTGGCTGTACAGGGGCGGCTGTGCTGGGGGCGGCTGTGCGTGGCTGTGGCTGTGCTGGGGGCGGCTGTGCTGAGGGCGGCTGTGAGTGGCTGTGGCTGTGCTGGGGTGGCTGTGCGTGGCCGTGCTGGGGCGGCTGTGCGTGGCTGTGGCTGTGCTGGGGGCGGCTGTGCTGGGGGCGGCTGTGCGTGGCTGTGCTAAGGGCGGCTGTGCGTGGCTTTGCTGGATTGGCTGTGCGTGGCTGTGCTGGGGCGGCTGTGCGTGCCTGTGCTGGGGTGGCTGTGCGTGGCTGTGCTGGGGCGGCTGTGCGTGGCTGTGCTGGGGCGGCTGTGCGTGGCTGTGCTGGGGTGCCTGTGCGTGGCTGTAGCTGTGGCTGTGCTCAGGCGGCTGTGCTAGGGGCGGCTGTGCATGGCTGTGCTGGGGCGGCTGTGCGTGGCTGTGGCTGTGCTGGAGGCGGCTGTGCTGGGGGCGGCTGTGCTGGGGGTGGCTGTGCGTGGCTGTGCTGGGGTGGCTGTGCGTGGCTGTGCTGGGGCGGCTGTGCGTGGCTGTGCTGGGGTGGCTGTGCGTGGCTGTAGCTGTGGCTGTGCTCAGGCGGCTGTGCTGGGGGCGGCTGTGCGTGGCTGTGGCTGTGCTGGGGGCGGCTGTGCTGGGGCGGCTGTGCGTGGCTGTGCCTGTGCTGGGGGCGGCTGTGCGTGGCTGTGGCTGTGCTGGAGGCGGCTGTGCTTGGGGCGGCTGTGCTGGGGGCGGCTGTGCGTGACTGTGGCTGTGCTGGGGGCGGCTGTGCGTGGCTGTGCTGGGGTGGCTGTGCATGGCTGTGCTGGGGCGGCTGTGCGTGGCTGTGGCTGTGCTGGAGGCGGCTGTGCTGGGGGCGGCTGTGCTGGGGGTGGCTGTGGCTGTGCTGGGGGCGGCTGTGCGTGGCTGTGCTGGGGTGGCTGTGCGTGGCTGTGCTGGGGCGGCTGTGCGTGGCTGTGCTGGGGTGCCTGTGCGTGGCTGTAGCTGTGGCTGTGCTCAGGCGGCTGTGCTGGGGGCGGCTGTGCGTGGCTGTGGCTGTGCTGGGGGCGGCTGTGCTGGGGCGGCTGTGCGTGGCTGTGGCTGTGCTGGGGTGACTGTGCGTGGCTGTGCTGGGGAGGCTGTGCGTGATTGCGGCTGTGCTGGGGCGGCTGTGCTGGAGGCGGCTGTGCGTGGCTGTGGCTGTGCTGGGGTGGCTGTGCGTGGCTTTGCTGGGGCGGCTGTGCGTGGCTGTGGCTGTGCTGGGGGCGGCTGTGCTGGGGGCAGCTGTGCGTGGCTGTGCTGGGGACGGCTGTGCGTGGCTGTGCTGGGGTGGCTGTGCGTGGCTGTGCTGGGGCAGCTGTGCGTGGCTGTGCTGGGGCAGCTGTGCGTGGCTGTAGCTGTGGCTGTGCTGGGGCGGCTCTGCTGGGGGCGACTGTGCGTGGCTGTGGCTGTGCTGGGGGCAGCTGTGCGTGGCTGTGGCTGTGCTGGGGGCGGCTGTGCTGGGGGTGGCTGTGCGTGGCTGTGCTGGGGTGGCTGTGCGTGCCTGTGCTGGGGTGGCTGTGCGTGGCTGTGCTGGGGCGGCTGTGCGTGGCTGTGCTGGGGCGGCTGTGCGTGGCTGTAGCTGTGGCTGTACAGGGGCGGCTGTGCTGGGGGCGGCTGTGCGTGGCTGTGGCTGTGCTGAGGCGGCTGTGCTGAGGGCGGCTGTGAGTGGCTGTGCTGGGGTGGCTGTGCGTGGCCGTGCTGGGGCGGCTGTGCGTGGCTGTGGCTGTGCTGGGGGCGGCTGTGCTGGGGGCGGCTGTGCGTGGCTGTGCTAAGGGTGGCTGTGCGTGGCTTTGCTGGATTGGCTGTGCGTGGCTGTGCGTGGCTGTGCTGGGGCGGCTGTGCGTGGCTGTGGCTGTGCTGGGGGCGGCTGTGCGTGGCTGTGATGGGGTGGCTGTGCATGGCTGTGCTGGGGCGGCTGTGCGTGGCTGTGGCTGTGCTGGAGGCGGCTGTGCTGGGGGCGGCTGTGCTGGGGGTGGCTGTGCGTGGCTGTGGCTGTGCTGGGGGCAGCTGTGCGTGGCTGTGCTGGGGTGGCTGTGCGTGGCTGTGCTGGGGCGGCTGTGCGTGGCTGTGCCTGGGTGGCTGTGCGTGGCTGTAGCTGTGGCTGTGCTCAGGCGGCTGTGCTGGGGGCGGCTGTGCGTGGCTGTGGCTGTGCTGGGGGCGGCTGTGCTGGGGCGGCTGTGCGTGGCTGTGGCTGTGCTGGGGTGACTGTGCGTGGCTGTGCTGGGGAGGCTGTGCGTGATTGCGGCTGTGCTGGGGCGGCTGTGCGTGGCTGTGGCTGTGCTGGGGTGGCTGTGCGTGGCTTTGCTGGGGCGGCTGTGCGTGGCTGTGGCTGTGCTGGGGGCGGCTGTGCTGGGGGCAGCTGTGCGTGGCTGTGCTGGGGGCAGCTGTGCGTGGCTGTGCTGGGGTGGCTGTGCGTGGCTGTGCTGGGGCAGCTGTGCGTGGCTGTGCTGGGGCAGCTGTGCGTGGCTGTAGCTGTGGCTGTGCTGGGGCGGCTCTGCTGGGGGCGACTGTGCGTGGCTGTGGCTGTGCTGGGGGCAGCTGTGCGTGGCTGTGGCTGTGCTGGGGGCAGCTGTGCTGGGGGTGGCTGTGCGTGGCTGTGCTGGGGTGGCTGTGCGTGCCTGTGCTGGGGTGGCTGTGCGTGGCTGTGCTGGGGCGGCTGTGCGTGGCTGTGCTGGGGCGGCTGTGCGTGGCTGTAGCTGTGGCTGTACAGGGGCGGCTGTGCTGGGGGCGGCTGTGCGTGGCTGTGGCTGTGCTGGGGGCGGCTGTGCTGAGGGCGGCTGTGAGTGGCTGTGGCTGTGCTGGGGTGGCTGTGCGTGGCCGTGCTGGGGCGGCTGTGCGTGGCTGTGGCTGTGCTGGGGGCGGCTGTGCTGGGGGCGGCTGTGCGTGGCTGTGCTAAGGGCGGCTGTGCGTGGCTTTGCTGGATTGGCTGTGCGTGGCTGTGCTGGGGCGGCTGTGCGTGGCTGTAGCTGTGGCTGTGCTGGGGCGGCTGTGCTGGGGGCGGCTTGCGTGGCTGTGGCTGTGCTGGGGGCGGCTGTGCGTGGCTATGGCTGTGCTGGGGGCGGCTGTGCTGGGGGCGGCTGTGCGTGGCTGTGCTGGGGTGGCTGTGCGTGGCTGTGCTGGTGCGGCTGTGCTGGGGGCGGCTGTGCGTGGCTGTGCTGGGGCGGCTGTGCGTGGCTGTGGCTGTGCTGGGGGCGGCTGTGTGTGGCTGTGGCTGTGCTGGGGCGGCTGTGCGTGGCTGTGGCTGTGCTGGGGTGGCTGTGCGTGGCTGTGCTGGGGCGGCTGTGCGTGGCTGTGCTGGGGCGGCTGTGCGTGGCTGTGGCTGTGCTGGGGTGGCAGTGCGTGGCTGTGCTGGGGCGGCTGTGCGTGGCTGTGCTGGGGCGGCTGTGCGTGGCTGTGGCTGTGCTGGGGTGGCAGTGCGTGGCTGTGCTGGGGCGGCTGTGCGTGGCTGTGGCTGTGCTGGGGTGGCAGTGCGTGGCTGTGCTGGGGTGGCTGTGCGTGGCTGTGCTGGGGCGGCTGTGCGTGGCTGTGGCTGTGCTGGGGTGGCAGTGCGTGGCTGTGCTGGGGCGGCTGTGCGTGGCTGTGCTGGGGCGGCTGTGCGTGGCTGTAGCTGTGGCTGTGCTGGGGCGGCTGTGCTGGGGGCGGCTGTGCGTGGCTGTGGCTGTGCTGGGGGCGGCTGTGCGTGGCTGTGCTGGGGCGGCTGTGCGTGGCTGTGGCTGTGCTGGGGGCGGCTGTGCTGGGGGCGGCTGTGCGTGGCTGTGCTAAGGGCGGCTGTGCGTGGCTTTGCTGGATTGGCTGTGCGTGGCTGTGCTGGGGCGGCTGTGCGTGGCTGTAGCTGTGGCTGTGCTGGGGCGGCTGTGCTGGGGGCGGCTTGCGTGGCTGTGGCTGTGCTGGGGGCGGCTGTGCGTGGCTATGGCTGTGCTGGGGGCGGCTGTGCTGGGGGCGGCTGTGCGTGGCTGTGCTGGGGTGGCTGTGCGTGGCTGTGCTGGTGCGGCTGTGCTGGGGGCGGCTGTGCGTGGCTGTGCTGGGGCGGCTGTGCGTGGCTGTGGCTGTGCTGGGGGCGGCTGTGTGTGGCTGTGGCTGTGCTGGGGCGGCTGTGCGTGGCTGTGGCTGTGCTGGGGTGGCTGTGCGTGGCTGTGCTGGGGCGGCTGTGCGTGGCTGTGGCTGTGCTGGGGTGGCAGTGCGTGGCTGTGCTGGGGCGGCTGTGCGTGGCTGTGCTGGGGCGGCTGTGCGTGGCTGTGGCTGTGCTGGGGTGGCAGTGCGTGGCTGTGCTGGGGCGGCTGTGCGTGGCTGTGGCTGTGCTGGGGTGGCAGTGCGTGGCTGTGCTGGGGTGGCTGTGCGTGGCTGTGCTGGGGCGGCTGTGCGTGGCTGTGGCTGTGCTGGGGTGGCAGTGCGTGGCTGTGCTGGGGCGGCTGTGCGTGGCTGTGCTGGGGCGGCTGTGCGTGGCTGTAGCTGTGGCTGTGCTGGGGCGGCTGTGCTGGGGGCGGCTGTGCGTGGCTGTGGCTGTGCTGGGGGCGGCTGTGCGTGGCTGTGCTGGGGGCGGCTGTGCGTGGCTGTGCTGGGGCGGCTGTGCGTGGCTGTGGCTGTGCTGGGGGCGGCTGTGCGTGGCTGTGGCTGTGCTGGGGGCGGCTGTGCTGGGGCGGCTGTGCGTGGCTGTGCTGGGGCGGCTGTGCTGGGGTGGCTGTGCGTGGCTGTGCTGGGGCAGCTGTGCGTGGCTGTAGCTGTGCTGGGGCGGCTGTGCTGGGGCGGCTGTGCGTGGCTGTGCTGGGGCGGCTGTGCTGGGGTGGCTGTGCGTGGCTGTGCTGGGGCGGCTGTGCGTGGCTGTAGCTGTGCTGGGGCGGCTGTGCTGGGGGCGGCTGTGCGTGGCTGTGGCTGTGCTGTGGGCGGCTGTGCGTGGCTGTGGCTGTGCTGGGGGCGGCTGTGCAGGGGGCGGCTGTGCGTGGCTGTGGCTGTGCTGGGGTGGCTGTGCGTGCCTGTGCTGGGGCGGCTGTGCGTGCCTGTGCTGGGGTTGCTGTGCGTGGCTGTGCTGGCGCGTCTGTGCGTGGCTGTGCTGGGGCGGCTGTGCGTGGCTGTAGCTGTGGCTGTGCTGGGGCGGCTGTGCTGGGGGCGGCTGTGCGTGGCTGTGGCTGTGCTGGCTGTGCGTGGCTGTGCTGGGGCGGCTGTGCGTGGCTGTGGCTGTGCTGGGGTGGCTGTGCTGGAGGCAGCTGTGCGTGGCTGTGGCTGTGCTGGGGTGGCTGTGCGTGGCTGTGCTGGGGCAGCTGTGCGTGGCTGTGGCTGTGCTGGGGGCGGCTGTGCTGGGGGCAGCTGTGCGTGGCTGTGCTGGGGGCGGCTGTGCGTGGCTGTGCTGGGGTGGCTGTTTGTGGCTGTGCTGGGGCGGCTGTGCATAGCTGTGCTGGGGCGGCTGTGCGTGGCTGTAGCTGTGGCTGTGCTGGGGCGGCTGTGCTGGGGGCGGCTGTGCATGGCTGTGGCTGTGCTGGGGGCGGCTGTGCTGGGGGCGGCTGTGCATGGCTGTGGCTGTGCTGGGGTGGCTGTGCGTGGCTGTGCTGGGGGCGGCTGTGCGTGGCTGTGGCTGTGCTGGGGGCGGCTGTGCTGGAGGCGGCTGTGTGTGGCTGTGGCTGTGCTGGGGTGGCTGTGCGTGCCTGTGCTGGGGCGGCTGTGCATGCCTGTGCTGGGGTGGCTGTGCGTGGCTGTGCTGGGGCGGCTGTGCATGGCTGTAGCTGTGGCTGTGCTGGGGCGGCTGTGCTGGGGGCGGCTGTGCATGGCTGTGGCTGTGCTGGGGGCAGCTGTGCTGGGGGCGGCTGTGCGTGGCTGTGCTGGGGTGGCTGTGCGTGGCTGTGATGGGGCGGCTGTGCATGGCTGTGGCTGTGCTGGGGCGGCTGTGCTGGAGGCAGCTGTGCGTGGCTGTGGCTGTGCTGGGGTGGCTGTGCGTGGCTGTGCTGGGGCGGCTGTGCGTGGCTGTGCTGGGGGCGGCTGTGCTGGGGGCGGCTGTGCGTGGCTGTGCTGGGGCGGCTGTGCGTGGCTGTTCTGGGGTGGCTGTTTGTGGCTGTGCTGGGGCGGCTGTGCATAGCTGTGCTGGGGCGGCTGTGCGTGGCTGTAGCTGAGGCTGAGCTGGGGCAGCTGTGCTGGGGGCGGCTGTGCGTGGCTGTGGCTGTGCTGGGGGCGGCTGTGCGTGGCTGTGGCTGTGCTGGGGGCGGCTGTGCTGGGAGCGGCTGCGCGTGACTGTGGCTGTGCTGGGGGCGGCTGTGCATGGCTGTACTGGGGTGGCTGTGCGTGGCTGTGGCTGTGCTGGGGGCGGCTGTGGCTGTGCTGGGGGCGGCTGTGCGTGGCTGTGGCTGTGCTGGGGTGGCTGTGCGTGGCTGTGCTGGGGCGGCTGTGCTGGGGGCGGCTGTGCGTGGATGTGGCTGTGCTGGGGTGGCTGTGCATGGCTGTGCTGGGGCGGCTGTGCGTGGCTGCGGCTGTAATGGGGGCGGCTGTGCTAGGGGTGGCTGTGTGTGGCTGTGCTGGGGCGGCTGTGCATGGCTGTGCTGGGGCGGCTGTGCGTGGCTGTAGCTGTGGCTGTGCTGGGGCGGCTGTGCTGGGGGCGGCTGTGCGTGGCTGTGGCTGTGCTGGGGGCGGCTGTGCGTGGCTATGCTGGGGGCGGCTGTGCTGGGGGCGGCTGTGCGTGGCTGTGGCTGTGCTGGTGTGGCTGTGCTGGTGTGGCTGTGCTGGGGGCGGCTGTGCGTGGCTGTGCTGGGGTGGCTGTGCGTGGCTGTGCTGGGGTGGCTGTGCGTGCCTGTGCTGGGGTGGCTGTGCGTGGCTGTGCTGGGGCGGCTGTGCGTGGCTGTGCTGGGGCGGCTGTGCGGGGCTGTAGCTGTGGCTGTGCTGGGGCGGATATGCTGGGAGCGGCTGTGCGTGGCTGTGCTGGGGGCGGCTGTGCGTGGCTGTGCTGGGGCGGCTGTGCTGGGGGCGGCTGTGCGGGGGGCGGCTGTGTGTGGCTGTGCTGTGCGTGGCTGTGCTGGGGTGGCTGCGTGTGGCTGTGCTGGGGCGGCTGTGCGTGGCTGTGCTGGGGTGGCTGTGCGTGGCTGTAGCTGTGGCTGTGCTGGGGCGGCTGTGCTGGGGGCGGCTGTGCATGGCTGTGGCTGTGCTGGGGGCAGCTGTGCGTGGCTGTGGCTGTCCTGGGGGCAGCTGTGCTGGGGGCGGCTGTGCGTGGCAGTGGCTGTGCTGGGGGCGGCTGTGCGTGGCTGTGGCTGTGCTGGGGGCGGCTGTGCGTGGCTGTGGCTGTGCTGGGGGCGGCTGTGCATGGCTGTGGCTGTGCTGGGGGCGGCTGTGCGGGGGGCGGCTGTGTGTGGCTGTGCTGTGCGTGGCTGTGCTGGGGTGGCTGCGTGTGGCTGTGCTGGGGCGGCTGTGCGTGGCTGTGCTGGGGTGGCTGTGCGTGGCTGTGGCTGTGCTGGGGGCGGCTGTGCGTGGCTGTGGCTGTGCTGGGGGCGGCTGTGCGTGGCTATGCTGGGGGCGGCTGTGCTGGGGGCGGCTGTGCGTGGCTGTGGCTGTGCTGGTGTGGCTGTGCTGGTGTGGCTGTGCTGGGGGCGGCTGTGCGTGGCTGTGCTGGGGTGGCTGTGCGTGGCTGTGCTGGGGTGGCTGTGCGTGCCTGTGCTGGGGTGGCTGTGCGTGGCTGTGCTGGGGCGGCTGTGCGTGGCTGTGCTGGGGCGGCTGTGCGGGGCTGTAGCTGTGACTGTGCTGGGGCGGATATGCTGGGGGCGGCTGTGCGTGGCTGTGCTGGGGGCGGCTGTGCGTGGCTGTGGCTGTGCTGGGGCGGCTGTGCTGGGGGCGGCTGTGCGGGGGGCGGCTGTGTGTGGCTGTGCTGTGCGTGGCTGTGCTGGGGTGGCTGCGTGTGGCTGTGCTGGGGCGGCTGTGCGTGGCTGTGCTGGGGTGGCTGTGCGTGGCTGTAGCTGTGGCTGTGCTGGGGCGGCTGTGCTGGGGGCGGCTGTGCATGGCTGTGGCTGTGCTGGGGGCAGCTGTGCGTGGCTGTGGCTGTCCTGGGGGCAGCTGTGCTGGGGGCGGCTGTGCGTGGCTGTGGCTGTGCTGGGGGCGGCTGTGCGTGGCTGTGCTGGGGCGGCTGTGCGTGGCTGTGGCTGTGCTGGGGGCGGCTGTGTGTGGCTGTGGCTGTTCTGGGGGCGGCTGTGCTGGGGGTGGCTGTGCGTGGCTGTGGCTGTGCTGGGGTGGCTGTGCGTGGCTGTTCTGGGGTGGCTGTTTGTGGCTGTGCTGGGGCGGCTGTGCGTGGCTGTTCTGGGGTGGCTGTTTGTGGCTGTGCTGGGGCGGCTGTGCATAGCTGTGCTGGGGCGGCTGTGCGTGGCTGTAGCTGAGGCTGAGCTGGGGCGGCTGTGCTGGGGGCTGCTGTGCGTGGCTGTGGCTGTGCTGGGGGCGGCTGTGCGTGGCTGTGGCTGTGCTGGGTTGGCTGTGCGTGACTGCTGGGGGCGGCTGTGCATGGCTGTGGCTGTGCTGGGAGCGGCTGTGCTGGGAGCGGCTGCGCGTGACTGTGGCTGTGCTGGGGGCGGCTGTGCATGGCTGTACTGGGGTGGCTGTGCGTTGCTGTGGCTGTGCTGGGGGCGGCTGTGGCTGTGCTGGGGGCGGCTGTGCGTGGCTGTGGCTGTGCTGGGGTGGCTGTGCGTGGCTGTGCTGGGGCGGCTGTGCTGGGGGCGGCTGTGCGTGGATGTGGCTGTGCTGGGGTGGCTGTGCATGGCTGTGCTGGGGCGGCTGTGCGTGGCTGCGGCTGTAATGGGGGCGGTTGTGCTAGGGGTGGCTGTGTGTGGCTGTGCTGGGGCGGCTGTGCATGGCTGTGCTGGGGCGGCTGTGCGTGGCTGTAGCTGTGGCTGTGCTGGGGCGGCTGTGCTGGGGGCGGCTGTGTGTGGCTGTGGCTGTGCTGGGGGCGGCTGTGCTGGGGGCGGCTGTGCGTGGCTGTGGCTGTGCTGGTGTGGCTGTGCTGGTGTGGCTGTGCTGGGGGCGGCTGTGCGTGGCTGTGGCTGTGCTGGGGTGGCTGTGCTGGGGTGGCTGTGCGTGCCTGTGCTGGGGTGGCTGTGCGTGGCTGTGCTGGGGCGGCTGTGCGTGGCTGTGCTGGGGGCAGCTGTGCGTGGCTGTCCTGGGGGCAGCTGTGCTGGGGGCGGCTGTGCGTGGCTGTGGCTGTGCTGGGGGCGGCTGTGCGTGGCTGTGCTGGGGCGGCTGTGCGTGGCTGTGGCTGTGCTGGGGGCGGCTGTGCGTGGCTGTGGCTGTTCTGGGGGCGGCTGTGCTGGGGGTGGCTGTGCGTGGCTGTGGCTGTGCTGGGGTGGCTGTGCGTGGCTGTTCTGGGGTGGCTGTTTGTGGCTGTGCTGGGGCGGCTGTGCGTGGCTGTTCTGGGGTGGCTGTTTGTGGCTGTGCTGGGGCGGCTGTGCATAGCTGTGCTGGGGCGGCTGTGCGTGGCTGTAGCTGAGGCTGAGCTGGGGCGGCTGTGCTGGGGGCTGCTGTGCGTGGCTGTGGCTGTGCTGGGGGCGGCTGTGCGTGGCTGTGGCTGTGCTGGGGTGGCTGTGCGTGACTGCTGGGGGCGGCTGTGCGTGGCTGTGCTGGGAGCGGCTGTGCTGGGAGCGTCTGCGCGTGACTGTGGCTGTGCTGGGGGCGGCTGTGCATGGCTGTACTGGGGTGGCTGTGCGTGGCTGTGGCTGTGCTGGGGGCGGCTGTGGCTGTGCTGGGGGCGGCTGTGCGTGGCTGTGGCTGTGCTGGGGTGGCTGTGCGTGGCTGTGCTGGGGCGGCTGTGCTGGGGGCGGCTGTGCGTGGATGTGGCTGTGCTGGGGTGGCTGTGCATGGCTGTGCTGGGGCGGCTGTGCGTGGCTGCGGCTGTAATGGGGGCGGTTGTGCTAGGGGTGGCTGTGTGTGGCTGTGCTGGGGCGGCTGTGCATGGCTGTGCTGGGGCGGCTGTGCGTGGCTGTAGCTGTGGCTGTGCTGGGGCGGCTGTGCGTGGCTGTGGCTGTGCTGGGGGCGGCTGTGCTGGGGGCGGCTGTGCGTGGCTGTGGCTGTGCTGGTGTGGCTGTGCTGGTGTGGCTGTGCTGGGGGCGGCTGTGCGTGGCTGTGGCTGTGCTGGGGTGGCTGTGCTGGGGTGGCTGTGCGTGCCTGTGCTGGGGTGGCTGTGCGTGGCTGTGCTGGGGCGGCTGTGCGTGGCTGTGCTGGGGCGGCTGTGCGGGGCTGTAGTTGTGGCTGTGCTGGGGCGGATATGCTGGGGCGGCTGTGCGTGGCTGTGCTGGAGGCGGCTGTGCGTGGCTGTGGCTGTGCTGGGGCGCCTGTGCTGGGGGCGGCTGTGCGGGGGGCGGCTGTGTGTGGCTGTGCTGTGCGTGGCTGTGCTGGGGTGGCTGCGTGTGGCTGTGCTGGGGCGGCTGTGCGTGGCTGTGCTGGGGTGGCTGTGCGTGGCTGTAGCTGTGGCTGTGTTGGGGCGGCTGTGCTGGGGGCGGCTGTGCATGGCTGTGGCTGTGCTGGGGGCAGCTGTGCGTGGCTGTGGCTGTCCTGGGGGCAGCTGTGCTGGGGGCGGCTGTGCGTGGCTGTGGCTGTGCTGGGGGCGGCTGTGCGTGGCTGTGCTGGGGCGGCTGTGCGTGGCTGTGGCTGTGCTGGGGGCGGCTGTGCGTGGCTGTGGCTGTTCTGTGGGCGGCTGTGCTGGGGGTGGCTGTGCGTGGCTGTGGCTGTGCTGGGGTGGCTGTGCGTGGCTGTGCTGGGGCGGCTGTGCTGGGGGCGGCTGTGCGTGGTTGTGGCTGTGCTGGGGTGGCTGTGCATGGCTGTGCTGGGGCGGCTGTGCGTGGCTGTGGCTGTAATGGGGGCGGCTGTGCTGGGGCGGCTGTTCGTGGCTGTAGCTGTGGCTGTGCTGGGGCGGCTGTGCTGGGGGCGGCTGTGCGTGGCTTTGGCTGTGCTGGGGGCGGCTGTGCGTGGCTGTGGCTGTGCTGGGGGCAGCTGTGCTGGAGGTGGCTGTGCGTGGCTGTGGCTGTGCTGGGGTGGCTGTGCGTGGCTGTGCTGGGGCGGCTGTGCTGGGGGCGGCTGTGTGTGGCTGTGCTGGGGCGGCTGTGCGTGTCTGTGGCTGTGCTGGGGGCGGCTGTGCGTGGCTGTGCTGGGGCGGCTGTGCGTGGCTGTGGCTGTGCTGGGGGCGGCTGTGCTTGGGTGGCGGTGCGTGGCTGTGCTGGGGCGGCTGTGCGTGGCTGTGGCTGTGCTGGGGGCGGCTGTGCTGGGGGCGGCTGTGCGTGGCTGTTCTGTGGTGGCTGTGCGTGGCTGTGCTGGGGCGGCTGTGCTGGGGGCGGCTGTGCGTGGCTGTGGCTGTGCTGGGGGCAGCTGTGCGTGGCTGTGGCTGTGCTGGGGTGGCTGTGCGTGGCTGTGCTGGGGGCGGCTGTGCGTGGCTGTGGCTGTGCTGGGGGCGGCTGTGCTGGGAGCGGCTGCGCGTGACTGTGGCTGTGCTGGGGCGGCTGTGCATGGCTGTACTGGGGTGGCTGTGCGTGGCTGTGGCTGTGCTGGGGGCGGCTGTGCGTGGCTGTGGCTGTGCTGGGGTGGCTGTGCGTGGCTGTGCTGGGGCGGCTGTGCTGGGGGCGGCTGTGCGTGGATGTGGCTGTGCTGGGGTGGCTGTGCATGGCTGTGCTGGGGCGGCTGTGCGTGGCTGCGGCTGTAATGGGGGCGGCTGTGCTAGGGGTGGCTGTGTGTGGCTGTGCTGGGGCGGCTGTGCATGGCTGTGCTGGGGCGGCTGTGCGTGGCTGTAGCTGTGGCTGTGCTGGGGCGGCTGTGCTGGGGGCGGCTGTGCGTGGCTGTGGCTGTGCTGGGGGCGGCTGTGCGTGGCTGTGGCTGTGCTGGGGGCGGCTGTGCTGGGGGCAGCTGTGCGTGGCTGTGGCTGTGCTGGTGTGGCTGTGCTGGTGTGGCTGTGCTGGGGGCGGCTTTGCGTGGCTGTGGCTGTGCTGGGGTGGCTGTGCGTGGCTGTGCTGGGGTGGCTGTGCGTGCCTGTGCTGGGGTGGCTGTGCGTGGCTGTGCTGGGGCGGCTGTGCGTGGCTGTGCTGGGGCGGCTGTGCGGGGCTGTAGCTGTGGCTGTGCTGGGGCGGATATGCTGGGGGCGGCTGTGCGTGGCTGTGCTGGGGGCGGCTGTGCGTGGCTGTGGCTGTGCTGGGGTGGCTGTGCGTGGCTGTGCTGGGGCGGCTGTGCTGGGGGCGGCTGTGCGGGGGGCGGCTGTGTGTGGCTGTGCTGTGCGTGGCTGTGCTGGGGTGGCTGCGTGTGGCTGTCCTGGGGCGGCTGTGCGTGGCTGTGCTGGGGTGGCTGTGCGTGGCTGTAGCTGTGGCTGTGTTGGGGCGGCTGTGCTGGGGGCGGCTGTGCATGGCTGTGGCTGTGCTGGGGGCAGCTGTGCGTGGCTGTGGCTGTCCTGGGGGCAGCTGTGATGGGGGCGGCTGTGCGTGGCTGTGGCTGTGCTGGGGGCGGCTGTGCGTGGCTGTGCTGGGGCGGCTGTGCGTGGCTGTGGCTGTGCTGGGGGCGGCTGTGCGTGGCTGTGCTGGGGGCGGCTGTGCTGGGGGTGGCTGTGCGTGGCTGTGGCTGTGCTGGGGTGGCTGTGCGTGGCTGTGCTGGGGCGGCTGTGCTGGGGGCGGCTGTGCGTGGTTGTGGCTGTGCTGGGGTGGCTGTGCATGGCTGTGCTGGGGCGGCTGTGCGTGGCTGTGGCTGTAACGGGGGCGGCTGTGCTGGGGCGGCTGTGCGTGGCTGTGCTGGGACGGCTGTTCGTGGCTGTAGCTGTGGCTGTGCTGGGGCGGCTGTGCTGGGGGCGGCTGTGCGTGGCTTTGGCTGTGCTGGGGGCGGCTGTGCGTGGCTGTGGCTGTGCTGGGGGCAGCTGTGCTGGAGGCGGCTGTGCGTGGCTGTGGCTGTGCTGGGGTGGCTGTGCGTGGCTGTGCTGGGGCGACTGTGCTGGGGGCGGCTGTGTGTGGCTGTGCTGGGGCGGCTGTGCGTGTCTGTGGCTGTGCTGGGGGCGGCTGTGCTGGGGGCGGCTGTGCGTGGCTGTGCTGGGGCGGCTGTGCGTGGCTGTGGCTGTGCTGGGGGCGGCTGTGCTTGGGTGGCTGTGCGTGGCTGTGCTGGGGCGGCTGTGCGTGGCTGTGGCTGTGCTGGGGGCGGCTGTGCTGGGGGCGGCTGTGCGTGGCTGTTCTGTGGTGGCTGTGCGTGGCTGTGCTGGGGCGGCTGTGCTGGGGCGGCTGTGCGTGGCTGTGCTGGGGCGGCTGTGCTTGGCTGTGGCTGTGCTTGGGGCGGCTGTGCTGGACGTGTAAAACACGTACCGCACACGGACATTGTCCGTGTGCAGTCCGTGTGCCGTGCAGGAGACAGCGCTTTATTAAGCGCTGTCCCTCCCACTGGTGCTGAAGCCGCGATTCATATGTTCTCTGCAGCAGCATTTGCTGCAGGGAACATATGAATATTAGTGTTTAAAATGCAGATCCAGGAACCCCTTCCCCCCCCCCCCCCCCCGCTGTGATTAAAATACTCACCTAGATTCCGGATCCCTCGCCGCAGCGTCCTCTTCTGGCCGCAGCCTCTCCTGTATGCGGTCACGTGGGGCCGCCGATTAAAATCATGAATATGCAGCTCCGCCTCCCAAAGGGGCGGAGCCGCATATTCAGTACTGTAATCGGCGGCCCCACGTGACCGCATACAGGAGAGGCTGCGGCCAGAAGAGGACGCTGCGGCGAGGGATCCGGAAGCTAGGTGAGTATTTTAATCACAGCGGGGGGGGGCACAGGGGGTGGGAGGGGGGTGGAGCCCCCACGGCCGGTATATTATGGGGGGATAATTAAGTTCGGCTGCGTCACTCTGGTCCAGACTGCGCAGGTGCGGTGCGTCGCGCTTGCGCAGTCTATAAAGGCTTCGGACAGAGTGACGCTCCCACTGTTATATTATAGATATATATATATACTGTGTGTATATATATATGTATATATATATCTATATACCTATATATATATCTATGTATAGATATATAGATATATATATATATATATATATATATATACTGTGTATATATATATATATATTTATAGATCGATAGAATGATAAAAAATATATATACAAACTTTTTTAAAATCATTTATGTACAATTTTTTTCATCATTACTTTTTAAAATTATTGTTCTTACTGTTTATTTGTTATTAATATGGCACCTGATTAGGATATCCAGAACTGGTAGCTGCAGGCTGATTGAGCTGTAGCAAAGTTGTCCACATTCAAGAAACCTAACTAAAGTGTTTTATTTACTGTTTTTCTTCCCCTCCTCCCCTTCAGATGCTCTTTTTCAGCCTTTCATGTTTTTTTTTGCATCCTTTTAACAAAAAATCTGTCATCAAAAAAGTTTTGCACATAGAAAGAAAAATCCAGCTCCAGGAATAAAAAGTATCAAATATTTATTTAAATGTATTAAAATTTGGAAAACTGCTGACAAGCGAAAAATTACATCATTTGGATGGAAGCTACCATGTAGTCGCTGGTACGCATTTCGAGCACAAACGGCGCTCTCAGACTTCAGCCTAAAGTCTAGTGCTGAAGTCTAAGAGCCGTTTGAGCTCGAAGTGCGTCCAGCGACTACATGGTAGCTTCCATCCAAATGATGTAATTTTTCGCTTGTCAGCAGTTTTCCAAATTTTAATATGTTTAAATAAATATTTGATTCTTTTTATTCCTGGAGCTGGATTTTTCTTTCTATGTGCACAAGTTTCAACGTCAGACAGAGATGTTTTTTCCTTGCTCAGACATTATGTGGACTACAGACGAATGTTTCTATGGGGTGAGCTGAAACATTTTTCTGTTTTTCTATCAACAAAGTTACACTGCAATATAGATACAAACTTGGAAAAGAACACATGGAAGTTGCATGCAGTATTATTATTATGGGGAGTACGATTGGATTAGTTAAACAGGCATTTAAAAAGTAAAATGGTTTCCTTTTAAAAAAAAAAAAGGGTTCAAATTCTTTCCCCCCCAAAAAAAAGAAATGTGACAAAAAAGCTAGGTAGGTATATTTTACAAAAGACAGCACTTGTGACCTGTATACATATGGCATGAACAAATTTACTATTGTAAGCAGGCAGACTTTTTGAGAGATAAATAGTTGCATTTCAACTTTGGGAATATTGGGAATTTCTTTAGTCTTTAACCCCTTTACCCCCAAGGGTGGTTTGCACGTTATGGACCGGGCCAATTTTTACAATTCTGACCACTGTCCCTTTATGAGGTTATAACTCTGGAACGCTTCATCGGATCCCGGTGATTCTGACATTGTTTTCTCGTGACATATTGTACTTCATGATAGTGGTAAAATTTCTTTGATATTACCTGCATTTATTTGTGAAAAAAATGGAAACATGGTGAAAATTTTGAAAATTTCGCAATTTTCCAAATTTGAATTTTTCTGCAATTAAATCACAGAGATATGTCACACAAAATACTTAATAAGTAACATTTCCCACATGTCTACTTTACATCAGCACAATTTTGGAACCAAAATTTTTTTTTGTTAGGGAGTTATAAGGGTTAAAAGTTGACCAGCAATTTCTCATTTTTACAACACCATTTTATTTTAGGGACCACATCTCATTTGAAGTCATTTTGAGGGGTCTATATGATAGAAAATTCCCAAGTGTGACACCATTCTAAAAGCTGCACCCCTCAATGTTCTCAAAACCACATTCAAGAAGTTTATTAACCCTTCAGGTGTTTCACAGGAATTTTTGGAATGTTTAAATAAAAATTAACATTTAACTTTTTTTCACAAAAAATTTACTTCAGCTCCAATTTGTTTTATTTTGCCAAGAGTTACAGGAGAAAATGGACCCCAAATCTTGTTGTACAATTTGTCCTGAGTACGCCGATACCCCATAAGTGGAGGTAAACCACTGTTTGGGCGCATGACAGAGCTTGGAAGCGAAGGAGCGCCATTTGACTTTTTAATGCAAAATTGACTGGAATTGAGATGGGACGCCATGTTGCGCTTGGAGAGCCACTGATGTGCCTAAACATTGAAACCCCCCACAAGTGACACCATTTTGGAAAATAGACCCCCTAAGGAACTTATCTAGAGGTGTGGTGAGCACTTTGACCAACCAAGTGCTTCACAGAAGTTTATAATGCAGAACCGTAAAAATAAAAAACATTTTTTTTTTCACAAAAATTATCTTTTCGCCCCCAATTTTTTATTTTCCCAATGGTAAGAGAAGAAATTGGAACCAAAAAGTTGTTGTACAATTTGTCCTGAGTACGCTGATACCCCATATGTGGGGGTAAACCTCTGTTTGGGCACATGGGAGAGCTCGGAAAGGAAGGAGCGCTGTTTGACTTTTCAATGCAAAATACACAGGAATTGAGATGAGACGCCATGTTGCGTTTGGAGAGCCACTGATGTGCCTAAATATTGAAACCCCCCACAAGTGACACCATTTTGGAAAGTAGATCCCCTAAGGAACTTACAACTTACTCAACTAATAAATACACTAAGGGAAAATGACAATGTATTACAGAAAAAAAAACCCCCATAAAAAGTTAGATACTTTATTAGATAACAATAATTAAAGACATACAGGTAAAAACCTCAAAAAACCCTATCTACTCCATCCGTTAGTCCTACAAGGAAGAGGATCTAATCCCCTACAATACACCCTAATATATACTGGTAGAATACCCCAATTAAGCCAAATATAAATATATATGTGTGATTCGTGATACCAAATAGCAACTATAAGGGTGTATTGATGTAAGTGAAAGTATCCCTCACAGCTACAAAAAATAAACCTAAAAGCTGATGCTACCTAGATGCGGAGGTTGGCACCCTAAAAGAAATAGCGAGAATGGCGCCCCCGCTCGTACGATGACTATCCCTGGTCTCCTATCTACTCCCTATAAGAGATAGGTATAGAAACAGAAGGCCAGATGGCTGAGAATAACTTGTACAAGTATGTGATATCAATAATCCAGCACAACTGGCCCTCCCCCACAATGTGATGTGAGACCCAAGGATAGATATATATACCAACTATAGCATCACTATATATATTATAAATAGCATATAGCAACTAATAGGACAAACAGAACAGACCAGTACTTATGTTGGCTCATAGGTCATACAAAGCCAACACTAATAAGGACTAACTAATAATATACAGAACATATACACCACATCGATACATAACACGGCGTCACCACATCCATCTGGATACAAAATAAATCAATACATATAGCAGTGTGGATAATACAGTGAATACACCATGAAATCAGAATAGTAATGATATACTCATCCACTGCATTCAACCGTCCACAGCTGATAATAAATCCAGATGTCGCGGCTCAAGCCATGATGACTGGGCAAATAACACCTCCAGACAACCTCTCGACGCGTTTCCCCCACAAAGTTGGGTTCATCAGGAGAGACTAGATGACGGCATGGCAGTAGCAAGTTGCAAAGATAGGGCTGTGCTGGGGTGGCTGTGCGTGGCTTTGCTGGGGCGGCTGTGCGTGGCTGTGGCTGTGCTGGGGGCGGCTGTGCTGGGGGCAGCTGTGCGTGGCTGTGCTGGGGGCGGCTGTGCGTGGCTGTGCTGGGGTGGCTGTGCGTGGCTGTGCTGGGGCAGCTGTGCGTGGCTGTGCTGGGGCAGCTGTGCGTGGCTGTAGCTGTGGCTGTGCTGGGGCGGCTCTGCTGGGGGCGACTGTGCGTGGCTGTGGATGTGCTGGGGGCAGCTGTGCGTGGCTGTGGCTGTGCTGGGGGCGGCTGTGCTTGGGTGGCTGTGCGTGGCTGTGCTGGGGCGGCTGTGCGTGGCTGTGGCTGTGCTGGGGGCGGCTGTGCTGGGGGCGGCTGTGCGTGGCTGTTCTGTGGTGGCTGTGCGTGGCTGTGCTGGGGCGGCTGTGCTGGGGCGGCTGTGCGTGGCTGTGCTGGGGCGGCTGTGCGTGGCTGTGGCTGTGCTTGGGGCGGCTGTGCTGGACGTGTAAAACACGTACCGCACACGGACATTGTCCGTGTGCAGTCCGTGTGCCGTGCAGGAGACAGCGCTTTATTAAGCGCTGTCCCTCCCATTGGTGCTGAAGCCGCGATTCATATGTTCTCTGCAGCAGCATTTGCTGCAGGGAACATATGAATATTAGTGTTTAAAATGCAGATCCAGGAACCCCTCCCCCCCCCCCCCCCCCCGCTGTGATTAAAATACTCACCTAGATTCCGGATCCCTCGCCGCAGCGTCCTCTTCTGGCCGCAGCCTCTCCTGTATGCGGTCACGTGGGGCCGCCGATTAAAATCATGAATATGCGGCTCCGCCTCCCAAAGGGGCGGAGCCGCATATTCAGTACTGTAATCGGCGGCCCCACGTGACCGCATACAGGAGAGGCTGCGGCCAGAAGAGGACGCTGCGGCGAGGGATCCGGAAGCTAGGTGAGTATTTTAATCACAGCGGGGGGGGGGGGGGGGGGGCACAGGGGGTGGGAGGGGGGTGGAGCCCCCACGGCCGGTATATTATGGGGGGATAATTAAGTTCGGCTGCGTCACTCTGGTCCAGACTGCGCAGGTGCGGTGCGTCGCGCTTGCGCAGTCTATAAAGGCTTCGGACAGAGTGACGCTCCCACTGTTATATTATAGATATATATATACTGTGTGTATATATATATGTATATATATATCTATATACCTATATATATATCTATGTATAGATATATAGATATATATATATATATATATATATACTGTGTATATATATATATATATTTATAGATCGATAGAATGATAAAAAATATATATACAAACTTTTTTAAAATCATTTATGTACAATTTTTTTCATCATTACTTTTTAAAATTATTGTTCTTACTGTTTATTTGTTATTAATATGGCACCTGATTAGGATATCCAGAACTGGTAGCTGCAGGCTGATTGAGCTGTAGCAAAGTTGTCCACATTCAAGAAACCTAACTAAAGTGTTTTATTTACTGTTTTTCTTCCCCTCCTCCCCTTCAGATGCTCTTTTTCAGCCTTTCATGTTTTTTTTTGCATCCTTTTAACAAAAAATCTGTCATCAAAAAAGTTTTGCACATAGAAAGAAAAATCCAGCTCCAGGAATAAAAAGTATCAAATATTTATTTAAATGTATTAAAATTTGGAAAACTGCTGACAAGCGAAAAATTACATCATTTGGATGGAAGCTACCATGTAGTCGCTGGTACGCATTTCGAGCACAAACGGCGCTCTCAGACTTCAGCCTAAAGTCTAGTGCTGAAGTCTAAGAGCCGTTTGAGCTCGAAGTGCGTCCAGCGACTACATGGTAGCTTCCATCCAAATGATGTAATTTTTCGCTTGTCAGCAGTTTTCCAAATTTTAATATGTTTAAATAAATATTTGATTCTTTTTATTCCTGGAGCTGGATTTTTCTTTCTATGTGCACAAGTTTCAACGTCAGACAGAGATGTTTTTTCCTTGCTCAGACATTATGTGGACTACAGACGAATGTTTCTATGGGGTGAGCTGAAACATTTTTCTGTTTTTCTATCAACAAAGTTACACTGCAATATAGATACAAACTTGGAAAAGAACACATGGAAGTTGCATGCAGTATTATTATTATGGGGAGTACGATTGGATTAGTTAAACAGGCATTTAAAAAGTAAAATGGTTTCCTTTTAAAAAAAAAAAAGGGTTCAAATTCTTTCCCCCCCAAAAAAAAGAAATGTGACAAAAAAGCTAGGTAGGTATATTTTACAAAAGACAGCACTTGTGACCTGTATACATATGGCATGAACAAATTTACTATTGTAAGCAGGCAGACTTTTTGAGAGATAAATAGTTGCATTTCAACTTTGGGAATATTGGGAATTTCTTTAGTCTTTAACCCCTTTACCCCCAAGGGTGGTTTGCACGTTATGGACCGGGCCAATTTTTACAATTCTGACCACTGTCCCTTTATGAGGTTATAACTCTGGAACGCTTCATCGGATCCCGGTGATTCTGACATTGTTTTCTCGTGACATATTGTACTTCATGATAGTGGTAAAATTTCTTTGATATTACCTGCATTTATTTGTGAAAAAAATGGAAACATGGTGAAAATTTTGAAAATTTTGCAATTTTTCAAATTTGAATTTTTATGCAATTAAATCACAGAGATATGTCACACAAAATACTTAATAAGTAACATTTCCCACATGTCTACTTTACATCAGCACAATTTTGGAACCAAAATTTTTTTTTGTTAGGGAGTTATAAGGGTTAAAAGTTGACCAGCAATTTCTCATTTTTACAACACCATTTTATTTTAGGGACCACATCTCATTTGAAGTCATTTTGAGGGGTCTATATGATAGAAAATACCAAAGCGTGACACCATTCTAAAAGCTGCACCCCTCAATGTTCTCAAAACCACATTCAAGAAGTTTATTAACCCTTCAGGTGTTTCACAGGAATTTTTGGAATGTTTAAATAAAAATTAACATTTAACTTTTTTTCACAAAAAATTTACTTCAGCTCCAATTTGTTTTATTTTGCCAAGAGTTACAGGAGAAAATGGACCCCAAATCTTGTTGTACAATTTGTCCTGAGTACGCCGATACCCCATAAGTGGAGGTAAACCACTGTTTGGGCGCATGACAGAGCTTGGAAGCGAAGGAGCGCCATTTGACTTTTTAATGCAAAATTGACTGGAATTGAGATGGGACGCCATGTTGCGCTTGGAGAGCCACTGATGTGCCTAAACATTGAAACCCCCCACAAGTGACACCATTTTGGAAAATAGACCCCCTAAGGAACTTATCTAGAGGTGTGGTGAGCACTTTGACCAACCAAGTGCTTCACAGAAGTTTATAATGCAGAACCGTAAAAATAAAAAATATTTTTTTTTTCACAAAAATTATCTTTTCGCCCCCAATTTTTTATTTTCCCAATGGTAAGAGAAGAAATTGGAACCAAAAAGTTGTTGTACAATTTGTCCTGAGTACGCTGATACCCCATATGTGGGGGTAAACCTCTGTTTGGGCGCATGGGAGAGCTCGGAAAGGAAGGAGCGCTGTTTGACTTTTCAATGCAAAATACACAGGAATTGAGATGAGACGCCATGTTGCGTTTGGAGAGCCACTGATGTGCCTAAATATTGAAACCCCCCACAAGTGACACCATTTTGGAAAGTAGATCCCCTAAGGAACTTACAACTTACTCAACTAATAAATACACTAAGGGAAAATGACAATGTATTACAGAAGAAAAAAACCCCCATAAAAAGTTAGATACTTTATTAGATAACAATAATTAAAGACATACAAAGGAAGGAGCGCTGTTTGACTTTTCAATGCAAAATACACAGGAATTGAGATGAGACGCCATGTTGCGTTTGGAGAGCCACTGATGTGCCTAAATATTGAAACCCCCCACAAGTGACACCATTTTGGAAAGTAGATCCCCTAAGGAACTTACAACTTACTCAACTAATAAATACACTAAGGGAAAATGACAATGTATTACAGAAGAAAAAAACCCCCATAAAAAGTTAGATACTTTATTAGATAACAATAATTAAAGACATACAGGTAAAAACCTCAAAAAACCCTATCTACTCCATCCGTTAGTCCTACAAGGAAGAGGATCTAATCCCCTACAATACACCCTAATATATACTGGTAGAATACCCCTATTAAGCCAAATATAAATATATATGTGTGATTCGTGATACCAAATAGCAACTATAAGGGTGTATTGATGTAAGTGAAAGTATCCCTCACAGCTACAAAAAATAAACCTAAAAGCTGATGCTACCTAGATGCGGAGGTTGGCACCCTAAAAGAAATAGCGAGAATGGCGCCCCCGCTCGTACGATGACTATCCCTGGTCTCCTATCTACTCCCTATAAGAGATAGGTATAGAAACAGAAGGCCAGATGGCTGAGAATAACTTGTACAAGTATGTGATATCAATAATCCAGCACAACTGGCCCTCCCCCACAATGTGATGTGAGACCCAAGGATAGATATATATACCAACTATAGCATTACTATATATATTATAAATAGCATATAGCAACTAATAGGACAAACAGAACAGACCAGTACTTATGTTGGCTCATAGGTCATACAAAGCCAACACTAATAAGGACTAACTAATAATATACAGAACATATACACCACATCGATACATAACACGGCGTCACCACATCCATCTGGATACAAAATAAATCAATACATATAGCAGTGTGGATAATACAGTGAATACACCATGAAATCAGAATAGTAATGATATACTCATCCACTGCATTCAACCGTCCACAGCTGATAATAAATCCAGATGTCGCGGCTCAAGCCATGATGACTGGGCAAATAACACCTCCAGACAACCTCTCGACGCGTTTCCCCCACAAAGTTGGGTTCATCAGGAGAGACTAGATGACGGCATGGCCCTATCTTTGCAACTTGCTACTGCCATGCCGTCATCTAGTCTCTCCTGATGAACCCAACTTTGTGGGGGAAACGCGTCGAGTTGGTATATATATCTATCCTTGGGTCTCACATCACATTGTGGGGGAGGGCCAGTTGTGCTGGATTATTGATATCACATACTTGTACAAGTTATTCTCAGCCATCTGGCCTTCTGTTTCTATACCTATCTCTTATAGGGAGTAGATAGGAGACCAGGGATAGTCATCGTACGAGCGGGGGCGCCATTCTCGCTATTTCTTTTAGGGTGCCAACCTCCGCATCTAGGTAGCATCAGCTTTTAGGTTTATTTTTTGTAGCTGTGAGGGATACTTTCACTTACATCAATACACCCTTATAGTTGCTATTTGGTATCACGAATCACACATATATATTTATATTTGGCTTAATAGGGGTATTCTACCAGTATATAATAGGGTGTATTGTAGGGGATTAGATCCTCTTCCTTGTAGGACTAACGGATGGAGTAGATAGGGTTTTTTGAGGTTTTTACCTGTATGTCTTTAATTATTGTTATCTAATAAAGTATCTAACTTTTTATGGGGGTTTTTTTCTTCTGTAACCCCTAAGGAACTTATCTAGATGTGTGGTGAGCACTTTGACCCACCAAGAGCTTCACAGAAGTTTATAATGCAGAGCCGTAAAAATAAAACAAAAATTTTTTCCCACAAATATTATTTTTTAGCCCCCAGTTTTGTATTTTCCCGAGGGTAACAGGAGAAATTGGACCCCAAAATTTGTTGTGCAATTTGTCCTGAGTGCGCTGATACCCCATATGTGGGGAGGAACCACCGTTTGGGCGCATGGGAAGGCTCGGAAGGGAAGGAGCGCCATTTGAAATACAGACTTAGATGGAATGGTCTGCAGGCGTCACATTGCGTTTGCAGAGCCCCTAATGTACCTAAACAGTAGAAACCCCCCCACAAGTGACCCCAAAATGGAAACTAGACCCCCAAGGAACTTATCTAGATGTGTTGTGAGAACTTTGAGCCCCCAAGTGTTTCACTACAGTTTCTAACGCAGAGCCGTGAAAATAAAAAAAAAAATTCCCCCCAAAATTATTTTTTAGCCCCCAGTTTTGTATTTTCTCGAGGGTAACAGGAGAAATTGGACCCCAAAATTTGTTGTCCAATTTGTCCTGAGTGCGCTGATGCCCCATATGTGGGGGGGAACCACTGTTTGGGCGCATGGGAGGGCTCGGAAGGGAAGGAGCGCCATTTGGAATGCAGACTTAGATGGAATGGTCTGCAGGCATCACATTGCGTTTGCAGAGCCCCTAATGTACCTAAACAGTAGAAACCCCCCACAAGTGACCCCATATTGGAAACTAGACCCCCCACGAACTTATCTAGATGTGTTGTGAGAACTTTGAGCCCCCAAGTGTTTCACTACAGTTTATAACTCAGAGCCGTGAAAATTAAAAAATCTTTTTTTTCCCACAAAACTTATTTTTTAGCCCCCAGTTTTGTATTTTCCCAAGGGTAACAGGAGAAATTGGACCACAAAAGTTGTTGTCCAATTTGTCCTGAGTACGCTGATACCCCATATGTTGGGGTAAATTCCCGTTTGGGCACACGGGAGAGCTCGGAAGGGAAGGAGCACTGTTTTACTTTTTCAACGCAGAATTGGCTGGAATTGAGATCGGACGCCATGTCGCGTTTGGAGAGCCCCTGATGTGTCTAAACAGTGGAAACCCCCCAATTATAACTGAAACCCTAATCCAAACACACCCCTAACCCTAATTTCAACGGTAACCCTAACCACACCTCTAACCCAGACCCACCCCTAATCCTAATCCCAACCGCAAATGTAATCCAAACCCTAACCCTAATTTTAGCCCCAACCCTAACTGTAGCCTTAACCCTAACTGTAGCCTTAACCCTAAATGTAGCCTTAACCCTAACTGTAGCCTTAAACCTAGCCCTAACCCTAGCCCTAACCCTAGCCCTAACCCTAGCCCTAACCCTAGCCCTAACCCTAGCCCTAACCCTAGCCCTAACCCTAACCCTAGCCCTAACCATAACCTTAGCCCTAACCCTAGCCCTAACCCTAACCCTAGCCCTAACCCTAGCCCTAACCCTAACCCTAGCCCTAGCCCTAACCCTAATGGGAAAATGGAAATAAATACATTTTTAATTTTTTTTTATTTTTCCCTAACTAAGGGGGTAATGAAGGGGGGTTTGATTTACTTTTATAGTGGGTTTTTTAGCGGATTTTTATGATTGGCAGCCGTCACTCACTGAAAGACGCTTTTTATTGCAAAAAATATTTTTTGCGTTATCACATTTTGAGAGCTATAATTTTTCCATATTTGAGTCCACAGAGTCATGTGAGGTCTTGTTTTTTGCGGGACGAGTTGACGTTTTTATTGGTAACACATTCGGGCACGTGACATTTTTTGATCGCTTTTTATTACGATTTTTGTGAGGCAGAATTAGCAAAAACCAGCTATTCATGAATTTCTTTTGGGGGAGGCATTTATACCGTTCCGCGTTTGGTAAAATTGATAAAGCAGTTTTATTCTTCGGGTCAGTACGATTACAGCGACACCTCATTTATATCATTTTTTTATGTTTTGGAGCTTTTATACGATAAAAACTATTTTATAGAAAAAATAATTATTTTTGCATCGCTTTATTCTGAGGACTATAACTTTTTTATTTTTTTGCTTATGATGCTGTATGGCAGCTCATTTTTTGCGGGACAAGATGACGCTTTCAGCGGTTCCATGGTTATATATATCTGTCTTTTTGATCACGTGTTATTCCACTTTTTGTTCGGCGGTATGATAATAAAGCGTTGTTTTTTGCCTCGTTATTTTTTTTTTCTTACGGTGTTTACTGAAGGGGTAACTAGTGGGCCAGTTTTATAGGTCGGGTCGTTACGGACGTGGCGATACTAAATATGTGTACTTTTATTGTTTTGTTTCTTTTATTTAGACAAAGAAATGTATTTATGGGAACAATATTTTTTTTTTTTTCATTATTTAGGATTTTTTTTTTTTTTACACACTTGTAAAAATTTTTTTTTAATTTTTTACTTTGTCCCAGGGGGGGACAATACAGATCGGTGATCTGCCAGTTTGCACAGCACTCTGACAGATCACCGATCTGTCAAACAGCGCTGCAGCGTTACCAAGTGCCTGCTCTGAGCAGGCACTTGGTAAGCCACCTCCCTCCCTGCAGGACCCGGATCCACGGCCATCTTGGATCCGGGACTTGCTGCAGGGAGGAGGTGAGAGACCCCCGGAGCAACGCGATCACATCGCGTTGCTGCGGGGGTCTCAGAGAAGCACGCAGGGAGCCCCCTCCCTGCGGGAAGCTTCCCTGCACCGCCGGCACATCGCGATCATGTTTGATCGCGGTGTGCCGGGGGTTAATGTGCCGGGGGCGGTCCGTGACCGCTCCTGGCACATAGTGCCGGATGTCAGCTGCGATAAGCAGCTGACACCCGGCCGCGATCGGCGGCGCTCCCCCCGTGAGCGCGGCCGATCGCCTATGACGTACTATTCCGTCCGTGGGAAGTAAAGCCCACCCCACATGGACGGAATAGTACGTCTAATGGCAGAAAGGGGTTAAAAAATATACACATTTACTGAAAAAACTTTACAAATAAAAGTAAGAAAGGCAAAAAGATGTCATTTATGGCTTTTCAGTCTCACAAGCCAGGAAGCACACTTTCTAAGACAGACAAGCCTTGGTTGTACTATTTTTATCAGTAAGAACATAAAAGCTGAGAAGGCTAATACTGCTCTTTTTGTTAATATGAAAAAAAAAAACAATTAATGTTCTTAGGGTGCTTTCCCACAATCCAGAACTAGCAGCACTTTGGATGCAGCGTATTTTCACTGCGTCAAAAACTATGCGTTCTATTAAATGCAGGTAAATCCTCAAGTGTTCCCTAAACTGAACTGCCTCATGTCAGTTTCCACAGGTGTTCTGCAGATGAACCCAGTCACATAGTGGGTATGCGATTTCTAGAAATCCCATCTACTAAGCTGTAACATCTGGCCGCTGCTGTTTTGACACTGCATAAATGCGCAGTGTCAAAACTGCAACAATTGCTGGCCATGAGAAGATATCTTTAAGGGGAAGGTGCCATCAAAAAAATTTGTTTTACAGCAATTGTAAAAATGTAAAGAATTAATGTTTACATTTTCTTAAAAAATATTATAATTTGTTTATAATTTAGTAAAATATGAAAAATAATTTGAAAAGTTTTGGAGTTTCCACTTTTAAACACTAGGGGGAGCAGCTGCTGAAATTTCAGAAAAACCTAGTGTACAAATAGCTCACATTACAGCACTGCAGTAATTATGGGCGGAGTCTGCTGACATGTGATATCTCCTCTCCTCCCCTTCTGGGTGTTTGCTAAGGGATAAGAGAGGATGATATTCAGGAACCCAGTGAGCAGCCATTTTGTTGGTGACTGCAGAGTATGGCTGCCGTCACACTATCAGTATTTGGTCAGTATTTTACATCAGTATTTGTAAGCCAAAACCAGGAGTGGAACAATTAGAGGAAAAGTATAATAGAAACATATGCACCACTTCTGTATTTATCACCCACTCCTGGTTTTGGCTTACAAATACTGAGGTAAAATACTGACCAAATACTGATAGTGTGACGGCAGCCTTAGGCTACTTTCACACTAGAGTTGTTTGCAATACATTGCAATGCGTCGTTCAGGAGAAAAAAACGCATCCTGCAAAGTTGTGTGCAGGATGCGTTTTTTCCCCATAGACTAACATTACCGACGCATTGCGACATATTGCCACACGTCGCAACCGTCGTGCGACGGTTGCGTCGTGTTTTGGCAGACCGCCACCACAAAAAAATGCCCCCTCCTCCCCGGACTTTGTAGTGGGGCAGCGTAAGCGTCGTAAGACTGCTTCCGCCGCCCACGTCGGGAATTTCTTTCACAGCATGCGTCGGTACGTTGGCCCGACACACTGCAACGAGCCCGTACCGACGCTAGTGTGAAAGCAGCCTTATATTGACAAGTAACATAGTAACATAGTAACATAGTTAGTAAGGCCGAAAAAAGACATTTGTCCATCCAGTTCAGCCTATATTCCATCATAATAAGTACCCAGATCTACGTCCTTCTACAGAACCTAATAATTGTATGATACAATATTGTTCTGCTCCAGGAAGACATCCAGGCCTCTCTTGAACCCCTCGACTGAGTTCGCCATCACCACCTCCTCAGGCAAGCAATTCCAGATTCTCACTGCCCTAACAGTAAAGAATCCTCTTCTATGTTGGTGGAAAAACCTTCTCTCCTCCAGACGCAAAGAATGCCCCCTTGTGCCCGTCACCTTCCTTGGTATAAACAGATCCTCAGCGAGATATTTGTATTGTCCCCTTATATACTTATACATGGTTATTAGATCGCCCCTCAGTCGTCTTTTTTCTAGACTAAATAATCCTAATTTCGCTAATCTATCTGGGTATTGTAGTTCTCCCATCCCCTTTATTAATTTTGTTGCCCTCCTTTGTACTCTCTCTAGTTCCATTATATCCTTCCTGAGCACCGGTGCCCAAAACTGGACACAGTACTCCATGTGCGGTCTAACTAGGGATTTGTACAGAGGCAGTATAATGCTCTCATCATGTGTATCCAGACCTCTTTTAATGCACCCCATGATCCTGTTTGCCTTGGCAGCTGCTGCCTGGCACTGGCTGCTCCAGGTAAGTTTATCATTAACTAGGATCCCCAAGTCCTTCTCCCTGTCAGATTTACCCAGTGGTTTCCCGTTCAGTGTGTAATGGTGATATTGATTCCCTCTTCCCATGTGTATAACCTTACATTTATCATTGTTAAACCTCATCTGCCACCTTTCAGCCCAAGTTTCCAACTTATCCAGATCCATCTGTAGCAGAATACTATCTTCTCTTGTATTAACTGCTTTACATAGTTTTGTATCATCTGCAAATATCGATATTTTACTGTGTAAACCTTCTACCAGATCATTAATGAATATGTTGAAGAGAACAGGTCCCAATACTGACCCCTGCGGTACCCCACTGGTCACAGCGACCCAGTTAGAGACTATACCATTTATAACCACCCTCTGCTTTCTATCACTAAGCCAGTTACTAACCCATTTACACACATTTTCCCCCAGACCAAGCATTCTCATTTTGTGTACCAACCTCTTGTGCGGCACGGTATCAAACGCTTTGGAAAAATCGAGATATACCACGTCCAATGACTCACCGTGGTCCAGTCTATAGCTTACCTCTTCATAAAAACTGATTAGATTGGTTTGACAGGAGCGATTTCTCATAAACCCATGCTGATATGGAGTTAAACAGTTATTCTCATTGAGATAATCCAGAATAACATCCCTCAGAAACCCTTCAAATATTTTACCAACAATAGAGGTTAGACTTACTGGCCTATAATTTCCAGGTTCACTTTTAGAGCCCTTTTTGAATATTGGCACCACATTTGCTATGCGCCAGTCCTGCGGAACAGACCCTGTCGCTATAGAGTCACTAAAAATAAGAAATAATGGTTTATCTATTACATTACTTAGTTCTCTTAGTACTCGTGGGTGTATGCCATCCGGACCCGGAGATTTATCTATTTTAATCTTATTTAGCCGGTTTCGCACCTCTTCTTGGGTTAGATTGGTGACCCTTAATATAGGGTTTTCATTGTTTCTTGGGATTTCACCTAGCATTTCATTTTCCACCGTGAATACCGTGGAGAAGAAGGTGTTTAATATGTTAGCTTTTTCCTCGTCATCTACAACCATTCTTTCCTCACTATTTTTTAAGGGGCCTACATTTTCAGTTTTTATTCTTTTACTATTGATATAGTTGAAGAACAGTTTGGGATTAGTTTTACTCTCCTTAGCAATGTGCTTCTCTGTTTCCTTTTTGGCAGAATCCCTGGTTTGGTGATGCTTTCGAAGCAGCTGGTCCCGGCTGTACCCAACGATCTTCTAGCTTAGGGAGACTTCACTTCTACCAGAAGGCACCTGGAATATGCAAATTAGCCTCCTGAAGCTTGAATCCCTGGTTTGTAGACAGTCACTGAGGATGGCAGGCAGCAAGGATTCTGGGAGATATATGGTGGAGGGAGCAGGGTGACAGCAGCACAGAGTATTTCAGGAGAGCAGTGTGCTGGTCTATGGGGGCCCCCTGTTCGGTGCGCGGAGCAGCCAGGGATTGTACATAGAGCGCTGTCTTTTATACACATGGATGGACCATCTGCTCCACAGAAATCCAGGAAACATTTTTGAGGATTGATGGCCTGTTCTGATCCAGACTTTGCATGCAAAGACTCCATTCCCCTCCTCAGATCCTGTCTTCTCCATCCTGTCCTGGCGATGTGTGAAAGCGAGGAGACAGGCGCAGTCCGGGGTGACGCTGGGAAGGAAATGTAGCCATATAGTAACGATAAAAAGGAGACCCCTCTCTTCAGCTGCCTCACCAGCCCTGCCCTTACTGCACCTAACTGGAGGTCTTGCTGCCCCCTCTATTGCCCCAGACCCGTGTGCAGGTGCTCAGCCAGAACCACCATAGAATGGGTCCGCTTTCTGAAGATAATACTGCCATAGTGTTCTCACATAATACCACCATACAGATCACACATAATATCGCCATGTAGATCACACACAATACTATCAAATAGATCACACATAATACTGCCAGTGTTCTCACATAATACCGCCATATAGATCACACATAATACTGCCATAGTGTTCTCACATAATACCGCCATATAGATCACACATAATGCTGCCAGTGTTCTCACATAATACCGCCATATAGATCACACACAATACCACCATATAATTCTCACAATACTGATCAAGCATAATACCACCATACAGATCACATAATACCATCATATAGATCTCACATAATGCCATAATACAGCAAGACCCCTGCAGCTCCTGTTATCGCACGCATTGAGTTGTGTGTGCAAAGGGGAAAGATATGCAGGGGGAGAGGAGTGCATAGGAGAGGGATAGATACACGGTTCACCAGACAGTATCACACAGGAGAGGATTAAATACACGGCTCAGCACAGTACCACACAGGATAGGATTAGATACACGGCTCAGCAGACAGTATCACACAGAATAGGATTAGATACACGGTTCAGCATAGTATCACACAGTATAGAATTAGATACACGGTTCAGCATATTATCACACAGTATAGGATTAGATACACAGCTCAGCAGACAGTATCACACAGGAGAGGATTAGATACACGGCTCAGCAGACAGTATCACACAGAATAGGATTAGATACACGGCTCAGCATAGTATCACACAGTATAGGATTAGATACACAGGTCAGCAGACAGTATCACACAGTATAGGATTAGATTGACAGCTCAGCATAGTATCACACAGGAGAGGATTAGATACACGGCTCAGCACAGTATAGTGATAGATACATGGTCTGATGTCCTGTGAGGAGCTGCAGTGAGAGCAGGGTCAGAGCAGCACAGAGCCTCCCCCATCCCCCCTCTGTTACCTCTCTGCAGCTCCTGATAGAGGACATCAGACCGCAGCACTTCATCCTCTCTAGCGATTCTAGAGATCACAGCCACACACCAGGCAGCATAGCAGAGGACAGGGAACGGCCGCTGCTGACAGTGTGAAAGGGGAGGCAGCTGGAGCTTTCTCTCCTATAACAGTGCAGCTCTCAAGTCACAGTGAGTGGAGCTCACACACTGTGGGCTGAAGAAAGATGGCGCCGACCTCCTGCCTCTGCTGTGATGTGGAGACAGCCCAGGGGGCGTGGCCACATCAGAGCAGGCAGCAGCACAATGATAGCTATGGGGTCGGCTCCCGACCGCAGCCTCCTATGCCCAGGGCTGCCGTATTTGCAGAGTGTAAGTGTTGTGCTGGGACTCTTACACTCCTGCAAAGCAAAATGGCGGCACCCAGTGGCTGCAAAAATAATGAATAATAAAAAAGATCTTAAAGTAAAAAAAAATAATTTTGTATTAAAAATAATTGTTTATGTAAACAATCATTTTTAATACAAAAATGAAATTGCAGCACCATCCCTTTAAGGTGCTGTATTACAGAATATCATGGATCAAACAATTCATGGTCACACAGACTCTGCTGGTCCCGCACCTCCCCATCACTTGAATCTGTGTATTATTATTCAAAGACTGAGACTACCGTGGATGTACATTCAGCTGAAATGTATTGTGGCGCAGAGATCAGCTACCATCCTGTACTGCAATACACGTCAATGGATTATCAGAGGCCAGCAGCTGACATCAGTGACCACATCAAAGTTACTGGCCATAGAAGAGGACGCTGCACATTGTGAGAGTGGGGGAAGGTAAGAAGAAAAGTTTATTTTTTTAAATGTGTTGGAGAAGAGCTGTAAAACAGGGGACATTATACAAGAAAGGGGCCCAGGATTTACAGTTATGGCCAAAATTGTTGGCACCACTGAAATTGTTCTGAAAAATAAAGTATTTCTCCTGGAAAATTATTTCAATCTTATGTTTTGTTCTACACGTTTATTTCCTCTGTGTGTACTGGTGTGTACAAAAAAACAGAAAAAAAGGCAAATTGGATATCATTTCACACAAAACCACAAAAATGGACTGGACCCTCAACTTAATATTTGGCTGCACACCCTTCTTACATATTTCAGCTAGAATTTTAGACCACTCATCTTTTGCAAACTGCTCCAGGTCTCTCATACTTGAAGGGTGCCTTCTACCAATAGTAATTTTAATATCTCTCCATGGGCTTAGGATTTACATCCAGACTCACTGCTGGCCAATTCAGAACTCTCCAGCACATTGTTTCCATCCATTTCTGGGTGCTTCTTGAAATATGTTTGACATCATTGTCCTGCTGGAATACCTGCCTAGGACACAAACCCAGCTTTCTGATACTCGGCACTACATTGCGACCCAAAATCGATTGGTAATCTTCATCATTTCATGATGCATTGCACACAGTCAAGGCACCCAGTGCCAGAGGCCGAAAAACAGCACTAAACATCTTTGAACCTCTGCCATACTTGACTTTAGTTACTGTCTTAATTTCTTTGTAGGCCTCATTCCGTTTTTGGTAAACAATTTAGTAATTTTCCCAGAAGGATTTTGGCTTGCTCATGTAAACTTTAACAAACTGCAGTCTAGGTTTTTATGTCTCTGTGTCAGCAGTGGTGTCTTCCTGGGTCTCCCAAAATAGCATTTTATTTCATTCAATTGTTGACCGTTTGCGGTGACACTGGTGCACCCTAAGCTTGCACAATATGTAGAAAAGACGCAGGACACAATAAACACAACACAATTGGTGTCTTCAGAGGTAGGAATGCGACAGCCATTGACCACCACTTTGTCAGGCAGGTCCTATTTAAGTGATCTCTTGATTGAGAACAGGTGTGGCAGTAATCAGGCCTGGGTGTTACTAGGGAATTTGAACTGAGCTTCCCAAAGATATGATAAACCACAGTTAATTTATGTTTTAGGGAGGGGGACAATCACTTTTTCACCCAGGACCTGTAGGTTTCAATTTATTTTTCCCTTATAAATAAATAATTGGATTTATAAACTGCATTTTGTGCTTATTTTTGTCATTCTTGTCTAATATTTGAATTTGTTTTGTGATATGAAACATTTTAGAGAGACAAACATGCAAAAGAATAGAAAATTAGGAGGTAGCAAACACTTTTTCACACACCTGTACACATTAAAGAGATAAAGAGATATACCCATTTCAAACATTTTTGGCATATCCAAAGGATATTCTATAAATTTCTGATACTTGCATGCCACACCTCTAAGAAACACATCTATCTTGAGTGCAGGGCCCTACCTCTTAATGTCATTTCAGAACACCTAAAAAAGTAAAAGGAGAGAGTCAAACATGCACAGACGCAACTGTATTTTTGATGCAATATTGTATCTTTCAGCATCTGCATTTACCAACAAATATCAGACATTTACAACATATTCTGTCGATATGAATTGTCATAGAATAAAAAGCAGACTCATTATTAGTGCTTTGCATTTTTGCTTGAATAAAAAATAGCAGCTGTTATAGAAATTGAGAATACTGGTGCATTTAGGCGAGGTTCATTTCATAATGCTGCTGTGATCTTCTTCTGACCTGCATAGCAGGGCGAAACGGCCAACATCAACATGCACCAGCCTTTTCCTGTAGTACCCCAGCTGCTATTTTTATTCAAATAAAGATAGAAGACACTAATAGTGAGTGCCACTTTTTCTTCTACCCAAATTCATCACTTTGATTTTTCTTATTTTGTTGAGCACCAACTATCTGTGATTTTTACTGAATTTCCAGCGCTATTTGTTTCGTGTCACGCCACATTCAAGTTGTTTAGTTGTCGCCTACGCAATGCATCCTTACAAACATATTCTGTGGATATGCCATAAATGTCTGAGATGTGATTATCTCTTTAAATTATTCATAAAGAGAAAGGTTGAACTGGATAGACCTAGGTCTTTTTTCAATCTATGTAACTATGTAAGAGCAAATTCAACATTATATTTTCTGTGTAATTTTTTTTGTACTGCCAGATGGTGCGAATATGCATCTTTGATAGATTGACCAGTTTTGTAGTCTTGCACTGTTTCTGTTATAGGTGTGATAACCTTTTACAGTATTTTTCACACAAATGTTACAACATATTCATTAAATTCATGAGCCATATATGCGTTATGTTATATCATTTCCCTGTGGATCTATAGAAGCTGCTATAACTTCATACATTATGGAGATTAGGAGCATGACTTAACAATGTCAACATGAAGTTCAATTTAATTACTTAGGCATATTTCAAAAATGCAAAGCTGGTAACACTTTTTAGCATATTTCTAATTATGGAAATAGCTTATTAAATGTATTTTATGCAATGGAGTCATTAAAATGGTGACACTTACGAACTGATCATTACCTATAAATTATAATGATATTTCTTTTCTTCACAGCAGCAGATTCAGAGCCATTCTTTATGGTATACAATCTAGTACAAGTAAAGATCAATGCTTCTGTTTATAATAGAATCACATTTTCACATTTCACTGTAATGATTTGCATCTTTCAGCATTAACTGAGAAAATCATCTAAAATATCACTTAAATGGGAATTATGGCTTCAGTAAACAAGGCTTATGCATTGTATTATATTTTCAAGACCTCAGGTTTTATTTATTGGAAACCTTCGGGCTAAGTTCATATGGGTCAAAAATGTTCATTTTATCTGCAAAATATGTGCAGATAAAATCCGCAACGGTTTTCAAATAGTAGGAATGTGGATGAGTTTTCAGCAAATCTTGTCAACATGCTGATTTATTCCCCTGAGGTATGGATTTTGAAATCCTCAGCATGTCAATTTTTAATGCAGAAAAAGTACTAATTTGTTACAAATCTTCACTATTGACCTCAATAGGGAAGTAAAAATCCATAATCATATCTCAATATTGGAAATTTTGATTCAGATTTCCAGCAAATTCAAAGCAAAATCTGCAGATCAAACCATATGTAAAACTTAAGCCTTTACCTAGCATGTAATATTCATATTATATGATGTCTTCTAATTTGGTAGAGGGGCCTCTGGCCCTCCTTAGGCATCAGAGTCCAGCGTCGGATTGGAGTACCTTGGGCCAACTTGAGAATATCATTCTTGGGGCCAACTATATAGCTACATAGAAATAATTACAAGACCGCCAATTATGTGGCAAAATGTGCTAATATCAGGGTATAATATAAGGTAGTACACTTCTTAATGTTATAGAAAGAGCTGGCACCCACTTAATGATAAATGCTCCCTGATGTTTATTAACCAGTAAAGCAATGATCTTTTGACATCTCATTCATACGCTGAGAAAATTCTAGGCCTGGATTGACCGGCGCTGTGGATTTGACATGAATAATATGTCAATTTACGCTGCGGATATTCACCACAGATTTCATCCTAGCAATACAAAGGATGAGGTCAGTGGTAAATGTGCAGCATTTGCGTAGTAGTACATGCAGCAATATCTGCACAATATTTGTGTGAATAGTAGCACTGTAAATTTGCTGTGGGATTTCCATTGTAGAAATTCAACAACAAATTATTGCATGAATGTACCCACGAATATTGTTATGGTCCTAAATCTGTTATGTATGACAATGGAGTGATGTCAAAAGAGCTTTCCCTTACATCCCATATACTTTTTACGGAAATTCCTCTGCCGCCTATAAGGCCATAACATTTTTTAAAGTGCCTCATTTTATTGGTGGTGGGAGCAGAAAACCTTTAGTCAATCAGTGGTGAAACTGATACAAGGGTGATACAAGGAGCGGAAGCTCAGTCTTAGTGATGATACAGGGGAAAATGGGCTGAGTCAGTCAGGGGTGACACAGGAGAGGAGGCTTGTTCAGTGGTAATAAAGGGAGAAATGGCTTAATCAGTCAAGGGTAATACTGAGAGAGGGTCTCAGTTAGGGGTGATATGGGTAGAGGGGCTCAGTTAGTCAGGGGTCATGCAGGGAGAGGGTCTAAGACAGGAATGGATGATATGGAGGAGGGGCTCAGTCAGTCAGGGGTGATAGAGGGAAAAGGGGCTCAGTCAGTCAGTCAGTGGTGATACGGAGATAGGGTTGCAGTCAGTCAGTTGTGATACAAAGGAGAAGGGTTTCATTCAGGGGTGATATGGAAAGATGGGGCTCAGTCAGTCAGGGGCCTTATGGAGAGTAAGGGCTCAATCAGTTAAGGGTGATACGGTGAGAGGACTCAGTTGACAGTGGTGATATGGGGAGAGAGGCTCAATCAGTCAGGGGTGATACAGAGAGAAGGGTCTCAGTCAGTCAGGGGTCATACGGGGAGAGGGGTTTAGTCAATCTGGTGATGCACTTCGAGAGGATTCAGTCAGTCAGTGGTGATTCGGGAAGAACGGGCTCAGTCAGGGGTTATATCTGGAGAGGGGGCTCAGTGCAGTGAGTGAGGAGTCATACAGGAAGCAAAGGCTCAATCAATCAAGGGTGATACAGTGGAGGGGGCTTAGTCAGTCAGTGGTGATTAGTGTTGAGCATTCCGATACCGCAAGTATCGGGTATCGGCCGATACTTGCGGTATCGGAATTCCGATACCGAGATCCGATACTTTTGTGGTATCGGGTATCGGATCAATAGGGATGTGTAAAATAAAGAATTAAAATAAAAAATATTGATATTCTCACCTCTCCGGCGGCCCCTGGACATCACGCTGGTAACCGGCCGGCTTCTTTGTTTAAAATGAGCGCCTTCAGGACCTGCGAATGACGTCGCGGCTTTTCATTGGTCGCGTGCCGCCCATGTGACCGGCACGAGACCAATCAGAAGCTGCGACATCATTCTCATTCACAAAACTCCTAATTCTAGGAATTAAGGACCTGCGAATGACGTCGCGGCTTCTGATTGGTCGCGTGCCGGTCACATGGGCGGCACGCGACCAATCAGAAGCCGTGATGTCATTCGCAGGTCCTGATGGCGCTCATTTTAAACAAAGAAGCCGGCTGGTTACCAGCGTGATGTCCAGGGGCTGCCGGAGAGGTGAGCATATCAATATTTTTTATTTTAATTCTTTATTTTACACATCCCTATGGATCCCAGGGCCTGAAGGAGAATTTCCTCTCCTTCAGACCCTGGGAACCATGAGAATACCTTCCGATACTTGATGTCCCATTGACTTGTATTGGTATCGGATATCGCCGATATCGATATCCGATACCGATTTTTCGGGTATCGGCCGATACTATCCGATACCGATACTTTCAAGTATCGGACGGTATCGCTCAACACTAGTGGTGATACATAGAGTTGAGCAAAAACTTTCGCTAATCTCAAATTTGGCATGAACATTGCACATTTGGATTCATGTTCAGTTTCCTCAGCATTTTTCCTAAAAATTAACACATTTGGCCAAAGCTAGGTAAATGATCGAGTTTCCACTAAGGGCTCTTTCCAGTAGCAGCACAGGCTGCAAAGCTCCCTGCACACGTGCACACTGATGACACACAAATGACATCCGTGTTTCATCAGTGTAACATGTACTGGTGCCTTGGAATCAGCGGTACTGTTCACACTGTACCCCGGCGCTGGGTGCTGAGACAGCTCACATCTCTTGATTGCGCTGTGATCAGTGCTAACAGGAGACAATGTTGAGAGCTGTATTCAACTGTTAACAGCGAGAGCAGTTAACCCTCAGCTGTCAGCATTAGCAAGGCTGCTTATCAAGAATAATGGTGTCCCCACGCTGTTTTTTTAATTATTTAAATAAATAATTTTTTTAAACGGTGTGTCGTCCCCTCTATATTTTTCACAAGCAGCCAAGCTAAAGCTGACAGCTGGTGGCTGGAATTCTCAGGCTGGTGAGGGGCCATTGATATTGGCCCCCCAGCCTAAAAATAGCAGCCCATAGCCAGCCCAGAGAAGATGGATTCTGGCGCTTTGCCCAACTCTTCCCATTTGCCCTTTGACAGTGGCAAGTGGGGTAATATTTGTGGGGTTGATGTCACTTTTGTGTTGTCCGCTGATTTCAAGCCCCTGGGTTAGTAATGGAGAGGCGTCTATAAAACACCTATCCATTACTAATCGTTTAGTTATATTGCAAATAAATACACACCCAGAACGAAGTCCTTTAAAAATGGGGGAACCCCATGCCATTTTTTTAAATCATGTATTTAAATCATTTAAAAACACAGCATGGAGACCCCACTATACTTGATAACCAGCCTTTGCTAATGCTGAAAGCTGAAAGTTGCAGCTCGCAGCTGTCAGTTTTGCCTGGCTGGTTTTCAAAAATACCCACGTCAATTTTTTTAAAATTATTTATAGTGCAATTGATGGGTCAATTGATGCCACTTTTTCTTGTGTCTGACCCTAATTTGAGCTGTTTTGGCAGCTTTTGGGCCAACCTGAAGATGTTGCTTTTGCATTTGGTTTTGCCTCCCATTGAATTCAATGGTGTTCAGCTATGTTTATCCTATGTGACTTAGCCACTCCCCCTTTATCATCCCTGACCAAAGCCTCCCCATTGACTCTTACTCACTGTTACGGTGGCAGGGGGGCCCTCCATCATTGGTGATGTACCAGGGAGTCATCTATCTCCATCTCCCCGTACACTGCATCCGCATTTGTACGGGGGAAGAGAGAGCATTTTCGGAACCACAGCACAGCCCAGTTCATTGCCTTAGCTGTGCTGAACAGCCAGGGAGAAGAAGACACCAACAAACCTAACAATGATTAGCTGCACTGCCGTCCGTCAGTATGAGCCTGATCAACAGCAGCTCTCCCGACTTGTTCAACGTAGGCAGGCGCATTGATAAAAATACAGCAGCGTTCTATTCTTTACTAATAGGGAGCTGCAGTCTGCAGCAGACAATTGTGTGATTCATCTATAAAAGGGACAAAATATTAGACACCAAAATCATACTATTTAATTCACTGAAAAGACACAAATTAGATTTTTACACATTTATTAATAATTCTGTGTTGTGAAAACAAATTGTCTCATTTTGAGGAGCATCAGACTGTTATCTTTAAAATGCCAGTAGTACAAATGGGTAAAGGATTATAGCAGTAATGACTATTACAGCTGTTTTGAATAGATACGCTGTGGAGAAACTTAGAATTGACTGAGTTTGCCATGACACTTTAGGGTCACTCTCAAGACATTCTTTCAGTGACAGACGGGAAACTCATCCAAGCTAATAGCCCTCATTCTAAGACTGATAGAAGCTTATGTTTTTTGGATGAGCAGGTTGATATATGGCAGGTCTATTATAATGTGAAAACGGACTCATGTTGAATATCCATCCTGTTTTTGTTCTTGTAAGGTGACATCTAAACGTACATTATGGTAAAATAAAAAAAATTGATGCAGCCAAGGATTTAACCATGCTAGATCCTTTAGTTGTTTTCGCTTATTAGCCCATATTTGAATCTGTTATTCTTGAAATTTGAGTAACAGTGGACAACAAAATTATTATTTTAACACCTTGCATATTTTGATGCAGCCATGAAAAAACTTTTCATTTATCAATAAGTGTGTGCACAATATGAGAACTTAGCTTATATTCCAGTCCAAAAAACATAAAGTCTACGTGATGTTTATATTTCACAATATTGAATGTTTCAGCAAAAACATCAGATTTTTTGTAATTTGGTTCCAAACAGATTTAGCAAAAATAAGCCGTCAAAAGGCTAAAAGATTAAAAAAAAACATCCATACTCACTTTACCTCCCTCCAGACCCATAAAAACAAAATGTAAAAAAATACTTATACTCACCTCACCACTACCCTAAGGCTAGGTTCACACGGCGTTGTGTGAACCCGTTTAACAGACTACGTTACACCGCGTCATAACGCGGTGCAACGTAGTCCGTTAATGCCGCCATTGTTTGTAATGGCGAACACATCACTAGCGCATGCCCACATTGGGTGTGCACTAGCCATGTGCCGTCATTTGAGTGACGGACCTCGAACGCTGCTTGCAGCGTTCGCGGTCCGTTCCTCGCTAGCGCACATCGAGCATCTGCGCTAACGGGATCAGCAAACGCGATCCCTTTTGAGACATTGCGTTAGCGCAGTCCGTTAGCGTATGCGCTATACATACTGCCCTAATGCAATGTGAACCTAGCCTAATTGGCGCCTCTGCTCTTCATGTCACACTTCCGGTCCTAGTCGCATCTTCTTATCACTGGTAGAATTTCCGTAATTCTTCACATTAGGCCGAAACTTCCAGCTTTTTTGAGGCCCAGGACAGTTTTGTGCATGCATGTGTAAGATCACGGCACTTATGCAGAACTGTCCTGGGCCTCATCAGAGCTCAAAGTCACAGCCTAGCATGAAGGGGGCCTGGGATTCAGTGACAGCAATCAGAAGATGTGACAAAGACTGGACCGGAGATGATGAGGAGTGGAGGGGCCAGAGAGGTGAGTGGTGAGATGAGTATAAGTATTTAGTTTAGATTTCGCATCTTACGTAGAAAAAAACTTCTCTGCGAATTGAATTTTCCAGGAAAATCTGCACAAAAAGGCAAATTAGCATTTTTCCTGATCCACTCAACTCTAGTTGCGGTTCTTTAAAAGCCACAGGGCTAATAAATGGATGACCACACTAGCTCTTAGCTCATTTTGGGATCCAATTACAGCTGCCTAATTGTCTATGCAAAGAAAGGTGGTAGGAGTAGAGTGAGAGAACAGGCAGAATAAGACAGACAGACCCTACCTCCTGCTTTGTTTTAATCTAAAACCAGTGCTGGAGTCATAGCTACACTGCTCAGTATTGCTGTATAATGCCATCCATGCACTGGTACAAATGAACATGTGTTACATAGAGATACAGGAGAGCAAGAATACCTTTTGTCTCTGTGTGCTGTTTATATGAGACTTCATAACAGCTATTCTCTACTGACTAAATCAGAGATGACTGAAAATTTGAGTTGCAGAGGGTAAACTAATATAAAATGCATGTTGTAAGTCATATAATTTCCAGAAAAAGTGTTATTCCTCATTTGCACACACATCTTTTTCTGAATGGTAAACTGAAAGGACAGATATGCTCGAAATATTTATGGTCTATCCTTAGAAAAGGTCATTAATGTTTGATCAGTTCGTGTCAGATGTCGTAGGACCTTGTCAATCAACAATCTTTTATTTGCAATTTTGTGGAATGATATGTAAACATCACTGTCTATGTTATAATATATTGCCTGTTCGTGCCTTCTCTTATGCACAACTGTAATTAATAAAATATTATTGTTTTGTATATTCTTTTATCTTCAATAAGACTTGGTGGAAATGTAACTCTTCTTGCTAGACAGGAACTGGCACACTTCCTCCTTGCTAAGGCTCATTAGCCCCATCTGGAGTTTGGCGAAGTGGCCTCCTTCCTCTCTATTTTAATTAACATGCATATTTGAATAGGGCATATTAAGCTCAACAAGCAATAGATATATCCCCTGGACAATATTCACATTCTTACCAATATTTCATAGCAAATACAGAAGACGTTACCTTGCTATGCTGTGTACATACTGTTTTTTTGTTTCCATGCTGATACTTAAAATGAGAATCTGGAATAGATACTGTCAGACTACTTATATGCCCTTATATATTGTACTACTAGTTCAGGCAGACTTGTAATAGGAGGGAGAACTTGTTCTGTCTCCGCCATCTAATATTGTTACCCTGATTATTTGCTTGCATAATTGCAGTTTCCTCAGTATACAGTATTGATATATTCATGCCTTTATTTATCTGTGATGCTTTGGCTCCCTCTAGCGGTCAGAGTTATGTTGGCAGTTCAATCTTGTTTTTGTATTATCCATGTCTGATTCTCCTCCTCCTTTGCAATGCATTATGGTACCTCAGCCTCCATTTCCCTCCATTTTTCCTTTCACTTTCTTCAGTTTGCCTTCAAGGAAAGACGCTTCACTTCATCCCCCTTGCGATTGCATTGCCGGTATGTCTTTATGCTTCCTATAGATATTCCTGCTCTATATTAGCTTAGTTTAACCAGTTGTACTCCCAGTTTAGTCACTAGCTTTCTAAATGTTATGCATAATGTATATCATGTGTATTATGTATCTGTTCTATGCCATGCACTGATTCTATGTATATCATTGTTCACAGTTTCACCGCATCAATATACCACTACGTTTAATAAAGCACAGACTCAACCACAGTCTCCTTATTGGACCCCGGTATAGCGGTTTAGCTGACTGTATAGCTACGTATGAGCCTGCCTCAGCTAGTGAGGACAGAACAGTGAAACGGCAGCCATCCAACTAGTGGGATTCAAGTCACCGGCTACTCAGAGACTAAATACAGCTACAGCAATCTCTGCACAGCCAAGCACTTTCCCAAGACACCATGTCTCACAAATCGCATAGGACAAGATCTGTTACTTCCGTCTCCTCAAAGACAACATCCATCAGCAGCGCTGTCGCCATTGCCCACGCAAATGCTGAAGCTGCCAAAATACGAGCGAGCTTTGCTGATCAAGAGATGCAACTTAAATTAGAAAAAGCACGCATAGATGAAGAGAGAGCCGATCAAGAGAGAAGGTCGCGCTTAGAGAGAGCCGATCAAGAGAGAAGGTCGCGCTTAGAGAGAGCCGATCAAAAGAGAAGGTCGCAGTTAGAGAAGGCACGTGTGGATGCCGCCTTAGAAAGCCTAGCAGCAAAAAGGGAAGCTGCCGCAGCCCTCGCCGAAGCAGAATCGCTAGAAGCCGCGCAAAATCCCAAGCTGCATAGCCAAAGCAGTACGTCGAGTCTGGAGTTTCCACTGCAAGACTCACCACAACGCACATCTCAGTATGTTAATGACCTTCCTGATCCAAACTATAACCCTGAACCAGTACCAAAACCAGAATACGACACCTCCAGCGAAGTGAGCGAGAGTCGTCACGAGGCTCAGGACAGAAACAAACTCGAAAATGTGAGGCAAAACAACTCTGCTAATGACTACCTTGCCCCTCATCAGGTAACCAACGTGGATCACCCTGCTGACGCACCGTACATCAGGCCGAAGCAATACGACACCGGCTGGCGCCACCATGAGGACACTAACAGGTACGAACGCACCTCACATCACTATCAGGGCGACCCATCACCAGTATACTCTGCTGACAACCGGTTCACGACAGAATTTGCCAAGTTCTTCACACGACGTGAACTGGTTGCCAAGGGACTCATGAAATTCACTGACCGAGCTGAAGGTTACAGAGCTTGGAAAGCTTCCTTCCAAAATGTCATTAGAGACTTGGGGCTACAACACAGGGAAGAGATAGACCTGTTAGTCAAATACCTGGGAGAAGAGTCAGTCAAACACGCAGTAAGGATCAGAGACATTAATATAAACCGCCCTGAGACTGGCCTCAAAGAGATCTGGAAAAGGCTGGATGAGTGTTACGGCTCAGCAGAAGTAATAGAAAGAGCCTTGTTCAAAAGAATCGATGACTTTCCTAAAATATCTAACAAAGGTCTCCAGAAACTTAGAAAGCTAAGCGACTTGCTAAAGGAAGTCCAAGTTGCCAAATATGAGGACGACCTACAGGGACTTGCATTTCTCGACACAGCCAGAGGTGTTAACCCTATAGTCCAGAAGTTGCCCTACAATCTACAGGAGAGGTGGCTCACACATGGTTCCACGTACAAATACAAACACAGCATTCCATTCCCTGCCTTCTCCGTTTTTGTTGACTTCATACACCAACAAGCAAGAATTAGAAACGATCCCAGCTTTGACTTTGCAATACCATATGCCACACCGTCACCACCTGCAAATCCACGCAGAACATCTGTGGAAGTACACAAGACTTATGTTTCTTCTCCAGGTTCTAATTACAGGTCTGCTGGCTGCTCCCAATCAGAGACAAAGGTGCAGGACCCTGACAAGCAGTGCCCACTTCATCAGAAGCCTCATCCTCTCCTGAAATGCAGAGCCTTCAGAGGAAAATCTATGCCAGATCGCAGAAGCTTCCTGAAAGAAAACGGTATCTGCTACAAGTGCTGCTCGTCCACAGCTCATCTCGCCAAGGATTGCAAGGTCAGTGTAAAATGCACAGAATGTGGCACCACAGATCATAACACCGCTCTACACCCTGGCCCAGCTCCATGGAGTACACAAAACACGCCAGCTGACAGTGAGCATGGCGGGGAGGAAAGGAACACTGATACAGCTACGCCAGAGATCACTTCACAATGCACCGAGGTCTGCAAAGGGACAATAGACAGTAGGTCCTGTTCAAAAATATGCCTCGTCAAAGTATACCCAAAGGGCCATAGAGACCAAGCTGTAAGACTGTATGCTATCTTAGATGACCAAAGTAATCGATCCTTGGCTAGATCAATGTTCTTTGACCTATTCAACATCAAAGGGCCAAGCACTCCCTACTCCTTAAAGACGTGTGCAGGTACTGTGACAACAGCAGGCAGGAATGCTACTGACTACCAGATCGAGTCTTTAGACGGACAATTCTGCCTACCACTACCTACGATCATCGAATGTAACCAGATCCCAGACAACAGATCTGAAATCCCTACGCCAGATGTAGCAATCCATCACGCTCACTTAAAACAAATAGCACACCTCATACCGGAACTCGACCATCAGGCCCAGATAATTCTGCTGTTGGGGAGAGATATCCTACAGGTTCATAAAGTGAGACGTCATATCAACGGACTCCACAATGCTCCCTATGCCCAAAGGCTAGACCTAGGATTGGTCATAATTGGCAACGTATGCTTGGGACGCATGCACGCCCCATCTTCTGTGACAAGCATGCTGACAAATACATTGGAGAAAGGACGTCCATCTCTGTTTCAACCTTGTAACAATGAGTTCCATGTCAGGGAACTGCCACACAGCATCCAACTACCTGATCATTTAATAGACTTTACTCACGACAGCAGTATAGTGTCGGGAAGCTATGAGGATCAGTTAGGGGGCACAGTCTTCCAGAGAACTAAGCAGGACAACCAAGTGGCAATGTCGGTAGAGGACAAGTTGTTCTTAGAGGTAATGGACAAGGGACTCGTTAAAGATGAGACCAACAGCTGGGTCGCACCTCTTCCCTTCAAAACCCACAGACCACTTCTACCGAACAACAGAAATCAGGCATTACAACGTTTCTCCTCTCTCATTCGTAATCTGCAAAAGAAACTAGAGATGAAAGATCACTTTTTCTCCTTCATGTCAAAGATTTTTGAAAACCGTCACGCAGAACTAGCTCCCACTCTCAAAGACTCTGAAGAATGCTGGTTCCTACCCATGTTCGGAGTATACCACCCTAAGAAACCAGGCCAGATCAGAGTCGTGTTTGATTCCAGTGCTAAATTTAATGATGTCTCCCTGAATGACGTTCTGCTGACAGGACCAGACCTCAATAACAAACTACTGGGTGTACTTATGCGCTTCCGTAAGGATTCCATTGCCTTCATCGCTGACATCCAGCAAATGTTCCATTGTTTCCTTGTGAGAGAGAGAGACAGGAACTTCCTAAGATTCTTCTGGTACAGAGACAATGATCCTACTAAAGAAGTCACAGAGTATCGCATGAGAGTGCACATCTTTGGCAACAGTCCTTCACCTGCAATCGCCATTTACGGACTCAAAAGGTCAGCTCAGGAAGGAGAACCAGAATACGGAGCAGATGTCAGACAATTCATAGAAAAGGACTTTTATGTCGCCGACTGTCTAAAAGCCATGCCTTCAAATGAGACTGCCATCAGTCTTCTCAGGAGAGCTCAGGACATGCTTGCCTGCTCGAACCTTAGGCTTCATAAAATAGCCTAAAACAGCCAAGAACTCATGGAAGCGTTCCCTTCTCAAGACCTATGTAATGGTCTCAGAGACCTGGACCTGGGGTCAGACCCCGCACCAATGCAACGCAGCCTCGGGCTTCTCTGGAATCTACAATCAGACACTTTCACCTTTCAGGTCAGCCAGGAAGAAAGGCCTTTCACACGTAGAGGCGTCCTGTCTACCATCAACAGTCTGTACGACCCCTTGGGTTTCGCAGCTCCTGTTACTATACAAGGCAAGGCCCTACTAAGAGACTTAACTAGGGAAACATCTGACTGGGATGCACCTCTGCCACCTGATAAGAGGATCCAGTGGGAAGAGTGGAAGAACTCGTTAGCGGCACTCTCCAACTTGCATATGCCAAGACCATACACCCCTGTGCCATCTACTGAGATACAGAGCCAAAGACTGTACGTATTTGCAGATGCTTCTGTCAAAGCAATTGCCGCTGTTGCCTACCTCAAAACTGTAGACTCCAAATGTCAGTGCCACATTGGTTTCGTCATGGGAAAGGCCAAACTCGCACCACAACCAGAGCACACTATACCCAGGTTAGAGCTTTGTGCCGCAGTCTTAGCTGTTGAGTTAGCGGAGTTCATCGCATCCGAAATGGATATCGACCTGACACAAGCCAAGTTCTACTCAGACAGCAAAGTAGTCCTGGGATATATCCACAACGAAACCAGGCGATTCTACATTTATGTCAATAACAGAGTGCTACGAATCAGGAGATGAGTTCACCCACAGCAGTGGCATTACATACCCACAGACCAGAATCCCACAGATCATGCAACTAGAGCAGTTGACGCAAGTCGACTAGGAAGCACAACGTGGCTCTCTGGACCAAAACTATTGTACATTGAGGAATGTTTTCCAGACACCTTTGAACTAGTAGGAGACGACTCAGATGCTGAAATCCGCCCTCAGGTGTCTACACTACATACAATGTCCTCTGTTATCCAGCTTGGATCTTGCAGGTTCGACAGATTCTCAAGTTGGAAGTCACTTACTCGAGCCATTACCTGCCTGACTCATATAGCTCGCTCATTCGGGACCACCAGAACTCGTGACATGGAAAAATCTAAAGGAGCAGCGAGGCTTACCCACGAAAGCCTAATCACCTTCATTGCTGAAGCTGCAGCTATAGTCAATGCAAGACCCCTGGTTCCAGTTCCTAACGACCCTGAGGAGCTCTTATTATTGACTCCAGCTACTCTACTTACCCAGAAAACAGGACTGTCCAGTGCCCCTCCAGGAGGATTCGACGCTAAGGACCTCTACAAGCGCCAATGGAGACAGGTACAAAGTCTTGCAAATACTTTCTGGGACAGGTGGCGCAAACTATATTTGTCTACCCTGCAGCCACGTACGAAGTGGCAATCTACTAAACCTAATCTGAACATAGGTGACCTTGTTCTTGTGAAAGACTGTCAGATTCACCGGAACCAGTGGCCACTTGGTCTAGTTACCGCAACGTTCCCGAGCAGGGAAGGCAATGTCCGCAAAGTTGAGCTAAGGATGACCAAAGGGAATGAACCTAAGACATTTTCCAGACCAGTATCTGAACTGGTCCTATTGTTGCCTTCGGAAGAAAGGAGTAGTGACATCCGTTGATGCCAGACGGGGAGTGTTCTGTCTCCGCCATCTAATATTGTTACCCTGATTATTTGCTTGCATAATTGCAGTTTCCTCAGTATACAGTATTGATATATTCATGCCTTTATTCATCTGTGATGCTTTGGCTCCCTCTAGCGGTCAGAGTTATGTTGGCAGTTCAATCTTGTTTTTGTATTATCCATGTCTGATTCTCCTCCTCCTTTGCAATGCATTATGGTACCTCAGCCTCCATTTCCCTCCATTTTTCCTTTCACTTTCTTCAGTTTGCCTTCAAGGAAAGACGCTTCACTTCATCCCCCTTGCGATTGCATTGCCGGTATGTCTTTATGCTTCCTATAGATATTCCTGCTCTATATTAGCTTAGTTTAACCAGTTGTACTCCCAGTTTAGTCACTAGCTTTCTAAATGTTATGCATAATGTATATCATGTGTATTATGTATCTGTTCTATGCCATGCACTGATTCTATGTATATCATTGTTCACAGTTTCACCGCATCAATATACCACTACGTTTAATAAAGCACAGACTCAACCACAGTCTCCTTATTGGACCCCGGTATAGCGGTTTAGCTGACTGTATAGCTACATATGAGCCTTCCTCAGCTAGTGAGGACAGAACAGAACTTATTTCAGTGTAGGCATCTAGGCACAGTTTAGTATTGTTATTGCAGTACTTGTATCCCGCTGCTGCATAGTTAAAATAAAGATACTTTTTAAAGCTAAATATTGTCCTTTCTCTAGTAAAATGCTGTTGCCTGCATTCAGAGAAGGGATAGTTTTAGATTACAGGCATGTAGGCCTTGTTTAATATTGCCATTCCAGTACTTGTATACCACTGCAGCACCATTAAAAGAAGAGTCCTTTTCAGGGCTATAGTATGCAGGCATATAAATATATACCTAACGTAAAATGTGCAAGGCGTATGGTAAGGGACGGGGATTGTACGTGCTGCTGATGGTGCACACAGAGGCCAAGGCCATGAGCCAGGTGAAACTGTGTCTGCTGTGGAAGCACAACAAACACACCAACATGTGTCCCATAATATCACCTGTACCCTGACCAACACAGTTACTGGGAAGGCCCACTTAACGACTGACTCATGGACAAGTGCTTTTGGCTAGAGGTGCTCAATTGTCCTGACGGCACACTGGGCGAACCTTATGGGGACCAGGAACGAGTCACACACTGGGATCGCACACGCGTTACAGACTCCAAGCTTTGTGGGCTCTAGTGCCATCAGGGTTTCCTTCACCTCCTACACCAGTTCCCGCACGCTCTTCCTCATCATTCTCCATCTTCAAATAGTCATCTTGGTGCACGTTGTCTATATCAGTTATAAGCTGGACACACTGTAGCACTGCCTTGGTGAAGCAGCAACAGGCTATGCTAAAATTAATTTATTTAGGTGACAAACTGGACACTGCCACAGAGTTGTGGAAAGTTCTAACAAACCAGACAGATTTGTGGCTCTCGCTGCTGAACCTACAACCAGGCATGATCGCATGTGATAATGGCCATAACCTGGTGGCAGTTCTGAAGCTTGGCAAGCTCACAAATGCACCATGCCTGGCCCACATGCTTAACTTAGAGTCTCAGCAGATTCTGAAAACTGTTGTGAATTCTGCTCTTGGGCTCCCTCCGGTGGTTATGAGTGGTAGTGCTGCTGTCTTTGGATCGCAGCATTTATCAGGTGTATCCATTTTTTGCAATTTGGGCTGGGCTATTTAGTCCTGCTTTATCCTTTAGTCAGTTCCAGTTGTCCATTGTTTTTGGAGGATTCACATCCATACCTGGTCTCTCCTGTTTTGCTGTTCATTTCAACAAAGTTAAGTTCTGGCTTTATTTTTGCTGTCCACCTGCTGTGGACCTTATAGTTCTGTGCATTTTCATGTTTTGTCTTGTCCAGCTTTGTCTGTGAAGGATTTTTTGCAGCCAAGCTGTGTCTCTGGAGATGCAGATATACCCTCCATGTCTTTAGTCAGATGTGGTGATTTGTATTTTCTGTGGTGGATATTTTCTAGTGTTTTAATACTGACCGCATAGTACTCTGTCCTATTCTTTCTTTTTAGCTAGTATGGCCTCCTATGCTAAATCCTGATTTCATGTCTGCGTATGTTATTTCCCTCTCCTCTCACAGTCAATATTTGTGGGGGGCTGTCTATCCTTTGGGGATTTTCTCTGAGGCAAGATAGTTTTCCCGTTTCTGTCTTTAGGGGAAGTTAGTTCTTAGGCTGTGTCGAGGGGTCTAGGGAGTGTTAGGTACAACCCACGGCTACTTCTAGTTGCGCTGCTAAGTTCAGGGTTTGCGGTCAGTACAGGTACCACCTTCTCCAGAGTACGTCTCATGCTGCTCCTAGGCCACCAGATCATAACAGTACAACTGGCCAACAATGAGTTAATTGCATCTCAGAAGAAGGGAGGAAAGGTTTTGAGCCATTTTTTTCCTTAGCCTGTTTTGTCTTTTCCTCCCTCTTAATCTCTGGGTGGCTACGGAACCTAGTAATAACATGAATGTTCAGGAGTTAGTTTCTCGGGTGGATCAGCTTGCTGCTAGGGTACAGGGTATTTCAGATTATATTATTCAGACTCCTGCCTTAGAACCTAAGATTCCCACTCCTGATTTATTTTTTGGTGACAGATCCAAATTTTTGAGTTTCAAAAATAACTGTAAACTGTTTTTTGCATTGAGACCCCGATCCTCTGGTGATCCCATTCAGCAGGTTAAAATCATCATATCCCTGCTGCGTGGTGACCCACAGGATTGGGCATTTTCCCTGGAATCTGGCAATCCTGCTTTGCTTAATGTTGATTCTTTCTTTCAAGCATTAGGCTTATTGTATGATGAGCCTAATTCTGTGGATCAAGCTGAGAAGATCTTGTTGGCCCTGTGTCAGGGTCAAGAAGCGGCAGAATCGTATTGCCAGAAATTTAGAAAATGGTCTGTACTGACTAAATGGAATGAGGAAGCTTTGGCGGCAATTTTCAGAAAGGGTCTTTCTGAATCCGTTAAAGATGTTATGGTGGGGTTCCCCACGCCTGCTGGTCTGAGTGATTCTATGTCTCTGGCCATTCAGATTGATCGGCGCTTGCGCGAGCGCAGAGTTGTGCACACTGTGGAGTTGTCCTCCGAGCGGAGCCCTGAGTCTATGCAGTGTGATAGGATTTTGTCTAGAGCTGAACGACAAGTATTTAGGCGTCAGAATAGGTTGTGTTTTTACTGCGGCGATTCTGCTCGTTATTTCTGATTGCCCTAAGCGTACAAAGAAAATCGCTAGTTCTGTTACCATCAGTACTGTACAACCTAAATTTCTGATATCTGTGACTTTGATCTACTCATTATCGTCATTTTCTGTCATGGCATTTGTGGATTCAGGCACCGCTCTGAACTTAATGGACTTAGAATTTGCCAGACGTTGTGGTTTCCCCTTGCAGCCTTTGCAGAACCCTATTCCTTTAAGGGGGGTTGATGCTACACCGTTGGCTAAAAATAAACCTCAGTTTTGGACACAGCTGACCATGCGCATGGCGCCAGCCCATCAGGAAGATTGTCGCTTTCTGGTGTTGCATAATTTGCATGATGATATTGTGCTGGGTTTTCCATGGTTACAGCTACATAATCCGGTGTTAGATTGAAAATCTATGTCTGTGACTAGTTGGGGTTGTCAGGGGGTTCATGGTCATGTTCCTTTGATGTCAATTTCCACTTCCCCCTCTTCTGAAATTCCAGAGTTTTTGTCTGATTTCCAGGATGTATTCGATGAGCCCAAATCCAGTTCCCTTCCACCACATAGGGACTGTGATTGTGCTATTGACTTGATTCCAGGTTGTAAGTTCCCTAAGGGCCGACTTTTCAACCTGTCTGTGCCAGAACATGCCGCCATGCGGAGCTATATTAAGGAATCTTTGGAGAAGGGGCATATTCGGCCATCTTCTTCACCATTGGGAGCAGGTTTTTTTTTTGTTGCCAAGAAGGATGGCTCCTTGAGACCGTGCATTGATTATCGCCTCTTGAATAAGATCACGGTCAATTTTCAATACCCTTTGCCTTTGCTTACTGATTTGTTTGCTAGGATTAAGGGGGCTAGCTGGTTTACTAAGATTGACCTTCGAGGGGCATATAATCTTATTCGTATTAAGCAGGGTGACGAATGGAAAACTGCATTTAATACGCCCGAAGGCCATTTTGAATACCTTGTGATGCCATTCGGACTCTCTAATGCCCCATCTGTGTTCCAATCCTTCATGCATGATATCTTTCGGAGTTATCTTGATAAATTCATGGTTGTATATTTGGATGATATTTTGATTTTTTCCGATGATTGGGAGTCTAATGTGAAACAGGTCAGGATGGTATTTCAGATCCTCGTAATAATGCTTTATTTGTGAAGGGGTCGAAGTGCCTCTTTGGAGTGCAGAAGGTTTCTTTTTTGGGCTTCATTTTTTCTCCCTCATCTATAGAAATGGATCCGGTTAAGGTTCAGGCCATTCATGATTGGATTCAGCCCACATCTGTGAAGAGCCTTCAGAAATTTTTGGGCTTTGCTAATTTTTATCCTCGTTTCATTGCCAACTTCTCCAGTGTGGTTAAACCTCTGACTGATTTGACGAAGAAAGGCGCTGATGTGACGAATTGGTCCTCTGCGGCTGTTTCTGCCTTTCAGGAGCTTAAACGCCGATTTACTTCTGCCCATGTTGCGTCAGCCGGATGTTTCTCTTCCATTTCAGGTTGAGGTTGACGCGTCTGAGATTGGGGCAGGGGCCGTTTTGTCTCAGAGTAATTTTGATGGTTCCTTGATGAAACCGTGTGCCTTCTTTTCTCGGAAGTTTTCGACTGCGGAACGCAATTATGATGTCGGCAATCAGGAGTTATTGGCTATGAAGTGGGCATTTGAGGAGTGGCAACATTGGCTTGAGGGGGTCAAGCACCGTATTGTGGTCCTGACCGATCATAAGAATCCGATTTACCTTGAGTCTGCCAAACGACTGAATCCTAGACAGGCTCGATAGTCCCTGTTTTTCTCCCGTTTTGATTTTGTGGTCTCGTACCTTCCTGGTACTAAGAATGTTAAGGCGGATGCCCTCTCTAGGAATTATTTTCCTGATTCCCCTGGGGTTCTTGAGCCGGTCGGCATTCTGAAGGAAGGGGTGATTCTTTCTGCCATCTCCCCTGATTTACGACGGGTTCTCCAGGAATTTCAGGCTAATAAACCTGACCGCTGTCCAGTGGGGAAACTGTTTGTTCCTGATAGATGGACTAGTAAAGTGATTTCTGAGGTTCATTGTTCTGTGTTGACTGGCCATCCTGGGAATTTTGGTACCAGAGATTTGGTTGGTAGGTCCTTTTGGTGGCCTTCTTTGTCGCGGGATGTGCGTTCTTTTGTGCAGTCCTGTGGGATTTGTGCGCGGGCTAAGCCTTGCTGTTCACGCGCTAGTGGGTTGCTTCTGCCTTTGCCGGTCCATGAGAGACCTTGGACACATATTTCTATGGATTTTATTTCAGATCTTCCGGTTTCCCAGAGGATGTCGGTTACCTGGGTGGTTTGTGACCTGTTTTCTAAGATGGTTCATTTGGTACCTTTGCCTAAATTGCCTTCATCTTCTGATTTGGTTCCATTGTTTTTTCAGCATGTGGTTCGTTTGCATGGCATTCCGGAGAATATTGTGTCCGATAGAGGTTCCCAGTTTGTTTCTAGGTTTTGGCGGGCCTTTTGTGCTAGGCTGGGCATTGATTTGTCTTTTTCTTCCGCATTTCATCCTCAGACAAATGGCCATACCGAGCGAACTAATCAGACTTTGGAAACTTATTTGAGATGCTTTGTGTCTGCTGATCAGGATGATTGGGTGGCTTTCTTGCCATTGACCGAGTTTGCCCTTAATAATCGGGCTAGTTCTGCTACCTTGGTTTCGCCTTTTTTTTGTAATTTTGGTTTTCATACTCGTTTTTCTTCAGGGCAGGTTGAGCCTTCTGATTGTCCTTGTGTGGATTCTGTGGTTGACAGGCTGCAGCAGATTTGGGCTCATGTGGTGGACAATTTGGTGTTGTCTCAGGAGGAGGCTCAGCGTTTTGCTAACCGTCGTCGGTGTGTTGGTTCCCGGCTTCGGGTTGGGGATTTTGTCTGGTTGTCTTCCCGTCATGTTCCTATGAAGGTTTCTTCCCCTAAGTTCAAGCCTCGGTTTATTGGTCCTTATAGGATTTCTGAGATTATCAATCCAGTGTCTTTTCCTTTGGCCCTACCAGCCTCTTTTTCCATCCATAATGTGTTCCATAGATCTTTGTTGCGGAAGTATGTGGTGCCCGTTGTTCCCTCTGTTGATCCTCCGGCCCCGGTGTTGATTGATGGGGAGTTGGAGTATGTGGTTGAGAAGAGTTTGGATTCTCGTTTTTTGAGGCGGAGCTTCTGTATCTGGTCAAATGGTAGGGTTATGGCCAGGAGGATAATTCTTGGGTTGTTGCCTCCGATGTTCATGCTGACGATTTGGTTCGTGCCTTTCATTTGGCTCGTCCTGATCGGCCTGGGGGCTCTGGTGAGGGTTCGGTGACCCCTCCTCAAGGGGGGGGTACTGTTGTGAATTCTGCTCTTGGGCTCCCTCTGGTGGTTATGAGTGGTAGTGCTGCTGTCTTTGGATTGCAGCATTTATCAAGTGTATCCATTTTTTGCAATTTGGGCTGGGCTATTTAGTCCTGCTTTATCCTTTAGTCAGTGCCAGTTGTCCATTGTTTTTGGAGGATTCACATCCATACCTGGTCTCTCCTGTTTTGCTGTTCATTTCAACAAAGTTAAGTTCTGGCTTTGTTTTTGCTGTCCACCTGCTGTGGACCTTATAATTCTGTGCATTTTCATGTTTTGTCTTGTCCAGCTTTGTCTGTGAAGGATCTTTTGCAGCCAAGCTGTGTCTCTGGAGATGCAGATATACCCTCCATGTCTTTAGTCAGATGTGGTGATTTGTATTTTCTGTGGTGGATATTTTTTGGTTTGTGACCTGTTTTCTAAGATGGTTCATTTGGTACCTTTGCCTAAATTGCCTTCATCTTCTGATTTGGTTCCATTGTTTTTTCAGCATGTGGTTCGTTTGCATGGCATTCCGGAGAATATTGTGTCCGATAGAGGTTCCCAGTTTGTTTCTAGGTTTTGGCGGGCCTGTTGTGCTAGGCTGGGCATTGATTTGTCTTTTTCTTCCGCATTTCATCCTCAGACAAATGGCCAAACCGAGCGAACTAATCAGACTTTGGAAACTTATTTGAGATGCTTTGTGTCTGCTGATCAGGATGATTGGGTGGCTTTCTTGCCATTGGCCGAGTTTGCCCTTAATAATCGGGCTAGTTCTGCTACCTTGGTTTCGCCTTTTTTTTGTAATTTTGGTTTTCATACTCGTTTTTCTTCAGGGCAGGTTGAGCCTTCTGATTGTCCTTGTGTGGATTCTGTGGTTGACAGGCTGCAGCAGATTTGGGCTCATGTGGTGGACAATTTGGTGTTGTCTCAGGAGGAGGCTCAGCGTTTTGCTAACCGTCGTCGGTGTGTTGGTTCCCGGCTTCGGGTTGGGGATTTTGTCTGGTTGTCTTCCCGTCATGTTCCTATGAAGGTTTCTTCCCCTAAGTTCAAGCCTCGGTTTATTGGTCCTTATAGGATTTCTGAGATTATCAATCCAGTGTCTTTTCCTTTGGCCCTACCAGCCTCTTTTTCCATCCATAATGTGTTCCATAGATCTTTGTTGCGGAAGTATGTGGTGCCCGTTGTTCCCTCTGTTGATCCTCCGGCCCCGGTGTTGATTGATGGGGAGTTGGAGTATGTGGTTGAGAAGAGTTTGGATTCTCGTTTTTTGAGGCGGAGCTTCTGTATCTGGTCAAATGGTAGGGTTATGGCCAGGAGGATAATTCTTGGGTTGTTGCCTCCGATGTTCATGCTGACGATTTGGTTCGTGCCTTTCATTTGGCTCGTCCTGATCGGCCTGGGGGCTCTGGTGAGGGTTCGGTGACCCCTCCTCAAGGGGGGGGTACTGTTGTGAATTCTGCTCTTGGGCTCCCTCTGGTGGTTATGAGTGGTAGTGCTGCTGTCTTTGGATCGCAGCATTTATCAGGTGTATCCATTTTTTGCAATTTGGGCTGGGCTATTTAGTCCTGCTTTATCCTTTAGTCAGTGCCAGTTGTCCATTGTTTTTGGAGGATTCACATCCATACCTGGTCTCTCCTGTTTTGCTGTTCATTTCAACAAAGTTAAGTTCTGGCTTTGTTTTTGCTGTCCACCTGCTGTGGACCTTATAATTCTGTGCATTTTCATGTTTTGTCTTGTCCAGCTTTGTCTGTGAAGGATTTTTTGCAGCCAAGCTGTGTCTCTGGAGATGCAGATATACCCTCCATGTCTTTAGTCAGATGTGGTGATTTGTATTTTCTGTGGTGGATATTTTCTAGTGTTTTAATACTGACCGCATAGTACTCTGTCCTATTCTTTCTTTTTAGCTAGTATGGCCTCCTATGCTAAATCCTGATTTCATGTCTGCGTATGTTATTTCCCTCTCCTCTCACAGTCAATATTTGTGGGGGGCTGTCTATCCTTTGGGGATTTTCTCTGAGGCAAGATAGTTTTCCCGTTTCTGTCTTTAAGTTCTTAGTTAGTTCTTAGGCTGTGTCGAGGGGTCTAGGGAGTGTTAGGTACAACCCACGGCTACTTCTAGTTGCGCTGCTAAGTTCAGGGTTTGCTGTCAGTACAGCTACCACCTTCTCCAGAGTACGTCTCACGCTGCTCCTAGGCCACCAGATCATAACAGAAAACCTGCCAAGATTTTCCTGAGTTACATGACAAGGTATGTCACCGGTGCGCTCATTTACGCAAGTCAGGCTATGTTCACATTTGCGTTGCGTTGGGCGCAGGTTCGGCGACGCATAGCGATGCATGCGTCATGCGCCCCTATATTTAACATGGGGGCGCATGGACATGCGTTGTCTTGCGTTTTGTGACGCATGCGTCATTTTTGGCGCAAGTGTCAGGTCGCAGAGGACGCAGCAAGTTGCATTTTTTTGCGTCCAAAATCAAGCCAAAAATGGACGCATGCGTCACAAAACAATGTGTTTTTGCATGCGTTGTGCATGCGTTGTGCGTTTCATCGCCGACCCAACACACAACAATGCAAATGTGAACGTACCCTTAGCTACAACTGCCGCCAGTCTAGCAGTGCTTCAGCAGTGTTTGCAATTGTCAGCTCACCAACTGATTTGCATTGTGACTATGCACTTGAATTTCACATTACAAATGTGCAGCAGACAACAGTAGTCAAATACCAGCTACAACATGCCCATTGGTATTCTGGTGAGCCTCAGCACATAACAACTGACGAGTGAGCATGGATGTCTGACATCTGTAAGGGTTTACAAAACTTTAAGGATCAGCCAAGATGATGAGTGGCCTCATAGTTAGCATTACCATCCTGCTTCTGTGTCTACTAAAATGCTCAGTGCTCAAAACGAAAGAGGAAACTTTGCATGTGGACCAGGTGAAGATGGAGGAAGAAAGTACACAGGGTGGTACTACCCAGCTCACCCTCATTTCATCTTCTCAGCAAGGATTAGGTGATAATAAGGAGGAGGAAGCTGAGGAGGTGGAGGAACAGAAGATGGTTGCCTGAACTACAGGGAGTACTAGCTATACCAGCTTTATCCCATCTGTTCAGCATGGATTGGCTCAAGAGGAGAAGGAGAGGGAGGAGGATAAGGAGAGGGAGGAGTGATAGGAGATGAAGAGTCATCCTCCTGATGGGGACAGGTAAGTCTTGCCTGTTGGGAGTCTCACACACAATGCTGCCTTTATGTCCCACTGCCCTTTCAGTGACCATAGCGTTATACAAACTTTGGCCCACACTGATTATTGACTTTTCTCCCTTCTCGACCAGTGCTACAGGGAGAACTGGCCATCTCTCTTTCGTGTGGCGCAGAGGGCTAGTAAAATGGTACAATAGCAGAAGGCCCTAGCCGAACAATTAGTACAAAAAATTCCATCTGACAAAGCATCGGCAGAGGTCATAGATCTTTGGCAACCAAGGGAAAGAGATGAGGTAGACACACAACAGGTCCAACAGAGGCAGTGGAACACTATTGAAGATCTGGGGCACGTTCATCAGACCATCTCACCATCCATGCCCTGATGCGTGGGGTAGTCTGACAAGGAGGGAAAACTTTTTGAAGATGGTGAAGGAGTGCCTAGCCAACCGTACCAGCATTGTCCATGATTCCTCTGTGCCGTACAACTATTGGGTATCCAAGCTGGACACATGGCATGAACTGTCCCTCTATGGCTTGGAGGTGCTGACTTGCCCTGCAGCTATCGTTCTTTTCAGGACTGGTCTTTAGTGCCCCCGAGGGCATAATAACATCAACTGAAAATGCTGACAGGTTGACTCAAAATGAATAGAAAATGGCTCAAAAGTAGAAATTACTCATGGAGAGGAATCACATGTCCAGCATATGAAGACAGATTAATAAGCTCCTAAATACAGTGTAATACTAAATCAGACATGCTAGTGCTGTAACAGAACTATTGAATGGGGACAGATCATCACAAATATGCAACGGGCTAAAGAGGGAGACAATGATCAAGAAGTCCCAATTGATAAAAAAGTGCAAAATGTTTACTAATACAAAAGATAAGGGAGGGGGAATAGGGGGACCACCACGTGATGGTGGCAAAGCAAGGGCGCACAGCACATAAGTGATCACTATCTATGTGATAACATGTTTTCAGTACATGACTTATTGCCTCAGTACCACAGGGCGTATTATCATATATTATGTTTATACAATACACCATAACTATATACCATTGAGTTGTATGTTGTACATTGTGTGTAATTTGTGCCCACTTATGTGATGTGTGCCCTTACTTTGCTACCAAAATATGACGGTCACCCTATTTCCCTCCCTCACCTTTTGTATTAATAAACATTTTGCACTGTTTCATCAATTAGGACTTTTTGATCGTCGTTCCCACCCATTCCTGTTTCAAAATGAACAAGGCCTGGATTGACCCACCAGATATCAGCAGCAGAAGGTAAAGTCAATTTGAATGTAGGGTTATCAAACTATTTATAAGGTCCATAAGTGGCCCTCACTCAATATCTTTATATGGTCATCAAGTAGCCATCAGTCAAAATTTTTACAGGGTCATCAGGCGTCCTTCACTCAAAATCTTTATAGCATCATTAGGCCACCCTTAATCAAAATCTTTACAGTATCATCAGGCGGCCATTATAAAAAATTTTAGAGGGTCATCATTAGTGTTGAGCATTCCGATACCGCAAGTATCGGGTATCGGCCGATATTTGTGGTATCGGAATTCCGATACCGAATTCCGATACTTCCCGCGTATCGGATACCGGAATCGGAAGTTCCCAGAATTCAAACTGAACGCAGCAGCCAATGAGGAATGATTGGAAGAGTGGGCACACCCTGTTTAGCATGGTGGGCATGTAAGTACTGGCAAGGCTTGGATTGGCTGCTGAAATGATGTCACTCTGCACTATAAAAAACGCTGCCGCCATTTTGCGCTCACTCTGCTGTGATTTCAGTTAGGGACAGGACGCTGTGTTCTAACTGAGGGCCAGTCGAGCTAGCTAATTGCTTTATTTTCCTTTCCAAAGGCTAATTTAGCAAAACGCTGTGTGTTCTTCACTGTTCACCTTGCTCTTGCCTTGCAGCGCTGTTTTAACAGCGTTCTGCAAGGTCTCTGTGTGTGTGTGTGTGTGTGCAGCTCACTCTGTAGTCTGTGTGCAGCCATATACCCGGTTGTATTCAGCTCAGGGGGGGTTCACACTGCCTCACACAGTTGTCCTTTTTTGCTCTTAGTGCAGCCTGCTGCACATTTTTTCTCAAATTTCCTATTAGTGTTTTTCCACCAGTCTCCAGCTCTATTGTGGAAAAACACTACATAGGATAACCTAGAGGAGGGTTTTTTGGCCTTGCAGCGCCGTTTACGGCTGTCTGCACGGTCTCCGTGTGAGCCCAGCTCGCCCTGTAGTCTGTGTGCAGCCATAGCCGGTTGGATTCAGCTCAGGGTTCGTTACTGGCTCATACCTAGAGAAAAATTTTACTTTTTTTCAAATAGTGCAGCCTGTTTAAAATTTGAAAAACAAAAATTCCTATTAGTGTCTTTCCACTCGTATCCAGCTAAATAGTGGAAAAACACTATATAGGATAACCTAGAGGAGGGTTATTTGGCCTTGCAGCGCCGTTTACGGCTGTCTGCACGGTCTCTGTGTGAGCGCAGCTCGCCCTGTAGTCTGTGTGCAGCCATAGCCGGTTGGATTCAGCTCAGGGTGCGTTACTGCCTCATACCTTGAAAAACAATTTCCTTTTTTTCAAATAGTGCAGCCAGTTTAAAATTTGAAAAAAAAAATTCCTATTAGTGTCTTTCCACTCGTATCCAGCTAAATAGTGGAAAAACACTATATAGGATAACCTAGAGGAGGTTTTTTTGGCCTTGCAGCGCCGTTTACGGCTGTCTGCACGGTCTCCGTGTGAGCCCAGCTCGCCCTGTAGTCTGTGTGCAGCCATAGCCGGTTGGATTCAGCTCAGGGTTCGTTACTGCCTCATATCTTGAGAAAAATTTTACTTTTTTTCAAATAGTGCAGCCTGTTTAAAATTTGAAAAAAAAATTTCCTATTAGTGTCTTTCCACTCGTATCCAGCTAAATAGTGGAAAAACACTATATAGGATAACCTAGAGGAGGGTTTGTTGGCCTTGCAGCGCCGTTTACGGCTGTCTGCACGGTCTCTGTGTGAGCGCAGCTCGCCCTGTAGTCTGTGTGCAGCCATAGCCGGTTGGATTCAGCTCAGGGTGCGTTACTGCCTCATACCTTGAAAAACAATTTCCTTTTTTTCAAATAGTGCAGCCAGTTTAAAATTTGAAAAAAAAAATTCCTATTAGTGTCTTTCCACTCGTATCCAGCTAAATAGTGGAAAAACACTATATAGGATAACCGAGAGGAGGGTTTTTTGGCCTTGCAGCGCCGTTTACGGCTGTCTACACGGTCTCCGTGTGATTTAAACTAGCTCTGTAGCCCGATCTGCACCAAAAAAAAAGTTAAGTTCACCAAACACAACTTAACACTTGTGTAGGCCACATTTGAAAAATAATAAAGTTTAGTCCACAATTTACAACATTAGTGTTTCTTACACCTGTTAGGAGGAGCATTTCAGGAATAAGCACACTAAGGCCTTAGTACTTTTCTGCTTATCTTTATCTGTCAACCAAGATGAAGAGGGCAGGGAGTAAGGCACGTGGGCGTGGGCGCGGAGCAGGGAGAGGAGCAGGGAGAGGACGTGGTGATTCTGTGCCTGCTGCGGGCGCCGGTGACTCGTCGTCACTCAGTTTCAGCAGGGAACAGTCCTTCATGCGCAGCTTTGTCGGAGAGCGCCGTGCACCGCTGCTGCGTGAAGACCAAATTGAAGCCGTTGTCGGGTGGATGGCAGCTAACGCCTCGGCATCGACTTCAGTTAGTGCCACATCCTCTCAGGCACAGAGCACTGGAGAGCAGCCATCTGTCTCTTCACCACCTGCCAAATTGGCCAGGCAGTCAGAGAGCCCAAGACAGGAGCCGTCTCTACTTCTGTTCTCTGAATCTCTTGGCTTGGAAACAGGGGGCCAGCCAAGCAGCATTGGAGAAATGGAAGAAGAGGCAGTGTGCAGTGATGCCCAACAGCTTTGTCTCTCTGACTCTGAAGAGGCGGGTGGGCCAGTGCCTCCGGTGACCACAGCGCAGTACGCATCTGATGATGAAACTCAGGTGCCGCTTTCTGGTGCGTACTGTGCTGCCGAGACTACCCAGGAAGAGCAGTTGGTGGCAGAGGGTAGTGGAGATGATGAGGTCCTTGACCCATCGTGGCGTGAGGAACAGGAAGGTGGTGGGAGCAGCTCTGAGGAAGAGCTTCCCCTTACGGGCCAAAGAGGGAGAGGGAGGGGGAAGACTGCGGAGCCTGTAGCCTCCACTTTGGCACCCGTTAGGAGCCTGTCTCTTTCCAAAGCCAAAAAGGGCGCTCCCAAGACTTGCAGTGCCTGGTCCTTTTTTGACACAGTTGCAGATGACATTTGTTTTGTCAAATGCAAGCTGTGTCATCAGAAAGTAAAAAGAGGGAAAAATGTCAGCAACCTCAATACCACAAATATGTGGAAACATGTGCGGACCAGGCACGCGGTGGAGTTACAGAAACAGACTGAAGATGTAGGCCAACCAACAGCGGCAGTTACCACCTCTTCAGCTCGTGTTGCCTCTTCCTCCAGCTCACGCACAGCTGGTTTGGCTTCCTCCCAGGATCGCCATGGAAGAACCTCTGGCACTGTTGTCCAGAGACCTTGTGTAATTCCACCCACAGCACCACCTTCCCAGTCATCCTCACACTCCCAGTCTACTCTACAGCCATCGGTAGTACAGGCATGGGAGAAAAGGCGGGCATTCTCGGCCAACCACCCCCGAGCACAGGCTCTGAATGCAGGCATTGCCAAACTGTTGTCCCTGGAAATGCTCTCGTTCAGGCTGGTGGAGACTGACAGCTTCCGTGACTTGATGGCATTGGCAGTCCCACAGTACAAGGTGCCCAGCCGCTTTTACTTCAGCAGGCAGGCTGTCCCTGCCCTGCACAGGCATGTTGAGGCAAACATAAAACATGCGCTACTGAACGCCGTCAGTAGCAAGGTCCACCTCACCACCGATGCGTGGACCAGTCAGCATGGACAGGGGCGATATGTTTCCCTCACTGCCCATTGGGTTAATGTTGTTGAGCCAGGTACAGATCGTGCGAGTGGCGCAGGACGTGTCCTGCCCACTCCAAGGATTGCAGGAATCAAGTCTGTACGCATCGACTCCTCCTCTTACACCAGTTCCTCTGATTCCTCTCTGCAGGATCCGTCACAGTCCACCTCCACATGGACCCGTGAACGTTTACCTATGACCGACATGAGCACAGCCGTGGCCAAACGTCAGCAGGCCGTCTTGAAACTAGTTTCATTGGGGCATCGAAGCCACACAGCGCAGGAGCTCTGGAATGCCATCAAGCAGGAGAGCGATGTGTGGTTACTGCCAGCGAATCTCCAGCCAGGCATGGTAGTGTGTGACAATGGCCGAAATCTGGTGGCAGCTTTGGCCCTTGGCAACCTCACTCACATCCCATGTCTGGCACATGTGCTCAATTTGGTTGTGCAGAGTTTTCTGAGGGACTATCCGGATCTTGATGCCCTGCTGCACAAGGTCCGCCTAGAGTGTGCTCACTTGCGGCGTTCCAGCTTGGCCAGATCCCGCATTGCTGCTCTGCAGCGCCGATTCCGCCTTCCGGAACACCGCATCATATGTGACCTACCTACCCGGTGGAATTCCACGTTACATATGTTGGAGCGGTTGAGTGAGCAGCAGCAAGCAGTTATGGAGTACCAGCTGCATCAGGCGCAAAGAAGTCGCAGTCAGCGCCGATCAGACTTCACAACCACAGAGTGGGCCACTATGAAGGACGTCTGCCAGGTTTTGCGTCCTTTTGATTATTCCACGCGGATGGCAAGTGCAGATGATGCACTAGTCAGCATGACTGTCCCCCTTATCTGCCTGCTTCAGCAAACTTTGCAAGGGTTAAGGGATGATGTGGTGGAAGAGGTGGAGGATGAGGAGTCACCTTTTCCATCAGCTTCTGGAGAGTCAGCGCCACGTGGTTCCTCACAAAGGGGTACGCAGGGGCCAATTTGTGAGGAGGATGAGGAGGAGTCAATGGAGGAGGAAGAGCTCCGTCCAGAGGAGGGAGCGACACAATTGTCCAGTGGTCAGTGTGTACAGCGAGGGTGGGGTGATGACGAGCGGGCAGAGATCATGTCTCAAGCAGGAGACAGCGTTTCTGGGCCAGTTGGCACTCTGCAGCACATGGTGGATTTCATGCTGCAGTGCCTGAGAAACGACCGCCGCATCGACCACATTCTCAACATGCCTGATTATTGGGTGTTCACCCTCCTCGATCCTCGCTACCGGGACAACGTCCAAAACCTCATCCCTGCGTTGACCCGGGAGCGTAAATTGCGGGAGTACCACGACACACTGGTGAATTCCATCATCTTCTCCTGTCCAACTGAGAGGAGTGCTGCTAGTGCTTTACAAAGCAGCTCAGTGCGTCGAGGCAGTGGGGGAGGCTCTGCCCAAAGAGGGAGCAGAAGCAGTGCCTCTGCCCAAGGCAAGCTCGGTATGGCACAACTCTGGCACACTTTTGTGTGCCCGCCCCAAATGTCTACACCATCACCGGCGGCTCCAGTCAGCAGGAGGCAACGGTTCCGTCAGATGGTGACAGACTACATGGCTTGCCCTCTTACTGTACTCCCAGACGGCTCTTCCCCGTTCAAGTTTTGGGTCTCTAAGCTGGATACATGGCCAGAGCTAAGCCAGTATGCATTGGAGGTGCTGGCTTGCCCTGCGGCTAGTGTCTTATCGGAACGTGTCTTTAGTGCCGCAGGTGGTGTACTAACAGACCGTCGCATGCGACTATCCTCCGATAACGTTGACCGGCTTACTTTCCTGAAAATGAACCAGGCCTGGATCTCGCAGGAATTTGCCACTCCTCTGCCTGATTAAGTAATTGGGTGCCATCCAGGTCTCCTGCTGTGTTCATCTTTCTACCACCTGAACTGCTATTCCTGGGCTCCAACACCGCCAGTTGCGGCTCAGAAGTGCAGGCTGCACAGTCAAAACATACGACCCAGTGTTATTGGGTTTCAGTAACGTCAGCTGATCCCCAGCTGTGTAGCCGGCAATGTGTCCTGCGACCGCCACGCTGGCACAACAACCTAAATGTAAGGGAACCTGCCCCCCCCCCGTCGTTTGTTACTGAAAGAGCCATCTTGCGCAGCAGTAATGCTGCACAAGGAAAAGGTAGCTCTTTTTTTTAGCTCTTTGCACACGCAGAACTTAACACTTATAAAATGTGTTCACTGATACCGTTATACCGTCCCAGAGCTGGGACTTTCCTTCGTAATGTGACGCAGCACAGCCGTCATTCCTACCCCCTTGGTGCCATGCGCTGCCTCCTCAGCGTTGTTTTAAGCTGTCACGGAGCCTGCGCTGTTCTGTTATCCCTTGGGCATGCCCTATTTGCGCTGCCTGTCTTCTGACATAATTTGGTGTCAGGCTGGCTGCGCCTGTGCGGCCGCGCTGCCCGAGATCCCGCCTCGCAGTGTCTTCTGATTGAGTCACACTGCGGGCCTGGGATCCATGGGCATGCGCAGTGCATATCTTCCCCTCGGGCTCTCGCTCATTTCCCTCCGCCTTCTTTAGACTGTGCGCCGTCAGCTGATCCCTAGCATGCCACGGCCGTGACACCGCACAGTCTGAAGAAGAGGGAAGGAGGGGAGTGAGAGTCGAGGTTATGCACTGTGCATGCCCATGGTTCCAAGGCCCGCAGTGGGATTACGTTAGACGAGACTGCGAGGTGGGATCTGGAGCAGCGTGGACGCACAGGCACTGACAGCCTGACACCAAATTATGTCAGAAGACAGGCAGCGCTAATTGGGCATGGCCAAGGGCTAACAGAACAGCGCAGGCTCCGTGACAGCTTAAAACAACGCTGAGGAGGCAGCGCACGGCATCAAGGGGATAGGAATGACAGCTGTGCTGTGTCCCATTACGAAGGAAATTCGCACCTCCGGAACGGTTTAACGGTATAAAGGGACACATTTTTAGTGTTTACTTCGGTGTTTGCAAGGAGCATAATTAAAAGAGCAACCTTTTCCTTTTGCATCCTTAGTGCTGCACAAGATGGCTCTTTCAGCTACAAACGTCTTGGGGGGGGGGGTTAAAGGTTTCCTTTCAACTTGCTCCAATCAGGCTTCGGCCTACACTCTGTTCCTCTGCTCCTCCTGCTGTCCCTGGGCTCTAACACCGCCAGTTGGTGCCTGGAAGTGCTGTGTGCACAGTCAACAGTCGCTCCTCTGTTATTGGGGTTCAGTAACGTCAGCTGATCCCCAGCTGTGTGTGCGGCAATACCTCCAATCTGCTCCTCCTGCTGTCCCTGGGCTCTAACACCGCCAGTTGGTGCCTGGAAGTGCTGTGTGCACAGTCAACAGTCGCTCCTCTGTTATTGGGGTTCAGTAACGTCAGCTGATCCCCAGCTGTGTGTGCGGCAATACCTCCAATCTGCTCCTCCTGCTGTCCCTGGGCTCTAACACCGCCAGTTGGTGCCTGGAAGTGCTGTGTGCACAGTCAACAGTCGCTCCTCTGTTATTGGGGTTCAGTAACGTCAGCTGATCCCCAGCTGTGTATCCGGCAACGTGTCATGCGACCGCCACGCTGGCACAACTAAAATGTAAGGGGACCTGTCCCCCCCCCCCCTAGGCGTTTGTTACTGAAAGAGCCACCATGTGCAGCACTAATACTGCACAAGGGAAAGGTCGCTCTTGAAATTATGCTCCTTGCAAACGCTGAACTACACACTCATGTAATGTGTCCCCTCACACCGTCCAACCGTCCCGGAGGTGGGACTTTCCTTTGTAATGTGACGCAGCACAGCCGTCATTGCTACCCCCTTGGCACCGTGCGCTGCCTCCTTAGCGTTGTTTGATTCCGTCATGGACCCTGCGCTGTTATGTTATCCCTTGGCCATGCACAGTTTGGCTGCCCGTCCTCTGACATCATTTGTTGTCGTCCTGGCTGCGCCTGTGCGTCCACGCTGCCCGAAATCACACCTCGCAGTGTCGTCTAATGTGATCCCACAGTGGGCCTGGTATCCATGGCCATGCGCAGTGCATATACTAGCCTCTCACTCCCCTTCTTCACGCTTCTTCAGACTAGGCGGCGTCAGGTGATCCCTAATAGCATGCCACGGCCGTGACGCCGCACAGTCTGAAGTAGCAGGAAGGAGGTGAGTGAGAGGCGATGATATGCACTGCGCATGCCCATGGATCCCTGGCCCGCAGTGGGACTACATTAGATGACACTGCAAGGTTGGATCTCGGGCAGCTTGGACGCACAGGCACTGCCAGCCTGACACCTACATGATGTCAGAAGACGGGCACCGCTAACTGTGCATGGCCAAGGGATAACATTACAGCGCGGGCTCCGTGACAGAACCAAACAACGTTGAGGAGGTGGCGCCCGGCACCAAGGGGGTTGGAATGACGGCTGTGCTGTGTCACATTACAAAGGAAAGTCCCACTTCCGGGATGGTTTGACGGTGTGAGGGGACACATTATATGAGTGTGTACTTCAGCGTTTGCAAGGAGCATAATTTTCGGAGCCACCATTTTCCATGTGCAGTATTACTGCTGTACAAGATGGCTCTTTCAGCAACAAATGCCTGGGGGGGGGGGCGTTAAAGGTTCCCTTTCAACTTGCTCCACTGCAGGCTTCGGCCTACACTCTGCTCCTCTAAGATTCCCTGGGTTTCAACACTGACAGTTGCCACCTGGAAGTGTTGTCTACACAGAAAAAACACTAGGTGATGTGTCAGTGGGGTTCAGCACCGCCAGCTGTTCCCCTGATGTGTAGTCGGCAACGTGTCCAGCACAAGCCACGCTGCCACAACAGAACAAAAGCTGCCACCAGTGCAGGCTTCGGCCTACACTCTGCTCCTCTCCTCCTCCTGCTGACCCTGGGCTCAAACACCGCTAGTTTTTGCCAGGAAGTGCTAGGTGCACAGAGAAAAACACCAGCCAATGTGTTAGTAGGGTTCAGCAATGCCAGCTGTTCCCCTGCTGTGTAGCCGGCAACGTGACCTGCAAACGCCACGCAGGCACATGAACTGAAATTAAAGGGAACCTGGCCCCACCCCCCCAGGTGTTTCTATGTATAACAGCCACCTAGTACAGCAGTACTGCTGCATTTGTACAAGGTGGCTGACTTTTTCTCCTTGCCCACGTGGAACTCAACACGTACAAAATGTGTCTCATTGAGACCATTCCACTGTCCCTGAGGTGTGACTTTCCTTTCTAATGATACGCAGCACCCCCCTTGGTAGCGTTTCCCGTCTTTTGTCATCATGGTTAGCTGGCTGCGCCTGTGCATCCGCCCTGCTAGAAACAACGCCCCTCGTTGTCATATTTATTTTGTCAGCGAGGGTGTGGTTTATGGGCACGAGCAGTGCATATGTTCGCCTGTCTTAACTCATCTCCTTCCGCCTTCTTCAGACTGTGCGGCCTCCTGGCCGTGGTAGGCGATAAGGGATCAGCTGAGGCCGCCCAGTCTGGAGCAGGTGTAAGGACATGTGTAAGCGGCAAACCTATTTACTGCACAAGGCCACGAATCCCAGCCACGCAGTGTAATTTTTTGAAAACACACTGTGGGTCTGGGATTCATGTCCATCGCTAACCGCAACGGCCGAAATGAAATGAGGTCAGAAGACAGGAAGCGCTCACAGCGCATGGCCAAGGGATCACAATAGCGCAGACTCCTGTACAGCAAATAACAACGCTCAGGAATCTGCGCCCAGTACCTAGGTGCAAATTTTGACACCTGTGCTGCGTCTCCTTAAAAAGACAAGTCACGCCTCCACAACTGTTTGACAGTATAATGGGCTAAATAGTGTACGTGTTTTAGTCAGCGTGTGCAAGGAGCAAAACAAATAGAGCAACCTTTTACTTGTGCAGCATTAATGCTGCACAAGGTGTGGCTCTTGTACCTTGCAACACCTGAGGGGGGTTAAAGGTAACCTTTGAAATTGGTTCAACTAGGCTTCGGCCTACACTCTGCTCCTCTCCTGCTGACCCTGGGCTCAAACACCGCTAGTTTTTGCCCGGAACTGCTAGCTGCACAGAGAAAAACACCAGTCAATGTGTTAGTGAGGTTCAGCACCGCCAGCTGTTCCCCTGCTGTGTAGTCGGCATCGTGTCCAGCACAAGCCACGCTGGCACAACTGACCAAAAGCTGCCACCAGTGCAGGCTTCGGCCTACACTCTGCTCCTCTCCTCCTCCTGCTGACCCTGGGCTCAAACACCGCCAGTTTCTGCCCGGAAGTGCTAGCTGCACAGAGAAAAACACCAGCCAATGTGTTAGTGGGGTTCAGCACCGCCAGCTGTTCCCCCGCTGTGTAGCCGGCATCGTGTCCAGCACAAGCCACGCTGGCACAACTGACCAAAAGCTACCACCAGTGCAGGCTTCGGCCTACACATTGCTCCTCTCCTCCTCCTGCTGACCCTGGGCTCTAACACCGCCAGTTTTTGCCCGGACATGCGAGCTGCACAGAGAAAAACACCAGTCAATGTGTCAGTGGGGTTCAGCACCGCCAGCTGTTCCCCTGCTGTGTAGCTTGCAACGTGACCTGCAAACGCCACGCAGGCACATGAACTGAAATTGAAGGGAGCCTGCCCCCCACCCCCAGGTGTTTCTATGTAAAACAGCCACCTTGTACAGCAGTACTGCTGCATTTGTACAAGGTGGCTGACTTTTTCTCCTTGCCCACGTGGAACTCAACACGTACAAAATGTGTCTCATTGAGACCATTCCACTGTCCCTGAGGTGTGACTTTCCTTTCTAATGATACGCAGCACCACCCTTGTTAGCGCTGCCCGTCTTTTGACATCATTGGTTAGCTGGCTGCGCCTGTGCGTCTGCCCTGCTCGAAACAACGCCCCTCGGTGTCTTATTTTTTTGAACAGCGAGGGTGTGATTGATGGGCATGTGCAGTGCATATGTTTGCCTGTGTTCACTCATCTCCTTCCGCCTTCTTCAGACTGGGTGTCCTCATGGCCGCGGCAGGCGATAAGGGATCAGATGAGGCCGCCCAGTCTGAAGCAGGTGTAAGGACATGTGTGAGCGTCAAACATATTTACTGAACAAGGCCACGAATCCCAGCCACGAAGTGTGATTTTTTGAAAACACACTGTGGGTCTGGGATTCATGTCCATCGCTAACCGTAACGGCCGACATTAAATGAGGTCAGAAGACAGGAAGCGCTCACAGCGCATGGCCAAGGGATCCCAATAGCGCAGACTCCTGTACAGCAAATAACAACGCTCAGGAATCTGCGCACAGCAGCTAGGTGTAAATTTTGACACCTGTGCTGCATCTCCTTAAAAAGACTAGTAGTCACGCCTCCACTACTGTTTGACAGTATAATGGGCTAAATAGTGTACGTGTTTTATTCAGCGTGTGCAAGGAGCAAAATTAAATAGAGCAACCTTTGACTTGTGCATCATTAATGCTGTTCAAGGTGTGGCTCTTGTACCTTGCAACACCTGAGGGGGGGGGTTAAAGGTAACCTTTGAAATTGGTTCAACTAGGCTTCGGCCTACACTCTGCTCCTCTACTCCTCCTGCTGACCCTGGGCTCAAACAACGGCAGTTTCTGCCCGGACATGCTAGATGCACAGAGAAAAACACCAGCCAATGTGTTAGTGGGGTTCAGCACCGCCAGCTGTTCCCCCGCTGTGTAGCCGGCATCGTGTCCAGCACAAGCCACGCTGGCACAACTGACCAAAAGCTGCCACCAGTGCAGGCTTCGGCCTACACATTGCTCCTCTCCTCCTCCTGCTGACCCTGGGCTCTAACACCGCCAGTTTTTGCCCGGACATGCGAGCTGCACAGAGAAAAACACCAGTCAATGTGTCAGTGGGGTTCAGCACCGCCAGCTGTTCCCCTGCTGTGTAGCTTGCAACGTGACCTGCAAACGCCACGCAGGCACATGAACTGAAATTGAAGGGAGCCTGCCCCCCACCCCCAGGTGTTTCTATGTAAAACAGCCACCTTGTACAGCAGTACTGCTGCATTTGTACAAGGTGGCTGACTTTTTCTCCTTGCCCACGTGGAACTCAACACGTACAAAATGTGTCTCATTGAGACCATTCCACTGTCCCTGAGGTGTGACTTTCCTTTCTAATGATACGCAGCACCACCCTTGTTAGCGCTGCCCGTCTTTTGACATCATTGGTTAGCTGGCTGCGCCTGTGCGTCTGCCCTGCTCGAAACAACGCCCCTCGGTGTCTTATTTTTTTGAACAGCGAGGGTGTGATTGATGGGCATGTGCAGTGCATATGTTTGCCTGTGTTCACTCATCTCCTTCCGCCTTCTTCAGACTGGGTGTCCTCATGGCCGCGGCAGGCGATAAGGGATCAGATGAGGCCGCCCAGTCTGAAGCAGGTGTAAGGACATGTGTGAGCGTCAAACATATTTACTGAACAAGGCCACGAATCCCAGCCACGCAGTGTGATTTTTTGAAAACACACTGTGGGTCTGGGATTCATGTCCATCGCTAACCGTAACGGCCGACATTAAATGAGGTCAGAAGACAGGAAGCGCTCACAGCGCATGGCCAAGGGATCCCAATAGCGCAGACTCCTGTACAGCAAATAACAACGCTCAGGAATCTGCGCACAGCAGCTAGGTGTAAATTTTGACACCTGTGCTGCATCTCCTTAAAAAGACTAGTAGTCACGCCTCCACTACTGTTTGACAGTATAATGGGCTAAATAGTGTACGTGTTTAATTCAGCGTGTGCAAGGAGCAAAATTAAATAGAGCAACCTTTGACTTGTGCATCATTAATGCTGTTCAAGGTGTGGCTCTTGTACCTTGCAACACCTGAGGGGGGGGTTAAAGGTAACCTTTGAAATTGGTTCAACTAGGCTTCGGCCTACACTCTGCTCCTCTACTCCTCCTGCTGATCCTGGGCTCAAACACCGCTAGTTTCTGCCCGGAACTGCTAGCTGCACAGAGAAAAACACCAGTCAATGTGTTCGTGGGTTCAGCACCGCCAGCTGTTCCCCTGCTGTGTAGTTGGCATCGTGTCCAGCACAAGCCACGCTGGCACAACCGACCAAAAGCTGCCACCAGTGCAGGCTTCGGCCTACACTCTGCTCCTCTCCTCCTCCTGCTGACCCCGGGCTCAAACACCGCCAGTTTCTGCCCGGACATGCTAGCTGCACAGAGAAAAACACCAGTCAATGTGTTAGTGGGGTTCAGCACCGCCAGCTGTTCCCCTGCTGTGTAGTCGGCATCGTGTCCAGCACAAGCCACGCTGGCACAACTGACCAAAAGCTGCCACCAGTGCAGGCTTCGGCCTACACTTTGCTCCTCTCCTCCTCCTGCTGACCCTGGGCTCAAACAACGCCAGTTTCTGCCCGGACATGCTAGCTGCACAGAGAAAAACACCAGCCAATGTGTTAGTGGGGTTCAGCACCGCCAGCTGTTCCCCTGCTGTGTAGCTGGCAACGTGTCCTGCAAACGCCACGCAGGCACATGAACTGAAATTGAAGGGAGCCTGCCCCCCACCCCCCCAGGTGTTTCTATGTATAACAGCCACCTTGTACAGCAGTACTGCTGCATTTGTACAAGGTGGCTGACTTTTTCTCCTTGCACACGTGGAACTCAACAAGTACAAAATGTGTCTCATTACAGACCATTACAATGTCCCTGAGGTGTGACTTTCCTTTTTAATGACACGCAGCACCCCCATTGTTAGCGCTGCCCGTCTCCTGACATCATTGGTTGGCTGGCTGTGCCTGTGCGTCCCCCCTGCCCGACACAACGCCCCCCGTTGTCTCATATATTTTGACTGCGAGGGTGTGATTGATGGGCACGAGCAGTGCATATGTTCCCCTGTCTTCACTCCCCTCCTTCCGCCTTCTTCTGACTGTGCGGCCTCATGGCCGCGGCATGCGATAAGGGATCAGCTGAGGCCGCCCAGTCTGAAGCAGGTGTAAGGACATGTGTGAGCGGCGAACATATTTACTGCACAAGGCCACGAATCCCAGCACCGCAGTGTGACTTTAGGAAAAGCCACTGTGGGTCTGGGATTTATGGCCATCGTTAACCGCACCGGCCAACATGAAATGAGGTCATGAGACGGCCTGCACTAACAGGGTATTGCCAAGGGATAACACAAGAGCGCAGTTTCCTGTACTGCAAACAACAACGGTAAGGAATCTGCGCACAGCACCTAGGTGTAAATTTGTACACCTGTGCTGCGTCTCCTTAAAAAGACTAGTAGACTAGTCACGCCTCCACTACTGTTTGACAGTATAATGGGCTAAATAGTGTACGTGTTTAATTCAGCGTGTGCAAGGAGCAAAATTAAATAGAGCAACCTTTGACTTGTGCATCATTAATGCTATTCAAGGTGTGGCTCTTGTACCTTGCAACACCTGAGGGGGGGTTAAAGGTAACCTTTGAAATTGGTTCAACTAGGCTTCGGCCTACACTCTGCTCCTCTACTCCTCCTGCTGACCCTGGGCTCAAACACCGCTAGTTTTTGCCCGGAACTGCTAGCTGCACAGAGAAAAACACCAGTCAATGTGTTAGTGGGGTTCAGCAACGCCAGCTGTTCCCCTGCTGTGTAGTCGGCAACGTGTCCAGCACAAGCCACGCTGGCACAACAGAACAAAAGCTGCCACCAGTGCAGGCTTCGGCCTACACTTTGCTCCTCTCCTCCTCCTGCTGACCCTGGGCTCAAACAACGCCAGTTTCTGCCCGGACATGCTAGCTGCACAGAGAAAAACACCAGCCAATGTGTTAGTGGGGTTCAGCACCGCCAGCTGTTCCCCTGCTGTGTAGCTGGCAACGTGTCCTGCAAACGCCACGCAGGCACATGAACTGAAATTGAAGGGAGCCTGCCCCCCACCCCCAGGTGTTTCTATGTATAACAGCCACCTTGTACAGCAGTACTGCTGCATTTGTACAAGGTGGCTGACTTTTTGTCCTTGCCCACGTGGAACTCAAAACGTACAAAATGTGTCTCATTGAGACCATTCCACTGTCCCTGAGGTGTGACTTTCCTTTCTAATGATACGCAGCACCCCCCTTGGTAGCGCTTCCCGTCTTCTGACATCATTGGTTGGCTTGTTGCGCCTGTGCGTCCGCCCTGCCTGAAACAATGCTCCTCGTTGTCTTATTTTGACTGCGAGGGTGTGATTGATGGGCACGAGCAGTGCATATCTTCACCTGTCTTAACTCATCTCCTTCCGCCTTCTTCAGACTGTGCAGCCTCATGGCCGCGGCATGCGAGAAGGGATCAGCAGAGGCCGCCCAGTCTGAAGCAGGTGTAAGGACGTGTGTGAGCGGCCAAAATATTTACTGCTCAAGGCCACGAATCACAGCACCGCAGTGTGACTTTATGAAAAGGCACTCTGGGTCTGGGATTTATGGCCATCGTTAACCGCACCGGCCAACATGAAATGAGGTCATAAGACGGGCAGCTCTAACAGGGCATTGCCAAGGGATAACACAAGAGCGCAGACTCCTGTACAGCAAATAACAACGCTCAGGAAGCTGCGCCAAGCACCAAGGCATTATTTGGGACACCTGTGCTGCGTCTCCTTAAAAAGCCAAGTCACGCATCCACTACAGTTTGACTGTAGAATGGGCTAAATTGTGTACGTCTTTCATTCAGCGTGTGCAAGTAGACAAATTAATAGAGCAACCTTTCACTTGTGCAGCATTAATACTGCACAAGGTGTGTCTCTTGTACTTTGTAACACCTGAGGGGGGGTTAAAGGTTTCCTTTGAAATTGGTTCAAATAGGCTTCGGCCTACACTCTGCTCCTATCCTCCTCCTCCTGCTTCAACACGGGCTCTAACATCGCTAGTTTTTGACCGCAAGTGCTAGCTGCACAGAGAAAAACACACGCCATTGTGTTAGTGGGGTTCAGCAACGCCAGCTGTTCCCCCACTGTGTAGCCAGCAAAGTGTCCTGCAAACGCAACGCAGACACAAAGCTGCCTCCAGTGCAGGCTTCGGCCTACACTCTGCTCCCCCTGCTTACCCTTAGCTCCAACACCGCTAGTTGGGGCTCTAGGAAGACAATCTTTAATAGGCAACGCATCTGGGTTCCAGCACCGCCAGCTGGTTCTCGGCAGTGTTCTTGTCACAGGTACTCCCTCGTGCCAAGCCTGGTTTCAGCACCGTCAGCTGTTTCCGGGTTGTGTCAAGCTCACTGAGACGCCTATGCTTGCCCCGTCGTGGTGCGGTCGGGTTAGCCAACTCCAGGGTGCCTCCAGTTTAGGAGCTTCCTATGTGGGCTGCGTGAACTGGTAGTCAAGGCTGGTTCTGTAGTGCCAGTAGGCCCAGCTCCCCCTGTAGGACTGTTGGGGTTCGGTAACTGCGGCTGCCTCGCGGCCTAGCTGTTCTCTCCTCTCCTGTGGACCTTCAGGTCCACCACCTGGTTCCAGCACCGTCAGCTGGTTCTCGGCAGTGTCTTTTGCTCTTGTACCTTCTGCTCCCCATCCTGGTTCCAGTACCGTCAGCTGGTTCCGGGCAGAGCCTTTGGCTTAGGTGCCTCCTTCTGGGTATCCAAGTTCCACCAACGTCAGGTGGTCCTTGGTACTGCTTTCGGGCACGGGTACCTCCTGCTTAGTAACCGGGTTCCAGTAACGTCAGCTGGTCCTCGGTAGTTCCATTGGCTCTTGGACCTTCGGCTACCCATCCGGGTTCCAGTACCGTCAGCTGGTTCTCGGCAGTGTCTTTTGCTCTTGTACCTTCTGCTCCCCATCCTGGTTCCAGTACCGTCAGCTGGTTCCGGGCAGAGCCTTTGGCTTAGGTGCCTCCTTCTGGGTATCCGAGTTCCGTCAACGTCAGGCGGTCCTTGGTAGTGCTTTTTAGCACAGGTACCTCCTGCTTAGTAACCGGGTTCCAGTAACGTCAGCTGGTCCTCGGTAGTTCCATAGGCTCTTGAACCTTCAGGTAGCCATCCGAGTTCCAGTTCCATCAGCTGGTTCTTGGCATTTTCTCAGCCTTCTTGAACCTTCTGCTACATTTCCAAGTTGAAGACCCTAAAGTCGACGACCCGGAAGACCACCCCGATGACGACGACGACGACCCGGAAGACCACCCCGATGACGACGACGACGACGGCGGAGACGACGACGGCTGAGACGACGACGGCGGAGATGACAACACTGGAGATGACGACCCTGGAGACGACGACATGGAAGACCGAGAAGCAGAAGAACAAGAGGCTGCAGAACAAAGAGCAGAAGAACATTAAGCATAAGACTTAATATCAGAGCAAAAGATATTATCTAAATTATATGCAGAAGAAGACTAAGCAGTGTATGGGGGTGAGTCCGTTCCTCCTCGTGGTGCCCCTGGATAAAGCCTGATGCTGCAGGCCAAACTGAACGCGGACAAATGTAACTTTTGTGACTGGCAGAATGGAAGGTGTAATCTTCCAACTTTTATAGATAACAACTACGGGAATGCCTGTCACAAATGAGAATATGATGAAGAAGTAGAATAGGAAGAATAATAACAGTGGAATAAAAAGAATATGTAGAATAGGAAGAGTAATAATAGTTGAATAAAATGAATATGAAGAATGTAATAAAAAAAAAAAATAGGTAGAAGATGAAGAAGAAGATGAATAAGGTGAAGAAGAAGTTGATGTCAAAGATGCTGATGATGATGAAGATGAAAGTGTGGGAAAAGTAAAAAAAAAAAAGAAAAAAAAAGAAGGGGAAGGGCGTGGAATAGTGAAACATCAATATCTGACAAAATAAAAAAAATTTACATACTCAATATCTTTTTCACTCCGAACGTCTTAAAAAAAAAAAAAACATGCTATTCTATTTGATTGGGCTAAACCTCATTGCCTTTAATGTCTCCGCCACCTCCCACAATACATCCTACATTATTCTTAGTTGTTTTCCTTGATGTAGAATGAACCTACAAGGAAAGAAAGGGTTTATTTTAATTCCGATATTTTGGTCCCATTGACTTGCATTGGGATCGGGTATCGGTATCGGCGATATCCGATATTTTTTGAATATCGGCCGATCCCAACCGATACCGATACTTTCCGATATCGGAAGGTATCGCTCAACACTAGTCATCATACAACCATCTCTCATCATTTTTCCAGAGTGTGTATGATGCCCTCCTTCATAATTTTACAGTATGTATTTGAGGCCTACCTCTGCAGTTCTCTTATATGTATACTCCCCAGGAGCAGTAGCATAGCTACCGGGGGGGCAGAGGATGCGGGCACCCCGGGTCCGGTGCTCTGAGGGGGCCCACCCGGAGCTACGCTACTGTAACTGCATCGGCACGCACAGTTACTTTCTGCGGCAGAGCAGGGATAATAGATCTCCCTGCTCTGCCGCCTGGCCGCTGTGGGGCCGCTGAGCAGGCGGGGGCCCGGTGCCATCATCGGAATATCAGCTGTACCAGCATTTAGCGCTGCGCTCCTTCTCCCATCATCTCCCTGTCAGTGCCGGCGTCTGACGTTGCCAACACTGACAGCGGGCGTGATGATGTCACTGCCCTGCGCCTGCTGTCAGGAGATCAGCAGGAGCAGCGCAGGAAGCAGGAAGAAGAGAGTGAGTATTTTTTATTTTTATGGGATCTGCCGCCTTATTACAGGGTCTGCTTAAGGGGGGGCTGCTTTATTACAGGGTCTGCCTATGGGGGGCTGCCTTATTACTGGGTCTGACTATGGGGGCTGCCTTATTACAGGGTCTGACTATGGGGGGCTGCCTTATTACAGGGTCTGCCTATGGGGGCTGCCTTAATACAGTGTCTGACTATAGGGGTGCTGCCTTATTACAGGGTTTGACTATGGGTGTGCTGCCTTATTACAGGGTCCGCCTATGGAGGGATGCCTTATTCAAGGGTCTGACTATGGGGGCTGCCTTATTACAGGGTCTTACTATGGGGGCTGCCTTATTACAGGGTTTGACTATGTGGGTGCTGCCTTATTACAGGGTCTGACTATGGGGGTATTGCCTTATTACAGGGTCTGACTATGGGGGGCTGCCTTATTACAGGGTCTGACTATGGGGGGCTGCCTTATTACAGGGTCTGCCTATGGGGGCTGCCTTAATACAGTGTCTGACTATAGGGGTGCTGCCTTATTACAGGGTTTGACTATGGGTGTGCTGCCTTATTACAGGGTCTGCCTATGGGGGGATGCCTTATTCAAGGGTCTTACTATGGGGGCTGCCTTATTACAGGGTCTTACTATGGGGGCTGCCTTATTACAGGGTTTGACTATGTGGGTGCTGCCTTATTACAGGGTCTGACTATGGGGGTATTGCCTTATTACAGGGTCTGACTATGGGGGTGCTGCCTTATTACATTATTACAGGGTCTGACTATGGGGGTACTGCCTTATTACAGGGTCTGACTATGGGGGCTGCCGTATGCTATAGAGTCTGCCTATGGGGAGTGCATTATACTATGTTGTGGACTATTTGGTGCATTATGCTACTGTATATGGAGACTATCTAGGGGGCCATCATACAGTATGGAGATTACAGTGTGGGGATCATTATGCATTGTTGGAGCCATCAAACAGTTTGGAGGCTACTAATGGGTCAGTATACTGTGTTGGTGGTACTATACAGTAAGGGGGCATTATACTGTGTATAAGAGAGCATCATCCTGTGTATAGGGGAGCTGTACAGGGAGAGACTCGGGACATTATTCAATGTAAAGTGGGCATTTCTTGTTATAGGGGAACTCAGGTTACTGTGGCTATCAAATGGGCACACAGGGCAATATTACTTTATAGGGGCAAAATATGGGCACTGTTTTTTATGGTACTTGCACCCGGCATTACTATATAATAGAGGGGTGCTTTAGAATTAAGAGGGCACAGAGAACCACACAGCAGGTGCAGTAATAGGGACACATACGGCAGCAGCGGCTCAGTATTGGGGTATCAGGGGCAGTAATAGGGACACATACGGCAGCAGCGGCTCAGTATTGGGGTATCAGGTGCAGTAATAGGGACATACGGCAGCAGCGGCTCAGTACTGGGGTATCAGGTGCAGTAATAGAGACATATGGCAGCAGCGGCTCAGTATTGGCGTTTCAGGTGCAGTAATCGGGTCACATATGGCTGCAGTGGCTCAGTATTAGGGTATCAGGTGCAGTAATAGGGACACATACGGCAGCAGTAGCTCAGTATTGGGTATCAGGTGCAATAATAGGGACACATACGGCAGCAACGGCTCAGTTTTGGGTATCAGGGGCAGTAATAGGGACACATACGGCAGCAGCGGCTCAGTATTGGGGTATCAGGTGCAGTAATAGGGACACATACGGCAGCAGCGGCTCAGTATTGGGGTATCAGGGGCAGTAATAGGGACACATACGGCAGCAGCGGCTCAGTATTGGGGTATCAGGGGCAGTAATAGGGACACATACGGCAGCAGCGGCTCAGTACTGGGGTATCAGGTGCAGTAATAGAGACATATGGCAGCAGCGGCTCAGTATTGGCATTTCAGGTGCAGTAATCGGGTCACATATGGCTGCAGTGGCTCAGTATTAGGGTATCAGGTGCAGTAATAGGGACACATACGGCAGCAGTAGCTCAGTATTGGGTATCAGGTGCAATAATAGGGACACATACGGCAGCAACGGCTCAGTTTTGGGTATCAGGGGCAGTAATAGGGACCCATACGGCAGCAGTGGCTCAGTATTGGGGTATCAGGGGCAGTAATGGGGACACATACGGCAGCAGTAGCTCAGTATCGGGTATCAGGTGCAGTAATAGGGACACATACAGCAGCAGCTCAGTATTCAGGTATCAGGGGCAGTAATAGGGACACATATCGCAGCAGCGGCTCAGTATTGGGGTATCAGGTGCAGTAATAGGAACACATACAGCAGCAGTGGCTCAGTATTGGGGTATCAGCAGGAAGAGGAGTTCGTGCAGGTTGGGAATAGATGGTGATGGGGCTGGAATGTGAGAAGTGAAATGTGTCTTTGTTGTATTCTCTGCAGACGAGTTGTACTGGAAGAAGTTGTCATGTCGGTCTGGGCCAGATGGAAAAGACGGGAAAAATGAACGATTCCATCAGAAAGGACGTCAGCGGTAAGACATTATCTGTAACTGTGCAGTGATCTCTTACATGTTCTGTAGGGCTGGTATCTACCACTGACCATATGGCGGTAATATGCATAATAGTCTTTATATAGAGATTATCTTCAGTAACAGCGCGGTCATCTGCTGAGGTTCTCCTCCAGTATTAGGGTGCATCACTGAGTTGAAATCAAGGTTACCAGGTTAGGGGCCCCTTCAGAAGCTTTGCCCCCCGAACCAAAACCCTAGCTACGCCTCTGCCCAGGAGTAAATGTTTTCCAGCACTTGCACTTAGTGCATAGGTTTTACCAGCCTATGAGTCTCATTTTTTAAAAATGGGAAATAAAAACTTTTTGAGGCCCTTCTTGACATGTCTTCCAGGATGTTTTGCAGTCACTCCTTCTAATTTTTGGCAGCCCTAGCACTTAGTGCATAGGTTTTATGAGTCTAGGAGTTCCACTACCTATCAATTTTAATAGAATGTGCATGAGGCCCTTCTTTAAGTCTAATACAGGGTATATTGGAGTCCCTATTCCGCCTCATTTTTGTCAGTTCTAGCATTGTCCGCATAGGCTTTGTAAGTTTCAGAGTCCCTCCTTCATAAATTAGTACTAGTAAATTAAGAAGATAAAAAAACGCAAATAGGGTATTATCCTTCCGGTTAATTGTAGTTTTTAACAAGGAGCTGCTCACCTTATGGCATAAAGCAAAAGCATGTGTGTATTGGCTGCTGCAGATCCACGGGCCGCCCACGCGACCTTCTCAGAGACATTTGTAAAGGATAATTTGTGGATTAAATGCGCGCTGCCACAATGTTACAAATTCAGATATATTGAAGAATTCTGGTGGTTTATTCAGAACGTTTCAAGGTCTATCTGACCCCTTCATCAGGAAAATTACCACAAAGACATACCGGGGGGTGTAGTTTCATTTCCCCCTCTACTTTGTCATCCACTGTAGTCATAGGTGACAGGAAAATATGGTGAGAAATGGACCAGCTATTAAGGGCCTTTCTCCGAGTTGGCAATGGTCAAGAAGGTCAGACTTTATTTTACTTTATACCTTTTATAATATTATGACATTTTCTAGCGATTGTGTCCCTAATGGTAAAATAAACACAATTCTTCCTCCATATGAATTTTGTGAAACTGATCACAAAAAAGTGCAGCCAAACATTTCTTGTAATTCAGTATCAAATTTTACTTTGCTACTGGTAAATATTAGTCCAGTCTTCAATATTAACACCTTGTTATGTTTTTGTGTATGAGCTACTTGTTTCTGCTGTATCTATTTTGGGTTCAAGTCAGGACTTTGACTAGGCCAATCCAAAATTTTAATTTTGTTTCACTTCAGTTATTTAGATGTAGACTTGCTTTTGTGCTCTGGATCATTGTCTTGCGGCATAATTCAATTATGCTTCAGCTTCGGTTTACAGACAGCTGCCCAGACATTCTCCTTAAAGAATATTTCCAGAGATTAAAGAAAATGTTCATCACGATGTGTCTCAAGGAGTTCAATAACCTGCTGTATGTTTGCTAAAATTAAATTCCTTTTTTTTCATCTACTTATGTCCAAAGCTATTATATGAAGGCCAAATCAGCAGAAAAGCAAGTTTTTTTTTGTCTTTACTGATGTCATAATTTAGGTTGACTTGCCAAGATAACGGAAACCAGATAATATTTTGTACTTTTCAGAGTCAATTCAGTCAAACCTGCCAAATTGGGCTGATGGTGATGGTACTTTCAACCCAGCATAGCCAGCCACTAGACTCTAAAACTTAACATTTAATATGTATACCTCTAAAATTATGTGTACTTTAAAAACAATTTGGTGCTCATGTTTAAACGTGCACTAGACAAGAAAAATGGCATGATCTCACCCAATTGCTGTCTCTCTTCTTGTTGTAGATTCTTGTGCTTATTGAGAGCACGGCATGGGATGGAGACCAATAGACCTTTTCCAATGGGGGGGAGAAGAAAAGAAAAAAAAAAAAAAAAATAATATAGGTAGGTGGGGGGGAAGGGTTTAAAGCTATCTTCCCTGTCGTGCCCCGTGTATAAGACTCCCGCCCTAACAAGGGCAGTCCCCAAGTTTGAGCCTACTTAATGAAGCCCTTTGGTTAGTATAACCACCCTGGATGATAAGGCAGACTGCCTTATCCTCACATGGAGGACGCCGCTGAATGAGGTTATGTCTGCCACTGCAGAATACCTCCATTAACCTGGACATTTAACCTGGACATTTTATTCCCCTGATGAACCCCCGTAACGGGGAGGGAAACGCGTTGGGAAGAGAAAGAGGACATATCATCCAGGGTGGTTATACTAACCAAAGGGCTTCATTAAGTAGGCTCAAACTTGGGGACTGCCCTTGTTAGGGCGGGAGTCTTATACACGGGGCACGACAGGGAAGATAGCTTTAAACCCTTCCCCCCCACCTACCTATATTATTTTTTTTTTTTTTTTATTTTTTTTTTTTTCTTTTCTTCTCCCCCCCATTGGAAAAGGTCTATTGGTCTCCATCCCATGCCGTGCTCTCAATAAGCACAAGAATCTACAACAAGAAGAGAGACAGCAATTGGGTGAGATCATGCCATTTTTCTTGTCTAGTGCACGTTTAAACATGAGCACCAAATTGTTTTTAAAGTACACATAATTTTAGAGGTATACATATTAAATGTTAAGTTTTAGAGTCTAGTGGCTGGCTATGCTGGGTTGTTAGTTAAAAGTGGTCAGACGTGATTAGGAACGATACGTTCTGGTTTCTTTCTTTTTTCCTGCTGAATTCATATGATGGTACTTTCACCATTATTGGTTGATGCTTGAGAGATAGCAAAACAGATGGAGCTCTGGGTGACAGAAAAAGTTAAGTGGAACTGTCATAAGATTTCATAATATAAATTGCACAGGTTATTAAAAAGAAGATCTCGCAGACCTGGCGAGGCTGGTAAAATTACTGTGCATATCCATATCTGACTGGTGGTTCAGCTGGAGGTAAAATGATAAATAAAATGATAAAATTATCTTGAAACATGAGAAACTGTTGAAATTATCAGCTGTACTTACAGACAAGGTACATATGTTTGAGAAAATATGGTTAGTAATGATGAGCGAAAAGTAAAATATTCGGATTTGGGAAAATCAGCAAAAAAAATTTCTAATATCCATGTATTTGTACTGAATAACAAATCCAATGCAAGTCAACGGGAAAGTCAAATATTTTTCTGCTGGACCCAACAAATGGGTCTAGGGGCATGAGAAAAAAGCTGAAATGGATGAGAAAGAGCTAAAACTAAATGGGAACATGGAGAAGATGCCTGCATGCCTTTCTGACTCACATGTGGTATCTTGGAATATTGATGTCAGACTGTTGCGCCGGTTCTATGGCTTTTTAAAAAGACCTACCAAACCAACTTTTTTTAAAGGGAAAAATGCTAAGAAACGTTTGTTCCTTCATGAATACATTTATATAGTGCAAAATAAAAATGAAAAAAATTATACATCCCCTTTAGCATATCTTCACATGGAGCGTTTTGCCTTTAGTTTTTCCTTTAACATTTGTAATGGCTCTCACTCCTATATTGGGAGGTCCCTCACTCATGCCAAATAGTTAGAAAGATAGTGGAATACATATTCACCATGCCATTACAATGCCAATTCAAACATGCCCATTTGAATTTTGGGCTTCGCTCTCCACCACCACCATGTCCACCACCATGTCATTTTGTGGCCCTCGCTTCCAGTTTGCAGAGTGCCAGCAGGTACAGTGAAACCTGAGTTTGGTAAGGGCCTTCAGTTGGCTTTGTATCATACATTTGAGACAGCTCTCATTCCTACATTTGGGTGGTCCCTCCCTCATGCCAAATAGAAAGATAGTGGAATACATATTCCCCATACTTTTATAATGCCTTTTAAAATATGCAAATTTGAATTTTGGGCTTCGCCTGCCACCACCGCCATGTCATTATGCGGCCCTTGCTTACAATTTGCAAACTCCCAGCAGATTCCGTGAAAGCTGAATTTGGTACGGGTCCTCAGGTGGCCCTGTATCATACATTTGAGAGAGCTCTCATTCCTACTTTTGGGAGGTCCCTCCCTCATGCCAAATAGTTAGCAAGATAGTGGAATACATATTCCCCATTTCTTTATATTTTTATAATGCCATTTGAAACATGCCCATTTGAATTTTGGGCTTTGTCTGTTACCACCACCACCACATCCACCGCCATGTCATGCGGCCCTAGCTTCAAATATTCAGAGGGCCATCAGGTGCTGTAAAACCTGCGTTTTGTAACCTCCACAGTTAATTTTTGCCTCCGGATCCCAATGGAACAACTGTCATACATGGTGAAGTAGCTGTAAGGTGAATATAATACAGTAGTTGGGGGAGCTGTAAGATCAATATCAGTAAATTGGATTCTACCAGGCACCAAAAGCATTAAAATTAATTTCTGAATACAGTGTATGCAAGCAATTACCTGTATTGTGCTTAGTTTGTCAGGCCTGAAACCTATGTCAGGAACCTGTACAAGCCTTATTTTACTTGGAAGCAGCCTCCTCCAATTGACCAATCTGCACAAGCCTATGCAGTTCTTCTGGAAACTACCCAACCAGGCAGAATTTATCTTTTGCATGGTTTTGAACAACAATGGAGCAACTATAGGATAAGTCCCAGAGAGCTTTGAGGTCTGTGGAGTGTAATACTTAGGTGACAGGCAGCGCTACAGAGCTCAGGTAAAAGCATTCGTGTGGCAATTACCATGTTGCAATATGTGTAAGGCTGCAGCCAGAATAGGTCTGTGGAGCGTATTAACCCAGTCTCTTAGATGTGCTTATAATGTATAGAAACTGGTCAATACCCCACCACAATTTTCTTGTAAGGACCCAAATGTACAAAATGTAAGGGAAGTGACAGTTTAATAAAAAGACAGAAGTCTCATTAGAAGCCTGGAAAAGTCAGCATGGTCTTTGTCCAGCAACGGACAATGTAAACTGTTAAGGAATATATTGTATACTAGATTGTGGCCCGATTCTAACGCATCGGGCATTCTAGAATATGCATGTCCCCGTAGTATATGGACAATGATGATTCCAGAATTCGCGGCAGACTGTGCCCGTCGCTGATTGGTCGAGGTAACCATTATGACATCTACGTCGATACTGTGCCCGTTGCTGATTGGTCGAGGCCTGGTGGCCTCGACCAATCAGACGCGGGATGTCTACGTCCTTTATGACATCATCGTCGCTGTGTCGGTCGCTGATTGGTCGAGGCCGCCAGAGACGCGGGATTTCAAGGACAGACAGACAGACAGACAGATGGAAAAACCCTTAGACAATTATATATATAGATGGCCTATCTTACTAAAAATTTGTGAACAGACATATATGCTGTCAAGGGACAACTGAACGCTGCACTGGGACAACAAACTGGATGTGGTTGCTGGCTGTTGTGTCTGTGCAATTGCAGGTTGTGGACAAAAGGCACCAGTGCCTCCTTCTTGGACAGCAGATCGTGAAGGATGTAACACAGGGGAAGGGCCTGTGGTTTCAACCAGAGACACAGATTTTGTACCCAGGTGTTCCGCCTAACTACTGGGGTGATGCGTATATGAGCAGGAAATGGCATATGCTAATAGAAGCATTATGTTGAATTTCCCTTTATAAAGGGAAGTGTGGGAAAGATTTTTGAACTAGCAGCATATATAGAGCATGTTTCATTATTCATATTATTATTCTTTTAAGGCAAAAACCTAAAGAATTGTGTGGAGCATGTTATTGCATTCATGTTCCAAAATGTTAAAGTGCAGACCCAAAAATCAACATCAGGCTACCAGATACACACTTAAAGAGAATGTGTGAAGGCCAACACAATAAAAAAAATTATAATAATAGAATATATAGAGATTGAGAGTACATATTTGACCTTTACAATGTACAAAGGTTTCAAGAAATTACACCAAGGGGTCTGTAATATACACACTGAAAGAGGCCATGATAGAAACCTCACAATACATTTGTCAGTTATTACAAGAGGTTGAGATAGGGAGAACAAGTTTCACCATTGCACAATGTGAAAAGTTTCCCAAAACTTACCCAAGGGGGCCCTATCAGATCAGCTGAAAGGCACCATGATGGAGACATCACAATACATTTTGCAGTTAATACAAGAGGTATATAAAAAAAATCATGATTTTATATTGGTTTAATAAATAACGTATCTTTATCTAGCAGTTGTGCGACTGGTGCAAAGCTTGCTGAGATACACAAATGTTACTATTTACATCAAATTTTCATGAGTCTGCTGTTGCTGTGTGTAATAAAGCCACACATTGTTACATACATTGTATTTCTACATAACACCTGTGGTGCAGTGACCAATGTTACAGCCAGGGGGCACTGTGTGTGCACTTCAAGATGCACTTGGAGGCATAGTTGTGATGAGACAAAGTCCGGCAGAATTGTAGATGGCCGGTATGTGTGTCGCAGAGGAGGACACTCTGTGCTGTCAGTCTAAAGTTATGTTGTGGTCTGGGACCTGTAGTCCTAGATGTAAATGTGTAAGTTCTAATGGGAGATTGGCAGGGCTAGTTATGTGAGATGGGCGGGACAAACTAGCCACACACACCCACACTCCCACCCAGGGGAGTGGTTACAGGTATGTAATGTGACCAGGGTGTGGGTCACAGGGTTCCTGTGTGTGAGTGGCCTATGTGCTGTAGGTCCTGGAAGCACCTAGAGACCGTAGACCTGGATGGTCTGTGTTGAGGACCTTGGACTGACGTGAAGTCAGCGTGAGGAGTGGAACTCCTGAAAGGTAACCCCGGACAAGGGGACTATAATATACGGCAGAGAAGCCTATCTGCTACATGAACTGACTGATGTCCTATAATGTCTCGTGGCTGTAATGAAACGGACTGAAACCTATCTGGTTTATGCGGAGTTTAAATAAACCATATGGGCTGATTTATGTGAGGTACCGTGCCTGAGTGCTTGAATCCTATGCCAAGCGAGTTTCCCCCAAGACACGTAGTGGGTGACACGCTACACTGTTGTGAATTCTGTGGCTGAGTTCACTTCTGTGGTCACAAGTGGTATTGCAGTCTCTGGGCTTCCTCCCTCAGGTGTTTTGGTGAGCTCGTTGGCTGCCTTGCTATTTAGCTCCACCTGAGTCTGTCTTCCTTGCTCCTTGTCAATGTTCCAGTGTTGGATCTGAGCTACTGCATCTTTCCTTGGGCCTGCTGCTCTGCTAGATAAGTGCTTCTAGTTTGTTTTCTGTTTTTTTCTGTCCAGCTTGCTATTGTCTTTTGCTGGAAGCTCTGAGAAGCAGAGGGGTGCACCGCCGTGCTGTTAGTTCGGCACGGTGGGTCTTTTTGCCCCTTTGCGTGGTTTTCGTTTTAGGGTTTTTTGTAGACTGCATAGTTCTCTTTGCTATCCTCGCTCTGTCTAGAATATCGGGCCTCACTTTGCTGAATCTATTTCATTCCTACGTTTGTCTTTTCATCTTGCTAACAGTCATTATATGTGGGGGGCTGCCTATTCCTTTGGGGCATTTCTCTGAGGTAAGTCAGGCTTGTATTTCTATCTTCAGGCTAGTCAGCTCCTCAGGCAGTGCCGAGTTGCATAGGTAGTTGTTAGGCGCAATCCACTGCTGCTTATAGTTGTGTGAGGATAGATCAGGTACTGCAGTCTACAGAGATTCCACGTCTCAGAGCTCGTCCTATTGTTTTTGGTTATTGCCAGATCTCTGTATGTGCGCTGATTACTGCACGCTGTGTTGCCTGATTGCCAGCCATAACAGTACAAGGAGCCACACCAATGATTCCCAATAGAGGGAAAAAAGAAATCCTGACATCATTTTTTTTTCTTAGCTCTGTCTTCAGTCTTTTTTTTCCCCTAGACATTAGAGTGCTTCAGGACACAGCTGTGGACATGGATATTCAGGCTCTGTGCTCCTCAATGGATAATCTCGTTGTAAATGTACAAAAGATTCAAGATACTATTGATCAGAAATCGATGCTAGAACCAAGAATTCCGATTCCTGATTTGTTTTTTGGTGACAGAACTAAGTTCCTGAGCTTCAGAAATAATTGTAAGCTATTTTTGGCCTTGAAACCTCATTCTTCTGGTAATCCTATTCAACAGGTTTTGATTATTATTTCTTTTTTGCGCGGCGACCCACAGGACTGGGCGTTTTCTCTTGCACCAGGAGATTCTGCATTGAGTAATGTTGATGCATTTTTCCTGGCGCTCGGATTGCTTTACGATGAGCCTAATTCAGTGGATCAGGCTGAGAAAAATCTGCTGGCTTTATGCCAGGGTCAGGATGATGTAGAAGTATATTGTCAGAAATTTAGGAAATGGTCAGTACTCACTCTGTGGAATGAATCTGCACTAGCGGCTTTGTTCAGAAAGGGTCTCTCTGAAGCTCTTAAGGATGTAATGGTGGGATTTCCTATGCCTGCTGGTTTGAATGAGTCTATGTCCTTGGCCATTCAGATCGGTCGTCGCTTGCGCGAGCGTAAATCTGTGCACCATCTGGCGGTACTGCCTGAGAGTAAACCTGAGCCTATGCAGTGCGACAGGACTATGACTAAAGTAGAACGGCAAGAACACAGACGTCTGAACAGACTGTGTTTCTATTGTGGTGATTCTACTCATGCTATTTCTAATTGTCCTAAACGCACTAGGCGGTTCGATAGCTCTGCCGTTATTGGTACTGTACAGTCCAAATTCCTTTTGTCCATTACCTTAATGTGCTCTTTGTCATCGTATTCTGTCATGGCGTTTGTGGATTCAGGCGCTGCCCTGAATCTGATGGATTTGGATTATGCTAAACGTTGTGGATTTTTCTTGGAGCCTTTGCGGTGTCCTATTCCGTTGAGAGGAATTGATGCTACACCTTTGGCCAAGAATAAGCCTCAGTACTGGGCCCAGCTGACCATGTGCATGGCTCCTGCACATCAGGAAGTTATTCGCTTTCTGGTACTGCATAATTTGCATGATGTGGTCGTGTTGGGGTTGCCATGGCTACAAACCCATAATCCAGTATTGGATTGGAACTCTATGTCGGTAACCAGCTGGGGTTGTCAGGGAGTACATGGTGATGTTCCATTTTTGTCTATTTCGTCATCCATTCCTTCTGACATCCCAGAGTTCTTGTCGGACTTTCAGGATGTATTTGAAGAGTCCAAGTCTGATGCTCTACCTCCGCATAGGAATTGTGATTGTGCTATCGATTTGATTCCTGGTAGTAAATTCCCTAAGGGTCGTTTATTTAATTTGTCCGTACCTGAACACACCGCTATGCGCAGTTATGTGAAGGAGTCCCTGGAAAAGGGACATATTCGCCCATCGTCGTCACCATTGGGAGCAGGGTTCTTTTTTGTAGCCAAGAAGGATGGTTCGCTAAGACCGTGTATTGATTACCGCCTTCTTAATAAGATCACTGTTAAGTTTCAGTATCCCTTGCCATTGATTTCTGACTTGTTTGCTCGGATTAAGGGGGCTAGTTGGTTTACTAAGATTGATCTTCGTGGTGCGTATAATCTGGTGAGAATCAGGCAGGGAGATGAATGGAAAACGGCATTTAATACGCCCGAGGGTCATTTTGAGTATCTGGTGATGCCGTTCGGACTTGCCAATGCTCCATCTGTTTTTCAGTCTTTTATGCATGACATTTTCCGTGAGTATCTGGATAAATTCTTGATTGTTTACTTGGATGACATTTTGATCTTCTCAGATGATTGGGAGTCTCATGTGAAGCAAGTCAGAATGGTTTTCCAGGTACTGCGTGCTAATTCCTTGTTCGTGAAGGGATCAAAGTGTCTCTTCGGTGTGCAGAAAGGTTCATTTTTGGGGTTCATCTTTTCCCCTTCTACTATCGAGATGGATCCGGTTAAGGTTCAGGCCATCCAGGATTGGACTCAGCCGACATCTCTAAAAAGTCTGCAGAAATTCCTGGGCTTTGCTAATTTTTATCGTCGCTTCATCTGTAATTTTTCTAGCATTGCCAGACCATTGACCGATTTGACCAAGAAGGGTGCTGATTTGGTTAATTGGTCTTCTGCTGCCGTGGAAGCTTTTCAGGAGTTGAAGCGTCGTTTTTGCTGTGCCCCTGTGTTGTGTCAACCTGATGTTTCTCTTCCGTTCCAGGTCGAGGTTGATGCTTCTGAGATTGGTGCAGGGGCGGTTTTGTCACAGAGAGGTTCTGGTTGCTCAGTGTTCAAACCATGTGCTTTCTTTTCCAGGAAATTTTCTGCTGCTGAGCGTAATTATGATGTGGGCAACCGAGAGTTGCTGGCCATGAAGTGGGCATTCGAGGAGTGGCGTCATTGGCTTGAGGGTGCTAAGCATCGCGTGGTGGTATTGACTGATCATAAGAACTTGACTTATCTCGAGTCTGCCAAGCGCTTGAATCCTAGACAGGCCCGTTGGTCATTATTTTTTGCTCGTTTTGATTTTGTGATTTCATACCTTCCGGGCTCTAAAAATGTGAAGGCGGATGCTCTGTCTAGGAGTTTTGTGCCCGACTCTCTGGGGTTATCTGAGCCGGCGAGTATCCTCAAGGAAGGAGTCATTGTGTCTGCCATCTCCCCTGATTTGCGGAGAGTGTTGCAGAAATTTCAGGCTAATAAACCTGATCGTTGTCCGGCCGAGAAACTGTTCGTCCCTGATAGGTGGACTAGTAAAGTTATCTCTGAACTTCATTGTTCGGTGCTGGCCGGTCATCCAGGAATCTTTGGTACCAGGGAGTTGGTTGCTAGATCCTTCTGGTGGCCATCTCTGTCACGGGATGTGCGTGCTTTTGTGCAGTCCTGTGGAATTTGTGCTAGGGCTAAGCCCTGCTGTTCACGTGCCAGTGGGTTGCTTTTGCCCTTGCCGGTCCCGAAGAGGCCTTGGACACATATTTCGATGGATTTCATTTCTGACCTTCCCGTTTCTCAAAAAATGTCGGTCATTTGGGTGGTCTGTGATCGCTTTTCTAAAATGGTCCATCTGGTGCCCTTGGTTAAATTGCCTTCCTCCTCTGATTTGGTGCCTTTGTTCTTCCAGCATGTGGTTCGTTTACATGGCATTCCTGAGAATATTGTTTCTGACAGAGGTTCCCAGTTTGTCTCGAGGTTCTGGCGAGCCTTTTGTGGTAGGATGGGCATTGACCTATCTTTCTCCTCGGCCTTCCATCCTCAGACTAATGGCCAGACCGAACGAACCAATCAGACCTTGGAAACATATCTGAGATGTTTTGTTTCCGCTGACCAGGAGGATTGGGTGTCATTTTTGCCATTGGCTGAGTTCGCCCTTAATAATCGGGCCAGCTCGGCTACCTTGGTCTCTCCATTTTTCTGCAATTCTGGGTTCCATCCTCGTTTCTCTTCAGGACAGGTTGAGTCTTCGGACTGTCCTGGTGTGGATTCTGTGGTGGACAGGTTGCAGCAGATCTGGACTCAGGTAGTGGACAATTTGACCTTGTCCCAGGAGAAGGCTCAGCTTTTCGCTAATCGCAGACGCCGTGTGGGACCCCGACTTCGTGTTGGGGATTTGGTTTGGTTATCTTCTCGTCATATTCCTATGAAGGTTTCCTCTCCTAAATTTAAACCTCGTTTTATTGGTCCGTATAGGATTTCTGAGATTCTCAATCCGGTGTCTTTTCGTCTGACCCTCCCAGACTCCTTTTCCATACATAATGTATTCCATAGGTCGTTGTTGAGGAGATACGTGGCACCTATGGTTCCATCTGTGGAGCCTCCTGCCCCTGTTTTGGTGGAGGGGGAATTGGAGTATATTGTGGAGAAGATTTTGGATTCTCGTGTCTCTAGACGGAAACTCCAGTATCTGGTCAAATGGAAGGGTTATGCTCAGGAAGATAATTCCTGGGTTTTTGCCTCTGATGTCCATGCCCCAGATCTTGTTCGTGCCTTTCATGTGGCTCATCCTGGTCGGCCTGGGGGTTCTGGTGAGGGTTCGGTGACCCCTCCTCAAGGGGGGGGTACTGTTGTGAATTCTGTGGCTGAGTTCACTTCTGTGGTCACAAGTGGTATTGCAGTCTCTGGGCTTCCTCCCTCAGGTGTTTTGGTGAGCTCGTTGGCTGCCTTGCTATTTAGCTCCACCTGAGTCTGTCTTCCTTGCTCCTTGTCAATGTTCCAGTGTTGGATCTGAGCTACTGCATCTTTCCTTGGGCCTGCTGCTCTGCTAGATAAGTGCTTCTAGTTTGTTTTCTGTTTTTTTCTGTCCAGCTTGCTATTGTCTTTTGCTGGAAGCTCTGAGAAGCAGAGGGGTGCACCGCCGTGCTGTTAGTTCGGCACGGTGGGTCTTTTTGCCCCTTTGCGTGGTTTTCGTTTTAGGGTTTTTTGTAGACTGCATAGTTCTCTTTGCTATCCTCGCTCTGTCTAGAATATCGGGCCTCACTTTGCTGAATCTATTTCATTCCTACGTTTGTCTTTTCATCTTGCTAACAGTCATTATATGTGGGGGGCTGCCTATTCCTTTGGGGTATTTCTCTGAGGTAAGTCAGGCTTGTATTTCTATCTTCAGGCTAGTCAGCTCCTCAGGCAGTGCCGAGTTGCATAGGTAGTTGTTAGGCGCAATCCACTGCTGCTTATAGTTGTGTGAGGATAGATCAGGTACTGCAGTCTACAGAGATTCCACGTCTCAGAGCTCGTCCTATTGTTTTTGGTTATTGCCAGATCTCTGTATGTGCGCTGATTACTGCACGCTGTGTTGCCTGATTGCCAGCCATAACACTACACACCTCTGTGAGGGTACTTGTGAAAAATAAAGCCAGTAAGCATTCCATATAAGAAAGGGTGATGTTAAGGGACATGGATGTGGTGGTGCCTGCCAAAGTCTATGTTACAGATCAGAAGGTGACTGGATCTAGATTCCTGTCAAAATTTGGTCAGCGAGATACACCACTGACGAACCCAGACAAGTGAGAAGGATGTTGTGGGTTGGATGTCATACAAAGGCTTCAGTGTGTTGACAAGCAGCACCGCTGTCCAGTCTCACTAGCCAAGAGGTTGGACCTCTGAATCCTCAACCTGGTCTTCCTTCCTCCCCACATCAAGAGTCCCATGAAACATATGACCCCAACGCTGGCCAATTTGAGGAATTGCTTACGCTCCCTTGTAATTTGTCAGACCTCTCAACGTGCACTATTAAAGAGGGTCATCAGGAGATGGAGTGCAGTGATGCCCAAACATTTGACCACCCACCTCCAGAAGAAAACCAATTTGGGGAAGGTCAATTCATGTCTGAAGAGGTGGAGGATAATCATAATGCACTGTTGCCATCAGGTCACCCTAAAATTGCAGCTCAAAAGGAGGATCAGATTGATGAATTTTTTAGATGATGTGGTCGACGATGAGGCCACTGATCCAACCTGGCATGGAGGCATGCCTAGCGAGCACAGCAGTGCAGATAGGGATGGATTCGTAGCACCAACTAGTAGGCCAACTGCAGTGTTATATTAACAACTACTTAATGAGAGCCTGAAGATTGAAGCTAAGGCAAGTAAACCTGGAGAACACCTTGGAGCAGCAGACACCGTTAGTAGGCCCCAACCAAACTAGTAGGCCAACTGCAGTGTTATATTAACAACTATTTAATGAGATCCTGAAGATTGAAGCACATGAAAGTAAACCTGGAGAACACCTTGGAGCGGCAGACACCGTTAGTAAGCCCCAACCAAACTAGTAGGCCAAATGCAGTGTTATGTTAACAACTACTTAATGAGAGCCTGAAGATTGAAGCTAAGGCAAGTAAACCTGGAGAACACCTTGGAGCGGCAGACACCATTAGTAGGCCCCAACCAAACTAGTAGGCCTAATGCAGTGTTATATTAACAACTAGTTAATGAGAACCTGAAGATTGAAGCTCGGGAAAGTAAACCTGGAGAACACCTTGGAGTGGCAGACACCGTTTGTAGAACCCAACCAAACTTGTAGCCCCAATGCAGTTTTCAAATTCTGATAGGCTGAAAACCTGACAATTGCAGCTCAGCTTTTTTAAGAGGAGGACAGCTGTATTGGGTGGTGCAGACAGACACTGGTAGTAGGCCTTACACCACAAAGTTGGCTCGATGCAGGCTTAAAAAAGGTTACAGGGGTACACGGGCAGCATTGGTGTGGTCAGCGGAGGACAATTGGCAGGAGGGACCGAAGACAGACTTACTAGGCCTTAAATTAAAAAAGTTGGCTCGACGCAGGTTTTATTAGGTTACAAGGGTACACAGGCAGCATTGCTGTGGTCAGCGGAGGACAGTTGGAAGGAGTGACCGCAGACAGACTTACTAGGCCTAAATAACAAAAAATTAGGCTCAATGTAGGTTTAATTAGGTTTCAGGGGTGCACAGGCAGCATTGGTGTGGTCAGCGGAGGACAATTGGAAGGAGGGACCGCAGACAGACTTAGTAGGCCTAAAATAAAAAAATTAGGCTCAATGCAGGTTTAATTATGCTGCAGGGGTGCACAGGCAGCATTGTTGTGGTCAGCGGAGGACAATTGGAATGAGGGACCGCCGACAGACTTAGTAGGTCTAAAATAAAAAAATTAGGCTCAATGTAGGTTTAATTATGTTGCAGGGGTGCACAGGCAGCATTGGTTTAGTCAGCGGAGGACAATTGGAAGGAGTGTCTGACACAGTTAGTACTCCAAAATAATAAATACATGTTAATATCTTGCCAAAAAAAAAATAAATAAACAGGTGGAATACTTAGGTACAGGGGTGGGCTCCTCTGCTGACTTGCAGGCATTGGTATTTGGTGCAAAGTATTAACTGGTGTAAATGTAGGACTGGGCCCCTGAATATTTTTACTAGCATCATACATGTCAACAAATTGTTATTGGACGTGCCATTGAAGGATTTAACCGCATAGACTAAACAGTGGTGGAGCAGTGAGAGATAATTTTGCAAGTGGTAGAGCACTGTTTGAGCTGGGGGGACACTCTCTCGTGGGTGGCGGTACTGGCCCAGGGCCCCTCATGTTACAACGGTGTGTCTGACGTTGGGTGTGCACCACCACCGCCAGAGACACTTCATTGTACTATGAGGGACCCTGTGCCAGTGCTGTTGCCAAAAAGTGGGCACACCCACCTCTTCAGACAAACTGCACTCTCACGGGTGCTTGCGCCAAGTGGTGACTGACCACGGCCCCGTGGGGGGGACTCGGCCCATTTAGGGAGGTTTAAAAATGTTGTATGCTGGACATACAGCAGCTGCAAATTGTGAAATTGGAACAGTCAGTAAGACCAGTCCAAAAGCAAAACCTTTTTACAGGAAAGCTAGGTGTCAGCCGGGAAAGGTGGGGCAAAATATTTAGAAATCCATGATTGGTTCATTTAAATGAAGGTTAAATCATCAATATTTTGGGTAGTCAGATGAGTCCTTTTTTCAGTCAGTATTGAACCAGCAGCACTGAATACTCTTTCTGATAGCACACTAGCTGCTGGGCAAGCAAGCTCCTGCAATGCATATTCTGCCAATTCAGGCCAGGTGTCTATTTTGGATGCCCAGTAATCAAATGGGAATGACGGGTGAGGGAGAACATCGATAAGGGAGGAAAAATAGTTTGTAACCATACTGGACAAATGTTGTTTCCTTTCACTTTGAATTGATGCTGCAGTACCTGTCCTGTCTGCAGTCATTGCGAAATCACTCCATAACCTGGTCAGAAAACTCTGTCCAACGCCACTTCTGATTTGTGCACCTCTAACACCTCTGCCATGTTGCCCCTGCAGCTCGTGTGAGAACCATCACCACCGCTGTGTGCTGGGAATGCCTGAACCAAACGGTCTACAAGAGTTGCTTATTTGGTTGCCAATATTTGTTCAAGGTTCTCATGTGGCATGATATTTTGCAATTTCCCTTTATAGCGTGGATCCAGGAGGCAGGCCAACCAGTAATCGTCATCAGTCATCATTTTTATAATGAGGGGGTCCTTTTTAGGATACACAAGGCATAATCCACCATGTGGGCCAATGTTCCAGTTGTCAATTCACTGCTTGTGCTGGGTTGAGGAGCACTTTCTGGCAAATCAACGTCACTTATCTCCCTCATAACCCTGAACCTGTCCTTGCAACGCCACCAGTTTCTATTGCCCCCTGAGAAGCTTCCTCATCAAAAAAGTATTCATCCCCATCATCCTCCTTGTCCTCCTCCTCTTCGCCCGCCACCTCGTCCAGTAGACTTCCCTGACCAGACAATGGCTGACTGTCATCAAGGCTTCCCTCGTCCTCGGCTGCAGACACCTGCTCCTTTATGTGTGTCAAATTTTGCATCAGCTGATGCATTAGGGGGATGCTCATGCTTATGATGGCGTCGTCTGCACTAACCAGGCGTGTGCATTCCTCAAAACACTGAAGGACTTGACACAGGTCTTGTAGCTTCGACCACTGCACAACTCCATGTCTGCCATCCAACTGCTTGCCCGTGTAAGTGTATCCCCCCATAAATACATAACAGCACACCTCTGATCGCACAGCCTCTGAAGCATGTGCAGTGTGGAGTTCCACCTTGTTGCAACGTCGATGATTAGGAGGTGCTGGGGAAGCTTCAAAGATCGCTGATGGTTCTGCATACGGCTGGAGTGTACGGGTGAACGGCGGATGTGCGAGCAAAGTCTGCGCACCTTCAGGAGCAGGTCGGGTAACCCCGGATAACTTTTCAGGAAGCATTGCACCACCAGGTTCAAGGTGTGAGCCAGGCAAGGAATGTGTTTCAGTTGTGAAAGGGCTATGGCAGCCATAAAATTCCTTCCGTTATCACTGACTACCTTGCCTGCCTCAAGATGTACACTGCCCAGCCATGACTGAGTTTCTTGCTGCAAGAACTCGGACAAAACTACCGCGGTGTGTCTGTTGTCCCCCAAACACTTCATTTCCAACACAGCCTGCTGACGCTTGCCACTAGCTATTCCATAATGGGACACCTCAGGTGCAACAGTGGCAGCTGCAGAAGGAGAGGTCGTGCGACTGCGGTCTGTGGACGAGCTCTCGCTTCTTCTGGAGGACGAGGAGGAGGAGGGGTGGCGAATGCCTACAGCCAACCGTTTCCTACACCGTGGGCTAGGCAGAACTGTCCCAATCTGGCTGTCACCTGTGGACCCTGCATCTACCACATTAACCCAGTGTGCCGTGATGGACGCCTAATGTCCCTGGCCATGCCTACTGGTCCATGCATCTGTTGTGAGGTGCACCTTTCTACTGACAGATTGCCGGAGTGCATGGACAATGCGGTCTTTTACATACTGGTGGAGTTATGGGATGGCTTTTCTCGCAAAGAATTGTCGACTGGGTAGGTCGTAGCATGGGAAAGCGTAGGCCATCAGGGCTTTGAAAGCTTCGCTTTCAACTAACCGGTAGGGTTTCATCTCTACGAGATTAGTCTAGCAATGTGGGCGTTCAAACCCTGTGTACGCGGATGAGAGGATGAGTACATCCTTTTCCTCAGGAGAGTCTCTTGTAGGGTAAGCTGGACTGGAGTGCTGCATATGGTGGAACTAGAGGGGGTAATGGTGGACATGGCAGACTGAGAGAGGGTTGGTGATGGTATTCTTGCAATTGGTCTACATACAGTGTTTCCTACCATGAACCTAGTGATTCCCTGCAGGTGGTGTGGTAAACAGTGGGCTTACAGTGAGGGAAGGAATGTAGCGTTGCTGACTAGCTTCATTTTGAGAGGGTGCTACAACATTAAGGGACATTTGGTAGTTAGTCCAGGCTTGCAAGTGCATGTTGGTTAAATGTCTACCCATGCAACATGTATTTAGATTTTTCACATTCTGACCTCTGCTGAAGGTCCTTGAGCATTTCTTACAGATGACTTTGCATTGATCATTTGGATCATGTTTACAAAAGTGCCAGACTGCACTCTTCCTACTATCGGATACCTTTTCTGGCATTGCTCACTGAGCTACTTTAACTAGATGGCCACGCTGTCCTACAACTGTTTTAGGTTTTGACACACGTTTTTGGCCAGATACGGGCCTGCCAGATGGAAGCTGTTGCGATGTTGATGCCTGCTGCGGCTCCTCCTCCTCCACTTCAGAGCTACTGCCGGCTGCACCCTGTTCCCCCAATGGCTGCCGATCGGGGTCAACAACTGGGTCATCTATGACCTCCTCTTCTATGTCCTGTGCACCTTCCTCTGTGTCACCGTGCAAGCCAGTGCTATAGCGTTCGTGACGGGGCTCCATAGTCTCATCAGGGTCAGATTCTGGATCAGTACACTGCGAGGGCAATGTTGTGATCTGAGTCAAAGGAACAGCATAATAATCTGACTGTGGTTGTGCATCTGTGCACTCCATGTCCGATTCATCTTGTAATGGGCATGGCCTGTTAACAATTTCCCATTCTAACCCAGGCACAGTATGTGTAAAGAGCTCCATGGAGTAACCCGTTGTGTCGCCTGACGCATCCTTCTCTGTTGTTCTGGGTGAAGAACACACGGAAGCGACTTGTTCCTGACCGGGAACATCCACTGATGATGCGCTGCTTTTAAATTTTGCACTTTCCGAAGAGGAGGCGAAAGAGCTAGAGGCAGAGTCAGCAAGGAAAGCCAAAACTTGTTCCTGCTGCTCCTGCTTTAAAAGCGGTTTTCCTACTCCCAGAAAAGGGAGCGTTCGAGGGCTTGTGTAGCCAGACGATGACGCTGGCTCAACAACTCGAGTCTTAGGTGCTATATTGCTTTTCCCACGACCACCTGATGCTCCACCACCACTACCATAATTAACAGCTGGCAATGACCGCCCAAGGCCACGACATCTTCCACCAGACTTCCTCATTCTTGGAAAAATGTAACCAAACTAACAAACGTTAAATGGTACTGTAAAACCAGTTAGAAGGTGTACGCAAACTTGTTGTGAATTTAAATCTCCCTATAAAGGTGTGTGAGACTGCAGGGAAAATTAAATTTCAAAGATAAAGCCGTGTGCACTACTACTAGTGGTGCCCAGGTAGGTTCCCACACCATGTGATACTAAAAGAAAGAACCTGGCACTCAACTTAATGCTCGTGAGATTTTAATGGTAGTAGCCAAAAAACGTTTCGGTCCTATATCTGGACCTTCATCAGTTACGTACTATGATGAAAAAGTGAATGACTGTAGTGTCATATAAGGCACAGCATGGTCTGCGTCTGGTATTTGCGCAGATAGGTTTAGGCACACAGACTGGACTTATTAACGCTGATAGGTGCTGTGCTTGTGTCCAGACACGGAATCCCCGCTTGTCTCCAAGCGGTTTGGGGGTTAATGTACCCTGCCTAACGCTATCCCTGCTTCTGACGAAGCGGCAGCAACCTCACCCTATGCTCAGATCAGCAGCAGTAAGATGGCTGTTGACGTGCACGCCCCTTTATAGCCCCTGTGACGCCGCAGAAAGCAAGCCAATCACTGCCATGCCCTTCTCTAAGATGGTGGGGACCAAGACCTATGTCATCACGCTGCCCACACTCTGCGTCCACCTTCATTGGCTGAGAAATGGTGCTGAACGCGTCATATGAAACGCGACTTTGGCGCGAAGATCGCGTACCACATGGCTGATCCCACGCTGAGATCGGATCGGGTTTCATGAAACCCGCCTTTGCCAAAAGTCGTCGACTTATGAAAATGACCGATCCATTTCGCTCAACCCTAGTCTACACATTTACAAAAATTAGTGGCAGACACCAAAAAAGTGCCGTCAATTGCAATAGAGTACAACTAGTATAGTGGGAACTGACCCCTCTTCCACTACAGCCAACCCAGCAGATGGAGACTGTAACGGACAATGTCATGGAACCACTATGCCATATGACTCTGAAAGCCTGGAGGGGCGTAACTAGGTGGCCTACCAAATCTCAACTCAGACAAGTAGCAGCAGGCGAGAACTGCAAACCAAGGAGGGACGAAGAGGTGGCACCAGGTGCTACCCCATGGCTGATCTACGGATGGTGGAAGCTGACCCCTACAGCAGGTAAGCTGACACGGCTCAAAGGAGGGATGAAGAATTCAGGCAGGCACCATACTGATCATTAAGCAAAGATTCAGTCTCGTATTGATTTGTAAACAAAGTGCAATACACTTGGCCACAGGAAAATCACTCCAAAAATGGCATCTTCAAAAAGGATGGCCGTATGAGTGTTTATAAAAATGCAAAAAATCTTTATTAATATAATGGAAGATAAATAACATAACATTTATAAAAGTTCAAGTAAGGACACACAGTAGTGGCACCCAGCAATATATAAGTTTAGGACTTCCTTTTGCAATACATACAGTGCTGCTAAAAAGTACCATATAACCATTTCACTATTTTTTGTAGGACAGTGCCTATGCTTTAAAAGTAACAGACTATCTGCCATCAATTAACCAAATCTTTAGTATAGAGTAGTCAGTGGGATTACAGAGGCACATTCACACAGTCAGGCAAAAAAAAGAGTAACGGACAGACATTTTATATGGAACCGTCCTAAATGCATATAGAGGTATGAACATAGATAATCTTAACAATTGCTTAAAGCATGCCACAGAAAATTATAAACAACCCCGACATGCGTTTCACCTGCTAATACGTCATGCTTTCTCAAGGCGAAGTGTTGTTCTACTTCCCAGCAAGGACCTTATGTATCCCTGATAACCCGTCACATGTGAGTCACGTGACTGAGAAGTTAAATGGCTGTATCATTATGGTGCATGCGCACGCTGCCAGCTGAACTGCAGCCACATGACCCGGCCAAGCACCCAAAGCCCACGAACGGGAGTGAGACGGTTGCCATAGCTCCCAGCCGAGGACCCATTTGAGTACTGAGCCTTCCCTGGGAACCTATCTGGCTAAAAATCTTAGAGATCTCTTGGTTAGAAGTCTATATGTCGCACTGATTGTTAATCCCTTTGGATCAAGAGGACCTCTTAAGGGTTGTTACACCTTCGGCCACTATCTTGCCTATGCCAATGTTCTCCGCAGTACTTCATTTCACTCTGCAGATGGTAGGAAACAATTTCAAATTAGGGAACATATCTCCTGCAGTAGTATGAATGTTATATACTATGCCATCTGTAGCTGCCCATAAATTGCGAGGCTTACATCTAGAGAACTTAGAGTAAGGGTGAGGGAACATGTGTGGGACATTGGCGCGGCCAGGACAGTGGTCAACTCCTCTGAATTAAAGACCATCCCTAGACACTTTACAGCTGTCCATAACTGTGACCATAGGGGATTCATGATCAGAGGGATTGATATGGTGCACACTTGCATAAGGGGTGGAAGTATCAAACAGCTCCTAGCCAGACATGAACTTAAATGGATTGTGACTTTGGGAACAGTGAAACCAGAAGGTTTGAATGAATCCCTGAATATTGCTCCTTTTTTGTAATAGAGATAATGTGGCCAACCAAAATGACTAATCCCCTCCTGTGGTTGCTTTTAATTGTTTTTATTTTTGTGTGTTGTTTAAGTGTCACGCATGTGTTTTTTGATATGCTCTTAATCACAGTTTCTCAAGAGTATAATTGATTCCCATAAGTAAACTTTCTGATCCCATTTTGCCTCATGGCTTTAGATAGGTTAAGTGATATATGATTGGTTACAAAGAACTAGTACCTGAACTCATGGTCTTATATGTAAATATGGATATGATGACCGAATAATGATATTGGACTAAAAGAATATTGATGAATATCCTTGGGACGAGAGAACAATCCACTCATATGAAATCCTCTCCCTTTTCCTGTGAATTGACATGACTAAATGACGGCTCAATTGTTAAGTTCTGTCTTAGCTGTAGTGCACAAGCGCCCGCTTGCTCCTTGCCCCGCCCCACGTTATCTGGCAACCTGGTGTCCTCGGCGATTGACCTCGCTTGTGGGCTTTGGGCGCTTGGCCAGGTCATGTGGTTGCGGTGTGGCTGGCCGCGAGCGCATGCGCCGTGACGATACAGCCATTTATGTTCCATGTCACGTGACTCACACGTGATGGGTTACTAGGGATACATAAGGTCCTTGCTGGGAAGTAGAACACTTCCCCTTGAGAAAGCATGGCGTATTAGCAGGTGAAATGTGTGTCGGGGTTGTTTACAATTTTCTGTGGTGTGCTTTAAGCAATTTGTAATATTACCCATGTCAATACCTCTATATGCATTTAGAATGGCTCCATACAAAATGTCTGTACGTTACTCTTTTTTGGCCTGACTGTGTAAATGTGCCTCTGTAATCCCACTGACTACTAGTGTTGAGCATTCCGATACCGCAAGTATCGGGTATCGGCCGATATTTGCGGTATCGGAATTCCGATACCGAATTCCGATACTTCCCGCGTATCGGATACCGGAATCGGAAGTTCCCAGAATTCAAACTGAACGCAGCAGCCAATGAGGAATGATTGGAAGTGTGGGCACATCCTGTTTAGCATGGTGGGCATGTAAGTACTGGCAAGGCTGTGATTGGCTGCTGAAATGATGTCACTCTGCACTATAAAAAACGCTGCCGCCATTTTGCGCTCACTCTGCTGTGATTTCAGTTAGGGACAGGACGCTGTGTTCTAACTGAGGGCCAGTTGAGATAGCTAATTGCTTTATTTTCCTTTCCAAAGGCTAATTTAGCAAAACGCTGTGTGTTCTTCACTGTTCACCTTGCTCTTGCCTTGCAGCGCTGTTTTAACAGCGTTCTGCAAGGTCTCTGTGTGTGTGTGTGCAGCTCACTCTGTAGTCTGTGTGCAGCCATATACCCGGTTGTATTCAGCTCAGGGGGGGTTCACACTGCCTCACACAGTTGTCCTTTTTTGCTCATAGTGCAGCCTGCTGCACATTTTTTCTCAAATTTCCTATTAGTGTTTTTCCACCCGTCTCCAGCTAAATTGTGGAAAAACACTACATAGGATAACCTAGAGGGGGGTTTTTGGGCCTTGCAGCGCCGTTTACGGCTGTCTGCACGGTCTCCGTGTGAGCCCAGCTCGCCCTGTAGTCTGTGTGCAGCCATAGCCGGTTGGATTCAGCTCAGGGTTCGTTACTGCCTCATACCTTGAGAAAAATTTTCCTTTTTTTCAAATAGTGCAGCCTGTTTAAAATTAAAAAAAAAAAATTCCTATTAGTGTTTTTCCACCCGTCTCCAGCTAAATTGTGGAAAAACACTACATAGGATAACCTAGAGGGTTTTTTTGGGCCTTGCAGCGCCGTTTACGGCTGTCTGCACGGTCTCTGTGTGAGCGCAGCTCGCCCTGTAGTCTGTGTGCAGCCATAGCCGGTTGGATTCAGCTCAGGGTGCGTTACTGCCTCATACCTTGAAAAAAAATTTACTTTTTTTCAAATAGTGCAGCCTGTTTAAACTTTAAAAACAAATTTTCCTATTAGTGTTTTTCCACCCGTCTCCAGCTAAATTGTGGAAAAACACTACATAGGCTAACCTAGAGGGGTTTTTTTGGGCCTTGCAGCGCCGTTTACGGCTGTCTGCACGGTCTCTGTGTGAGCGCAGCTCGCCCTGTAGTCTGTGTGCAGCCATAGCCGGTTGGATTCAGCTCAGGGTGCGTTACTGCCTCATACCTTGAAAAAAAATTTCATTTTTTTCAAATAGTGCAGCCAGTTTAAAATTAAAAAAAAAAATTTCCTATTAGTGTTTTTCCACCCGTCTCCAGCTAAATTGTGGAAAAACACTACATAGGATAACCTAGAGGGTGTTTATTGGGCCTTGCAGCGCCGTTTACGGCTGTCTGCACGGTCTCTGTGTGAGCGCAGCTCGCCCTGTAGTCTGTGTGCAGCCATAGCCGGTTGGATTCAGCTCAGGGTGCGTTACTGCCTCATACCTTGAAAAACAATTTCCTTTTTTTCAAATAGTGCAGCCAGTTTAAAATTTGAAAAAAAAAATTCCTATTAGTGTCTTTCCACTCGTATCCAGCTAAAAAGTGGAAAAACACTATATAGGATAACCGAGAGGAGGGTTTTTTGGCCTTGCAGCGCCGTTTACGGCTGTCTACACGGTCTCCGTGTGATTTAAACTAGCTCTGTAGCCCGATCTGCACCAAAAAAAAAGGTAAGTTCACCAAACACAACTTAACACTTGTGTAGGCCACATTTGAAAAATAATAAAGTTTAGTCCACAATTTACAACATTAGTGTTTCTTACACCTGTTAGGAGGAGCATTTCAGGAATAAGCACACTAAGGCCTTAGTACTTTTCTGCTTATCTTTATCTGTCAACCAAGATGAAGAGGGCAGGGAGTAAGGCACGTGGGCGTGGGCGCGGAGCAGGGAGAGGAGCAGGGAGAGGACGTGGTGATTCTGTGCCTGCTGCGGGCGCCGGTGACTCGTCGTCACTCAGTTTCAGCAGGGAACAGTCCTTCATGCGCAGCTTTGTCGGAGAGCGCCGTGCACCGCTGCTGCGTGAAGACCAAATTGAAGCCGTTGTCGGGTGGATGGCAGCTAACGCCTCGGCATCGACTTCAGTTTGTGCCACATCCTCTCAGGCACAGACCACTGGAGAGCAGCCATCTGTCTCTTCACCACCTGCCAAATTGGCCAGGCAGTCAGAGAACCCAGGACAGGAGCCGTCTCTACTTCTGTTCTCTGAATCTCTTGGCTTGGAAACAGGGGTCCAGCCAAGCAGCATTGGAGAAATGGAAGAAGAGGCAGTGTGCAGTGATGCCCAACAGCTTTGTCTCTCTGACTCTGAAGAGGCGGGTGGGCCAGTGCCTCCGGTGACCACAGCGCAGTACGCATCTGATGATGAAACTCAGGTGCCGCTTTCTGGTGCGTACTGTGCTGCCGAGACTACCCAGGAGGAGCAGTTGGTGGCAGAGGGTAGTGGAGATGATGAGGTCCTTGACCCATCGTGGCGTGAGGAACAGGAAGGTGGTGGGAGCAGCTCTGAGGAAGAGCTTCCCCTTACGGGCCAAAGAGGGAGAGGGAGGGGGAAGACTGCGGAGCCTGTAGCCTCCACTTTGGCACCCGTTAGGAGCCTGTCTCTTTCCAAAGCCAAAAAGGGCGCTCCCAAGACTTGCAGTGCCTGGTCCTTTTTTGACACAGTTGCAGATGACATTTGTTTTGTCAAATGCAAGCTATGTCATCAGAAAGTAAAAAGAGGGAAAAATGTCAGCAACCTCAATACCACCAATATGTGGAAACATGTGCGGACCAGGCACGCGGTGGAGTTACAGAAACAGACTGAAGATGTAGGCCAACCAACAGCGGCAGTTACCACCTCTTCAGCTCGTGTTGCCTCTTCCTCCAGCTCACGCACAGCTGGTTTGGCTTCCTCCCAGGATCGCCATGGAAGAACCTCTGGCACTGTTGTCCAGAGACCTTGTGTAATTCCACCCACAGCACCACCTTCCCAGTCATCCTCACACTCCCAGTCTACTCTACAGCCATCAGTAGTACAGGCATGGGAGAAAAGGCGGGCATTCTCGGCCAACCACCCCCGAGCACAGGCTCTGAATGCAGGCATTGCCAAACTGTTGTCCCTGGAAATGCTCTCGTTCAGGCTGGTGGAGACTGACAGCTTCCGTGACTTGATGGCATTGGCAGTCCCACAGTACAAGGTGCCCAGCCGCTTTTACTTCAGCAGGCAAGCTGTCCCTGCCCTGCACAGGCATGTTGAGGGAAACATAAAACATGCGCTACAGAATGCCGTCAGTAGCAAGGTCCACCTCACCACCGATGCGTGGACCAGTCAGCATGGACAGGGGCGATACGTTTCCCTCACTGCCCATTGGGTTAATGTTGTTGAGCCAGGTACAGATCGTGCGAGTGGCGCAGGACGTGTCCTGCCCACTCCAAGGATTGCAGGAATCCAGTCTGTACGCATTGACTCCTCCTCTTACACAAGTTCCTCAGAATCAACTCTGCAGGAGCCGTCACAGTCCACCTCCACATGGACCCGTGAACGTTTACCTATGACCGACATGAGCACAGCCGTGGCCAAACGTCAGCAGGCCGTCTTGAAACTTGTTTCATTGGGGAATCGAAGCCACACAGCGCAGGAGCTCTGGAATGCCATCAAGCAGGAGAGCGATGTGTGGTTACTGCCAGCGAATCTCCAGCCAGGCATGGTAGTGTGTGACAATGGCCGAAATCTGGTAGCAGCTTTGGCCCTTGGCAACCTCACTCACATCCCATGTCTGGCACATGTGCTCAATTTGGTTGTGCAGAGTTTTCTGAGGGACTATCTGGATCTTGATGCCCTGCTGCACAAGGTCCGCCTAGAGTGTGCTCACTTGCGGCGTTCCAGCTTGGCCAGATCCCGCATTGCTGCTCTGCAGCGCCGATTCCGCCTTCCGGAACACCGCATCATATGTGACCTACCTACCCAGTGGAATTCCACGTTACATATGTTGGAGCGGTTGTGTGAGCAGTAGCAAGCAGTTATGGAGTACCAGCTGCATCAGGCGCAAAGAAGTCGCAGTCAGCGCCGATCAGACTTCACAACCACAGAGTGGGCCACTATGAAGGACGTCTGCCAGGTTTTGCGTCCTTTTGATTATTCCACGCAGATGGCAAGTGCAGATGATGCACTAGTCAGCATGACTGTCCCCCTTATCTGCCTGCTTCAGCAAACTTTGCAAGGGTTAAGGGATGATGTTGTGGAAGAGGTGGAGGATGAGGAGTCACCTTTTCCATCAGCTTCTGGAGAGTCAGCGCCACGTGGTTCCTCACAAAGGGGTACGCAGGGGCCAATTTGTGAGGAGGATGAGGAGGAGTCAATGGAGGAGGAAGAGCTCCGTGCAGAGGAGGGAGCGACACAATTGTCCAGTGGTCAGTGTGTACAACGAGGGTGGGGTGATGACGAGCAGGCAGAGATCATGTCTCAAGCAGGGGACAGCGTTTCTGGGCCAGTTGGCACTCTGCAGCACATGGTGGATTTCATGCTGCAGTGCCTGAGAAACGACCGCCGCATCGACCACATTCTCAACATGCCTGATTATTGGGTGTTCACCCTCCTCGATCCTCGCTACCGGGACAATGTCCAAAACCTCATCCCAGCGTTGACCCGGGAGCGTAAATTGCGGGAGTACCACGACACACTGGTGAATTCCATCATCTTCTCCTGTCCAACTGAGAGGAGTGCTGCTAGTGCTTTACAAAGCAGCTCAGTGCGTCGAGGCAGTGGGGGAGGCTCTGCCCAAAGAGGGAGCAGAAGCAGTGCCTCTGCCCAAGGCAAGCCTAGTATGGCACAACTCTGGCACACTTTTGTGTGCCCGCCCCAAATGTCTACACCATCACCGGCAGCTCCAGTCAGCAGGAGGCAACGGTTCCGTCAGATGGTGACAGACTACATGGCTTGCCCTCTTACTGTACTCCCAGACGGCTCTTCCCCGTTCAAGTTTTGGGTCTCTAAGCTGGATACATGGCCAGAGCTAAGCCAGTATGCATTGGAGGTGCTGGCTTGCCCTGCGGCTAGTGTCTTATCGGAATGTGTCTTTAGTGCCACAGGTGGTGTACTAACAGACTGTCGCATGCGACTGTCCTCCGATAACGTTGACCGGCTTACTTTCCTGAAAATGAACCAGGCCTGGATCTCGCAGGAATTTGCCACTCCTCTGCCTGATTAAGTAATTGGGTGTCATCCAGGTCTCCTGCTGTGTTCATCTTTCTACCACCTGAACTGCTATTCCTGGGCTCCAACACCGCCAGTTGCGGCGCAGAAGTGCAGGCTGCACAGTAAAAACATACGACCCAGTGTTATTGGGTTTTAGTAACGTCAGCTGATCCCCAGCTGTGTAGCCGGCAATGTGTCCTGCGACCGCCACGCTGGCACAACAACCTAAATGTAAGGGAAACTGTCCCCCCCCGTCGTTTGTTACTGAAAGAGCCATCTTGTGCAGCAGTAATGCTGCACAAGGAAAAGGTTGCTCTTTTGGTTTAGCTCCTTGCACACGCAGAACTTAACACTTATAAAATGTGTTCACTGAGACCGTTATACCGTCCCGGAGCTGGGACTTTCCTTCGTAATGTGACGCAGCACAGCCGTCATTCCTACCCCCTTGGTGCCATGCGCTGCCTCCTCAGCGTTGTTTTAAGCTGTCACGGAGCCTGCGCTGTTCTGTTATCCCTTGGGCATGCCCTATTTGCGCTGCCTGTCTTCTGACATAATTTGGTGTCAGGCTGGCTGCGCCTGTGCGGCCGCGCTGCCCGAGATCCCGCCTCGCAGTGTCTTCTGATTGAGTCACACTGCGGGCCTGGGATCCATGGGCATGCGCAGTGCATATCTTCCCCTCGGGCTCTCGCTCATTTCCCTCCGCCTTCTTTAGACTGTGCGCCGTCAGCTGATCCCTAATAGCATGCCACGGCCGTGACACCGCACAGTCTGAAGAAGAGGGAAGGAGGGGAGTGAGAGTCGAGTATATGCACTGTGCATGCCCATGGATCCAAGGCCCGCAGTGGGATTACGTTAGACGAGACTGCGAGGTGGGATCTGGAGCAGCGTGGACGCACAGGCACTGACAGCCTGACACCAAATTATGTCAGAAGACAGGCAGCGCTAATTGGGCATGGCCAAGGGCTAACAGAACAGCGCAGGCTCCGTGACAGCTTAAAACAACGCTGAGGAGGCAGCGCACGGCACCAAGGGGATAGGAATGACAGCTGTGCTGTGTCCCATTACAAAGGAAATTCGCACCTCCGGGACGGTTGAACGGTATAAGGGGACACATTTTAAGTGCTTACTTCAGTGTTTGCAAGGAGCATAATTAAAAGAGCAACCTTTTCCTTTTGCATCCTTAGTGCTGCACAAGATGGCTCTTTCAGCTACAAACGTCTTGGGGGGGTTAAAGGTTCACTTTCAACTTGCTCCAATCAGGCTTCGGCCTACACTCTGTTCCTCTGCTCCTCCTGCTGACCCTGGGCTCTAACACCGCCAGTTGGTGCCTGGAAGTGCTGTGTGCACAGTTAACAGTCGCTCCTCTGTTATTGGGGTTCAGTAACGTCAGCTGATCCCCAGCTGTGTGTGCGGCAATACCTCCAATCTGCTCCTCCTGCTGTCCCTGGGCTCTAACACCGCCAGTTGGTGCCTGGAAGTGCTGTGTGCACAGTTAACAGTCGCTCCTCTGTTATTGGGGTTCAGTAACGTCAGCTGATCCCCAGCTGTGTGTGCGGCAATACCTCCAATCTGCTCCTCCTGCTGTCCCTGGGCTCTAACACCGCCAGTTGGTGCCTGGAAGTGCTGTGTGCACAGTTAACAGTCGCTCCTCTGTTATTGGGGTTCAGTAACGTCAGCTGATTCCCAGCTGTGTGTGCGGCAATACCTCCAATCTGCTCCTCCTGCTGTCCCTGGGCTCTAACACCGCCAGTTGGTGCCTGGAAGTGCTGTGTGCACAGTTAACAGTCGCTCCTCTGTTATTGGGGTTCAGTAACGTCAGCTGATCCCCAGCTGTGTGTGCGGCAATACCTCCAATCTGCTCCTCCTGCTGTCCCTGGGCTCTAACACCGCCAGTTGGTGCCTGGAAGTGCTGTCTGCACAGTCAACAGTCGCTCCTCTGTTATTGGGGTTCAGTAACGTCAGCTGATCCCCAGCTGTGTATCCGGCAACGTGTCATGCGACCGCCACGCTGGCACAACTAAAATGTAAGGGGGCCTGTCCCCCCCCCCCTAGGCGTTTGTTACTGAAAGAGCCACCATGTGCAGCACTAATACTGCACAAGGGAAAGGTCGCTCTTGAAATTATGCTCCTTGCAAACGCTGAACTACACACTCATGTAATGTGTTCCCTCACACCGTCCAACCGTCCCGGAGGTGGGACTTTCCTATGTAATGTGACGCAGCACAGCCGTCATTGCTACCCCCTTGCCACCGTGCGCTGGCTCCTTTGCATTGTTTGATTCCGTCATGGACCCTGCACTGTTATGTTATCCCTTGGCCATGCACAGTTTGCGCTGCCCGTCCTCTGACATCATTTGTTGTCGTCCTGGCTGCGCCTGTGCGTCCACTCTGCCCGAAATCCCACCTCGCAGTGTCGTCTAATGTGATCCCACAGTGGGCCTGGTATCCATGGCCATGCGCAGTGCATATACTAGCCTCTCACTCCCCTTCTTCACGCTTCTTCAGACTAGGCGGCGTCAGCTGATCCATAATAGCATGCCACGGCCGTGATGCCGCACAGTCTGAAGAAGCAGGAAGGAGGTGAGTGAGAGGCGATGATATGCACTGCGCATGCTCATGGATCCCTGGCCCGCAGTGGGACTACATTAGTGTTATGATAGGCAATTCAGTGACACAATGTACATAGCGATCAGAGCACATACAGTGATCTGACAATAACCCAAAATAATAGAACGAGCTCTGAGACGTGGAAACTCTGTAGACCGCAATTCCTGATCCTCTCCAAACACAACTAGAGGCAGCTGTGGATTGCGCCTAACGCTCCCTATGCAACTCGACACAGCCTGAGAAACTAACTAGCCTGAAGATAGAAAATGAGCCTACCTTGCCTCAGAGAAATACCCCAAAGGAAAAGGCAGCCCCCCACATATAATGACTGTGAGTAAGATGAAAAGACAAACGTAGGGATGAAATAGATTCAGCAAAGTGAGGCCCGATATTCTAGACAGAACGAGTATAAGAAAGATAACTTTGCGGTCTACACAAAACCCTAAAGAAAACCACGCAAAGGGGGCAAAAAGACCCTCCGTACCGAACTAACGGCACGGAGGTACACCCTTTGCGTCCCAGAGCTTCCAGCAAAACAAATAGACAAGCTGGACAGAAAAAATAGCAACAAATAGCAAAGAAGCACTTAGCTATGCAGAGCAGCAGGCCACAGGAATGATCCAGAGAAACACAAGTCCAACACTGGAACAATGACAGGAAGCATGGATCAAAGCATCAGGTGGAGTTAAGTAGAGAAGCAGCTAACGACCTCAACAGATCACCTGAGGGAGGAAACTCAGAAGCTGCAGTACCACTTTCCTCCACAAACGGAAGCTCCCAGAGAGAATCAGCCGAAGTACCACTTGTGACCACAGGAGTGAACTCTGCCACAGAATTCACAACAGCACCCCCCCCTTGAGGAGGGGTCACCGAACCCTCACCAGAGCCCCCAGGCCGACCAGGATGAGCCACATGAAAGGCACGAACAAAATCGGGAGCATGGACATTAGAGGCAAAAACCCAGGAATTATCTTCCTGAGCATAACTCTTCCATTTAACCAGATACTGGAGTTTCCATCTTGAAACACGAGAATCCAAAATCTTCTCCACAACATACTCCAATTCCCCCTCCACCAAAACCGGGGCAGGAGGCTCAACAGATGGGACCATAGGTGCCACGTATCTCCGCAACAATGACCTATGGAATACGTTATGTATGGAAAAAGAATCTGGAAGGGTCAGACGAAAAGACACAGGATTAAGAACCTCAGAAATCCTATACGGACCAATAAAACGAGGTTTAAACTTAGGAGAGGAAACCTTCATTGGAATATGACGAGAAGATAACCAAACCAGATCCCCAACATGAAGTCGGGGACCCACACGGCGTCTGCGATTAGCGAAAAGTTGAGCCTTCTCCTGGGACAAGGTCAAATTGTCCACTACCTGAGTCCAAATCTGCTGCAACCTGTCCACCACAGTATCCACACCAGGACAGTCCGAAGACTCAACCTGTCCTGAAGAGAAACGAGGATGGAACCCAGAATTGCAGAAAAACGGCGAAACCAAGGTAGCCGAGCTGGCCCGATTATTAAGGGCGAACTCAGCCAAAGGCAAAAAGGACACCCAGTCATCCTGATCAGCAGAAACAAAGCATCTCAGATATGTTTCCAAGGTCTGATTGGTTCGTTCGGTCTGGCCATTAGTCTGAGGATGGAAAGCCGAGGAAAAAGACAAGTCAATGCCCATCCTACCACAAAAGGCTCGCCAAAACCTCGAAACAAACTGGGAACCTCTGTCAGAAACAATATTCTCTGGAATGCCATGCAATCGAACCACATGATGGAAGAACAAAGGCACCAAATCAGAGGAGGAAGGCAATTTAGACAAGGGTACCAGATGGACCATCTTAGAAAAGCGATCACAGACCACCCAAATGACTGACATCTTTTGAGAAACGGGAAGGTCAGAAATAAAATCCATAGAGATATGTGTCCAAGGCCTCTTTGGGACCGACAAGGGCAAAAGCAACCCACTGGCATGAGAACAGCAGGGCTTAGCCCGAGCACAAATCCCACAGGACTGCACAAAAGTACGCACATCCTGCGACAGAGAGGGCCACCAAAAGGATCTAGCCACTAACTCTCTGGTACCAAAGATTCCAGGATGACCAGCCAATACCGAACAATGAAGTTCAGAGATAACTCTATTCGTCCACCTATCAGGGACAAACAGTTTCTCCGCTGGGCAACGATCAGGTTTATTAGCCTGAAATTTTTGCAGCACCCGCCGCAAATCAGGGGAGATGGCAGACACAATTACTCCTTCCTTGAGGATACCCGCCGGCTCAGATAAACCCGGAGAGTTGGGCACAAAACTCCTAGACAGAGCATCCGCCTTCACATTTTTAGAGCCCGGAAGGTACGAAATCACAAAGTCAAAACGGGCAAAAAACAACGACCAACGAGCTTGTCTAGGATTCAAGCGCTTGGCAGACTCGAGATAAGTCAAGTTCTTATGATCAGTCAATACCACCACGCGATGCTTAGCTCCTTCAAGCCAATGACGCCACTCCTCGAATGCCCACTTCATGGCCAGCAACTCTCGGTTGCCCACATCATAATTTCGCTCAGCAGGCGAAAACTTCCTGGAAAAGAAAGCGCATGGTTTCATCACTGAGCAACCAGAACCTCTCTGTGACAAAACAGCCCCTGCTCCAATCTCAGAAGCATCAACCTCGACCTGGAACGGAAGAGAAACATCTGGTTGACACAACACAGGGGCAGAAGAAAAACGACGCTTCAACTCTTGAAAAGCTTCCACAGCAGCAGAAGACCAATTGACCAAATCAGCACCCTTCTTGGTCAAATCGGTCAATGGTTTGGCAACACTAGAAAAATTGCAAATGAAGCGACGATAAAAATTAGCAAAGCCCAGGAACTTTTGCAGACTTTTCAGAGATGTCGGCTGAGTCCAATCATGGATGGCTTGGACCTTAACCGGATCCATCTCGATAGTAGAAGGGGAAAAGATGAACCCCAAAAATGAAACCTTCTGCACACCAAAGAGACACTTTGATCCCTTCACAAACAAAGAATTAGCACGCAGGACCTGAAAAACCGTTCTGACCTGCTTCACATGAGACTCCCAATCATCCGAGAAGATCAAAATGTCATCCAAGTACACAATCAGGAATTTATCCAGGTACTCACGGAAGATGTCATGCATAAAGGATTGAAACACTGATGGAGCATTGGCAAGTCCGAACGGCATCACTAGATACTCAAAATGACCCTCGGGCGTATTAAATGCAGTTTTCCATTCATCGCCTTGCCTGATTCTCACCAGATTATACGCACCACGAAGATCTATTTTAGTGAACCAACTAGCCCCCTTAATCCGAGCAAACAAATCAGATAACAATGGCAAGGGGTACTGAAATTTAACAGTGATCTTATTAAGAAGGCGGTAATCTATACAAGGTCTCAGCGAACCATCCTTCTTGGCTACAAAAAAGAACCCTGCTCCTAATGGCGACGATGACGGGCGAATATGCCCCTTCTCCAGGGATTCCTTCACATAACTGCGCATAGCGGTGTGCTCAGGCACGGATAAATTAAACAGTCGACCTTTTGGGAATTTACTACCAGGAATCAAATCGATAGCACAATCACAATCCCTATGTGGAGGTAGGGCATCTGACTTGGGCTCATCAAATACATCCCGGTAATCAGACAAGAACTCTGGAACCTCAGAAGGGGTGGATGACGAAATTGACAGAAATGGAACATCACCATGTACCCCCTGACAACCCCAGCTGGACACAGACATGGAATTCCAATCCAATACTGGATTATGGGCTTGTAGCCATGGCAACCCCAACACGACCACATCATGCAGATTATGCAACACCAGAAAGCGAATAACCTCCGGATGTGCAGGAGCCATGCACATGGTCAGCTGGGTCCAGTATTGAGGCTTATTCTTGGCCAAAGGTGTAGCATCAATTCCTCTCAATGGAATAGGACACTGCAAGGACTCCAATAAAAACCCACAACGTTTAGCATAATCCAAGTCCATCAAATTCAGGGCAGCGCCTGAATCCACAAACGCCATGACAGAATACGATGACAAAGAGCAGATCAAGGTAACGGACAGAAGAAATTTTGACTGTACCGTACCAATGGTGGCAGACCTAGCGAACCGCTTAGTGCGCTTAGGACAATCAGAGATAGCATGAGTGGAATCACCACAGTAGAAACACAGCCCATTCAGACGTCTGTGTTCATGCCGTTCAACTCTGGTCAAAGTCCTATCGCACTGCATAGGCTCAGGTTTAATCTCAGGTAATACCGCCAAATGGTACACAGATTTACGCTCACGCAAGCGTCGACCGATCTGAATGGCCAAAGACATAGACTCATTCAAACCAGCGGGCATAGGAAATCCCACCATGACATCCTTAATGGCTTCAGAGAGACCCTTTCTGAAAATGGCTGCAAGCGCAGATTCATTCCATTGAGTGAGCACGGACCATTTGCTAAATTTCTGGCAATATAGCTCTATCTCATCCTGAGCCTGACAAAGAGCCAGCAAATTTTTTTCTGCCTGATCTACTGAATTAGGCTCATTGTACAGCAATCCAAGCGCCAGGAAAAACGCATCGATATCACTCAATGCAGGATCTCCTGACGCAAGAGAAAATGCCCAGTCCTGAGGGTCGCCACGCAAAAAAGAAATGACGATCCTAACCTGTTGCGCTGGGTCACCAGAGGAGCGAGGTTTCAAAGCCAGAAACAGTTTACAATTATTCTTGAAACTCAGAAATCTAGTTCTATCTCCAAAAAACAAATCTGGAACAGGAATTCTCGGTTCTAACAAAGAATTCTGAACCACAAAATTTTGAATATCTTGAACTCTTGCCGTGAGCTGATCTACACATGAAGACAGACCTTTAATGTCCATTGTAACACCTGTGTCCTGAACCACCCAAATGTCTAGGGGAAAAAAAAGACAAATCACAGTGCAAAGGAAAAAAAATGGTCTCAGAACTTCTTTTTTCCCTCTATTGAGAATCATTAGTACTTTTGGCTTCCTGTACTGTTATGATAGGCAATTCAGTAACACAATGTACATAGCGATCAGAGCACATACAGTGATCTGACAATAACCCAAAATAATAGAACGAGCTCTGAGACGTGGAAACTCTGTAGACCGCAATTCCTGATCCTCTCCAAACACAACTAGAGGCATCTGTGGATTGCGCCTTACGCTCCCTATGCAACTCGGCACAGCCTGAGAAACTAACTAGCCTGAAGATAGAAAATAAGCCTACCTTGCCTCAGAGAAATACCCCAAAGGAAAAGGCAGCCCCCCACATATAATGACTGTGAGTAAGATGAAAAGACAAACGTAGGGATGAAATAGATTCAGTAAAGTGAGGACAGAACGAGGATAGGAAAGATAACTTTGCGGTCTACACAAAACCCTAAAGAAAACCACGCAAAGGGGGCAAAAAGACCCTCCGTACCGAACTAACGGCACAGAGGTACACCCTTTGCGTCCCAGAGCTTCCAGCAAAACAAATAGACAAGCTGGACAGAAAAAATAGCAACAAATAGCAAAGAAGCACTTAGCTATGCAGAGCAGCAGGCCACAGGAATGATCCAAAACACAAGTCCAACACTGGAACATTGACAGGAAGCATGGATCAAAGCATCAGGTGGAGTTAAGTAGAGAAGCAGCTAACGACCTCAACAGATCACCTGAGGGAGGAAACTCAGAAGCTGCAGTACCACTTTCCTACACAAACGGAAGCTCCCAGAGAGAATCAGCCGAAGTACCACTTGTGACCACAGGAGTGAACTCTGCCACAGCATTCACAACAATTAGATGACACTGCAAGGTTGGATCTCGGGCAGCTTTGACGCACAGGCACTGCCAGCCTGACACCTACATGATGTCAGAAGACGGGCACCGCTAACTGTGCATGGCCAAGGGATAACATTACAGCGCGGGCTCCGTGACAGAACCAAACAACGTTGAGGAGGTGGCGCACGGAACCAAGGGGGTTGGAATGACGGCTTTGCTGTGTCACATTACAAAGGAAAGTCCCACTTCCGGGACGGTTTGACAGTGTGAGGGGACACATTATATGAGTGTGTACTTCAGCGTTTGCAAGGAGCATAATTTTCAGAGCCACCATTTTCCATGTGCAGTATTACTGCTGTACAAGATGGCTCTTTCAGCAACAAATGCCTGGGGGGGGGTTAAAGGTTCCCTTTCAACTTGCTCCACTGCAGGCTTCGGCCTACACTCTGCTCCTCTTTGATTCCCTGGGTTTCAACACTGTCAGTTGCCACCTGGAAGTGTTGTCTACACAGAAAAAACACTAGCTGATGTGTCAATGGGGTTCAGCACCGCCAGCTGTTCCCCTGCTGTGTAGTCGGCAACGTGTCCAGCACAAGCCATGCTGGCACAACAGAACAAAAGCTGCCACCAGTGCAGGCTTCAGCCTACACTCTGCTCCTCTCCTCCTCCTGCTGACCCTGGGCTCTAACAACGCTAGTTTTTGCCCGGAATTGCTAGCTGCACAGAGAAAAACACCAGCCAATGTGTTAGTGGGGTTCAGCACCGCCAGCTGTTCCCCTGCTGTGTAGCCGGCAACGTGACCTGCAAACGCCACGCAGGCACATGAACTGAAATTGAAGTGAGCCTGCCCCCCACCCCCAGGTGTTTCTATGTATAACAGCCACCTTGTACAGCAGTACTGCTGCATTTGTACAAGGTGGCTGACTTTTTCTCCTTGCCCACGTGGAACTCAACACGTACAAAATGTGTCTCATTAGAGACCATTACAATGTCCCTGAGGTGTGACTTTCCTTTTTAATGACACGCAGCACCCCCATTGTTAGCGCTGCCCGTCTTCAGACATCATTGGTTGGCTGGCTGTGCCTGTGCGTCCGCCCTGCCCGACACAACGCCCCTCGTTGTCTCATATATTTTGACTGCGAGGGTGTGATTGATGGGCACAAGCAGTGCATATGTTCGCCTGTCTTCACTCCCCTCCTTCTGCCTTCTTCAGACTGTGCGGCCTCATGGCCGTGGCAGGCAATAAGGGATCAGCTGAGGCCGCCCAGTCTGAAGCAGGTGTAAGGACATGTGTGAGCGGCGAACATATTTACTGCACAAGGCCACGAATCCCAGCACCGCAGTGTGACTTTATGGAAAGGCACTGTGGGTCTGGGATTTATGGCCATCGTTAACCGCACCGGCCAACATGAAATGAGGTCATAAGACGGCCTGCACTAACAGGGTATTGCCAAGGGATAACACAAGAGCGCACTCTCCTGTACTTCAAATAACAACAGTAAGGAGTCTGCGCCAAGCACCTAGGTGTAAATTTTGACACCTGTGCTGCGTCTTCTTCAAAAGAAAAGTCACGCCTCCACTACTGTTTGACAGTATAATGGGCTAAATAGTGTACGTGTATTATTCAGCGTGTGCAAGGAGAAAAATTAAGAGAGCAACCTTTTACTTGTGCAGCATTAATGCTGCACAAGGTGTGGCTCTTGTACCTTGCAACACCTGAGGGGGGGTTAAAGGTTACCTTTGAAATTGGTTCAACTAGGCTTCGGCCTACACTTTGCTCCTCTCCTCCTCCTGCTGACCCTGGGCTCTAACACTGCTAGTTTTTGCCCTGAAGTGCTAGCTGCACAGAGAAAAACACCAGCCAATGTGTTAGTGGGGTTCAGCACCGCCAGCTGTTCCCCTGCTGTGTAGCCGGCATCGTGTCCAGCACAAGCCACGCTGGCACAACCAACCAAAAGCTGCCACCAGTGGAGGCTTCTGCCTACACTCTGCTCATCTCCTCCTCCTGCTGACCCTGGGCTCTAACACCGCTAGTTTTTGCCCGGAATTGCTAGCTGCACAGAGAAAAACACCAGCCAATGTGTTAGTGGGGTTCAGCACAGCCAGCTGTTCCCCTGCTGTGTAGCTTGCAACGTGACCTGCAAACGCCACTCAGGCACATGAACTGAAATTGAAGGGAGCTTGCCCCCCACCCCCAGGTGTTTCTATGTATAATAGCCACCTTGTACAGCAGTACTGCTGCATTTGTACAAGGTGGCTGACTTTTTCTCCTTGCCCACGTGGAACTCAACACGTACAAAATGTGTCCCATTGAGACCATTCAACTGTCCCTGAGGTGTGACTTTCCTTTCTAATGATACGCAGCACCACCCTTGGTAGCGCTGCCCGTCTTCTGACATCATTGGTTGGCTGCCTGTGCCTGTGCGTCCGCCCTGCCCAACCCAACGCCCCTCGTTGTCTCATATATTTTGGCTGCGAGGGTGTTATTGATGGGCATGTGCAGTGCATATGTTCGCCTGTCTTAACTCATCTCCTTCCGCCTTCTTCAGACTGTGCGGCCTCATGGCCGCGGCATGCGATAAGGGATCAGATGAGGCCGCCCAGTCTGAAGCAGGTGTAAGGACATGTGTGAGCGGCAAACATATTAACTGCACAAGGGCACGAATCCCAGCCACGCAGTGTGATTTTTTCCAAACACACTGTGGGTCTGGGATTCATGTCCACCGCTAACCGCATCGGCCAACATGAAATGAGGTCAGAAGACAGGAAGCGCTCACAGCGCATGGCCAAGGGATAACAAGAGCGCAGACTCCTGTACAGCAAATAACAACGCTCAGGAAGCTGCGCCCATGCACCAAGGTGTTATTTTCGACACCTGGGCTGCTTTTCTTTAAAAAGACAAGTCACGCCTCCACTACTGTTTTACAGTAGAATGGGCTAAATAGTGTACGTGTTTTATTCAGCGTGTGCAAGGAGAAAAATTAAGAGAGCAACCTTTTACGTGTGCAGCATTAATGCTGGACGAGGTGTGGCTCTTGTACCTTGCAACACCTGAGGGGGGTTAAAGGTTACCTTTGAAATTGGTTCAACTAGGCTTCGGCCTACACTCTGCTCCTCTCCTCCTCCTGCTGACCCTGGGCTCTAACACCGCCAGTTTTTGCCCGGACGTGCTAGCTGCACAGAGAAAAACACCAGCCAATGTGTTAGTGGGGTTCAGCACCGCCAGCTGTTCCCCAGCTGTGTAGCCGGCAACGTGACCTGCAAATGCCACGCAGGCAGAGCAGAACAAAAGCTGCCACCAGTGCAGGCTTCGGCCTACACTCTGCTCCTCTCCTCCTCCTCCTGCTGACCCTGGTCTCATAACACCGCCAGTTTTAGCCTGGAAGTGCTAGCTGCACAGAGAAAAACACCAGCCAATGTGTCAGTGGGGTTCAGCACCACCAGCTGTTCCCCAGCTGTGTAGCCGGCAACGTGACCTGCAAACGCCATGCAGGCACATGAACTGAAATTGAAGGGAGCCTGCCCCCCACCCCCAGGTGTTTCTATGTATAACAGCCACATTGTTCAGCAGTACTGCTGCATTTGTACAAGGTGGCTGACTTTTTCTCCTTGCCCACGTGGAACTCAACACGTACAAAATGTGTCTCATTGAGACCATTCCACTGTCCCTGAGGTGTGACTTTCCTTTCTAATGATACGCAGCACCCCCCTCGGTAGCGCTTCCCGTCTTTTGACATCATGGTTAGCTGGCTGCGCCTGTGCATTCGCCCTGCGTGAAACAACGCCCCTCGTTGTCTTATTTATTTTGTCAGCGAGGGTGTGGTTTATGGGCACGAGCAGTGCATATGTTCGCCTGTCGTCACTCATCTCCTTCCGCCTTCTTCAGACTGTGCGGCCTCATGGCCGCGGCATGCGAAAAGGGATCAGCAGAGGCCGCCCAGTCTGAAGCAGGTGTAAGCACGTGTGTGAGCGTCGAAAATATTTACTGCTCAAGGCCACGAATCCCAGCACCGCAGTGTGACTTTATGAAAAGGCACTGTGGGTCTGGGATTTATGGCCATCGTTAACCGCAGCGGCCAACATGAAATGAGGTCATAAGACGGGCAGCGCTAACAGGGCATTGCCAAGGGATAACACAAGAGCGCAGACTCCTGTACAGCAAAAAACAACGCTCAGGAAGCTGCACCAAGCACAAAGGCGTTATTTGGGACACCTATGCTGCATCTCCTTAAAAATACAAGTCACGCCTCAACTACAGTTTGACTGTAGAATGGGCTAAATTGTGTACGTGTTGCATTCAGCGTGTGCAAGTAGAAAAATTAATAGAGCAACCTTTTACTTGTGCAGCATTAATGCTGCACAAGGTGTGGCTCTTGTACTTTGTAACACCTGAGGGGGGGTTAAAGGTTACCTTTGAAATTGGTTCAACTAGGCTTCGGCCTACACTCTGCTCCTCTCCTTGTCCTGCTTCCCCTGGGCTATAACACCGCTAGTTTTTGCCCGGAAGTGCTAGCTGCACAGAGAAAAACACCAGCCAATGTGTTAGTGGGGTTCAGCACCGCCTGCTGTTCCCCCACTGTGTAGCCGGCAAAGTGTCCTGCAAACGCAACGCAGACACAAAGCTGACTCCAGTGCAGGCTTCGGCCTACACTCTGCTCCCCCTGCTTACCCTTTGCTCCAACACCGCTAGTTGGGGCTGTAGGAAGACAATCTTTGATAGGCAACGCATCCGGGTTCCAGCACCGCCAGCTGGTTCTCGGCAGTGTTTTTGTCACAGGTACTCCCTCGTGCCAAACCTGGTTTCAGCACCGTCAGCTGTTTCCGGGTAGTGTCAAGCTCACTGAGACGCCTATGCTTGCCCCGTCGTGGTGCGGTCGGGTTAGCCAACTCCAGGGTGCCTCCAGTTTAGGAGCTTCCTATGTGGGCTGCGTGAACTGGTAGTCAAGGCTGGTTCTGTAGTGCCAGTAGGCCCAGCTCCCCCTGTAGGACTGTTGGGGTTTGGTAACTGCGGCTGCCTCGCGGCCTAGCTGCTCTCTCCTCTCCTGTGGGCCTTGGGGTCCACCACCTGGTTCCAGCACCATCAGCTGGTTCCGGGCCGAGCCTTTGGCTTAGGTGCCTCCTCCTGGGTATCCGAGTTCCGCCAACGTCAGGCGGTCCTTGGTAGTGCTTTTAAGCGCGGGCACCTACAGCTTAGTAACCGGGTTCCAGCACCGTCAGCTGGTCCTCGGTCGTGCCATTGGCTCTTGCACACTGGGGCAACGCATCTGGGTTCCAGCACCGCCAGCTGGTTCTCGGCAGTGTTTTTGTCACAGGTACTCCCTCGTGCCAAACCTGGTTTCAGCACCGTCAGCTGTTTCCGGGTAGTGTCAAGCTCTCTGAGACGCCTATGCTTGCCCCGTCGTGGTGCGGTCAGGTTAGCCAACTCCAGGGTGCCTCCAGTTTAGGAGCTTCCTATGTGGGCTGCGTGAACTGGTAGTCAAGGCTGGTTCTGTAGTGCCAGTAGGCCCAGCTCCCCCTGTAGGACTGTTGGGGTTCGGTAACTGCGGCTGCCTAGCGGCCTAGCTGTTCTCTCCTCTCCTGTGGGCCTTGGGGTCCACCACCTGGTTCCAGCACCGTCAGCTGGTTCCGGGCCGAGCCTTTGGCTTAGGTGCCTCCTCCTGGGTATCCGAGTTCCGCCAACGTCAGGCGGTCCTTGGTAGTGCTTTTAACCCCTTTGTGACCATAGACGTACTATCCCGTCGAGGTGCCCTGGGCTTATCTGACCCTGGACGGGATAGTACGTCATAGCCGATCGGCCGCGCTCACGGGGGGAGCGCGGCCGATCGCGGCCGGGTGTCAGCTGCTTATCACAGCTGACATCCGGCACTATGTGCCAGGAGCGGTCACGGACCGCCCCCGGCACATTAACCCCTGGCACACCGCGATCAAAGATGATCGCGATGTGCCGGCGGTGCAGGGAAGCACCGCGCAGGGAGGGGGCTCCCTGCGTTCTTCCCTGAGACCCCCGGAGCAACGCGATGTGATCGCGTTGCTGCGAGGGTCTCACCTTCCTCCCTGCTCAGTCCAGCCCCGGATCCAAGATGGCCGCGGATCCGGGTCCTGCAGGGAGGGAGGTGGCTTCACAGAGCCCGCTCAGAGCAGGCACTGTGAAGCCTGCAGCGCTGCATGTCAGATCAGTGATCTGACAGAGTGCTGTGCAAACTGTCAGATCACTGATCTGTGATGTCCCCCCCTGGGACAAAGTAAAAAAGTAAAAAAAAAATTTTCCAAATGTGTAAAAAAAATAAAAAAAAATATTCCAAAATAATGAAAAAAAAAAAAAAATATTATTCCCATAAATACATTTCTTCATCTAAATAAAAAAAAAAAAACAATAAAAGTACACATATTTAGTATCGCCGCGTCCGTAACGACCCGACCTATAAAACTGTCCCACTAGTTAACCCCTTCAGTAAACACCGTAAGAAAAAAAAAAAAAAAACGAGGAAAAAAACAACGCTTTATTATCATACCGCCGAACAAAAAGTGGAATAACACGCGATCAAAAGGACAGATATAAATAACCATGGTACCGCTGAAAGCGTCATATTGTCCCGCAAAAAAAGAGCCGCCATACAGCATCATCAGCAAAAAAATAAAAAAGTTATAGTCCTGAGAATAAAGCGATGCAAAAATAATTATTTTTTCTGTAAAATAGTTTTTATCGTATAAAAGCGCCAAACCATAAAAAAATGATATAAATGAGGTATCGCTGTAATTGTACTGACCCGAAGAATAAAACTGATTTATCAATTTTACCAAACGCGGAACGGTATAAACGCCTCCCCCAATAGAAATTCATGAATAGCTGGCTTTTGGTCATTCTTCCTCACAAAAATCGGAATAAAAAGCGATCAAAAAATGTCACGTGCCCAAAAATGTTTTCAATAAAAACGTCAACTCGTTCCGCAAAAAACAAGACCTCACATGACTCTGTGGACCAAAATATGGAAAAATTATAGCTCTCAAAATGTGGTATTGCAAAAAATATTTTTTGCAATAAAAAGGGTCTTTCAGTGTGTGACGGCTGCCAATCATAAAAATCCGCTAAAAAACTCGCTATAAAAGTAAATCAAACCCCCCTTCATCACCCCCTTAGTTAGGGAAAAATAAAAAAAATGTATTTATTTCCATTTTCCCATTAGGGCTAGGGTTAGGGCTAGGGCTAGGGTTAGGGCTAGGGTTAGGGCTAGGGCTAGGGTTAGGGCTAGGGTTAGGGCTAGGGTTAGGGCTAGGGCTAGGGTTAGGGTTAGGGCTAGGGCTAGGGTTAGGGCTAGGGTTAGGGCTAGGGTTAGGGCTAGGGTTAGGGTTAGGGTTGGGGCTACAGTTAGGGTTAGGGTTTAGATTACATTTACAGTTGGGAATAGGGTTGGGATTAGGGTTAGGGGTGTGTCAGGGTTAGAGGTGTGGTTAGGGTTACCGTTGGAATTAGGGTTAGGGGTGTGTTTAGATTAGGGTTTCAGTTATAATTGGGGGGTTTCCACTGTTTCGGCACATCAGGGGCTCTCCAAACACGACATGGCGTCCGATCTCAATTCCAGCCAATTCTGCGTTGAAAAAGTAAAACAGTGCTCCTTCCCTTCCGAGCTCTCCTGTGTGCCCAAACAGGGGTTTACCCCAACATATGGGGTATCAGCGTACTCAGGACAAATTGGACAACAACTTTTGTGGACCAATTTCTCCTGTTACCCTTGGGAAAATACAAAACTGGGGGCTAAAAAATAATTTTTGTGGGAAAACAAAAAGATTTTTTATTTTCACGGCTCTGCGTTATAAACTGTAGTGAAACACTTGGGGGTTCAAAGTTCTCACAACACATCTAGATAAGTTCATTGAGGGGTCTAGTTTCCAATATGGGGTCATTTGTGGGGGGTTTCTACTGTTTAGGTACATTAGGGGCTCTGCAAACGCAATGTGACGCCTGCAGACCAATCCATCTAAGTCTGCATTCCAAATGATGCTCCTTCCCTTCCGAGCCCTCCCATGCGCCCAAACGGTGGTTCCCCCCCACATATCGGGTATCAGCGTACTCAGGACAAATTGGACAACAACATTTAGGGTCCAATTTCTCCTGCTAACCTTGGAAAAATACAAAACTGGGGGCTAAAATATAATTTTTGTGGAAAAAAAATATTTTTTATTTGCATGGCTCTGCGTTATAAACTGTAGTGAAATACTTGGGGGTTCAAAGCTCTCACAACACATCAAGATGAGTTCCTTAGGGGGTCTACTTTCCAAAATGGTGTCACTTGTGGGGGGTTTCTACTGTTTAGGTACATTAGGGGCTCTGCAAACGCAATGTGACGCCTGCAGACCATTCCATCTAAGTCTGCATTCCAAATGGCGCTCCTTCCCTTCCGAGCCCTCCCATGCGCCCAAACGGTGGTTCCCCCCCACATATGGGGTATCAGCGTACTCAGGACAAATTGGACAACAACTTTTGGGGTCCAATTTCTCCTGTTACCCTAGGGAAAATACAAAACTGGGGGCTAAAAAATAATTTTTGTGGGAAAAAAATTTTGTTTTATTTTTATGGCTCTGCATTATAAACTTCTGTGAAGCCCTTGGTGGGTCAAAGTGCTCACCACACATCCAGATAAGTTCCTTAGGGGGTCTACTTTCCAAAATGGTGTCACTTGTGGGGGGTTTCAATGTTTAGGCACATCAGTGGCTCTCCAAACGCAACATGGCGTCCCATCTCAATTTCTGTCAATTTTGCATTGAAAAGTCAAACTGCGCTCCTTCCCTTCCGAGCTCTCCCATGCGCCCAAACAGTGGTTTACTGCCACATATGGGGTATCAGCGTACTCAGGACAAATTGGACAACAACTTTTGAGGTCCAATTTCTTCTCTTACCCTTGGAAAAATAAAAAATTGGGGGCAAAAATATAATTTTTGTGAAAAAATATGATTTTTTATTTTTACGGTTCTGCATTATAAACTTCTGTGAAGCACTTGGTGGGTCAAAGTGCTCACCACACATCCAGATAGGTTCCTTAGGGGGTCTACTTTCCAAAATGGTGTCACTTGTGGGGGGTTTCAATGTTTAGGCACATCAGTGGCTCTCCAAACGCAACATGGCGTCCCATCTCAATTCCTGTCAATTTTGCATTGAAAAGTCAAATAGCGCTCCTTCCCTTCCGAGCTCTCCCATGCGCCCAAACAGTGGTTTACTGCCACATATGGGGTATCAGCGTACTCAGGACAAATTGGACAACAACTTTTTGGGTCCAATTTCTCCTGTTACCCTTGGTAAAATAAAACAAATTGGAGCTGAAGTAAATTTTTTGTGTAAAAAAGTTAAATGTTCATTTTTATTTAAACATTCCAAAAATTCCTATTAAACACCTGAAGGGTTAATAAACTTCTTGAATGTGGTTTTGAGCACCTTGAGGGGTGCAGTTTTTAGAATGGTGTCACACTTGGGAATTTTCTATCATATAGACCCCTCAAAATGACTTCAAATGAGACGTGGTCCCTAAAAAAAAATGGTGTTGTAAAAATGAGAAATTGCTGGTCAACTTTTAACCCTTATAACTCCCTAACAAAAAAAAAAATTGGCTCCAAAATTATGCTGATGTAAAGGAGACATGTGGGAAATGTTACTTATTAAGTATTTTGTGTGACATATCTCTGTGATTTAATTGCATAAAAATTCAAAGTTTGAAAATTGCGAAATTTTCAAAATTTTCGCCAAATTTCCGTTTTTTTCACAAATAAACGCAGGTACTATCAAAGAAATTTTACCACTATCATGAAGTACAATATGTCACGAGAAAACAATGTCAGAATCACCAGGATCCGTTGAAGCGTTTCGGAGTTATAACCTCATAAAGGGACAGTGGTCAGAATTGTAAAAATTGGCCTGGTCATTGACGTGCAAACCACCCTTGGGGGTAAAGGGGTTAAGCGCGGGCACCTACAGCTTAGTAACCGGGTTCCAGCACCGTCAGCTGGTCCTCGGTCGTGCCATTGGCTCTTGCACACTGGGGCAACGCATCTGGGTTCCAGCACCGCCAGCTGGTTCTTAGCAGTGTTTTTGTCACAGGTACTCCCTCGTGCCAAACCTGGTTTCAGCACCGTCAGCTGTTTCCTGGTAGTGTCAAGCTCACTGAGACGCCTATGCTTGCCCTGTCGTGGTGCGGTCGGGTTAGCCAACTCCAGGGTGCCTCCAGTTTAGGAGCTTCCTATGTGGGCTGCGTGAACTGGTAGTCAAGGCTGGTTCTGTAGTGCCAGTTGGCCCAGCTCCCCCTGTAGGACTGTTGGGGTTCGGTAACTGCGGCTGCCTCGCGGCCTAGCTGTTCTCTCCTCTCCTGTGGGCCTTCGGGTCCACCACCTGGTTCCAGCACCGTCAGCTGGTTCTCGGCAGTGTCTTTTGCTCTTGTACCTTCTGCTCCCCATCCTGGTTCCAGTACCGTCAGCTGGTTCCGGGCAGAGCCTTTGGCTTAGGTGCCTCCTTCTGGGTATCCAAGTTCCACCAACGTCAGGTGGTCCTTGGTAGTGCTTTCAGGCACGGGTACCTCCTGCTTAGTAACCGGGTTCCAGTAACGTCAGCTGGTCCTCGGTAGTTCCATTGGCTCTTGGACCTTCGGCTACCCATCCGGGTTCCAGTACCGTCAGCTGGTTCTCGGCAGTGTCTTTTGCTCTTGTACCTTCTGCTCCCCATCCTGGTTCCAGTACCGTCAGCTGGTTCCGGGCAGAGCCTTTGGCTTAGGTGCCTCCTTCTGGGTATCCGAGTTCCACCAACGTCAGGCGGTCCTTGGTAGTGCTTTTTAGCACGGTACCTCCTGCTTAGTAACCGGATTCCAGTAACGTCAGCTGGTCCTCGGTAGTTCCATAGGCTCTTGAACCTTCGGGTAGCCATCCAAGTTCCAGTTCCATCATCAGGTTCTTGGCATTTTCTCAGCCTTCTTGTACCTTCTGCTACATTTCCAAGTTGAAGACCCTAAAGTCGACGACCCGGAAGACCACCCCGATGACGATGACCACAACCCGGAAGACCACCCCGATGACGACGACGGCGGAGACGACGACGGCGGAGACGACGACGGCGGAGACGACGACGGCGGAGATGACGACACTGGAGACGACGACATGGAAGACCGAGAAGCAGAAGAACAAAAGGCTGCAGAACAAAGAGTAGAAGAACATTAAGCATAACACTTAATATCAGAGCAAAAGATATTATCTAAATTATATGCAGAAGAAGACTAAGCAGTGTATGGGGGTGAGTCCGTTCCTCCTCGTGGTGCCCCTGGATAAAGCCTGATGCTGCAGGCCAAACTGAACGCGGACAAATGTAACTTTTGTGACTGGCAGAACGGAAGGTGTAATCTTCCAACTTTTATAGATAACAACTACGGGAATGCCTGTCACAAATGAGAATATGATGAAGAAGTAGAATAGGAAGAATAATACAGTTGAATAAAATGAATATGTAGAATAGGAAGAATAATAATAGTTGAATAAAATGAATATGAAGAATGTAATAAAAAAAAAAAAAGGTAAAGGATGAAGAAGACGATGAATAAGGTGAAGAAGAAGTTGATGTCAAAGATGCTGATGATGATGAAGATGAAAGTGTGGGAAAAGTAAAAAAAAAAAAAGAAGTGGAAGGGCGTGGAATAGTGAAACATCAATATCTGACAAAATAAAAAAAAATTTACATAGTCAATATCTTTGTCACTCCGAACGTCTTTAAAAAAAAAAAAAAAAAACATGCTATTCTATTTGATTTGGCTAAACCTCTATGACTTTAATGTCTCCGCCACCTCCCCAAATACATCCTGCATTATTCTTACTTGTTTTCCTTCATGTAGAATGAACCTACAAGGAAAGAAAGGGTTTATTTTAATTCCGATATTTTGGTCCCATTGACTTGCATTGGGATCGGGTATCGGTATCGGCGATATCTGATATTTTTTGAATATCGGCCGATCCTATCCGATACCGATACTTTCCGATATCGGAAGGTATCGCTCAACACTACTGACTACACTTCACTAATGATATGATTAATTGAAATCAGATAGTCTGTTACTTTTAAGCAGAGGCACTGTCCTACAAAAATTGGCAAAATGATTATATGGTACTGTTTACCAGCACTGTATCTATTAAACTTATATATTGCTGGGCGCCACTACTGTGTGTCCTTATTTGCACTTTTATAAATGTTATGTAGTTTATTGTCCATTGTGTCAATAAAGATTTTTGTATTTCTATAAAAACTCCTATGGTCTTCCTTTTTGAATAGGCACTGTAGGGACTCTGGAACGACGGGTGCAGATGGGACCAACTGAGGAACAGAAAAGCACTGGCAGGTGCGAGCTGGACTGGGTGTTAGATGGGCCCTGACAGGTGCAATCTGGACTGGCTAATAGACGGAAGAGCATGTACAGGTACGAGCAGACAGGCACAGATAGGTAAGAGCAGACCGGTACATGGTAGACAAGCAGATAGGCAGACTGTTACAGAACTGCAACACCAAACTAGGATAGATGGGGGGAAAACTGACCCTGCACTGAGACTAGGCTGATACCCTACAATGTAGTGGGCGACCCATTCCTTGCGAATAGACCCACCGACAATCCAAGGTTAATCTCAAGTGAAGACCTATAGATCGGGGGAAGGGGTTCCCTGAAAGATCTAAGGACTGGGTACAAAAACGGGTCACCTCCTAATAGAAAACACAGAGAAGGCTGCAGATACAAACAGAAGACAGAAACTAAGACAAGCAGAATCAGAACTCCTAGTACTGCACAAATTACACACACAGAAGATAAAGCAAAGCACCTAGCCAGAACTAAAGCAGATTAAAACTGTTGTCCAGCAAGGACTGGGAGGCAGGTGCTGGTTAACAAAGAGTGATACAATCACCTGACCCAAGACAAACCCAGCACCAGAGGGAAAAGACCAGCAGACAGAACACCACAAGAAAATGGCAGATAGTCACAAACTAAACAGATTCCAACACAGACCTGGGGAGCCTGACAACTAGCAAGCATGCAAGGCAAACTAACAACATAGCTCAGGCACCTCCTTATCGGAGGAGAAGCCTTAAAGAGAATGTGTCACCCAGCTATAGCCTAGGAATACCTTAGGTTGATACAGACGGTCTCTTTAAGAGGGAGGGAGCATGTGCCCCTCCTAAGCATAGTGCCCGGTCCTACAACTGAACCTTGGTGGACACCGACACATAGGGAGCGAGATGAGGAGGTGGTGTGTTTGTGGGAGGGAGACACTAAAAGTCCTGTCTGTTAGGTATGAGGAGATCCAACAAAGGGCCAAGTATGTAATGTCAACAGATCAGAAAGGCTGTAATAAGAGGAAATGGTCCACTGTGTCAAAGGCAGATGAAAGGTCCAGGAGGACAAACTCACGTCGCTTGCATATGGTGGTTAGTAGGTCATTGGTGACTTTAGTTATGGTAGTTTCAGTGGAATGGTGCAGTCTGAAGCCAGACTGTAAGTGGTCAAAGAGGGAGCAAGAGAGAGGAGAGGTGGAAGGACAGTTGAAAATAGATGTGTTGTTTCAGTAGTTTGGAGGCATAAGGGAGGAATACTATGATATGATAGCTAGACACACAGAATGGGTCAAGAGTAGGCTTTTTGAGGATGGTGTGATCGAAGTATGTTTCAATCAGTAGGGAATAAACCAGTTTTTAGTGACAGGTTGAAAAGGTGGGTTAGGCTTGTGATGAAGACTTTGGAATGAGGTGGTAATCGTGTCAAATTCACAGGTTGTTAGGTGTCGAGTTCCCGCCTTTGCACAGGGGGATTCTTGAACCACCTCTGCTGCAGTCTCCCATTCTTCTCCAGCCACAGTGGAGTCTGCTCAGCGGAGACGTCGATCCCAGCGTCTTGGTCAGTCTCACTCTGTGCATAGGGTTACTGCTGCTTTTCCAGCTTCTGCCATTGAAGCCAGTGCTGGGCAGCGGCGAGCAGCTGCTTTTGGGACTAAGTCCTGCTTTTTTCCTTCTGAGCATGCCCAGGGTGAGATCTCCCATTGGAGATCGAGGGTCACATGCTCAGATGCTGCAGCAGTTCCCATTGGTCCTCCAGTAAGGTCTTGAAGGTGCTAAACTTCTGTGGCAGCTTCCCATTGGTCCTTTATTGGAAGGTCCTGAACGTGCTGCAGCTATATAATAATAATAATAATAATAATTTTTATTTATATAGCGCCAACATATTCCGCAGCGCTTTACAAATTATAGAGGGGACTTGTACAGACAATAGACATTACAGCATAACAGAAATACAGTTCAAAACAGATACCAGGAGGAATGAGGGCCCTGCTCGCAAGCTTACAAACTATGAGGAAAAGGGGAGACACGAGAGGTGGATGGTAACAATTGCTTTAGTTATTCGGACCGGCCATAGTGTAAGGCTCGGGTGTTCATGTAAAGCTGCATGAACCAGTTAACTGCCTAAGTATGTTGCAGTACAGACACAGTGGGCTATTAACTGCATAAAGTGAATGAGAACATGATGCGAGGAACCTGATTGTTTTTTTTTTTTTTTTTATAAATAGGCCACACAGGGATCGTTAGGTTAATGCATTGAGGCGGTAGGCCAGTCTGAACAAATGAGTTTTTAGGGTACGCTTAAAACTGTGGGGATTGGGGATTAATCGTATTAACCTAGGTAGTGCATTCCAATGAATCGGCGCAGCACGTGTAAAGTCTTGGAGACGGGAGTGGGAGGTTCTGATTATTGAGGATGCTAACCTGAGGTCATTAGCGGAGCGGAGGGCACGGGTAGGGTGGTAGACTGATACCAGGGAGGAGATGTAGGGTGGTGCTGAGCCATGGAGTGCTTTGTGGATGAGGGTAGTAGTTTTGTACTGGATTCTGGAGTGGATATATATATATAAGCTTCGCATGACCGCATGGCCATGTGCTAGTGTACATTTGTAAACGTGTGTGTGTTGTGAGTGAAAGTCGTTCTATAAAAAACCCTCCCTATTGGATGACTGTTCGCGGAAGGTGTATGATTGCTGTCTAGCGCCCGACTTACCCAACTGCACGTTACACACCAATACAGCGTCTCGTTGCTGTGTCCGCCAGTGTGGCGCCGTGCGCTTTCACAGCGCTTTCCCGACCCAAGCCTGGGTGGTCAGTGGCGTCCGCCAGTGTGGCACCGCACGCACTCTCGTGCATTCTTTAGTTATTATTCTGGTTACGCTGACACCCCAGTTGCGGTGTCGACCGCAAGTAGTTCACACAGACTCAGAGTCTTAGGACTGAGCTCGGAGACTCCTTGCTTATGCTCTTGTGTGCGGTACCGCGGCCCTGTGACTTAACAGGGTTCGCTTCCTTCACACAGGGTGAAGTTAACCCGTGTGTGAAGTCACATTGTACCGCCATATAGTCCGTCATTACTTGGCAGCAGGTTCCATCTCTGCACGGTGGACCCTGGGCTGCGGACGCACCTTATTCTACCTATCTTATTATTTGGTGCGTTCTGCGAGCCCTAACATTACACTAGCGCCAGGGTCTGGCTAGTAATGACGGACAAACAGCAATCCTTGCAGTACATCCAGCAGCTGGAGGGTAGGTTGGCGGCTCTCGAGCGCACAACCTCAGCTGTGGATGTAACCGCAGTTGCTGTTCAAGCTGCTAGCGTGGCTGTAGCAACCTTGTCCACTGCCACCCCTGTACCGACTCTATCTCGCCTCCCGCTGCCAGAAAAATTTTCTGATGATAGTAAGTCTTGTAGGGGTTTCGTGAGTCAGTGCTCTATACATCTCGAGCTTCTGGCCTCTCGTTTCCCTACAGAGCGGGCAAAGGTGGGGTTTATTGGGTCTCTCCTGTTGGACAGGGCGTTAGAGTGGGCTACGCCGCTGTGGGAGCGTGGCGATCATGTGGTGCAGACTGCTTCGTTTTTCCTGAGCACTCTGAAACAGGTCTTTTTAGGACCTCGTGTCACCTATGATATGGCGCTCCAACTGTTGGCATTGACTCAGGGCTCGTCCTTGGTCAGCCATTTTGCCATGCACTTCCGCATCCTAGCATCTGAGCTGGAGTGGTCGGATAAAGCCCTAATTCCGATATTTTGGAGGGGGCTGGCTGACCACATGCAGGACGCCCTGGTCACTAGGGAGATTCCCGCCACACTGGAGGAGTTAATAGCAGTGTCCACTCGTATTGACCTCCATTTTCACGAGCGGAGGTTAGAGCGAGCCAGTGTAGGCAGAGGTTTCGGCTGGCTCCCACCTTCGCCAAACCTTTTGAATCTCCAGTCCAGGCTCCTGAGTCACATGAGGCCATGGAAGTGTCACGAGCGTGATTTAAGTCCCGGACCGCTCGTGCACTCCAGGTTTGCCTTGTTTGCCAGCAGTCAGGACATCTTGCCACCAGATGTCCCCAGTGGTCGAGGAAACATCAGCGTCTAGTGGTAGTAGGTGGAGGTACACTAGACACGGCAACGTTTGCCTCCAAATTGTCCTTTAAGGGGACAATAACAATAGGCTCATTCACTCACTCGGTAGAGCTCTGCGTGGATTCTGGGGCAGAGGGCAATTTTACGTCTTCTGCCTTCGCCCAACGTCATGCAATACCCCTGGTTATGCTAGCTCAACCAGTAACGGTATGAGTGGTGAATGGGTCGACACTGCCCTCACAGATAACACACCAGACCATCCCTTTTACTCTGTCCATGTTGCCATCCCATCAGGAGATTATATCTCTGCTCGTCATTCCTGAGGGAATTGATGAGATCTTGTTGGGGATACCTTGGCTATGGTACCACTCTCCTCATATCGAGTGGTCCTCAGGCAGAATTCTGGGATGGGGTGAATCTTGTGGGGGTAGGTGTCAGAGGGAGTGCGTTCAGGTTGCTACTACAGAGGTAACCGCAGATCTATCCTCTCTCCCCAAGCAATATTGGTCTTATGCAGACGTGTTCTCCAAAAAGGCGGCGGAGACCCTTCCGCCCCATTGCCCCTATGACTGTCCTATTGATCCCTTGCCTGGTGCTGAGGCTCCCCGGGTTCGAGTCTATCCGTTATCTCTCCCGGAGATGGAGGCAATGTCTCAGTACATTCAAGAGAATCTGGCAAGAGGGTTCATCAGGAAGTCAGTGTCACCTGCTGGGGCAGGGTTCTTTTTCGTGCAGAAGAAGAATGGGGAACTACGTCCATGCATAGATTAAAGGGGTCTTAACGCCATCACCATTAAGAATAAGTATCATTTGCCCCTGATATCTGAGCTTTTTGATAGGCTTCCGGGAGCAAGGGTATTTACTAAATTAGATCTGCGGGGTGCTTACAACCTGATTCGCATCCGTGAGGAGGACGAATGGAAGACGGCTTTTAACACCAGGGATGGGCACTATGAATATCTGGTGATGCCCTTCGGGTTCTGTAATGCCCCAGCCGTTTTCCAAGACTTTGTGAACGACATCTTCCGGGATATGCTTTACACCTCGGTCATAGTTTATCTGGATGATATTCTCATCTACTCTCCAGATATAGACTCCCACCGGAGAGATGTTTGCAAGGTCTTCGACCTCCTACGGGCTAACTCCCTCTATGCCAAGTTGAAGAAGTGTGTGTTTGAGCAGGAGTCCTTGCCTTTTCTTGGCTATATCATCTCTGCCCAGGGATTGGCTATGGATAGGGTTGAGCGACCTTTACTTTTATAGGATCGGGTCGGGTTTCACGAAACCCGACTTTTTCAAAAGTCGGGTCGAGTGAAATCGGCCGATCCTATAAAAAAGTCTGGGTCAGGGTCGGCCGAAACCCGAAACCCAATGCAGCGCATTGGGTTTCCATGGTTCCCAGGGTCTGAAGGAGCGGAAACTCTCCTTCAGGCCCTGCGATCCATATTTTAGTGTAAAATAAAGAATTAAAATAAAAAATATCGCAATACTTACCCTTTGACGCGCCCTGGTACTAACCGGGAACCTTCCTCCTTCGAATCAGCGCGTCCAGGACCTTGCGGTGACGTCGCGGTGACGTCGCAGCTTGTGATTGGTCGCGCGGCCGCCCATGTGACCGCTCGCGCGACCAATCAGAAGCCGTGACGTAACCGTGACGTATATTCCTATTAGGTATATACTCACCCTCGGACGTGCCCTGCTTCTTTCCGACAGCCTTCCTTCCTAAGAATCAGCGCTTGAAGGACCTTCGGTGACGTCACGGCTTCTGATTGGTCGTGCGAGCGGTCACATGGGCGGCCGCGCGACCAATCACAAACCGCGACGTCACCACGATGTCACCGCAAGGTCCTGGAAGCGCTGATTCGAAGGAGGAAGGTTCCCGGTTAGTACCAGGGCGCGTCAGAGGGTAAGTATTGCAATATTTTTTATTTTAATTCTTTATTTTACACTTAAATCTGAATTCTGATACCAATTCCCGATATCTTAAACATTCCGATTCCAGATTCAAAAGATCGCCGACTTCATGGCCGACCCCACACAGGGGTCGGGTCGGGTTTCATGAAACCCGACCTTGCCAAAAGTCGGCGACTTTTGAAAATTTTCGACCCGTTTCGTTCAACCCTAGCTATGGATCCTTCCAAGCAACAGGCTGTGACGGACTGGCAGGAATCCCATTCTCTCAAAGCGGTGCAGCGCTTTATGGGGTTCATTAATTACTATCGCCAGTTCATTCCTAACTTCTCAACTTTGGTAGCTCCCTTGGTTGCCCTCACCAAGAAGGGGGCAAATCCCAAGTTGTGGTCGGAGGAGGTCTCCAAGGCCTTTCTCTTGATTAAGTCACACTTCGCTAGCGCTCCCATCCTGCATCGCCCCAATGTAGATAGGCCATTTATTATGGAGGTGGATGCCTCATCCGTTGGTGCTGGAGCAGTCCTCTTCCAAAAGGATGCTCAAGGTCGGAAGCATCCTTGCTTCTTCTTCTCTAAGACCTTTTCACCAGCGGAGAGGAAGTATTCCATCGGGGACAGGAAGTTGCTAGCTATGAAGTTGGCATTCTCAGAGTGGAGACATCTTCTGGAGGGAGCTCGCTTTCCCTTCCAGGTGTTCACAGACCACAAGAACTTGGTGTATTTGCAGACAGCCCAGCGGCTAAATTCTCGTCAGGCTAGATGGTCCCTGTTCTTCTCCCAGTTCCATTTCACCCTCCATTTTCTTTCCGGGGAGAAGAACTTTTGTGCCGATGCTCTTTCTCGCTCTGTACTATCATCATCATCAGAGGAGGAGGAGGAGCCTCGGCTTATTGTCCCTTGAGAGAGCCTGAGAAGGGTGGCTCCGGTTTCGCTAGAGTCTGTGCCCCCAGGCAAGAGTTTCGTTCCATCTAATTTGCGACTGGAGGTTATCTATTGGGCTCACTCGTCCATGGTGGGTGGACACTTTGGGACCAAGAGGACATCTGAGCACTTGGCGAGGACGTACTGGTGGCGGCATATGGCTCATGACGTCGCAGACTATTTTCGGGCATGTGTCTCCTGCGCTAAGAACAAGTCTCCTCGGCAACGGCCATCTGGGTTGCTTTACCCCATGCCGATGGCGGATAGGCCCTGGGAGATGGTCGGGATGGATTTTGTGGTGGGTTTACCCAAGTCTCGTAACTGTACCATTATCTGGGTGATCACCGACCATTTTTCCAAAATGGTGCACTTGGTGCCTCTTCCACGGCTACCTTCTGCACGGGCTCTGGCTGTGTTGTTCATCAAGCATATCTTTTGCCTACACGGTATGCCAGACAAAATTGTTAGTGACCGGGGTCCCCAGTTTGCGTCTCGATTCTGGAGAGAGCTTTGTCGTCTACTCAGTATTGAGTTGAATCTCTCTTCGGCATATCATCCCGAGACAAATGGGTTGGTAGAGAGGGCCAACCAGACCCTGGTCACATATTTACGACATTTTGTTTCTGCCAGGCAGGATGACTGGGCATCCTTGCTACCGTGGGCAGAGATTGCGCTTAACAATGCCATAGCCGACTCCACCAGTCAGACTCCATTCCTCCTAAATTACGGCCAGCATCGGCATGTCCCTGTGCCCATGCCCGTGTCTTCCGCCGACTCCAGGGTGGCAGACTGGGCTGTGGAGGTACGGGACATTTGGGACCGCACTCAGGATGCCATTCGGGCCTCCAATGAGAGAATGAGGTCCCCTGCCAATGCTCATTGGCGCCCTGCTCCCACCTTTGCTCCTGGCGACTTAGTGTGGCTCTCCGCCAGTTTCATCAGGCAGCGTGTTGAGTCCACTAAGTTTGCACCTCGCTACTTGGGTCCCTTCAAGGTCCTCGAACAGGTTAACCCTGTGGTCTACCATCTGGCCCTTCCTCCATGCCTGGGTATCACCGACATCTTTCATGTGTCCCTCTTTAAACCCGTATACGTGTCCCGGTTTTCTGAGTCATCTGCCGGGACATCGGGTTCGTCTACGGACGATTATGAGGTGAACGCTATTTTGGGGTGCAAGGTGGTACGTGGCAAAAAATTCTATTTGGTGGATTGGAAGGGTTATGGCCCAGAGGACAGGTCCTGGGAGCCTGCTGAACACATTCGAGCTCCACAGCCACAGCTCATTGCTGCCTTCGAGCGTAGCGAGGTCCAGGGGGGGGGCCCTAGGGGGGGTGATGTTAGGTGTTGAGTTCCCACCTCTGCACAGGGGGAATCTCGAACCATCTCTGCTGCGGTCTCCCATTCTTCTCCAGCCGCAGTGGAGTCTGCTCAGCGGAGACATCGGTCCCAGTGTCTTGCTCAGTCTCACTCTGTGCATAGGGTTACTGCTGCTTTTCCAGCTTCTGCCATTGAAGCCAGTGCTGGGCATTGGCGAGCAGACGCTTTTGGGACTAAGTCCTGCTTTTTCCCTTCTGAGCATGCCCAGGGTGAGATCTCCCGTTGGAGATCGAGGGTCACATGCTCAGATGCTGCAGCGGTTCCCATTGGTCCTCCAGTAAGGTCTTGAAGGTGCTAAACTTCTGTGGCAGCTTCCCATTGGTCCTTTATTGGAAGGTCCTGAACGTGCTGCAGCTATATAAGCTTCGCATGACCGCACGGCCATGCGCTAGTGTACATTTGTAAACGTATGTGTGTTGTGAGTGAAAGTCGTTCTTTAAAAAACTCTCCCTATTAGATGACTGTTCGCGGAAGGTGTATGATTGCTGTCTAGCGCCTGACTTACCCAACAGCACGTTACACACCAATACAGCATCTAGTTGCTGTAGTTGCTGTGTCCGCCAGTGCGGCGCCGTGTGCTTTCACAGCACTTTCCTGACCCAAGCCTGGGTGGTTACTTGCGTCCGCCAGTGCGGCACCGCATACACTCTCGTGCATTCTTTAGTTATTATTTTGGTTACGCTGACACCCCAGTTGCGGTGTCGACCGCAAGTAGTCTACACAGACTCAGATCCCAAGTCTTAGGACTGAGCTCGGAGACTCCTTGCTTGTGCTCTTGTGTGCGGTACCGCGGCCCTGTGACTTAACAGGGTTCACTTCCTTCACACAGGGTGAAGTTAACCCATGTGTGTAGTCACGTTGTACAGCCATATAGTCCGTCATTACTTGGCAGCAGGTTCCATCTCTGCACGGTGGACCCCGGGCTGCGAACGCACCTTATTCTACCTATCTTATTATTTGGTGCGTTCTGCGAGCCCTAACACAGGTGGTAAGGAATAGTCTTCAGCTGAGATGAGAGGAGAGGGAGGGGGAGCTAGTGGACGCAGGAGAGAATTGAAATTAGTGAATAGCAATTTAGTGTTGTGAGACAGGTATAATATAAGTAATCAGAAGTTGGTTTGTTTTGCTATAGTGAGCAATTGTGCAGCATTTTTATAGCTTCTGTTACTGGATGGTCTACTCCACTCCCTTTCTTTGGCAGCCATATGGTGTGTGGAGATATAGCTTATCAGGGATCTCTGCTTTGGCCCAAGCAGGTGGCTATGGAGTCACAACGAACAATAGCAGGCTAGCGAGTTCCACACAGGTATGTGTCAGGTGTATTTATTGTACACATTTGCCGTACAATGTTACACGTGCCAAACATGAAATAAAATGTCTAAGGCCATCTGGCCACTAACTAACAACAAGATACTAACTGCAAAATAAACCTACACAACAAGAAAGAAGTTTGTGCAACCTTACTGTGTCAGCTCTCCCAGACCAGCAGATGAGAGACTGAGATCCCAGCAGTTCCTGATTATATCAGCTGAATCAGCCAGGAGTCAAAAGCTGGATTCTATGTGTGGAAGGGAAGCACCAGTCCTTTCAGGCTGATCATTAAAGAAAACCAGGACCGGATTACAGTGAAATAAACAGCTTCACAATCAATACCGTGATACATATGAAATGAAACGGGGAGAAACATATCTGTTTTCTAGTACATCTCCCCTTGGCACCTCACATACCCCCTTCCTTTGTTCGAGCCTGTAGGGTCGGACACGATGAGTCACTAAGCAGTGTGTTCTGGATAATGCATCTGCATTCCCGTGCGCTGCGCCTGCCCTGTGCTCAACGGAAAAGTTAAAAGGTAATGCCAAGAACCTCGCATTGCCCTCTTTTGCGCGGGACATCCATGTTAGGGGTGAATGGTCCGTTACCAGCCTAAATTGGCGACCTAGTAAATAATATCATAAGGTGAATAGGGCCCATTTCACAGCCAGGGCTTCGCGCTCAATCACGCTATAATTCTTTTCTGCCCTGGTAAGTTTTCTGCTCAGATAGCTTACTGGGTGTTCCTCGCCATTCACTTCCTGTGACAACACTGCACCGAGGCCGACACCAGAGGCGTCCGTTTGGACAATAAACTCCCGTTTAAAATCAGGGGCAACCAACACTGGTTGGTCACAGAGGAACGTTTTCAAATACTGAAAGGCCTTCTCTGCTTCTGCGTTCCACTTTATTGTGATAGATTTCGAGCCCTTGGTAAGCTCTGTGAGAGGGGCCGCGAAGGTGGCAAAATTTTTAATGAAGCGCCTATAATAACCAACGATCCCTAAAAAGGCTCCGACCTGTTTTTTGTTGACTGGTCGTGGCCAATTCTGAATAGCGTCCACTTTATTGGTCTGTGGCTTTACGACTCCTCGCCCTATGCTATATCCCAAATAGCGAGCCTCTTCCAATCCCAAGGTACATTTCTTAGGATTGGCAGTTAACCCAGCAGTTTTTATCGAGTCCAAGACGGCTTGTACTTTTGACAAATGTGTGTCCCAGTCATCACTAAAGACAATGATATCGTCCAAGTATGCGGACGCATACTGGACGTGGGGTTTAAGGACAATATCTATTAGACGTTGGAAGGTGGCTGCAGCACCATGCAACCCAAATGGCATATCACGGTAGTGGAACAGTCCCTGGGGCGTTACAAAGGCCGTTTTCTCTTTGGCTGAAACCGTGAGGGGAATCTGCCAATAACCTTTTGTTAAGTCGATAGTAGACATGTACCTGGCCGAACCCAGTCTCTCTATAAGTTCATCAACTCTCGGCATCGGGTAGGCATCGAATTTCGATACCTCATTTAATTTCTGAAAATCATTACAAAATCTAATAGTCCCATCGGGTTTGGGCACTAGCACGATTGGGCTAGCCCAATCACTCCGGGACTCTTCAATGACTCCAAGTTCTAACATTTTCTCGACTTCCTGGGCAATGGCTTGTCTCCGAGCCTCCGGAATTCGATATGGTTTTAGTCATACACGGACCTGTGGATCAGTAACAATGTCATGTTTAATTAAGTGAGTACGACCAGGAAGCTCTGAAAAAACCTCTGCGTTTTTCTGTATAAATTCCTTAGTCTTTCGTTTTTGACTTTCGGATAGTGTCTCTGCAATACCCACCTCTGGCAATGCTACCTGGGGGTCATTTACCACAGATGGGGAAGCCCTACGAGGTCCATCATTAAGGGTGGCTTCTGTCATTAGACTCTCCCTATCCCGCCAGGTCTTAAGCAAGTTTATGTGGTAGATTTGTTCAATTTTCCTCTTGTCTGGTTGATATATCTTATAGTTCACTTCACCTATTCTCTCCAACACCTCCTATGGGCCCTGCCATTTCGCAAGAAATTTCTTTTCTACCGTAGGTACTAATACCAACACTCTGTCTCCGGGTTGAAAGACTCGTGTTTTAGCTGCTCGGTGATATACCGTGCTTTGGGCCTGTTGCGCACGTTCTAAACATTCTTTAACTATTGGCATGACTGCCTCAATTCTATCTTGCATAAGCATTACGTGTTCAATTACACTGCGATAAGGAGTCACCTCTTGTTCCCAAGTCTCTTTAGCAATATCTAACAGGCCTCTAGGACATCGCCCGTAAACTAACTCAAAAGGCGAAAAGCCTGTGGAGGATTGGGGTACTTCCCGCATAACGAACAGGAGATATGGTAGGAGAGCATCCCAATCCCTCCCGTCCTTGTCTATCACCCTTTTCAACATTCCCTTCAGAATTTTATTAAATCGCTCCACCAATCCGTCAGTCTGAGGGTGATATACTGAAGTACGCAAGTGGGAGATTTTTAGTAGCTTACATAAGTCCTTAAGTATTCGAGACATAAAGGGGGTTCCCTGATCCGTTAGTATTTCTTTCGGAATGCCGGTGCGAGAAAACATATTAACAAGCTCCTTTGAAATTGCTTTCGCATTGGCATTCCGCAGAGGCACTGTGTTAGGGCTAGCGGAACGCACCAAATAATGATACAGATAGAGTATGGTGCGTTCGCAGCTCGGGGTCCACCGTGCAGAGATGGAACCTGCTGCCAAGTAATGACGGACTATATGGCGGTACTTATAAGTATACACACGTGGGATAGACTTCACCCAGCGTGAAGGAAGTGATCCTGTTGCGTCACAGGATCGCGGTACCGAACATAGAGCGCGAGCAAGTAGTCAGCGAACTCAACCCCAACTAGGATTGAAGTCCGATTAGACCCTTGCAGGCACAACACCGCAACTGGGTGTGTAAGGAAAATAACAATATTTAGGGCACAAGAGTGCATGCGGTGCCGCACTGATGAACGCCACTAACCACCCAGGCTTGGGTAAGGAAAGCACAGAGGAAGTGCACGGCACCGTACTGGCGGTCACAGCAACTGGACGCTGTAATGTGTGATTTGTGCTGTAGGATAAGTCGGGCGCTAGATAGCAACCATACACCTTCCGCGAACAGACATTCAATAGGGAAGGGGTATCCAAGGACGACTTGCACTCATAACAAACACACGTATGCAAATGTACACTAGCGCATGGCCGTGCGGTCATGCGCAGTTTATATAGTTGCAGCACAGGAAGTGGCCACAGAAACTTTGCCCTTCCAAGACCTGCCAAGAGGACCAATGGAATGTGCTGCAGGGCCTGAGCACATGACCCTCGATCTCCAACGGGAGATCTTGCCCTGGGCATGCTCAGTGTGTGCAGACAAGGACTTAGTCCCAGAGAAGTCTGCTCGCTGCTGACCAGCACTGGCTTTAATGGCAGAAGCTGAAGAAGCAGCAGTAACTCTCTGTACAGAGTGAGACTGAGCAAGACGCTGGGACCGATGTCCCTGCTGAGCAGACTCCACTGTGGCTGGATAAGAATGAGAGACCGCAGCGGAGATGGCTCAAGATTCCCCCTGTGCAGAAGCGGGAACTCGAGACCTAACATTACCCCCCCTCCTAGGGCCCCCCCCTCCTTGGGCCTCGCTACGCTCGAAGGCAGCAATGAGCTGTGGGGCCCAAATGTTTTCAGCAGGCTCCCATGACCTGTCCTCTGGGCCATAACCCTTCCAATCCACCAGATAGAACTTTTTGCCGCGTACCACCTTGCACCCCAAAATAGCATTCACCTCGTAATCGTCCGTAGATGAACCCGATGTCCCGGCAGATGACTCGGAAAACCGGGACATGTATACGGGTTTCAAGAGGGACACATGAAAGGTGTCGGTGATACCCAAGCGTGGAGGAAGAGCCAAACGGTAGACCACAGGATTAACCTGTTCGAGAACCTTGAAGGGACCCAAGTAGCGAGGAGCAAACTTAGTGGACTCAACTCGCAGCCTGATGTTACGGGCGGAGAGCCACACCAAGTCGCCAGGAGCAAAGGTCGGAGCGGGGCGCCGATGAACATCGGCGGAGGACCTCATTCTCTCCTTGGAGGCCCGAATGGCATGTTGCGTGCGGTCCCAAATGTCCCGTGCCTCCACAGCCCAGTCTGCCACCCTGGAGTCAGCAGAAGACACAGGCATGGGCACAGGAACACGCGGATGCTGGCCGTAATTTAGGAGGAATGGAGTCTGACCGGTGGAGTCGGCTACGGCATTGTTAAGTGCAAACTCTGCCCACGGTAGCAAGGATGCCCAGTCATCCTGCCTGGCATAAACAAAATGTCGTAAATATGTGACCAAGGTCTGGTTGGCCCTCTCTACCAACCCATTCGTCTCGGGATGATATGCCGTAGAGAGATTCAACTCAATACTGAGTAGATGACAAAGCTCTCTCCAGAATCGAGACGCAAACTGGGGACCCCGGTCACTAACAATTTTGTCTGGCATACCGTGTAGGCGAAAGATATGCTTGAGGAACAAGACAGCCAACGCCCGTGCAGAAGGTAGCCGTGGAAGAGGCACCAAGTGCACCATTTTGGAAAAATGGTCGGTGATCACCCAGATAATGGTGCAGTTACGAATCTTGGGTAAGCCCACCACAAAGTCCATCCCGACCATCTCCCAGGGCCTGTCCGCCACCGGCAGAGGATAAAGCAAACCAGCTGGCCGTTGCCGAGGAGTCTTGTTCTTGGCGCAAGAGACACACGCCCGAACATACTCTGGGACATCACGAGCCATATGCGGCCACCAGTATGTCCTCGCCAGTAACTCAGATGTCCTTTTGGTACCAAAATGTCCACCCACCCTGGACGAATGTGCCCAAGAGAGAACCTCCGGTCGCAAACTGGATGGTACAAAAGTCTTGCCCGGAGGCACAGACTCTAGCGAAACCGGGGCCACAGTTCTCAAGCTCTCGGTGGGGACAATAAGCCGAGGCTCCTCCTCCTCCTCCGCAGATGACACAACGGAGCGAGAGAGAGCGTCGGCCCGAATGTTCTTCTCCCCAGAAAGAAAATGGAGGGTGAAATGAAACCGGGAGAAGAATAAGGACCATCTGGCCTGGCGAGAATTCAACCGCTGGGCTGTCTGCAGGTACACCAAATTTTTATGGTCTGTGAAGACTTGGAAGGGAAAACGTGCTCCCTCCAAGAGATGTCTCCACTCCGAGAAAGCCAACTTCATGGCTAGCAGCTCCCTGTCCCCGATGGAATAAATCCTCTCTGCTGGTGAGAAGGTCTTGTACAAAAAGAAGCAAGGATGCTTCCGACCTTGAGCATCCTTTTGGAAGAGGACTGCTCCAGCACCAACAGAAGAGGCATCCACCTCCATGATAAATGGCTTATCAACATCGGGGCGATGTAGGATGGGAGCGCTAGCGAAGTGTGACTTTATAGAGTTAAAGGCCTTGGAGACCTCCTCAAACCACAATTTGGGATTCGCCCCCTCCTTGGTGAGGGCAACCAAGGGAGCTTCCAAAGTTGAGAAGTGCGGAATGAACTGGCGATAATAATTAATGAACCCCATAAAGCGCTGCACCGCTTTAAGAGAATGGGGTTCCTGCCAGTCCATCACAACCTGTAGTTTGGCAGGATCCATAGCCAATCCCTGGGCAGAGATGATGTAGCCTAGGAAAGGTAAGGACTCCTGCTCAAACATACACTTCTCCAACTTGGCATAGAGGGAGTTTGCTCGTAGGAGGTCGAAGACTTTGCAAACATCTCTTCGGTGGGAGTCAATATCTGGAGAGTAGATGAGAATATCATCCAGATAGTCTATGACCGAGGTGGAAAGCATATCCCGGAAGATATCGTTCACAAAGTCTTGGAAAACGGCTGGGGCATTACAGAGTCCGAAGGGCATCACCAGATATTCATAGTGCCCATCCCTGGTGTTAAAAGCCGTCTTCCATTCGTCCCCCTCACGGATGCGAATCAGGTTGTAAGCACCCCACAGATCTAGTTTAGTAAATACCCTTGCTCCCCGAAGCCTATCGAAGAGCTCAGATATCAAGGGCAAAGGATACTTATTTTTAACGGTGATGGCGTTAAGACCCCTGTAGTCTATGCATGGACGCAATTCCCCATTCTTCTTCTGCACGAAGAAGAACCCTGCCCCAGCAGGTGACACTGACTTCCTAATGAATCCTCTTGCCAGATTTTCCTGGATGTACTGTGACATTGCCTCCGTCTCCGGGAGAGATAGCGGATAGACTCGACCCCGGGGAGGCTCAGCACCAGGCAAGAGATCAATAGGACAGTCATAGGGGCGATGGGGCGGAAGGATCTCCGCCGCCTTTTTGGAGAACACGTCTGCATAAGACCAATACTGCTTGGGGAGAGAGGAAAGATCTGCGGGTACCTCTGTAGTAGCAACCTGAACGCACTCCCTCTGACACCTACCCCCACAAGATTCGCCCCATCCCAGAATTCTGCCTGAGGACCACTCGATATGAAGAGAGTGGTACCGTAGCCAAGGTATTACCAACAGGATCTCATCAATTCCCTCAGGAATGACGAGCAGAGATATAATCTCCTGATGAGATGGCGACATGGACAGAGTAAAAGGGATGGTCTGGTGTGTTATCTGTGAGGGCAGTGTCGACCCATTCACCACTCGTACAGTTACTGGTTGAGCTAGCATAACCAGGGGTATTGCGTGACGTTGGGCGAAGGCAGAAGACATAAAATTGCCCTCCGCCCCAGAATCCACGCAGAGCTCTCCCGAGTGGGAGAATGAGCCTATAGTAATTGTCCCCTTAAAGGACAATTTAGAGGCAAACGTCGCCGTGTCTAGTGTACCTCCACCTACTACCACTAGACGCTGACGTTTCCTCGACCGCTGAGAACATCTGGTGGCTAGATGTCCTGACTGCTGGCAAACATGACAGACCTTGAGTGCACAAGCGGTCCGGGACTTAGATCCCGCTTGTGACACTTCCCTGGCCTCATGTGACTCAGGAACCAGGACCGGAGATTCCAGAGGTTTGGCGAAGGTAGGAGCCAGCCGAAACCTCTGCCTACACTGGGCTCGCTCTAACCTCCGCTCGTTAAAACGGAGGTCAATTTGAGTGGAGACAGTTATTAACTCCTCCAGTGTGGCAGGAATCTCCCTAGTGGCCAGAGCGTCCTTAACGTGATCAGCCAGGCCCCTCCAAAATATGGGAATAAGAGCTTTATCCGACCAATCCAGCTCAGCAGCTAAAGTGCGGAATTGGACGGCAAAATGACTGACCAAGGACCCACCCTGAGTTAATGCCAGCAGTTGGAGCGCAGTATCATGGGTGACTTGAGGTCCTAAAAAGACCTGTTTCAGAGTGCTCAGAAACAGCGGAGCACTCTGCACCACATGATCGCCACGCTCCCACAGCGGCGTAGCCCATTCCAACGCCCTGTCTGACAAGAGAGACACTATAATTCCCACCTTAGCCCGCTCTGTGGGAAAACGTGCAGCCAGGAGCTCGAGGTGAATAGAGCACTGACTCACAAATCCCCTACAAAATTTGCTATCACCAGAAAATTTTTCTGGCAGCGGGAGGCGAGAAAATGTCGGAGCAGGGGTGGCAATGGACAGGGTTGCTGCAGCCACGCTAGCAGCCTGTACAGCAACTGCGGTAACATCCACAGCTGAGGTTGCACTCTCAAGAGCCGCCAACCTACCCTCCAGCTGCTGGATATACCGCAAGGATTGCTGTTTGTCCGTCATTATTAGCCAAACCCTGGCGCTAGTGTAATGTTAGGGCTAGCGGAACGCACCAAATAATGATACAGATAGAGTATGGTGCGTTCGCAGCCCAGGGTCCACCGTGCAGAGATGGAACCTGCTGCCAAGTAATGATGGACTATATGGCGGTACTCATAAGTATACACACGTGGGTTAGACTTCACCCAGCGTGAAGGAAGCGATCCTGTTGCGTCACAGGATCGCGGTACCGCACATAGAGCGCGAGCAAGTAGTCAGCGAACTCAACCCCAACTAGGATTGAAGTCCGATTAGACCCTTGCTGGCACAACACCGCAACTGGGTGTGTAAGTAAAATAACAATATTTAGGGCACAAGAGTGCATGCGGTGCCGCACTGATGAACGCCACTAACCACCCAGGCTTGGGTAAGGAAAGCACAGAGGAAGTGCACGGCGCCGTACTGGCGGTCACAGCAACTGGACGCTGTAATGTGTGATTTGTGCTGTAGGATAAGTCGGGCGCTAGATAGCAACCATACACCTTCCGCGAACAGACATTCAATAGGGAAGGGGTATCCAAGGACGACTTGCACTCACAACAAACACACATATGCAAATGTACACTAGCACATGGCTGTGCGGTCATGCGCAGTTTATATAGTTGCAGCACAGGAAGTTGCCACAGAAACTTTGCCCTTCCAAGACCTGCCAAGAGGACCAATGGAATGTGCTGCAGGGCCTGAGCACATGACCCTCGATCTCCAATGGGAGATCTTGCCCTGGGCATGCTCAGTGTGTGCAGACAAGGACTTAGTCCCAGAGAAGTCTGCTCGCTGCTGACCAGCACTGGCTTTAATGGCAGAAGCTGAAGAAGCAGCAGTAACTCTCTGTACAGAGTGAGACTGAGCAAGACGCTGGGACCGACGTCCCTGCTGAGCAGACTCCACTGCGGCTGGATAAGAATGGGAGACCGCAGCGGAGATGGCTCAAGATTCCCCCTGTGCAGAAGCGGGAACTCGAGACCTAACACACTGCTTCAGGGTAACGAGTGGCATAATCTAGTACTACCAAAATATACTGATGACCCCTGGCAGATTTAACTAATGGACCCACTATATCCATTGCTATCCTCTCGAAGGGCACCTCTATTATTGGTAAGGGGGCTTCTAAAATGTGACATAGGTGTGGTCAATTGACACGTAGGACAGGACTGACAATACCGGGTCACGTCCCCCCCTAGACCAGGCCAAAAGAAACGCTGCAGAATACGGTGTTTTGTTTTTTCTCCGGCCAGGTGTCCCCCCAAGGGATGTTTATGTGTCAGTTCCAAAACTACCTGGCGAAAGGACTTGGGCACCACTAGTTGCTCTACCGCCACCCCTCGCACTTTGTCTATGTGATATAGCATACCCTGTTGCACAGCTAGATGTGGGAACTCATTTTGAGCCCCTGGGTACAATGGTCTTCCCTCAGAGACCTTTACATTTTCCCATGCCCTTGCCAGAGTAGGGTCCTGGTGTTGAGCGGTCCCGAACTTACCACGGGCCACCTCAAGACCTGGCATTTCTATAGCCTCCTCTAGTTCACTTGCGTCGCCTGCATCTACAGCCAGAGGTGAGTCTCCAGATTCTGGAGTTTCCTCTGAGATGGACTCCCCCCCTTCTTGCTGCAATAGCTCAGGGGTTAGCCCCACGGCACCCTCCTCAACTAGAGTGCTCATGCCATTTTTAAGGCTCCACAAGTCCCAAAATAAGGGAAAGTCTCTCCCCAATATTACATCATGTCCCATAGACTTTAGGACTGCCGCTTGATGTCTTTTGGTTCCTACTGGCGTGGCAAGGGTGACCCAGGCAGTGGGGTAGTTTTTTATATCGCCATGGATGCAACTAATGCCCAGGGTTGAGTTCGTTAGGGCTCTAGGGTCCACCAAACTGGCATGTACCAGAGTTACTTGACTGCCGGAATCCAAGACGGCATTCACACTATGGCCGTCGACCTTGAGGCAACACACGTGTCATTCATTTCCTGTGAGGACCTCTGCAACACAGACCGACTGTACATATAACGAAAGGCATCTCATAGCATTACAGTCCATTGGCTCTGTAGTCATTGGGCAGTTAGCTGCTACATGGCCAAGCCCGCGACATCGCCAACATTGTATAGGTCCTTGCTTCCTCGCTGGCGACGCCTGATAGGGTCTGCTGAATTGCTGTGAGACTGTACCGCCTCCATAGTTCTTTGTGGGTCTGCTACCCTTTATTGCAATGTTCTCTTCTTTAGAAGACGAAGTAGGTTTCGCAGTATTTTCTGGCGATTTCTTGGGAGCCCAGCGAGGTGATAACGTCCCTTGGAGTAGGCTTTCGGAAGCATTGTAGCGTTCGACCATATTCACCAGCTGGTCGGCTGTATATGGGTCACCTTGTCCAACCCACCTCTGTATCTTAGGGGGCAAGGGCCGCAGGTACTTGTCTAGAACAACACGTTCCACCATCTCTGCAGATGTCAAAATCTCTGGTTGCAGCCATTTTTTTACTAGATGGATAAGATCATGCATTTGTGAGCGGGCTGGCTGATCTTCCACAAAAGTCCATAAATGTACCCTTTGTGCTCGTACATATGTGTTTACTCCCAGCCTTGCCAGGATTTTGCTTTTTAATTTGGTATAGTCCATAGCATCCACTCCACTTAAATCGTAATAGGCCTTTTGTGGATCTCCACTCAGAAATGGCGCAACCACTTCAGCCCACATGTCCACCGGTAAATGCTCACGTTCTGCAATACGTTCAAATACGGTGAGATACGCTTCTACATCATCGTCAGCAGTCATTTTAAGCAGGGTTTTTGTACAGCTTTCCGTGCACCAGCAACACTTTGTGCATGATCACGCTCTCATCTCGGGGCTGCCGAATCAAAGCCTGCTTTATTGCATTCAACTGCTTTTGCTGAATCTGGTTTTGCTGGTCCAGGGCTTGCTGGAAGTAAGTATTGGTCTGCTGTTGTTGCACATTTGCCTGCAATAACTGTTTCACTAGTTCCTCCATATTACTGGACTCTTGGCTCTTCAAAAGCACATGAGCTTTCAGCCAGGACGTACACAGTGCACTTTATCTGCAGTCACAGTCCAACAGCCACTATGCCCGCATTCTCAAAACCATTTGTGGAGATATAGCTCATAAGGGATCTCTGCTTTGGCCCAAGCAGGTGGCTATGGAGTCACAACGAACAATAGCAAGCTAGCGAGTTCCACACAGGTATGTGTCAGGTGTATTTATTGTACATAGAAACAAAGAACTAAAGAAAGCAGCACTCACCCCAATTCTTCAGATGTGAACAAGTCCTTTAATAGTCATGGCACAATCTTCCAAACTTGGTACAGTACAGGCTACGGCATGAGAGGGAGGCGGTGCGGGAGGGTGCAGTGACGAGACAGACGATGGCCGTTTCGCGCGGAGGCGCTTCTATGGGTCACATGGACCCGTAGAAGCGCCTCCGCGCGAAACGGCCGTCGTCTGTCTCGTCACTGCACCCTCCCGCACCGCCTCCCTCTCATGCCGTAGCCTGTACTGTACCAAGTTTGGAAGATTGTGCCATGCCTATTAAAGGACTTGTTCACATCTGAAGAATTGGGGTGAGTGCTGCTTTCTTTAGTTCTTTGTTTCTATGTGGATTATCCTAATCTTTAAGCAAGCACCTCCCTACCTTCAGTGGAAGCTTGATCCGTCCAGCCTTCTATTGGGATTTTTCCCCCGCAGCTGCTTTGATTCACAAAAGCTCCTTCAGTGCCGATCAGCTGTGTTTCTTCTTCGCCTGAGTTTTTATTGTACACATTTGCCGTACAATGTTACACGTGCCAAACATGAAATAAAATGTCTAAGGCCGTCTGGCCACTAACTCACAACCAGATACTAACTGCAAAATAAACCTACACAACAAGAAAGAAGTTTGTGCAACCTTACTGTGTCAGCTCTCCCAGACCAGCACATGAGAGACTGAGATCCCAGCAGTTCCTGATTATATCAGCTGAATCAGCCAGGAGTCAAAAGCTGGATTGTATGTGTGGAAGGGAAGCACCAGTCCTTTCAGGCTGATCACTAAAGAAAACCAGGACCGGATTACAGTGAAATAAACAGCTTCACAATCAATACCGTGATACATATGAAATGAAACGGGGAGAAACATATCTGTTTTCTAGTACTTCTCCCCTTGGCACCTCACAGGTGATACACTTTGTAGATGAGGGCCATAAAGAAGAAGTGCTCCAGTAGTTGGTAGATGGCAAGAACTGCAACAAGTAGCCCCTGCTCCTCTTCTTTTACCTTAACATCACACACACTAAAGTCCTCAGTGGTGGCATCCCAATAACCTTTGTTTTCCCCCACATCACAACTCTCCAAGTACTCCAACTCACTTTTGGGAACAACAGATGGCTGAGTCTGCAGATCTCTTCACACATTGTAAGCCATGGGCATAGGAAGTGTACTCTAAAGATTCACAGAGTCAAGAGGAGGAAATCATCTGCACTGATGGCCAAATTTTTTCTCAGCTTGATCCATGGCCGGACGAAGTTGAGTCCAAGCATAATCTAAACATTTGTCAACAGATGTTAACCACATTGGGTAAAGGTGATCAATTCGCGACTAGACTTAGATACTTGAGGAGACCGCGGACTGTACTGTGCTGTCAAGGTATGTAGTGGAGGAGAACGACTCTCAGGGCGAGGAGTGTGAGAACAGAGAGAATGACGATGTGGTAGTAGATCACACTTGGTGTAAATCCAGAGGCATGCAGCTGAGTAGCTCAGCAGAGGAGGAGGAAGAGGAAGATGAGGAGGTTATGTAGACACAGAGTTATGCAACCACAACAACAAATGTATCCTGAGCCCCAACTCTTTCAGTGGACAACAGCGTTTGCGGTTCTGCAATTGTCTATCTTGGGCATTTTTTTCAGACCTGCAAAAATCTAAACAATCACATTAGCTGTCAATATTTTTTAAAAAACCTAGTAGAGTAAAAAACTGAAATAATTTCTGTACTACATGCATGAACTGGCACATACACGATCCACATGTGTGATTCTGGGAATGTCACTGTGCTAAAATGCAGACTAGCGGGCCTTGCCAACCACCGTCCAACTGCATCTTATGTTTCTTCCTCCTCCCTCACCATGGCAAGTGTTGTCACATAGGTCTCCACTTGTTTACCCCCCTACAGTTGGGTTGACTGAGAGCCTGTCAGCTGATACAGAATTAGACATGCCTACTGTTTTTGACTGATCTTACATACCAAGCACACCCCATCTTTCTCATTCCTCCATCACATCTCCACCTGCACCCCTCTCACAGACCAGCAGCTTGCACTGTTCACTCTACTACTGCATTTGTGCTCATGTAAAAGATTCTTTCCTCCTATACATGACAAAGCTAACAGCTTGAACTTCACCATCCTCAATCTACAAATAATAACCTTTAGTTAAATATCGCAAACACATTCTGCATAACTTTACAAGTCAGCAGTTCATATAAAGCAGTCAAAAGTTACAAAGTTTAAGATAATCAAACAATTAAAGCAAAAATAATAATGATAATAAATAATGGAATATCTGCGCTGGATTCCCTTGTTTTCTGGCCTCCAAAGACCTATAGTAGGGAAGTTTCCTTACGAAACTACGTAGAACTATTCAAAATGATTTAAAAAATGATTAAAAAATGACCACACTGTATAAATAATTAAAAAATGACCACACTATATAAATAAACTAGCTGAAGAGCCCGGCGTTGCCTGGGCATAGTAAATATCTGTGGTTAGTTATAGCACCTCATTTCTCTTATTTTCCCATCACACCTCTCATTTTCCCAATCACATCTTTCATTTTCCCCCTCACATCTCTCATTTTCTCCCTCACACCTCTCATTTTCTCCCTCACTCCTCTCATTCCCCCCTAACACTTGTCATTTCAACCTCACATCTGTCATTTTCTGATCACTCCACTATTTTTCCTCACTCCTCTCATTTTGCACTCACACCTTTTCATTTTCACCTCAGACCTCTCATTTTCACCTCATCACCTCAGTATATACATGTTTGTCATCTCCCTTATATATAGTATACATCTGTATGTCATCTCCTGTATATAGTATATACCTGTATGTCATCTCCCCTGTATATAGTATATACCTGCTGTGTGTCATCTCCCCTATATATAGTATATATATGAATGTCATCTCCTTCTATATATAGTATATACCTGTATGTCATCTCCTCCTGTATATAGTATATACCTGTGTGTCATCTCCCCTGTATATAGTATATATCTGAGTGTCATCTCCTCCTGCATATAGTATATACCTGCATGTCATCTTCTATATATAGCATATACCTGTATGTCATCTCCTCCTGTATATAGTATATACCTGTGTGTCATCACCCCTGTATATAGTATATATCTGAGTGTCATCTCCTCCTGCATATAGTATATACCTGCATGTCATCTTCTATATATAGCATATACCTGTATGTCATCTCCTCCTGTATATAGTAGATACCTGTATGTCATCTCCTCCTGTATATATATGTACCTATATGTCATCTCCTCCTCTATATAGTATATACCTGTGTGTCATCTCTCCTGTATATAGTATATATCTGTGTGTCATCTCCCCTGTATATAGTATATACCTGTGTGTCATCTCCTCCTGTATTAGACCTCGTACACACGTTATTTGCTCAGTATTTTTACCTCAGTATTTGTAAGCTAAATTGGCAGCCTGATAAATCCCCAGCCAACAGGAAGCCCTCCCCCTGGCAGTATATATTAGCTCACACATACACATAATAGACAGGTCATGTGACTGACAGCTGCCGTATTTCCTATATGGTGCAATTGTTGTAGTTTGTCTGCTTATTAATCAGATTTTTATTTTTGAAGGATAATATCAGACTTGTGTGTGTTTTAGGGCGAGCTTCGTTTGTCAAGTTGTGTGTGTTGAGTTGCGTGTGGCGACATGCATGTAGCGACTTTTGTGAGATGAGTTTTGTGTAGCAACATGCGTGTAGCAACTTTTTGTGTGTCGAGTTGCATGTGACAGGTTAGTGTAGCAAGTTGTGTGCAGCAAGTTTTGCACATGGCGAGTTTTGCGCGTTGCGAGTATTATGTGTGGTGCCTTTTGAGTATGTGCAAGTTTTGTGTGAGGCAACTTTTGCATGTGTTGCAACTTTTGTGCATGTGGCAATTTTTCCGCGTGTGCAAGTTTTACGTGTGGCGAGTTTTTCATGAGGAGAATTTTGCACTTGTGGCGAGTTTTGCAAGAGCCTAGTTTTTGCATGTGGCGAGTTCTGCGCGTGGCGAGTTTTGAGTGGCGACTTTTGTGTTTTGACTTTTATGTGGAGAGGTTGGTGTATTTGTGGTGAAATGTGTGCTGAGGGTAATATGTGTTCAAGCACGTGGTAGTGTGTGGCGCATTTTGTGTGTGTTCATATCCCCGTGTGTGGTGAGTATCCCATGTCGAGGCCCCACCTTAGCAACTGTACGGTATATACTCTTTGGCGCCATCGCTCTCATTCTTTAAGTCCCCCTTGTTCACATCTGGCAGCTGTCAATTTGCCTCCTACACTTTTCCTTTCATTTTTTCCCATTATGTAGATAGGGGCAAAATTGTTTGGTGAATTGGAAAGCGCGGGGTTAAAATTTCACCTCACAACATAGCCTATGACGCTCTCGGGGTCCAGACGTGTGACTGTGCAAAATTTTGTTGCTGTAGCTGCGACGCTTCCAACACTTTTCCTTTCACTTTTTCTCCATTATGTAGATAGTGGCAAAATTGTTTGGTGAATTGGAACGCGCGGGGTTAAAATTTCACCTCACAACGAAGCCTATGACGCTCTCAGGGTCCCGACGTGTGACTGTGCAAAATTTTGTTTCTGTAGCTGCGACGCCTCCAACACTTTTCCTTTCACTTTTTTCCCCATTATGTAGATAGGGGCAAAATTGTTTGGTGAATTGGAAAGCGCGGGGTTAATATTTCACCTCACAACATAGCCTATGACGCTCTCAGGGTCCAGACGTGTGACTATGCAAAATTTTGTTTCTGTAGCTGCGACGCCTCCAACACTTTTCCTTTCACTTTTTTCCCCATTATGTAGATAGGGGCAAAATTGTTTGGTGAATTGGAAAGCGCGGGGTTAATATTTCACCTCACAACGTAGCCTATGACGCTCTCAGGGTCCAGACGTGTGACTGTGCAAAATTTTGTTGCTGTAGCTGCAACGCTTCCAACACTCTTCCTTTCACTTTTTTCCCCATTATGTAGATAGGGGCAAAATTGTTTGGTGAATTGGAATGCGCGGGGTTAAAATTTCGCCTCACAATATAGCCTATGACGCTCTCTGGGTCCAGACGTGTGACTGTGCAAAATTTTGTGGCTGTAGCTGCGACGGTGCAGATGCCAATCCCGGACATACACACATACACACACACACACATTCAGCTTTATATAGTAGATATGATCAAGATGAGGGAAATATTAAGCGGTGCTTACAGTAAGTAAACTTGTTATGGGTATACAGCCAATGAACAGAAATCCAATTATAGCAGAATCTTCATTCAAAGAATGGGGAAGTTAAGTTTACCTGGTGCAGTATAGGCGGTAATGTCAGAAACTTCCGCTGATCAGTCCTTGTATGTAGTCAAGATTCAGCTTAGGTAGAGTCCGTTCGTTGGTTTCTAGTGAGCGTGCTGGGGGTGTTGCCCCGGCCGGCGGCAAAACACCCTGTGCTCGCCCACTGCTTTGGACGGATAAGCGCTACTAGATTAAGCCGCTAGGTTCTCTGCTTTGCAGGACCTTACGTGACGTCATGGTCACGTGATTACTCACGTGAATAGCTACGGACAGCGTGATGGACCAATTTCCTATGCATTTCGGAATACAGCATATTCGTTCATCAGGGATGGTCCGTCCTGAATGTCCTCTACCTATATAGCCTGCGATGATCATATGGCCGCATCATGTGTTGAAAGCAAACAGCTCGATTTCACTGTTTAAGCCCTTTGGTACTAGGGTATCCAGTTCAAATATCATTTTAGTCTCCTCCCTAGACATCTGTTGAATATAGTTCCCTCTTCGCCAGCTTTTATGCACTACTTTAAAGCCTGTGATGGAGGTGCCTCCAATTGTACCATTATGATGAATAAAAAAGTGCTTTGACAACGGATGGCCTTGAAATTTTTTGTTGATATTTCTTAGATGTTCATTAATCCTGACTTGCAGAGGTCGCTTCGTTCGGCTTATGTATATCTTATTGCAGGGGCACGTGATAGAATAAATGACCCCTTCTGTATTACACGATATACAGTCCTTTATTTGCCATTCTATTTTCCCACTGAGAAGTGAGGATTGTTTTTTTGGTTTTAATAATTTGCAAGGTTTACATTTCATACAGGGATAGAAACCGTGACACTTGGACATGGAAGGATGTTTGTTTGGACCATGAACATATGGAACCGTGGGGGCTATTCTATTCCCCAGACTATTGGCCTTTCTATAAATCCATAGGTTTATGAAAAGTTCTGGTGTGAATTTTGCCATTTTTAATGAAAATATTAAGATCTAAAAAATGTATAGATTTGGTAATGGTTGTTCCGGAAAACTTTAAAAAATATGAATTTTTATTTAAATTACTGATAAAATCTGATAATAAATTTGGACCACCAGACCAGATAAAAACAATATCATCAATGAAATGCTGCCAGAGTACCAGGTTTGCAACCAGCGGCCCCCCGCCGTAAATGGTGTGGTGTTCCCATTTTCCCACATACAGGTTGGCATAACCTGGTGCGAACCTGGTACCCATAGCAGTACCCCACTGCTGGGAGTAGTAGTTCGCCTCGTTTTTAAAATAATTGTGGGTCAATATAAAACGCATACATTCTAGAATAAAGGAAACTTGTTCTCTTGGAAGACTTCCTTGTTGTTCCAGGAAGAATTTAGCTGCTTCACACCCTTTTTCGTGTTGTATAACAGTATACAAAGAGGTGATGTCTAATGTACCCATAATAAAATTCTCTTTCCATTCTACTTCTTCCGAAATTCTAAGCATATGTTTACTGTCCTTCAGGTAAGATGGAAGTTTAGGAACCAATTTTTGTAGATGGCAGTCTACATATTTTGACATAATTGCTGTCAAACAGCCAATACCTGATATGATAGGTCTTCCGGGGGGGTTGGTTTGACTTTTGTGAATTTTAGGGAGATAGTAGAAGTATGGTATTCTTGGATATTCCGTGTTAATAGAGTCGAACTCTCGTTTGGTTAGAATACCTTGTTCCAAACCTTTTTTGATCACATCCTTCATTTCTTGAATAAATCTATTTGTTGGATCTTTTGATAGGAGACAATACGTCTGTTGGTCTCCTAATAGGTGCAGGGATTCCTTGGCATAGTCTTCGGAATTAAGAATGACTATGCTTCCCCCTTTGTCGGCTGGTCTAATTACTATTGCCTTGTTGGCTTGAATTTGTTTTAAGGCCTTACGTTCATCATTTGTCAAATATTTTTAAAATTCGAGCACCTCTTGTCAGAGATTTTTCTGATGTCTCGTATGACATTTTTTGGGAATGCTTCGAAAGATTCAGAATACTCCTGAACCGGGTTTAAATTCGATTTAGCCTTTAGTGAGGTGTGTACGAAAGGATCAGAGTGAGAAGGAGGACTGGTTACTAGTGTTGAGCGATACCGTCCGATACTTGAAAGTATCGGTATCGGATAGTATCGGCCGATATCCGAAAAATATCGGATATCGCCGATACCGATATCCGATACCAATACAAGTCAATGGGACACCAAGTATCGGAAGGTATCCTGATGGTTCCCAGGGTCTGAAGGAGAGGAAACTCTCCTTCAGGCCCTGGGATCCATATTAATGTGTAAAATAAAGAATTAAAATAAAAAATATTGATATATTCACCTCTCCGGCGGCCCCTGGACATCACGCTGGTAACCGGCAGGCTTCTTTGTTTAAAATGAGCGCGTTTAGGACCTGCGAATGACGTCGTGGCTTCTGATTGGTCGCGTGCCGCTCATGTGACCGCCACGCGACCAATCAGAAGCCGCGACGTCATTCGCAGGTCCTAAATTCCTAGAATTAGGAGTTTGGTGAATGAGAATGACGTCGCGACTTCTGATTGGTCGCGTGCCGCTCATGTGACCGCCACGCGACCAATCAGAAGCCGCGACGTCATTCGCAGGTCCTAAATTCCTAGAATTAGGAGTTTGGTGAATGAGAATGACGTCGCAACTTCTGATTGGTCGTGTGCCGCTCATGTGACCGCCACGCGACCAATCAGAAGCCGCGACGTCATTCTCATTCACTAAACTCCTAATTCTAGGAATTTAGGACCTGCGAATGATGTCGCGGCTTCTGATTGGTCGCGTGGCGGTCACATGAGCGGCACGCGACCAATCAGAAGCCGCGACGTCATTCGCAGGTCCTAAATGCGCTCATTTTAAACAAAGAAGCCTGCCGGTTACCAGCGTGATGTCCAGGGTGTTGTGAATTCTGTGGCAGAGCTCCCTCCTGTGGTCATGAGTGGTTCTGCGGCTTCTGAGTTTCCTTCCTCAGGTGATGTGGTGAAGTCGTTAGGTGCTGCTCTATTTAACTCCACCTAGTGCTTTGCTCCTGGCCTCCAGTCAATGTTCTAGTATTGGTCTTGCTTCCTCCTGGATCGTTCCTGTGGCCGTCTGCTCTGCATAAGCTAAGTTTTGCTTGTGTTATTTTTGTTTTGCTATTTTTTCTGTCCAGCTTGCTTTATTGGTTTTTCTTGCTTGCTGGAAGCTCTGGGACGCAGAGGGAGCACCTCCGTACCGTTAGTAGGTGCAGAGGGTCTTTTTGCCCCTCTGCGTGGTTGTTTGTAGGGTTTTGTGTTGACCGCAAAGTTATCTTTCCTATCTTCGGTCTGTTCAGTAAGTTGGGCCTCACTTTGCTAAATCTATTTCATCTCTGCGTTTGTATTTTCATCTCTGCTCACAGTCATTATATGTGGGGGGCTGCCTTTTCCTTTGGGGTATTTCTCTGAGGCAAGGTAGGCTTGTTTTTCTATCTTAGGCCTAGCTAGTTTCTCAGGCTGTGCCGAGTTGCATAGGGAGCGTTAGGCGCAATCCACGGCTGCCTCTAGTGTGGTTGGATAGGATTAGTGATTGCGGTCAGCAGAGTTCCCACGTCTCAGAGCTCGTCCTATGTCTTTTGGTTATTGTCAGGTCACTTTGTGTGCTCTGAACTTCAAGGTCCATTGTGGTTCTGAATTACCTAATCATAACAGTACTGGAGGCCAGGAGCAAAGCACTAGGTGGAGTTAAATAGAGCAGCACCTAACGACTTCACCACATCACCTGAGGAAGGAAACTCAGAAGCCGCAGTACCACTCGTGACCACAGGAGGGAGCTCTGCCACAGAATTCACAACAGTACTACTGTTGTGAATTCTATGTTAGAACCAAGACTTCCTATTCCTGATTAGTTTTCTGGAGATAGAGCAAAATTTCTGAGTTTCAAAAATAATTGTAAACTGTTTCTGGCTTTGAAACCTCGCTCCTCTGGTGACCCAGTTCAACAAGTTAAGATCATTATTTCTTTATTACGTGGCGACCCTCAAGACTGGGCATTTTCCCTTGCGCCAGGAGACCCTGCATTATGTAATATTGATGCGTTTTTCCTGGCGCTCGGATTGCTGTACGATGAACCTAATTTGGTGGATCAGGCAAAGAAAAATTTGCTGGCTCTGTGTCAGGATCAGGATGAGATAGAGATTTATTGTCAGAAGTTTAGAAAGTGCTCCGTGCTCACTCAATGGAATGAAGGTGCGCTGGCAGCTATTTTCAGAAAGGGTCTCTCTGAAGCCCTTAAGGATGTCATGGTGGGATTTCCCATGCCTGCTGGTCTGAATGAGTCTATGTCTTTGGCCATTCAGATCGGTCGACGCTTGCGTGAGCGGAAATCTGTGCACCATTTGGCGGTATTATCCGAGCATAAACCTGAGCCTATGCAGTGCGATAGGACTTTGTCCAGAGTTGAACGGCAAGAACACAGACGTCAGAATGGGCTGTGTTTCTACTGTGGTGATTCCACTCATGCTATCTCCGATTGTCCTAAGCGCACTAAGCGGTTCGCTAGGTCTGCCACCATTGGTACGGTACAGTCAAAATTTCTTTTGTCCGTTACTTTGATCTGCTCTTTGTCATCTTATTCTGTCATGGCATTTGTGGATTCAGGCGCTGCCCTGAATTTGATGGACTTGGAGTATGCTAGGCGTTGTGGGTTTTTCTTGGAGCCCTTGCAGTGTCCTATTCCATTGAGAGGAATTGATGCTACGCCATTGGCCAAGAATAAGCCTCAGTACTGGACCCAGCTGACCATGTGCATGGCTCCTGCACATCAGGAGGATATTCGCTTTCTGGTGTTGCATAATCTGCATGATGTGGTCGTGTTGGGGTTGCCATGGCGGCTACAAGTCCATAACCCAGTATTAGATTGGAAATCAATGTCTGTGTCTAGCTGGGGTTGTCAGGGGGTACATGGTGATGTCCCATTTCTGTCTATTTCGTCATCCACCCCTTCTGAGGTCCCAGAGTTCTTGTCTGATTACCGGGATGTATTTGATGAGCCCAAGTCCAATGCCCTACCTCCGCATAGGGATTGTGATTGTGCTATCGATTTGATTCCTGGTAGTAAGTTTCCTAAAGGTCGACTGTTTAATTTATCTGTACCTGAGCACGCCGCTATGCGGAGTTACGTGAAGGAGTCCTTGGAGAAGGGTCATATTCGCCCGTCATCGTCGCCATTGGGAGCGGGGTTCTTTTTTGTGGCCAAGAAGGATGGTTCGCTGAGACCTTGTATAGATTACCGCCTTCTAAATAAAATCACGGTCAAATTTCAGTACCCCTTGCCGCTGCTATCTGATTTGTTTGCTCGGATCAAGGGGGCTAGTTGGTTCACCAAGATAGATCTTCGTGGTGCGTATAATCTTGTGCGTATTAAGAGGGGCGATGAATGGAAAACTGAATTTAATACGCCCGAGGGCCATTTTGAGTACCTAGTTATGCCTTTCGGACTTGCCACTGCTCCATCGGTGTTTCAGTCCTTTATGCATGACATCTTCCGAGAGTACCTGGATAAATTCCTGATTGTATACTTGGATGATATTTTGGTCTTCTCGGATGATTGGGAGTCTCATGTGAAGCAGGTCAGAATGGTGTTCCAGGTCCTGCGTGCTAATTCTTTGTTTGTGAAGGGATCAAAGTGTCTCTTAGGTGTTCAGAAGGTTTCATTTTTGGGGTTCATTTTTTCCCCTTCTACTATCGAGATGGACCCTGTTAAGGTCCAGGCCATCTATGATTGGACTCAGCCGACATCTCTAAAGAGTCTGCAAAAGTTCCTGGGCTTTGCTAATTTTTATCGTCGCTTCATCTGTAATTTTTCTAGTATTGCTAAGCCATTGACCGATTTGACCAAGAAGGGTGCTGATGTGGTCAATTGGTCTTCTGCTGCTGTGGAAGCTTTTCAAGAGTTAAAGCATCGTTTTTCTTCTGCCCCTGTGTTGTGTCAACCAGATGTTTCGCTTCCGTTCCAGGTCGAGGTTGATGCTTCTGAAATTGGAGCGGGGGCTGTTTTGTCGCAGAGAAGTTCTGATTGCTCGGTGATGAAACCATGCGCCTTCTTTTCCAGGAAGTTTTCGCCTGCTGAGCGAAATTATGATGTTGGCAATCGAGAGTTGCTGGCCATGAAGTGGGCATTCGAGGAGTGGCGTCATTGGCTTGAAGGAGCTAAGCATCGCGTGGTGGTCTTGACTGATCACAAGAACTTGACTTATCTCGAGTCTGCCAAACGGTTGAATCCTCGACAGGCTCGTTGGTCGCTGTTTTTCTCCCATTTTGACTTTGTGGTTTCGTACCTTCCGGGCTCTAAAAATGTGAAGGCGGATGCCCTGTCTAGGAGTTTTGTGCCCGACTCTCCGGGTTTGTCTGAGCCGGCGGGTATTCTCAAAGAGGGAGTAATTTTGTCTGCCATCTCCCCTGATTTGCGGCGGGTGCTGCAAAAATTTCAGGCTAATAAACCTGATCGTTGTCCAGCGGAGAGACTGTTTGTCCCTGATAGGTGGACGAATAAAGTTATCTCTGAGGTTCATTGTTCGGTGTTGGCTGGTCATCCTGGAATCTTTGGTACCAGAGATTTAGTGGCTAGATCCTTTTGGTGGCCGTCTCTGTCGCGGGATGTGCGTTCTATTGTGCAGTATTGTGGGATTTGTGCTCGGGCTAAGCCCTGCTGTTCTCGTGCCAGTGGGTTGCTTTTGCTCTTGCCGGTCCCGAAGAGGCCTTGGACACATATCTCTATGGATTTTATTTCGGATCTCCCCGTCTCTCAAAAAATGTCGGTCATTTGGGTGGTTTGTGATCGCTTCTCTAAGATGATCCATTTGGTACCCTTGTCTAAATTACCTTCCTCCTCTGATTTGGTGCCATTGTTCTTCCAGCATGTGGTTCGTTTACATGGCATTCCAGAGAACATCATTTCTGACAGAGGTTCCCAGTTTGTTTCGAGGTTTTGGCGAGCTTTTTGTGCTAGGATGGGCATTGATTTGTCTTTTTCCTCGGCTTTCCATCCTCAGACTAATGGCCAGACCGAACGAACCAATCAGACCTTGGAAACATATCTGAGATGCTTTGTTTCTGCTGATCAGGATGATTGGGTGTCCTTCTTGCCTTTGGCTGAGTTTGCCCTTAATAATCGGGCCAGCTCGGCTACCTTGGTTTCGCCGTTTTTCTGCAACTCTGGGTTCCATCCTCGTTTCTCTTCAGGGCAGGTTGAGTCTTCGGACTGTCCTGGTGTGGATACGGTGGTGGACAGGTTACAGCAGATTTGGACTCATGTAGTGGACAATTTGACCTTGTCCCAGGAGAAGGCTCAACGTTTCGCTAATCGCAGACGCTGTGTGGGTCCCCGACTTCGTGTTGGGGATTTGGTTTGGTTGTCATCTCGTCATATTCCTATGAAGGTTTCCTCTCCTAAGTTTAAGCCTCGTTTCATTGGTCCGTATAGGATTTCTGAGGTTCTTAATCCTGTGTCTTTTCGTTTGACCCTTCCAGATTCTTTTTCCATCCATAACGTATTCCATAGGTCATTGTTGCGGAGATACGTGGCACCTATGGTTTCATCTGTTGATCCTCCTGCCCCAGTTTTGGTGGAGGGGGAGTTGGAGTATATTGTGGAGAAGATTTTGGATTCTCGTGTTTCGAGACGGAAACTCCAGTATCTGGTTAAGTGGAAGGGTTATGGTCAGGAAGATAATTCCTGGGTCTTTGCCTCTGATGTCCATGCTGCTGATCTTGTTCGTGCCTTTCATATGGCTCATCCTGGTCGGCCTGGGGGCTCTGGTGAGGGTTCGGTAACCCCTCCTCAAGGGGGGGTACTGTTGTGAATTCTGTGGCAGAGGTCCCTCCTGTGGTCACGAGTGGTACTGCGGCTTCTGAATTTCCTTCCTCAGGTGATGTGGTGAAGTCGTTAGGTGCTGCTCTATTTAACTCCACCTAGTGCTTTGCTCCTGGCCTCCAGTCAATGTTCTAGTATTGGTCTTGCTTCCTCCTGGATCGTTCCTGTGGCCGTCTGCTCTGCATAAGCTAAGTTTTGCTTGTGTTATTTTTGTTTTGCTATTTTTTCTGTCCAGCTTGCTTTATTGGTTTTTCTTGCTTGCTGGAAGCTCTGGGACGCAGAGGGAGCACCTCCGTACCGTTAGTAGGTGCGGAGGGTCTTTTTGCCCCTCTGCGTGGTTGTTTGTAGGGTTTTGTGTTGACCGCAAAGTTATCTTTCCTATCTTCGGTCTGTTCAGTAAGTTGGGCCTCACTTTGCTAAATCTATTTCATCTCTGCGTTTGTATTTTCATCTCTGCTCACAGTCATTATATGTGGGGGGCTGCCTTTTCCTTTGGGGTATTTCTCTGAGGCAAGGTAGGCTTGTTTTTCTATCTTCAGGTCTAGCTAGTTTCTCAGGCTGTGCCGAGTTGCATAGGGAGCGTTAGGCGCAATCCACGGCTGCCTCTAGTGTGGTTGGATAGGATTAGGGATTGCGGTCAGCAGAGTTCCCATGTCTCAGAGCTCGTCCTATGTCTTTTGGTTATTGTCAGGTCACTTTGTGTGCTCTGAACTTCAAGGTCCATTGTGGTTCTGAATTACCTAATCATAACACCAGGGGCCGCCGGAGAGGTGAATATATCAATATTTTTTATTTTAATTCTTTATTTTACACATCCCTATGGATCCGATACTGATACCCGATACCACAAAAGTATCGGATCTCGGTGTTAGGGTTGGCGGAACGCACCAAATATATAATTTATTAAATGGAATTGGTGCGTTCGCAACCCGGGATCCACCGTGCAGGAAAGCACCTGCTGCTAAATAATGGCGGCTCTATATGGCGGTATATACCAACTCTGTTAGCTTCACAGAGTAACCGCGAGAGGAAAGCTCTGTGCCCTGTTAGACTTTCATAGAGGCACAGGCCAACTACCCAGATGTGAGCAGTGAGTGGTCATGCATGCATACAAAACTCCTCGCCGGAGATGCCAGCATTCTAGGGGCTTATTTCAGCCGGGTCCCTGAACACACTTAAACACAATCTCCTCGCCGGAGGTGCCAGCATTCTAGGCGCTTATTTCAGCCGGGTCCCTGAACACACTCAAACACCCGACCACATTGGCGCAAAGCATATAGCATAAGACGATACTAGCGCATGGCCGTGCAGTCATGCGCAGTTTATATAGTTGCAGCACAGGAAGCTGCTACTGAAGTTTTTGCCCTTTCAGGACCTTCCAGAAGGACCAATGGAAAGTGCTGCAGTACCTGAGCATGTTTTGCCCTTTCAGGACCTTCCAGAAGGACCAATGGAATGTACTGCAGCACCTGAGCATGTGACCGAACATGTGGCCCTCGACCTCCAATGGGAGACCCTGCCCTGGGCATGCTCAGTGTGAGTAAACAAAGACTTAGTCCCAGAGAGGCTCGCTCGCCGCAGATCAGTGCAGGGTACCATAGGAAAGCCAGAAAAGGCAGTAGTGACCCTATGCACCGAATCAGCCCCAGCGAGACGCTGGGAGCGACGTCTCCGCTGAGCAGAGCCCACTGCGGCCGATACCGAATGGGAGACCGCAGCAGACACGGATCGAGATTCCCCCTGTGCAGCAAAGGAAACTCGACTCCTAACATTACCCCCCCTCCTAGGGCCCCCACTCCTTGAGCCTCACTACGCTCAAAAGCTGCGATAAGCAGCGGAGCCCGAATGTGCTCCACAGGCTCCCAGGTTCTATCCTCTGGGCCGTGACCCTTCCAGTCCACCAGATAAAATTTCTTGCCACGTACCACCTTGCACCCCACAATAGCATTCACCTCAAACTCATCCGTGGATGAACCCGATGTCCCAGCAGATGACTCGGAAAACCGGGACAAATGAACGGGCTTTAAGAGGGAAACGTGGAAAGTATCGGTGATACCAAGGCGTGGAGGAATAGCCAAATGGTAGACCACAGGGTTGACCTGTTCCAGAACCTTAAACGGGCCAATGTAGCGAGGAGCAAACTTAGTGGACTCAACTCGCAGCCTGATGTTACGGGCGGAGAGCCACACTAAGTCGCCAGGAGCAAAGACCGGAGTGGGGCGCCGGTGTGTATCAGCCGAAACCCTCATTCTCTCCTTGGAGGCCCGGATGGCATCCTGTGTGCGGTCCCAGATGTCACGTGCCTCCACCGCCCAGTCTGCCACCCTAGAATCGGTGAATGACACGGGCATGGGCACAGGGACACGCGGATGCTGGCCGTAATTAAGGAGAATAGGAGTTTGACCAGTGGAATCGGCTACGGCGTTGTTCAGGGCAAATTCCGCCCAAGGTAGCAAAGATGCCCAGTCATCCTGCCTAGCAGAGACGAAATGTCACAAATATGTCACCAGAGTTTGGTTGGTTCTCTCCACCAACCCATTCGTCTCGGGATGGTATGTAGAGGAGAGGTTTAACTCTATGCTGAGTAAACGGCAGAGTTCTCTCCAAAACCGAGATGCGAACTGGGGACCCCGATCACTGACAATCTTATCAGGCATACCATGCAATCGGAAAATGTGTTTAATGAACAACACCGCCAAGGCCCGTGCTGAGGGTAACCGAGGAAGCGGCACCAAATGCACCATCTTGGAGAAATGGTCAGTGACAACCCAAATAATGGAGCAGCCACGCGACTTGGGTAGACCCACCACAAAGTCCATCCCGACCATCTCCCAGGGCCTGTCTGCCACCGGTAGAGGGTAAAGCAACCCAGCAGGCCGTTGCCGAGGAGACCGATTCTGGGCGCAAGAAACGCACGCCTGAATATAGTCCTTGACATCTCGGGCCATATGCGGCCACCAGTATGTTCTCGCCAGAAGCTCAGATGTCCTCTTGGTCCCAAAATGCCCACCCACTCTGGAGGAGTGAGCCCAAGAGAGAACCTCCGGTCACAAGTTAGCTGGTACGAAAGTCTTGCCCGGGGGCACAGACTCTAGCGAAACCGGAGCTACAGTTCTCAGGCTCTCAGAAGGGACAATAAGCCGAGGCTCCTCCTCCTCCTCCGATGACACCACGGAGCGGGAGAGAGCGTCAGCACGAACGATCTTCTCCCCCGAGAGGAAATGGAGAGTAAAATGGAACCGGGAGAAGAACAGGGACCATCTAGCCTGGCGAGAATTCAGCCGCTGGGCCGTTTGCAGATACACCAAGTTCTTGTGGTCAGTGAAGACTTGGAAGGGAAAGCGAGCTCCCTACAAGAGATGTCTCCACTCCGAAAAAGCCAACTTCATGGCCAGCAACTCCCTGTCCCCGATGGAATAATTCCTCTCCGCTGGTGTGAAGGTCTTGGAGAAGAAGAAGCAAGGATGCTTCCGACCTTGAGCATCCTTGTGGAAAAGGACTGCTCCAGCACCAACGGATGAGGCATCCACCTCCAAGATAAATGGCTTATCAACATCGGGGCGATGTAGGATGGGAGCGCTAGCGAAGTGTGACTTGATCGAGAGAAAGGCTTTGGAGACCTCCTCTGACCACAACTTGGGATTTGCTCCCTTCTTGGTGAGGGCAACCAAGGGAGCTACCAAAGTTGAGAAGTGTGGAATGAACTGGCGATAGTAATTAATGAACCCCATAAAGCGCTGCACCGCTTTAAGAGAATGGGGTTCCTGCCAGTACATTACAGCCTGTAGCTTGGCAGGATCCATAGCCAAACCCTGGGCAGAGATGATATAACCAAGGAATGGCAAGGACTCCTGCTCAAACACACACTTCTCCAACTTGGCGTAGAGGGAGTTTGCCCGTAAGAGGTCGAAGACTTTGCGAACATCTCTCCGATGGGAGTCAATATCTGGAGAGAAGATGAGAATATCATCCAGATAGACTACGACCGAGGTGGTGAGCATATCCCGGAAGATGTCGTTCACAAAGTCTTGGAAAATGGCTGGGGCATTACAGAGCCCGAAGGGCATCACCAGATATTCATAGTGCCCATCCCTGGTGTTAAAAGCCGTCTTCCATTCATCCCCCTCACGGATGCGAATCAGGTTGTAAGCACCCCGCAGATCTAACTTTGTAAATACCCTCGCTCCCCGTAGCCTATCAAACAGCTCAGATATCAGGGGTAGTGGGTACTTGTTCTTAACGGTGATGGCGTTAAGACCCCTGTAGTCTATGCATGGACGTAAGTCTCCAGTCTTCTTCTGTACGAAGAAGAACCCTGCCCCTGCCGGTGACACTGACTTCCTAATGAATCCTCTTGCCAGATTCTCCTGGATGTACTGGGACGTTGCCTCCATCTCCGGGAGAGATAACGGATAGACTCGACCCCGGGGAGGCTCAGCACCAGGCAAGAGGTCAATAGGACAGTCATAGGGGCGGTGAGGCGTAAGGGTCTCCGCAGCTCTTTTGGAGAACACGTCTGCATAGGGCCAATAGTGCTTGGGGAGAGAGGAAAGATCTGTGGGTACCTGTGTAGTAGCAACCTGAACGCACTCCCTCAGACATCTACCTTCGCAAGATTTACTCCAACCCAAAATTCTCCCAGAGGACCACTCAATATGAGGAGAATGGTAGCGAAGCCATGGTATCCCCAACAGGACCTCATCAATTCCCTCAGGTATGACTAATAGGGAGATTATCTCCTGATGTGATGGAGATACAGATAGCGTGAAAGGAATGGTTTGGTGGGTAATCTGTGAAGGTAGTGTTGACCCATTTACCACTCGAACGGTTACTGGCTTGGCGAGCATCACCAAGGGTATTGCGTGACGCTGGGCAAAAGCGGAAGACATAAAGTTACCCTCTGCCCCAGAATCCACGCATAGTTCGACCATAAGAGTGGATGGGCCTATGGTAATTGTCCCCTTGAAGGACAACTTTGAGGCAAACGTCGCCATGTCTAGTGTACCTCCTCCAACTGCCACTAGACGCTGACGTTTCCCCGACCGCTGAGGACCCTTGGAGGCAAGGTGTCTTGACTGCTGGCAAACATGACGGACCTTATGTGCACGGGCAGACTGAGACTTGGATCCTGCTCGTGTCACCTCTAAAGCCTCATGTGACTCAGATGCCTGGACTGGAGATTCCAAAGGTTTGGCGAAGGTGGGAGCCAGCCGAAACCTCTGCCTACACTGGGCTCGCTCCAACCTCCGCTCGTTAAAACGGAGGTCAATACGAGTAGATACGGCTATGAGCTCCTCCAGTGTGGCAGGAATCTCCCTAGTGGCCAAAGCGTCCTTCACATGGTCAGCCAGCCCCCTCCAAAATACGGGAATGAGGGTTTTATCTGGCCATTCCAACTCAGACGCTAATGTCCGGAAGTGTACAGCAAAATGGCTGACCATGGTTGAACCCTGAGTCAAAGCCAGCAGTTGGAGCGCTGTATCATGGGTGACTTGAGGTCCTAAAAAGACCTGTTTCAGAGTGTCCAGAAACCTAGGAACACTCCGCACCACATGATCGTTGTGCTCCCACAGCGGCGTAGCCCATTCCAACGCTCTGTCCGACAGGAGAGAGATTATGAATCCCACCTTTGCCCGCTCAGTAGGGAAAAGTGCAGCCAGAAGCTCGAGGTATATACCGCATTGGCTCACGAAACCCCTACAGGACTTACTTTCCCCAGAGTATCTCTCAGGCAAAGGAAGGTGAGATAGGGTCGGAACAGAGGTGGCAGTGGGTAAAGCTGCTGCAGCCACGCTAGCAGCCTGAACAGCTATTGCGGTAACATCCACCGCCGAGGTTGCACGCTCAAGAGACGCCAACCGGCCCTCCAGCAGCTGGATGTACCCCTGCAATCGCTGTTCATCCACCAATACTTAGCCAGATCCTGGCGCTAGTATACTGTTAGGGTTGGCGGAATGCACCAAATATATAATTTATTAAATGGAATTGGTGCGTTCGCAACCCGGGATCCACCGTGCAGGAAAGCACCTGCTGCTAAATAATGGCGGCTCTATATGGCGGTATATACCAACTCTGTTAGCTTCACAGAGTAACCGCGAGAGGAAAGCTCTGTGCCCTGTTAGACTTTCACAGAGGCACAGGCCAACTACCCAGATGTGAGCAGTGAGTGGTCATGCATGCATACAAAACTCCTCGCCGAAGATGCCAGCATTCTAGGGGCTTATTTCAGCCGGGTCCCTGTTGTGAATTCTGTGGCAGAGCTCCCTCCTGTGGTCACAAGTGGTACTTCGGTTGATTCTCTCTGTGAGCTTCTGTTGGTGGAGGAAAGTGGTATTTCGGCTTCTGAGTTTCCTACCTCAGTTGATGTGGTGAGGTCGTTAGGTACTGCTCTACTTAACTCCACCTAATGCTTTGATCCTGGCTTCCTGTCAATGTTCCAGTTTTGGACTTGTTTTCCTCCTGGATCGTTCCTGTGGCCTGCTGCTCTGCATAGCTAAGTTTTCCTTTGCTATTTTGTTTGCTTTTCTTCTGTCCAGCTTATCTATTTGTTTGCTGGAAGCTCTGGGACGCAGAGGGTGTACCTCCGTGCCGTTAGTTCGGTACGGAGGGTCTTTTTGCCCCCTTTGCGTGGTATTCTTTAGGGTTTTGTGTAGACCGCAAAGTTATCTTTCCTATCCTCGCTCTGTTAAGAAAGTCGGGCCTCACTTTGCTGAATCTATTTCATCCCTACATTTGTCTTTTCATCTTACTCACAGTCATTATATGTGGGGGGCTGCCTTTTCCTTTGGGGTATTTCTCTGAGGCAAGGTAGGCTTATTTTCTATCTTCAGGCTAGTTAGTTTCTCAGGCTGTGCCGAGTTGCATAGGCAGAGTTAGGCGCAATCTACGGCTGCCTCTAGCCCTCCGTCACATACAATATTCGGACTAACGAGTTCACATACAATGTGCCTGTCAGGCGCCTGCTGGAAAAATACCTATAATATCTAATGTTTGCAATTTCAGTGCTCTAAAAGTGATCAGTGACCTTCATAGGGATGTAATAAAAGAGACTACACATAATCAGTTGCAAAATAAAACATTTACTTAACATAAAACTAATAACTATGAAATACAAACTTTTCAAAACTCCCGCCAAATAGTCCCCAGTTCGACTCTCTCAAAAAAATATACAAAGAAAATTTTTGAACACAAACTTAATTTTAAGGTACCTTAAGTACTATTAAAAACATATTCAATCAGAAGTAGATGCTGAGGTTTCCCCAGAAAAGTCACACTTGCAGAGCAAATAGCAAGAATTACACACCATTTTTGCATGTGTCAGGCAAATTGCTTTATGACATTTGAGACATTCATAATTTGAAAGCCTTCTGGTTCCGCTTTCCGTTTGGCAGGTGGTGCATCTCCTTCTTTTGTGAGGTGGTGCAGATGGTGACTTTTCACCATCATCTTCTGGGCGGAACCTTTTGAGCTGAACTTGAAGGCGAGAGGGGATACCGATTGTTTTCACGCTTCTCCTGAGTAGCTCTCCAAGTACTAGTTCATGGGCCAATTTTTTCAGATACAATCGTCTACGGAGTGGTTCAAGCTTGTTTTCAAGATAAATTACTTGTGAATTTATACCACCCAAATTCAACATAGCAAAAAATATGACCATTGGCCAGCGTTTGATGTTTCTGCTGACGTTGAAAGTGGAGCACATCTGATCTGCTGTATCCACACCCCCTTTGGTGGCATTGTAAAATGTAATTATCTCCGGGTTTTTTTCTGCCCCAGTCCCAGGATCGATGGCAGCATCATCATGAAGTGTTGATAGAAGAAGTACGATTTTTTTGGCATGTGGTACATAGGAAACTAAAGCCTTTCCATTATGGAATGCAAACATACTGCTGTACTGTTGTCTCTCTTTCACACTTACAAACTGTGGCGGCAATTCCCTTTTGTTTTTTCTTACAGTTCCCACATATGACAGCTTCTGAATTTTCAGATAATCAATCAGATCACAACTTGTAAACCAATTGTCAGCTGTAATATTGCGACCCGATCCAAATAAGGGTTCAGCCAGTCTTTTTACAACATCAATGGGTTTGTTACTCACACAGTAAGGACTAGGGTTGAGCGAAACGGGTCGAACATTTTCAAAAGTCGCCGACTTTTGGCGAAGTCGAGTTTCATGAAACCCGATCCGACCCCTGTGCGGGGTCGGCCATGCGGTACGCGACTTTCGCGCCAAAGTCGCGTTTCAATGACGCGAAAAGCGCCATTTCTCAGCCAATGAAGGTAAACGCAGAGTGTGGGCAGCGTGATGACATAGGTCCTGGTCCCCACCATCTTAGAGAAGGGCATTGCAGTGATTGGCTTGCTGTCTGCGGCGTCACAGGGGCTATAAAGGGGAGTTCCCGCCGACCGCCATGTTACTGCTGCTGATCTGAGCTTAGGGAGAGGTTGCTGCCGCTTCGTCAGAAGCAGGGATAGCGTTAGGCAGGGTCCATTAACCACAAAACTGCTTGTGCTGTAGCGATTTCCACTGCCCAACACCACCTTCGGTGTGCAGGGACAGTGGAAGCTCCTTTTTTCTTTTTTTTTTTTCCTCAGCGCTGTAGCTCATTGGGCTGCCCTAGAAGGCTCCCTGATAGCTGCATTGCTGTGTGTACGCCGCTGTGCAAACCAACTGCTTTTTTCAAAGCACAAATCCTCTTGTTCCTTCCTTTCTGCACAGCTATCTTGTTTGTTTGTCCACACTTTTTATTTAATTTGTGCATCAGTCCACTCCTTATTGCTGCCTGCCATACCTGGCTGAGATTACTGCAGGGAGATAGTAATTGAAGGACAGTTCGTTTTTTTTTTTTGTTTTTTTTTGTGGGAGATTAAGATTGACATTTCTGCTAGAGTGCCATCTCTGTCTGTGTCATCTCTCACTCAGTGGGCCATAGAAAGCCTATTTATTTTTTTGCTTGATTTGGGTTCCAAAATCTACCAGAAAAAATCACAACATCAATCAGTGGGAGAAAAATATTGGCCTCAGGGCTTGTGTGCCACTCCTTACTCCTGTGTGTGCCATCTCTCACTCAGTGGGCCATAGAAAGCCTATTAATTTTTTTGCTTGATTTGGGTTCTAAATTCTACCTGAAAAAATCAATAAATCAATCAGTGGGAGATTAATATTGGCCTTTGGGCTTGTGTGCCAGTCCTAAGCGTGCCATCTCTCTCTCTCTCAGATAGTGGGCCATAGAAAGCCTATTTTTTTATTATTTTATTGGGTTTATAAATTTTCCCTGGAAAAAAAAAAAGTGGGAGATTAATATTGGCCTCTGAGCTTGTGTGCCAGTCCTGAGCGTGCCATCTCTCTCACAAATAGTGGGCCATAGAAAGCCTATTTATTTTTTTGGTTGATTTGGGTTCATAATTCTACCTGAAAAAATCAATCAATCAATCAGTGGGAGATTAATATTGGCCTTTGGGCTTGTGTGCCAGTCCTAAGCGTGCCATCTCTCTCTCTCAGATAGTGGGCCATAGAAAGCCTATTTATTATTATTTTTTTTATTGGGTTTATAAATTTTCCCTGGAAAAAAAAAAAAAGTGGGAGATTAATATTGGCCTCTGGGCTTGTGTGCCAGTCCTGAGCGTGCCATCTCTCTCACAAATAGTGGGCCATAGAAAGCCTATTTATTTTTTGGGTTGATTTGGGTTCCTAATTCTACCTGAAAAAATCAATCAATCAATCAGTGGGAGAAAAATATTGGCCTCAGGTCTTGTGTGCCACTCCTTACTCCTGTGTGTGCCATCTCTCACTCAGTGGGCCATAGAAAGCCTATTAATTTTTTGGCTTGATTTGGGTTCCAAAATCTACCTGAAAAAAATCACTAAATCAATCAGTGGGAGATTAATATTGGCCTCTGGGCTTGTGTGCCACTCCTGACTCCTGTGTGCGTCATCTGTCACTCAGTGGGCCCTAGAAAGCCTATTTTTTGTTTTATTTGTTTTCTAAATTCTCCCTGAAACAATCATTTTATTTTCTTTGGTTTCTAAATTATTCCTGAAAAAAATCATTTTTTTTGTATTTTTTTTTCTCTCAAGTCTCCCTGAAAAAAAAAAAAAAAAAATCTGTGGGAGATTCATATTGCCCCTTCTGCTTGTGTGCCAGTCTTGACTCCTGGGTGTGCCATCTCTCTCTCTCTCCCCAATTGTGGGCCATAGAAAGCCTATTCATTTTTTTGCTTGATTTGGGTTCCAAAATCTACCTGAAAAAAATCACTAAATCAATCAGTGGGAGATTAATATTGGCCTCTGGGCTTGTGTGCCACTCCTGACTCCTGTGTGCGTCATCTGTCACTCAGTGGGCCCTAGAAAGCCTATTTTTTGTTTTATTTGTTTTCTAAATTCTCCCTGAAACAATCATTTTATTTTCTTTGGTTTCTAAATTATTCGTGAAAAAAATCATTTTTTTTGTATTTTTTTTTCTCTCAAGTCTCCCTGAAAAAAAAAAAAAAAAAAAAATCTGTGGGAGATTCATATTGCCCCTTCTGCTTGTGTGCCAGTCTTGACTCCTGGGTGTGCCATCTCTCTCTCTCTCCCCAATTGTGGGCCATAGAAAGCCTATTAATTTTTTTGCTTGATTTGGGTTCCAAAATCTACCTGAAAAAAATCACTAAATCAATCAGTGGGAGATTAATATTGGCCTCTGGGCTTGTGTGCCACTCCTGACTCCTGTGTGCATCATCTGTCACTCAGTGGGCCCTAGAAAGCCTATTTTTTGTTTTATTTGTTTTCTAAATTCTCCCTGAAACAATCATTTTATTTTCTTTGGTTTCTAAATTATTCCTGAAAAAAATCATTTTTTTTGTATTTTTTTTCTCTCAAGTCTCCCTGAAAAAAAAAAAAAAAAAAAAAAATCTGTGGGAGATTCATATTGCCCCTTCTGCTTGTGTGCCAGTCTTGACTCCTGGGTGTGCCATCTCTCTCTCTCTCCCCAATTGTGGCCATAGAAAGCCTATTAATTTTTTTGCTTGATTTGGGTTCCAAAATCTACCAAAAAAAATCACTAAATCAATCAGTGGGAGATTAATATTGGCCTCTGGGCTTGTGTGCCACTCCTGACTCCTGTGTGCGTCATCTGTCACTCAGTGGGCCCTAGAAAGCCTATTTTTTGTTTTATTTGTTTTCTAAATTCTCCCTGAAACAATCATTTTATTTTCTTTGGTTTCTAAATTATTCGTGAAAAAAATCATTTTTTTTGTATTTTTTTTTCTCTCAAGTCTCCCTGAAAAAAAAAAAAAAAAAAAAATCTGTGGGAGATTCATATTGCCCCTTCTGCTTGTGTGCCAGTCTTGACTCCTGGGTGTGCCATCTCTCTCTCTCTCCCCAATTGTGGGCCATAGAAAGCCTATTAATTTTTTTGCTTGATTTGGGTTCCAAAATCTACCTGAAAAAAATCACTAAATCAATCAGTGGGAGATTAATATTGGCCTCTGGGCTTGTGTGCCACTCCTGACTCCTGTGTGCATCATCTGTCACTCAGTGGGCCCTAGAAAGCCTATTTTTTGTTTTATTTGTTTTCTAAATTCTCCCTGAAACAATCATTTTATTTTCTTTGGTTTCTAAATTATTCCTGAAAAAAATCATTTTTTTTGTATTTTTTTTCTCTCAAGTCTCCCTGAAAAAAAAAAAAAAAAAAAAAAATCTGTGGGAGATTCATATTGCCCCTTCTGCTTGTGTGCCAGTCTTGACTCCTGGGTGTGCCATCTCTCTCTCTCTCCCCAATTGTGGCCATAGAAAGCCTATTAATTTTTTTGCTTGATTTGGGTTCCAAAATCTACCAAAAAAAATCACTAAATCAATCAGTGGGAGATTAATATTGGCCTCTGGGCTTGTGTGCCACTCCTGACTCCTGTGTGCGTCATCTGTCACTCAGTGGGCCCTAGAAAGCCTATTTTTTGTTTTATTTGTTTTCTAAATTCTCCCTGAAACAATCATTTTATTTTCTTTGGTTTCTAAATTATTCCTGAAAAAAATCATTTTTTTGGTATTTTTTTTTTCTCTCAAGTCTCCCTGAAAAAAAAAAAAAAATCTGTGGGAGATTCATATTGCCCCTTCTGCTTGTGTGCCAGTCTTGACTCCTGGGTGTGCCATCTCTCTCTCTCTCCCCAATTGTGGGCCATAGAAAGCCTATTAATTTTTTTGCTTGATTTGGGTTCCAAAATCTACCAAAAAAAATAACTAAATCAATTGGTGGGAGATTAATATTGGCCTCTGGGCTTGTGTGACACTCCTGACTCCTGTGTGCGTCATCTGTCACTCAGTGGGCCCTAGAAAGCCTATTTTTTGTTTTATTTGTTTTCTAAATTCTCCCTGAAACAATCATTTTATTTTCTTTGGTTTCTAAATTATTCCTGAAAAAAATCATTATTTTGGTATTTTTTTTTCTCTCAAGTCTCCCTGAAAAAAAAAAAAAAAAAAAAAAATCTGTGGGAGATTCATATTGCCCCTTCTGCTTGTGTGCCAGTCTTGACTCCTGGGTGTGCCATCTCTCTCTCTCTCCCCAATTGTGGGCCATAGAAAGCCTATTCATTTTTTTGCTTGATTTGGGTTCCAAAATCTACCAAAAAAAATAACTAAATCAATCGGTGGGAGATTAATATTGGCCTCTGGGCTTGTGTGCCACTCCTGACTCCTGTGTGCGTCCTCTCTCACTCAGTGGGCCCTACAAAGCCTTTTTTTTTTTTTTTTCCTAAATTCTCCCTAAAACAATCATTTCATTTTATTTGTTTTATAAATTCTTCTGTAAAAAATAATTTTTTTTTAATTTTTTTTTTTTTCTGAAGTCTCCCTTTTAAAAAAAACAAACACAAATCAGTGGGAGATAAATATTTACATTTGCGCTTCAGTGACAGTCCTGCGTGTGTGCCATCTCATTTGTTGCCAACAACAACAGAGTGTGTAATATTGTGGCTGATTTTCGTTGTGGTCTCACCCACCTGTAAAGGGGTAGCTAAATCATACTGAAGTTATAGCTCACCGTGTAAGTTGTGTGACAGCAACAAATACCGTTCGTTTGTTAACGTTTTTAAAACAATGAGGAAGTCTGGTGGAAGAGGTCGTGGCCGGGGGCGTTCATTGTCAGCTGGTAATGAGGGTAGTGGTAGTGGTGGAGCATCAGCTGGTCGTGGGAAAAAAAATATTGCACCTAAGTCTGGAGCTGTGGAGCCAGGTTCGTCGTCTGGCTACACAAGGCCTCGAACGCTCCCTTTTCTGGGAGTAGGAAAACCGCTTGTAAAGCCGAAGCAGCAAGAGCAAGTTTTGGCTTATCTTGCTGACTCAGCCTCTAGCTCTTTTGCCTCCTCTCGTGAAACTGGTAAATGTCAAAGCAGCGCGTCGTTAGTGGATGTTCACGGTCAGGGACAAGTCGCTTCCTTGTCCTCTTCAGCAAAAACAACAACAGAGAAGAATGCAGCAGGCGACACAACGGGTTACTCCATGGAGCTCTTTACACATACCGTCCCTGGCTTAGAAAGTGAAGCAGTTAACAGTCCATGCCCATTACAAGTTGAATCTGACATGGAGTGCACTGATGCACAGCCACAGCCAGACTACTATCCTGGTCCTTTGACTCAGACCACAACATTGCCATCGCAGGGTGCTGATCAAGAATCAGACCCTGATGAGACTATGTTGCCCCATCACGAACGCTATACCACCGACCGCCACGGTGACACAGACAAAGTTGCACACGAGCTACAAGAAGAGGTAATAGATGACCCAGTTCTTGACCCCGATTGGCAGCCATTGGGGGAACAGGGTGCAGGCGGCAGCAGTTCTGAAGCGGAGGAGGAGGGGCCGCAGCAGGCATCAACATCGCAACAGGTTCCATCTGCCGGGCCCGTATCTTGCCCAAAACGCGTGGCAAAGCTAAAACCTGTTGGAGGACAGCGTGGCCATCCGGTTAAAGCTCAGTCTGCAATGCCTGAAAAGGTATCCGATGCTAGAAAGAGTGCAGTCTGGCATTTTTTTAAACAACATCCAATTGATCAGCGCAAAGTCATCTGTCAAAAATGTTCAACTACCTTAAGCAGAGGACAGAATCTGAAAAGTCTCAATACAAGTTGCATGCATAGACATTTAACCACCATGCATTTGCAAGCCTGGACTAACTACCAAACGTCCCTTAAGGTTGTAGCACCCTCGGCCAATGAAGCTAGTCAGCAACGCAACATCCCTTCCGGCAGTGTAGGGCCACCATTTTCCGCACCACCTGCAGTATCTGTGCTGGTTTCTTTGCCAGGCCAAAGCCGTCAGGGTCAGGGAATCACCAGTTTCGTAGTAGGAAACACTGCATCTAGGGCACCGGTGGCAACAATACCATCTCCCACCGTCTCTCAGTCTGCCATGTCCACCGGCACCCCCGCTAGTTCCACGATCTCCAGCTCTCCAGTCCAGCTCACCCTACATGAGACTATGGTTAGAAAAAGGAAGTACTTAGCCTCGCATCCGCGTACACAGGGTTTGAACGCACACATAGCTAGACTAATCTCGTTAGAGATGATGCCCTACCGGTTAGTTGAAAGCGAAGCTTTCAAAGCCCTGATGGACTACGCTGTACCACGCTACGAGCTACCCAGTCGACACTTTTTTTCCAGAAAAGCCATCCCAGCCCTCCACCAGCATGTTAAAGAGCGCATCGTCCATGCACTCAGGCAATCTGTGAGCACAAAGGTGCACCTGACAACAGATGCATGGACCAGTAGGCATGGCCAGGGACGTTACGTGTCCATCACGGCACACTGGTTAAATGTGGTGGATGCAGGGTCCACAGGGGACAGCAAGTTTGGGACAGTTCTGCCTAGCCCACGGTCTAGGAAACAATTGGCTGTAGCCGTTCGCACCCCCTCCTCCTCCTCTTCGTCCTCCTGCAGAAGCGAGAGCTCGTCCACAGACCGCAGTCGCACAACCACTCCATCCGCAGCTGCCACTGTTGCACACCAGGTCTCCCATTATGGGGCAGCTACTGGCAAACGTCAGCAGGCTGTATTGGCTATGAAGTGTTTGGGCGACAACAGACACACCGCGGAAGTTCTGTCCGAGTTCTTGCAGAAAGAAACGCAGTCGTGGCTGGGCACTGTAGATCTTGAGGCAGGCAAGGTAGTGAGTGATAACGGAAGGAATTTCATGGCTGCCATCTCCCTTTCCCAACTGAAACACATTCCTTGCCTGGCTCACACCTTAAACCTGGTGGTGCAGTGCTTCCTGAAAAATTATCCGGGGTTATCCGACCTGCTCCTCAAAGTGCGTGGACTTTGCTCACATATCCGCCGTTCGCCCGTACACTCCAGCCGTATGCAGACCTATCAGCGTTCTTTGAACCTTCCCCAGCATCGCCTAATCATAGAGGTTGCAACAAGGTGGAACTCAACACTGCACATGCTTCAGAGACTGTGTGAACATAGGCGGGCTGATATGTTTTTGTGGGAGGATACACATACACGGGCAGGCAGTAGGATGGCAGACATGGAGTTGTCAGGTGTGCAGTGGTCGAAGATTCAAGACATGTGTCAAGTCCTTCAGTGTTTTGAGGAATGCACACGGCTGGTTAGTGCAGACAACGCCATAATAAGCATGAGCATCCCCCTAATGCGTCTGCTGATGCAAAGTTTGACGCACATAAAGGATCAGGCGTCTGCAGCTGAGGAAGAGGAAAGCCTTGATGACAGTCAGCCATTGTCTGGCCAGGGCAGTGTACAGGACGAGGTAGCGGGCGAAGAGGAGGAGGAGGACGAGGAGGATGATGGGGATGATTATATTTTTAATGAGGAAGCTTTTCCGGGGCCACTGGAAATTGGTGGTGCGGCAAGGCCGGGTTCTGGTTTTTTGAGGGACACAAGTGACGTGGATTTGCCTGAAACTGCCCCTCAACCAAGCACAACCGCAGATTTGAGAACTGGAACTTTGGCCCACATGGCGGATTATGCCTTACGTATCCTCAAAAGGGACACACGCATAACTAAAATGATGAATGATGACGATTACTGGTTGGCCTGCCTCCTTGATCCTCGCTATAAAGGCAAATTGCAAAATATAATGCCACATGAGAACTTGGAACTAATATTAGCAACCAAACAATCAACTCTTGTTGACCGTTTGCTTCTGGCATTCCCTGCACACAGCGCCCGTGATCGTTCTCACACGAGCTGCAGGGGCCAGCAGACCAGAGGAGTTAGAGGGGCAGAAATCAGAAGTGGCGTTGGCCAGAGGGGTTTTCTGACCAGGTTGTGGAGTGATTTTGCTATGACCGCAGACAGGACAGGTACTGCAGCATCAATTCAAAGTGACAGGAGACAACATTTGTCCAGTATGGTTACAAACTATTTTTCATCCCTTATCGATGTTCTCCCTCAACCGTCATTTCCATTTGATTACTGGGCATCAAAATTAGACACCTGGCCAGAATTGGCAGAATATGCATTGCAGGAGCTTGCTTGCCCGGCAGCTAGTGTCCTATCAGAAAGAGTATTCAGTGCTGCAGGTTCAATACTAACAGAAAAAAGGACTCGTCTGGCTACCCAAAATGTAGATGATCTAACCTTCATTAAAATGAACCACAACTGGATTTCGAAATCTTTTGCCCCACCTTGCCCGGCTGACACCTAGCTTTCCTATGAAAAGGTCTTGCCTGTGGACTATTCTGAATGCCTTTTCCAATCTCGTAATTTTCAGCACCTGATTGTCCAGCATACGACATGTTTACACCTCACTAAATGGCCAAACTCCCCACACGGGGCCGTGGTATCGACACTTGGCGACAGCACCCGTGAGAGTGCAGTTTGTCTGAAGAGGTGGGTGAGCCCGCTTTTGGTCGACGGCACTGCCACTGGGTCCCTCCTAGTACAATAAAGTGTCTCTGGCGGTGGTGGTGCGCACCCAACGTCAGACACACCGTTGTAATATGAGGGGCCCTGGGCCTGTACCGCCGGCCACAAGACAGTTTCCCCCCACCCCAGCTCAAACAGTGCTCTACCACTTGCAAAATTATCTCACAGCTCCACCAATGTTTAGTCTATGCGCTGACATCCTTCAATGCCTGCCACTGACAATACCATTGTATTGACATTTTTGTTATGTTAGGCCTTCGATGCCTGTCTGTGGTCACTCCTTCCACTAGGCCTCCACTGACCACACCACTGCTGCCCGTGTACCCCTGGAACCAATTTAAAATTGCCTACAGCCAGCCCAATTTTTTTATTTTAGGCCTTCGATGCCTGTCTGCGGTCCATTCTTTCAACTACTACTACACTGACCAGGTCACTGCTGCCCGTGTACCCCTGGAACCAATTTAAAATTGCCTACAGCCATGTGTTATTATTTTAGGCCTTCGATGCCTGTCTGCGGTCACTCCTTCCACTAGGCCTCCACTGACCACACCACTGCTGCCCGTGTACCCCTGGAACCAATTTAAAATTGCCTACAGCCATGTGTTATTATTTTAGGCCTTCGATGCCTGTCTGCGGTCACTCCTTCCACTAGGCCTCCACTGACCACACCACTGCTGCCCGTGTACCCCTGGAACCAATTTAAAATTGCCTACAGCCAGCCCAATTTTTTTTATTTTAGGCCTTCGATGCCTGTCTGCGGTCCATTCTTTCAACTACTACTACACTGACCAGGGCACTGCTGCCCGTGTACCCCTGGAACCAACATCAGAAAATATAAAAATAAGTATTTTGCTTACAAAAAAGAAAATACTGGAGAGATATCAAATGCAGACATTTTAACATTAAAAACAAACACACAACTAAAATCTGGTACAGTACTAAAAATGGCCACCAGCTACAATTACTTTCTCCTGCAAGTAGTTAACTGAAAGGTTTTTTAAATTGAAAACACACATATGGCATCCACCGAGTGTTGTCCTGTCGCGTCTTCTTTATATTATTGCCGAGAAGATGCAAAACAATGAAAATAATAAAATCATTAATTACCAAAATAATAGAGAAAGTCAACACCACATTGCAAATAAACATTCATTCCAAATAAAGAAGCAGGGCGCGTCCGAGGGTGAGTATATACCTAATAAGAATATAATCACCCTCGGACGCGCAATGCTTATTTTCAACAGCCTTCCTTCCTAAGAATCAGCCCTTCCGTGGTGTAGAGAGACGTTGTGTTACACTCCAAGGTGTTCCCCAGGTTGCCTTTCCTGAGCTTCGATCTTCCGGCTCTCGTTTAGTAGTTGTTGGAAACTACGCTGCATTAGGCCTTCAAATTGGGTATGGGGTGTAGAGAGAGGGTGTGTTACACTCCAAGGTGTTCCCCAGGTTGCCTTTCCTGAGCTTCGATCTTCCAGCTCTCGTTTAGTAGTTCTTGGAAACTACACTGCATTAGGCCTTCAAATTGGGTATGGGGTGTAGAGAGAGGGTGTGTTACACTCCAAGGTGTTCCCCAGGTTGCCTTTCCTGAGCTTCGATATTCCAGCTCTCGTTTAGTAGTTGTTGGAAACTACACTGCATTAGGCCTACAAATTGGGTATGGGGGAAACATTGGCGCATCTGCGGTCCCTCCTTCCTCTAGGCCTCCACTGACCTGTCTACTGCTGCCAGTGTTCCCCTGGAACCAATTTTAAATTGCCTACAGGCAGCCCAATTGTTTATGTTAGGGCTTCGAAGCCTGTCTGCGGTCCCTCCTTCCACTAGGCCTCCACTGACCTGTCTACTGCTGCCCGTGTACCCCTTGAACCAACATCATAAAATAAAATAAAAAGTATTTTGCTTATAAAAAAGAAAATACTGGTGAGATATCAAATGCAGACATTTTAACATTAAAAACAAACACACAACTAAAATCTGGTACAGTACTAAAAATGGCCACCAGCTACAATTACTTTCTCCTGCAAGTAGTTAACTGAAAGGTTTTTTAAATTGAAAACACACATATGGCATCCACCGAGTGTTGTCCTGTCGCGTCTTCTTTATATTATTGCCGAGAAGATGCAAAACAATGAAAATAATAAAATCATTAATTACCAAAATAATAGAGAAAGTCAACACCACATTGCAAATAAACATTCATTCCAAATAAAGAAGCAGGGCGCGTCCGAGGGTGAGTATATACCTAATAAGAATATAATCACCCTCGGACGCGCAATGCTTATTTCCAACAGCCTTCCTTCCTAAGAATCAGCCCTTCCGTGGTGTAGAGAGACGTTGTGTTACACTCCAAGGTGTTCCCCAGGTTGCCTTTCCTGAGCTTCGATCTTCCGGCTCTCGTTTAGTAGTTGTTGGAAACTACGCTGCATTAGGCCTTCAAATTGGGTATGGGGTGTAGAGAGATGGTGTGTTCCACTCCAAGGTGTTCCCCAGGTTGCCTTTCCTGAGCTTCGATCTTCCGGATCTCGTTTAGTACTTCTTGGAAACTACACTGCATTAGGCCTTCAAATTGGGTATGGGGTGTAGAGAGAGGGTGTGTTACACTCCAAGGTGTTCCCCAGGTTGCCTTTCCTGAGCTTCGATCTTCATGCTCTTGTTTAGTAGTTGTCGGAAACTACGCTGCATTAGGCCTACAAATTGGGTATGGGGTGTAGAGAGAGGGTTTGTTACACTCCAAGGTCTTCCCCAGGTTGCCTTTCCTGAGCTTCGATCTTCCGGCTCTCGTTTAGTAGTTGTTGGAAACTACGCTGCATTAGGCCTTCAAATTGGGTATGGGGTGTAGCGAGAGGGTGTGTTACACTCCAAGGTGTTCCCCAGGTTGCCTTTCCTGAGCTTCGATCTTCCGGCTCTCGTTTAGTAGTTCTTGGAAACTACACTGCATTAGGCCTTCAAATTGGGTATGGGGTGTAGAGAGAGGGTGTGTTACACTCCAAGGTGTTCCCCAGGTTGCCTTTCCTGAGCTTCGATCTTCCGGCTCTCGTTTAGTAGTTCTTGGAAACTACACTGCATTAGGCCTACAAATTGGGTATGGGGTGGAGAGAGATGGTGTGTTACACTCCAAGGTGTTCCCCAGGTTTCCTTGCCATTGCTTCGGTCTTCTGACTCTCGTTTAGTAGTTGTAGAAAAGTACACTGCATTAGGCCTACAAAATGGGTATGGGGTGGAGAGAGAGGGTGTGTTACACTCCAAGGTGTTCCCCAGGTTGCCTTTCCTGAGCTTCGATCTTCCGGCTCTCGTTTAGTAGTTGTTGGAAACTACGCTGCATTAGGCCTTCAAATTGGGTATGGGGTGTAGCGAGAGGATGTGTTACACTCCAAGGTGTTCCCCAGGTTGCCTTTCCTGAGCTTCGATCTTCCGGCTCTCGTTTAGTAGTTCTTGGAAACTACACTGCATTAGGCCTTCAAATTGGGTATGGGGTGTAGAGAGAGGGTGTGTTACACTCCAAGGTGTTCCCCAGGTTGCCTTTCCTGAGCTTCGATCTTCCGGCTCTCGTTTAGTAGTTCTTGGAAACTACACTGCATTAGGCCTACAAATTGGGTATGGGGTGGAGAGAGATGGTGTGTTACACTCCAAGGTGTTCCCCAGGTTTCCTTGCCATTGCTTCGGTCTTCCGACTCTCGTTTAGTAGTTGTAGAAAAGTACACTGCATTAGGCCTTCAAATTGGGTATGGGGTGTAGAGAGATGGTGTGTTCCACTCCAAGGTGTTCACCAGGTTGCCTTTCCTGAGCTTCGATCTTCCGGCTCTCGTTTAGTAGTTCTTGGAAACTACACTGCATTAGGCCTTCAAATTGGGTATGGGGTGTAGAGAGATGGTGTGTTCCACTCCAAGGTGTTCCCCAGGTTGCCTTTCCTGAGCTTCGATCTTCCGGCTCTCGTTTAGTAGTTCTTGGAAACTACACTGCATTAGGCCTTCAAATTGGGTATGGGGTGTAGAGAGAGGGTGTGTTACACTCCAAGGTGTTCCCCAGGTTGCCTTTCCTGAGCTTCGATCTTCATGCTCTCGTTTAGTAGTTGTCGGAAACTACGCTGCATTAGGCCTACAAATTGGGTATGGGGTGTAGAGAGAGGGTTTGTTACACTCCAAGGTGTTCCCCAGGTTGCCTTTCCTGAGCTTCGATCTTCCGGCTCTCGTTTAGTAGTTGTTGGAAACTACGCTGCATTAGGCCTTCAAATTGGGTATGGGGTGTAGCGAGAGGGTGTGTTACACTCCCAGGTGTTCCCCAGGTTGCCTTTCCTGAGCTTCGATCTTCCGGCTCTCGTTTAGTAGTTCTTGGAAACTACACTGCATTAGGCCTTCAAATTGGGTATGGGGTGTAGAGAGAGGGTGTGTTACACTCCAAGGTGTTCCCCAGGTTGCCTTTCCTGAGCTTCGATCTTCCGGCTCTCGTTTAGTAGTTCTTGGAAACTACACTGCATTAGGCCTACAAATTGGGTATGGGGTGGAGAGAGATGGTGTGTTACACTCCAAGGTGTTCCCCAGGTTTCCTTGCCATTGCTTCGGTCTTCCGACTCTCGTTTAGTAGTTGTAGAAAAGTACACTGCATTAGGCCTACAAAATGGGTATGGGGTGGAGAGAGAGGGTGTGTTACACTCCAAGGTGTTCCCCAGGTTGCCTTTCCTGAGCTTCGATCTTCCGGCTCTCGTTTAGTAGTTGTTGGAAACTACGCTGCATTAGGCCTTCAAATTGGGTATGGGGTGTAGCGAGAGGGTGTGTTACACTCCAAGGTGTTCCCCAGGTTGCCTTTCCTGAGCTTCGATCTTCCGGCTCTCGTTTAGTAGTTCTTGGAAACTACACTGCATTAGGCCTTCAAATTGGGTATGGGGTGTAGAGAGAGGGTGTGTTACACTCCAAGGTGTTCCCCAGGTTGCCTTTCCTGAGCTTCGATCTTCCGGCTCTCGTTTAGTAGTTCTTGGAAACTACACTGCATTAGGCCTACAAATTGGGTATGGGGTGGAGAGAGATGGTGTGTTACACTCCAAGGTGTTCCCCAGGTTTCCTTGCCATTGCTTCGGTCTTCCGACTCTCGTTTAGTAGTTGTAGAAAAGTACACTGCATTAGGCCTACAAAATGGGTATGGGGTGGAGAGAGATGGTGTGTTACACTCCAAGGTGTTCCCCAGGTTGCCTTTCCTGAGCTTCGATCTTCCGGCTCTCGTTTAGTAGTTGTTGGAAACTACGCTGCATTAGGCCTTCAAATTGGGTATGGGGTGTAGAGAGATGGTGTGTTCCACTCCAAGGTGTTCCCCAGGTTGCCTTTCCTGAGCTTCGATCTTCCGGCTCTCGTTTAGTAGTTCTTGGAAACTACACTGCATTAGGCCTTCAAATTGGGTATGGGGTGTAGAGAGATGGTGTGTTCCACTCCAAGGTGTTCCCCAGGTTGCCTTTCCTGAGCTTCGATCTTCCGGCTCTCGTTTAGTAGTTCTTGGAAACTACACTGCATTAGGCCTTCAAATTGGGTATGGGGTGTAGAGAGAGGGTGTGTTACACTCCAAGGTGTTCCCCAGGTTGCCTTTCCTGAGCTTCGATCTTCATGCTCTCGTTTAGTAGTTGTCGGAAACTACGCTGCATTAGGCCTACAAATTGGGTATGGGGTGTAGAGAGAGGGTTTGTTACACTCCAAGGTGTTCCCCAGGTTGCCTTTCCTGAGCTTCGATCTTCCGGCTCTCGTTTAGTAGTTGTTGGAAACTACGCTGCATTAGGCCTTCAAATTGGGTATGGGGTGTAGCGAGAGGGTGTGTTACACTCCAAGGTGTTCCCCAGGTTGCCTTTCCTGAGCTTCGATCTTCCGGCTCTCGTTTAGTAGTTCTTGGAAACTACACTGCATTAGGCCTTCAAATTGGGTATGGGGTGTAGAGAGAGGGTGTGTTACACTCCAAGGTGTTCCCCAGGTTGCCTTTCCTGAGCTTCGATCTTCCGGCTCTCGTTTAGTAGTTCTTGGAAACTACACTGCATTAGGCCTACAAATTGGGTATGGGGTGGAGAGAGATGGTGTGTTACACTCCAAGGTGTTCCCCAGGTTTCCTTGCCATTGCTTCGGTCTTCCGACTCTCGTTTAGTAGTTGTAGAAAAGTACACTGCATTAGGCCTACAAAATGGGTATGGGGTGGAGAGAGATGGTGTGTTACACTCCAAGGTGTTCCCCAGGTTGCCTTTCCTGAGCTTCTATCTTCAGGCTCTCATTAAATTGTGGTTAAATGGAACAACTGCATTTGGCGTACTAGTTGGTTTGGGGCCTACTATCGGTGTCTGCCACTCCTTGCTGTTCTCCTGGTTTCCTGTCCTGAAATTCCATTTTCAGGCTCTCGTTAAGTAGTTGTTAATGTTAGACTGCATTTGGCCTACTAGTTGGGTTGGGGCCTACTATCGGTGTCTGCCACTCCTTGCTGTTCTCCTCCACTGAACAAAGCTGTGCCGCCTGTTTACTACGGTTGCCAATTTTGAACTGCATTTCGACTACTTACTGATTTGGCCCTACTCTCTGTGTCAGCCTCTCATTCCAGTTGTCCTCCACTGCAATGCCCCCTGGTTATTCCTGTGTTACCAATTTTGAACTGCATTTAGCCCACTTTATTATTTGGGCCTATATCTGTGTTTCCACTTCATCGTGCCCATTGCCCAGCCAGTGATAGATGAGTCTGCAGGTACATTGACCCATAACGCAACATTCCCCGTGCATGCTACACAACAACATTGTGACCCTGCTGAAAGTCAGGTTGCTCTTCCCGCATACCATACCACCTTACACGGGGACAAAGAGGAAGGTGCAGATGAAAGTGCAGGTTCCTTCATCAGGTGGGGGGAGGAATACTAGTTGGCGACGTCACTGGCACAGGGCCTCTCATAGTACGCAAAAGTGTTGCTGCCGGTGGGAGGCGCCCCCGCCGTGCAAACACACCGCTGTACTTTGAGGGGCCCTGTGCCAGTGCCAATGCCAACAAGTGGGCCCCCCCGCTTGCTCAGGATCACAGCACTTGCAAAGTTGAAATACTTACCTCTCCCTGCTCCACTGCCGTGACGTGGTCCAGATTTCCTGGGCCCACTAATTACTTAAACCAGCCCTACCCCACACAACTTTAGCCAAATGACCCCCAATTTCAAATGCCTTCCAATTATTATAAGGTAAATTACGCTTGACAAGCTTCATTAAGAAGAATGGATGGTTTTGACATTAAAATGGGCACTCTAGGTGTTTTCCTGGCCCCCACTCACTGATGACTATGCTGCCCCATTGACTTGCATTGGGTTTCGTGTTTCGGTCGATCCCGACTTTACGTCATAATCGGCCGATTTCACTCGACCCGACTTTTGAGATAGTCGGGTTTCGCGAAACCCGGCTCGACTCTAAAAAGGTCAAGGTCGCTCAACTCTAGTAAGGACCTTCTGTTTGTTTTCCTGCATAAACTTCCAGGTTGTAAGTGTAGGTCTTACTGGCATCAACAAGGGCATAAATTTTTATTCCATATTTGTTTGGCTTTGATGGAATATATTGACGAAAGGCACATCTACCATGAAAACCAGGGAGCATTTCGTCAATAGTGAGATTCTCTCCAGGGTAATAACTTTGTTTACAGTTTACAACAAATCTTTGAAATATATCACGAATTGGAGCAAGTCGGTCATGTGTTTTGCGTTCGGTTCGGGTAGTTCTGTCGTCAAACCGAAGGCAACAAATTAGAATCTTGAATCTGTTTATGGACATAACAAGGCTAAATTTTTCAACTCCATCCCCATCTTTACCCCAAAGTTCCTCCAAACTTTGTCTATTTGCCCTATAAGCTCCTGCAAGGTACAGTAATCCAAAAAAAGCACACAGTTCTATTTCATCTGTGGGCTTGATGGTTCTGTTGCAGATGTACTTGTCCTTTATAATGTCTATATATTGGTTGGTATATGTGACAATAGAGTCCAGAATGTCATCTGTAAATATACTGTTCCAGCATTCAACTGCAGTTTTTGCATTACGTGCAGTTCCTATTACTGCAGGAAGGTGAGTAATAATGTTTAAAGGTTCCCTACGTTTTTTCTGGAATGGCTTCTTGTTCCATTTAGTATTTTTATCTTTTCCAATATAATATGATCCAACTTCTTCATCCTCACCACTGTCACCATCTTGCTCTGTTTCAGAATCCAGGACACATTCTTCCACCTCATCATGAGAATCAATCTCACTTTCCTCTCCTAAATCCTCATTCAGTGTGAGGTCTCTATCATCTAACAGCATGTTTGTTACTTCCTCAACATCAAGTTGTTTGGATAAATTGTACATTTTCCTCTCCATTTCAGCAGATAATCTGAAGCAAGAGAAGGAATATGTTAGGGAACTACTGTATATGCCTGAGCAGCACACTTTCTTTTATAAAATCTCCCTTATTTCTATGAAATATCCTCACATTTTGTGCTATACATTCATAAAACAAGCTAAATAAACTATTGTGATGAATAAAAACATAAAATACCAACCTTACTGAATGTGACGTATTCACATACAATGAGCCTGAGAGATCTGTGCAGCTATATCCTCTCCCCTGAAGCTCTGAAATCCAACTGTGATATCAGGTTTCACAGACCTTCAAGAGACAGGAGACTACCTGGAGGGAGGGGGTTTTCTCACAATCTGGTAAGGAAGGAGAAATGAAAGTAAAAGAGAAGCGCCTGTCAGATCAGTTGTATGTGACGGAGGGCTAGTGTTGTTTGGAGAGGATTAGGGATTGCGGTCTGCAGAGTTCCCACGTCTCAGAGCTCGTTCTATGATTTTGAGTTATTGTCAGATCACTGTATGTGCTCTGACCGCTATGTCCATTGTGGTACTGAATTGCCTTTCATAACAGTACAGGAAGCCCAAAGTACTAATGATTCTCAATAGAGGGAAAAAAGAAGTTCTGAGACCATTTTTTTTTCTTTGCACTGTGTTTTGCCTTTTATTTCCCCTAGACATTTGGGTGGTTCAGGACACAGGTGTGGACATGGACATTCAGGGTCTGTGCTCTTCAATGGATAATCTCGTTATAAATGTACAAAAGATTCAAGATTTGGTGGTTCAGAAGCCTATGTTTGAACCAAGAATTCCTATTCCTGATTTGTTTTATGGTGATAGAGTCAAGTTTGTGAATTTCAAAAATAATTGCAAACTGTTTCTGGTCTTGAAACCTCACTCCTCTGGTGACCCAGCTCAACAAGTGAGAATTATTATTTCTTTTTTGCGTGGCGACTCTCAAGACTGGGCATTTTCCCTTGCGCCAGGAGATCCTGCAGTAAGTAATATTGATGCGTTTTTCCTGGCGCTCGGATTGCTGTACGATGAGCCTAATTCAGTGGATCAGGCAGAGAAAAATTTGCTGGCTTTGTGTCAGGGTCAGGATGAGATAGAGGTATATTGTCAGAAATTTAGAAAGTGGTCCGTACTCACTCAATGGAATGAAGCTGCGCTCGCAGCGATTTTCAGAAAGGGTCTCTCTGAAGCCCTTAAGGATGTCATGGTGGGATTTCCTATGCCTGCTGGTCTGAATGAATCTATGTCTTTGGCCATTCAGATCGGTCGACGCTTGCGTGAGCGTAAATCTGTGCACCATTTGGCGGTATTACCTGGGGTTAAACCTAAGCCTATGCAGTGCGATAGGACTTTGACCAGAGTTGAACGGCAAGAACACAGACGTCTGAATGGTCTGTGTTTCTACTGTGGTGATTCCACTCATGCCATCTCTGATTGTCCTAAGCGCTCTAAGCGATTCGCTAGGTCTGCCACCATTGGTACGGTACAGTCAAAATTTCTTCTGTCCGTTACCTTGATCTGCTCTTTGTCATCGTATTCTGTCATGGCATTTGTGGATTCAGGCGCTACCCTGAATTTGATGGACTTGGAGTATGCTAAGCGTTGTGGGTTTTTTTTGGAGCCCTTGCAGTGTCCTATTCCATTGAGAGGAATTGATGTTACACCTTTGGCCAAGAAAAAGCCTCAGTACTGGACCCAGCTGACCATGTGCATGGCTCCTGCACATCAGGAGGATATTCGCTTTCTGGTGTTGCATAATCTGCATGATGTGGTCGTGTTGGGGTTGCCATGGCTACAAGTCCGTAATCCAGTATTAGATTGGAAATCCATGTTTGGTGTCCAGCTGGGGTTGTCAGGGGGTACATGGTGATGTTCCATTTCTGTCAATTTCGTCATCCACCCCTTCTGAGGTCCCGGAGTTCTTGTCTGATTACCGGGATGTATTTGATGAGCCCAAGTCCGATACCCTACCTCCGCATAGGAATTGTGATTGTGCTATCAATTTGATTCCTGGTAGTAAATTCCCAAAAGGTCGACTGTTTAATTTATCCGTGCCTGAGCACACCGCTATGCGCAGTTATGTGAAGGAATCCCTGGAGAAGGGGCATATTCGCCCGTCATTGTCGCCATTGGGAGCAGGGTTCTTTTTTGTGGCCAAGAAGGATGGTTCGCTGAGACCTTGTATAGATTACCGCCTTCTTAATAAGATCACGGTTAAATTTCAGTACCCCTTGCCATTGTTATCTGATCTGTTTGCTCAGATTAAGGGGGCTAGTTGGTTCACCAAGATAGATCTTCGTGGTGCGTATAATCTGGTGCGAATTAAGCAAGGTGATGAATGGAAAACTGCATTTAATACGCCCGAGGGTCATTTTGAGTATCTAGTGATGCCATTCGGACTTGCCAATGCTCCATCAGTGTTTCAGTCCTTTATGCATGACATCTTCCGAGAGTACCTGGATAAATTCCTGATTGTGTACTTGGATGACATTTTGATCTTCTCGGATGATTGGGAGTCTCATGTGAAGCAGGTCAGAACGGTTTTTCAGGTCCTGCGTGCTAATTCTTTGTTTGTGAAGGGATCAAAGTGTCTCTTTGGTGTGCAGAAGGTTTCATTTTTGGGGTTCATCTTTTCCCCTTCTACTATCGAGATGGATCCTGTTAAGGTCCAAGCCATCCATGATTGGACTCAGCCGACGTCTCTGAAAAGTCTGCAAAAGTTCCTGGGCTTTGCTAATTTTTATCGTCGCTTCATCTGTAATTTTTCTAGTATTGCTAAACCATTGACCGATTTGACCAAGAAGGGTGCTGATGTGGTCAATTGGTCTTCTGCTGCTGTGGAAGCCTTTCAAGAGTTGAAGCGTCGTTTTTCTTCTGCCCCTGTGTTGTGTCAACCAGATGTTTCTCTTCCGTTCCAGGTCGAGGTTGATGCTTCTGAGATTGGAGCAGGGGCTGTTTTGTCGCAGAGAGGTTCTGATTGCTCAGTGATGAAACCATGAGCTTTTTTTTCCAGGAAGTTTTCGCCTGCTGAGCGAAATTATGATGTGGGCAACCGAGAGTTGCTGGCCATGAAGTGGGCATTCGAGGAGTGGCGTCATTGGCTTGAAGGAGCTAAGCATCGCGTGGTGGTATTGATTGATCATAAGAACTTGACTTATCTCGAGTCTGCCAAGCGGTTGAATCCTAGACAGGCTCGTTGTTCGCTGTTTTTTGCCCGTTTTGACTTTGTGATTTCGTACCTTCCGGGCTCTAAAAATGTGAAGGCGGAAGCTCTGTCTAGGAGTTTTGTGCCCGACTCTCCGGGTTTGTCTGAGCCGGCGGGTATCCTCAAGGAGGGAGTAATTGTGTCTGCCATCTCCCCTGATTTGCGGCAGGTGCTGCAAAAATTTCAGGCTAATAAACCTGATCGCTGTCCAGCGGAGAAACTGTTTGTCCCTGATAGGTGGACGAATAAAGTTATCTCTGAGGTTCATTGTTCTGTGTTGGCTGGTCTTCCTGGAATCTTTGGTACCAGAGAGTTAGTGGCTAGATCCTTTTGGTGGCCATCTCTGTCGCGGGATGTGCGTACTTTTGTGCAGTCCTGTGGGATTTGTGCTCGGGCTAAGCCCTGCTGTTCTCGTGCCAGTGGGTTGCTTTTGCCCTTGCCGGTCCCGAAGAGACCTTGGACACATATCTCTATGGATTTTATTTCAGATCTTCCCGTTTCTCAAAAGATGTCAGTCATTTGGGTGGTCTGTGATCGCTTTTCTAAGATGGTCCATCTGGTACCCTTGTCTAAATTGCCTTCCTCCTCTGATTTGGTGCCATTGTTCTTCCAGCATGTGGTTCGTTTACATGGTATTCCAGAGAATATCGTTTCTGACAGAGGTTCCCAGTTTGTTTTGAGGTTTTGGCGAGCCTTTTGTGGTAGGATGGGCATTGACTTGTCTTTTTCCTCGGCTTTCCATCCTCAGACTAATGGCCAGACCGAACGAACCAATCAGACCTTGGAAACATATCTGAGATGTTTTGTTTCTGCTGATCAGGATGACTGGGTGTCCTTTTTGCCTTTGGCTGAGTTCGCCCTTAATAACCGGGCCAGCTCGGCTACCTTGGTTTCGCCATTTTTCTGCAACTCTGGGTTCCATCCTCGTTTCTCTTCAGGACAGGTTGAGTCTTCGGGCTGTCCTGGTGTGGATACTGTGGTGGACAGGTTGCAGCAGATTTGGACTCATGTAGTGGACAATTTGACCTTGTCCCAGGAGAGGGCTCAACGTTTTGCTAATCGCAGACGCTGTGTGGGTCCCCGACTTCGTGTTGGGGATCTGGTTTGGTTATCTTCTCTTCATATTCCTATGAAGGTTTCCTCTCCTAAGTTTAAACCTCGTTTCATTGGTCCGTATAGGATTTCTGAGGTTCTTAATCCTGTGTCTTTTCGTCTGACCCTTCCAGATTCCTTTTCCGTACATAACGTGTTCCATAGGTCATTGTTGCGGAGATACGTGGCACCTATGGTTCCATCTGTTGACCCTCCTGCCCCGGTTTTGGTGGAGGGGGAGTTGGAGTATATTGTGGAGAAGATTTTGGATTCTCGTGTTTCAAGACGGAAACTCCAGTATCTGGTTAAGTGGAAGGGTTATGCTCAGGAAGATAATTCCTGGGTCTTTGCCTCTGATGTCCATGCTCCCGATCTTGTTCGTGCCTTTCATGTGGCTCATCCTGGTCGGCCTGGGGGCTCTGGTGAGGGTTCGGTGACCCCTCCTCAAGGGGGGGGTAGTGTTGTGAATTCTGTGGCAGAGCTCCCTCCTGTGGTCACAAGTGGTACTTTGCTTCTGAGTTTCCTACCTCAGGTAATGTGGTGAGGTCGTTGGGTACTGCTCTACTTAACTCCACCTAATGCTTTGATCCTGGCTTCCTGTCAATGTTCCAGTTTTGGACTTGTCTTCCTCCTGGATCGTTCCTGTGGCCTGCTGCTCTGCATAGCTAAGTTTTCCTTTGCTATTTTGTTTGCTTTTCTTCTGTCCAGCTTATCTATTTGTTTGCTGGAAGCTCTGGGACGCAGAGAGTGTACCTCCGTGCCGTTAGTTCGGTACGGAGGGTCTTTTTGCCCCCTTTGCGTGGTATTCTTTAGGGTTTTGTGTAGACTGCAAAGTTATCTTTCCTATCCTCGCTCTGTTAAGAAAGTCGGGCCTCACTTTGCTGAATCTATTTCATCCCTACGTTTGTCTTTTCATCTTACTCACAGTCATTATATGTGGGGGGTTGCCTTTTCCTTTGGGGTATTTCTCTGAGGCAAGGTAGGCTTATTTTCTATCTTAAGGCTAGTTAGTTTCTCAGGCTGTGCCGAGTTGCATAGGCAGAGTTAGGCGCAATCCACGGCTGCCTCTAGTGTTGTTTGGAGAGGATTAGGGATTGCGGTCTGCAGAGTTCCCACGTCTCAGAGCTCGTTCTATGATTTTGAGTTATTGTCAGATCACTGTATGTGCTCTGACCGCTATGTCCATTGTGGTACTGAATTGCCTTTCATAACAGGTCCCTGAACACACTTAAACACAATCTCCTCGCCGGAGGTGCCAGCATTCTAGGGGCTTATTTCAGCCGGGTTCCTAAACACATTCAAACACATGACCACATTGGCGCAAAACATATAGCATAAGACGATACTAGCGCATGGCTGTGCAGTCATGCACAGTTTACATAGTTGCAGCACAGGAAGCTGCTACTGAAGTTTTTGCCCTTTCAGGACCTTCCAGAAGGACCAATGGAAAGTGCTGCAGTACCTGAGCATGTTTTGCCCTTTCAGGACCTTCCAGAAGGACCAAAGGAATGTACTGCAGCACCTGAGCATGTGACCGAACATGTGGCCCTCGACCTCCAATGGGAGACCCTGCCCTGGGAATGCTCAGTGTGAGTAAACAAGGACTTAGTCCCAGAGAGGCTCGCTCGCCGCAGATCAGTGCAGGGTACCATAGGAAAGCCAGAAAAGGCAGTAGTGGCACCGAATCAGCCCCAGCGAGACGCTGGGAGCGACGTCTCCACTGAGCAGAGCCCACTGCGGCCGATACCGAATGGGAGACCGCAGCAGACACGGATCGAGATTCCCCCTGTGCAGCAGAGGAAACTCGACTCCTAACACTCGGTATCGGAATTCCGATACCGCAAGTATCGGCCGATACCCGATACTTGCAGTATCGGAATGCTTAACACTACTGGTTACCATAGCAGTTATACCTTTATTTTTTATGAAGTATTTTTTAATATCTAGTTGTCTCATAAATAATTTGATGCTGACAAAGGCTTGAAACTTGTCAAATTTCGTGTTTGGAGCATATTTCAATCCTTTATTTAGTAGGGAGATTTCATTTTTCTCCAATGTGTGTCTACTTAGATTGAATATTTTTTGTTGTTGATCCTGGCCTCTATTTAGTTCTTTTTTTTGTTATTTTGCTTCCTCTTTTTTTGGGTAAATCTAGTAGCGCTTATCTGTCCAAAGCAGTGGGCGAGCACAGGGTGTTCTGCCAGTGGCCGGGGCAACACCCGCAGCACGCTCACTAGAAACCAACGAACAGACTCTACCTAAGCTGAATCTTGACTACATACAAGGACTGATCAGCGGAAGTTTCTGACATTACCGCCTATACTGCACCAGGTAAACTTAACTTCCCCATTCTTTGAATGAAGATTCTGCTATAATTGGATTTCTGTTCATTGGATGTATACCCATAACAAGTTTACTTACTGTATGCACCGCTTACACAATTATGTGTAACAATTTATGTACCATCATAAACCATCATCAGCTGTGTAATCCATGAGGTTTTTCCCTTTCTCTTGATGTCATGCCTCACAAGAACAACTCCATTCTAGACATGAATCCCTGCCATGCACTGATATTCTGAAAGTGGCGGCCCTGATTGTAGCTCAAAGCAGCTGGGATGTCACAACCGGTGAGTTTTGCAGGGTGGCTTTCGAAGTGAATGTGTTTCCGCCCATGTGTGCTAAGAATGTGGACACTGTGGATGGGGCTTTGCATGTGGAGTGAGTGTGGCAATGCGGAGTGGGCGGTGCTATGTGGAGTGGGCTGACTTGATACATGCACACACACAAAGTATAATGTCTTTTACATGAAATAAAAACAACCACACTTTTCCTTTTTTAACCCCTTAGTGACAGAGCCAATTTTGTGCTTAATGACCAAGCCAATTTTTACAATTCTGACCACTGTTAATTTATGTGGTTATAACTCTGGAAAGTTTCAATGGATCCCACTTGTTAGGAGTTGAGTTTCCTCTGCTGCACAGGGGGAATCTCGATCCATGTCTGCTGCGGTCTCCCATTCGGTATCGGCCGCAGTAGGCTCTGCTCAGCGGAGACGTCGCTCCCAGCATCTTGCTGGGGCTGATTCGGTGCATAGGGTCACTACTGCCTTTTCTGGCTTTCCTATGGTACCCTGCACTGATCTGCGGCGAGCGAGCCTCTCTGGGACTAAGTCCTTGTTTTCTCACACTGAGCATGCCCAGGGCAGGGTCTCCCATTGGAGGTCGAGGGCCACATGTTCGGTCACATGCTCAGGTGCTGCAGTACATTCCTTTGGTCCTTCTGGAAGGTCCTGAAAGGGCAAAACATGCTCAGGTACTGCAGCACTTTCCATTGGTCCTTCTGGAAGGTCCTGAAAGGGCAAAAACTTCAGTAGCAGCTTCCTGTGCTGCAACTATATAAACTGCGCATGACTGCACGGCCATGCGCTAGTATTGTCTTATGTTATGTGCTTTGCGCCAGTGTGGTCACATGTATGTGTGTTCAGGGACCCGGCTGAAATAAGCCCCTAGAATGCTGGCTCCTCCGGCGAGGAGTTTTGTGTGTTTGTGTGACCACTGACTGCTCTCTGTTTGGGCAGTTAGCCTGTGCCTCTGTGGAGTCTAACAGGGCACAGTGCTTTCCTTTCACGGCTACTCAGTGAATTAACTGAGTTAGTCTATACCGCCATATAGCTCCGCCGTTTGCTAGCAGCAGGTACTCCTGCACGGTGGACCCCGGGCTGCGAACGCACAAATATCAATAAACATCTCTATTTACTCGGTGCGTTCCGCTAGCCCTAACAGAATACTAGCGCCAGGGTCTGGCTAGTAAATGGCGGACATTCAGCAATCTTTGCGGTATATCCAGCAGCTGGAGGGTAGGTTGGCGGCTCTCGAGAGCTCAACCTCAGCTGTGGATGTTACCGCAGTTGCTGTAGAGGCTGCTAGCGTGGCAACCTTGTCCACTGCCACCCCTGTTCCGACGTTATCTCGCCTCCCGCTGCCAGAAAAATTTTCTGGAAATAGCAAAACTTGTAGGGGATTCGTGAGTCAGTGCTCTATTCACCTCGAGCTCCTGGCTGCACGTTTTCCTACAGAGCGGGCTAAGGTGGGATTTATTGTGTCTCTTTTGTCGGACAGGGCGTTGGAATGGGCTACGCCGCTGTGGGAGCGTGGTGATCATGTGGTGCAGAGTGCTCCGTTGTTCCTGAGCACTCTGAAAAAGGTCTTTTTAGGACCTCAAGTCACCCATGACACAGCGCTCCAACTACTGGCATTAACTCAGGGTGAGTCCTTGGTCAGCCATTTTTCAGTCCGCTTCCATACTTTAGCTTCCGAGCTGGAGTGGTCGGATAAAGCCCTTATCGCCATATTTTGGAGGGGCCTGGCTGACCACATTAAGGACGCTCTGGCCACTAGGGAGATTCCTGCCACACTGGAGGAGTTAATAACTGTCTCTACTCGTATTGACCTCCGTTTTAACGAGCGGAGGTTGGAGCGAGCCCAGTGTAGGCAGAGGTTTCGGCTGGCTCCCACCTTCGCCAAACCTTTGGAATCTCCAGTCCAGGCATCCGAGTCACATGAGGCCTTAGAGGTGACACGAGCGGGATCCAAGTCTCAGTCTGCCCGTGCACATAAGGTCCGTCATGTTTGCCAGCAGTCAGGACACGTTGCCTCCAAGGGTCCTCAGCGGTCGGGGAAACGTCAGCGTCTAGTGGCAGTTGGAGGAGGTACACTAGACACGGCGACGTTTGCCTCAAAGTTGTCCTTCAAGGGGACAATTACCATAGGCCCATCCACTCTTATGGTCGAGCTATGCGTGGATTCTGGGGCAGAGGGTAACTTTATGTCTTCCGCTTTTGCTCAGCGTCACGCAATACCCTTGGTGATGCTCGCCAAGTCAGTAACCGTTCGAGTGGTAAATGGGTCAACACTACCTTCACAGATTACCCACCAAACCATTCCTTTCACGCTATCTGTGTCTCCATCACATCAGGAGATAATCTCCCTATTAGTCATTCCTGAGGGAATTGATGAGGTCCTGTTGGGGATACCATGGCTTCGCTACCATTCTCCTCATATTGAGTGGTCCTCTGGGAGAATTTTGGGATGGAGTAAATCCTGCGAGGGTAGATGTCTGAGGGAGTGCGTTCAGGTTGCTACTACACAGGTACCCGCAGATCTTTCCTCTCTCCCCAAGCACTATTGGCCCTATGCAGACGTGTTCTCCAAAAGAGCTGCGGAGACCCTTCCGCCTCACTGCCCCTATGACTGTCCTATTGACCTCTTGCCTGGTGCTGAGCCTCCCCGGGGTCGAGTCTATCCGTTATCTCTCCCGGAGACGGAGGCAATGTCCCAGTACATCCAAGAGAATCTGGCAAGAGGATTCATTAGGAAGTCAGTGTCACCGGCAGGGGCAGGGTTCTTCTTCGTACAGAAGAAGACTCGAGACTTACGTCCATGCATAGACTACAGGGGTCTTAACGCCATCACCGTTAAGAACAAGTACCCACTACCCCTGATATCTGAGCTGTTTGATAGGCTACGGGGAGCGAGGGTATTTACAAAGTTAGATCTGCGGGGTGCTTACAACCTGATTCGCATCCGTGAGGGGGATGAATGGAAGACGGCTTTTAACACCAGGGATGGGCACTATGAATATTTGGTGATGCCCTTCGGGCTCTGTAATGCCCCAGCCGTTTTCCAAGACTTTGTGAACGACATCTTCCGGGATATGCTCACCACCTCGGTCGTAGTCTATCTGGATGGTATTCTCATCTTCTCTCCAGATATTGACTCCCATCGGAGAGATGTTCGCAAAGTCTTCGACCTCTTACGGGCAAACTCCCTCTACGCCAAGTTGGAGAAGTGTGTGTTTGAGCAGGAGTCCTTGCCTTTCCTTGGTTATATCATCTCTGCCCCGGGTTTGGCTATGGATCCTGCCAAGCTACAGGCTGTAATGGACTGGCAGGAACCCCATTCTCTTAAAGCGGTGCAGCGCTTTATGGGGTTCATTAATTACTATCGCCAGTTCATTCCACACTTCTCAACTTTGGTAGCTCCCTTGGTTGCCCTCACCAAGAAGGGAGCAAATCCCAAGTTGTGGTCAGAGGAGGTCTCCAAAGCCTTTCTCTCGATCAAGTTACACTTCGCTAGCGCTCCCATCCTACATCGCCCCGATGTTGATAAGCCATTTATCTTGGAGGTGGATGCCTCATCCGTTGGTGCTGGAGCAGTCCTTTTCCAAAAGGATGCTCAAGGTCGGAAGCATCCTTGCTTCTTCTTCTCCAAGACCTTCACACCAGCGGAGAGGAATTATTCCATCGGGGACAGGGAGTTGCTGGCCATGAAGTTGGCTTTTTCGGAGTGGAGACATCTCTTGGAGGGAGCTCGCTTTCCCTTCCAAGTCTTCACTGACCACAAGAACTTGGTGTATCTGCAAACGGCCCAGCGGCTGAATTCTCGCCAGGCTAGATGGTCCCTGTTCTTCTCCCGGTTCCATTTTACTCTCCATTTCCTCTCCGGGGAGAAGAACGTTCGTGCTGACGCTCTCTCCCGCTCCGTGGTGTCATCGGAGGAGGAGGAGCCTCGGCTTATTGTCCCTTCTGAGAGCCTGAGAACTGTAGCTCCGGTTTTGCTAGAGTCTGTGCCCCCGGGCAAGACTTTCGTACCAGCTAACTTGCGACCGGAGGTTCTCTCTTGGGCTCACTCCTCCAGAGTGGGTGGGCATTTTGGGACCAAGAGGACATCTGAGCTTCTGGCGAGAACATACTGGTGGCCGCATATGGCCCGAGATGTCAAGGACTATATTCAGGCGTGCGTTTCTTGCGCCCAGAATCGGTCTCCTCGGCAACGGCCTGCTGGGTTGCTTTACCCTCTACCGGTGGCAGACAGGCCCTGGGAGATGGTCGGGATGGACTTTGTGGTGGGTCTACCCAAGTTACGTGGCTGCTCCATTATTTGGGTTGTCACCGACCATTTCTCCAAGATGGTGCATTTGGTGCCCCTTCCTCGGTTACCCTCAGCACGGGCCTTGGCGGTGTTGTTCATTAAACACATTTTCCGATTGCATGGTATGCCTGATAAGATTGTCAGTGATCGGGGTCCCCAGTTCGCATCTCGGTTTTGGAGAGAACTCTGCCGTTTACTCAGCATAGAGTTAAACCTCTCCTCTGCATACCATCCCGAGACGAATGGGTTGGTGGAGAGAACCAACCAAACTCTGGTGACATATTTGCGATATTTCGTCTCTGCTAGGCAGGATGACTGGGCATCTTTGCTACCTTGGGCGGAATTTGCCCTGAACAACGCCGTAGCCGATTCCACTGGTCAAACTCTTTTCTCCTTAATTACGGCCAGCATCCGCGTGTCCCTGTGCCCATGCTCGTGTCATCCACCGATTCTAGGGTGGCAGACTGGGCGGTGGAGGCACGTGACATCTGGGACCGCACACAGGATGCCATCCGGGCCTCCAAGGAGAGAATGAGGGTTTCGGCTGATACACACCGGTGCCCCGCTCCGGTCTTTGCTCCTGGCGACTTAGTGTGGCTCTCCGCCCGTAACATCAGGCTGCGAGTTGAGTCCACTAAGTTTGCTCCTCGCTACATTGGCCCGTTTAAGGTTCTGGAACAGGTCAACCCTGTGGTCTACCGTTTGGCTATTCCTCCACGCCTTGGTATCACCGATACTTTCCACGTTTCCCTCTTAAAGCCCGTTCATTTGTCCCGGTTTTCCGAGTCATCTGCTGGGACATCGGGTTCATCCACGGATGAGTTTGAGGTGAATGCTATTGTGGGGTGCAAGGTGGTACGTGGCAAGAAATTTTATCTGGTGGACTGGAAGGGTCACGGCCCAGAGGATAGAACCTGGGAGCCTGTGGAGCACATTCGGGCTCCGCTGCTTATCGCAGCTTTTGAGCGTAGTGAGGCTCAAGGAGGGGGGGGCCCTAGGAGGGGGGGGTAATGTTAGGAGTCGAGTTTCCTCTGCTGCACAGGGGGAATCTCGATCCGTGTCTGCTGCGGTCTCCCATTCGGTATCGGCCGCAGTAGGCTCTGCTCAGCGGAGACGTCGCTCCCAGCGTCTTGCTGGGGCTGATTCGGTGCATAGGGTCACTACTGCCTTTTCTGGCTTTCCTATGGTACCCTGCACTGATCTGCGGCGAGCGAGCCTCTCTGGGACTAAGTCCTTGTTTTCTCACACTGAGCATGCCCAGGGCAGGGTCTCCCGTTGGAGGTCGAGGGCCACATGTTCGGTCACATGCTCAGGTGCTGCAGTACATTCCTTTGGTCCTTCTGGAAGGTCCTGAAAGGGCAAAACATGCTCAGGTACTGCAGCACTTTCCATTGGTTCTTCTGGAAGGTCCTGAAAGGGCAAAAACGTCAGTAGCAGCTTCCTGTGCTGCAACTATATAAACTGCGCATGACCGCACGGCCATGCGCTAGTATTGTCTTATGTTATGTGCTTTGCGCCAGTGTGGTCACATGTATGTGTGTTCAGGGACCCGGCTGAAATAAGCCCCTAGAATGCTGGCTCCTCCGGCGAGGAGATTGAGTCTGAGTATATTCAGGGACCCGGCTGAAATAAGCCCCTAGAATGCTGACTCCTCCGGCGAGGAGTTTTGTGTGTTTGTGTGACCACTGACTGCTCTCTGTTTGGGCAGTTAGCCTGTGCCTCTGTGGAGTCTAACAGGGCACAGTGCTTTCCTTTCACGGCTACTCAGTGAATTAACTGAGTTAGTCTATACCGCCATATAGCTCCGCCGTTTGCTAGCAGCAGGTACTCCTGCACGGTGGACCCCGGGCTGCGAATGCACCAATATCAATAAACATCTCTATTTACTCGGTGCGTTCCGCTAGCCCTAACACCACTGATTCTGAGATTCTTTTTTCATGACAAATTGCACTTCACAATGGTGGTAAAATTTCTTCATATAACTTGCGTTTATTTATTAAAAACACGAAAATACGGTGAAAATTTTAAACATTGTGCAATTTTCCATCTATGAATTTTTATGTTCATAAATCAGAGAGTAGTGTCACACAGAATACTTAATAATCAACATTACCAACATGTCTACTTTACATCAGCACAATTTTGGAAACAAAATTTTTTTGTTAGGAAGTTATAAGGGTTAAAATTTGACCAGCGAGTTCTCATTTTTCCAACAAAATCTACAAACCCATTTTTTTAAGGACCACCTCGCATTTGAAGTGATTTTGGGGGGTCAATATAACAAAAAAAAAACAAAAGTTACATGATTCAAAAGACTGAACCCCTCAAGGTGCGCAAAACCACATTCAAGATATTTATTAACCGTTCAGGTGCTTCATGAGAACTAAAGCAATGTGAAGGAAAATATTAACATTTTACTTTTTTCACAAAAAAATTACTTTGGAATCAATTTTTTTTATTTTCACAAGGGTATCAGGAAAAAATTGTCCACCAAATTCGGTGTTCAATTTCTCTTGTGTGCACCGATACCCCATATGTGGGGAAAAGCCACTGTTTGGGTGCATGGCAGGGCTCAGAAGGGAGAGAGCACAATTTGACGTTTTGAAAGCATAATTGGCTGGAATCAATGGTGTTGCCATGTCGCATTTGGGGACCCCCTGATGTACCTAAACAGTGGAAACCCCCCACTTCTAACTCTAACCCTGACCCCAACACACTCCTAACCCTAATCCCAACCCTAACCACAAACCTAACCCTAACACACCCCTAACCCTATTCCCAACCCTAACCACAAACCTAACCCTACCTCACCCCTAACCCTAATCCCAACCCTACCCATAATCCTAACCCTAAACCTAACCCTAACCTTAACACTAACTCTAACCCTAACCCCAGCACTAACCCTTACCGTAGCCCTAACCCTAACTTTAGCCCAACTCACTTTAGCCCAACCCTAACCCTAATGGAAAAATGGAAATCAGTATATTTTTTAGATTTTATTATTTTTCCCTAACTAAGGGGGTGATAAAGGGGGTTTTATTTACTATTTTTTACATTTTGATCACTGTGACAGGGTGTCACGATATGGTATGAAATATCATAAGTAGTTCTCTTGCTCAAGGCTGTGGGCTAACAAGCCCCCCTTCCCTTCCATTCAGCCAAGAGCTGCTTTGCCCCTGCACTGGGGGAAGTTTTATGGCCGAACGGAATTTACGACTGGCATTTCCTGTGTAAGCTTTGTCCAGCTAGAACAGGAAAAATGGCTCCAAAAATCCATGAAAGATTCTTTGTTTAGTTTTTGTTAGATATTAGGCAAACGATTTAAGCTAGAAATACGAAAATATATATTCGTAGTCCCACTCGGTGTAGCTACACATCTCATGAAACACGAGTTTCTAACTCCATCTGGTAAAGAAGTAGGGTTTTCTCTGTAAATATGTATCCCAGATAGGACATATTTGATCTCATTAGAATGCTCACGTTAATCTGAGATGAATGATGAGCTTTTTAGGACGCTGACATGTTCTGTAGTGAAGTTATAGAAATCAGAGAGAATAGTTTAAAGTTTATGCAGAATGTAGAGAGAGGAGGGTCTGGATAAGCCAGCCTTTCTGTGATGTCACAGCCTTAATGTTTTAAGTGTCTGGCAGGCTCTGAGGAGTCACTTTTTGCTGATTTCTCCTTCTGGACGGCTTTGTCCTATTGTCCTGGAAGAGCTGAGTACATCCCATGGACTGGGATGTATGGAAACTGCACTAGCCTGGATGCCTGCAATGCTTTTAATATGTGAGTGTTATCTTTTCTCATTTATTCCCTTTATGTTATAATTACCCATGTACATATTTGCAATTGTCTCATTTGTAACATCTTTATAAACTATTTTTGATAAAGCACGGCCTAATTATTTTTAAGGGGACATACTATTATATGTTAGTTCAGTTCTCCATGCTCTACACTTACCCAGTCTTCTGAAGTGAAATACGCTACTGTTACTGTGGTGTTGGGTTAGCTTCGGACCCGTTTAATCGAAGCTGGTGGCAGTGAAACCGATAGTGTGCAGACTTTTGGGTTATGTGGTAGCGGCTGCGGCTTTAATAATTATTGTTCCTGCCTGAGTGGGAGTAGTTATCGCGTCGCTGCAGCGTGCCCAATAGCCAGTACATAGCAGGCAGCCTTTCTGGCGACTAATTACCCAGGGTGCAGTACCTAATCTGACCTGAGAGTAAGGGGGGCGCCAGAGAGCTGCAAGTGTTAAGTGGAACTGTAAGCGGGATATACATAAATCCCTGCAGTTCGTGGTATATAGAAAAGCAGTGGGATACCTAGAATAAGCCCCTGCTGTAAACTAAGAGGTCAATAGCCTTGTGTGTGGTTTTTCATCACATTGTTAGCAGTGGAGGGATAACTAAGATAAGCCCCCCTGCACATGTGATAGCCGTCTGTTGGCCTAAAGTCACCCTGATCCGTGACGTAGGGGTGACGGTCACGGTGTGAATCCTGACCCAGTGGTGACAGCGGTCAGGGGAATCGTGACAATTGGTGGCAAGGCGGTGGGATATCTTAGAGCATTAGTGATTTGGTTTGAGTAATCATTCCTCTCACTAAAAACTTGCAGAAAGTTCTTGCGAGGACTCTGCGCAAATAAGTTTGGAGAACGAACTCAGTGCTTTTTAGTTGTGAGACAATTGTGTACTGGTAATTATCCCCTCCCTTTCTCTTCGTTTTTCTATCCTATCTTTTATTTGGCAACCATGGTTGGGCTGGGAGAAACCTTTTATGAGCAGCAGACCAGAGACACCCTTGTTGCCTTATGCAAGACACAGCACATTGACTTTGCAAGCAAAAACAAGGCCCAACTGGTCGCAGATCTGGTGCAATGGGAAGCCGCTCGAGACCAATCTCAGAGCTCAGAGGCCGCAGAAGCCAGCACCAGCGAACATGGTGCTGCAGCAGAGGTCCAACCACTGAATGCTGGCCCTGTTAGCAATCCGGGCGAATTGGACCCCCACCTGCAGGCGGCCTTGAAAGAATTCCCCATTGACGACCATGAGAGACGTCTGCAGCTGATCCAGCAATACCAGGAGCGAGCCGAGAGAGAGGCCCGAGCTGAGAGAGAGGCCCAGCGAGCCGAGCGGCAAGCTGAGCGGGAGTACCAGCTGCAGTTAGCCCGACTGCAAATGCAGGGGTTGTCTCAGACCAACCGTGAGCCTAGCAGCGCTCAGACACCGAAGCCCCGGCCTGATCACTTTCCTGTTATGGAGAAGGACGGAGATTTGGACACTTTTCTGCGGGCCTTTGAGAAAGCCTGCAGGCAGTACCAGCTGCCTACAGATGAATGGGCCCGATACCTGACACCAGGGCTGAAAGGTAAAGCTCTGGATGCGTTTGCTGCCCTCCCTCAAGAACAAGATGGTGACTATGAGGCCATCAAGCAGGCCCTGATAGCCAAGTACCAGCTTACACAAGAGGTGTACCGTAGAAAGTTCCGGACCCTCCAACGTGGCCCACACGACAGTTACAGTGATGTGGTGCATGGACTGGGGACCCACTTTGACCAGTGGACCCAAGGACTGTCAGTGACCACCTTTGCACAGCTGCGAGACCTGATGATCAAAGACCAGTTTTTTCATCTTTGCCCAGCTGAGGTGCGACAGTTCGTGATGGACAGAGAACCCAAAGACGTGACGAAAGCAGCGCAGATTGCCGATGCCTATGAGGCCAACCGTAGATCGGAAGCGCGGAAGCCAGTCACCACCAGCTGGAGAGGGGGTAAGCCTGCAACCAACGCCAGTGCCCCTGCCAGCCAGCACACCCGAGGTCCTGGCCCTGTGGCCAACAGCACCAGACCTACCACCGAACCTCGCACGTGTCACACCTGCAAGCGGCCTGGGCATATCAGTACCTTCTGTCCAGACAGGCCGAAGAACCCCCCAGCCAAGGCCCCAGGGCCTAATGCAGCAGTTCTTTTTGTGGGTGGTGTGGTTGGGAGGGTGTGTGACAACGTACAGCCCGTCACTGTGGGAGGCCATGTTGCTACAGGCCTCAAGGACACCGGGGCTGAACGAACCCTCATCCGACCCGAACTGGCGGCCCCTGAAGAAATCATTCCGGGGAAAACCCTAACTGTCACTGGGATTGGGGGCATCAGCTGTCCCTTACCAATGGCCCGGGTTTTTATTGATTGGGGTGCTGGGAGCGGGGTGAAGGAAGTGGGGCTGTCTGATAATTTGCCCACTGATGTTTTGTTGGGGACTGATTTGGGGAGGATGTATGCATACTACGTTCCTGACACCCCTCCCCAATCTACTAATGAGGGTAAAGTTAACCCTGATGATGATGATGATGGGAAATCGCATGTGTTACCTGACCATGCTTTTTCTTGTGTTGATGCATCTACTAATGATTTTTTCCCTAGGATTGATGGTGAAAATGTTGTACCTGTGCCAGCTGAACCTGATAATGATTTTTCTGTGAAGGTTAATGTGTCCATAGGTACAGGTGTGCCCAGCCACGTCGCTCTGCGGAGTGAGACGGCTGAGGAACCCCTAACAGGGGCAAGTGTCGGTGCTACAGGAAATGGGGAGATGCATGGGAACCGTGAGGAAGGTGACGCCATGAAAGTGACCAGTGCCACCGAGGAAGGTAACTGGCCCATAAGTAGCACAGCCCCTGGAGTGTTGGGGGTGGATGGGGAGGTAGAGCCCATAGCAGCGCCGGCTGATGGGCCTGTAGAAACCCCCGGGGAGACAGCCTACGTAGCTGCTGTCACCCGCAGTCAGAGTGCCCGGAACGCAGATAACTGTCTGCCTTCCGGACCCTCCTCAGTCATCACTGTGACTGAACCAGAGGTGGACCCAGAGCAGGTCCAAGAGGGTTCCCGTGGGGAAGGGACCCTGACGTCGCTTTTGGCTTCCCCTAGCCAGGAGTTTCAGGCCGCTCTGCACACAGATGCGAGCCTAGAGAGTTTGAGACAACTCGCCGAGACGCGCTTCTCCGAGACTGATAAGGAGAAGGTGTTCTGGGAACAAGGAAGGTTATACCGGGAGACAGTACCCGGAGAATCACAAAAGGAGTGGTTGAGGGAAAGACAGCTGGTCGTCCCACAGCAATTCCGGGGTGAGTTGTTGCGGATTGCCCATGAGATCCCGCTAGCTGGACACTTGGGGATCAGCAAAACTAAGGCCCGGCTGTCTCAACACTTCTATTGGCCTAAGATGGGGACAGATGTGTCAAACTACTGCCGCTCCTGTGTCACCTGTCAAAGAGTGGGGAAGGCAGGGCCTGCTCTTAAGGCTCCCCTGATCCCTTTGCCAGTGATAGAGGAGCCTTTCCAGAGGATCGCGGTGGACATTGTGGGCCCGCTGGCCGTCCCCAGCAGCTCTGGAAAGCAATACATCCTTACTGTGGTAGACTATGCTACCCGGTACCCAGAGGCAGTAGCTCTGTCGTCCACTAGGGCAGATAAGGTGGCGGATGCCCTGTTGGCCATCTTTTCACGTGTAGGATTTCCCAGGGAAATGCTTACTGATCAAGGGACCCAATTTATGTCTCGCCTAATGGAGGCTCTCTGTAAGAAAATGCAGGTGAAGCACCTGGTATCGAGTGCGTACCACCCACAGACCAATGGCTTGTGTGAACGCTTCAATGGTACCCTCAAACAGATGCTACGCATGCTGGTTGAGACTCAAGGGCGCGACTGGGAGCGGTACCTCCCACACCTGCTGTTCGCTTACCGAGAGGTTCCGCAGGCCTCGACGGGGTTCTCCCCCTTCGAGCTCCTGTACGGCAGGCGAGTTCGGGGACCCCTTGGGTTGGTAAGAGAATCCTGGGAAGAGGAGCCGAACCCTTCTGAAGTGTCCCTAGTGGAGTATGTCATGCACTTCCGTGACAAGATGCAGACCCTGACGCAGTTGGTGCATGACAACATGACGCAGGCTCAGGCTGATCAGAAGCACTGGTACGACCAGAACGCCCGGGAGCGGACCTACCACGTGGGTCAAAAGGTGTGGGTGCTGGTCCCCGTACCAACGGATAAGCTTCAGGCAGCCTGGGAGGGCCCGTACGTCGTCCACCAACAGCTCAACCCGGTCACGTACGTGGTCACGCTTGACCACGCTCGGGGTAGGCGAAAGGCCTTTCACGTCAACATGATGAAGGCTCATCACGAACGTGAACCTTTCGTCCTACCGGTCTGCAGCTTGCCCGAAGACGGTGAGGAAGACACCCTCCTGGACTTGCTGGCCCAAGCCAAGGCCAATGGGTCCATCGAGGATGTGGAGGTAAGCGCCTCGTTAACTGAACCCCAGCGGGTGCAGTTGCAAACCACCCTGGAACCTTTCCGGGTCGTGTTCTCCAACCGACCTGGGAGGACTGTGTTAGCCGTCCACGAGGTGGACACCGGGAATCACGCCCCACTACGGCGAACACCCTATCGAATCTCTGACCAGGTGCAGCAGACTATGCGCCAAGAGATCGATGAGATGTTACAGCTGGGGGTGATTCGACGGTCAAAGAGCGCGTGGGCATCGCCTGTAGTCCTCGTGCCAAAGAAGGACCGGACCACACGGTTCTGCGTGGACTACAGGGGGCTCAACGCCATCACAGCCTCGGATGCGCACCCAATGCCGCGCATCGAGGAGCTGCTTGAGAAGTTAGCTGGCGCAAAATACCTGACAATAATGGATTTGAGTAGAGGATACTGGCAGATTCCCCTGAGCCCCGAGGCGCAGGAGAAGTCCGCTTTTATCACACCCTTTGGACTGTACGAGTCCACGGTCATGCCCTTCGGCATGAAGAATGCCCCTGCCACTTTCCAGTGGATGGTCAACCGCCTGCTTCAGGGACTGGAGACGTACGCCGTGGCGTACTTGGATGACATTGCCATCTTCAGTCCCTCCTGGAAGGAACACCTGCAGCATCTCGAGGAGGTGCTCAGGCGAATTCACCAAGCAGGACTGACTATCAAGCCGGGAAAGTGTCAGATGGGCATGAGGGAGGTTCACTACCTGGGGCACCGGGTAGGCGAAGGCACCATGGAGCCAGAGCATGGCAATGGTGATGGGTTGGCCCACCAGGGTGAACCTGCTGAGGTGCGCATGGAGGAGAACCATCAGGTCCTGCCTCCCTAGCGCACACCAAAAGGGGGAGGTGTCACGATATGGTATGAAATATCATAAGTAGTTCTCTTGCTCAAGGCTGTGGGCTAACAAGCCCCCCTTCCCTTCCATTCAGCCAAGAGCTGCTTTGCCCCTGCACTGGGGGAAGTTTTATGGCCGAACGGAATTTACGACTGGCATTTCCTGTGTAAGCTTTGTCCAGCTAGAACAGGAAAAATGGCTCCAAAAATCCATGAAAGATTCTTTGTTTAGTTTTTGTTAGATATTAGGCAAACGATTTAAGCTAGAAATACGAAAATATATATTCGTAGTCCCACTCGGTGTAGCTACACATCTCATGAAACACGAGTTTCTAACTCCATCTGGTAAAGAAGTAGGGTTTTCTCTGTAAATATGTATCCCAGATAGGACATATTTGATCTCATTAGAATGCTCACGTTAATCTGAGATGAATGATGAGCTTTTTAGGACGCTGACATGTTCTGTAGTGAAGTTATAGAAATCAGAGAGAATAGTTTAAAGTTTATGCAGAATGTAGAGAGAGGAGGGTCTGGATAAGCCAGCCTTTCTGTGATGTCACAGCCTTAATGTTTTAAGTGTCTGGCAGGCTCTGAGGAGTCACTTTTTGCTGATTTCTCCTTCTGGACGGCTTTGTCCTATTGTCCTGGAAGAGCTGAGTACATCCCATGGACTGGGATGTATGGAAACTGCACTAGCCTGGATGCCTGCAATGCTTTTAATATGTGAGTGTTATCTTTTCTCATTTATTCCCTTTATGTTATAATTACCCATGTACATATTTGCAATTGTCTCATTTGTAACATCTTTATAAACTATTTTTGATAAAGCACGGCCTAATTATTTTTAAGGGGACATACTATTATATGTTAGTTCAGTTCTCCATGCTCTACACTTACCCAGTCTTCTGAAGTGAAATACGCTACTGTTACTGTGGTGTTGGGTTAGCTTCGGACCCGTTTAATCGAAGCTGGTGGCAGTGAAACCGATAGTGTGCAGACTTTTGGGTTATGTGGTAGCGGCTGCGGCTTTAATAATTATTGTTCCTGCCTGAGTGGGAGTAGTTATCGCGTCGCTGCAGCGTGCCCAATAGCCAGTACATAGCAGGCAGCCTTTCTGGCGACTAATTACCCAGGGTGCAGTACCTAATCTGACCTGAGAGTAAGGGGGGCGCCAGAGAGCTGCAAGTGTTAAGTGGAACTGTAAGCGGGATATACATAAATCCCTGCAGTTCGTGGTATATAGAAAAGCAGTGGGATACCTAGAATAAGCCCCTGCTGTAAACTAAGAGGTCAATAGCCTTGTGTGTGGTTTTTCATCACATTGTTAGCAGTGGAGGGATAACTAAGATAAGCCCCCCTGCACATGTGATAGCCGTCTGTTGGCCTAAAGTCACCCTGATCCGTGACGTAGGGGTGACGGTCACGGTGTGAATCCTGACCCAGTGGTGACAGCGGTCAGGGGAATCGTGACACAGGGTCTATCACAGTGAACAAAATGAACCAATAGGAAAAATTTCCTATTAACATAGTAACATAGTTAGTAAGGCCGAAAAAAGACATTTGTCCATCCAGTTCAGCCTATATTCCATCATAATAAATCCCCAGATCTACGTCCTTCTACAGAACCTAATATTTGTATGATACAATATTGTTCTGCTCCAGGAAGACATCCAGGCCTCTCTTGAACCTCTTGACTGAGTTCGCCATCACCACCTCCTCAGGCAAGCAATTCCAGATTCTCACTGCCCTAACAGTAAAGAATCCTCTTCTATGTTGGTGGAAAAACCTTCTCTCCTCCAGACGCAAAGAATGCCCCCTTGTGCCCGTCACCTTCCTTGGTATAAACAGATCATCAGCGAGATATTTGTATTGTCCCCTTATATACTTATACATGGTTATTAGATCGCCCCTCAGTCGTCTTTTTTCTAGACTAAATAATCCTAATTTCGCTAATCTATCTGGGTATTGTAGTTCTCCCATCCACTTTATTAATTTTGTTGCCCTCCTTTGTACTCTCTCTAGTTCCATTATATCCTTCGTGAGCACCGGTGCCCAAAACTGGACACAGTACTCCATGTGCGGTCTAACTAGGGATTTGTACAGAGGCAGTATAATGCTCTCATCATGTGTATCCAGACCTCTTTTGGGTGCCGGCCGGCAGATCTCTACGGGAGCACTGCCCATCCATTTTCTCCCTGAAGAATTTGACAGCAGCCCAGGGGACTTCATGGGGTGATGCCCGGACACCAGAGGTACCAGGGGGGTGATAGGGGGACCTGGGGACCCTATTTCTCTCTCCTCTGATGTGCAATCACATCAGAGAAGAGAGAAATTAAATGTGAAATCGGGTATTTTTTGCAGTCGCCGTTATGCCGTTAATAGCAGTAATCGCAACACTGGGGTCAGTAAAAACCTTCCCAAATCATGTTCCCGGGGGTCTCAGCTACCCCTGGTAGCCGAGACCCAGGAGAAATTCTGACACTAGGAGGCACAATACACTTCATCCTCAGTGCCGTTAAAAAACGGCGCTGTGGTTTAAGTACCATTAACTGCGACTGTTAAAAGGCGTATCGGCGGTAGTTAGGGGTTAAATTTAAGAATAACAAACACAGTTATTCTCACCTAACGCCCATTCCATTGAATGATTTTACTATCGATCAGAAGCAGCGTTTGCCTCACTGTCATGCACATGCATATGACAGTGCGAGAAACACCCGGTAATTGGGGGGCCGAACCCGAACATTAACACAGAATTCCTGGTGAAGTCCATGTTCGTTGTCCTTGCCTGAATAGTAGGTGTTTGGTACAGGTGCCAAAATTTCCTGTTCAGGTCCGGCCATCTCTAGTCACGTTTCAAAAAATTGTGCAAAAAAATGTGCCAAAATACTGGCATACTCAAAAGTAAACTGGACTGGTAGAAATAGAGTGGAATTGTGCCAACTTTTGCGACTTTTTGAAAAATTGCTATTTAAGAATCAGGTGGAAATATCTAGAATCCATAAACTTTGGCCACAAAGTGAAAAATGGGGAAAAAATGTGAGCATAAATTGTCTATAAAAGGCACAAATATAATAAAACTACACAGGAAAAAAGTAGGCGCAAATGTAATGATGAATTGGGTCCACAAGTTTTTTATTTGGTGTTCATTACTATGGTCTTTACCAAAGGGATATGGCTCACAGAATTATCTTGTGTTTTTTAGGCTGTTCTGCATATTCTGCATAAACCTACTCCCCTTGCAAGACCATAAAAATTAACACTAAAAATGTCCCATATCTCTGGAACCGTTTGGCAGATTTATGGAGTAGTGTAATAGTCCCCTTTCTTCTCTACATGTTAAGCTAGAGGACAGGTTTATGATCCACCAAGGAGCTTTACACATGTGATTAGTCAGTAAAGCTCCTCAAGAAGGTGTCCATACATTTGTGTAGGGGCACCTCTTTCTGAGGCAAAAGGTCCGCCTAATTAGGCAAATGTCCACCTTCACAGCCATCACAGATACAGCAAGTCATGTCAACTCCAAAGTAACATTTATAATTTGTTCTGTTTTTACTCTTTGTGGATGTTAGAATGAACGTGAGCACTGCATTTTGAATACAAATCATGATATGTTTAATTGATTGCTTTCTCTTAGTGATACCTGATTATTAGATTGCTTTCTAGAATTTTGCAAGGGACCATAATTATAAAAAAAATAGGCGAGCTTAACAAAAGGGACGTTTCCGACTATAGTGCATGGAATGCTTCTCTAGGAAATGGAATATGCAAATTGCATCTTCAGAGAATCAGGGGACTCGAACTCCAGTGCCACTGATTAGAAGTAGTAAACATAAAAATCAATACGACCCCTTTAACGAGCCTTGCTATATGACTTATGATAAAAGAACAAACCAGAATCTCTATTCGCAGACACATGTTTCGGGGTGTTGCCTCTCCTCAGTGCAAAGCATGAGCTCTGATTTAGCTGAATAAGAAGCATCTGACTAACATCTCCTAGTGGATAGCCACATGCATGACATACCAAGAATAGTTAAAGGGTTGATATTGACATTTAGGATTGCTACTTCCAATAGGTGACACTAGATTTCAAGTCCCCTTCCTCTCTGAAGAAACAATTTGCATATTTAATTTAACCCCTTAACGACCGCCGATACGCCTTTTAATGGCGGTAGTTAAGGGTACTTAAACCACAGCGCTGGCGCTGTGGAAAAAGTGTATAGCGCCCCCCAGAGTCAGATTTTCTCTGGGGTCTCGGTTGCCGGGGGTAGCCAAGACCCCAAAAAACATGATCCAGGTCGTTTTTTTACCGACCCCTGGGTTGCGATTGCCGGTAATTAACCGTTTACTGGTGGCAGCAAAAAAAAAACAAACGTGATTTGCCATTTAATTTCTCTGTCCTCTGATGTAATGGCACATCAGAGGACAGAGAAATGGGGTCCCCGATCGCTCCCCGATACTTACCCACGTCCCCCAGTGCTCCTTGTGGTTCCCCATGGGGCCGCCATCTTCTTCCAGCAAAAAAATGGCAGGCGCATGCGCAGTGCACCTGCCGGCCGGTCGACACCCGGCAGATCTTTGGGGTCTCGGCTGCCATGGGTAGCCGAGACCCCAAAGAACATGATCTGTGTAATTTTTTACCGACCCCTGTTTTGCGATCACTGGTAATTAACCGTTTACCGGCAATCGCAAAAAAGAAAAAATGCGATATGTCTGTCATTCTCTGTCCTCTGATGTGATCGCACATCAGAGGACAGAGAAATGGGGGATTGGGGACCCTGTCATACTTACTGGTGTCCCTGGGTCCTCCTGTGTTCCCTCCTGGCCGCCGGCTTCTTCCTCCGGTGAGAAAATAGTGGCCGCACGCGCAGTGAGCCCAATGTGATCTGCCAGCTGGCAGTGGAAGATTCTTCCTCTTGTTTCATTTTGGTCACTGTGATAGATCCTATCACAGTGATCAAAATAAAAAAAATAGTAAATAACCCCCCTTTATCACCCCCTTAGTTAGGAAAAAATAATAAGATAAAAAAGTATGTATTTCCATTTTCCAATTAGGGTTACAGTTGGTCTAAACTGAGTTGGGCTAAAGTTAGGGTTGGGGCTAAGGTTAGGGTTGGAGCTAAAGTTAGGGTTAGGATTGGGGCTAAAGTTATGGTTAGGGTTAGGGTTGGGCTAAAGTTAGGGTTAGGGTTGGGGCTAAAGTTAAGGTTAGGGTTGGGGCTAAAGTTAGGGTTAGAGTTGAGATTAGGGTTAGGGTTGGAATTAGGGTTTGGATCAGGGTTAGGGTTGGCATTAGGGTTAGGGTTGGAATTAGGGTTAGGTTTGGGATTAGAGTTAGGTTTGGGATTAGGGTTAAGGTTACGGTTGGGATTAGGGTTAGGGGTGTATTGGGATTAGGGTTGGGATTAGGGTTAGGTTTGAGGTTAGGGTTGAGATTAGGATTAGTTGTGTGTTGGTCTTAGGGATTTGATTAGGGTTGGAGTTAGGGTTAGGGGTGTTTTGGGGTTAGGGTTGTGATTAGGATTATGGATTGGGTTGAGATTAGGGTTGGGGTGTGTTGGGGTTAGAATTTTAGTCAGAATTGGGGGGTTTCCACTGTTTAGGTACATCAGGGGTTCTCCAAATGAGACAGAAAATTTTGCGCTCAAAAAGTCAAATGGTGCTCCCTCCCTTCTGAGCTCTGCCATGCGCCCAAACAGTGGTTTACCCCCACATATGGGGAATCAACATACTCAGGACTAATTGGACAACAACTTTTGGGGTTCAATTTCTCCTGATGAATTACCCCTGATGAAGATGCTTTAATAGCGTCAATACGTATGGGGCCCTGGTTCCCCTATGGACAGCACCTGATAACACGTGATTGCATTTGCAATCTGACCACCATTATAGATAATGGGCACCGTCCGCTTGTAGATATCTAGTGGTATTATCCACAATATTTTCTCTAGTTTGCATACTATTTGTATGGCGGCTGGGGTCAATAGGATTTGTGTGATCAGGCACCAGGTGGTTTATTTGGTAGTCCATTGAAATTTGACACAGTGTACGGTGGGCAAGATGCATGAATGTTATACTATACTTGAATAGGATATTTATTGTTGTACTCCTCATGTCCTTGCACCAAATCTGTGTGATATCATAATCTATATTGATTGATGGTGTGTATTGGGTCAGCTGGCAGCATACTTTATGGTGTTTAATATTTAGCCAATGAGATGTATTTGTATTTTTCTGCATCTGACTAGATAATTCCGTGTATTTTATATTTGTGCACTATCATAAATGTGTTTTCCTGTCCGTTTTGGGTGACTATGCTTGGGCTACTTAGCCATGTTGGCTTTTAAATGTTTTTAAATTGTGTGACTTGCCTTGCCTTTTTGTATAGTCATGTTAATAAAATTTAATATTTATGTTGATCCCAATAGTGTGCATATCTTTTTTATTGTTTATTTTTCCATGTTGTTTTATATGCACATGGTAGATCCCTGATGTGGATATTTATGCGGTGCCCACTATATTTTTCTTTCCTCTGTCACTAAGGGGTTAACAGAGGAGCATTGCATGGATATAAGTCAATATTGTCTTTTAGAATTTCAACTTTGAATAGGTAACACTAGGGTTCCAGTTCTTCTCCTCTCCAAAGAAGTAATTTATATACAACCTCTCTACGTACTAAAGAGTTTCTTTGCTCAAAGAAAGTTACTAATTTGAAGTTTCTGGCTTAGATCCTTTATGACAGAAGCATCATATTTAAATGAAATTTGATATTAAATTTGGGTTGTACCTAGAGTTGAGCGACCTTGACCTTTTTAGAGTCGAGCCGGGTTTCGCGAAACCCGACTATCTCAAAAGTCGGGTCGAGTGAAATCGGCCGATTATGACGTAAAGTCGGGATCGACCGAAACACGAAACCCAATGCAAGTCAATGGGGCAGCATAGTCGGCAGTGAGTGGGGGCCAGGAAAACACCTAGAGTGCCCATTTTAATGTCAAAACCATCCATTCTTCTTAATGAAGCTTGTCAAGCGTAATTTACCTTATAATAATTGGAAGGCATTTGAAATTGGGGGTCATTTGGCTAAAGTTGTGGGGGGTAGGGCTGGTTCAAGTAATTAGTGGGCCCAGGAAATCTGGACCACGTCACGGCAGTGGAGCAGGGAGAGGTAAGTATTTCAACTTTGCAAGTGCTGTGAACCTGAGCAAGCAGGGGGGCCCACTCGTTGGCATTGGCACTGGCACAGGGCCCCTCAAAGTACAGCGATGTGTTTGCACGGCGGGGGCGCCTCCCACCGGCAGCAACACTTTTGCGTACTATGAGAGGCCCTGTGCCAGTGACGTCGCCAACTAGTATTCCTCCCCCCCACCTGATGAAGGAACCTGCACTTTCATCTGCACCTTCCTCTTTGTCCCCGTGTAAGGTGGTATGGTATGCGGGAAGAGCAACCTGACTTTCAGCAGGGTCACAATGTTGTTGTGTAGCGTGCACGGGGAATGTTGCGTTATGGGTCAATGTACCAGCAGACTCATCTATCACTGGCTGGGCAATGGGCAGGATGAGGAGGAAACACAGATATAGGCCCAAAGAATAAAGTTGGCTAAATGCAGTTCAAAATTGGTAACACAGGAATAACCAGGGGGCATTGCAGTGGAGGACAACTGGAATGAGAGGCTGACACAGAGAGTAGGCCCAAATCAGTAAGTAGTCGAAATGCAGTTCAAAATTGGCAACCGTAGTAAACAGGCGGCACAGCTTTGTTCAGTGGAGGAGAACAGCAAGGAGTGGCAGACACCGATAGTAGGCCCCAACCCAACTAGTAGGCAAAATGCAGTCTAACATTAACAACTACTTAACGAGCGCCTGAAAATGGAATTTCAGGACAGGAAACCAGGAGAACAGCAAGGAGTGGCAGACACCGATAGTAGGCCCCAAACCAACTAGTACGCCAAATGCAGTTGTTCCGTTTAACCACAATTTAATGAGAGCCTGAAGATCAAAGCTCAGGAAAGGCAACCTGGAGAACACCTTGGAGTGGAACACACCATCTCTCTACACCCCATACCCAATTTGTAGGCCTAATGCAGTGTAGTTTCCAACAACTACTAAACGAGAGCATGAAGATCGAAGCATTGGCGAGGAAACCTGGGGAACACCTTGGAGTGGAACACACCATCTCTCTACACCCCATACCCAATTTGTAGGCCTAATGCAGTGTAGTTTCCAAGAACTACTAAACGAGAGCCGGAAGATCGAAGCTCAGGAAAGGCAACCTGGAAAACACCTTGGAGTGGAACACACCATCTCTCTACACCCCATACCCAATTTGTAGGCCTAATGCAGCGTAGTTTCCAACAACTACTAAACGAGAGCATGATGATCGAAGCATTGGCGAGGAAACCTGGGGAACACCTTGGAGTGGAACACACCATCTCTCTACAGTGGAACACACCATCTCTCTACACCCCATACCCAATTTGTAGGCCTAATGCAGCGTAGTTTCCAACAACTACTAAACGAGAGCCGGAAGATCGAAGCTCAGGAAAGGCAACCTGGGGAACACCTTGGAGTGGAACACACCATCTCTCTACACCCCATACCCAATTTGTAGGCCCAATGCAGCGTAGTTTCCAACAACTACTAAACGAGAGCCGGAAGATCGAAGCTCAGGAAAGGCAACCTGGGGAACACCTTGGAGTGTAACAAACCCTCTCTCTACACCACGGAAGGGCTGATTCTTAGGAAGGAAGGCTGTCGGAAAGAAGCAGGGCGCGTCCGAGGGTGATTATATTCTTATTAGGTATATACTCACCCTCGGACGCGCCCTGCTTCTTTATTTGTAATGAATGTTTATTTGCAATGTGGTTTTGACTTACTCTATTTTTTTGGTAAATAATGATTTTATTATTTTCATTGTTTTGCATCTTCTTGGCAATAATATAAAGAAGACGCGACAGGACAACACTCGGTGGATGCCATATCTGTGTTTAAAATTGAAAAAACCTTTCAGTTAACTACTTGCAGGAGAAAGTTATTGTAGCTGGTGGCCATTTTTAGTACTGTACCAGATTTTTGTTGTATGTGTTTGTTTTTAATGTTAAAATGTCTGCATTTGATATCTCTCCAGTATTTTCTTTTTTATAAGCAAAATACTTATTTTTATATTTTCTGATGTTGGTTCCAGGGGTACACGGGCAGCAGTGGTGTGGTCAGTGGAGGCCTAGTGGAAGGAGTGACCGCAGACAGGCATCGAAGGCCTAAAATAATAACACATGGCTGTAGGCAATTTTAAATTGGTTCCAGGGGTACACGGGCAGCAGTGGTGTGGTCAGTGGAGGCCTAGTGGAAGGAGTGACCGCAGACAGGCATCGAAGGCCTAAAATAATAACACATGGCTGTAGGCAATTCTAAATTTGTTACAGGGGTACACGGGCAGCAGTGCCCTGGTCAGTGTAGTAGTAGTTGAAAGAATGGACCGCAGACAGGCATCGAAGGCCTAAAATAAAAAAATTGGGCTGGCTGTAGGCAATTTTAAATTGGTTCCAGGGGTACACGGGCAGCAGTGGTGTGGTCAGTGGAGGCCTAGTGGAAGGAGTGACCGCAGACAGGCATCGAAGGCCTAAAATAATAACACATGGCTGTAGGCAATTTTAAATTGGTTCCAGGGGTACACGGGCAGCAGTGGTGTGGTCAGTGGAGGCCTAGTGGAAGGAGTGACCGCAGACAGGCATCGAAGGCCTAAAATAATAACACATGGCTGTAGGCAATTTTAAATTGGTTCCAGGGGTACACGGGCAGCAGTGCCCTGGTCAGTGTAGTAGTAGTTGAAAGAATGGACCGCAGACAGGCATCGAAGGCCTAAAATAAAAAAATTGGGCTGGCTGTAGGCAATTTTAAATTGGTTCCAGGGGTACACGGGCAGCAGTGGTGTGGTCAGTGGAGGCCTAGTGGAAGGAGTGACCGCAGACAGGCATCGAAGGCCTAAAATAATAACACATGGCTGTAGGCAATTTTAAATTGGTTCCAGGGGTACACGGGCAGCAGTGCCCTGGTCAGTGTAGTAGTAGTTGAAAGAATGGACCGCAGACAGGCATCGAAGGCCTAAAACAAAAAAATTGGGCTGGCTGTAGGCAATTTTAAATTGGTTCCAGGGGTACACGGGCAGCAGTGGTGTGGTCAGTGGAGGCCTAGTGGAAGGAGTCACCGCAGACAGGCATCGAAGGCCTAAAATAATAACACATGGCTGTAGGCAATTTTAAATTGGTTCCAGGGGTACACGGGCAGCAGTGCCCTGGTCAGTGTAGTAGTAGTTGAAAGAATGGACCGCAGACAGGCATCGAAGGCCTAAAATAAAAAAATTGGGCTGGCTGTAGGCAATTTTAAATTGGTTCCAGGGGTACACGGGCAGCAGTGGTGTGGTCAGTGGAGGCCTAGTGGAAGGAGTGACCGCAGACAGGCATCGAAGGCCTAAAATAATAACACATGGCTGTAGGCAATTTTAAATTGGTTCCAGGGGTACACGGGCAGCAGTGGTGTGGTCAGTGGAGGCCTAGTGGAAGGAGTGACCACAGACAGGCATCGAAGGCCTAACATAACAAAAATGTCAATACAATGGTATTGTCAGTGGCAGGCATTGAAGGATGTCAGCGCATAGACTAAACATTGGTGGAGCTGTGAGATAATTTTGCAAGTGGTAGAGCACTGTTTGAGCTGGGGTGGGGGGAAACTGTCTTGTGGCCGGCGGTACAGGCCCAGGGCCCCTCATATTACAACGGTGTGTCTGACGTTGGGTGCGCACCACCACCGCCAGAGACACTTTATTGTACTAGGAGGGACCCAGTGGCAGTGCCGTCGACCAAAAGCGGGCTCACCCACCTCTTCAGACAAACTGCACTCTCACGGGTGCTGTCGCCAAGTGTCGATACCACGGCCCCGTGTGGGGAGTTTGGCCATTTAGTGAGGTGTAAACATGTCGTATGCTGGACAATCAGGTGCAGAAAATTACGAGATTGGAAAAGGCATTCAGAATAGTCCACAGGCAAGACCTTTTCATAGGAAAGCTAGGTGTCAGCCGGGCAAGGTGGGGCAAAAGATTTCGAAATCCAGTTGTGGTTCATTTTAATGAAGGTTAGATCATCTACATTTTGGGTAGCCAGACGAGTCCTTTTTTCTGTTAGTATTGAACCTGCAGCACTGAATACTCTTTCTGATAGGACACTAGCTGCCGGGCAAGCAAGCTCCTGCAATGCATATTCTGCCAATTCTGGCCAGGTGTCTAATTTTGATGCCCAGTAATCAAATGGGAATGACGGTTGAGGGAGAACATCGATAAGGGATGAAAAATAGTTTGTAACCATACTGGACAAATGTTGTCTCCTGTCACTTTGAATTGATGCTGCAGTACCTGTCCTGTCTGCGGTCATAGCAAAATCACTCCACAACCTGGTCAGAAAACCCCTCTGGCCAACGCCACTTCTGATTTGTGCAACTCTAACACCTCTGCCCTGTTGCCCCCTGCAGCTCGTGTGAGAACGATCACGGGCGCTGTGTGCAGGGAATGCCAGAAGCAAACGGTCAACAAGAGTTGATTGTTTGGTTGCTAATATTAGTTCCAAGTTCTCATGTGGCATTATATTTTGCAATTTGCCTTTATAGCGAGGATGAAGGAGGCAGGCCAACCAGTAATCGTCATCATTCATCATTTTAGTTATGCGTGTGTCCCTTTTGAGGATACGTAAGGCATAATCCGCCATGTGGGCCAAAGTTCCAGTTCTCAAATCTGCGGTTGTGCTTGGTTGAGGGGCAGTTTCAGGCAAATCAACGTCACTTGTGTCCCTCAAAAAACCAGAACCCGGCCTTGCCGCGCCACCAATTTCCAGTGGCCCCGGAAAAGCTTCCTCATTAAAAATATAATCATCCCCATCATCCTCCTCGTCCTCCTCCTCCTCTTCGCCCGCTACCTCGTCCTGTACACTGCCCTGGCCAGACAATGGCTGACTGTCATCAAGGCTTTCCTCTTCCTCAGCTGCAGACGCCTGATCCTTTATGTGCGTCAAACTTTGCATCAGCAGACGCATTAGGGGGATGCTCATGCTTATTATGGCGTTGTCTGCACTAACCAGCCGTGTGCATTCCTCAAAACACTGAAGGACTTGACACATGTCTTGAATCTTCGACCACTGCACACCTGACAACTCCATGTCTGCCATCCTACTGCCTGCCCGTGTATGTGTATCCTCCCACAAAAACATAACAGCCCGCCTCTGTTCACACAGTCTCTGAAGCATGTGCAGTGTTGAGTTCCACCTTGTTGCAACGTCTATGATTAGGCGATGCTGGGGAAGGTTCAAAGAACGCTGATAGGTCTGCATACGGCTGGAGTGTACGGGCGAACGGCGGATATGTGAGCAAAGTCCACGCACTTTGAGGAGCAGGTCGGATAACCCCGGATAACTTTTCAGGAAGCACTGCACCACCAGGTTTAAGGTGTGAGCCAGGCAAGGAATGTGTTTCAGTTGGGAAAGGGAGATGGCAGCCATGAAATTCCTTCCGTTATCACTCACTACCTTGCCTGCCTCAAGATCTACAGTGCCCAGCCACGACTGCGTTTCTTTCTGCAAGAACTCGGACAGAACTTCCGCGGTTTGTCTGTTGTCGCCCAAACACTTCATAGCCAATACAGCCTGCTGACGTTTGCCAGTAGCTGCCCCATAATGGGAGACCTGGTGTGCAACAGTGGCAGCTGCGGATGGAGTGGTTGTGCGACTGCGGTCTGTGGATGAGCTCTCGCTTCTGCAGGAGGACGAAGAGGAGGAGGAGGGGGTGCGAACGGCTACAGCCAATTGTTTCCTAGACCGTGGGCTAGGCAGAACTGTCCCAAACTTGATGTCCCCTGTGGACCCTGCATCCACCACATTTACCCAGTGTGCCGTGATGGACACGTAACGTCCCTGGCCATGCCTAGTGGTCCATGCATCTGTTGTCAGGTGCACCTTTGTGCTCACAGATTGCCTGAGTGCATGGACGATGCGCTCTTTAACATGCTGGTGGAGGACTGGGATGGCTTTTCTGGAAAAAAAGTGTCGACTGGGTAGCTCGTAGCGTGGTACAGCGTAGTCCATCAGGGCTTTGAAAGCTTCGCTTTCAAGTAACCGGTAGGGCATCATCTCTAACGAGATTAGTCTAGCTATGTGTGCGTTCAAACCCTGTGTACGCGGATGCGAGGCTAAGTACTTCCTTTTTCTAACCATAGTCTCATGTAGGGTGAGCTGGACTGGAGAGCTGGAGATCGTGGAACTAGCGGGGGTGCCGGTGGACATGGCAGACTGAGAGACGGTGGGAGATGGTATTGTTGCCACCGGTGCCCTAGATGCAGTGTTTCCTACTACGAAACTGGTGATTCCCTGACCCTGACGGCTTTGGCCTGGCAAAGAAACCTGCACAGATACTGCAGGTGGTGCGGAAAATGGTGGCCCTACACTGCCGGAAGGGATGTTGCGTTGCTGACTAGCTTCATTGGCCGAGGGTGCTACAACCTTAAGGGACGTTTGGTAGTTAGTCCAGGCTTGCAAATGCATGGTGGTTAAATGTCTATGCATGCAACTTGTATTGAGACTTTTCAGATTCTGTCCTCTGCTTAAGGTAGTTGAACATTTTTGACAGATGACTTTGTGCTGATCAATTGGATGTTGTTTAAAAAAATGCCAGACTGCACTCTTTCTAGCATCGGATACCTTTTCAGGCATTGCAGACTGAGCTTTAACCGGATGGCCACGCTGTCCTCCAACAGGTTTTAGCTTTGCCACGCGTTTTGGGCAAGATACGGGCCCGGCAGATGGAACCTGTTGCGATGTTGATGCCTGCTGCGGCCCCTCCGCCTCCGCTTCAGAACTGCTGCCGCCTGCACCCTGTTCCCCCAATGGCTGCCAATCGGGGTCAAGAACTGGGTCATCTATTACCTCTTCTTGTAGCTCGTGTGCAACTTCGTCTGTGTCACCGTGGCAGTCGGTGGTATAGCGTTCGTGATGGGGCAACATAGTCTCATCAGGGTCTGATTCTTGATCAGCACCCTGCGAGGGCAATGTTGTGGTCTGAGTCAAAGGACCAGCATAGTAGTCTGGCTGTGGCTGTGCATCAGTGCACTCCATGTCAGATTCAACTTGTAATGGGCATGGACTGTTAACTGCTTCACTTTCTAAGCCAGGGACGGTATGTGTAAAGAGCTCCATGGAGTAACCCGTTGTGTCGCCTGCTGCATTCTTCTCTGTTGTTGTTTTTGCTGAAGAGGACAAGGAAGCCACTTGTCCCTGACCGTGAACATCCACTAACGACGCGCTGCTTTGACATTTACCAGTTTCACGAGAGGAGGCAAAAGAGCTAGAGGCTGAGTCAGCAAGATAAGCCAAAACTTGCTCTTGCTGCTCCGGCTTTAAAAGTGGTTTTCCTACTCCCAGAAAAGGGAGAGTTCGAGGCCTTGTGTAGCCAGACGACGAACCTGGCTCCACAGCTCCAGACTTAGGTGCAATATTTTTTTTCCCACGACCAGCTGATGCTCCACCACTACCACTACCCTCATTACCAGCTGACAATGAACGCCCCCGGCCACGACCTCTTCCACCATACTTCCTCATTGTTTTAAAAACGTAAACAAACTAACGGTATTTGTTGCTGTCACACAAATTACACGGTGAGCTATAACTTCAGTATGATTTAGCTACCCCTTTACAGGTGAGTGAGACCACAACGAAAATCAGGCACAATGTTACACACTCTGTTGTTGGTGGCAACAAATGAGAGAGATGCCACACACGCAGGACTGTCACTGAAGCACAAATGTAAATATTAATCTCCCACTGATTTGATTTTTTTTTTTTTTCAGGGAGACTTTAGGAAAAAAAAAATAGAATAAAATGATTTTTTCAGGAAGAATTTAGAAACCAAAGAAAATAAAATGATTTTTTCAGGGATAATTTAGAAAACAAATAAAACAAAAAAAGGCTTTCTATGGCCCACTGAGTGAGAGATGACGCACACAGGAGTCAGGAGTGGCACACAAGCCCAGAGGCCAATATTTATCTCCCACTGATTGATGTAGTGATTTTTTCAGGTAGATTTTGGAACCCAAATCAAGCTAAAAAAAATAATAGGCTTTCTATGGCCCACAATTGGAGAGAGAGAGAGAGAGAGATGGCACACCCAGAAGTCAAGACTGGCACACAAGCAGAAAGGGCAATATTAATCTCCCACTGATTTGTTTTTTTTGTTTGTTTTTTTTCAGGGAGACTTTAGGAAAAAAAAAATAGAATAAAATGATTTTTTAAGGAAGAATTTAGAAACCAAATAAAATAAAATGATTTTTTCAGGGAGAATTTAGAAAACAAATAAAACAAAAAAAGGCTTTCTATGGCCCACTGAGTGAGAGATGACGCACACAGGAGTCAGGAGTGACACACAAGCCCAGAGGCCAATATTTATCTCCCACTGATTGATGTAGTGATTTTTTCAGGTAGATTTTGGAACCCAAATCAAGCTAAAAAAATAATAGGCTTTCTATGGCCCACAATTGGAGAGAGAGAGAGAGATGGCACACCCAGGAGTCAAGACTGGCACACAAGCAGAAAGGGCAATATTAATCTCCCACTGATTTTTTTTTTTTTTTTTTTTTTTCAGGGAGACTTTAGAAAAAAAAAATAGAATAAAATGATTTTTTCAGGAAGAATTTAGAAACCAAATAAAATAAAATGATTTTTTCAGGGAGAATTTAGAAAACAAATAAAACAAAAAAAGGCTTTCTATGGCCCACTGAGTGAGAGATGACGCACACAGGAGTCAGGAGTGGCACACAAGCCCAGAGGCCAATATTTATCTCCCACTTTTTTTTTTTTGTTCCAGGGAAAATTTATAAACCCAATAAAAAAAATAATAAATAGGCTTTCTATGGCCCACTATCTGAGAGACAGAGAGAGATGGCACGCTTAGGACTGGCACACAAGCCCAAAGGCCAATATTAATCTCCCTTTTTTTTTGTAAGGGAGAATTTATAAAACCAAAAAAAAATAAATAAATAGGCTTTCATGGCCCACTATTTGTGAGAGAGATGGCACGCTCAGGACTGGCACACAAGCCCAGAGGCCAATATTAATCTCCCACTTTTTTTTTTTTTTCCAGGGAAAATTTATAAACCCAATAAAAAAAAAAATAAATAAATAGGCTTTCTATGGCCCACTATCTGAGAGAGAGAGATGGCACGCTTAGGACTGGCACACAAGCCCAAAGGCCAATATTAATCTCCCACTGATTGATTTATTGATTTTTTCAGGTAGATTTTAGAACCAAAATCAAGCAAAAAAATAAATAGGCTTTCTATGGCCCACTGAGTGAGTGATGATGCACACAGGAGTCAAGAGTGGCACACAAGCCCTGAGGCCAATATTTTTCTCCCACTGATTGATGTAGTGATTTTTTCAGGTAGATTTTATAACCCAAATCAAGCAAAAAAATAAATAGGCTTTCTATGGCCCACTGAGTGAGAGATGACACAGACAGGGATGGCACTCTAGCAGAAATGTCAATCTTAATCTCCCACAAAAAAAAAAAAAAAAACCAGGGAGTGTCCTTCAATTACTATCTCCCTGCAGTAATCTCAGCCAGGTATGGCAGGCAGCAATAAGGAGTGGACTGATGCACAAATTAAATAAAAAGTGTGTACAAACCAAAAAGATAGCTGTGCAGAAAGGAAGGAACAAGAGGATTTGTGCTTTGAAAAAAGCAGTTGGTTTGCACAGCGGCGTACACACAGCAATGCAGCTATCAGGGAGCCTTCTAGGGCAGCCCAATGAGCTACAGCGCTGAGGGGAAAAAAAAAAAATGTAGCTTCCACTGTCCCTGCACACCGAAGGTGGTGTTGGGCAGTGGAAATCGCTACAGCACAAGCGGTTTGGTGGTTAATGGACCCTGCCTAACGCTATACCTGCTTCTGACGAAGCGGCAGCAACCTCTCCCTAAGCTCAGATCAGCAGCAGTAACATGGCGGTCGGCGGGAACTCCCCTTTATAGCCCCTGTGACACCGCAGACAGCAAGCCAATCACTGCAATGCCCTTCTCTAGGATGGTGGGGACCAGGACCTATGTCATCACGCTGCCCACACTCTGCGTTTACCTTCATTGGCTGAGAAATGGCGCTTTTCGCGTCATTGAAACGCGACTTTGGCGCGAAAGTCGCGTACCGCATGGCCGACCCCGCACAGGGGTCGGATCGGGTTTCATGAAACCTTTTGTTTGCAGGGACAGTGGAGGCTACATTTTTTTCCCTCAGCGCTGTAGCTCATTGGGCTGCCCTAGAAGGCTCCCTGATAGCTGCATTGCTGTTTGTACGCCGCTGTGCAAACCAACTGCTTTTTTCAAAGCACAAATCCTGTTGCTTCCTTCCTTTCTGCACAGCTATCTTGTTTGTTTGTCCACACTTTTGACTTTTTTGTGCAGCAGTCCACTCCTTGTTATTGCTGCCTGCCATACTTTGCTGATTACTGCAGGGAGATAGTAATTGTAGGACAGTCCCTTTTTTTTTTTTTTCATTATATCTCTTCAAGCCACTTTCTGCCACAGAAAATATACTCTAATACAGTGGCCCAGATTTATTCACTAGTCTCCCTGAAGAAAAAAAAAAAAGGTGCAGATTAAAATTGACAAATCTGCATCAGTGGCAGTCCTGTGTGTGGCATCTGTGTCTCATTTTCTGGCACAGAAAACATACAGTCTAACAGTGGGCCTGATTTCTTGCCAATTCTCCCATGAATAAAAAAAATAGTGGGAGATTAAGATTGGCAATTCTGCTTCAGTGTCAGTCGTGTGTGTGGCATCTGTCTTTAATTTTGTGCCACAGAAAACCTAGTATGTAATACTGGGCCTGATTTTTTTTAAATTCTCCCAGAAAAAAAATAGTGGGAGATTAAGATTGGCAATTCTGCCTCAGTGCCAGTCGTGTGTGTGGCATCTGTCTTTAATTTTGTGCCACAGAAAACCTAGTATGTAATACTGGGCCTGATTTTTTTAAAATTCTCCCAGAAAAAAAAATAGTGGGAGATTAAGATTGGCAATTCTGCCTCAGTGCCAGTCGTGTGTGTGGCATCTGTCTTTAAATTTGTGCTACAGAAAACCTAGTGTGTAACACTGGGCCTGATTTCTTGCCAATTCTCCCATAAATAAAAAAAATAGTGGGAGATTAAGATTGGCAATTCTGCTTCAGTGCCAGTCGTGTGTGTGGCATCTGTCTTTAATTTTGTGCCACAGAAAACCTAGTGTGTAATACTGGGCCTGTTTTTTTTTTATAATTCTCCCTGGAAAAAAAATAGTGGGAGATTAAGATTGGCAATTCTGCCTCAGTGGCAGTGCTGTGTGTGACATCTGTCTCTAATTTTGTGCCACAGAAAACTTAGTGTGTAATACTGGGTCAGATTTTTTTAAAAATGTCCCAGGAAAAAAAACAATAGTGGGAGATTAAGATTGGCATTTCTGCCACAGTGCCAGTCCTGTGTGTGGCATCTGTCTCTCATTTTGTGCCACTGAAAACCTAGTGTGTAATACTGGGCCTGATTTTTTTATAATTCTCCCTGGAAAAAAAATAGTGGGAGATTAAGATTGGCATTTCTACCTCAGTGCAAGTCCTGTGTGTGGCATCTGTCTTTCATTTAATGCCACAGAACATATACTGTATAAGAGTGGGCCACATTTCTTCAATATTCTCCCAGAAAAAATAAAAAGGGGGAGAATTTTATTGGTAGTGTCTGCATCTGCGTCAGTCCTGTTAGTGGCATATCTGTCTGCCACTGAAGCTGTGTACTGTTATATATTGGGCCTGATTTTCCCTGCATATATAAATCCAACAGAAGTTTGAGTTCACCTTGTAACTGGTTTTACAGTAACAAATACCGTTAGTTTGGTTATGTTTTTCAAACAATGAGGAAGTCTGGTGGGTGAGGTCGTGGCCGTGGGCGGTCATTGCCAGCTGGTAATGATGGTAGTGGTGGTGGAGCATCAGGTGGTCGTGGGAAAAGCAATATAGCACCTAAGTCTCGAGTTGTTGAGCCAGGTTCGTCATCTGGCTACACAAGGCCTTGAACGCTCCCTTTTCTGGGAGTAGGAAAACCGCTTTTAAAGCCGGAGCAGCAAGAACAAGTTTTGGCTTTCCTTGCTGACTCAGCCTCTAGCTCTTTCACCTCCTCTTCTGAAACTGCTAAATGTAAAAGCAGCGCATCGTTAGTGGATGTTCACGGTCAGGGACAAGTCGCTTCCTTGTCTTCTTCACCAAGAACAACAGAGAAGGATGCGTCAGGCGACACAACGGGTTACTCCATGGAACTCTTTACACATACAGTTCCTGGGTTAGAAAGTGAAATAGTTAACAGGCCATGCCCATTACAAGTTGAATCGGACATGGAGTGCACAAATGCACAGCCACAGCCAGATTACTAGGCTGTTCCTTTGACTCAGACCAGAACATTGCCCTCACAGTGTACTGATCCAGAATCAGACCCTGATGAGACTATGGTGCCCCGTCACGAACGCTATACCACCGGCTTACACGGTGACACAGACGAAGTTGCACACGAGATAGAAGAGGAGGTCATAGATGACCCAGTTGTTGACCCCGATTGGCAGCCATTGGGGGAATAGGGTGCAGGCGGCAGTAGCTCTGAAGCGGAGGAGGAGGAGCCGCAGCAGGCATCAACATCGCAACAGGTTCCATCTGCCAGGACCATATCTGGCCCAAAACGCGTGGCAAAACCAAAACCAGTTGTAGGACAGCGTGGCCATCCGGTTGAAGAAGCTCAGTCTGCAATGCCTGAAACGGTATCCGATAATAGAAAGAGTGCAGTCTGGCATTTTTTTAAACAACATCCAAATGATCAGCGCAAAGTCATCTGTCAAAAATGTTCAACTACCTTAAGCAGAGGTCAGAATCTTAAAAGTCTAAATACAAGTTGCATGCATAGACAATTAACCACCATGCATTTGCAAGCCTGGACTAACTACCAAACGTCCCTTAAGGTTGTAGCACCCTCGGCCAATGAAGCTAGTCAGCAACGCTACATCCCTTCCCTCACTGTAAGCCCATCATTTCCCGCACCACCTGCAGTAAATGTGCAGGTTTCGTCGCCAGGCCAAAGCAGTCAGGGAATCACCAGGTTCATGGTAGGAAACACTGCATGTAGGGCACCAGCAAGAATACGATCTCCAACCCTCTCTCAGTCTGCCATGTCCACTGGCACCCCCGCTAGTTCCACGATCTGCAGCTCTCCAGTCCAGCTCACCCTACATGAGACTCTCGTTAGGAAAAGGAAGTACTCATCCTCGCATCCGCGTACACAGGGTTTGAACGTCCACATTGCTAGACTAATCTCGTTAGAGAGGATGCCCTACCGGTTAGTTGAAAGCAAAGCTTTCGAAGCCCTGATGGACTACGCTGTACCACGCTACGAGCTACCCAGTCGACACTTTTTTTTCGAGAAAAGCCATCCCAGCCCTGCACCAGCATGTTAAACAGCGCATCGTCCATGCACTCAGGCAATCTGTGAGTACAAAGGTGCACTTGACAACAGATGCATGGACCAGTAGGCATGGCCAGGGACGTTATGTGTCCATCACGGCACACTGGGTTAATGTGGTGGATGCAGGGTCCACAGGGGACAGCAATATTGGGACAGTTCTGCCTAGCCCACGGTCTAGGAAACAGTTGGCTGTAGGCGTTCGCCCCCCCTCCTCCTCCTCCTCATCCTCCTGCAGAAGCGAGAGCTTGTCCACAGACCGCAGTCGCACGAGCACTCCATCCGCAGCTGCCACTGTTGCACACAAGGTGTCTCATTATGGGACAGCTAGTGGCAATCGTCAGCAGGCTGTATTGGCAATGAAGTGTTTGGGTGACAACAGACACACCGTGGAAGTTTTGTCCGAGTTCTTGCAGCAAGAAACTCAATCATGGCTGGGCAGTGTACATCTTGAGGCAGGCAAAGTAGTGAGTGATAACGGAAGGAATTTTATGGCTGCCATAGCCCTTTCACAACTGAAACACATTCCTTGCCTGGCTCACACCTTAAACCTGGTGGTGCAGTGCTTCCTGAAAAGTTATCCGGGGTTACCTGACCTGCTCCTCAAAGTGCGCAGACTTTGCTCGCATTTCCGCCGTTCGCCCGTACACTCCAGCCGTATGCAGAACCATCAGCGGTTTTCGAACCTTCCCCAGCATCGCCTAATCATCGACGTTGCAACAAGGTGGAACTCCACACTGCACATGCTTCAGAGGCTGTGCGATCAGAGGTGTGCTGTTATGTATTTGTGAGGGATACACATACACGTGCAGGCAGTTGGATGGCAGACATGGAGTTGTCAGGTGTGCAGTGGTCGAAGGTACAAGACCTGTCAAGTCCTTCAGTGTTTTGAGGAATGCTCCCGGCTGGTTAGTGCAGACAACGCCGTAATAAGCATGAGCATCCCCCTAATGCGTCTGCTGATGCAAAGTTTGACGCACATAAAGGAGCAGGCGTCTGCAGCTGAGGAAGAGGGAAGCCTTGATGACAGTCAGCCATTGTCTGGTCAGGGCAGTCTACCGGACGAGGTAGCGGGCAAAGAGGAGGAGGACGAAGAGGATGATGGGCATCAGTATTTTTTGAATGAGGAAGCTTCTCCGGGGCCAATAGAAACTGGTGGCGTTGCAAGGCCGGGTTCAGGTTTTTTGAGGGGGACAAGTGACATAGATTTGCCTGAAACTGCCCCTCAACCCAGTACAAGCGCAGATTTGACAACTGGAACTTTGGCCCACATGGCGGATTATGCCTTTTGTATCCTCAAAAGGGACCCACGCATTATTAAAATGATGACCGATGACGATTACTGGTTGGCCTGCCTCCTTGATCCTCGCTTTAAAGGCAAATTGCAAAATATCATGCCACATGAGAACCTCGAACAAATATTAGCAACCAAACAAGCAACTCTTGTAGACCGTTTGATTCAGGCATTCCCAGCACACTGCACCGGTTATGGTTCTCACACGAGCTGCAGGGGGCAACAGGGCAGAGGTGTTAGAGGTGCACAAATCAGAAGTGGCGTTGGACAGAGGAGTTTTCTGACCAGGTTGTGAAGTGATTTCGCAATGACCGCAGACAGGACAGGTACTGCAGCATAAATTCAAAGTGACAGGAGACAACATTTGTCCAGTATGGTTACTAACTATTTTTCATTCCTTATCGATGTTCTCCCTCAACCGTCATTCCCATTTGATTACTGGGCATCCAAAATAGACACCTGGCCTGAATTGGCAGAATATGCATTGCAGGAGCTTGCTTGCCCAGCAGCTAGTGTGCTATCAGAAAGAGTTTTCAGTGCTGCTGGTTCAATATTTACCGAAAAATGTTGATGATCTAACCTTCATTAACCCCTTTCTGCCATTAGACGTACTAATCCGTTCATGTGGGGTGGGCCCTACTTCCCAAGGACGGAATAGTACGTCCAGCACGATCGGCCATGCTCACGGGGGGAGCGCGGCCGATTGCGGCCGGGTGTCAGCTGCTTATCGCAGCTGACATCTGGCACTATGTGACAGGAGCGGTCACGGACCGCCCCCGGCACATTAACCCCCGGCACACCACGATCAAACATGATCGCGATGTGCCTGCGGTGCAGGGAAGCATCGCGCAGGGAAGGGGTTCCCTGCGGGCTTCCCTGAGACCCCCGCAGCAACATGATGTGATCGCGTTGCTGCGAGGGTCTCCTACCTTCCTCCCTGCAGCAAGGCCCGGATCCAATATGGCCGCGGCATCCGGGTCCTGCAGGGAGGGAGGTGGCTTACCAAGTGCCTGCTCAGAGCAGGCACTTGGTAACGCTGCAGCGCTCTTTGACAGATCAGTGATCTGACAGAGTGCTGTGCAAACTGTCAGATCACCGATCTGTTTTGTCCCCCCCTGGGACAAAGTAAAAAAGTTAAAAAAAAAAGTCTAAGTGTGTAAAAAAAAAAAAAAAAAATCCTAAATAATGAAAAAAAAAAAATATTATTCCCATAAATACATTTCTTTATCTAAATAAATAAAACAATAAAAGTACACATATTTAGTATTGCCGCGTCCGTAACGACCCGACCTATAAAGCTGTCCTACTAGTTAACCCCTTCAGTAAACACCGTAAGAAAGAAAAAAAACGAGGCAAAAAACAATGCTTTATTATCATACCGCCGAACAAAAAGTGGAATAACACGCGATCAAAAAGACGGATATAAATAACCATGGTACCGCTGAAAGCGACATCTTGTCCCGCAAAAAACGAGCCGCCATACAGGAACATCAGCAAAAAAATAAAAAAGTTATAGTCCTCAGAATAAAGCGATGCAAAAATAATTATTTTTTCTATAAAATAGTTTTTATCGTATAAAAGCGCCAAAACATAAAAAAAAGATATAAATGAGGTGTCGCTGTAATCGTACTGACCCGAAGAATAAAACTGTTTTATCAATTTTACCAAACGCGGAACGGTATAAACGCCTCCCCCAAAAGAAATTCATGAATAGCTGGTTTTTGGTCATTCTGCTTCACAAAAATTGGAATAAAAAGCGATCAAAAAATGTCATGTGCCCGAAAATGTTACCAATAAAAACGTCAACTCGTCCCGCGAAATACAAGACCTCACATGACTCTGTGGACCAAAATGTGGAAAAATTATAGCTCTCAAAATGTGGTAACGCAAAAAATATTTTTTGCAATAAAAAGCGTCTTTCAGGGTGTGACGGCTGCCAATCATAAAAATCCGCTAAAAAACCAGCTATAAAAGTAAATCAAACCCCCCTTCATCACCCCCTTAGTTAGGGAAAAATTAAAAAATTAAAAAAATGTATTTATTTCCATTTTCCCATTAGGGTTAGGGATTGGGTTAGTGCTAGGGTTAGGGTTAGGGTTAGGGCTAGGGTTAGGGTTAGGGCTAGGGTTAGGGTTAGGGCTAGGGTTAGGGTTAGGGCTAGGGTTAGGGCTAGGGTTAGGGTTAGGGTTAGGGCTAGGGTTAGGGTTAGTGCTAGGGTTAGGGTTAGGGCTAAGGTTAGGGCTAGGGCTAGGGTTAGGGCTAGGGTTAGGGTTGGGGCTAGGGTTAGGGCTAGGGTTAAGGCTACAGTTAGGGTTAAGGCTACAGTTAGGGTTGGGGCTAAAGTTAGGGTTAGGGTTTGGATTACATTTGCGGTTGGGAATAGGGTTGGGATTAGGGTTAGGGGTGTGTCTGGGTTAGAGGTGTGGTTACGGTTACCATTAGAATTAGGGTTAGGGGTGTGTTTGGATTAGGGTTTCAGTTATAATTGGGGGGTTTCCACTGTTTAGACACATCAGGGGCTCTCCAAATGCGACATGGCGTCCGATCTCAATTCCAGCCAATTCTGCGTTGAAAAAGTAAAACAGTGCTCCTTCCCTTCCGAGCTCTCCCGTGTGCCCAAACAGGAATTTACCCCAACATATGGGGTATCAGCGTACTCAGGACAAATTGGACAACAACTTTTGGGGTCCAATTTCTCCTGTTACCCTTGGGAAAATACAAAACTGGGTGCTAAAAAATAATTTTTGTGGGGAAAAAAGATTTTTTATTTTCACGGCTCTGCGTTATAAACTGTAGTGAAACACTTGGGGGCTCAAAGTTCTCACAACACATCTAGATAAGTTCGTGGGGGGGTCTAGTTTCCAATATGGGGTCACTTGTGGGAGGTTTCTACTGTTTAGGTGTATTAAGGGCTGTGCAAATGCAATGTGACGCCTGCAGACCATTCCATCTAAGTCTGTATTCCAAATGGCGCTCCTTCCCTTCCGAGCCCTCCCATGCGCCCAAACGGTGGTTCCCCCCCCCACATTTGGGGTATCAACGCACTCAGGACAAATTGGACAACAACTTTTGGGGTCAAATTTCTCCTTTTACCCTCGAGAAAATACAAAACTGGGGGCTAAAAAATAATTTTGAGGGGAAATTTTTTTTTTTTATTTTCACGGCTCCGCGTTATAAACTGTAGTGAAATACTTGGGGGCTCAAAGTTCTCACAATACATCTAGATAAGTTCCTTGGGGGGTCTAGTTTCAAATATGGGGTCACTTGTGGGGGGTTTCTACTGTTTAGGTACATTAGGGGCTCTGCAAACACAATGTGACGCATGCAGACCATTCCATCTAAGTCTGTATTCCAAATGGCGCTCCTTCCCTTCCGAGCCCTCCCATGCGCCCAAACTCTGGTTACCCCCACATATAGGGTATCAGCGCACTCAGGACAAATTGCACAACAGCTTTTGGGGTCCAATTTCTCCTGTTACCCTCAGGAAAATACAAAACTGGGGGCTAAAATATAATATTTGTGGGAAAAATTGTTGTTTTATTTTTACATCTCTGCATTATAAACTTCTGTGAAGCACTTGGTGGGTCAAAGTGCTCACCACACCTCTAGATAAGTTCCTTAGGGGGTCTACTTTCCAAAATGGTGTCACTTGTGGGGGTTTCAATGTTTAGGCACATCAGTGGCTCTCCAAACGCAACATGGCGTCCCATCTCAATTCCTGTCAATTTTGCATTGAAAGGTCAAACGGCGCTCCTTCCCTTCCGAGCTCTCCCATGCGCCCAAACAGTGGTTTACCCCCACATATGGGGTATCAGAGTACTCAGGACAAATTGTACAACAACGTTTGGGGTCCATTTTCTCCTGTAACCCTTGGTAAAATAAAACAAATTGGAGCTGAAGTAAATTTTTTGTGAAAAAAAGTAAAATGTTAATTTTTATTTAAACATTCCAAAAATTCCTGTGAAACACCTGAAGGGTTAATAAACTTCTTGAATGTGGTTTTGAGAACCTTGAGGGGTGCAGTTTTTAGAATGGTGTCACACTTGGGTATTTTCGATCATATAGACCCCTCAAAATGACTTCAAATGAGATGTGGTCCCTAAAATAAAATGGTGTTGTAAAAATGAGAAATTGCTGGTCAACTTTTAACCCTTATAACTCCCTAACAAAAAAAAATTTTGGTTCCAAAATTGTGCTGATGTAAAGTAGACATGTGGAAAATGTTACTTTCTAAGTATTTTGTGTGACATATCTCTGTGATTTAATTGCATAAATATTCAAATTTGAAAAATTGCGAAATTTTCATAATTTTCACCAAATTTCCGTTTTTTTCACAAATAAACTCAGTTAATATCAAAGAAATTTTACCACTATCATAAAGTAAAATATGTCACGAGAAAACAATGTCAGACCCGGGATCCGTTGAAGCGTTCCAGAGTTATAACCTCATAAAGGGACAGTGGTCAGAATTGTAAAAATTGGCCCGGTCCATAACGTGCAAACCACCCTTGGTGGTAAAGGGGTTAAAATGAACCACTCATGGATTTCAAATTATTTTGCCCCACCTTTCCCGGCTGACACCTAGCTTTCCTATAAAAAGTCTTGCTTGTGGACTGGTCTTACTGACTGTTCCAATCTCTTAATTTGCAGCAGCTGTTTGTCCAGCATACGACATGTTTACACCTCCCTAAATGGGCTAACTCCCCCCACGGGGCCGTGGTCTCGCCACTTGGCACAAGCACCCGTGAGAGTGCCATTTGTCTGAAGAGGTGGGTGTGCCCATGTTTGGTTGACGGCACTGCCACTGGGTCCCACATAGTACAATAAAGTGTCTCTGGCGGTGGTGGCACGCACCCAACGTCAGACACACCGTTGTAACATGAGGGGCCCTGGGCCTGTACCGCCGGCCGCAAGAGAGTTTCCCCCCCAGTTCAAACAGTGCTCTACCACTTGCAAAATTATCTCTCACAGCTCCACCAATGTTTAGTCTATGCGCTGACATCCTTCAATGCCTGGCACTGACAATACCAATTTGTTGACATGTATGATGTTAGTTAAAATAGTCAGGGTCAGTGTCCTATATTGACACCAGTAAATACTTAGCGCCAAATTACTATGTCTGAAACTCAGCAGAGGAGCCCACCCCTGTACCTAAGTATGCCACTATTTTTTTGTTTGGTTTTGTTGTTTTGCAAGACATTAACATCTATGTTTTTGGGGGGAGTACTAACTGTGTCAGACACTCCTTCCAATCGTCCTCCGCTGACCACACCAATGCTGCCTGTGTACCCCTGCCACATAATCGAAGGTGCTTTGAGCCTATTTATTTTAATTTTAGGCCTACTAAGTGTGTCTGCGGTCCCTCCTTCAAATTGTTCTCCGCTGACCACACCAATGCTGCCTGTGTACCCCTGCAAGATAATTCAAACTGCTTTGAGCCTATTTTTTAAAATGTTAGGCCTACTAAGTGTGTCTGCGGTCCCTCCTTCCAATTGTCCTCCACTGAGCACACCAATGCAGAACGTGTACCCATGTAACCTTTTTTAAACCTGCGTCGAGCCAACTTTGTGGTGTAAGGCCTACTAACAGTGTCTGGCAGCGCCACTCAATACAGCTGTCCTCTTTAAAAAAGTTACCTGCAATTATCAGGTTTTCAACCTATCGGAATTTAATAACTGCAGTGGGGCTACTAGTTTGGTTGGGGCCTACTAACAGTGTCTGCTGCTCCAAGGTGCTATCCTGGTTGCCTCTCCCTAGCTTCTATCTTGAAGCTCTTGTTCAGTAGTTGTTGAAACAACACTGCATTAGGCCTACAAGTTGGGTCTGGGTTCTACAAACGGTGTCTGCCGCTCCTTGCTGTTCTCCAGGTTGCCACATAATCGAAGCTGCATAAAGCCTATTTTGTTATTTTAGGCCTACTAAGTCTGTCTGCGGTCCCTCCTTCCAATAGTCCTCGACTGACCACACCAATGCTGCCTGTGTACCCCTGGAACCTATTTAAAAGTGCATAGAGCCTACTTTTTTTATTTTAGGCCTACTAAGTGTTTCTGCGGTCCCTATTTCCAATTGTCCTCCTCTGAGCACACCAATGCAGACCGTGTACCCATGTAACCTTTTTTAAACCTGCGTCGTGAAAACTTTGTGGTGTAAGGCCTACTAACAGTGTCTGGCAGCGCCACTCAATACAGCTGTTCTCTTTAAAAAAATACCTGCAATTATCAGGTTTTCAGCCTATCAGAATTTTACAACTGCAGTGGGGCTACTAGTTTGGTTGGGCCTACTAACAGTGTCTGCCGCTCCAAGGTGTTCTCCTGGTTGCCTTTCCTGAGCTTCTATCTTGAGGCTCTTGTTAAATAGTTGTTAAATAGAACAACTGCATTTGGCCTACTAGTTGGGTTGGGGCCTACTAACGGTGTCTGTCACTCCTTGCTGTTCTCCTGGTTTTCTGTCCTGAACTTCCATTTTCAGGCTCTCGTTAAGTAGTTGTTAATATTACACTGCATTTGGCCTAGTAGTTGGGTAGGGGCCTACTAACGGTGTATGCCGCTCCGTGCTGTTCTCATTGTTTCCTGTCCTGAACTTCCATTTTCAGGCTCTCGTTAAGTAGTTGTTGAAACAACACTGCATTAGGCCTACAAGTTGGGTCTTGGTTGTAGAGACGTTGTCTGCCACTCCAAGGTGTTCTCCAGGTTGCCTCTCCCTAGCTTCTATCTTCAAGCTCTCGTTAAGTAGTTGTTGAAACAACACTGCATTAGGCCTACAAGTTGGGTCTGGGTTGTAGAGACGGTGTCTGCCGCTCCAAGGTGTTCTCCAGGTTGCCTCTCTCTAGCTTCTATCTTCAAGCTCTCGTTAAGTAGTTGTTGAAACAACACTGCATTAGGCCTACAAGTTGGGTCTGGGTTCTACAAACGGTGTCTTCCAATCCAAGGTGTTCTCCAGGTTGCCTCTCCCTAGCTTCTATCTTCAAGCTCTCGTTAAGTAATTGTTGAAACAACACTGCATTAGGCCTACAAGTTGGGTCTGGGTTCTACAAACGGTGTCTTCCACTCCAAGGTGTTCTCCAGGTTGCCTTTCCCTAGCTTCTATCTTCAGGCTCTCGTTAAATTGTTTTTAATATAACACTGCATTTGGCCTACTTGTTTTGTTGGCCCTACTAACGGTGTCTGCCGCTCCTTGATGTTCTCCTACACTGAACAAACCAGTGGCGCCTGTTTACTTCTGTTACCAATTTTGAACTGCATTTAGCCTACTTACTGATTTGGGCCTACTTACTGTGTCAGCCTCTCATTACAGTTGCACTCCACTGAACAAAGCAATGCCCCCTGGTAAGTCCTGTTACCAATTTTGAACTGCATTTAGCCCACTTTATTATTTGGGCCTATATCTGTGTTTCCTCCTCATCCTGCCCATTGCCCAGCCAGTTATAGATGAGTCTGCTGGTACATTGACCCATAACGCTACATTCCCCGTGCTGCTACACAGCAAGAATGTGACCCTGCTGAAAGTCAGGTTCCCCTTCCCGCATACCATACCACCTTACACGGGGACAAAGTGGAAGGTGCAGATGAAAGTGCAGGTTCCTTCATCAGGTGGGGGGGGAAAACTCGTTGGCGACGTCACTGGCACAGGGTCCCTCATAGTACGCAAAAGTGTCGCTGCCGGTGGGAGGCGACCCCGCCGTGCAAACACACCGCCGTACTTTGAGGGGCCCTGTGCCAGTGCCAATGCCGACGAGTGCCCCCCCCCCTGCTTGCTCAGGATCACAGCACTTGCAAAGTTTAAATTCTTACCTCTCCCTGCTCCACTGCCGTGACGTGGTCCAGATTTCCTGGGCCCACCAAAAATTTGAACCAGCCCTACCCCCCACAACTTTAACCAAATGACCCCCAATTTCCAATGCCTAACTATTATTATAAGGTAAATTAAGATTAACAAGCTTCAGTAACAAGAATGGATGTTTTTGCCATTAAAATGGGCACTGTAGGTGTTTTCCTGGCCTCCACACACTGCCGACTATGCTTCCCCATTGACTTGCATTGGGTTTCGTGTTTCGGTCGATCCCCGACTTTTCGCGATAATTGGCCGATTTCACTCTACTCGACTTTTGAGATAGTCGGGTTTCGCGAAACCCGACTCGACCCTAAAAAACTAAAAGTCGCTCAACCCCACTTATCATATTTTTTGGGACATTAGTTCGTGATGCGTCCACAAATCAACATTGTCAGCCAAATACAACTTAGAGTACAAAGGAAGAGTGGAGTCCAGGACATTTGTAGGAGTACCAACTCCAGAATTTTGGCTTCAACAGTATACCAAAACTCTGAGTATGGTCTTGTATGGTAGCAGGAGGTAGGGGTTATCCTGCAATATTGGTGTCAATTTTTACAGTAGGGGTGGTTTGTTGTCGTTACCTTCACATTGAAGTTTCATGTTTATGTATGAAGCTAGGTAATTTGCATATCTAGACACACTGGAAACAGGAAAGCGAGATTCAAATGCTGTGCCAAGAGTTGAATATGCAATATCAGCTTTATAGAGAAATTAGAAACTGCAACTGCAGGGCAATTGATATTTGACCTTTAATACACTGAAAGTTATCATCAAAGATATATGACAAAAGAACATGGTAAAGTATACAATCACCACTTAATAAGTCACCATGTAAATATCGGATTACTGTAGCCTATCATCAATTACTACATAGATATTGAAAAAAACGATGATCAAAAGGCAATAGTTCTATAATAAAAACCAAAATTTTATCAGTACAAACATTATTAAAAGGCATATACTGCCAATCATTGGGGAGACAGAACCACCAACAAACAACACACCGACACCGGTGTTGACGCACAGCGTCCAAGCATATCACATTATATTATAGGTTGCATTAACTGGCGATGTATCATAACATACCCTGGCAATAGGCAGATTTCTGCCCTATACGCCACTACATAGGGTGATAGAAATCCCTCCCAATACCAACCCCCATACGGCCCATATTCAGCCAATGTAAAAGGAGGACATAAGGATTACCCGTATAGGAGAGAAGTCACCGCTGCTGGACACCGTGCGTCTGCCCCGACGCGCGTTTCGGACTCCTTTTTCAAGGGGCCTATTGAGTGCAGTGTTCCCTGTCCTTTTCTAGTCCCGGAATGCAGCGTGGAACGCCGCAGACCAGAAGTGAACTGTCCGACCCCGGAAGTGACGCGCGAGGTTGCCTAGCTACCGGCGACGCCAGCCAGCGTCAGCGTCACATAACGGACAGAGCAGGGGAAAACCCCCCGCCCTATCACCAGACGCCGAAGCAGGTAGGAGTGGCCAAGAGCCGGCAACGCGCGCGTGCAGGGGTAGGACAACAGGAGAAAGCAAAATGACACTGCGCCCACATATAGCATATGATCAAAATAAACAACAGAATATAGCGTTTCCAAATTATACCATATATGATGACAGTAGTAATAACATACTAATAGGGACATAGCACCCACTCCAACCCGCCCACACTATAAAAAATACAATTACATTACAATTAATAAATACATAGGTGGTAACACTTTGGGTGAGTTTCGAGTTTCCAATAAACAAGTCCGTAATTTGTTTTCTTGTCATCATTACATCGATAATTGGTATCCTTTTCCTGCTGCAACAGTTTCATATGCTGATTGTGCACACATAACACGGAACAACAAATAGCATCTAAAAAGTATAAAAACATAGTTAAGAAACACATAGTGATGGTGCGATGCATGTCACCGGCAAACGACAAACGACAAGAGATGGGTAAGCATTATAAGAAAGAGGCATAACTGATATTTTCGTTCAGTCCAGATGGATGTAGGGTACCCAAGGTCCATATCCACCTGGACTCCAACTGGGCTAGTCTCTTGGTCAGATTACCACCCCGAATCCCAGCATCAAGCATATCAATGCCACGGACCCTAAATAGGGCCCCATCACAGTTGTGATGCTGTTTAAAATGACGAGGAATTGTTTTTAATAACTGTATATCACTCACAGTTGCAGCAGCCGCTATGCCCAACACGTGCTCTCTGACACGTACTTTCAATTGCCTACTAGTCATACCGATATAAATTTTTCGGCATGGGCAAATTCCATAGTACACAACATACCGGCTCGTGCAAGTTATCCATTTTTTGATCTTAAAAGAACGGGAGCCGTCCTGGTTCTCAAAGTCATTACTCGTTTCTATATTTGCACAAGCCACACAGCGGCCACATGAGGAACATCCTTGTCTTCTCGGCATCTGATCCAAAAAAGTACCGTGGGATTCGGCACTATAATGGCTGGATACCAAGTGATCGCGCAGATTTTTTGATCTCCTAGCCGTTATGGCTGCCCTTGGTGGTAAAAATTTGGCAATCACTGGGTCCGCCCTCAATATATGCCATGATTTGTCCATAATGCTCCTCATGCGAGCAAACTGCGAATGATAATTAGTCACAAATCTGACCATATTTTGATCTTTTTTTAAGTCCTTCGGGCCATATAGTAAGGTGTTTCTTGACGCATGTTTCGCCCTATTAAAGGCTTTCTTTATCATGCGGTTACTATACCCCCGTTCACGCAAACGTAATTTCAGATCTTCAGCCTGGATAGCAAACTCCTCATCCACCGAACATAATCTCCGGAGGCGCAAGAATTGCCCCATGGGAACTGATTGTATCATGTGTCCCGGGTGGGATGATGACGCATGCAACAGCATGTTTGTAGAGGTTGGCTTGCGGAAAATATTAGTCTGTACTTCTCCCTTTTCGTCCTTACGTAACAATACATCCAAGAACTCAATGGTCCTCGGATTGTATTTATACGTAATATAAATATTTAAATCATTCCTATTCAAAGATGCCATGAAAATTTCCAGGTCATCTTGTGACCCCTGCCAGATCAACAATATGTCGTCGATGTACCGCGTCCAAGACAGGACACGGCACATCGGCGACGACTGATCTGGCAGGGAGAGGTCTCTCTCCCACAGCCCCAGGAACAGGTTAGCATACGCAGGGGCAAAAGAAGCCCCCATAGCTGTTCCCTGGAGCTGCAGGAAGAAAGACCCCTTAAAGACGAAAAAGTTATGGGTTAATGTAAACTTGAGAAGCTCTATAACCAACTTCTGAATGTCCCTAGGTAAACTCGACATACTTAGGAATACACTGGTAGCCCTAATACCATCCTCATGCCTGATGCTCGTATAGAGGGACTCAACGTCCCCCGTTACGAACATCATATCCTCTTCCAATTGTAGGCCATCCACCCGCTTTAATAGATCTCCTGTGTCCTTCAAAAAGGATGGCAACCCCTCTACTAGCGGCTGTAGTTTGGAGTCAATCCACCGATTCACCGGTTCTAAATAATTGCCCCTACCAGAGATAATCGGGCGTCCAGGGGGAGTCCGCGCGTCCTTATGGATTTTAGGCAACAAATAGAATGTTGGAATCGTGGGCTCAGATACCATTAGAGCTGTTGCCAATTCCTTCGTAATAACTCCATCTTCCGTGGCCTGATTAATAATCAGATGGAGCTGTGTGGTAAAGGAGGATAACGGGTTGAATGTCAGTTTTTTATAACAGATGTTATTATTGAGTTGGCGATAAGCCTCTCTCTCTCATACAATTTCTTAGGCCAAACAACCACGTTACCCCCCTTATCCGCTGGTTTGTATACAAACTTGTATACAAAATTGTATACAAACCAGCGGATAAGGGGGGTAACGTGGTTGTTTGGCCTAAGAAATTGTATGAGAGAGAGGCTTATCGCCAACTCAATAATAACATCTGTTATAAAAAACTGACATTCAACCCGTTATCCTCCTTTACCACACAGCTCCATCTGATTGTTAATCAGGCCACGGAAGATGGAGTTATTACGAAGGAATTGGCAACAGCTCTAATGGTATCTGAGCCCACGATTCCAACATTCTATTTGTTGCCTAAAATCCATAAGGACGCGCGGACTCCCCCTGGACGCCCGATTATCTCTGGTAGGGGCAATTATTTAGAACCGGTGAATCGGTGGATTGACTCCAAACTACAGCCGCTAGTAGAGGGGTTGCGATCCTTTTTGAAGGACACAGGAGATCTATTAAAGCGGGTGGATGGCCTACAATTGGAAGAGGATATGATGTTCGTAACGGGGGACGTTGAGTCCCTCTATACGAGCATCAGGCATGAGGATGGTATTAGGGCTACCAGTGTATTCCTAAGTATGTCGAGTTTACCTAGGGACATTCAGAAGTTGGTTATAGAGCTTCTCAGGTTTACATTAACCCATAACTTTTTCGTCTTTAAGGGGTCATTCTTCCTGCAGCTCCAGGGAACAGCTATGGGGGCTTCTTTTGCCCCTGCGTATGCTAACCTGTTCCTGAGGCTGTGGGAGAGAGACCTCTCCATGCCAGATCAGTCGTCGCCGATGTGCCGTATCCTGTCTTGGACGCGGTACATCGACGACATATTGCTGATCTGGCAGGGGTCACAAGATGACCTGGAAATTTTCATGGCATCTTTGAATAGGAATGATTTAAATATTTATATTACGTATAAATACAATCCGAGGACCATTGAGTTCTTGGATGTATTGTTACGTAAGGACGAAAAGGGAGAAGTACAGACTAATATTTTCCGCAAGCCAACCTCTACAAACATGCTGTTGCATGCGTCATCATCCCACCCGGGACACATGATACAATCAGTTCCCATGGGGCAATTCTTGCGCCTCCGGAGATTATGTTCGGTGGATGAGGAGTTTGCTATCCAGGCTGAAGATCTGAAATTACGTTTGCGTGAACGGGGGTATAGTAACCGCATGATAAAGAAAGCCTTTAATAGGGCGAAACATGCGTCAAGAAACACCTTACTATATGGCCCGAAGGACTTAAAAAAAGATCAAAATATGGTCAGATTTGTGACTAATTATCATTCGCAGTTTGCTCGCATGAGGAGCATTATGGACAAATCATGGCATATATTGAGGGCGGACCCAGTGATTGCCAAATTTTTACCACAAAGGGCAGCCATAACGGCTAGGAGATCAAAAAATCTGCGCGATCACTTGGTATCCAGCCATTATAGTGCCGAATCCCACGGTACTTTTTTGGATCAGATGCCGAGAAGACAAGGATGTTCCTCATGTGGCCGCTGTGTGGCTTGTGCAAATATAGAAACGAGTAATGACTTTGAGAACCAGGACGGCTCCCGTTCTTTTAAGATCAAAAAATGGATAACTTGCACGAGCCGGTATGTTGTGTACTATGGAATTTGCCCATGCCGAAAAATTTATATCGGTATGACTAGTAGGCAATTGAAAGTACGTGTCAGAGAGCACGTGTTGGGCATAGCGGCTGCTGCAACTGTGAGTGATATACAGTTATTAAAAACAATTCCTCGTCATTTTAAACAGCATCACAACTGTGATGGGGCCCTATTTAGGGTCCGTGGCATTGATATGCTTGATGCTGGGATTCGGGGTGGTAATCTGACCAAGAGACTAGCCCAGTTGGAGTCCAGGTGGATATGGACCTTGGGTACCCTACATCCATCTGGACTGAACGAAAATATCAGTTATGCCTCTTTCTTATAATGCTTACCCATCTCTTGTCGTTTGTCGTTTGCCGGTGACATGCATCGCACCATCACTATGTGTTTCTTAACTATGTTTTTATACTTTTTAGATGCTATTTGTTGTTCCGTGTTATGTGTGCACAATCAGCATATGAAACTGTTGCAGCAGGAAAAGGATACCAATTATCGATGTAATGATGACAAGAAAACAAATTACGGACTTGTTTATTGGAAACTCGAAACTCACCCAAAGTGTTCCCACCTATGTATTTATTAATTGTAATGTAATTGTATTTTTTATAGTGTGGGCGGGTTGGAGTGGGTGCTATGTCCCTATTAGTATGTTATTACTACTGTCATCATATATGGTATAATTTGGAAACGCTATATTCTGTTGTTTATTTTGATCATATGCTATATGTGGGCGCAGTGTCATTTTGCTTTCTCCTGTTGTCCTACCCCTGCACGCGCGCGTTGCCGGCTCCTGGCCACTCCTACCTGCTTCGGCGTCTGGTGATAGGGCGGGGGGTTTTCCCCTGCTCTGTCCGTTATGTGACGCTGACGCTGGCTGGCGTCGCCGGTAGCTAGGCAACCTCGCGCGTCACTTCCGGGGTCGGACAGTTCACTTCCGGTCTGCGGCGTTCCACGCTGCATTCCGGGACTAGAAAAGGACAGGGAACACTGCACTCAATAGGCCCCTTGAAAAAGGAGTCCGAAACGCGCGTCGGGGCAGACGCACGGTGTCCAGCAGCGGTGACTTCTCTCCTATACGGGTAATCCTTATGTCCTCCTTTTACATTGGCTGAATATGGGCCGTATGGGGGTTGGTATTGGGAGGGATTTCTATCACCCTATGTAGTGGCGTATAGGGCAGAAATCTGCCTATTGCCAGGGTATGTTATGATACATCGCCAGTTAATGCAACCTATAATATAATGTGATATGCTTGGACGCTGTGCGTCAACACCGGTGTCGGTGTGTTGTTTGTTGGTGGTTCTGTCTCCCCAATGATTGGCAGTATATGCCTTTTAATAATGTTTGTACTAATAAAATTTTGGTTTTTATTATAGAACTATTGCCTTTTGATCATCGTTTTTTTCAATATCTATACACTGAAAGTTGCCAACATCTCCCCATTTATCAGTTGGGAAACACAGAGAATAATTCTCTTAGACTAGCACTCCTATGTGTGCAAAGAGGACTGTTCAGCAGGTAGCGGTTGATTTCTTAAGTATCCAGAGGTCTGATAGTCTTTGTTAATATGCATGCCTTTTACATGACCTCATGCAAAAGCATGGAGCACTATTCCAACCTGATCTGCAAGCCATCCTATTCAACTACCCATCTTGAAGGAAACCAACCTACACTGATGTCAAGATGATGGCAAGAGCCAAGGACATATATTATACACAATCTGAGAAGCAATATATTAAAGAAGATTTGGGGGGCAGGTCAGTCCACAATCTACTTTAAGACATTTTAGAATATTAAGCGATAACTGGATTTTAAAGTTGTCTCTGGAAAAGGCTGTCTTTAGTTTTGAAGAGCATACATTTCTGGCACGTTGCAATGTATCTATTAATTTAGAAAGTATCATTAATTTGATGAGAATGATCATATTACTGATATAAGCTACAGGTTTCAGTTCAGAGAACTCCAAGGTGGTAGGGGCAATATCTGTCTACTTAGTTAAAATGTGGCACTACAAATAGGGAGTTCTCTATACTGACAATGTTAGCAGAGTTGCCACCTGATGGAATATTTCAATTTTTTCCCTGTTACAGGGAGAAGTGGATACATCCTACAGGAATTTAACTCTGCTGTGTTCTGTAGGATTTGCCTTCCCAAGCCTATCTCTAGGCAGCAGCAGGTTTATTAGGCAGTAGAGATGGGCGAGCCCAAACAGTAAAGTTCGGTGTCCCTACCGAACACCTATTGTTCGGGCACGGACACCAAACACAGGCTTCACCAGGAAGTCCTTGTTACTGTTTGGGTTCGGCTGCCCGAACATCGGTTGTTTGTCACGTTGTCATGTGCATGGCTGTGTGGCAAACACAGCTTGTGATCGGTGGTGAAATCTTCCCCGCTGCTCAAAGAGCTGAGAGAGTCAAAAGACAGCGTGAGCGCTCAGCTGTGATTGAGGTTTAAAGTTTACCTCCAGTCACTGGCATCAGCTGATGGGACTACAGCTCCCACCATCTGACGCCTGCCACCGCTAATAACAGAGAGATCAGGAGCATCTGATGGGTGTATTCATTAGCCAGCTCCTGCGCTGTAAACCTCAGCTGTCAGCTTCATCAAGGCTGGTTATCAAGAATAGAGGGATCCCCATGCCGTATTTTAAAATTATTTAAATGAATAATTTTAAAAAATGATGTGGGTCCCCCCATTTTTGACAAATAGCCTTGATAAAGCATACAGCTGGGGGCTAGTATTCTCAGGTTGATAGGGGGCCATGGATATTAGCCCCGCAGCCTAAAAATAGTAGCCCGCATCCTCCCAGAAATGGTGGATCTATTAAATGCACCAATTTTTTAATAAAAAAAATTAAAGTGTGTTTTGTTTTATTTCTAATAAAGGACTTTTTTCTTGATGTGTCCTTATTTACCATACAACTATAGGATTAGTAATGGAGAGGTGTCTTATAGACACCTCTCCAATACAAATCCGTTGGCTTGATATCACCTGACAATACAAAGGTGACATCAACCCCTCAAATATGAACCCCACTTAAGTGGAAAGAGCTAGAATTGTGCTAGAATATAATGGATGCACCTTTTCTGGGCAGCTGCAGGCTGCAATTTTTAGTTTGGGGGGCCTATATGAATGGCCCCTTATCAGCCTGAGAATACCAGCCCCCAGCTGTCTGTTTTAGCAAGGCTGGTTGTCAAAAATGGGGGGGACCCCACGTAATTTTTAAAAATGATTTATTTAAATAATTATAAAATTCGGAGCGGGAACCCTTGTATTCTTGATAACCAGCCTTGCTGAAGCTGAGAGCTCAGGGTTGCAGACCCCAGCTGTGAGTTTTGACTGGCTGGTTATCAAAAATACAGAGGAACCCACACCACCGTTTTTTTCATTTATTTATTTATTTATAGTGCAGGAGCCGGCTGATGAATATTCCCATCAGTCGCACCTGCTGTCACTGTTATTAGTGGTAGCAAGTATAGGCTGATGGGAATAATAGTCCCAAAAGCTGCCACCTGCTTTCATTGTTCTCAGTGGAATACAACTCTCATCATTCTCCCCTGCTGGTGCTCATCACCGGCAGAGCAGGGGAGAATGAGGAGAGTTGTCTTCAGCACCCGGCGGCAGGGAACAGAGCTTTCTGAACGGCTGCCTCCCTGGCACTCTCCATGTGGTACTTATGTGGCAAACGGGCAGCACACAGTTGTCACATGTGTGCCGCAAGTATAACAGACACGAACACCAACATCTCCAGCAACATTTTGAAGTTGGCATGAGCGACATGGGAAAATTTCCAAACAGCGCTTGCGCTATGGTCAAATATGTGAAGTGAGTTCATTTGCTGTGAACTATTATGACCTTTCTGATGGCAATGGGAGCATGAGAACTTTCTCATGTCAGTATATGTCACTGACATCTCCGGTACCGTCTTTTTCAGGTACCAGAAATATCAGGAGGTGTTAAACCGGCCTTAGGATGTAAATAAGATGCTAGGTGTTAAAAATCAGATTGTACTCACATGAAAAATTTATGACACTTGCATTACACTTGTCTGACTTTGCAGGAACAAAATCAGACTGATTTTAAAATTGCTGCAAGGTTTCCGCATCTCTTGGCAGCAAAAAGGCACATTTTGGCACTTTTTTTGGTGCATTTTTTGCCTCGATCTTGTATGCGTTTTTGAACAACAATGCAAATTTTGTTGACCTAAATAAAGATATTTAAAAAAAAAACGTTTGATGTAATTTCTTGGTTCAAAACCTTCTTTTTCATTCTGATGCAGTAGCATCAGGGTAATGGGATTAGGGTTTTAATGTAATTTCTTGGTTCAAAACCTTCTTTTTCATTCTGATGCAGTAGCATCAGGGTAATGGGATTAGGGTTTGGTGTCAGCAGTAGGGTTGAGCGAAACGGATTGGACAAATTCAAAAATCGCCGACTTTCTGCAAAGTCGGATTTCATGAAACCCGACCCGATCCTAGTGTGGGATCGGCCATGAGGTTGGCGATCTGCGTGCAAAAGTCGTGTTTCGTATGACGCATTCAGCGCCATTTCTCAGCCAATGAAGGAGGACGCAGAGTGTGGGCAGCGTGATGACATAGACCTCGGTCCCCACCATCTTAGAGAAGGGCATGACAGTGATTGGCTTGCTTTCTGAGGCGTCACAGGGGCTATAAAGGGGCGTGCACGCTGGCCGCCATCTTACTTCCGCCAATCTTAGCATAGGGAGAGGTTGCTGCAGCTTCATCAGAAGAAGGGATATATAATTAGGGAGGGAAGATTAACCCCCAAACCGCTTGTGCTGTAGCGATTTCCACTGTCCAACACCACCATTTTTTGCAGGGACAGTGGAGGCTATATTTTTGTGTATCAGCTCTGTAGCTTATTAGGCTGCCTTATAAGGCTCCCTGATAGCTGCATTGCTGTTTGCACGCTGCTGTGCAAACCAACTTCTTTTTTAAAAGCAAAAATCCTGTTGCTCCTTTCTGCACAGTTATCTTGTTTATTTGTCCACACTTTTGTGTGCAGCAGTCCTTTTTATTGCTGTCATACTTTTCCTGAGATCATTGTAGGGAGATTGAAATTGTACTACAGTCCTTGTATTTTTTCATATATCTAACAGCCACTTTCTGCCACTTACATTGTGTTGTTTTATGCACTGGGCCTGAGTTTTGGTTCAGTCTCCCCCTCCAAAAAAAGTGAGATTCAAATTCTCACAAAGTGGATGCACTGCAGTCCTGTTAGTTTGTGGTATGTCAGCCATCCACTTTCTGCCACTTAGATTGCGTTAGTATATACACTGGGCCTGAGTTTTGGTTCAGTCTCCCCCAAAAAAGTGAGATTCAAATTCTCACAAAGTGGATATACTGCACTCCTGTTAGTTTGTGGTATGTCAGCCAGCCCTTTATGCCACTTAGATTGAGTTGTCATATACACTGGGCCTGAGTTTTGGTTCAGTCTCCCCCCCAAAAAAGTGATATTCAAATTCTCACAAAGTGGATATACTGCAGTCCTGTTAGTTTGTAGTATATCAGCAAGCCACTTTCTGCCACTTAGATTGTGTTGTTTTATGCACAGGGCCTGAGGTTTGGTTCAGTCTCCCAAAAAATTAAGTGAGATTCAAATTCTCTCAAAGTGGATATACTTCAGTCCTGTTAGTTTGTAGTATATCAGCCAGCCACTTTCTGACACTTACATTGCATTGTTTTATGCACAGGGCCTGAGGTTTGGTTCAGTCTGCCAAAAAAATAAGTGAAACTCAAATTTTCACAAAGTGGATATATTTCAGTTCTGTTATTTTGTGGTATATCAGCCAACCACTTTCTGCCACCTACATTGTGTTGTTTTATGCACAGGGCCTGAGGATTGGTTCAGTCGCCCATAAGGTAAGTGAGATTCAAATTCTCGCAAAGTGGATATACTTCAGTCCTGTTAGTTTGTAGTATATCTGCCAGCCACTTTCTGCCACTTACATTGTGTTGTTTTCTGCACAGGGCCTGAGGTTTGGTTCAGTCTCCCAAAAAAATAAGTGAGATTCAAATTCTCACAAAGAGGATATAGTTCAGTCCTGTTAGTTTGTAGTATATCAGCCAGCCACTTTCTGCCACTTACATTGTGTTGTTTTATGCACAGGGCCTGAGGTTTGGTTCAGTCTCCCCCAAAAAGGGAGATTTAAATTCTGAACAAGTTTATATACACCTTCTACCTTGTTTTACTGTACATTATAACGGTTGTTATTTTGGTTAGATTTTCCAAAAAATGAGGAAGTCTGGTGGAAGAGCCCGTGGGCGGGGGTTGCCAGCTGGTACTGATGGTGGTGGTGGTGGTGGTGGTGCATCTGGTGGTAGTGACAAAAGCACAATAGCACCTAACACTGGAGGTGTTGAGCCAGCATCATCGTCTGGCTACATAAGGCCTCGATGGCTCCCTTATCCGGGAGATATGTATACGAAAGGAGAAAGAGGAGCAACCAGGTACAATTTATCAAAAAATTATTTATTATTAATAAGAAAAAGACCAATAAAATCAGTAAATATGAGCCATCACAAACAAATCATCACATTTCAAGACAAATACAGGAAAAGAGGACACAGGAACAGTGTAGATAGTAATGTTAAAGGTTACATATTGCCGCTGCCCGATAGTGCAAACAAATTCACAGGACTCAAAAATACTTACATAGCACCAAGAGTGATTATGAGTAAAAGAGTGCCACCCCTTCTAAGAAAATCAGAACAAGTCATAACCAACCATAAATATATTTTTCTTAAGGGTAAGGCTTACCATCGGCAGAGGAATAACCCGACGCGCGTTTCGCGTGCTCCCAGCAATGCTTTATCAAGGGGAGTACCGCTGTGTGCCTGCAAGGACCTTTTATGGTCACATGGTGGGTCAGATGGTAGGGATAGAGCCAATCACGGTGGCAGTAAGCGGCACATGCGCATCGCATCACGCAGGTCCTGGATGACACGGATCGGTGTCACACATCACTGCGCACGCTCGGGGGAGGCAAAAAATCCTACATCCCCGCGCATGCGAGCAAGGCTAAAGACACCTCACTGTTCCCCAGGAAACAAGGCCCTACCTTGGGTTCTATATCATGCGGTCGCTGTCTTGCCTGCGCAAATGTCCTGCGCTGCTCTACATTCAGCTCCTCAGACGGTAAGCAGCAATTTAGTATTAGACACAGGATTTCGTGCAGTAGTATGAATGTGATTTACTATGCAACCTGTGGCTGCTCTAAGATCTACATCGGACTAACGTCTCGAGAGCTGAGAATACGGGTACGTGAGAATTTGCGGGACATTTGCACGGCCAAGACAGCGACCGATCCCACCCTCCTGAAAACGATCCCATGACATTTCAGACAATGTCATAATTGTGAACCCTCGTCCTTTCAAGTGAGAGGGATTGACATTGTCCATTTAGGGATCAGAGGGGGTAACTCTAAGAAAATCTTGGCCCAAGTAGAATCCAAATGGATTGTTCTACTTGATACTTTGACCCCTAAGGGACTAAACAAATCTTTATCATTCGCGTCATTTCTATGATACTTACTTAGGGCTTGAATTCAACCCGAGTGCACATCCGTCTTTCTATTGATCCTCTTTAGTGGCTATACTTTACTGCATATATTTCCCCTGGTCTGGTGCTGGCTTCCCCAAAATTATATTTTTATACTTTTATTGTTATGTGTTTTTAATATCCATTTTGTGTTTATATTCCTTTCAGTGTAATTGCCCTTGTGGCTTGATGTTACTTTTGATACATCCTTGGAGGGATAGAGTCATCTACTATCTGAATTCTACCCGCTAATGATATCCTTGGCTATCATCTGAGCCGGTGTGAAGAGATAACAGCACATGTATGAACATAGAACATCACTAATACGATTTATGTATATATTTTTGTTTTTCTTTATGAATTATGACGTATTATATCGATGTCCATGATGTTCGTTTGCAAGTTGTGCTTTACACAGTGCACGCAGGCACTTTGTTACTTACAGGATATCTCCTTTAGATCTCGGTGGCTGTGCGCATGCGCCGCGTGTCCCTTGTTTCCTGGGTGTCATGTCGGATGCTATTCACACTAGGGCGTCCGACAGACAGTGGTAATTCCACATTTGTCCACTATACGCTCAGTGGCGCCGACTAGATTTTATACAGGTTATCCGGGGTTAATCTAGCTGGCAATCTGGTTGGAGGCTGGGTCACGCCCGTGGCCTTTAAATAGTCATTCTGGACTTTGGGCGTCGCCGATTATAGCTTGTGTCTTGTGCCTGGTGATCTCGGTCTGGAGTGGTGGTCTAAGAGAAGAAATATCGTATCTGGTGGTGTATTATCCTTTGCCATATTTCTCCTTCCTATATTTGTGTTTGTTTTGCCCTGTACACATTATAGTGTTTTCCTGTGTGTCTGCGGCGTGATGCGTTTTTTAGTTTTCCCTGTCTGTGCTTTCTGTGGAGGTTGGTGTGTGGTCTTATCACTGGGTGGCGGGTGGAGGTTTCAGCATAGGGCTGAAACAGGAGTCAGGGTCAGGCCTAGCGGCCCAGACAAGCACACCATCAGTGTAAATTCTGGGAGAGGGACAGACAGGGTTTTCCCTAGTCTGAGGGATATCGCAGGGACCTGGGTAATCAGCCGTAGTCTACCCAGTACCTCCGTGACAATATAATCGGCCTAAATAAATTTTGGATGCCATGGATCCCATGACTTCCATAACCCACCAATTGGAGGCGCTGTCCTTACAGGTCACTGAGTTGAAGGGGGCAGTTCAACAACAGGGTCTTGTAGTATCTAATGTACAAGCTGAAACTGCAGGTAGAGTTGCAGAGCCAAAGATCCCTTTACCTGAGAGGTTTGCTGGGGAACGCAGTAAATTTGTTGTTTTTCGTGAAGCTTGCAAATTATATTTTCATATGCGCCCGGTTTCCTCAGGTAATGAGGCTCAGCGTGTGGGCCTGGTATTGTCATTACTGAACGGAGACCCCCAAGCATGGGCATTTTCATTACCATCTGATTCAGCTGCATTTAACTCAGTGGAGATTTTTTTTTACTGCTCTTGGACTCATATATGATGATCCTGACAGATTGACTCTAGCAGAGTCTAAAATACGCACTCTCCACCAGGGGGAGCGAATGGCGGAGGATTATTGTTCTGAATTTCGTTGCTGGGCGGTGGACACACAATGGAATGACCCTGCGCTGCGGAGTCAGTTTGTACATGAGGTTTCGGGAAGGGTTAAACAAGCCCTCCTGATGTATGAGACTCCTGCTTCTCTAGAATCTTGTTGTCCGCATTGATCGCCATTTGCGTCAGGGGGTGCAAGAGACGCCGCTTTTGGGGGAGGGCGTAGGTGCACGTGAGGTTGCTGCAGGTGAGCCCACGGAGCCTATGCAAATTGCAGGGGTGTCACATCATCTAGCCCCCTCACTCAGGAAGCAGGGAGCCTGGTTTTGCTGTGGTAAAAAAGGGCATTATGTTAATGCTTGTCCTCTGTTTTCTAAGAAAAGCGCAATGGCGGAAAACTTCTAAGCTCAGAGGGTGTGCAGGAGGCCAATCTGAGGTTATGCATATCCTCCATGGGGGTCTCTCAATGTATGCTCCCTGCTAGAGTTATGGTCGCTGGCAGAGAGCTACCAATCACTGTTTTTGTGGATAGTGGGTCGGCCACTAATCTCATTGATGAGGAATTTGCATGCACGGCCGGGTTCACGGTCAAAGCCTGCCTCATCCTATCCGGGTGGTCACCATCAATGCTACTCCACTCCCACAGGGGGAGATTACTGAGTTTGTGGCTGAGGTTAAACTCCACATTGGGGTCCTACATTCTGAGCAAGTTACATGTGAGGTGCTCATTAATCTTCCTGCACAAATGGTTCTGGGTTTTCCATGGTTGTCTATGCACAACCCGGTTATTGACTGGAAAACTCAGGATATAATTCAGTGGAGCGGATTCTGCCAGGAGAATTGCCTGGCCACATGTGTGTCCGCTGTGACTCCTTGCATTCCTGAGTCACTGCTGGATTTCGCAGATGTGTTCTCTGAGAAGGGTTGCTCAGAATTGCCACCACATCGACCCTTTGACTGTACTATTAGGTTTAAACCAGGGGCCAAATTGCCGAAAGCTAGGATGTTTAACATTTCTGGTCCTGAGAGGCTACATTGCTGAGAGTTTGAGTAAAGGGCTTTATTTGGAGTCAGCCAAGCGTCCGTCCCCTAGGCAGGCTTGCTGGGCATTGTTTTTCACGCAATTCAACTTTTTTGTCACGTACCGTCTGGGGTCTAAGAACACTAAGGCAGATTCTTTAAACAGGTGTTTTCCGGGGAAGAATTTCGGGAAGATCCGGTACCCATCCTCCAAAAGAGTGTAGTGGTCTCGGCTCTCACGACAGGTTGAGGCTGAGATTGCCGAAGCTCAGGAGGAAGTACCACCAGAGCTTCCCATTAACAAATCATTTGTACCGCTCCATCTTCACCTAAAGGTGTTGGTTGAGCAGCATGATGCTGTTCTGGCTGGCCATCCAGGGGTTAGGGGTACCTTGGAGTTGGTGTCGCGTCGGTTTTGGTGGCCCAAAATCTGACAGGTTGTGGTCTCGTACGCATCAGCATGTACCACGTGTGCTAGGGATAAGACGCCTCGCTCCCTTCCTGCTGGCTCATTACATCCTCTAGGGGTACCCAGTAGGCCATTGACGGAGATCTCCATGGATTTTATTACAGACCTACCCTCCTCAGCTGGGAACACAGTTATCTTGGTGGTTGTTGATCGGTTTTCAAAGATGTCGCACTTTGTGTCCTTGCCTTCGTTGCCTAACGCGAAGACTCTGGCTCAGGTTTTAGTGCAGAAGGTGGTCAGACTTCATGGGGTCCCGTCTGACATAGTGTCTGATAGGGGTACTCAGTTTGTGGCAAAGTTTTGGAAAGCATTTTGCTCACGGCTGGGGATCAAATTTTCGCATTCTTCGGCGTTACATTCTCAGTCAAATGGTCAGACCGAGCGTATGAACCAGAATTTGGAGCAGTACTTACGCTGCTTTGTTTCTGACAACCAGGAGGAGTGATCGACGTTCCTTCCTTTGGCTGAGTTTGCCATTAATAATCACCGCCAGGAATCGTCTGGGGAGTCCCCGTTCTTTTGTGTTTACGGGCATCATCCTCAATTTTGTACTCTGCGTCAGGGTGGCTCTGCTGGCGTTCCAGAGGAGGACCAGCTAGGAGCACAACTGCCATCCGTTTGGAGGAGAGTGAAACAGCGCTTGCTGAGCGTGGGTGCAAGGTACAAACGAGTGACTGACAGTAGACGTGTGCCAGGTTCGAACCTGAGTGTGGGTGATTGGGTGTGGTTGTCCACAAAAAACATAAAACTCAAAGTACCATCCCTGAAATTGGGTCCAAGGTTTATAGGTCCATTTAGGGTCGCCGCCATCATTAACCCGGTAGCCTACTTATTGGAGCTTCCTACGGTATTTAAAATACACAACGTGTTTCACAGATTTCTTTTAAAGAATGTGGTGGGTTCCGTGGACGCGGCGCCAATGTCACCACCAGTCTTGGTGGATGGCAATTTGGAGTTTGAAGTCTCCAAGGTGGTTGACTCTCATATAGTGTGCCGCACATTACAGTACCTGGTACACTGGCGTGGTTATGGGCCAGAGGAGAGGTCTTGGGTACCAATTTCGGACATACATGCGGACCGGCTGGTCACTATGTTTCACTGCCGCCATCCGGACAAGTCGGGTCCTATAAGTCGTGAGGGCCCTGGGGTCCCTCGTAGAAGGCGGGGTACTGTCATGTCGGATGCTAGTCACGCTAGGGTGTCCGACAGACAGCGGTAATTCCACATTTGTCCACTATATGCTCAGTGGTGCCTGCTAGATTTTATACAGGTTATCCGGGGTAGCTGGTAATCTGGTTGGAGGCTGGGTCACGACCGTGGCATTTAAATAGTTATTCTGAACTTTGGGCGTCGCCGATTATAGCTTGTGTCTTGTGCCTGGTGATCTCGGTCTGGAGTGGTGGTCTAGGAGAAGAAATATCGTATCTGGTGGTGTATTATCCTTTGTCATATTTCTCCTTCCTATATTTGTGTTTGTTTTGCCCTGTACACATTATAGTGTTTTCCTGTGTGTCTGCGGCGTGGTGCGTTTTTTAGTTTTCCCTGTCTGTGCTTTCTGTGGAGGTTGGTGTGTGGTCTTATCACTGGGTGGCGGGTGGAGGTTTCAGCATAGGGCTGAAACAGGAGTCAGGGTCAGGCCTGGCGGCTCAGACAAGCACACCATCAGTGTAAATTCTGGGAGAGGGACAGACAGGGTTTTCCCTAGTCTGAGGGATATGCAGGGGCCCGGGTAATCAGCTGTAGTCTACCCAGTACCTCGTGACACTGGGGAATGGTGAGGTGTCTTTAGCCTTGCTCGCACACGCGGGATGCAGGAATTTTTGCCTCCCCGCGCATGCGCAGTGATATGTGACACCGATCCGTGTCATAGAGGACCTGTGTGATGCGATGCGCATGCGCCTCTTACCGCCACCGTGATTGGCTCTATCCCTACCATCTGACCCACCATGTGACCATAAAAGGTCCTTGCAGGCACACAGCGGTACTCTCCTTGATAAAGCGTTGCTGGGAGTATGTGAAACGCGCGTCGCGGTATTCCTTTTGGGGTCACCCAACATCTCACCTGGGGCACATTGTCCTCTGCCGATGGTAAGCCTTACCCTTAAGAAAAATATATTTATGGTTGGTTATGATTTGTTCTGATTTTCTTAGAAGGGGTGGCGCTATTTTACTCATAATCACTCTTGGTGCTATGTAAGTATTTTTGAGTCCTGTGAATTTGTTTGCACTATCGGGCAGCGGCAATATGTAACCTTTAACATTACTATCTACACTGTTTCTGTGTCCTCTTTTCCTGTATTTGTCTTGAAATGTGATGATTTGTTTGTGATGGTTCATAGTTACTGACTTTATTGGTCTTTTTCTTATTAATAATAAATAATTTTTTGGATAAATTGTACCTGGTTTCTCCTCTTTCTCGTTTCGTATACACTTGATTTTGAGTGGGTACGTAGTTGTTCGCTTTAATGGGCTACTCTAAGCCTGATTTATGACACCATGGTGTCACTGAGGTATATGTGTATATTATCAAAATGATGACCGATGACGATTGCTGCTTGGCCTGCCTCCTGGATCCACGATATAAAGGAAAATGACAAAATATCATGCCACATGAGAACCTTGAGCAAATATTGGCTACCAAACAAGCAACTCTTGTAGACCGTTTGGTTCAGGCATTCCTAGCACACAGCGGCGATGATGGTTCTCACATGAGCCATAGGGGGCAACATGGCAGAGGTGTTAGAGGTGCACAAATCCGAAGTGGCGTTGGACAGAGGGGTTTTATGACCAGTTTGTGGGGTGATTTCACAATGACCGCTGACACGACAGATACTGCTGCATCGATTCAAAGTGACAGGAGACAGCATTTGTCCAGTATGGTTACGAACTACTTTTCCTCCCTTATCGATGTTCTCCCTCACAGGTCATTCCCCTTTGATTACTGGGCATCAAAAATAGACACCTGGCCAGAATTGGCAGAATATGCATTACAGCAGCTTGCTTGCCCTGCTGCTAGTGTGCTATCAGAAAGAGTCTTCAGTGCTGCTGGTTCAATACTGACCGAAAAAAGGACATGTCTGGCTACCCAGAATGTTGATGATCTAACCTTCATTAAAATGAACCAATCATGGATTTCAAATTATTTTGCCCCACCTTCCCCTGCTGACACGTAGCTTGCCGGAAAAATGTCTTGCTTTTGGCCTCCTCTTACTGACTTCTCCAATTCCTCCATTTGCAGCTGCTGAATGTCCACCATAGGCCATTTTTATACCTCCCTAAATGGGCTGACTCCCCCACAGGGCCGTGGTCACCACCTGGCGCAAGCACCCGTGCGAGTGCCGTTTGCCTGGACAGGTGGGTGTGCCCACTCTTGGGCGACAAGATAAGTGAAAGCAGTCAGAGGGAGCGCAGAGGAATTGACCCAGGGAAGGGGAATGAAAGGGGGTTGTCAAGCACCACCGCAGCTCCAGCTGAATACCTCCAAAGGAGGATAAGAATGTGTGTCAAACAGAAATCAGTCCCAGGAGCGCTGAAGGAAACTCAGACAACATATGTCGTTTGCCACCGTTTGCAAACGACATATGTTGTCTGAGTTTCCTCGAGCGCTCCTGGGACTGATTTCTGTTTGACACACACTCTTGGGCGACGGCACTGACACAGGGTCCCTCATAGTACAATGAAGTGTCTCTGATGGTGGTGGTGCACAACGAATGTCAGACACACCGTTGTAATATGTAGGGTCCTGTGCCAGTACCGCTGTCCACGAGAGAGTGTTCCCCCCCAGCTCGATCAGTGCTCTACCACTTGCAATACTTACCTCTCCCTGCTCCACACTGTGTAGTCTGTGCTGTTAAATTCTTCAATGGCACTGCCAATACAAAGTTGTTGAAATGATAGATGATAGTTAAAATATACAGGGGCCCTGGCCTCCATTTAGACCAGTTAATACTACCACTGTCTGCTACTCAGCAGAGGAGCCCACCCCTGTACCTAGCTATGCCACCTGTTTAGTCCTGTTACCAATTTTGAACTGCATTTAGCCTACTTTAATATTTGGGCCTACTAACTGTGTCTGCCTTTCATTACAGTTGTCCTCCACTGAACAAAGCAATGCCGCCCGTTTAGGCATGTTAACAATTATGAACTGCAATTAGCCTACTTTAATATTTGGGCCTACTAACCGTGTCTGCCACTCATTACAGTTGTCCTCCACTGAACAAAGCAATGCCACCCGTTTAGGCCTGTTAACAATTATGAACTGCATGTAACCTACTTCAATATTTGGGCCTACTAACTGTGTCTGCCACTCATTACAGTTGTCCTCCACTGAACAAAGCAATGCCGCCTGTTTAGTCCTGTTACCAATTTTGAACTGCATTTAGCCTACTTTAATATTTGGGCCTACTAACTGTGTCTGCCACTCATTACAGTTGTCCTCCACTGAACAAAGCAATGCCACCCATTTAGGCCTGTTAACAATTATGAACTGCATGTAACCTACTTTAATATTTGGGCCTACTAACTGTGTCTGCCACTCATTACAGTTGTCCTCCACTGAACAAAGCAATGCCGCCTGTTTAGTCCTGTTACCAATATTGAACTGCATTTAGCCTACTTTAATATTTGGGCCTACTAACTGTGTCTGCCACTCATTACAGTTGTCCTCCACTGAACAAAGCAATGCCGCCCGTTTAGGCCTGTTAACAATTATGAACTGCATGTAACCTACTTTAATATTTGGGCCTACTAACTGTGTCTGCCACTCATTACAGTTGTCCTCCACTGAACAAAGCAATGCCGCCTGTTTAGTCCTGTTACCAATTTTGAACTGCATTTAGCCTATTTTATTATTTTGGCCTATATCTGTGCTTCCTCCTCATCCTGCCCATTGCCCAGCCACTGCTAGATGAGTCTGCTGGTACATTGACCCAGACCACTACATTCCCCTTGCACTCTACACAGCCAGAATCTGACCCTGCTGAAAGTCAGGTTACCCTTCCCGCATACTATACCACCTTACACGGGGACAAAAAGGCCCTGTGCCAGTGCCAAAGAGTGGGCCCCCCTGCTTGCTCAGGATTACAGCACTTGCAAATTTGAAATACTTACCTCTCCCTGCTCTACTGCCGTAACGTATTCCGCGCTTCCTGGGCCCACAAAAGTCTTGAGCCAGCCCTACCCCCCCACAACTTTAGCCAAATGACCCCCAGTTTTCAATGCCTAACTATTATTATAAAGTAAATTAAGATTGACAAGCTTAAGTAATAAGAATTGATGTTTTTGGCATTAAAATGGGCACTGTAGGTGTTTTCCTGGCCTCCACTCACTGCCGACTTTGATTCCCCATTGACTTGCATTGGGTTTCGTGTTTCAGTCGGCCCCCGACTTTTCGCAATAATCGGCCTATTTCACCTGACCCGACTTTTGACAAAGATGGGTGTCGCGAAATCTGACTCGATGCGAAAAAAGTAAAAATCACTCAACTCTAGTCAGCAGCTGTCATTGACACCAAGCCCTAGGTTTAGGAATGAAAAGGCGTCAGACAGACACCTTCATTACTAAATTGTTAAGTAAACTCATACATACGCACACACACGCATGCACACATGCCCTCACTGTAACCAGCCTATGTAAGAGCATTAAGAGAATGAAATTACATAGGCTGTAACCAAACAGCAAATGTTAATTTTTACTAAAAAATAAAAACAAAAAATTGTGTGTGGCTCCCACGTAATTTTTATGACCTGCCGAGGTAGAGCCAATGGCTGAGGCCTGATATTAATATTCTAGGAAGATTTCCAGGCTATTAGTATCTGCTTACTGCTGTTTGCTTAGACTTTTCTGGCTAGTTTGCAAGGGGACCCCAGAAAATGTTTTACATAGGTTCCCCCTATAAAATTTCACTAGCAAATACTAGGCAGACAGCTGTGGGCTGATATTAATAGCCTAGAAAGGGACCATGGATATTGGTCCCCTCACAGACTGTAAAGCTCAGCTCTCAGTCACCCAAGAAAAAGTGCTTCTATAAGATGTGCCAAATCTGGTGCTAAGCCTCGCTCTTCCAGCTTGCCATGTAGTAGTGGCAAGTGGGATGATTGTTGGGGGGTTGATGTTACCTATGCATTGCCAGGTGACATCAAGCCCACAGGTTAGGAATGGAGAGTCATCTATAAGATGCCCCCATTACCAACCCCATAGTGATTTTAATTAAAAAAAACACACCCAGAAGAATGTCCTTTATTTGAAATAATGACACAGACTCCTTTATTGAATCGAAATTAAACTGTACTCACTGAACACCTAATCAACTGATGTCAATGTCTCTTGCAACAAAAATAAAATAATAAACCACAATATTCCTCACCTGTCCATAATGTCCCATGACGATATTGATTACTTCAGCAGCAGTCACTGATGTAACTGATCTAAAAGACAGCTGGCTATCCACTGACACAGCAGGTAATCACTCCTACAATGTATAGCACTGAGCCAGCGTGAGAGAGGTCACCAGAGTTCATCAGCTATTCAGCTCCAGTGATCTCACTTATGATACCACTGCTGCATGAGAAAGTTCACCGGAGTTCAACATGAACTCTCTCATGACAATTCAGTGATACACTGCGGGAGGGATTACCTCCTGTCAGCATATCGTTAGTGATCAGGTAGAGCGGTCACATCTCCTGATGTGACTGTTCTTCAAGTGAGATTGCCGTGGGACATTCGGGATTACGTGGACTATGGCAGACAATTGAGTATATGAAGGCTTATTTTTGATTTTTTTCAAGGAGACATGGGTATTGGGGATTGGGCATTAAGGTGAGTATATGTAGTTTTTCATTTTACATTTTTTATAGGAGGGCGTCAGAGATTTGTTGTTAGGTGAGTATATGAGTTTTTTGTTTGTTATCAGTGACAGCAGACATGTCCTGATCGGAGGAGTAGTCGCTCATCAACCGGTATCTGCTGACCTGCAGTAAGCTTTTTACCATGGGTCACTGCTGCGGGTCACAGAATCTCTGCGTGGTCATGCTGACATCTGACAGTGTGACCCCGCAGCGATCTGATGGCACTAAGCTTTTTACCGAGGGTCACCACATCTCTGTGGAGTCACGCTGACATCTGATAGCGTGACCATGCAGGGCTCTGACAGCGGTAACAGTCTAACGGCGGTAACGTTACCTTGAGCAGGCCCCATTAATCTTTGTAATCTTTCTCTGTTCCCTGTGTCATCTAAATGGTTAACAGCAGCAATCAGAGGATAGCTCCGGATGCTGCTGTTAGAGACAGATACAGACAGTTCACGTCCACCATGTGTGAAAGGAGGTCAGATTCTGAGCCCTATCCACACTTGCAAACCCCAGTATACTGGTAAGGGGTCAGTGTTCATAGCAACCACTTACAAAGCAGCTTTAATTTTAGCAGAGCCATTTCAGAAAATAAAGTTTAGCTCTGTTTGGTTGCTATGGGAAACAAAGTCAGTGCAGGGGCTGACATACTATTGGTGCAACCTATGTAGCTGCACACTGGCCAAAGAGATAAAGGGGCCACTTCTACATCCAAAGCAAGTGGAATTGAGCATTATGATTATCTATTGGACAATGAAGGGCATTGTTATGGTCCAGGAGCCTCCTTTTATATTCTCATCCAGCCCTGAGACCATTTTTTTAACTTGACCTAAATGAGTCTAACATTGAACCAAGTAAAATTTTGGGTCAAAATCAATAAATATACTAATTGGGTAGTTCCGAGACTCATATAACAGTTGCTTATGACCCTATAGATCTTGAGCCCCAGAGAAGTTATGCTGCCACTGTAGATTTTGCATCCATTTCTATAGTTACCTGTAAATTGAATAAGCATATAAATCTTGCCCAGAACAATTATAACCTTAAATAATCTTTAATATTAGACGTGTCAGTCATTTTAATTACAATATTAAATAGCTTGTAATATTTGATGCGACAGTGAGATTATTTATTTCTGATTGTGAATGCAAAATCATAAAAATGACTAATTACCATAAGATGTTAACATATGACCCATGGAAATGTCTTATCCTATCCTCATTAGACTTCATAAGGTGAAAATCATCCTCTAAATGCTCTCAGAACTGATTCCATTTGTCATTATTCAAGCATTAGAACAAGATTAGAATAGGAACAATGTCAAATCCTTCCACAATAGAGTGGATCTTGGAAGGCGGCTGTGAGACAGTAAATCGCGTGTGCACTATGTGGAAGGGCAGCTGCATATGTCTGTAGGTAAATTGAACATTTCCCTGAAAGCCATGTAACCTCCTGTGCTCCATTACTGACCTTATTAGCTTGGTTCAGTGCTGCCAGGATAACCCAGCAGGTGCAGCTAATTGACCGTTTAATTACTATGGGCAGGTATGGTGAGGAGGGGGATGGGCACACAGTCTCATAGCGGTATACAATGATGGGTAATGCTGTCTTTCGGAGGGGGGAAGAGTGGAGGGCAAGATCCGGGTCTTGGCTGAGACTTGGGATCTGCTGCTCCCATTAATTCTGTGCAGCAACTGACAGCACCGCATGAAGCTTCCTGCACATAATCATGAAGAATAGGACCTATTATTCCAAAAATAGAGTGATAAAATCAAGCAATTTTGTCTATTGAAAGAAGTGGAAACATATGCAGATATATGAAGCCAAATGCTAAACTTCAATTTTTCTCAGGGAATAAAAAAAAAAAAGAAAGCCAGGAAAATAAAAGAAGCGACAAAAAAAAAATGCAACACAAAGCTAAACATATGTAGGCATGAAATGCGCTGTAAAATGTAATCATCGCTTATAATTAACCCGAAGAAGCTTTGACATAATCCTTTATTTTCATAATTGGAGATACTGTGATCGTTATCAAAGTATTGCTTGTAGTGCTTTAGGATTAGCATTCTGCGGGAATTAAAACATACAGCATTGATGAAAAAGAAACAGGTTTGTTGGAACGTACTGCCGGAAAACCGTATAAAAAAAACACCATCTCCAAGAAGAAAAAGAATGAATCAGCCTTCCAAAGACCTTCAGATAACAAAGTCTTATCTTTTGTACGATAAGTTGTAATAAGCACGATTTTCATTTCCAAGTCATACAGACCAAATATCTCTACACATTTAGTATACCTGCATATATTTTCTTACTTGTTTGTTTTTGTATTCGTTTAAGAGGAGCCTGTTCTGAAGCCTTCAAGGCCAGGATTTCAACTTGATTCTTGAAAGAACAATGCAGGCCTAGGCTGCTGGAAACAATGGTAGACTAGTGTTTGGAATGTCCTTAGAAAACTCTTAGGAAAAAGAAATAATAGAAAATGAAAAAGTGTTTGCAGTGTAGCGATGCTATGTGATCTTTACCTGCACATGATAATGACTCTATGTCATTGTTCCGGTATGGGGTGTACTCTGCAGCATTTTACGGACATTGTGTGTGCGTGATACATAGCAGTAAATATTGTATGTGTCAGACTGCACTTCCTTTTGTTTTATGCCTGGTTCTACACAGTCTCCAGTTGGCTGCTACATGCATCAATGTGACAACTAAGACTGGAAATCATATAAAATTAAAAGAGTTGGAAAATTGTTTATGTAACCTAAGGCCAATTTCAGACGACTTAATATAGTCACATTTTAACCCCTTACCGATATATGATGTACAGTTAAGTCATTTGCTGGCTTCTTGACTTTGATGTGGCTCGAAAACTGAGCCAGCATCTTTCGGGCAGATGATGGCAGTGCAATTTAACCACCATCTGCCACAAAGCTTGACCTGCAGCTGTTAACCTGTTAAGTGCAGATGTCCAACTGCATCTCATGGACTGTTCGGCTATGTTTTTCTAATTGCCTATTGGTGCTCCTGAGAGGGGGCAGATGGGTTGCCGAGACAGGGGTTTGCTGTAGTCCCACGTACCTGTTATTAAGGTAATCCTGTGAAAGCAATATCGCTGCTGGCGTTTATAGGAAACAGGGTCGGACTGGGGCACCGAGATACCGGAGAATCCTCTGTGGGCCCACCCCTAGCCCCAGCTCTTGCCACCCACAAAGGGGGCCCCCTGCATCAGCAGCCCCTTTATGAAGTGCACAGACACAGCATTCCTTACAGTGAATTACACTGTGCATTTTCGCAAGTCCTTGCTCGTATTTCCCAAACCCCCCTAGTCCCCCCTCTCCCTATCCCTGCAAGTATCAGGTGAAGTTGAAAGTGTGGGGGGGGCATCTCACAGTACAGAAGAGGTCAGACAGGGGGCAGAAAGATGTTTGCAGCACAAGTGAAGCACCAGGACCTGTGTACATGTGCATTATACAGTGTGCGTGTCTGTATATGTGTATATAGTATGTGTGTAAATGTATATAGTATGACTGTGTATATTTGGGGTGCATGTGTGTATATTTATATATATATATATATATATATATATATATATATATATATATGCATGTACATACAGTATACATGATGTGTGTCTGTGTATATTATATTTGTATACTGCATGTGTGCACTATATTGTGTATATGTATCTGAGCATACTGTACATAAACTAAATGTTTGTGTGTATATACCTTATATATGTCCTTGTACACACTGTATGTCCTGGGCCATCCATGTGCTGTACGTGTGCCGCTCGTGTTTAACATTGAAAGTATGTGAGAGGCTTTGTAATTTCATTTCGATTATCCATACTGGAAAAACACGGAAGGCACAAGGACGGCACACTGATCGAAAATACTGGTGAACACAGATATCAGTGTAATACGTATGTATTTTATATGGACATGTGAAAGGGCCTAACAGTGTTGTTGGTGGGGCAAGTTTGATGTGCTGCTTCAATGGTGCTGCTGGGTGATCCCAGCATATTCTCAACATACTTTGAGCTAATTTTGTGTATTTGCATTACTGAGTAGATGCTAAAAATATGCTGAGATGGCTTGTAGGCAAATTTGATTTCCAATTTTTAAAATTGGGAAAGGTAAAATTCCTATTTCTTTGGGAATTACACATTTTGTTCAGTAAAGTCGGTTGTATATAATATTTATTTTTATCAAGTAAATAATACTCATTTTTTGTTATTGCACTTTAGTGGGTACTCCCATATTTCCAGGCTGTGTCACAATAGTAGATGTGGTTCTCACAAATGGAGCAGGTTCGAGTCCTCTAAGGGAACTAACAAACACAACAAAAAGTAAAAAAAAATGTCAAAAACTAAAAAAAAGTACAAATCACCAACTTTTCTCTCATTGAAATTTAAGAAATAAAAAAAAAACACAGATGTGGGATTGTAGCAACATTTATGACCCTGCTCCATGCTCTGCCTCACCGCTGACACCGAACCCACAGCATCGCACCCCGGGACAGTAGTATTGCCCCACCTCTGCTGTGGCCGGTATCCTGAGGAAGGGACCCTGCTCCATGCTCTACCTCACCATCCACACTAGACCTGCAGGAAAGCACCCTGAGACTGCAGCATTGCCCCATTTCTGCTGTGGCCGGCATCCTGAGGAAAGGACCCTGCTCCATGCTCTGCCTCACCATCCACACTAGACCTGCAGGAAAGCACCCTGAGACTGCAGCATTGCCCCATTTCTGCTGTGGCCGGCATCCTGAGGAAGGGACCATGCTCTACCTCACCATCCACACTAGACCTGCAGGAAAGCACCCTGAGACTGCAGCATTGCCCCATTTCTGCTGTGGCCGGCATCCTGAGGAAGGGACCATGCTCTACCTCACCATCCACACTAGACCTGCAGGAAAGCACCCTGAGACTGCAGCATTGCCCCATTTCTGCTGTGGCCGGCATCCTGAGGAAAGGACCCTGCTCCATGCTCTGCCTCACCATCCACACTAGACCTGCAGGAAAGCACCCTGAGACTGCAGCATTGCCCCATTTCTGCTGTGGCCGGCATCCTGAGGAAAGAACCCTGCTCCATGCTCTGCCTCACCATCCACACTAGACCTGCAGGAAAGCACGCTGAGACTGCAGCATTGCCCCATGCTGCTGCCGGCATCCTGAGGAAGAGACCATGCTTCCTGTGATCCCACTCTACCACCGCTGGCCCTCAGGTGAGATACCTTAAATTTGGACAATAAGACGGACCCCCATTTTATAAAAATCTTTTTTCTGCTATTTTCTACCCCAAAATTTGAGGTGCTTCTTATAGTCCGGTGCATCTTATAGTCCGAAAAATACGGTAGATGTGATGCCGAGGCGTAATAGTGGACAGTCCTCATAAAGCCATGCATAAAAAGTTTGCATAAATTAAGAGCTCATTTACAGTTCTACATTTTGCATTCATTTTATTTCTGCTTTATTTTATTAAAAATATTGCATTTACATTGCAATGGTTTAATTCAATTTTCTTTTTTTTTTTTTTTTTACATATGCAGTAGTTTGCAAAAGTATTGCCCCTTGGCATTTTTTGTGCTTTGCTGCCTTACAACCTGGAATTTCATTATTTTTTAGGATTTGCATCAGTTTGTGTAAAGAACATGCCTACAACTGTGGACATTTGGTTTTCTTTTCACTGTGAAGCAAATAACAAATAGAACAAAATAACTGAAAACCTCAGTGTGCATAAATATAAAAAAACACAAATGTGGGATTGCTACATTTTTTAAATTCTGATTTATCAAAATACAAAATGAATTATCCCTATAAGTAAATAGCAATAATAAAAATCAAAGCATCAGAATGTTTTCACTAGCCAGGAAAAAATGCAATAAGAGATGCATCTACTCCAAAATCATGTCAATAAAAATGAAGCCTCAAGGTGAAAAAAATAAGCCCTCGCACACCTTCATAACCCAAAATTTGAAAATGTTATGGCTCTCGGAAAATGATGACAAAAACTAAATGTTTTTTTTTTCATACAAATTTATTTTTTTCACCATTAAGATAAAAAAAACGATGCATGTTCGGTATTCCCGTAATCAAACTGACATGGAGAACCATACAGTATATTTGTATAATGTTTGCCATATAACGAATGCTGTAAGTAAAAAAACTTTAAAAACAATTGCAAAATTGTGCTATTTTAGCTATTTCACTGCACTTGGAGTTTTTTCCAGCTCTTCAGTAAACTTCATTATAACATGAAGGGTGTCATTCAAAAATACAACTGATCTTGCAAAAAACAAGTCCTCATATGGCTATGTCAACAAAAAAAATGTAAAAGTTATGGCTATTGAAAGAAGAAGAGAATAAAACAAAAGCACAAAAATGGAAAATAACTCCCTTCTATTAAAATGAGCTCTGTAGGTAGAATCTTATGCAGATTAGAGTCCCAGCCATAATGTGGATAAGCTCATTTACATATAAGAAAAACATGGATTTCCCTGGAATAAGACATTTAATTGCAGATATGAAGGTATCATTTTATTCAGCTTCCTAGGACCTGCATACCCATATAGATGACTTAAGAGGATTAGTCCTATTAAAAGATTCCCTATAAATAATAACTATACCTTCAGGGTATGTTCACACGTTCCTGATTTCCATCCTTTTTTTTTCAGGACTGTTTTTTAAAAAACTGCAGCTCTTGGCAGAAAACGCAGGTCCTTTTTTTGGTCCTTTTTTTGTCCTTTTTTGATGCGTTTTTTGATGCGTTTTTTGATCCTTTTTTTGATCCTTTTTTTATGCAGTTTTCTATGCAGAGTCTGTGTGTTTTCTAGGAAGTTTTTAGGGTTAAAATGGCTGAAAATACCCTAACCCTACCCCTACCCCTAATGCTACCCCTAACCCTAACCCTAACCCTACCCCTAACCCTAACCCTACCCCTACCCCTAACCCTACCCCTAACCCTAACCCTACCCCTAACCCTAACCCTAACCCTATTCTAACCTTAGTGGAAAAAAAAAATTCTTAATTTTATTTTATTGTCCCTACCTATGGGGGTGACAAAGGGGGGGGAGTGTCATTTACAATTTTTTTTATTTTGATCACTGAGATAGATTATATCTCAGTGATCAAAATGCACTTTGGAACGAATCTGCCGGCAAGATGGCGGCGCCCAGGGAGAAGACGGCCGGACGGACACCGGGACGCCGGGTAAGTATAAGGGGGGGAGATTAGGGCACGGGGGGGGGCATCGGAGCACTGGGGGGGGCATCGGAGCACGGGGCAGTGGGATTGGAGCACGGGGGGCGGGATCGGAGCACGGGGGGGCAGCCACACTCCGCCCACGCACTTCCGCCCGCTTCCCCGCACTTCCTGCTGCAGCGGTTCTGCACCACAAACCGCAGTAAAACCCGCAGATATTTTTTTCATCTGCGGGTTTTACTGCGGGTTTGACCTCACAATGGAGGTCAATGGGTGCAGAACCGCTGCGGCTCCGAAAAAAGAAGTGACATGGTACTTCTTTTTTTCCGCAGCTATTCAGCGCGGCTTTTTTTTTTATTTTCCGCATTGTGGGCACAGCAGTTCCTGTTTTCCATAGGGTACAATGTAATGTACCCTGCATGGAAAACAGCTGCGGACCCGCAGCGGGAAAATCGCGGCAATTCCGCATGAAAAAAAGGATCGTGTGAACATGGCCTAAAACAACTTGATCTCATTTTATAGATAATGTAAAATAGACAAGATGCAAATTACTTTATTTTAAAAAAAAATTATGTTGTCTTATCCCCTAAAAATATCACTTCAAAAGTGCTAGCCACCAGATGTCTTGTTTCTGTTTAACTTACCCTAACAGAGATACCAAAATTGATTACACAAACTGGGGTGGTGGGGCCATTATGTCTCTGCTCCTGCTCTCCTGTCTGCCAAACTATTATAGGTATAATGGAGAGACAGACTAGCAGTTTAAGATAGCTAACATATTCTCCATGATTGTTTGGCACCCCAGGAGTTCGGTTGCCACAGTGACACTGCCTCCCTCACAGGGGGTGATGCCATGCCTGGAAGCAAGAAGGGATTCCCTTAGCAGATACGATGGCATACAACACCTTTGCTGACTCCAGACCAGAAGGGGTAGCTCTAAACCCGGTTTGAGGGTAGCTTCCCTATAAGTTCTGGCCTGGAGGCGGGGTTAGAGAGTTCAGTGTGAGACAGTGAAGGGAGAGGAAGCATGTGAGGAGAACCCGGGAGTGGAGCTGCGACTGAGCTCACCCCAGGATTGAGCACAACAGAGTGGACACCGGAGTCCGTGGTTGTGTGGGAACTACTGGCCCCACTGCCAAATCCAGAGTATAGGAGATTGCGTGTCTCTTGACCACAACTCACACCTGAATGCACAGCCACATGTGAGAGCCCGGAGTCACCACGAGGGAGTGACACCTGAAAAGGCTCAAGCTGCCTGCCATGCGGGTAGCATTTAACTAAGTGGAGAGACTGAGAGAGAGGGACTTGAGGAGAACTACAAGCATCAGGAACCCAGAGAGCAGCGCAGTAGGGAGGCTACCAACCCCACCTGGCTAGGGGAATTCTGAACTGCTTCCAGGCTGCCCGGATCTCTAATACCACCTGTTACCTGTGCTCTGGACTGTACCTACATTTAAAGGTAAAGAAACTACAGTCTCTGTGTTCTCCAATTATTCTTGCAACCTAACGTCCACAACCCCTCATTATTATTATTATTATTATTTATTTATATAGCACCATTGATTCCATGGTGCTGTACATGAGAAGGGGTTACATACAAGTTACAAATATCACATACAGTAAACAAACTAACAATGACGGACTGATACAGAGGGGCGAGGACCCTGCCCTTGCGGGCTTACATTCTACAGGATTATGGGGAAGGAGACAGTAGGTTGAGGGTTGCAGGAGCTCCGGTGTTGGTGAGGCGGTAGCTCCGGTGTTGGTGAGGCGGTAGCTCCGGTGTTGGTGAGGCGGTAGCTCCGGTGTTGGTGAGGCGGTAGCTCCGGTGTTGGTGAGGCGGTAGCTTCGTTGGTGATGAGGCAGCAGCGGTGTCAGTGCAGGCTGTAGGCTTTCCTGAAGAGATGAGTTTTCAGGTTCCGTCTGAAGGATCCGACTGTGGTTGATAGTCGGACGTGTTGGGGCAGAGAGTTCCAGAGGATGGGGGATATTCGGGAGAAGTCTTGGAGGCGATTGGATGAGGAGCGAATAAGTGTGGAGGAGAGAAGGAGGTCTTGGGAGGACCGGAGGTCACGTGAGGGAAGATATCGAGAGATTAGTTCAGAGATATATGGAGGAGACAGGTTGTGGATGGCTTTGTAGGTCAGTATTAGCAATTTGAACTGGATACGCTGAGGGAATGGGAGCCAGTGAAGAGATTTGCAGAGGGGGGAAACTGTTCTGGTAGCCCTGGAGCCCCGCTCCACCTGTGGGAAGTCAAACCATCTCAGCTGCAACACCACCAGCCCCAGCGGTCTCCTTAAGCAGCATCAGCCATCTCTAGCCAAACACCACAGGTGGTGTCACATTTCCATCATCCCTTTTAATGCGCACCCAGGGCCACGGACCGGGTCACTGCTGCTTTGACCATCCCTTTAAGAGCCGACCGACCCAGTTCCAAGTACTCCACGGCCCTAGCGGGAGTTGCAATTGTACAGAAAATGTAAACATATTATGCTGTCCCCACATGGACAATCTAAGTTCTCTATCACAGAAACACAAAAGGGACAGTTTTATGAGACACCGACTAGTCTGAGACAAACAGAAAAGGACATATCTATTGGCTCTAAGAAATGCATAAATGCATCATTCAGATCTTTGTTTTTTATGTACTTGTTTTATCACTGTTTGTCATGGATAGATCATGTACCCATTATAGTTTATGCTTTTCACACATCAATATTTCTTGGCAAACCACGATCAGAGACATGTCAATTTTTAATCTGAGTCAGTGTTCAAAATTACTCATACTAGTCTGTGAAAATCACTGATGGCAGACATTGCAGTCCAAGTTCAATCTGTGTGCGCAATCTGTGTGCTGTTCTTTTGAACATTATATTGTGTGCGAAAAGATTTGCATTTTTTTTCTTGAGAAAATCATTGGTGAAATGGAAATGGTAAAATCTGAACTACCGACCAAACATGGAGAAAAATTTGATGCAAAATACAGATGAAAATAAAAATTCTTCACTGACAAGAAAAAAACATACTGTATTTTCCGGACTATTAGATGCACTTTTTCCCAAAACAATTTGGGATCAAAATGAAGGGTGCATCTTATAGTCCGAATGCAGGCTTACCGGTGGGTAGAGGTGTAGCGATGCTGAAGCTCGGTGTCAGTGGTGGATGATGCGGAGTGTATTGTTGGTTTTCCTGCAGCCTTCTTCCTAAAGCTGTGGACCACTGGAGGCGGCACATGTGCAGATTGAGATCTCAGTGGCCCTCGGCTTCAGGAAAATGGCTGTCAGAGGCCGCACGTGTGCAGATTGAGATCTTGGTGGCCATTTTGCTGAAGCTGAGGGACGCCGAAATCTAAATCTGCACACGCGTGGCCTCAGGAAGATGGTTGCTGAGAAACTGGTGATGCACTTGGCTCTGTCACCATAGACACCGGGCCGCGGCATCGCCACATTTCTGCCACCAGCATCCAGAGGAAGGGACCCTGCTCCATGCTCTGCCTTACCACCCACACTGGACCTGCAGCATAGCACCCTGGGATTGCAGCATTGCCCCATTTCTGCTGCTGCCGGCTTCCTGAGGAAGGGACCATGCCTCTTGTGACCCCACTCTACCACCGCCGGCCCTCAGGTGAGATACCTTAAATTTGGACAATAAGACTGACCCCCATTTTATAAAAATCTTTTTTTTAGCTATTTTCCACCAAATTTGGTGGACAAATTTGAGGTGTGTCTTATGGTCCGGAGCATCTTATAGTCCAAAAAATACTGTAGATGTGATGATGAGGCGTAATAGTGGACAGTCCTTATAAAGCCATGCATAAAATGTTTGTATAAATTAAGAGCCCATTTAAAGTTCTACATTTTGTATTCATTTTATTTCTGCTTTATTTTATTAAAAATATTGCATTTACAAGGCAATGGTTTAATTCAATTTTCTTTTTTTTCTTTTTATACATATGCAGTAGTTTACAAAAGTATTTGCCCCTTGGCATTTTTTGTGTTTTGCTGCCTTACAACCGTGAATTTCACTTTTTTTTAGGATTTGCATCAGTTTGTGTAAAGAACATGCCTTCAACTGTAGACTAGGGTTGAGCGAAACGGGTCGTTCATTTTCAAAAGTCGCCGACTTTTGGCAAAGTCGGGTTTCATGAAACCCGATCCGACCCCTGTGCGGGGTCGGCCATGCGGTACGCGACTTTCGCGCCAAAGTCGCGTTTCAATGACGCGAAAAGCGCCATTTCTCAGCCAATGAAGGTAAACGCAGAGTGTGGGCAGCGTGATGACATAGGTCCTGGTCCCCACCATCTTAGAGAAGGGCATTTCAGTGATTGGCTTGCTGTCCGCGGCGTCACAGGGGCTATAAAGGGGCGTTCCCGCCGACCGCCATGTTACTGCTGCTGATCTGAGCTTAGGGAGAGGTTGCTGCCGCTTCGTCAGAAGCAGGGATAGCGTTAGGCAGGGTCCATTAACCACCAAACCGCTTGTGCTGTAGCGATTTCCACAGCCCAACACCACCTTCGGTGTGCAGGGACAGTGGAAGCTACATTTTTTTTTTTTCCTCAGCGCTGTAGCTCATTGGGCTGCCCTAGAAGGCTCCCTGATAGCTGCATTGCTGTGTGTACGCCGCTGTGCAAACCAACTGCTTTTTTCAAAGCACAAATCCTCTTGTTCCTTCCTTTCTGCACAGCTATCTTGTTTGTTTGTCCACACTTTTTATTTAATTTGTGCATCAGTCCACTCCTTATTGCTGCCTGCCATACCTGGCTGAGATTACTGCAGGGAGATAGTAATTGTGGGACAGTCCCTTTTTTTTTTTTTTTTTTTGTGGGAGATTAAGATTGGCATTTCTGCTAGAGTGCCATCCCTGTCTGTGTCATCTCTCACTCAGTGGGCCATAGAAAGCCTATTTATTTTTTTGCTTGATTTGGGTTCTGAAATCCACCTGAAAAAATCACTACATCAATCAGTGGGAGAAAAATATTGGCCTCAGGGCTTGTGTGCCACTCCTTACTCCTGTGTGTGCCATCTCTCACTCAGTGGGCCATAGAAAGCCTATTAATTTTTTTGCTTGATTTGGGTTCTAAATTCTACCTGAAAAAATCACAACATCAATCAGTGGGAGATTAATATTGGCCTTTGGGCTTGTGTGCCAGTCCTAAGCATGCCATCTCTATCTCTCAGATAGTGGGCCATAGAAAGCCTATTTATTATTTTTTTTATTGGGTTTATAAATTTTCCCTGGAAAAAAAAAAAAAAGTGGGAGATTAATATTGGCCTCTGGGCTTGTGTGCCAGTCCTGAGCGTGCCATCTCTCTCACAAATAGTGGGCCATAGAAAGCCTATTTATTTTTTTGGTTGATTTGGGTTCTAAATTCTACCTGAAAAAAATAAATAAATCAATCAGTGGGAGATTAATATTGGCCTTTGGGCTTGTGTGCCAGTCCTAAGCGTGCCATCTCTCTCTCTCAGATAGTGGGCCATAGAAAACCTATTTATTATTTTTTTTATTGGGTTTATAAATTTTCCCTGGAAAAAAAAAAAAAAGTGGGAGATTAATATTGGCCTCTGGGCTTGTGTGCCAGTCCTGAGCATGCCATCTCTCTCACAAATAGTGGGCCATAGAAAGCCTATTTATTTTTTGGGTTGATTTGGGTTCTAAATTCTACCTGAAAAAATCAATAAATCAATCAGTGGGAGATAAATATTGGCCTCTGGGCTTGTGTGCCACTCCTGACTCCTGTGTGCGTCATCTCTCACTCAGTGGGCCCTAGAAAGCCTATTTTTTGTTTTATTTGTTTTCTAAATTCTCCCTGAAAAAATCATTTTATTTTATTTGGTTTCTAAATTATTCCTGAAAAAATCATTTTTTTTGTATTTTTTTTTTCTAAAGTCTCCCTGAAAAAAAAAAAAAATCAAATCAGTGGGAGATTAATATTGCCCTTTCTGCTTGTGTGCCAGTCTTGACTCCTGGGTGTGCCATCTCTCTCTCTCCAATTGTGGGCCATAGAAAGCCTATAAATTTTTTTGCTTGATTTGGGTTCCAAAATCTACCTGAAAAAATCACTAAATCAATCAGTGGGAGATAAATATTGGCCTCTGGGCTTGTGTGCCACTCCTGATTCCTGTGTGCGTCCTCTCTCACTCAGTGGGCCCTACAAAGCCTATTTTTTTTTTATTTGTTTTCTAAATTCTCCCTGAAACAATCATTTTATTTTATTTTGTTTCTAAATTCTTCCTGAAAAATTCATTTTTTTGTATTTTTTTTTTCTAAAGTCTCCCTCAAAAAAAAAAAAAAATCAAATCAGTGGGAGATTAATATTGCCCTTTCTGCTTGTGTGCCAGTCTTGACTCCTGGGTGTGCCATCTCTCTCTCTCTCCAATTGTGGGCCATAGAAAGCCTATTAATTTTTTTGCTTGATTTGGGTTCCAAAATCTACCTGAAAAAATCACTAAATCAATCAGTGGGAGATAAATATTGGCCTCTGGGCTTGTGTGCCACTCCTGACTCCTGTGTGCGTCCTCTCTCACTCAGTGGGCCCTACAAAGCCTATTTTTTTTTAATTTGTTTTCTAAATTCTCCCTGAAACAATCATTTCATTTTATTTGGTTTATAAATTCTTCCTTAAAAAATCATTTTTTTTTATTATTTTTTTTTTCTAAAGTCTCCCTTTTTAAAAAAAAAAAACAAATCAGTGGGAGATTAATATTTACATTTGCGCTTCAGTGACAGTCCTGCGTGTGTGGCATCTCTCTCATTTGTTGCCACAAACAACAGAGTGTGTAACATTGTGCCTGATTTTCGTTGTGGTCTCACCCACCTGTAAAGGGGTAGCTAAATCATACTGAAGGTATAGCTCACCGTGTAAGTTGTGTGACAGCAACAAATACCGTTAGTTTGGTAACGTTTTTAAAACAATGAGGAAGTCTGGTGGAAGAGGTCGTGGCCGGGGGCGTTCATTGTCAGCTGGTAATGAGGGTAGTGGTAGTGGTGGAGCATCAGGTGGTCGTGGGAAAAAAAATATTGCACCTAAGTCGGGAGCTGTGGAGCCAGGTTCGTCGTCTGGCTACACAAGGCCTCGAACGCTCCCTTTTCTGGGAGTAGGAAAACCGCTTTTAAAGCTGGAGCAGCAAGAGCAAGTTTTGGCTTATCTTGCTGACTCAGCCTCTAGCTCTTTTGCCTCCTCTCGTGAAACTGGTAAAAGTAAAAGCAGCGCGTCGTTAGTGGATGTTCACGGTCAGGGACAAGTCGCTTCCTTGTCCTCTTCAGCAAAAACAACAACAGAGAAGAATGCAGCAGGCGACACAACGGGTTACTCCATGGAGCTCTTTACACATACCATCCCTGGCTTAGAAATTGAAGCAGTTAACAGTCCATGCCCATTACAAGTTGAATCTGACATGGAGTGCACTGATGCACAGCCACAGCCAGACTACTATGCTGGTCCTTTGACTCAGACCACAACATTGCCCTCGCAGGGTGCTGATCAAGAATCAGACCCTGATGAGACTATGTTGCCCCATCACGAACGCTATACCACCGACCGACACGGTGACACAGACGAAGTTGCACACGAGCTACAAGAAGAGGTAATAGATGACCCAGTTCTTGACCCCGATTGGCAGCCATTGGGGGAACAGGGTGCAGGCGGCAGCAGTTCTGAAGCGGAGGAGGAGGGGCCGCAGCAGGCATCAACATCGCAACAGGTTCCATCTGCCGGGCCTGTATCTTGCCCAAAACGCGTGGCAAAGTCAAAACCTGTTGGAGGACAGCGTGGCCATCCGGTTAAAGCTCAGTCTGCAATGCCTGAAAAGGTATCCGATGCTAGAAAGAGTGCAGTCTGGCATTTTTTTTAAACAACATCCAATTGATCAGCGCAAAGTCATCTGTCAAAAATGTTCAACTACCTTAAGCAGAGGGCAGAATCTGAAAAGTCTCAATACAAGTTGCATGCATAGACATTTAACCACCATGCATTTGCAAGCTTGGACTAACTACCAAACGTCCCTTAAGGTTGTAGCACCCTCGGCGAATGAAGCTAGTCATCAACGCAACATCCCTTCCGGCAGTGTAGGGCCACCATTTTCTGCACCACCTGCAGTATCTGTGCAGGTTTCTTTGCCAGGCCAAAGCAGTCAGGGTCAGGGAATCACCAGTTTCGTAGTAGGAAACACTGCATCTAGGGCACCGGCGGCAACAATACCATCTCCCACCGTCTCTCAGTCTGCCATGTCCACCGGCACCCCCGCTAGTTCCACGATCTCCAGCTCTCCAGTCCAGCTCACCCTACATGAGACTATGGTTAGAAAAAGGAAGTACTTAGCCTCGCATCCGCGTACACAGGGTTTGAACGCCCACATAGCTAGACTAATCTCGTTAGAGATGATGCCCTACCGGTTAGTTGAAAGCGAAGCTTTCAAAGCCCTGATGGACTATGCTGTACCACGCTACGAGCTACCCAGTCGACACTTTTTTTCCAGAAAAGCCATCCCAGCCCTCCACCAGCATGTTAAAGAGCGCATCGTCCATGCACTCAGGCAATCTGTGAGCACAAAGGTGCACCTGACAACAGATGCATGGACCAGTAGGCATGGCCAGGGATGTTACGTGTCCATCACGGCACACTGGGTAAATGTGGTGGATGCAGGGTCCACAGGGGACAGCAAGTTTGGGACAGTTCTGCCTAGCCCACGGTCTAGGAAACAGTTGGCTGTAGCCGTTCGCACTCCCTCCTCCTCCTCCTCGTCCTCCTGCAGAAGCGAGACCTCGTCCACAGACCGCAGTCGCACAACCACTCCATCCGCAGCTGCCACTGTTGCACACCAGGTCTCCCATTATGGGGCAGCTACTGGCAAACGTCAGCAGGCTGTATTGGCTATGAAGTGTTTGGGCGACAACAGACACACCGCTGAAGTTCTGTCCGAGTTCTTGCAGAAAGAAACGCAGTCGTGGCTGGGCACTGTAGATCTTGAGGCAGGCAAGGTAGTGAGTGATAACGGAAGGAATTTCATGGCTGTCATCTCCCTTTCCCAACTGAAACACATTCCTTGCCTGGCTCACACCTTAAACCTGGTGGTGCAGTGCTTCCTGAAAAGTTATTCGGGGTTATCCGACCTGCTCCTCAAAGTGCGTGGACTTTGCTCACATATCCGCCGTTCGCCCGTACACTCCAGCCGTATGCAGACCTATCAGCGTTCTTTGAACCTTCCCCAGCATCGCCTAATCATAGACGTTGCAACAAGGTGGAACTCAACACTGCACATGCTTCAGAGACTGTGTGAACAGAGGCGGGCTGTTATGTTTTTGTGGGAGGATACACATACACGGGCAGGCAGTAGGATGGCAGACATGGAGTTGTCAGGTGTGCAGTGGTCGAAGATTCAAGACATGTGTCAAGTCCTTCAGTGTTTTGAGGAATGCACACGGCTGGTTAGTGCAGACAACGCCATAATAAGCATGAGCATCCCCCTAATGCGTCTGCTGATGCAAAGTTTGACGCACATAAAGGATCAGGCGTCTGCAGCTGAGGAAGAGGAAAGCCTTGATGACAGTCAGCCATTGTCTGGCCAGGGCAGTGTACAGGACGAGGTAGCGGGCGAACAGGAGGAGGAGGACGAGGAGGATGATGGGGATGATTATATTTTTAATGAGGAAGCTTTTCCGGGGCCAGTGGAAATTGTTGGCGCGGCAAGGCCGGGTTCTGGTTTTTGGAGGGACACAAGTGACGTGGATTTGCCTGAAACTGCCCCTCAACCAAGCACAACCACAGATTTGAGAACTGGAACTTTGGGCCACATGGCGGATTATGCCTTACGTATCCTCAAAAGGGACACACGCATAACAAAAATGATGAACGATGACGATTACTGGTTGGCCTGCCTCCTTGATCCTCGCTATAAAGGCAAATTGCAAAATATAATGCCACATGAGAACTTGGAACTAATATTAGCAACCAAACAATCAACTCTTATTGACCGTTTGCTTCTGGCATTCCCTGCACACAGCGCCCGTGATCGTTCTAACACGAGCTGCAGGGGCCAGCAGACCAGAGGTGTTAGAGGGGCAGAAATCAGAAGTGGCGTTGGCCAGAGGGGTTTTCTGACCAGGTTGTGGAGTGATTTTGCTATGACCGCAGACAGGACAGGTACTGCAGCATCAATTCAAAGTGACAGGAGACAACATTTGTCCAGTATGGTTACTAACTATTTTTCATCCCTTATCGACGTTCTCCCTCAACCGTCATTCCTAGGGTTGAGCGAAACGGGTCGTTCATTTTCAAAAGTCGCCGACTTTTGGCAAAGTCGGGTTTCATGAAACCCGATCCGACCCCTGTGCGGGGTCGGCCATGCGGTACGCGACTTTCGCGCCAAAGTCGCGTTTCAATGACGCGAAAAGCGCCATTTCTCAGCCAATGAAGGTAAACGCAGAGTGTGGGCAGCGTGATGACATAGGTCCTGGTCCCCACCATCTTAGAGAAGGGCATTGCAGTGATTGGCTTGCTGTCTGCGGCGTCACAGGGGCTATAAAGGGGCGTTCCCGCCGACCGCCATGTTACTGCTGCTGATCTGAGCTTAGGGAGAGGTTGCTGCCGCTTCGTCAGAAGCAGGGATAGCGTTAGGCAGGGTCCATTAACCACCAAACCGCTTGTGCTGTAGCGATTTCCACAGCCCAACACCACCTTCGGTGTGCAGGGACAGTGGAAGCTACATTTTTTTTTTTTCCCCCTCAGCGCTGTAGCTCATTGGGCTGCCCTAGAAGGCTCCCTGATAGCTGCATTGCTGTGTGTACGCCGCTGTGCAAACCAACTGCTTTTTTCAAAGCACAAATCCTCTTGTTCCTTCCTTTCTGCACAGCTATCTTTTTGGTTTGTACACACTTTTTATTTAATTTGTGCATCAGTCCACTCCTTATTGCTGCCTGCCATACCTGGCTGAGATTACTGCAGGGAGATAGTAATTGAAGGACACTCACAGTTTTTTTTTTTTTTTTTTGTGGGAGATTAAGATTGACATTTCTGCTAGAGTGCCATCCCTGTCTGTGTCATCTCTCACTCAGTGGGCCATAGAAAGCCTATTTATTTTTTTGCTTGATTTGGGTTATAAAATCTACCTGAAAAAATCACTACATCAATCAGTGGGAGAAAAATATTGGCCTCAGGGCTTGTGTGCCACTCTTGACTCCTGTGTGCATCATCACTCACTCAGTAGGCCATAGAAAGCCTATTTATTTTTTTGCTTGATTTTGGTTCTAAAATCTACCTGAAAAAATCACTACATCAATCAGTGGGAGAAAAATATTGGCCTCAGGGCTTGTGTGCCACTCCTGACTCCTGTGTGCATCATCACTCACTCAGTGGGCCATAGAAAGCCCTTTTTTTTTTTTTTTTTTGCTTTATTTGGGTTCTAAATTCTACATTAAAAAATCAATAAATCAATCAGTGGGAGATTAATATTGGCCTTTGGGCTTGTGTGCCAGTCCTAAGCGTGCCATCTCTCTCTCTCAGATAGTGGGCCATAGAAAGCCTATTTATTTTTTTATTTTTTTTATTGGGTTTATAAATTTTCCCTGGAAAAAAAAAAAAAAAGTGGGAGATTAATATTGGCCTCTGGGCTTGTGTGCCAGTCCTGAGCGTGCCATCTCTCTCACAAATAGTGGGCCATAGAAAGCCTATTTGTTTATTTTTTTTTGGTTTTATAAATTCTCCCTTAAAAAAAAAAGGGAGATTAATATTGGCCTTTGGGCTTGTGTGCCAGTCCTACGCGTGCCATCTCTCTCTGTCTCTCAGATAGTGGGCCATAGAAAGCCTATTTATTATTTTTTTTTTTGGGTTTATAAATTTTCCCTGGAACAAAAAAAAAAAAGTGGGAGATAAATATTGGCCTCTGGGCTTGTGTGCCACTCCTGACTCCTGTGTGCGTCATCTCTCACTCAGTGGGCCATAGAAAGCCTTTTTTTGTTTTATTTGTTTTCTAAATTCTCCCTGAAAAAATCATTTTATTTTATTTGGTTTCTAAATTCTTCCTGAAAAAATCATTTTATTCTATTTTTTTTTCCTAAAGTCTCCCTGAAAAAAAACAAATCAGTGGGAGATTAATATTGCCCTTTCTGCTTGTGTGCCAGTCTTGACTCCTGGGTGTGCCATCTCTCTCTCTCTCTCCAATTGTGGGCCATAGAAAGCCTATTATTTTTTTTAGCTTGATTTGGGTTCCAAAATCTACCTGAAAAAATCACTACATCAATCAGTGGGAGATAAATATTGGCCTCTGGGCTTGTGTGCCACTCCTGACTCCTGTGTGCGTCATCTCTCACTCAGTGGGCCATAGAAAGCCTTTTTTTGTTTTATTTGTTTTCTAAATTCTCCCTGAAAAAATCATTTTATTTTCTTTGGTTTCTAAATTCTTCCTGAAAAAATCATTTTATTCTATTTTTTTTTTTCCTAAAGTCTCCCTGAAAAAAAAAAAAAAAAAAACAAATCAGTGGGAGATTAATATTGCCCTTTCTGCTTGTGTGCCAGTCTTGACTCCTGGGTGTGCCATCTCTCTCTCTCTCTCCAATTGTGGGCCATAGAAAGCCTATTATTTTTTTAGCTTGATTTGGGTTCCAAAATCTACCTGAAAAAATCACTACATCAATCAGTGGGAGATAAATATTGGCCTCTGGGCTTGTGTGCCACTCCTGACTCCTGTGTGCGTCATCTCTCACTCAGTGGGCCATAGAAAGCCTTTTTTTGTTTTATTTGTTTTCTAAATTCTCCCTGAAAAAATCATTTTATTTTATTTGGTTTCTAAATTCTTCCTGAAAAAATCATTTTATTCTATTTTTTTTTCCTAAAGTCTCCCTGAAAAAAACAAAAAAAAAAACAAATCAGTGGGAGATTAATATTGCCCTTTCTGCTTGTGTGCCAGTCTTGACTCCTGGGTGTGCCATCTCTCTCTCTCTCTCCAATTGTGGGCCATAGAAAGCCTATTATTTTTTTTAGCTTGATTTGGGTTCCAAAATCTACCTGAAAAAATCACTACATCAATCAGTGGGAGATAAATATTGGCCTCTGGGCTTGTGTGCCACTCCTGACTCTTGTGTGCGTCATCTCTCACTCAGTGGGCCATAGAAAGCCTTTTTTTGTTTTATTTGTTTTCTAAATTCTCCCTGAAAAAATCATTTTATTTTCTTTGGTTTCTAAATTCTTCCTGAATAAATCATTTTTTTCTATTTTTTTTTTTCCTAAAGTCTCCCTGAAAAAAAAAAAAAAAAAAAAAAAAAAATCAGTGGGAGATTAATATTGCCCTTTCTGCTTGTTTGCCAGTCTTGACTCCTGGGTTTGCCATCTCTCTCTCTCTCTCCAATTGTGGGCCATAGAAAGCCTATTATTTTTTTTAGCTTGATTTGGGTTCCAAAATCTACCTGAAAAAATCACTACATCAATCAGTGGGAGATAAATATTGGCCTCTGGGCTTGTGTGCCACTCCTGACTCCTGTGTGCGACATCTCTCACTCAGTGGGCCATAGAAAGCCTTTTTTTGTTTTATTTGTTTTCTAAATTCTCCCTGAAAAAATCATTTTATTTTATTTGGTTTCTAAATTCTTCCTGAAAAAATCATTTTATTCTATTTTTTTTTTCCTAAAGTCTCCCTGAAAAAAAAAAAAAAAAAAAAAAAAATCAGTGGGAGATTAATATTGCCCTTTCTGCTTGTGTGCCAGTCTTGACTCCTGGGTGTGCCATCTCTCTCTCTCCAATTGTGGGCCATAGAAAGCCTATTATTTTTTTTAGCTTGATTTGGGTTCCAAAATCTACCTGAAAAAATCACTACATCAATCAGTGGGAGATAAATATTGGCCTCTGGGCTTGTGTGCCACTCCTGACTCCTGTGTGCGTCATCTCTCACTCAGTGGGCCATAGAAAGCCTTTTTTTGTTTTATTTGTTTTCTAAATTCTCCCTGAAAAAATCATTTTATTTTATTTGGTTTCTAAATTCTTCCTGAAAAAATCATTTTATTCTATTATTTTTTTTTCCTAAAGTCTCCCTTAAAAAAAAAATAAAATCAAATCAGTGGGAGATTAATATTTACATTTGTGCTTCAGTGACAGTCCTGCGTGTGTGGCATCTCTCTCATTTGTTGCCACCAACAACAGAGTGTGTAACATTGTGCCTGATTTTCGTTGTGGTCTCACTCACCTGTAAAGGGGTAGCTAAATCATACTGAAGTTATAGCTCACCGTGTAATTTGTGTGACAGCAACAAATACCGTTAGTTTGTTTACGTTTTTAAAACAATGAGGAAGTATGGTGGAAGAGGTCGTGGCCGGGGGCGTTCATTGTCAGCTGGTAATGAGGGTAGTGGTAGTGGTGGAGCATCAGCTGGTCGTGGGAAAAAAAATATTGCACCTAAGTCTGGAGCTGTGGAGCCAGGTTCGTCGTCTGGCTACACAAGGCCTCGAACGCTCCCTTTTCTGGGAGTAGGAAAACCGCTTTTAAAGCCGGAGCAGCAAGAGCAAGTTTTGGCTTATCTTGCTGACTCAGCCTCTAGCTCTTTTGCCTCCTCTCGTGAAACTGGTAAATGTCAAAACAGCGCGTCGTTAGTGGATGTTCACGGTCAGGGACAAGTCGCTTCCTTGTCCTCTTCAGCAAAAACAACAACAGAGAAGAATGCAGCAGGCGACACAACGGGTTACTCCATGGAGCTCTTTACACATACCGTCCCTGGCTTAGAAAGTGAAGCAGTTAACAGTCCATGCCCATTACAAGTTGAATCTGACATGGAGTGCACTGATGCACAGCCACAGCCAGACTACTATGCTGGTCCTTTGACTCAGACCACAACATTGCCCTCGCAGGGTGCTGATCAAGAATCAGACCCTGATGAGACTATGTTGCCCCATCACGAACGCTATACCACCGACCGACACGGTGACACAGACGAAGTTGCACACGAGCTACAAGAAGAGGTAATAGATGACCCAGTTCTTGACCCCGATTGGCAGCCATTGGGGGAACAGGGTGCAGGCAGCAGCAGTTCTGAAGCGGAGGAGGAGGGGCCGCAGCAGGCATCAACATCGCAACAGGTTCCATCTGCCGGGCCCGTATCTTGCCCAAAACGCGTGGCAAAGCCAAAACCTGTTGGAGGACAGCGTGGCCATCCGGTTAAAGCTCAGTCTGCAATGCCTGAAAAGGTATCCGATGCTAGAAAGAGTGCAGTCTGGCATTTTTTTAAACAACATCCAATTGATCAGCGCAAAGTCATCTGTCAAAAATGTTCAACTACCTTAAGCAGAGGACAGAATCTGAAAAGTCTCAATACAAGTTGCATGCATAGACATTTAACCACCATGCATTTGCAAGCCTGGACTAACTACCAAACGTCCCTTAAGGTTGTAGCACCCTCGGCCAATAAAGCTAGTCAGCAACGCAACATCCCTTCCGGCAGTGTAGGGCCACCATTTTCCGCACCACCTGCAGTATCTGTGCAGGTTTCTTTGCCAGGCCAAAGCAGTAAGGGTCAGGGAATCACCAGTTTCGTAGTAGGAAACACTGCATCTAGGGCACCGGTGGCAACAATACCATCTCCCACCGTCTCTCAGTCTGCCATGTCCACCGGCACCCCCGCTAGTTCCACGATCTCCAGCTCTCCAGTCCAGCTCACCCTACATGAGACTATGGTTAGAAAAAGGAAGTACTTAGCCTCGCATCCGCGTACACAGGGTTTGAACGCACACATAGCTAGACTAATCTCGTTAGAGATGATGCCCTACCGGTTAGTTGAAAGCAAAGCTTTCAAAGCCCTGATGGACTACGCTGTACCACGCTACGAGCTACCCAGTCGACACTTTTTTTCCAGAAAAGCCATCCCAGCCCTCCACCAGCATGTTAAAGAGCGCATCGTCCATGCACTCAGGCAATCTATGAGCACAAAGGTGCACCTGACAACAGATGCATGGACTAGTAGGCATGGCCAGGGACGTTACGTGTCCATCACGGCACACTGGGTAAATGTGGTGGATGCAGGGTCCACAGGGGACAGCAAGTTTGGGACAGTTCTGCCTAGCCCACGGTCTAGGAAACAGTTGGCTGTAGCCGTTCGCACCCCCTCCTCCTCCTCTTCGTCCTCCTGCAGAAGCGAGAGCTCGTCCACAGACCGCAGTCGCACAACCACTCCATCCGCAGCTGAAACTGTTGCACACCAGGTCTCCCATTATGGGGCAGCTACTGGCAAACGTCAGCAGGCTGTATTGGCTATGAAGTGTTTGGGCGACAACAGACACTCCGCGGAAGTTCTGTCCGAGTTCTTGCAGAAAGAAACGCAGTCGTGGCTGGGCACTGTAGATCTTGAGGCAGGCAAGGTAGTGAGTGATAACGGAAGGAATTTCATGGCTGCCATCTCCCTTTCCCAAACGGAAACACATTCCTTGCCTGGCTCACACCTTAAACCTGGTGGTGCAGTGCTTCCTGAAAAGTTATCCGGGGTTATCCGACCTGCTCCTCAAAGTGCGTGGACTTTGCTCACATATCCGCCGTTCGCCCGTACACTCCAGCCGTATGCAGACCTATCAGCGTTCTTTGAACCTTCCCCAGCATCGCCTAATCATAGACGTTGCAACAAGGTGGAACTCAACACTGCACATGCTTCAGAGACTGTGTGAACAGAGGCGAGCTGTTATGTTTTTGTGGGAGGATACACATACACGGGCAGGCAGTAGGATGGCAGACATGGAGTTGTCAGGTGTGCAGTGGTCGAAGATTCAAGACATGTGTCAAGTCCTTCAGTGTTTTGAGGAATGCACACGGCTGGTTAGTGCAGACAACGCCATAATAAGCATGAGCATCCCCCTAATGCGTCTGCTGATGCAAAGTTTGACGCACATAAAGGATCAGGCGTCTGCAGCTGAGGAAGAGGAAAGCCTTGATGACAGTCAGCCATTGTCTGGCCAGGGCAGTGTACAGGACGAGGTAGCGGGCGAAGAGGAGGAGGAGGACGAGGAGGATGATGGGGATGATTATATTTTTAATGAGGAAGCTTTTCCGGGGCCACTGGAAATTGGTGGCGCGGCAAGGCCGGGTTCTGGTTTTTTGAGGGACACAAGTGACGTGGATTTGCCTGAAACTGCCCCTCAACCAAGCACAACCGCAGATTTGAGAACTGGAACTTTGGCCCACATGGCGGATTATGCCTTACGTATCCTCAAAAGGGACACACGCATAACTAAAATGATGAATGATGACGATTACTGGTTGGCCTGCCTCCTTGATCCTCGCTATAAAGGCAAATTGCAAAATATAATGCCACATGAGAACTTGGAACTAATATTAGCAACCAAACAATCAACTCTTGTTGACCGTTTGCTTCTGGCATTCCCTGCACACAGCGCCCGTGATCGTTCTCACACGAGCTGCAGGGGCCAGCAGACCAGAGGAGTTAGAGGGGCAGAAATCAGAAGTGGCGTTGGCCAGAGGGGTTTTCTGACCGGGTTGTGGAGTGATTTTGCTATGACCGCAGACAGGACAGGTACTGCAGCATCAATTCAAAGTGACAGGAGACAACATTTGTCCAGTATGGTTACAAACTATTTTTCATCCCTTATCGATGTTCTCCCTCAACCGTCATTCCCATTTGATTACTGGGCATCAAAATTAGACACCTGGCCAGAATTGGCAGAATATGCATTGCAGGAGCTTGCTTGCCCGGCAGCTAGTGTCCTATCAGAAAGAGTATTCAGTGCTGCAGGTTCAATACTAACAGAAAAAAGGACTCGTCTGGCTACCCAAAATGTAGATGATCTAACCTTCATTAAAATGAACCACAACTGGATTTCGAAATCTTTTGCCCCACCTTGCCCGGCTGACACCTAGCTTTCCTATGAAAAGGTCTTGCCTGTGGACTATTCTGAATGCCTTTTCCAATCTCATAATTTTCTGCACCTGATTGTCCAGCATACGACATGTTTACACCTCACTAAATGGCCAAACTCCCCACACGGGGCCGTGGTATCGACACTTGGCGACAGCACCCGTGAGAGTGCAGTTTGTCTGAAGAGGTGGGTGAGCCCGCTTTTGGTCGACGGCACTGCCACTGGGTCCCTCCTAGTACAAAAAAGTGTCTCTGGCGGTGGTGGTGCGCACCCAACGTCAGACACACCGTTGTAATATGAGGGGCCCTGGGCCTGTACCGCCGGCCACAAGACAGTTTCCCCCCACCCCAGCTCAAACAGTGCTCTACCACTTGCAAAATTATCTCACAGCTCCACCAATGTTTAGTCTATGCGCTGACATCCTTCAATGCCTGCCACTGACAATACCATTGTATTGACATTTTTGTTATGTTAGGCCTTCGATGCCTGTCTGTGGTCACTCCTTCCACTAGGCCTCCACTGACCACACCACTGCTGCCCGTGTACCCCTGTAACCAATTTAAAATTGCCTACAGCCATGTGTTATTATTTTAGGCCTTCGATGCCTGTCTGCGGTGACTCCTTCCACTAGGCCTCCACTGACCACACCACTGCTGCCCGTGTACCCCTGTAACGAATTTAAAATTGCCTACAGCCATGTGTTATTATTTTAGGCCTTCGATGCCTGTCTGCGGTGACTCCTTCCACTAGGCCTCCACTGACCACACCACTGCTGCCCGTGTACCCCTGTAACCAATTTAAAATTGCCTACAGCCATGTGTTATTATTTTAGGCCTTCGATGCCTGTCTGCGGTCACTCCTTCCACTAGGCCTCCACTGACCACACCACTGCTGCCCGTGTACCCCTGGAACCAATTTAAAATTGCCTACAGCCATGTGTTATTATTTTAGGCCTTCGATGCCTGTCTGCGGTGACTCCTTCCACTAGGCCTCCACTGACCACACCACTGCTGCCCGTGTACCCCTGGAACCAATTTAAAATTGCCTACAGCCATGTGTTATTATTTTAGGCCTTCGATGCCTGTCTGCGGTCACTCCTTCCACTAGGCCTCCACTGACCACACCACTGCTGCCCGTGTACCCCTGGAACCAATTTAAAATTGCCTACAGCCATGTGTTATTATTTTAGGCCTTCGATGCCTGTCTGCGGTCACTCCTTCCACTAGGCCTCCACTGACCACACCACTGCTGCCCGTGTACCCCTGGAACCAATTTAAAATTGCCTACAGCCATGTGTTATTATTTTAGGCCTTCGATGCCTGTCTGCGGTCACTCCTTCCACTAGGCCTCCACTGACCACACCACTGCTGCCCGTGTACCCCTGTAACCAATTTAAAATTGCCTACAGCCATGTGTTATTATTTTAGGCCTTCGATGCCTGTCTGCGGTGACTCCTTCCACTAGGCCTCCACTGACCACACCACTGCTGCCCGTGTACTCCTGGAACCAATTTAAAATTGCCTACAGCCATGTGTTATTATTTTAGGCCTTCGATGCCTGTCTGCGGTGACTCCTTCCACTAGGCCTCCACTGACCACACCACTGCTGCCCGTGTACCCCTGTAACCAATTTAAAATTGCCTACAGCCATGTGTTATTATTTTAGGCCTTCGATGCCTGTCTGCGGTCACTCCTTCCACTAGGCCTCCACTGACCACACCACTGCTGCCCGTGTACCCCTGGAACCAATTTAAAATTGCCTACAGCCATGTGTTATTATTTTAGGCTTTCGATGCCTGTCTGCGGTCACTCCTTCCACTAGGCCTCCAATGACCACACCACTGCTGCCCGTGTACCCCTGGAACCAATTTAAAATTGCCTACAGCCATGTGTTATTATTTTAGGCCTTCGATGCCTGTCTGCGGTCACTCCTTCCACTAGGCCTCCACTGACCACACCACTGCTGCCCGTGTACCCCTGGAACCAACATCAGAAAATATAAAAATAAGTATTTTGCTTATAAAAAAGAAAATACTGGAGAGATATCAAATGCAGACATTTTAACATTAAAAACAAACACATACAACAAAAATCTGGTACAGTACTAAAAATGGCCACCAGCTACAATAACTTTCTCCTGCAAGTAGTTAACTGAAAGGTTTTTTCAATTTTAAACACAGATATGGCATCCACCGAGTGTTGTCCTGTCGCGTCTTCTTTATATTATTGCCAAGAAGATGCAAAACAATGAAAATAATAAAATCATTATTTACCAAAAAAATAGAGTAAGTCAAAACCACATTGCAAATAAACATTCATTACAAATAAAGAAGCAGGGCGCGTCCGAGGGTGAGTATATACCTAATAAGAATATAATCACCCTCGGACGCGCCCTGCTTCTTTCCGACAGCCTTCCTTCCTAAGAATCAGCCCTTCCGTGGTGTAGAGAGAGGGTTTGTTACACTCCAAGGTGTTCCCCAGGTTGCCTTTCCTGAGCTTCGATCTTCCTGCTCTCGTTTAGTAGTTGTTGGAAACTACGCTGCATTGGGCCTACAAATTGGGTATGGGGTGTAGAGAGATGGTGTGTTCCACTCCAAGGTGTTCCCCAGGTTGCCTTTCCTGAGCTTCGATCTTCCGGCTCTCGTTTAGTAGTTGTTGGAAACTACGCTGCATTAGGCCTACAAATTGGGTATGGGGTGTAGAGAGATGGTGTGTTCCACTGTAGAGAGATGGTGTGTTCCACTCCAAGGTGTTCCCCAGGTTTCCTCGCCAATGCTTCGATCATCATGCTCTCGTTTAGTAGTTGTTGGAAACTACGCTGCATTAGGCCTACAAATTGGGTATGGGGTGTAGAGAGATGGTGTGTTCCACTCCAAGGTGTTCCCCAGGTTTCCTCTCCATTGCTTCAATCTTCATGCTCTCGTTTAGTAGTTGTTGGAAACTACGCTGCATTAGGCCTACAAATTGGGTATGGGGTGTAGAGAGATGGTGTGTTACACTCCAAGGTGTTCCCCAGGTTTCCTCTCCATTGCTTCGATCTTCCGGCTCTCGTTTAGTAGTTGTTGGAAAATACGCTGCATTAGGCCTACAAATTGGGTATGGGGTGTAGAGAGATGGTGTGTTACACTCCAAGGTGTTCCCCAGGTTTCCTCTCCATTGCTTCGATCTTCCGGCTCTCGTATAGTAGTTGTTGGAAACTACGCTGCATTAGGCCTACAAATTGGGTATAGGGTGTAGAGAGATGGTGTGTTACACTCCAAGGTGTTCCCCAGGTTTCCTCTCCATTGCTTCGATCTTCCGGCTCTCGTTTAGTAGTTGTTGGAAACTACGCTGCATTAGGCCTACAAATTGGGTATGGGGTGTAGAGAGATGGTGTGTTCCACTCCAAGGTGTTCCCCAGGTTGCCTTTCCTGAGCTTCGATCTTCCGGCTCTCGTTTAGTAGTTGTTGGAAACTACGCTGCATTAGGCCTACAAATTGGGTATGGGGTGTAGAGAGATGGTGTGTTCCACTGTAGAGAGATGGTGTGTTCCACTCCAAGGTGTTCCCCAGGTTTCCTCTCCAATGCTTCGATCATCATGCTCTCGTTTAGTAGTTGTTGGAAACTACGCTGCATTAGGCCTACAAATTGGGTATGGGGTGTAGAGAGATGGTGTGTTCCACTCCAAGGTGTTCCCCAGGTTTCCTCTCCATTGCTTCGATCTTCATGCTCTCGTTTAGTAGTTGTTGGAAACTACGCTGCATTAGGCCTACAAATTGGGTATGGGGTGTAGAGAGATGGTGTGTTACACTCCAAGGTGTTCCCCAGGTTTCCTCTCCATTGCTTCGATCTTCCGGCTCTCGTTTAGTAGTTGTTGGAAACTACGCTGCATTAGGCCTACAAATTGGGTATGGGGTGTAGAGAGATGGTGTGTTACACTCCAAGGTGTTCCCCAGGTTTCCTCTCCATTGCTTCGATCTTCCGGCTCTCGTTTAGTAGTTGTTGGAAACTACGCTGCATTAGGCCTACAAATTGGGTATGGGGTGTAGAGAGATGGTGTGTTCCACTGTAGAGAGATGGTGTGTTCCACTCCAAGGTGTTCCCCAGGTTTCCTCGCCAATGCTTCGATCATCATGCTCTCGTTTAGTAGTTGTTGAAAACTACGCTGCATTAGGCCTACAAATTGGGTATGGGGTGTAGAGAGATGGTGTGTTCCACTCCAAGGTGTTCCCCAGGTTTCCTCGCCAATACTTCGATCATCATGCTCTCGTTTAGTAGTTGTTGGAAACTACACTGCATTAGACCTACAAATTGGGTATGGGGTGTAGAGAGATGGTGTGTTCCACTCCAAGGTGTTCTCCAGGTTGCCTTTCCTGAACTTCTATCTTCAGGCTCTCATTAGATTGTGGTTAAACGGAACAACTGCATTTGGCGTACTAGTTGGTTTGGGGCCTACTATCGGTGTCTGCCGCTCCTTGCTGTTCTCCTGGTTTCCGTCCTGAAATTCCGTCTTCAGGCGCTCGTTAAGTAGTTGTTAATGTTAGACTGCATTTGGCCTACTAGTTGGGTTGGGGCCTACTATCGGTGTCTGCCACTCCTTGCTGTTCTCCTCCACTGAACAAAGCTGTGCCGCCTGTTTACTACTGTTGCCAATTTTGAACTGCATTTCGACTACTTACTGATTTGGGCCTACTCTCTGTGTCAGCCTCTCATTCCAGTTGTCCTCCACTGCAATGCCCCCTGATTAGTCCTGTGTTACCAATTTTGAACTGCATTTAGCCCACTTTATTCTTTGGGCCTATATCTGTGTTTCCTCCTCATCCTGCCCATTGCCCAGCCAGTGATAGATGAGTCTGCTGGTACATTGACCCATAACGCAACATTTCCCGTGCACGCTACACTGCAAGATTGTGACCCTGCTGAAAGTCAGGTCCCCCTTCCCGCATACCATACCACCTTACACAGGAACAAACAGGAAGGTGCAGATGAAAGTGCAGGTTCCTTCATCAGGTGGGGGGAGGAATACTAGTTGGCGACGTCACTGGCACAGGGCCTCTCATGGTACGCAAAAGTGTTGCTGCCGGTGGGAGGCGCCCCCGCCGTGCAAACACACCGCTGTACTTTGAGGGGCCCTGTGCCAGTGCCAATGCCAACGAGTGGGCCCCCCCTGCTTGCTCAGGTTCACAGCACTTGCAAAGTTGAAATACTTACCTCTCCCTGCTCCACTGCCGTGACGTGGTCCAGATTTCCTGGGCCCACTAATTACTTGAACCAGCCCTACCCACCACAACTTTAGCCAAATGACCCCCAATTTCAAATGCCTTCCAATTATTATAAGGTAAATTACGCTTGACAAGCTTCATTAAGAAGAATGGATGGTTTTGACATTAAAATGGGCACTCTAGGTGTTTTCCTGGCCCCCACTCACTGCCGACTATGCTGCCCCATTGACTTGCATTGGGTTTCGTGTTTCGGTCGATCCCGACTTTACGTCATAATCGGCCGATTTCACTCGACCCGACTTTTGAGATAGTCGGGTTTCGCGAAACCCGGCTCGACTCTAAAATGGTCAAGGTCGCTCAACTCTAGTCATTCCCATTTGATTACTGGGCATCAAAATTAGACACCTGGCCAGAATTGGCAGAATATGCATTGCAGGAGCTTGCTTGCCCGGCAGCTAGTGTCCTATCAGAAAGAGTATTCAGTGCTGCAGGTTCAATACTAACAGAAAAAAGGACTCGTCTGGCTACCCAAAATGTAGATGATCTAACCTTCATTAAAATGAACCACAACTGGATTTCGAAATCTTTTGCCCCACCTTGCCCGGCTGACACCTAGCTTTCCTATGTAAAGGTCTTGCCTGTGGACTATTCTGAACGACTTTTCCAATCTCGTAATTTGCAGCACCTGATTGTCCAGCATACGACATGTTAACACCTCCCTAAATGGCCAAAGTCCCCACACGGGGCCGTGGTATCGCCACTTGGCGCCAGCACCCGTGAGAGTACTGTTTGTCTGAAGAGGTGGGTGTGCCCGCTTTTGGTCGACGGCACTGCCACTAGGTCCCTCATAGTACAATAAAATGTCTGGCGGTGGTGGTGCGCACCCAACGTCAGACACACCGTTGTAATATGAGGGGCCCTGGGCCTGTACCGCCGGCCACAAGACAGTCCCCCCCCCAGGTCAAACAGTGCTCTACGACTTGCAAAATTTTCTCTCACAGCTCCACCAATGTGTAGTCTATGCGCTGACATCCTTCAATGCCTGGCACTGTCAATACCATTGTATTGACATTTTTCTTATGTTAGGCCTTCGAAGCCTGTCTGCGGTCACTCCTTCCACTAGGCCTCCACTGACCTGTCTACTGCTGCCCGTGTTCCCCTGGAACCAATTTTAAATTGCCTACAGCCAGCCCAATTTATTATGTTAGGGCTTCGAAGCCTGTCTGCGGTCCCTCCTTCCACTAGGCCTCCACTGACCTGTCTACTGCTGCCCGTGTTCCCCTGGAACCAATTTTAAATTGCCTACAGCCAGCCCAATATATTATGTTAGGGCTTCGAAGCCTGTCTGCGGTCCCTCCTTCCACTAGGCCTCCACTGACCTGTCTACTGCTGCCCGTGTTCCCCTGGAACCAATTTTAAATTGCCTACAGCCAGCCCAATTTATTATGTTAGGGCTTCGAAGCCTGTCTGCGGTCCCTCCTTCCACTAGGCCTCCACTGACCTGTCTACTGCTGCCCGTGTTCCCCTGGAACCAATTTTAAATTGCCTACAGCCAGCCCAATTTATTATGTTAGGGCTTCGAAGCCTGTCTGCGGTCCCTCCTTCCACTAGGCCTCCACTGACCTGTCTACTGCCGCCCGTGTTCCCCTGGAACCAATTTTAAATTGCTTACAGCCAGCCCAATTTATTATGTTAGGGCTTCGAAGCCTGTCTGCGGTCCCTCCTTCCACTTGGCCTCCACTGACCTGTCTACTGCTGTCCGTGTTCCCCTGGAACCAATTGTAAATTGCCTACATCCCAATTTTTGTTATGTTAGGCCTTCGAAGCCTGTCTGCGGCCCGTTCTTTCCACTACTACTACACTGACCAGGCCACTGCTGCCCGTGTTCCCCTGGAACCAATTTTAAATTGCCTACAGCCAGCCCAATTTATTATGTTAGGCCTTCAAAGCCTGTCTGCGTTCCCTCCTTCCACTAGGCCTCCACTGACCTGTCTACTGCTGCCCGTGTACCCCTTGAACCAATATCAGAAAATATAAAAATAAGTATTTTGCTTATAAAAAAGAAACTACTGGAGAGATATCAAATGCAGACATTTTAACATTAAAAACAAACACATACAACAAAAATCTGGTACAGTACTAAAAATGGCCACCAGCTACAATAACTTTCTCCTGCAAGTAGTTAACTGAAAGTTTTTTTCAATTTAAAACACAGATATGGCATCCACCGAGTGTTGTCCTGTCGCGTCTTCTTTATATTATTGCCAAGAAGATGCAAAACAATGAAAATAATAAAATCATTATTTACCAAAAAAATAGAGTAAGTCAAAACCACATTGCAAATAAACATTCATTACAAATAAAGAAGCAGGGCGCGTCCGAGGGTGAGTATATACCTAATAAGAATATAATCACCCTCGGACGCGCCCTGCTTCTTTCCGACAGCCTTCCTTCCTAAGAATCAGCCCTTCCGTGGTGTAGAGAGAGGGTGTGTTACACTCCAAGGTGTTCCCCAGGTTGCCTTTCCTGAGCTTCGATCTTCATGCTCTCGTTTAGTAGTTGTCGGAAAGTAGGCTGCATTAGGCCTACAAATTGGGTATGGGGTGGAGAGAGATGGTGTGTTACACTCCAAGGTGTTCCCCAGGTTTCCTTGCCATTGCTTCGGTCTTCCGACTCTCGTTTAGTAGTTGTAGAAAACTACACTGCATTAGGCCTACAAAATGGGTATCGGGTGGAGAGAGATGGTGTGTTACACTCCAAGGTGTTCCCCAGGTTTCCTTGCCATTGCTTCGGTCTTCCGACTCTCGTTTAGTAGTTGTAGAAAACTACACTGCATTAGGCCTACAAAATGGGTATCGGGTGGAGAGAGATGGTGTGTTACACTCCAAGGTGTTCCCCAGGTTTCCTTGCCATTGCTTCGGTCTTCCGACTCTCGTTTAGTAGTTGTAGAAAACTACACTGCATTAGGCCTACAAAATGGGTATCGGGTGGAGAGAGATGGTGTGTTACACTCCAAGGTGTTCCCCAGGTTTCCTTGCCATTGCTTCAGTCTTCCGACTCTCGTTTAGTAGTTGTAGAAAACTACACTGCATTAGGCCTACAAAATGGGTATCGGGTGGGAGAGATGGTGTGTTACACTCCAAGGTGTTCCCCAGGTTTCCTTGCCATTGCTTCGGTCTTCCGACTCTCGTTTAGTAGTTGTAGAAAACTACACTGCATTAGGCCTACAAAATGGGTATCGGGTGGAGAGAGATGGTGTGTTACACTCCAAGGTGTTCCCCAGGTTTCCTTGCCATTGCTTCGGTCTTCCGACTCTCGTTTAGTAGTTGTAGAAAACTACACTGCATTAGGCCTACAAAATGGGTATCGGGTGGAGAGAGATGGTGTGTTACACTCCAAGGTGTTCCCCAGGTTTCCTTGCCATTGCTTCGGTCTTCCGACTCTCGTTTAGTAGTTGTAGAAAACTACACTGCATTAGGCCTACAAAATGGGTATGGGGTGGAGAGAGATGGTGTGTTCCACTCCAAGGTGTTCTCCAGGTTGCCTTTCCTGAGCTTCTATCTTCAGGCTCTCGTTAAATTGTGGTTAAATGGAACAACTGCATTTGGCGTACTAGTTGGTTTGGGGCCTACTAACAGTGTCTGCCGCTCCTTGCTGTTCTCCTGGTTTCCTGTCCTGAAATTCCGTTTTCAGGCGCTCGTTAAGTAGTTGTTAATGTTAGACTGCATTTGGCCTACTAGTTGGGTTGGGGCCTACTATCGGTGTCTGCCACTCCTTGGTGTTCTCCTCCACTGAACAAAGCTGTGCCGCCTGTTTACTACGGTTGCCAATTTTGAACTGCATTTCGACTACTTACTGATTTGGGCCTACTCTCTGTGTCAGCCTCTCATTCCAGTTGTCCTCCACTGCAATGCCCCCTGGTTATTCCTGTGTTACCAATTTTGAACTGCATTTAGCCAACTTTATTCTTTGGGCCTATATCTGTGTTTCCTCCTCATCCTGCCCATTGCCCAGCCAGTGATAGATGAGTCTGCTGGTACATTGACCCATAACGCAACATTCCCCGTGCACGCTACACAACAACATTGTGACCCTGCTGAAAGTCAGGTTGCTCTTCCCGCATACCATACCACCTTACACGGGGACAAAGAGGAAGGTGCAGATGAAAGTGCAGGTTCCTTCATCAGGTGGGGGGAGGAATACTAGTTGGCGACGTCACTGGCACAGGGCCTCTCATAGTACGCAAAAGTGTTGCTGCCGGTGGAAGGCGCCCCCGCCGTGCAAACACACCGCTGTACTTTGAGGGGCCCTGTGCCAGTGCCAATGCCAACGAGTGGGCCCCCCCTGCTTGCTCAGGTTCACAGCACTTGCAAAGTTGAAATACTTACCTCTCCCTGCTCCACTGCCGTGACGTGGTCCAGATTTCCTGGGCCCACTAATTACTTGAACCAGCCCTACCCACCACAACTTTAGCCAAATGACCCCCAATTTCAAATGCCTTCCAATTATTATAAGGTAAATTACGCTTGACAAGCTTCATTAAGAAGAATGGATGGTTTTGACATTAAAATAGGCACTCTAGGTGTTTTCCTGGCCCCCACTCACTGCCGACTATGCTGCCCCATTGACTTGCATTGGGTTTCGTGTTTCGGTCGATCCCGACTTTACGTCATAATCGGCCGATTTCACTCGACCCGACTTTTGAGATAGTCGGGTTTCGCGAAACCCGGCTCGACTCTAAAAAGGTCAAGGTCGCTCAACTCTACTTTAGACATTTGGTTTTTTTTCATTGTGAAGCAAACAACAAATAGAACAAACTAACTGAAAACCTCAGTGTGCATAACTATTTGCCCTCCTAAACTCAGTGCGTTTTAGATGTAAAAATGAATGGGGAATAGGAGAAGTTAACTCACCATTTGCAGTCTCTTTACAAGAATGAGTTCCACGCACAGAGCTGCCTGGGCTTGGGCGTGCAAGTTCCAAAGAATGAAGGGAAAAAGATACTCCAGTTTAGAAAAATATAAAACTTCGTCTTTAGTGTTGAGCATTCCGATACCGCAAGTATCAGGTATCGGCCGATATTTGCGGTATCGGAATTCTGATACCGAGTTCCGATATTTTTGTGATATTGGGAATCGGTATCGGGATTTAGATTAATGTGTAAAATAAAGAATAAAAATAAAAAATATTGATATACTTACCCTCGGACGGGCCCTGGTTGTTACCGCTGCAATCGTTATGTTTTCCTTCCTATGAATGAGCTTGTTAAGTACCTTCGATGACGTCGCGGCTTGTGATTGGTCGCTGAGCGGTCATGTGACCACTCACGTGACCAATCACAAGCCGCGACGTCATCGAAGGTCCGTCACGCGCTCATTCTTAGGAAGAAAAGCATGGCGATTGCAGCGGTGACAACCAGGGCCAGTCCGAGGGTAAGTATATCAATAATTTTTATTTTTATTCTTTATTTTACACATTAATATGGATCCCAGGGCCTGAAGGAGAGTTTCCTCTTCTTCAGACCCTGGGAACCATTACGGATACCTTCCGATATTTGTGTCCCATTGACTTGTATTGGTATCGGATATCGGTATCGGCGATATCCAATATTTTTTGGATATCGGCCGATACCATCCGATACCGATACTTTCAAATATCGGACGGTATCGCTCAACACTATTCGTCTTTAATGGAAAAACTCCATGGACACTATGTCCCGGAACACAGCAAAATACCTCCGGGACATAGTGCGCCGGCACATGCGCACTAATGGTTTTTGGCTTTGCCCGCAGTTGGGCAAAGCATACTGCGCGTGCACAAGGAAAGATTGCTTTGTGCACGCGTTAACTAGGGAGGAAAGCAAATCAATGGCAAGTCAATTTTGCGACCAGCGTGCGGCCAGCGGGAAAAAAGGGGTTAATAAAAGACCCGAAAACACCGCCCATATGACCCAAAAAAGGACCTGCCAAATTCAGGTGACAGGTTCCCTTTAAAGGAGAGATGCAAAACCAACATATAGCAATTTTGCTGTATTCACTGATGTATTAATGTCGGCTTATCAAAGGTAAACGTACACTTTCATTTCTTGTAATCATTAGATATAAGATAAATGGCTTTAAAGAGCTTTAATTCAGTACTTTCAAGTGATCTAAACTAAGCTAATGATTCAATAAAGGTATTTCCTTCAGACAACGTCTTTTCTCTGATTATTTATTAATAGAGCACATTTCCCTTTAAATCCTTTATTAAAACGCTAGTGTAATATACTCGTACAAAGGAGTGCTCTCCAAGGAGCTCTCAGCCATGTTCCATTGATCTTCTGCTGAAACACTACAAATGTCTATATAAAAATTACCAGAGCATGCATGAATCAAAACTTGCTTATATTAGACTTTATTATAATGCTAATTTGTATTTTTTGTATTGGATATGTATTCATAAGCTTGCATTTCATGCATTAAATGCTATGACAGTAGACAATAGGAAATCCCAGCAAAAAATAAGAGCTCTCAATTTCCAGTACAATTAATGACACATTAAAAGAAGATATATTGAGAGCAATACAATATCATTCGTTTACAAGAAGATGAAAAAATAACACAACTCTGGCAAATTGCTCTAAAATTGTCACCTATCATTTGATAGATTTGGTATTGCGTTGTTTCGAAACCATTTCTGTCAGTTTAGCTCTGTTGTTTTCTCCATGAGATATTATACTCCAGTGCAATTTCAACTAATTTCCATCCCAGCTCACTGCACCTACATCAGCAAGGTAGTAAACATGGTGGAAATGTGCCAGTTATTTGGACAAGGCCCTGGAATATGGAAAAAGTCAGCAAAAACAAATGTCAAAATGGAAATAAACTATCCAAGTAATAGTGAAGATTAACTGTTTCTTAAGATAAAATATAACAAAGTGGGTGTTGGAAAGAAAAGAAATGGGCACAATATGCTAATCTTCAAATTAACAGCCCTCTTCGTTAATTAAACTGATTAACATTCATTGGTTTTCCATGAACATAGGCTTTGCACCTATGCAGTGTGTGAATACAGATCACTTACCAGACATGATATATAGCATTGCCCATAGCTTTCTATAATTTACTATGGGAATGGAAAAGGTCACACGGGACCAGGTTGCAAAGGGATATGTCACACAAGGATGCATTTATGGCTTTCCTATGGTGAGGATTTATTGCTTGCATACTATAATAAACAATCAAACAGTTTAACATGGGGAAATGAAATTCAGCATTTCTTGGTAACTGTCGAGTTACAAAAAAGTGGCTTAGGTTGGCAAACAACGTAAACTCAATGATGCATTTATTTATGTGTAAGTAAGGCATACCATATTTATAGCTAAAACTAGATGGCAGCCCGATTCTAAAGAATCGGGAGTCTAGAATCCATATATACTTTATTTATTCAAATGTAAGAATAATACAATTAATAAATAATAGTAAGAAAGAACAAAAAATGGCTGCACTCACCAGCTCTTGACAATTCTTGTTATTTAAGGTACAGTTACACAAGATCCATGAACATGCTTATGAGGGGAGGGATGAAAGACATCAGACGACAACTTTACGTGTTGTGGCAAATGCCACAACAACGGTTCTTTGCTTAAGAACAATAATGTAAATAATAAATAATATGTATCAATAACTATGTATATTGGTATGTTCTATGACATTTTAAAATATTTCATTATTATGTGGAAAGGCTCTTAGTACCCATACTGGCGCATACTTGTGTGCCCGTCAGGTATTTTCACAGTAATTTTACATCTGATGGGTTGGTATGAAACGTTTTTAATCATCTCTTGGGCTTAGCTAAGCCTTCATTTTAAATAATTCTAATAGGTACAACAGAAATAAAAACAAAAAGTGTACCCAAATTTTTTGTGTTTATTTTTACAGAAGTGTAAAATTTAAGAAATCAACGTTCATAGTACACCGATGGGCTAATATAAGCATGCCCATCAACCACATCACGGTAGCCTTTGAACTGATGGGTCCTAACTAACTGATTCCTATTTCTTAATACTCAGACCTCTTTCACATCTGCATGTTTCTGATATTTGCAGAAGTAATGTTAAAAACAATACAACTTCCACACTTGGCACCAAAGAACTGACCTACAACACACTTTCAGCAAGTGCCATGCAATGTAGATGAAGCTTGGAGTTAACTTGCAGTAAATGCAGCAAACGCGGCTTCGGCAATTGCATTAAATGCAGCCACAACAAAAACACTGGTAAGTGGAGATTTTGTGGCGAAAACAGCAGAAACCACATGTGCCGCACCTGCCGCAAGTGAAGTACAAATTCCCTATACATTGCATGCAACTTACAGCAAGAGTGGCGTGGGTCAGCCCTTAGGCAGGAAGTGCAGAAATAGCCTTTTTTCCACCATAAATTCTCCACATAGCAGAAAAATGTTGATGTGAAAGCAAAATCTCTATTCTTTCCCTATCTATCTAAAAATGTACCTATCTATATATCTATTTCTATGTACAGAACACACCTGAAGATAGAGATGTGTGTGAACAGCCATCCCACCCGTCTCTTACCTGTTCACAAAAACCTCACCCTTTTTAAAAACAAAATGAAATCTCTAAGCAGCTATACTGCTGGAGCTTCAAATACAGGTTCCTATCACCAAATACTACAGGCATTTGAATGATACACATCTTACATCTTGTACTTAATGTGTGTTCTACTTACCTATAAAAATATGTATTGATATATCATATTTCTAAATTTATGTAGATATGATATAGAGTTATTAACCCTATATGCTAATGAGTACGTATGTTATATACGTATTTCCTACATAAGTACTTAAAATCTATATGTCTATGGCTACACTAATTTTTTTTTTTTTTTTTCCCTTATCTCTACACATAGAATTTGCCTATTGCTGTCTATGTTATTAGAAAAACTGAATAATGAAAAAAAAGAAAATTAAGTTTAAACTAAAATATTTTTGTACACAATATTACGTGTGAAGACTTTAGTACTATCAGCCAATAATTGTCCTTGAAGTGGTGTATTAACCACTTTAACCCTCACATTGCAACATTGCTTCACCCTGGAAAAAGCAGCATACAATTGACCATGGGCAAAAGCAGGTTCTGGTAGATAAATGCCAACTCGATGGAGGGTCTGGCCTTGAGATTTATTTATGGTCATTGCAAATGCGGGCTTGATGGGAAATTGTCTCCGTCTTAATTCGGCGTCTTTTTGCTCTGCATTATTAGTATACTTTATATCAGACCTAATCTTAAGTGCGCCATCAGCAGCTTTGGGCTCTGTGTCATTAGTATACTTAACAGTGTCCAGGCGCTTGCATCTCTCCTCTGTACTCTTGTTAGCACGCTGTTTGCGCTTACGTGCGGCATCGGCGTCTTTTTGCTCTGCATTATTAGTATACTTTCTATCAGACCTAATCTTACGTGCGCCATCAGCAGCTTTGGGCTCTGTGTCATTAGTATCCTTACTATTAGAGCTCATGTTGGCTAAGCTAAACAGCTTTAAGCGTGGTGGTGGCAAACAACAGGTTAATAAGAGGCAGTGTCAGGTAGTAGGAAAATAGCCAGTTAATAATAGGCAATAGTTCTTTGCAGGAATGCAGATATTAATAAATAGGCAGTTTATATTGCAGAGAAATTGCTGGGCAATAATGGACAATGTCCTTATGTGGCAAATAATAGAGCAATATACCCAATGTGGCAAAGAAGAGGTTAATAAACGGCAGTCTCTCAGTATAACAGTCAGTGAATAATAGGCAGTATATGGAGAAAACACCAAACAAAAGTTCAAAATTGGTGTGAAAATGTCACTGAACCACTTCACAACTAAATATATATAGTTTTGGTAAATGGTATTATCATTTTTTTGACGAAATTCGGCAGGAGCTTGAAGAGCAACGTCACTGGGCCCGCCTCCACGCAGTAGAAACTTGCTGTGAGGTAAAAATTCAAAAATCACACCAAAATGGCGGGCGGAGTGTGTCACAGTACGGCACGTTTCTGATTGGTCGCTCGCAGCAGGCGGCAACCAATCAGACACTGGACACTGTTGACGTCACTTATCTCCGGACATTAGCTCCGGACATTAGCTCCGGACATTAGCTCCGGACATTATCTCCGCACATTAGCTCCGGACATTAGCTCCGGACATTAGCTCCGGACAAAGCCACAGAAGTTGGCACAAATTGCAGGAAGTAGTATTCTAGGCAATTAATCTCCGGACATTAGCTCCGGACATTAGCTCCGGACATTAGCTCCGGACAAAGCCACGGAAGTTGGCACAAATTGCAGGAAGTAGTATTCTAGGCAATTATATATTAGATGATTAATAGCGGCAGATAGAGAAGACCACCAAATTAACACACAAAGCAGGCGGACTTGGCGTTGGACTAGTACTAAACGCATTAACATATTGGGGGCACAATGGTTGTTAATCGACTCTTCTATTAAAAGCAAGATAGTATTTGGAAGCATTAATGAATATGATATGGATAACTTGAAGAGAAGGGAACAAGTTCTGATTGGTCCTATGCCCATTACTATTAGATAGTGAGAGCTGGTTTGCAGAAATCAGGGAATGATTTCTAGTACTTGTGCTACGTACTTAAATTCTTAACACATTTTCTTTTTTTTATATACTATAAATCATGTTATAATAAAATAAGCATTTACACATTTATTTTATTTATTTTACTTACTTAGGCTGGTTTCACATTTGCGTTTTTTGCCGCTGCGTTTGTAACGCATATAAACGCATGCGTCGTGTTTTCCTATATTTAACATTAAAAACGCATGCGTTTTTTTTGTTCGCATTTTGCCGCCTTTGACGACGCATGCGTCTTTTTGTCGCTTGCGGCTTGGCGCGGAAATGCAACATGTAGTAATTTTAGAGGCGTCTATTTGCCGCAAGGAAACACATGCATTCGATTGCGCACGGTTTGCGTAAAAAAAAGCATTGCTGTCTATGTAAACGCATGCGTTTTTAAGCACATGAGTTTGGTTGCGTTTTTGAACGCATGCGTTTCAATAGAGAAAAACAAGTCTAGACACTGATAAGCCACCCCCCACCATCAAGGTGATAAAGGGACCCTAACCCTAGCCCTAACCCTAACCCACCATCAAGGTGATAAAGGGATCCAAACCCTAACTCTAAACCTAACCTTAACCCTAGCCCTAACCCTAGCCCTAACCCTAAGCCACCATCAAGGTGATAAAGGGATCCAAACCCTAACTCTAAACCTAACCCTAACCCTAGCCCTAACCATAACCCTAGCCCTAACCCTAAACCTAAGCCACCATCAAGGTGATAAAGGGATCCAAACCCTAACTCTATACCTAACCCTAGCCCTAGCCCTAACCCTAGCCCTAATTGGAAAATGGAAAAATGGAAATAAATACATTTTTTTAATTTTTCCCTAACTAAGGAGTTGATGAAGGGGATTTGATTTCTATTTATAAGGGGTTTTCTAGTGGATTTTTATGATTGGCAGCTGTCACACACTGAAAGACGCTTTTTATTCCCAAAAATATTTTTTGCGTTACCACATTTTGAGAGCTACAATTTTTTCCATATTTTGGTCCACAGAGTCATGTGAGGTCTTGTTTTTTGAGAGACGAGTTGTCATTTTTGTTGGTAACATTTTCGGGCACGTGGCATTTTTGATTGTTTTTTATTCCTATTTTTGTGAAGCAAAATGATGAAAAAAAAGCTTGTAAAATTTTTCATAATGCGTACCCTAAGCGCAAACGCAGGAAAAAATGCATGTGAACGCGTACAAACGCGGCGGTTTTTTAACCGCATGCGACAACGCATGCGTCTAAAAAACGCAGCATTTGTACGCGTTTATATGCATTTTTTTCACCACTTGCGAATGCGTTTAAAATGCTGCGGATTTAAACGCAAATGTGAAACCAGCCATATAGGGCAATTAATTCAACAGCGTGTTACAGACATTATCATCACTGTCCCTCTTGGGGCTCACAATCTAAGTTCACTATCAGTTTGTCATTGGAGCGTTACATGTTTCAAAATGCTAACATATAGATATAGCATAGTGATGTGCTAGTCATTGCATATCTAAGAGACAGAAACCTCTTATTTAAAAAAAAAAAACACATGCACATCCCATCTAGTGTGATAGATTGGGAGATCAATAAAGCTCCTGTGCTAGAGTGTTCTCTATGAGAAAGCCACCTGCTGACATGTCGTCCGGTCGTTTACTTCTGGAAGACTAATGCAATCAAAAGTCTGAAATTGTGATTGACTTCTCTCTCAACAATCAGTCCGCCTGTGCCCCCATAAAAAGTCAGTCGAACCCATCAATATAGGTCGTAAAATTTCTCCTTTTCATTTCTCCTGCCTAAACCCGACATGATATGAGACATGGTTTACATACAGTAAACCATGTCATATCCCCTTTTTTTTGCATATTACACACTACTAATGTTAGTAGTGTGTATGTGCTAAATTTCTGTGCTCTAGCTATTAAATTTAAGGGTTAAATCGCGGAAAAAATTGGCGTGGGCTCCCACGCAATTTTCTCCGCCAGAGTGGTAAAGCCAGTGACTGAGGGCAGATATTAATAGCCTGGAGAGGGTCCACGGTTATTGCCCCCCACTGGCTAACAACATCTGCCCCCAGCCACCCCAGAAAAGGCACATCTGGAAGATGCGCCCATTCTGGCACTTGGCCACTCTCTTCCCACTCCCGTGTAGCAGTGGGATATGGGGTAATGAAGGGTTAATGTCACCTTGCTATTGTAAGGTGACATTAAGCCAGATTAATAATGGAGAGGCGTCAATTATGACACCTATCCATTATTAATCCACTTGTATGAAAGGGTTAAAAAAACACACACATTATTAAAAAGTATTTTAATGAAATAAACACACAGGTTGTTTTAATATTTTATTGCTCTCTCAATCCACCTGAAGACCCTCGACCTGTAACAAATTAAAAATAATAAACCAACAATATACATACCTTCCGTTGATCTGTAACGTCCCACGATGTAAATCCATCTGAAGGGGTTAAAATATTTTACAGGCAGGAGCTCTGCTATAATGCAGCTGTGCTCGTGCCTGTAAAACCCCGGGGAATGAAGGTAATGTAGGTCAATGACCTGTAGTTACCTTCATTCGCAGTGATGCGCACTCTGCTGGATGTCCTTATATGACCTCGACCCTGGGAACTTTTCTGAATATTTTCCCACGCTCGAGGGACATCCAGCAGAGGGCGCATCACCGCGAATGAAGGTAACTACAGGTCATTGACCTACATTACCTTCATTCGCTGGGATTTTACAGCCATGAGCACAGCTGCATTAGCAGAGCTCCTGGGTGTAAAATTATTTAACCCCTTCAGATGGATTTACAGCGTGGGACGTGACAGATCATCGGAAGGTATGGGATATTGGTTTTTTTTATTTTTCCTTTGTTACAGAGCGATGGTCTTCAGGTGGATTAAGAGTCTAATAAAATATTACAACAACCTGTGTCTTTATTTCATTAAAAGAGTTTGTAATAATGTGTGTGTGTGTTTTTTAACCATTTCATACAATTGGATTAATAATGGATAGGTGTCATAATTGACGTCTCTCCATTATTAATCTGGCTTAATGTCACCTTACAATAGCAAGGTGACATTAACCCTTCATTACCCCATATCCCATTGCTACACGGGAATGGGAAGAGAGTGGCCAAGTGCCAGAATAGGCGCATCTTCCAGATGTGCCTTTTCTGGGGTGGCTGGGGGCAGATGTTTTTAGCCAGGGGGGCCAATAACCATGGACCCTCTCCAAGCTATTAATATCTGCCCTCAGTCACTGGCTTTACTACTCTGGCGGAGAAAATTGCGCGGGAGCCACGCCAATTTTTTCTGCGATTTAACCCTTAAATTTAATAGCTACAGCACCCAAATTTTGCACATACACACTACTAACATTAGTAGCGTGGAATATGCAAAAAAATGGGGATATGACATGGTTTACTGTATGTAAACCATGTCTCATATCATGTCGGGTTTAGGAAGGAGAAATGAAAAGCCAGCAATTGAATTACCGGCTTTTCAACATTATCGCGTTGAAGTAAATATAAATATATATATATATACATATATATATATATACATATATGTGTCTCTATGATATATATATATATATATATATATATATATATAAAACAAAACCCGACTTTGGAGAAAAGATCGCCGACCGCCGACCCGATCCCACAGTGGGATCAGGTCGGGTTTCACGAAACCCGACTTTGCCAAAAGTCGGCGACTTTTGAAATTGGCTGATCTGTTTTGCTCAACTCTAGTATTTACAATAAAATTTATATCTTTTTACTTAGTTCATGTGTATGGAACTCCGATTTGTTTGTTTATAGATGTGTATTGGGAGTATACACTTACTTTCTAGTTATTCTATGGGTAGATATTTAAAACCACTGGGACATTACTCATTATATGGGACCCATATTTTTTCTCTGAGTTTGAGCTCATTGTAAAAAGTGTCCAGCATGCTCAAGAAAGAGACTCCAACATGTCCTCGAGTGAGGAACTAATCGCTGCCCAGAGTGGACAAGACACAGATGAAGTGAGTATATTTGCTATACTGATTGGTATGTATTGACTGTCAATAAGACACATAAATCATATATCAAAATCATGTATTTTCTTTGCAGGACACTTCGGTGCTGAACAGCCAAAGCCGTTAAGTGATGATTCTTCCCAGGGTTATAGGGCCCGAGTTCCTGAGGTGGAAAGATGGCGTGTAAGTAGTCTTGATTAGGGTTGAGCGACTTTTACTTTTTTAGGGTCGAGTCGGGTTTTGCGAAACCCGACTATCTCAAAAGTCGAGTCGAGTGAAATCGGCCGATTATTGGGAAAAGTCGGGGTCGGGATCGACCGAAACATGAAACCCAATGCAAGTCAATGGGGAAGCATAGTCGGCAGTGAGTGGAGGCCAGGAAAACACTTACAGTGCCCATTTTAATGTCAAAATTCTTGTTACTAAAGCTTGTCAATCTTAATTTACCTTATAATAATAGTTAGACATTGGAAATTGGGGGTCATTTGGCTAAAGTTGTGGGGAGTATGGTAGGTTCAAGTATTTAGTGGGCCCAGGAAACGTGGACCACATCACGGCAGTGGAGCAGGGAGAGGTAAGTATTTCAACTTTGCAAGTGCTGTGATCCTGAGGAAGCAGAGGGGCCCATTCGTTCGCATTGGCACTGACACAGGGCCCCTCAAAGTACGGCGGTGTGTTTGCACGGCGGGGGCGCCTCCTACTAGCAGCGACACTTTAGCGTACTATGAGGGGCCCTGTGCCAGTGACGTCGACAACGAGTATCCCCCACCTGATGATGGAACCTGCACTTTCATCTGCACCTTCCTCTTTGTCCCCGTGTAAGGTGGTATAGTGTCATGATCCCAATGGCAGGGGATCACAAAAGGACAAGCACAAAAAACAAAACAAGCTCTAGGGTGATGGAAACTGAGCTGACCGCGATCCTGAACCTAAACACACAACTAGCTGTAGCCGGGGAACGTGCCTACGATGATCCTAGACGTCTCGCTCCAGCCGAAGGACTAACTTCCCCTATTAGAAGAAACACATACCTCTCTTGCCTCCAGAGAACACCCCACAGAAATAGCAGCCCCCCACATGTAATGACGGTGAAATGAGAGGAAGGCACATACGTAGTTATGAAAACAGATTCAGCAAAATGAGGCCCGCTAAAGCTAGATAGCAGAGGATACAAAAGTGAACTGCGCGGTCAGCGAAAAACCCTACAAAAAAACATCCTGAAATTACTTGAACTCATGTGCCAACTCATGGAACATGAGGAGTAATATCAGCCCACTAGAGCAACCAGCAAAAAGGAATCACATATCTGCAAGCTGGACTAAGACAAAAATTAAGCAAAACGTGGAACAGGAAAATCAAAAACTTAGCTTGTCCTGAAGATTTACAGAAGCGGAAAGCAGAGGTAACAAGACACACTGATTACATTGATAGCCGGCGAGGAAATGACAAGAAAGCCAGGTTAAATAGGAAACTCCCATATCCTGATAGAACAGGTGGACACCAGAGACCGCAGAAAACACAAGTCACCCAGTACCATCTGTAATCACCAGAGGGAGCCCAAAAACAGAATCCACAACAGTATAGTATGCGGGAAGGGGAACCTCACTTTCAGCAGGGTCAGAATCTGGCTGTGTAGCGTGCAAGGGGAATGTAGCGGTCTGAGTCAATGTACCAGCAGAGTCATCTAGCACTGGCTGGGCAATGGGCAGGATGAGGAGGAAACACAGATATAGTCCCAAATACAAAAGTAGGCTAAAAGCATTTCAGGCATCATTTGTGTGGTCAGTGGAGGACTATTGGAAGGAGGGACCGCAGACAGACTTAGTAGGCCTAACCTAAAAAAAAGTAGGCTATATGCACTTTTAAATAGGTTCCAGGGGTACACAGGCAGCATTGGTGTGGTGAGTGGAGGACTATTGGAAGGAGGGACCGCAGGTAGACTTAGTAGGCCTAACATAAAAAAGTAGGCTCTATGCACTTTTAAATAGGTTCCAGGGGTACACAGGCAGCATTGGTGTGTCAGTAGAGGACTATTGGAAGGAGGGACCGCAGACAGACTTAGTAGGTCTAACCTAAAAAAAAGTAGGCTCTATGCACTTTTAAATAGGTTTCAGGGGTACACACGCAACATTGGTGTGGTCAGCGGAGGACAAGTGGAAGGAGGGACCGCAGACAGACTTAGTAGGCCTAATAAAAAAAGTAGGCCCTATGCACTTTTAAATAGGTTCCAGGTTTATACAGGCAGCATTGGTGTGGTCAGTGGAGGAAAATTGGAAGGAGGGACCGCAGACAGACTTAGTAGGCCTAAAAAAAAAAGTAGGCTCTATGCACTTTTAACCCCTTCATGACATGAGCAGTACATGTACTGCTCATATCGTGTCTCCCCCTTTGAAGTGGGCTCCGGCGGTGAGCCCACATCAAAGTCGCGACATGTCAGCTGTTTTGTACAGCTGACATGTGCGCGCAATAGCGGCGGGTGAAATCGCTATTCACCCGCCGCTATTAACCTGTTAAATGCCGCTGTCAAACACAGACAGCGGCATTTAACTACCGCATCCGGCTGGGCGGCCGGATATGACGTCATCGCCGACCCCCGTCACATGATCGGGGGTCGGCGATGCATCAGGAAGGTAACCATAGAGGTCCTTGAGACCTCTATGGTTACTGATGCAGGTCTGCTGTGAGCGCCCCCCTGTGGTCGGCGCTCACAGCACACCTGCATTTCTGCTACATAGCAGCGATCTGATGATCGCTGCTATGTAGCAGAGCCGATCAGGCTATGCCAGCTTCAAGCCTCCCATGGAGGCTACTGAAGCATGGCACAAGTAAAAAAAAATGTTTTTAAAAATATGAAAAAAATATAAAAAATATAAAAGTTTAAATCACCCCCCTTTTGCCCCATCCTAAATAAAACAATTAAAAAAAAACCAAACCTACACGTATTTGGTATCACCGTGTTCAGAATCGCCCGATCTATCAAATAAAAAAATGCATTAACCTGATCGCTAAACGGCGTAGCGAGAAAAAAATCCGAAACGCCAGAATTACGTTTTTTGGTCGCCGCGACATTGCATTAAAATGCAATAACGGGCGAGCAAAAGAACGTATCTGCGCAAAAATGATATCATTAAAAACATCAGCTCAGCACGCAAAAAATAAGCCCTCACCCGACCCCAGATCATGAAAAATGGAGACGCTACGGGTATCGGAAAATGGCACTTTTTTTTTTTTTTTTTTTTTTAGCAAAGTTTGGAATTTTTTTTCACCACTTAGATAAAAAATAACCTAGTCATGTTAAGTGTCTATGAACTCATAATGACCTAGATAATCATAATGGCAGGTTAGTTTTAGCATTTAGTGAACCTAGCAAAAAAGCCAAACAAAAAACAAGTGTGGGATTGCACTTTTTTTGCAATTTCACCGCACTTGGAATTTTTTTCCCGTTTTCTAGTAAAAGACATGGTAAAACCAATGGTGTCTTTCAAAAGTACAACTTGTCCCGCAAAAAATAAGCCCTCACATGACCATATTGACGGAAAAATAAAAAAAGATATGGCTCAGGGAAGGAGGGGAGCGAAAAACGAAAACGCAAAAATGAAAAAGGGCCGCGACTTGAAGTTCCAGGGGTACACAGGCAGCATTGGTGTGGTCAGTGGAGGACAATTGGAAGGAGGGACCGCAGACAGACTTAGTGGGCCTAATATAAAAAAGTAGGCTCTATGCACTTTTAAATAGGTTCCAGGGGTACACAAGCAGCATGGGAGTGGTCAGCGGAGGACAATTGGAAGGAGTGTCTGACACAGTTAGTACTCCAAAATAATACATAGATGTTAATGTCTCGCAAAAAAAACAAAACAAACAAAAAAAAGAGTGGCATACTTAGGTACAGGGGTGAGCTCCTCTGATGACTTTCAGACATTGTTATTTGGCGCAAAGTATTTACTGGTGTAAATGTAGGACAGGGCCACTGAATATTTTAAGTAGCATCAAACATGTCAACAAATTGGTATTGTCAGTGCCAGGCATTGAAGGATTTCACCGCATAGACTAAACAGCGGTGGAGCAGTGACAGATAATTTTGCAGGTGGTAGAGCACAGTTTGAGCTGGGGGGTGGGGGGCACTCTCTCATGCCCAGCGGTACTGGCCCAAGGCCCCTCATGTTACAACTGTGTGTCTGACGTTGGGTGTGGGCCACCAACGCCAGATACACTTCATTGTACTATGAGGGACCCGGTGCCAGTGCCGTCGACCAAAAGTGGGCACACCCACCTCTTCAGACAACGGCACTCTCACGGGTGCTTCTGCCAAGTGGCGAGACCACAGCCACGTGGGGGGAGTCAGCCCATTTAGGGAGGTGTAAACATGTCGTATGCTGGACATACAGCAGCTGCAAATGGAGAAATTGGAACATTCAGTAAGACCAGTCCAAAAACAAGACCTTTTTAAAGGAAAGCTAGGTGTCAGCCAGGAAAGGTGGGGCAAAATAATTAGAAATCCATGAGTGGTTCATTTTAATGAAGGTTAGATAATCAACATTTTGGGTAGCCAGACGAGTCCTTTTTTCAGTCAGTATTGAACCTGCAGCACTGAATACTCTTTCTGATAGCACACTAGCTGCTGGGCAAGCGAGCTCCTGCAATGCATATTCGGACAATTCAGGCCAGGTGTCTATTTTGAATGCCCAGTAATCAAATGGGAACGATGGGTGAGGGAGAACATCGATAGGGGAGGAAAATAGTTAGTAACCATACTGGACAAATGTTGTCTCCTGTCATTTTGAATTGAGGCCTCAGTACCTGTACAGTCTGCGGTCATTGCGAAATCACTCCACAACCTGGTCAGAAAACCCCTCTGTCCAACGCCACTTCTGATTTGTGCACCTTTAACACCTCTGCCCTGTTGACCCCTGCAGCTCGTGTGAGAACCATCACAAGCGCTGTGTGCTGGGAATGCCTGAATCAAACGGTCAACAAGAGTTGCTTGTTTGGTTGCCAATATTTGTTCAAGGTTCTCATGTGGCATGATGTTTTGCAGTTTCCCCTTATAGCGTGGTTCCAGGAGGCAGGCCAACCAGTAATCGTCATCGGTCATCATTTTTATAATGCGGGGGTCCCTTTTTAGGATACGCAAGACATAATCTGCCATGTGGGCCAATGTTCCAGTTGTCAATTCACTGCTTGGGCTGGGTTGAGGAGCACTTTCAGGCAAATCAACGTCACTTGCCTCCCTCAAAAACCCTGTACCTGGCCTTGCAACGCCACCAGTTTCTATTGCCCCCTGAGAAGCTTCCTCATCCAAAAAATACTCATCCCCATCATCCTCCTCGTCCTCCTCCTCTTCGCCCGCCACCTCATCCAGTAGACTTCCCTGACCAGACAATGGCTGACAGTCATCATGGCTTCCCTCGTCCACCGTTGCAGACGCTTGCTCCTTTATGTGCGTCAAACTTTGCATCAGCAGACGCATTAGGGGATGCTCATGCATATTATGGCGTTGTCTGCACTAACCAGCCACGTGCATTCCTCAAAACACTGAAAGACTTGACAGAGGTCTTGTAGCTTCGACCACTGCACACCTGACAACTCCATGTCTGCCATACAACTGCCTGCCCGTGTATGTTCTCACCGTCTATGAAGCATGTGCAGTGTGGAGTACCACATTGTTGCAACTAGGGTTGAGCGAAACGGATCGTTCATTTTCATAAGTCGCCGACTTTTGGCAAAGTCGGGTTTCATGAAACCCGACCCGATCCCTGTGTGGGGTCGGCCATGCGGAACGACACTTTCGCGCCAAAGTCGCGTTTCAATGACGCGAAGAGCTCCGTTTCTCAGCCAATGAAGGTGGACGCAGAGTGTGGGCAGCGTGATGACATAGGTCTCAGTCCCCACCATATTAGAGAAGGGCATTGCAGTGATTGCCTTGCTTTCTGTGGCGTCACAGGGGCTAGAAAGGGGCGTTCCCGCCGACCGCCATCTTACTGCTTCTGATCTGAGTATAGGGAGAGGTTGCTGCCGCTTCGTCAGAAGCAGGGATAGCGTTAGGCAGGGTACATTAACCCCCAAACTGCTTGTGCTGTAGCGATTTCCACTGTCCAACACCACCTTTTGTTTGCAGGGACAGTGGAGGCTACATTTTTTTTCTTCAGCGCTGTAGCTCATTGGGCTGCCCTAGAAGGCTCCCTGATAGCTGCATTGCTGTTTGTACGCCGCTGTGCAAACCAACTGCTTTTTTTCAAAGCACAAATCCTGTTGCTCCTTCCTTTCTGCACAGCTATCTTGTTTGTTTGTCCACACTTTTGACTTTTTTGTGCAGCAGTCCAGTCGTTGTTATTGCTGCCTGCCATACTTTGCTGAGATTACTGCAGGGAGATAGTAATTGTAGTACAGTCCCTTTTTTTTTTTTCGTTATATCTCTTCAAGCCACTTTCTGCCAGAGAAAATATACTCTAATACAGTGGCCCTGATTTATTCACTAGTCTCCCTGAAGAAAAAAAAATAAATAAAGGGTGCAGATTAAAATTGACAAATCTGCATCGGTGGCAGTCCTGTGTGTGGCATCTGTGTCTCATTTTCTGGCACAGAAAACATACAGTCTAACAGTGGGCCTGATTTCTTGCCAATTCTCACATAAATAAAAAAAAATTAGTGGGAGATTAAAATTGGCATTTCTGCTTCGGTGCCAGTGCTGTGTGTGGCATCTGTCTCTAATTTTGTGCCACAGAAACCCTAGTGTGTATTACTGGGCCATATTTTTTTTAAATTCTCCCAGGAAAAAAAAAATAGTGGGAGATTAAGATTGGCATTTCTGCTTCGGTGCCATTCCTGTGTGTGCCACCTGTCTCAAATTTTGTGCCACATTAAACCTAGTGTGTAACACTGGGCCAGATTTCTTTTAAATTCTCCCTGAAAAAAAAAAAATAGTGGGAGATTAAGATTGGCATTTCTGCTTCGGTGCCAGTCCTGTGTGTGCCACCTGTCTCAAATTTTGTGCCACAGAAAACCTAGTGTGTAACACCGGGCCAGATTTCTTTTAAATTCTCCCTGGAAAAAAAACAAATAGTGGGAGATTAAGATTGGCAATTCTGCCTCAGTGCCTGTGCTGTGTGTGGCATCTGTCTCTAATTTTGTGCCACTGAACATATACTGTATAAGAGTGGGCCACATTTCTTCAATATTCTCCCAGAAAAAATAAAAAGGGGGAGATTTGAATTGTTAGTGTCTGCATCAGCGTCAGTCCTGTTAGTGGCATATCTGTCTGCCACTGAAGCTGTGTACTGTTATTCATTGGGCCTGATTTTCCCTGCAGTCTCACCCACCTATAAAGGGATATATAAATCCAACAGAAGTTTGAGTTCACTTTGTAACTGGTTTTACTGTAACAAATACCGTTAGTTTGGTTACGTTTTTCAAACAATGAGAAAGTCTGGTGGAAGAGGTCGTGGCCGTGGGCGGTCATTGCCAGCTGGTAATGATGGTAGTGGTGGTGGAATATCAGGTGGTCGTGGGAAAAGCAATATAGCACCTAAGTCTCGAGTTGTTGAGCCAGGTTCGTCGTCTGGCTACACAAGGCCTCGAACGCTCCCTTTTCTGAGAGTAGGAAAACCGCTTTTAAAGCCGGAGCAGCAAGAACAAGTTTTGGCTTTCCTTGCTGACTCAGACTCTAGCTCTTTCGCCTCCTCTTCTGAAACTGCTAAATGTAAAAGCAGCGCGTCGTTAGTGGATGTTCACGGTCAGGGACAAGTCGCTTCCTTGTCTTCTTCACCAAGAACAACAGAGAAGGATGCGTCAGGCGACACAACGGGTTACTCCATGGAGCTCTTTACACATACGGTTCCTGGGTTAGAAAGTGAAACAGTTAACAGGCCATGCCCATTACAAGTTGAATCGGACATGGAGTGCACAGATGCACAGCCACAGCCAGATTACTATGCTGTTCCTTTGACTCAGACCAGAACATTGCCCTCGCAGTGTACTGATCCAGAATCAGACCCTGATGAGACTATGGTGCCCCATCACGAACGCTATACCACCGGCTTACACGGTGACACAGACGACGTTGCACATGAGATAGAAGAGGAGGTCATAGATGACCCAGTTATTGACCCCGATTGGCAGCCATTGGGGGAACAGGGTGCAGGCGGCAGTAGCTTTGAAGCGGAGGAGGAGGAGCCGCAGAAGGCATCAACATCGCAACAGGTTCCAGCTGCCAGGACCATATCTTGCCAAAAACGCGTGGCAAAACCAAAACCAGTTGTAGGACAGCGTGGCCATCTGGTTAAAGAAGCTCAGTCTGCAATGCCTGAAAAGGTATCCGATAGTAGAAAGAGTGCAGTCTGGCATTTGTTTAAACAACATCCAAATGATCAGCGCAAAGTCATCTGTCAAAAATGTTCAACTACCTTAAGCAGAGGTCTGAATCTTAAAAGTCTAAATACAAGTTGAATGCGTAGACATTTAACCACCATGCATTTGCAAGCCTGGACTCACTACCAAACGTCCCTTAAGGTTGTAGCACCCTCGGCCAATGAAGCTAGTCAGCAACGCTACATCCCTTCCCTCACTGTAAGCCCACCATTTCCCGCACCACCTGCAGTAAATGTGCAGATTTCGTCACCAGGCCAAAGCAGTCAGGGAATCACCAGTTTCGTATTAGGAAACAATGCATGTAGGGCACCAGCAAGAATACCATCTCCAACCCTCTCTCAGTCAGCCATGTCCACCAGCACCCCCGCTAGTTCCACGATCTGCAGCTCTCCAGTCCAGCTCACTCTACATGAGACTCTCGTTAGGAAAAGGAAGTACTCATCCTCGCATCCGCGTACACAGGGTTTGAACGCCCACATTGCTAGACTAATCTCGTTAGAGATGATGCCCTACCAGTTAGTTGAAAGCGAAGCTTTCAAAGCCCTGATGAACTATGCTGAACCACGCTACAAGCTACGCAGTCGACACTTCTTTTCGAGAAAAGCCATCCCAGCCCTCCACCAGCATGTAAAAGACCGCATCGTCCATGCACTCAGGCAATCTGTGAGTACAAAGGTGCACCTGACAACAGATGCATGGACCAGTAGGCATGGCCAGGGACGTTATGTGTCCATCACGGCACACTGGGTTAATGTGGTGGATGCAGGGTCCACAGGGGACAGCAATATTGGGACAGTTCTGCCAGGCCCACGGTCTAGGAAACAGTTGGCTGTAGCCGTTTGCCCCCCACCCTCCTCCTCCTCGTCGTCCTGGAGAAGCGAGAGCTCGTCCACAGACCGCAGTCGCACGAGCACTCCATCCGCAGCTGCCACTGTTGCACACGAGGTGTCCCATTATGGGACAATTAGCGGCAAGCGTCAGCAGGCTGTATTGGCAATGAAGTGTTTGGGCGACAACAGACACACCGCGGAAGTTCTGTCCGAGTTCTTGCAGCAAGAAACTCAGTCATGGCTGGGCAGTGTACATCTTGAGGCAGGCAAGGTAGTGAGTGACAACGGAAGGAATATTATGGCTGCCATAGCCCTTTCCCAACTGAAACACATTCCTTGCCTGGCTCACACCTTAAACCTGGTGGTGCAGTGCTTCTTGAAAAGTTATCCGGGGTTACCCGACCTGCTCCTCAAAGTGCACAGATTTTGCACGCATATCCGCCTTTCGCCCGTACACTCCAGCCGTATGCAGAACCATCAGCGGTCTTTGAACCTTCCCCAGCATCGCCTAATCATCGACATTGCAACAAGATGGAACTCCACACTGCACATGCTTCAGAGACTGTGCGAACAGAGGCGTGCTGTTATGTATTTGTGGGAGGATACACATACACGGGCAGGCAGTTGGATGGCAGACTTGGAGTTGTCAGGTGTGCAGTGGTCAAAGGTACAAGACCTGTGTTAAGTCCTTCAGTGTTTTGAAGAATACACACGGCTGGTTAGTGCAGACAACGCCATAATAAACATGAGCATCCCCCTAATGCATCTGCTGATGCAAAGTTTGACGCACATAAAGGAGCAGGCGTCTGCAGCCGAGGAAGAGGAAAGCCTTGATGACAGTCAGCCATTGTCTGGTCAGGGCAATTTACAAGACGAGGTAGCGGGCGAAGAGGAGGAGGATGAGGAGGATGATGGGGATGAGTATTTTTTGAATGAGGAAGCTTTTCCGGGGCCAATAGAAACTGGTGGCGTTGCAAGGCCGGGTTCAGGTTTTTTGAGGGAGACAAGTGACATATATTTGCCTGAAACTGCCCCTCAACCCAGCACAACTGCAGATTTCACAACTGGAAGTTTGGCCCACATGGCGGATTATGTCTTACATATCCTCAAAAAGGACCCACGCATTATTAAAATGATGACCAATGACGATTACTGGTTGGCCTGCCTCCTTGATCCTCGCTATAAAGGCAAATTGCAAAATATCATGCCACATGAGAACCTCGAACAAAATTAGCAACCAAACAAGCAGCTCTGGTAGACCGTTTGATTCAGGCATTCCCAGCACACAGCGCCAGTGATGGTTCTCACACGAGCTGCAGGGGGCAACAGGGCAGAGGTGTTAGAGTTGCACAAATCAGAAGTGGCGTTGGACAGAGGGGTTTTCTGACCAGGTTGTGGAGTGATTTCGCAATGACCGCAGACAGGACAGGTACTGCAGCATCAATTCAAAGTGACAGGAGTCAACATTTGTCCAGTATGGTTACAAACTATTTTTCATCCCTAATCGATGTTCTCCCTCAACCGTCATTCCCATTTGATTACTGGGCATCCAAAATAGACACCTGGCCTGAATTGGCAGAATATGCATTGCAGGAGCTTGCTTGCCCAGCAGCTAGTGTGCTATCAGAAAGAGTATTCAGTGCTGCTGGTTCAATATTGACCAAAAAAAGGACTCGTCTGGCTACCCAAAATGTTGATGATCTAACCTTCATTAAAATGAACCACTCATGGATTTCGAATTATTTTGCCCCACCTTTCCCGACTGACACCTAGCTTTCCTATAAAAAGGTCTTGCTTATGGACGGGTCTTACTGACTGTTCCAATCTCTTAATCTGCAGCAGCTGTTTGTCCAGCATACGACATGTTTACACCTTCCTAAATGCGCTAACTCCCCCCCACGGGGCCGTGGTCTCGCCACTTGGCGCAAGCACCCGTGAGAGTGCCGTTTGTCTGAAGAGGTGGGTGTGCCCGCTTTTGGCCGACGGCACTGCCACTGGGTCCCTCATAGTAAAATAAAGTGTCTCTGGCGGTGGTGGCGCTCAACCAACGTCAGACACACCGTTGTAACATGAAGGGCCCTGGGCCTGTACCGCCGGCCACAAGAGAGTTTTCCTCCCCCAGCTCAAACAGTGCTCTACCACTTGCAAAATTATCTCTCACAGCTCCACCAATGTTTAGTCTATGCGCTGACATCCTTCAATGCCTGGCACTGACAATACCAATTTGTTGACATGCATGATGCTAGTTAAAATAGTCAGGGTCAGTGTCCTATATTGACACCAGTAAATACTTAGCGGCGCCAAATTACTATGTCTGAAACTCAGCAGAGGAACCCACCCCTGTACCTAAGTATGCCACCCTTTTTTTTTTTGTTTAGTTGTTTTGAGAGACATTAACATCTATTTATTTTTGGGGAGTACTAACTGTGTCAGATACTCCTTCCAATCGTCCTCCACTGAACAAACCAATGCTGCCTGTGTAATCCTGCAAGATAATTCGAATTGCATTGAGCCTAATTTTTTTTTATTTTAGGACTACTAAGTCTGTCTGCGGTCCATCCTTCCATTTGTCCTCCGCTGAGCACACCAATGCCGACCGTGTACCCATGTACCTTTTTTTTCAACCTGCAGTGAGCCAACTTTGTGGTGTAAGGCCTACTAGCAGTGTCTGTCTGCGCCACTTAATACAGCTGTTCTCCTCTAAAAAAAAAAAAAGGCTGGTTTCAGCCTGTCAGAATTATAAAACTGCATTGGGGCCACAAGTTTCGTTGTGGTCTACAAACTGATTCTTCCGCTCCAAGGTGTTCTCCTGGTTGCCTTTCCTGAGCTTCAATCTTCAGGCTCTCGTTAAATAGTTTTTTAGTGGAACAACTGCAGTGGGGCTACTAGTTGGGTTGGGGCCTACTGCCAGTGTCTGCCGCACCAAGGTGTTCTCCTGGTTGCCTTTCCTGAGCTTCAATCTTCAGGCTCTTGTTAAATAGTTTTTTAATCGAACAACTGCAGTGGGGCTACTAGTTTGGTTGGGGCCTACTAATGGTGTCTGCCGCTCTAAGGTGTTCTCCAGGTTGCCTTTCCTGAGCTTCAATCTTCAGGCTCTCGTTAAATAGTTTTTTAATCGGACAACTGCAGTGGGGCTACTAGTGGGGTTGGGGCCTACTACCAGTGTATGCCGCTCCAAGGTGTTCTCCAGGTTGCCTTTCCCGAGCTACAATCTTCAGGCTCTTGTTAAATAGTTGTTAAATGGAACAACTGCATTTGGCCTACTAGTTGGGTTGGGGCCTACTAACGGTGTCTGCCGCTCCAAGGTGTTCTCCAGGTTGCCTTTCCTGAGCTTCAATCTTCAGGCTCTTGTTAAATAGTTTTTTAATCTAACAACTGCAGTGGGGCTACTAGTTGGGTTGGGGCCTACTAACGGTGTATACCGCTCCAAGGTGTTCTCCAGGTTGCCTTTCCTGAGTTTCAATCTTCAGGCTCTTGTTAAATAGTTTTTTAATCGAACAACTGCAGTGGGCCTACTAGTTGAGATGGGGCCTACTAACGGTGTATGCCGCTCCAAGGTGTTCTCCAGGTTGCCTTTCCTGAGCTTCAATCTTCAGGCTCTCGTTAAATAGTTTTTTAATGGAACAACTGCAGTGGGGCTAATAGTTGGGTTGGGGCCTACTACCAGTGTCTGGCGCTCCAAGGTGTTCTCCTGGTTGCCTTTCCTGAGCTTCAATCTTCAGGCTCTCGTTAAATAGTTGTTGAAACAACACTGCATTAGGCCTACAAGTTGGGTCTGGGTTCTACAAACGGTGTCTTCCGCTCCAAGGTGTTCTCCAGGTTGCCTTTCCCTAGCTTCTATCTTCAGGCTCTCGTTAAATTGTTTTTAATATAACACTGCATTTGGACACACAGAGGGGCAGAATGCTGGACACACAGAGGGGCAGAATGCTGGGCACAGAGGGGCAGAATTCTGGACACAGAGGGGCAGAATGCTGGACACACAGAGGGGCAGAATGCTGGACACACAGAGGGGCAGAATGCTGGACACACAGAGGGGCAGAATGCTGGACACACAGTGGGGCAGAATGCTGGACACACAGAGGGGCAGAATGCTGGACACACAGTGGGGCAGAATGCTGGGCACACAGTGGGGCAGAATGCTGGGCACACAGTGGGGCAGAATGCTGGACACACAGAGGGGCAGAATGCTGGACACAGTGACAGGGGCAGAATGCTGGACACTGACAGTGGCAGAATGCTGGACACAGTGACAGGGGCAGAATGCTGGACACAGTGACAGGGGCAGTATGCTGGACACAGGGGCAGACTGTGAGACCCAGGGGCAGAATGCTGGACATAGGGGCAGAATGCTGGACACAGTGGGGCAGAATGCTGGACACAGTGGGGCAGAATGCTGGACACCGTGACAGGGGCAGAATGCTGGACACAGTGACAGGGGCAGAATGCTGGACATTGGGGCAGAATGCTGGACATTGGGGCAGAATGCGAGACACGGGGCAGAATGGAGATACGGGGCATGATTGGAGACACGGGGCAGGATCAAAGACATGGGGGCATGACTGGAGACAGATGGGGAGGATTGGAGACAGATGGGGCAGAATGGAGACACAGGGGGCATAATTGGAGACAAGTGGCAGGATTGCAGACACGGGGGCATGGTTGGAGACATAGGGGGCAGAATGGAGACATGGGGCATGATTGGAGACACTGGGGGCAGAATTGGAGACAGATCGTGTAGGATCATGGGGCAGGATGGATATGATGGAGACAGATAGGGCCGGATGGAGAGATCACATGGGGCGATCATATGGGGCAGGATGGGGAGATCATATGGGGCAGAATGGATACTCATTAGGGCAGGATGGGAGAACATATGGCTGACGCCAGGAATGAGACACACGGTGTCCAGGATGGGGAATATTATTACCAAACCTGGGAAACACACATTCGCCAGAAGACTCGCTACACTCATCAGGAGGGCGTTAAACTAGAAGAAGAGGGGACGGGAAGAAAAACATTAGACTCGAACAAAGACGACCCAGGAAAACATACTCTGAAGGGAGGTAAGAACATTTCTAAAACAATCCACAGTGAGGAGATTGGAACAAAACAAAATCCTCTAAACTGCATGCTCGCAAACGCCAGAAGCCTGACAAACAAGATGGAAGAACTAGAAGCAGAAATATCTACAGGTAACTTTGACATAGTGGGAATAACCGAGACATGGTTAGATGAAAGCTATGACTGGGCAGTTAACTTACAGGGTTACAGTCTGTTTAGAAAGGATCGTAAAAATCGGAGAGGAGGAGGGGTTTGTCTCTATGTAAAGTCTTGTCTAAAGTCCACTTTAAGGGAGGATATTAGCGAAGGGAATGAGGATGTCGAGTCCATATGGGTTGAAATTCATGGAGGGAAAAATGGTAACAAAATTCTCATTGGGGTCTGTTACAAACCCCCAAATATAACAGAAAGCATGGAAAGTCTACTTCTAAAGCAGATAGATGAAGCTGCAACCCATAATGAGGTCCTGGTTATGGGGGACTTTAACTACCCGGATATTAACTGGGAAACAGAAACCTGTGAAACCCATAAAGGCAACAGGTTTCTGCTAATAACCAAGAAAAATTATCTTTCACAATTGGTGCAGAATCCAACCAGAGGAGCAGCACTTTTAGACCTAATACTATCTAATAGACCTGACAGAATAACAAATCTGCAGGTGGTCGGGCATTTAGGAAATAGCGACCACAATATTGTGCAGTTTCACCTGTCTTTCACTAGGGGGACTTGTCAGGGAGTCACAAAAACATTGAACTTTAGGAAGGCAAAGTTTGAACAGCTTAGAGATGCCCTTAATCTGGTAGACTGGGACAATATCCTCAGAAATAAGAATACAGATAATAAATGGGAAATGTTTAAGAACATCCTAAATAGGCAGTGTAAGCGGTTTATACCTTGTGGGAATAAAAGGACTAGAAATAGGAAAAACCCAATGTGGCTAAACAAAGAAGTAAGACAGGCAATTAACAGTAAAAAGAAAGCATTTGCACTACTAAAGCAGGATGGCACCATTGAAGCTCTAAAAAACTATAGGGAGAAAAATACTTTATCTAAAAAACTAATTAAAGCTGCCAAAAAGGAAACAGAGAAGCACATTGCTAAGGAGAGTAAAACTAATCCCAAACTGTTCTTCAACTATATCAATAGTAAAAGAATAAAAACTGAAAATGTAGGCCCCTTAAAAAATAGTGAGGAAAGAATGGTTGTAGATGACGAGGAAAAAGCTAACATATTAAACACCTTCTTCTCCACGGTATTCACGGTGGAAAATGAAATGCTAGGTGAAATCCCAAGAAACAATGAAAACCCTATATTAAGGGTCACCAATCTAACCCAAGAAGAGGTGCGAAACCGGCTAAATAAGATTAAAAAAGATAAATCTCCGGGTCCGGATGGCATACACCCACGAGTACTAAGAGAACTAAGTAATGTAATAGATAAACCATTATTTCTTATTTTTAGTGACTCTATAGCGACAGGGTCTGTTCCGCAGGACTGGCGCATAGCAAATGTGGTGCCAATATTCAAAAAGGGCTCTAAAAGTGAACCTGGAAATTATAGGCCAGTAAGTCTAACCTCTATTGTTGGTAAAATATTTGAAGGGTTTCTGAGGGATGTTATTCTGGATTATCTCAATGAGAATAACTGTTTAACTCCATATCAGCATGGGTTTATGAGAAATCGCTCCTGTCAAACCAATCTAATCAGTTTTTATGAAGAGGTAAGCTATAGGCTGGACCACGGTGAGTCATTGGACGTGGTATATCTCGATTTTTCCAAAGCGTTTGATACCGTGCCGCGCAAGAGGTTGGTACACAAAATGAGAATGCTTGGTCTGGGGGAAAATGTGTGTAAATGGGTTAGTAACTGGCTTAGTGATAGAAAGCAGAGGGTGGTTATAAATGGTATAGTCTCTAACTGGGTCGCTGTGACCAGTGGGGTACCGCAGGGGTCAGTATTGGGACCTGTTCTCTTCAACATATTCATTAATGATCTGGTAGAAGGTTTACACAGTAAAATATCGATATTTGCAGATGATACAAAACTATGTAAAGCAGTTAATACAAGAGAAGATAGTATTCTGCTACAGATGGATCTGGATAAGTTGGAAACTTGGGCTGAAAGGTGGCAGATGAGGTTTAACAATGATAAATGTAAGGTTATACACATGGGAAGAGGGAATCAATATCACCATTACACACTGAACGGGAAACCACTGGGTAAATCTGACAGGGAGAAGGACTTGGGGATCCTAGTTAATGATAAACTTACCTGGAGCAGCCAGTGCCAGGCAGCAGCTGCCAAGGCAAACAGGATCATGGGGTGCATTAAAAGAGGTCTGGATACACATGATGAGAGCATTATACTGCCTCTGTACAAATCCCTAGTTAGACCGCACATGGAGTACTGTGTCCAGTTTTGGGCACCGGTGCTCAGGATGGATATAATGGAACTAGAGAGAGTACAAAGGAGGGCAACAAAATTAATAAAGGGGATGGGAGAACTACAATACCCAGATAGATTAGCGAAATTAGGATTATTTAGTCTAGAAAAAAGACGACTGAGGGGCGATCTAATAACCATGTATAAGTATATAAGGGGACAATACAAATATCTCGCTGAGGATCTGTTTATACCAAGGAAGGTGACGGGCACAAGGGGGCATTCTTTGCGTCTGGAGGAGAGAAGGTTTTTCCGCCAACATAGAAGAGGATTCTTTACTGTTAGGGCAGTGAGAATCTGGAATTGCTTGCCGGAGGAGGTGGTGATGGCGAACTCAGTCGAGGGGTTCAAGAGAGGCCTGGATGTCTTCCTGGAGCAGAACAATATTGTATCATACAATTATTAGGTTCTGTAGAAGGACGTAGATCTGGGTATTTATTATGATGGAATATAGGCTGAACTGGATGGACAAATGTCTTTTTTCGGCCTTACTAACTATGTTACTATGTTACTATGTTACCATAGGGGCTAATTTAGGGATATTATTACTGCAGTGATGTATTTATTTTATTTTTTGAGTATACTGTTTTAAATGAGGGGGCGGTCCTGTTACTGTATAGAGTGATACTATGTTGCCTCTTTTTCTTCATGTGGTGTAATGTAGAAGTTGTGAAAAATTAAGTAATGTATTCTACAAGCGGAGCTCGAGATAACTGTGTTATTTCCTGCAGAGACGAGCCCTGGCTGGATGAAATGATGGCGGTGTGTGCTGGATGAAAGATGAAGGACTTCACCTAGAGACGTCACTGGTGAGTCAGTGTGTTACCTATACACTGACACTATACACTGTATACTATATACAGAGCTCCTGTGTATAATTTCACTAGTGATCACTATATTATCTGTACACAGACACTGCATACTAAGTACAGATCTCCTGTGTATAATGGCACTTATGGTGATAGTATGGTGCTTTTTTTTAATTACTGATCAGAATTGTAGTATTCAGTCACTATGTGGTGGTAATATGTGGTCTGGACATGGTGTTGCGGTATTTGTTCCTTGTATGTGTTATTATTCGATCACTGTGGTGGTAATATGTCATCTGGTCATGGTGTAGCGGTATTTGTTCCTTGTATGTGATATTATTGGTCATTTTAAAAATTGAAAAATAAATAAAAATATACCTAAATTGTATTGCATATTTTAACAAATATTCAATAGGTTACAGTAGAGTAGGGCCCGGCCAAAAGTGTCTACCATGTTATGGTGGCGGCTTAAAAAATCTTTTGGCCAAAACAAAAGCTGCCAGCTATGTATGTGATCTGGTGATGGGAACTGTTAATGTGTGATAGGTGAGAAGTGGAGTTTTTCCAAGAGAGAGCGATGGGACTGTGGACAGTTCGAGGGGTGGAGCGTGGAGGCGGGGCTGGGGTGGAGCCTGGGCGGAGTCTCAAGGGGGCCCCGAAAATTTTGCCAGTATGGGGTCCGAAATTTCTAGTGGCAGCCCTGTGTGTATGTGTGAATGTGTGTATGTGTGTGTGTATGTGTGTGAATGTGTATGTGAATGTGTGTGTGTGTATGTGAATATGTGTGTGTGTGTGAGAATGTGTGTGTGTGTGTGTGTGTGAATGTGTGTGTATGTGAATGTGTGTGTGTATGTGAATATGTGTGTGTGTGTATGTGAATATGTGTGTGTGTGTGTGAATGTGTGTGTGTATGTGAATGTGTGTATGTGTGTGCGTGTGGCTCAGTATTGGGTGTGTGTGTGTATCGCACTGCAGGGGAATGTGCAGAAAAGTAAATGGTGTGTGTGTGGGGGGGAGGAGAGGGCAATGATGGGGATGACGGGGAGAGAGCAATGATGGGGATGATGGAGGAGGAGAGGGCAATGATGTGGCTGATGGGGAGAGAGCAATGATGGGGATGGTGGAGGAGGAGAGGGCAATGATGGGCTGACGGGGAGAGAGCAATGATGCGGATGGTGGAGGAGAGGGCAATGATGGGGCTGACGGGGAGAGAGCAATGATGCGGATGGTGGAGGAGAGGGCAATGATGGGGCTGATGGGGGGCATATGTCCTTGGGAGGGGGGGCGCCGAAATGAATTCTTGCCCCGGGTGCCAGAAACCCTAGATACACCTCTGACTATATGCACCCTGTACACCATTGTTTCCCTTCCATTGACTTGAGAGAGACATATGGGTCCATCCCTTGAATGCGGTTCTACAACTCTTAGCAGCTCTAGAAACTGCTCTGCACTAGTGTCAACAGAAATGGTATAGCATTATCAGAATCTGAGGATTCTGCACTTTCACTTTCATATGAAAGTGGCTAAATACCTGCTTACTGTAAAATATGTGTGCTTTTTAAAGAGGGCCTTTAGGATAGGTAATTAATATCTGATCGGTGATAGTGTGAAGAATATTGGAGACATAATTCCATGTCAATCATCTGTATATTATTGGGCATGGAATAATAAAAAATCCTTCAGCACATGATGTGGTAACATGCCACCTGGCCATCTTCAAACAAAGGATTCACACCCCCATCAATCTAGCTGGTATGCAACCTTCTGCAGGAAGAACCCTTGTGGATCCAAGCCATGTGGCCTGAGTCCTTTGTTCAGCCAACTGGGATTTCATAAAGGACTTATGGAAATACTATATATTGTATATATTTCTGAGATCTGCAGACCATGGCAAGCACCAGTCTGGGTCTTGAGTTACTCCAGCATGCACAGGAAGGGAGATACATAGAACAGCCACTAGCAGCTAGGTAGTAATATTGTGATTAGTCTCTGTGAGTAGCAGTGGCCTGGTCAGATCCGATTGCACCAGAACCGCCGCCATAGGACCGACCAGAAAGGAGTTATGATCTTTCAAAGGTTTTGGGAGATTTATCTCCAAACCTCCATTGGAGGAGATTTAGGTTCCACCCAGATGGCAGGAGGAGAGTGACCCAGAGGGTTAAATGCTTGTGTGCAGCATTTCCTATTGCTTTTTCTCTGGGAGGTCACAAAGATATATCATGTGAGGGCAAGTCACACACAGAGAGGACCATAAGTCTCCCTTGTGGCAGACTCTCCCCTGCAAGCTAGGCCTTACCTAACTGGTAACTGACTATATGCTTGGCTTATACCTTTTGTCTTGCCACTATTTTATTTGCACATCTGACCATTATATACAGTCATGGACAAAAGTATTGACACCCCTGCAATTCCGTCAGATAATACTCAGTTTCTTCCTGAAAATGATTGCAAACACAAATCATTTGGTATTATTATCTTCATTTAATTTGTCTTAAATGAAAAAACACAAAAATAATTGTCCTAAAGCCAAATTGGATATAATTCCACACCAAACATAAAAAAGGGGGTGGACAAAAGTATTGGCACTGTTCGAAAAATCATGTGATGATTCTCTAATTTGTGTAATTAACAGCACCTGTAACTTACCTGTGGCACCTAACAGGTGTTGGCAATAACTAAATCACACTTGCAGCCAGTTGACATGGATTAAAGTTGACTCAACTTCTGTCCTGTGTCCTTGTGTGTACCACATTGAGCATGGAGAAAGGAAAGAAGACCAAAGAACTGTCTGAGAACCTGAGAAACCAAATTGTGAGGAAGCATGAGCAATCTCAAGGCTACAAGTCCATCTCCAGAGACCTGAATGTTTGTGTGTCTACCGTGCGCAGTGTCATCAAGAAGTTTAAAGCCCATGGCACTGTGGCTAACCTCCTTAGATGTGGACGGAAAAGAAAAATTGACCAGAGATTTCAACTCAAGATTGTGCGGATGTTGGATAAAGAACCTTGACTAACATCCAAACAAGTTCAAGCTCCCTGCAGTCTGAGGGTACAACAGTGTCAACCCGTACTATCCATCGGCATCTGTATGAAAAGGGACTGTATGGTAGGAGACCCAGGAAGACCCAACTTATTACCCACGAGACATAAAAAAGTCAGGATGGAGTTTGCAAAAACTTACCTGAAAAAGCCTAAAACGTTTTGGAAGAATGTACTTGGGCCAGATGGGACAAAAGTAGAGCTTTTTGGGCAAAGACATCAACATAGAGTTTACAGGAGAAAAAAAGAGGCATTCGAAGAAAAGAACACGGTCCCTACAGTCAAACATGGCGGAGGTTCCCTGATGTTTTGGGGTTGCTTTGCTGCCTCTGGCACTGGACTGCTTGACCGTATGCATGGCATTATGAAGTCTGAAGACTACCAACAAATATTGCAGCATAATGCAGGGCCCAGTGTGAAAAAGCTGGGTCTCCCTCAGAGGTCATGGGTCTTCCAGCAGGACAATGGCCCAAAACACACATCAAAAAGCACTAGAAAATGGTTTGAGAGAAAGCACTGGAGACTTCTAAGGTGGCCAGCAATGAGTCCAGACCTGAATCCCATAGAACACCTGTGGAGAAATCTAAAAATGGCAGTTTGGAGAAGGCACCCTTCAAATATCAGGGACCTGGAGTAGTTTGCCAAAGAAAAATGGTCTAAAATTCCAGCAGAGCATTGTAAGAAACTCATTGATGGTTATCGAAAGTGGTTGGTTGCAGTTATTTTGGCTAAAGGTTGTGCAACCAAGTATTAGGCTGAGGGTGCCAATTCTTTTGTCTGGCCCATTTTTGGAGTTTTGTGTGAAATGATCATTGTTTTGCTTTTTGCTTCATTCTCTTTTGTGTTTTTTCATTTAAGACAAATTAAATTAAGATAATAATACCAAATAATTTGTGTTTGCAATCATTTTCAGGAAGAAAATGAGTATTATCTGACAGAATTGCAGGGGTGTCAATACTTTTGGCCATGACTGTATGTATAACCATTGTGTATATGTATTGTCTAGTATGCCCTTAAGGTGATTAAAAATATAACTTAACCCTGCTGTTCTGTTCGGTCTGGGGAGACCTATTTTGAACTTTGGTATTTTTTGGGGTGTTCAAGATGCGGTTCTGAAACTTGTGGTTGATTGACTTAAATGAGGATGGGTCGGTCGGCCACGGGTTTCAGAGCCGCATCTTGAATATTTTAAAGAATATTGAAGTTCAAAGTCGGTCATTTTTGACCAACAGAACAGCAGGGTTAACCTTGGGCTGCCTTTTTATCTCGATCCGCGAATCTAAATGTCCATTTTTTTAACAAATCTCACATGCTACTGGGGCGGGTTTCTTGCCTGATATAACCCTGCTAACAGACTAGGTGTATATCTAATGAGGAACTGGTGTCAGTCCTACTGGGCTGATAAGGGTCTGTTTAACTGGGGCTAGTGAAAGGGACCTTTCAGCCTATCAGGGTTGTGGGTGAGTGTGGTGCCACGTCATTGACTGTGTGGACCACCTTACCACCGTGGGTCTTATACAGCCTCATTTACCTGAATCTTTCTGTCCTTCCATTGTGATTGCTGTATCCGCCCTTTTTCGGGACACCACTATATCAGCCTCTCCTTTTCATACTTTTCTATTAGGAACTACTTTTGTTTGGGGGCCCAATGGTTAAGGATCATGTTTCATCTCTTACTGTCCATGTGTATAATATATAAACTGTATTATATGGACTGCTATTATCTTTAAATAGTCGTTTTCCAGGATCTTTTTTTCAGTGTGCAATATCCTAGCACACCCCGCTGCACATAGTGGAGGAGCCTGGTTTGTCCATATACAGTATGGTCCTCCAGGTGTTATATACATTTAGCCTTCTGGCTTTTTGAATTGTTTTTAAATATGTTTTTTGTCTTGCTTGTCATTTTGAATTTCAATATATATTATTCATTTTTGTTCATTAATGATGATCCTTGCCTTTGTCTACAAACTTCTAGTTTTCTTCTCTCTGCATGGGCTACCTTCTCTCACTCCCCGTACTTCTCTGGGCCCGTGTGGATGGCGGGGTTTGTAAAACTGTGCCAAGCTGACCTTACACCTCCCTATGGGTGTGATCGTCATGTTGGTACAAGTAAGGAGATTTTACCACATTATCCCGTGGATATAATATTGATGTCAGATGGGGTGACGAGGTGTGGCTCCTTCAAGTTTCAGGACAGATGGTGATGTTGGCAAAAATAAAGAGGGGCTGACAGCACTCACTTATCTGGGGCGCCCGTTCCATGTCCAGGGAACTTTCCTGGATATTCCAAGACCATTCAATATCAAATGAACAGCGCTCCACCCTGGTGTAGAAATCTTGAAAAATGCTTGAAAAAGACCAAGTTTTGGTCGAAACGTTGCTGTTGTACCATGGCTTAATAAAGCGTTGTTTGAAGATTTCTACACCTGGGTGGAGCGCTGTTCATTTGATATTAGATGGTGATGTTGGGACACCCAACACTGCCACTGATCAGCTATTTTCAGACCCGGTGGTGAGTGGTCATGGCTGGGTACTGCACATCAGTCCCTTATTTGATTCAATCTGCAGCAGATGTGTTTGCAACTGAGCACATCAGGCCGCAGACCGCACCGGGAACAGATCATTACTGGGGGTGCCAGGTGTTGCATCCCGAGCCATCAGATATCGATCCTAAGTATATCCTAAGGATAAGCTAGGTCAGGCCTGGCAATCTTCCCTGCCGGCCAGATGCCAGCTGGGCTGCCAGTCCACTGGGTTGCTTTGACTGTTCATGTATTGACCAGGTAAAGTCCTTCAAGCCGCATGCAGCCCACTAAAGGGTTTTCTGTGGCCAGCGGAGCTGTCCAAAAAATACTGGCTTTATTCTTACTATAGTCACAGTGATTCAGATATTGCACATAGCAATACAAAATGTGATTCATGGGTATGTTAAAACATAAAAATTGACATTATGATATTTGATTTTTGTTGTTGGTGGTGCAGAGAAAAACACTGCAATATGTAAATGCAGCCTATAAAGTTGCTCCCTTTTGCTTCAAGGTGAGTAGTGATGGTTATGTCATATTTGCACATACCTACAGGGATACATGAACAGTAAGTGTCACACTGGTGAGTGTGGACTGTGCTATGGGCTGGGCTTACCCATTAGGAGAGTAACTAAGTGACTACCTGGTTTTCCTTCTGGTGTTGAGGTTCAGCTTGGCTGCAGTTAGTTGCCGGAAATGACTCAGCAGTCCACAGGAGTGCAGCAGCTGACTGGAGGGTCAGAGGCACAGGTTTTTGGTACAGAAGGACAAAGGCAAAAGTGTGGTAAGATGGTCTGATGTCAGAGCAGGCAGCACATGATTAGCAAATGGAGCCAAGGTTAAGAGCAGAGAGGTCAGACAGGATGGGTAAAACAATCCAGCTCAGTAACAGTAAACAGAACAAAGTGGATCAAAGGACCGGGTGCTAAACACATAGGAACCAGAGTTCTGGCAGGGAGTGGTAGGTGGAATCATCTAAAAAAGGCACAGGGGATAGGTCAGGGAACCTAATCTCTGCATGACCTGGGGTTTAATTCCTGCAGAGACTAGCAATGCCCAGTAAAGATAAAAAAGCCAGCAGTGAAACGTGCGTCGGGGTGGGGAGTCACCACTCTTTTGATCTCAAGGTAGCTATGCTATATTTATCTTTTGGCAAAAAAAATTTCCCCTTCATTGTTAAGCTTTTAATTGCTCATGCAATATTAGGGAACTGCTTATGCCATTTATTATTATCTTTATACAAATAGCATTTTGACTGATAGTGTGTACCTGGTTTAAGGTCTTGTGATACTATGCATATTTAATTTGTGTGGCACCTCTCTCTGCGAGACATTTCTGCTTTTCTATGGTTGAGTTTGATTGTAATTTTTTAAATTGATTATTAATAAACATTGAATCTTTTTATTCATTCTGGATCTCTTCTTGTTTCCGGTGATTACGGTCACTGGAATGTTGTTTATAATACATGTATACTTGCCAACTGTACACACTTCCTTACAAGTATGTGTAGATATGACATCATTAGTGCTGCTTACCTCCCAATTCGGAATTGCCAGACAACCCTTTTAGCAGAATGGTGAACGGTGTGACAAAGAAAATTATGCCGTGGAAAAGTTACACTTTATTTTTGGGGTCAGGGAAATGCTATATTGTATATGGGCTGGTGGGGTCAATGTGGCAGGGCTGTTTTTTAGTCCCTTTCTGGCCCTGAGATAAGCTATCTATACTAAACTCCTGGAAAACCCCTTTAAGGCACCATATTTTAACTTAAAAAACATTACTTTAATACAGCATGCAAAGTGTGCCAAAAATACAGTAAAACATAGAATCAGGTTAGGGCACTTACAGGCAGACACTGTAGCCCACTAAAACTGAGGGGCATGGTAATCTGGGTAAACATGTTCTATGCCAGTCTAAGGCCGGCTTCACACTTGCGAGTTTTACGGACGTAAGAGCGCAGAAACTACGTCCGTAAAACTCGCAAAAAATACGGCACAATTATTCTCTATGCCTCTGCTCCTATCTGCCGTATTTTACTGATCAGTATTATACGGCTTTCTACGGCCGTACAAAATCGCAGCATGCTGCGTTTGTCACCGTACTGCGCAAGAAATACGCCAATGAAAGTCTATGGAAGCGTGAAAAATACGGATTACACACGGACCAGCAGTGTGACTTGCGAGAAATACGCAGCGCTGTTAGAGAGAAAAGCCGGCAATTCAGTGCGGTGTACAGTAAAATCACACTGACAGCTTACAGTCCAATAGGTAGAATAAATGTGTACACATAGAATAGGTATATATATATATATATATATGTCAGTGAGACACATATATGTATATATATTAATATTTATTCCAGCGCTATACAGCTTGAAAGCCGGTAATTCAATTACCGGCTTTTTCTTTCTCCTTCCTAAAACCCGACATGATTTGATACATGGTTTACATACAGTAAACCATGTCTTCTCTCCATTTTTTTTGCAGATTCCACACTACTAATGTCAGTAGTGTGTATCTGCAAAATTTGGCCGTTCTAGCTCTTAAAATAAAGGGTTAAATGGCGGAAAAAATTGGCGTGGGCTCCCGTGCAATTTTCTCCGCCAGAGTAGTAAAGCCAGTGACTGAGGGCAGATATTAATAGCCTGGAGAGGGTCCATGGTTATTGGCCCCCCCCTGGCTAAAAATATCTGCCCCCAGCCACCCCAGAAAAGGCACATCTGGAAGATGCGCCTATTCTGGCACTTGGCCACTCTCTTCCCATTCCCGTGTAGCGGTGGGATATGGGGTAATGAAGGGTTAATGCCACCTTGCTATTGTAAGGTGACATTAAGCCTAATTAATAATGGAGAGGCGTCAATTATGACACCTATCCATTATTAATCCAATTGAATGAAAGGGTTAAATAAAACATAAACACATTATTTAAAATTATTTTAATGAAATAAAAACAATGGTTGTTGGAGTATTTTATTCTACGCCCAATCCAATCACTGAAGACCCTCGTTCTGTGAAAGAAAAAACATAATAAACCAACAATATACTTACCCTCCGCAGATCTGTAACGTCCAACGATGTAAATCCTTCTGAAGGGGTTAAAACATTTTGCAGCAAGGAGCTTTGCTAATGCAGGCTGCTCCTCGCTGCAAAACCCCGGGGAATGAGTCTAAAAATAGATCAATGAGCTATATTTAGCTTCATTTGCGGTGAGGCGCCCTCTGCTGGCTGTTCATAGATCGTGGGAACTTTCCTTGAAAGCTCCCAGGCTTTCTAGGCAAGTTCCCACGATCTATAAACAGCCAGCAGAGGGCGCCTCACCGCAAATGAAGCTAAATATAGCTCATTGATCTATATTTAGACTCATTCCCCGGGGTTTTGCAGCGAGGAGCAGCCTGCATTAGCAAAGCTCCTTGCTGCAAAATGTTTTAACCCCTTCAGAAGGATTTACATCGTTGGACGTTACAGATCTGCGGAGGGTAAGTATATTGTTGGTTTATTATGTTTTTTCTTTCACAGAACGAGGGTCTTCAGTGATTGGATTGGGCGTAGAATAAAATACTCCAACAACCATTGTTTTTATTTCATTAAAATAATTTTAAATAATGTGTTTATGTTTTATTTAACCCTTTCATTCAATTGGATTAATAATGGATAGGTGTCATAATTGACGCCTCTCCATTATTAATTAGGCTTAATGTCACCTTACAATAGCAAGGTGGCATTAACCCTTCATTACCCCATATCCCACCGCTACACGGGAATGGGAAGAGAGTGGCCAAGTGCCAGAATAGGCGCATCTTCCAAATGTGCCTTTTCTGGGGTGGCTGGGGGCAGATATTTTTAGCCAGGGGGGGGCCAATAACCATGGACCCTCTCCAGGCTATTAATATCTGCCCTCAGTCACTGGCTTTACTACTCTGGCGGAGAAAATTGCGCGGGAGCCCACGCCAATTTTTTCCGCCATTTAACCCTTTATTTTAAGAGCTAGAACGGCCAAATTTTGCAGATACACTCTACTGACATTAGTAGTGTGGAATCTGCAAAAAAAATGGAGAGAAGACATGGTTTACTGTATTTACATACAGTAAACCATGTCTTCTCTCCATTTTTTTTGCAGATTCCACACTACTAATGTCAGTAGAGTGTATGTCTCAAATCATGTCGGGTTTTAGGAAGGAGAAGGAAAAAGCCGGTAATTGAATTACCGGCTTTCAAGCTGTATAGCGCTGGAATAAATATTAATATATATACATATATGTGTCTAATGACATATATATATATATATATATATATATATATATATATATATAGACAGTATATATATTTTTTTTTTTCTTTTTGGGACACATGGATCATTTCTATAGCGGTATGTTGGTTTTGCAAGCCTGCGAGAAAACCACGCAGTACGGATGCCATACGGATTACATACGGAGGATGCCATGCGCAAAAAACGCTGACACACCCTGCCTACGGAGGAGCTACGGACCACTATTTTCGGGACATTTCAGCGTATTACGGCCGTAATATACGGACCGTATTTTCATACGCTGAGTGTGAAGCCGGCCTGACAAGTACAGGGTATAAAGGATTTCTGTTGTGATTCTTTCATCTAATGATCTTGGAAACAGCCCTAATAATTGGTCCATATAATTCTATGGGAGCAGTATAAGGCATCTGCGTATTTGAGGACTAAATTAAGTTTTAGTGCATTCCCATCAATCCTCTGTACTGAATGGTGCATTAACACCTGTCAATCACCTTTCACTGTGACTGAACAATAATTTTAAACGAATGCACATGACAAACTAAAAAAGCAAGTGACCTATATCACCTCCAATGAGGAAATGCACTTCACTGGATCTACTACAAATGTATTAAACAGTTTGCGGCCAAGTATTTTTTTTTTTACCTCTTTATTTTGCAAACCCTAATACTTTTTTTCCCACTTTAATTCTAAAGCCGGACCATTATCAGTACTCCTTTTTTTCCTGATCCTCTTTGCAGTTTTAGCACTCCTCTCTGGTTTTAAAAGAGTCAATATTCTGCTGTCCATTTTCAAGCCGCTGGCAATATCAGCACGGCTTTGTGTTTTAAGTGACAGCGTTAGAACGGCTCTCTGTCCTGGTGATGGAGATACCAAACCAAATCACTTTCCTTGCTGACTGTCTGTGGCCAGGGACAGAATTAGTTTGATGCTGCAGAGAAGTGATCGTGGGGTCACGCTCATTATGAAAGGTTTGGACATGACACAGTGCGGATATGAGGTATGTGGCTTGTTGCCAGATGTAATGCAGAGATCTGCAGGATGACATTTCTACACACTAGCAGAGCAGAAAGTGGATGATTTTATTTAATCCAGTAGAAAAACATTATTGAGTAATAGGTTCTGGGAATAGAGGAAAGGAAATATATGTTTCCTAGATTTTATTGCAAAAGGCGTTTTCAAGATTGTGTAATTCGGGAAGTATCAAATGGAATAAAATATAGATTTGTATGATTAGTAACCAATGTCATATCAATAAATGTGAATCTATTGCTATGAATCACAGTGTAAAGGCTCATGTACATGGCAGAGCTGTGAGCACTGAGCTTGTATGGCAGCACATAGAGTATGTATGAAGCTGTGGAAACTCCTTATGCAGCTATAAAATGCAAACATATGACAATGTATCATAGATATTCTACCCCAAATTTTTGCCTCCCAGTTGCATAGCATTGGTTGCCAGCACCTGAGGCATGCGTTTTGTGACCTCTATCCCATGAACTATTAGCTGTCACTGTGTTCCTTCCACCAATCCAGAAATAAACCAACTGTCCCAAAGCACATGTATTTTAAGAAAAGCATGTACAACACGTACGTCTGAATAAGGCCTTGTGATGTCAGCCTCTTTCTGACGCTCCATAGACTTACATTGTAAAAGCCAACTCCAGGTCATGCAGAGCACAGTCAGGGGCGTAACAGGGGTTGCAGTCACACCCAGACCCTGGGCCCCAAAAAGTCCCATTGGCCCATAGTACTATTAAAGATCCAAGACAGACAAGGGCACTGTTGGAGATTTTTTTGCAGCAGGGCCCCTACATGGCAAGGCACGTCACTGAGCACAGTGTTACCCCAAAAATCTAAAGAGAAGTGATGTCACTGAGGGGAGGAGCGTAACAGCACTGGATCCTGGAGAAGATGGCTGTCAAATAGCCGTGAGACATGCAGGAAGGGGCACTTGCACATATTTTTCGAGCATGCCGAAGACACTCAGCACACGAGCATGCTCAGATAACACCTTATACATGCATGTGGAGCGCCCGCCAAGACCGTGGGGTACTCATGCCGGGTCTAACGGTTCTTAAGGGGTGGTCACGGCAGCAGTGACCTGGTATGTAGCCCTGGGTGTCCAATAAAAGAGTCAACGAATTGAAAGGGGAAAATAAAGTTTATAAGGGATATTGTTTGTGACGCCAACTGTGGTACTCAGTCTATATGGCCGACGCTACAGTTCAGATCCACTGGGGCAGTTGGTGATGTAGCTAAGATGTTTCAGCTCTCCATGGGCAGAGCTAGTCCCCAGTGCATATATAGGTGTTAATTGTGATGATGGTGATTGTGGTTGTTGTAGAGCAGGGCAAGTGACGCAGGAATAATTCAGAGGACACAGCTGGGTGCAGTTTTCAATGCTTTACTTTCTCCAGCCGTGTGCTGTGTCTTTCAGGTCTGTGGTGCAGCCAACCCCCAGATGATTTGGGGTACAGTCCAGGACTCCTCTCTTATGTTCCTTTTCTGGCCGTCTCTCTGTGCTTATTCTCACTTCTCCTGCCCTACACCTTCACACACAGTGTCCCAAGCCAGCAGCCCCAAATCTTGTCGGGTGACATCTCTCTAGTCCCCTGAGTCCTATGTGGCTGCCTTTTCAGCAAATGTGTGTGGATATGGCTGTGGCACTTACAGATACCACAGCCTCTGGTTGGCTAGCTGAGCCTTGTACTTCTCCACTAGTCTTGGGGGGCCGGTTCCCCTTCTGCGACCTGATCCCTCCACCTAACGATGGTCAGCATGGATGCGGGCCCCACGGGTGGATTGCTCACTACCCATGCCCCTAGGACCCCTTCTTGCTTCTGAAGCTTCTTTCTCTCTACTCCCTTCAGCCTCTCCTCTCTCTCTAGCTCCCTCTCACAGGGAGCTCCTTCTCATCACATCTCACTCCATCTCCCTTCTCTCACGACTCTTCCACTTTCCCTCCTAATTAGCTCCTCCCCTAACTACTAGCTCCACCCACACCCTCTACCTAGTTGCCCTCTCCAGACTGGGTTGAGGCCATCCTTCCATAGGGTATGCTCAGGTGCCCTGACTGGAGTGCTGAGGTGTTGGATGCTGGTGTTAAGAGTCCTGGGTAGTGTCCCCTCGTTACCTGAGATTGGGATACCACACCTCTGAATGAAGTGCAGTACCTCTGTGGCAACTGAACCCTCAGTGGCACCACATCTTCCCCCTGTTAAACACATCACATCCTCGGGCTGGAACAGAGCAAAACAGATATTACAGGAAAACATGCAAAATATTTTTGGAAATGCATATCAACAGGTAAACTCGTCTTCCCTTTTTGGGAGGCATTTGATACTTAAACGTTGCATTTAGATAACACAAAAGCATTACTTCCTATAAAACATTAATATTACTCTCTATAAAACATTAGCATTTACTTTCAGCAAACATTCTCTTTCACATTCAATAAGATATACTCAGGACAATAGAATATTCTCTGTTACGTGCAGTGAAACATTTTCTATCAAATTCAATAAAACTTTATCAAGTTCAGGGGGTTTCAATGGGATCGCAAACCAGGGCATCCCTCTCTTTAGTCCAATATGGGCGATCCATCTCAAACCCCTGGCGTATGTCTTGGGTTGGACTACAAGGCATAGCTGGTCTCCCCATTGGACACTTCTTCAGCCACCCCAGACGGCTTTTGTTTTGTGGTCTGTATTATGTAAAACTAATAAGGAGCACAACGGGTGATAACTATTTACAAAAGGAGTTCTGATCACTCACTATTCATGATCCTATCGTCTTTCAAACTTTCAAATGGTAACTTTATACAGAAACTCTATGATCCTATCGTCTTTCAAACTTTCAAATGGTAACTTTATACAGTAACTCTAACTTTTAACAACAGTCATAGAAATTTACTTCTTCCAGGGCAGGTCCTAGAGGATAGCCCCCACCCTCCCCTCCCCCCCCCCTGCCCTGGCCAGGAAAGCTCAGGATCAAATAGCGCAAGGGGTGCGCCATACATAGCAAGTAAAGTTGACTCTACCACCGGTGTCTGAGTGGCTTGAGTGCACTGGGTGACTGGCTTGGCTGCACTTTCAGTGGCTGGGGCTGCTGCCAGGTCTGCAGTGGCTAGTTTCTTCTGCATGGGTTCACACTTTCTAACGTTCAGAGCATACCACCCCCTTTCACCAATGTGGCAAGTGAAAGTGATCCGATCTCCTGAGTGCAAGTCTCTAAATGGATGGCCCTCCAATAAATGTGATTCAACATCCTGATGGGTGACAAACAGGTCGTTGATCATGCTGGGCTGTTTAATAAGGCCCAAGCCTCTTTTGAGGTCAAAATTGACTGCAACCCCTTGCCGCAGTAGGCCTTGGTCAATGTGTTTGCTCTTATGGGCTTGGGCCTTAGCCTGCAGGTTCCTCCTCTCCCACTTTTCCTGCCGGGCCCTCCTCTCAGCATCATATTTTGCTGCCCGCCACCTGCAATATTCTTCCCATGTGATGGCCGGGGTCTCATCCCTGGAGCTCTTTCATATCAGCCCCCCGGGGTCCTTCTTGAAATATAATCGGCTCAGTGTGCTCCTCCAGAGGCCCACTCATTGGTGTCAATGGGGTTAGCATCTCACCTAAGAAGTCTGGCGTACTGTCCCAGGATGTATTTCTGGATGCCCAGCCAGGCTCTGGGGCTGGTGTGGGTCTCAGAGGCCTCATCAGGGTTTCCTCGGCCTCGGTGATTGCTACATCGCCCTTTACCTGCATATCCGCCAGATGAGTCTGTATGAGCTGGCAGGTCAGCTCCTCCACCTCCACGCCCAGGAACTCTGGGTCTGCGACAGACAGTTGGTGGCCCAGATCTTCTTCCCATTGGCTGAGGGAGTCCCCCACCTCCACCCCACGAACCGGCACTGGCTGGCCTCCTTCCACCATCGTGTCAATTGGGTGTGCTGCTGCTCCGGCTTCAGCACCGTGCCCTGTGCTCTCTTTCCACCACGCCCATCTCCATGGGCACTTTCTCTCCTTTCGTGGCCAGTTCCTCTTCCTTTGTACACCATTTCTAGCCAAGAGGCATATCCCTGTTCTTTTTGCATTGTAGTCAGCGGGTAAAGCTTTTGTATCATTTAGAAATGCAATCTAAAATAGGCGCACAGGACTCAGCTCACTGGGTCGGCGAATCCTATTCATGACACCAAAATGTAGCACCCACCAGGACTGTGGGGTACTCGAGCCATGTCTGACGGTTCTTAAGGGGGTGGTCATGGCAGCAGTGACCCGGTCCGTGGCCCTGTGCGTCCAATGATATAATCAATGAATTGAAAGGGGAAAATAAAGTTTCTGAGGGATATTGTTCGTGACGCCACCCGTTGTACTCTGTCAATATTGCCAACGCTGCAGTTCAGATCCACTGGGGCAGTTGGTGATGCAGCTAAGATGTTTCAAATTTCCACAGGCAGAGCTAGTCCCCAGGGCAGATACAGGTGTTAATTGTGATGATGGTGGTTGTGAAAGTTGTAGTGCAGGGCAAAAGATGCAGGAATATTTCAGAGGAAACAGCTGGGTGCAGTTTTCAACACTTTACTCACAGTTCTTCAGATTACTTTCTCCAGCCGTGTGATGTGTCTTTCAGGTCGGTGGTGCAGCCAACCCCAGATGATTTGGGGTACACTTTAGGATTCCTCTCTTATGTTCTTTTCCTGGCCATCTCACTGTGCTTTTTCTCACTTCTCCTGCCCTGCGCCTTCACACAAAGTGTCCCAAGCCAGCAGCCCCGGATCTTGTCGGGTGACATCTCTCTAGTCCCTGGGTCCTATGTGGCTGCCTTTTCAGCAAATGTGTGTGGATATGGCTGTGGCACTTACAGATACCACAGCCTCCGGATGGCTAGCTGAGCCTTCTAATTCTCCACTAGTCTTGGGGGACCGGTTCCCCCTCTGTGACCTGGTCACTCCACCTAATGATGGTCAGCGTGGATGCGGGCCCCATGGGTGGATTGCTCACTACCCATGCCCCTGGGACCCCTTCTTGCTTTTGAAGCTTCTTTCTCTCTACTCTCTTCAGCCTCTCCTGTTGTGAATTCCGCTCTTGGGCTCCCTCCGGTGGTTGTAAGTGGCACTTTTGTGAGTTCTGCTCTTGGGCTCCCTCTTGTGGTTTCTAGTGGTATGGCTGCTCCTTGGAGTTAGCTGTCATCAGCTGCCTCCACTTATCTTCTCTTCTGCTCGGCTATTTAGGTCTGGCTCTGTCTTCAGCCAGTGCCACTTGTAAATGGTTTCTGGTTGGATTCACATCTCTTTGGAGTTCCCTGTTATCCTGACCAGTTCAGCTAAGCTAAGTTTTTGCTTGCTCTTTTCTGTCCATAGATTGTGGACTTATCCATTCTGTGCTTTCTATGTTTGTCCAGCTTATCAGTGTGAATTTATTCTGTCTTGCTGGAAGCTCTGGGAGGCAGATTTGCCCTCCACACCTTTAGTCAGGTGTGGAGTTTTTTTTGTAAACTCTGCGTGGATTTTTGTAGTGTTTTATACGGACCGCACAGTATTCCATCCTGTCCTATCTATTTAACTAGACTGGCCTCCTGTGCTCATCCTGGTTTCATTCTGTGAATGTATTTTCCCTCTCCACTCACAGTCATTGTTTGTGGGGGGCTAATCTGTCCTTTGGGGATTTTCTCTGAGGCAAGATAGTTTTCCTGCTTCTTTCTTTAGGGGTAGTTAGCTCTTAGGCTGTGACGAGATGCCAAGGGAGAGTTAGGAGCATTCCACGGCTACTTCTAGTGTTGTGTTGAGCTTAGGGACTGCGGTCAGTACAGTTACCACGTCCTTCAGAGCTCGTTCCATGTTGCTACTAGACCACCGTATCATAACAGTACAAGTGGCCAAAAATGAATTAGATGCATCTCAAAAGAAGGAAAAGAAAGTTCTGAACCATTTTTTTTTCTGTGCTTTGGTTTGTCTTTTTTTTTCTTTTCCTCTTGATATCTGGGTGGTTCAGGATATATGCTTTGGCATGGATGTGCAGGGTTTATTTTCTCGTGTGGATCAACTTGCTGCAAGAGTACAGAGTATCCAGGACTATGTTGTCCAGACTCCGGCTTTAGAGCCCAGAATTCCTACTCCTGATTTGTTTTTTGGGGACAGATCCAAGTTTTTGAACTTTAAAAATAACTGCAAATTGTTTTTTGCTTTGAAACCCCGTTCTTCTGGTGATCCCATTCAGCAAGTAAAAATCATCATATCCTTGCTGCGTGGTGACCCTCAAGACTGGGCTTTTTCTCTTGAAACAGGGGATCCGGCATTATTGAATGTAGATGCATTTTTTCAAGCGCTCGGATTATTGTATGACGAACCTAATTCTGTGGATCATGCAGAAAAGACCCTGTTGGCCTTGTGTCAAGGTCAGGAAGCGGCAGAGTTATACTGCCAGAAATTTAGAAAATGGTCTGTGCTCACTAAATGGAATGAAGAGGCTCTGGCTGCTATTTTCAGAAAAGGTCTTTCTGAAACCCTTAAAGATGTTATGGTGGGCTTTCCTACGCCTGCCGGTTTGAGCGAATCTATCTCTCTAGCCATTCAGATTGATCGGCGTCTGCGCGAGCGCAAAGCTGTGCACCATATGGCAGTATCCTATGAGCAAAGTCCTGAACCTATGCAATGTGATAGGATTTTGACTAGAATAGAACGGCAGGAATTCAGACGTCAGAATAGGCTGTGTTTTTACTGTGGTGATTCGGCTCATGTTATCTCTCCCTAAGCGTACTAAGAGAGTCGCTAGGTCTGTTACCATTAGTACTATACAGCCTAAATTTCTATTATCTGTGACCCTGATTTGCTCATTGTCGTCCTTTTCTGTCATGGCATTTGTGGATTCAGGCGCTGCCCTGAACTTAATGGACTTAGAATTCGCCAGGCGCTGTGGTTTTTCCTTGCAGCCTTTGCAGAGCCCTATTCCTTTGAGGGGCAATGATGCTACATCCTTGGCCAAGGATAAACCTCAGTACTGGACACAGATGACTATGTACATGGCTCCTGCACATCAGGAAGATTGCAGTTTTCTGGTGTTGCATAACCTGCATGATGTTGTTGTACTGGGTTTTCCATGGTTACAGGAACATAATCCGGTGCTGGTTTGGAAAACTATGTCGGTGACTAGTTGGGGTTGTCGAGGAGTACATAGTGACGTTCCTTTGATGTCAATTTCCTCTTCCCCCTCTTCTGAGGTCCCTGAGTTTTTGTCGGATTTCCAGGATGTATTTGATAAGTCCAAGTCCAGTTCCCTTCCTCCACATAGGGACTGTGATTGTGCTATTAACTTGATTCCTGGTTGTAAGTTCCCTAAGGGCCGACTTTTCAATCTGTCTGTGCCAGAGCATGCCGCCAAGCGGAGCTATGTTAAGGAATCTTTTGAGAAAGGGCATATTCGGCCCTCTTCGTCACCATTGGGAGCGGGTTTCTTTTTTGTTGCTAAGAAGGATGGCTCCTTGAGACCCTGTATTGATTATCGTCTTCTTAATAAGATTACGGTCAAATTCCAATACCCCTTGCCTTTGCTTACTGATTTGTTTGCTCAGATTAAGGGGGCTAGTTGGTTTACTAAGATTGACCTCCGAGGGGCATATAATCTTGTTCGTATTAAACAGGGTGATGAATGGGAAAACTGCATTTAATACGCCCGAAGGCCATTTTGAATACCTTGTGATGCCATTTGGGCTCTCTAATGCTCCATCTGTGTTCCAGTCTTTCATGCATGATATTTTCCGCAATTATCTTGATAAATTCATGGTCGTATATTTGGATGATATTTTGATTTTTTCCGATGATTGGGAGTCTCATGTGAAGCAGGTCAGGATGGTGTTCCAGATCCTTCGTGATAATGCTTTATTTGTGAAGGGGTCTAAGTGCCTATTCGGAGTTCAGAAGGTCTCTTTTTTGGGTTTTATTTTTTCTCCCCCGTCTATAGAAATGGATCCTGTTGAGGTCCAAGCTATTCATGACTGGATCCAACCCACATCTGTGAAGGGTCTTCAAAAATTTTTGGGCTTTGCTAATTTCTATCGCCGTTTCATTGCCAATTTTTCCAGTGTGGTTAAGCCCCTTACTGATTTGACGAAGAAAGGCGCTGATGTGACTAATTGGTCCTCTGAGTTACTGGTTACTTCTGGTTACTTCTGCCCCTGTGTTGCGTCAACCGCATGTTTCTCTTCCTTTTCAGGTTGAGGTCGACGCTTCTGAGATTGGGGCAGGGGCCGTTTTGTCTCAGAGGGAGTCTGATGGTTCTTTGATGAAACCGTGTGCTTTTTTTTCCAGAAAGTTTTCGCCTGCGGAACGCAATTATGATGTCGGCAATTGGGAGTTGTTGGCTATGAAGTGTGTTGTGAATTCTGTGGCAGAGCTCCCTCCTGTGGTCACAAGTGGTACTTCAGCTCATTCTCTCTGTGAGCTTCTGTTGGTGGAGGGAAGTGGTACTGCAGCTTCTGAGTTTCATCCCTCAGGTGATCTGGTGAGGTCGTTAGGTGCTTCTCTACTTAACTCCACCTAATGCTTTGATCCTGGCTTCCTGTCAATGTTCCAGTGTTGGACTTGCTTTTCCCTGGATCATTCCTGTGGCCTGCTGCTCTGCATAGCTAAGTTCTTCTTTGCTATTTGTTTGCTATTTTTTCTGTCCAGCTTGTCTAATTTGTTGCTGGAAGCTCTGGGACGCAAAGGGTGTACCTCCGTGCCGTTAGTTCGGTACGGAGGGTCTTTTTGCCCCCTTTGCGTGGTTTTCTTTAGGGTTTTGTGTAGACCGCAAAGTTACCTTTTCTATCCTCGATCTGTTAAGAAAGTCGGGCCTCACTTTGCTGAATCTATTTCATCTCTACGTTTGTCTTTTCATCTTAACTCACAGTCATTATATGTGGGGGGCTGCCTTTTCCTTTGGGGTATTTCTCTGAGGCAAGGTAGGCTTATTTTCTATCTTCAGGCTAGTTAGTTTCTCAGGCTGTGCCGAGTTGCATAGGCAGAGTTAGGCGCAATCCACGGCTGCCTCTAGTGTTGTTTGGAGAGGATTAGGGATTGCGGTCTGCAGAGTTCCCACGTCTCAGAGCTCGTTCTATGATTTTGGGTTATTGTCAGATCACTGTATGTGCTCTGACCGCTATGTCCATTGTAGTACTGAATTGCCTTTCATAACAGTACAGGAAGCCGAAAGTACTAATGATTCTCAATAGAGGGAAAAAAGAAGTTCTGAGACCATTTTTTTTTTCATTGCACTGTGTTTTGCCTTTTTTTTCCCCTAGACATTTGGGTGGTTCAGTACACAGGTGTAGCGATGGACATTAGAAGTCTGTCTTCATTTGTGGATCAGCTCTCGGCAAGAGTACAAAAGATTCAAGACACTATTGATCAGAAAGCTATGTTGGAACCAAGAATTCCTATTCCTGATTTGTTTTTTGGAGATAGAACTAAGTTTCTGAGTTTCAAAAATAATTGTAAATTATTTCTGGCCTTGAAACCTCGCTCCTCTGGTGATCCAGTTCAACAGGTTTTGATTGTTATTTCTTTTTTGCGCGGCGACCCTCAGGACTGGGCATTTTCTCTTGCGCCAGGAGATCCTGCATTGAGTAATATCGATGCGTTTTTCCTGGCGCTCGGATTGCTGTACGATGAACCTAATTCAGTGGATCAGGCAGAGAAAAATTTGCTGGCTCTTTGTCAGGGTCAGGATGAGATAGAGGTATATTGTCAGAAATTTAGAAAGTGGTCCGTGCTCACTCAATGGAATGAATCTGCGCTGGCAGCTATGTTCAGAAAGGGTCTCTCTGAAGCCCTTAAGGATGTCATGGTGGGATTTCCTATGCCTGCTGGTTTGAATGAGTCTATGTCTTTGGCCATTCAGATCGGTCGACGCTTGCGTGAGCGTAAATCTGTGCACCATTTGGCGGTATTACCTGAGCTTAAACCTGAGCCTATGCAGTAACATAGTAACATAGTTAGTAAGGCCGAAAAAAGACATTTGTCCATCCAGTTCAGCCTATATTCCATCATAATAAATCCCCAGATCTACGTCCTTCTACAGAACCTAATAATTGTATGATACAATATTGTTCTGCTCCAGGAAGACATCCAGGCCTCTCTTGAACCCCTCGACTGAGTTCGCCATCACCACCTCCTCAGGCAAGCAATTCCAGATTCTCACTGCCCTAACAGTAAAGAATCCTCTTCTATGTTGGTGGAAAAACCTTCTCTCCTCCAGACGCAAAGAATGCCCCCTTGTGCCCGTCACCTTCCTTGGTATAAACAGATCCTCAGCGAGATATTTGTATTGTCCCCTTATATACTTATACATGGTTATTAGATCGCCCCTCAGTCGTCTTTTTTCTAGACTAAATAATCCTAATTTCGCTAATCTATCTGGGTATTGTAGTTCTCCCATCCCCTTTATTAATTTTGTTGCCCTCCTTTGTACTCTCTCTAGTTCCATTATATCCTTCCTGAGCACCGGTGCCCAAAACTGGACACAGTACTCCATGTGCGGTCTAACTAGGGATTTGTACAGAGGCAGTATAATGCTCTCATCATGTGTATCCAGACCTCTTTTAATGCACCCCATGATCCTGTTTGCCTTGGCAGCTGCTGCCTGGCACTGGCTGCTCCAGGTAAGTTTATCATTAACTAGGATCCCCAAGTCCTTCTCCCTGTCAGATTTACCCAGTGGTTTCCCATTCAGTGTGTAATGGTGATATTGATTCCTTCTTCCCATGTGTATAACCTTACATTTATCATTGTTAAACCTCATCTGCCACCTTTCAGCCCAAGTTTCCAACTTATCCAGATCCATCTGTAGCAGAATACTATCTTCTCTTGTATTAACTGCTTTACATAGTTTTGTATCATCTGCAAATATCGATATTTTACTGTGTAAACCTTCTACCAGATCATTAATGAATATGTTGAAGAGAACAGGTCCCAATACTGACCCCTGCGGTACCCCACTGGTCACATCAACCCAGTTAGAGACTATACCATTTATAACCACCCTCTGCTTTCTATCACTAAGCCAGTTACTAACCCATTTACACACAATTTCCCCCAGACCAAGCATTCTCATTTTGTGTACCAACCTCTTGTGCGGCACGGTATCAAACGCTTTGGAAAAATCGAGATATACCACGTCCAATGACGGTTGGTTTGACAGGAGCGATTTCTCAGAAACCCTTCAAATATTTTACCAACAATAGAGGTTAGACTTACTGGCCTATAATTTCCAGGTTCACTTTTAGAGCTCTTTTTGAATATTGGCACCACATTTGCTATGCGCCAATCCTGCGGAACAGACCCTGTCGCTATAGAGTCCCTAAAAATAAGAAATAATGGTTTATCTATTACATTACTTAGTTCTCTTAGTACTCGTGGGTGTATGCCATCCGGACCCGGAGATTTATCTATTTTAATCTTATTTAACCGGTTTCGCACCTCTTCTTGGGTTAGATTGGTGACCCTTAATATAGGGTTTTCATTGTTTCTTGGGATTTCACCTAGCATTTCATTTTCCACCGTGAATACCGTGGAGAAGAAGGTGTTTAATATGTTAGCTTTTTCCTCGTCATCTACAACCATTCTTTCCTCACTATTTTTTAAGGGGCCTACATTTTCAGTTTTTATTCTTTTACTATTGACATAGTTGAAGAACAGTTTGGGATTAGTTTTACTCTCCTTAGCAATGTGCTTCTCTGTTTCCTTTTTGGCAGCTTTAATTAGTTTTTTAGATAAAGTATTTTTCTCCCTATAGTTTTTTAGAGCTTCAATGGTGCCATCCTGCTTTAGTAGTGCAAATGCTTTCTTTTTACTGTTAATTGCCTGTCTTACTTCTTTGTTTAGCCACATTGGGTTTTTCCTATTTCTAGTCCTTTTATTCCCACAAGGTATAAACCGCTTACACTGCCTATTTAGGATGTTCTTAAACATTTCCCATTTATTATCTGTATTCTTATTTCTGAGGATATTGTCCCAGTCTACCAGATTAAGGGCATCTCTAAGCTGGTCAAACTTTGCCTTCCTAAAGTTCAGTGTTTTTGTGACTCCCTGACAAGTCCCCCTAGTGAAAGACAGGTGAAACTGTACAATATTGTGGTCGCTATTTCCTAGATGCCCGACCACCTGCAGATTTGTTATTCTGTCACGTCTATTAGATAGTATTAGGTCTAAAAGTGCTGCTCCTCTGGTTGGATTCTGCACCAATTGTGAAAGATAATTTTTCTTGGTTATTAGCAGAAACCTGTTGCCTTTATGGGTTTCACAGGTTTTTTTTCCCAGTTAATATCCGGGTAGTTAAAGTCCCCCATAACCAGGACCTCATTATGGGTTGCAGCTTCATCTATCTGCTTTAGAAGTAGACTTTCCATGGTTTCTGTTATATTTGGGGGTTTGTAACAGACCCCAATGAGAATTTTGTTACCATTTTTCCCTCCATGAATTTCGACCCATATGGACTCGACATCCTCATTTCCTTCGCTAATATCCTCCCTTAAAGTGGACTTTAGACAAGACTTTACATAGAGACAAACCCCTCCTCCTCTCCGATTTTTACGATCCTTTCTAAACAGACTGTAACCCTGTAAGTTAACTGCCCAGTCATAGCTTTCATCTAACCATGTCTCGGTTATTCCCACTATGTCAAAGTTACCTGTAGATATTTCTGCTTCTAGTTCTTCCATCTTGTTTGTCAGGCTTCTGGCGTTTGCGAGCATGCAGTTTAGAGGATTTTGTTTTGTTCCAATCTCCTCGCTGTGGATTGTTTTAGAAATGTTCTTACCTCCCTTCTGAGTATGTTTTCCTGGATCTTCTTTGTTCAAGTCTAATGTTTTTCTTCCCGTCCCCTCTTCTTCTAGTTTAACGCCCTCCTGATGAGTGTAGCGAGTCTTCTGGCGAATGTGTGTTTCCCAGGTTTGTTGAGGTGTAGTCCGTCTCTGGCGAGGAGTCCATCGTACAAGTAATTCACTCAGTGCGATAGGACTTTGACCAGAGTTAAACGGCAAGAACACAGACGTCTGAATGGGCTGTGTTTCTACTGTGGTGATTCCACTCATGCTATCTCTGATTGTCCTAAGCTCACTAAGCGGTCGCTAGGTCTGCCACCATTGGTACTGTACAGTCAAAATTTCTTCTGTCCGTTACCTTGATCTGCTCTTTGTCATCGTATTCTGTCATGCCATTTGTGGATTCAGGCGCTGCCCTGAATTTGATGGACTTGGAGTATGCTAAGCGTTGTGGGTTTCTCTTAGAGCCCTTGCAGTGTCCTATTCCATTGAGAGGAATTGATGCCACGCCTTTGGCCAAGAATAAGCCTCAATACTGGACCCAGCTGACCATGTGCATGGCTCCTGCACATCAGGAGGTTATTCGCTTTCTGGTGTTGCATAATCTGCATGATGTGGTCGTGTTGGGGTTGCCATGGCTACAAGCCCATAATCCAGTATTAGATTGGAAATCCATGTCGGTGTCCAGCTGGGGTTGTCAGGGGGTACATGGTGATGTTCCATTTCTGTCAATTTCGTCATCCACCCCTTCTGAGGTTCCAGAGTTCTTGTCTGATTACCGGGATGTATTTGATGAGCCCAAGTCCGATGCCCTACCTCCGCATAGGGATTGTGATTGTGCTATCAATTTGATTCCTGGTAGTAAATTCCCAAAAGGTCGACTGTTTAATTTTTTCCGTGCCTGAGCACGCCGCTATGCACAGTTATGTGAAGGAATCCCTGGAGAAGGGGCATATTCGCCCGTCATCGTCACCATTAGGAGCAGGGTTCTTTTTTGTAGCCAAGAAGGATGGTTCGCTGAGACCTTGTATAGATTACCGCCTTCTAAATAAGATCACGGTTAAATTTCAGTACCCCTTGCCATTGTTATCTGATTTGTTTGCTCGGATTAAGGGGGCTAGCTGGTTCACCAAGATAGATCTTCGTGGTGCGTATAATCTGGTGCGAATCAGGCGAGGAGATGAATGGAAAACTGCATTTAATACGCCCGAGGGTCATTTTGAGTATCTAGTGATGCCATTCGGACTTGCCAATGCTCCATCAGTGTTTCAGTCCTTTATGCATGACATCTTCCGAGAGTACCTGGATAAATTCCTGATTGTGTACTTGGATGACATTTTGATCTTCTCGGATGATTGGGAGTCTCATGTGAAGCAGGTCAGAACAGTTTTTCAGGTCCTGCGTGCTAATTCTTTGTTTGTGAAGGGATCAAAGTGTCTCTTTGGTGTGCAGAAGGTTTCATTTTTGGGGTTCATCTTTTCCCCTTCTACTATCGAGATGGATCCTGTTAAGGTCCAAGCCATCCATGATTGGACTCAGCCGACATCTCTGAAAAGTCTGCAAAAGTTCCTGGGCTTTGCTAATTTTTATCGTCGCTTCATCTGCAATTTTTCTAGTATTGCCAAACCATTGACCGATTTGACCAAGAAGGGTGCTGATTTGGTTAATTGGTCTTCTGCTGCTGTGGAAGCTTTTCAAGACTTGAAGCGTCGTTTTTCTTCTGCCCCTGTGTTGTGTCAACCAGATGTTTCTCTTCCGTTCCAGGTCGAGGTTGATGCTTCTGAGATTGGAGCAGGGGCTGTTTTGTCGCAGAGAGGTTCTGATTGCTCAGTGATGAAACCATGCGTTTTTTTCAGGAAGTTTTCGCCTGCTGAGCGAAATTATGATGTGGGCAACCGAGAGTTGCTGGCCATGAAGTGGGCATTCGAGGAGTGGCGTCATTGGCTTGAAGGAGCTAAGCATCGCGTGGTGGTATTGACTGATCATAAGAACTTGACTTATCTTGAGTCTGCTAAGCGGTTGAATCCTAGACAGGCTCGTTGGTCGCTGTTTTTTGCCCGTTTTGACTTTGTGATTTCGTACCTTCCGGGCTCTAAAAATGTGAAGGCGGATGCTCTGTCTAGGAGTTTTGTGCCCGACTCTCCGGGTTTGTCTGAGCCGGCGGGTATCCTCAAGAAAGGAGTAATTGTGTCTGCCATCTCCCCTGATTTGCGGCGGGTGCTGCAAAAATTTCAGGCTAATTAACCTGATCGTTGTCCAGCGGAGAGACTGTTTGTCCCTGATAGGTGGACCAATAAAGTTATCTCTGAGGTTCATTGTTCGGTGTTGGCTGGTCATCCTGGAATCTTTGGTACCAGAGAGTTGGTGGCTAGATCCTTTTGGTGGCCGTCTCTGTCGCGGGATGTGCGTGTTTTTGTGCAGTCCTGTGGGATTTGTGCTCGGGCTAAGCCCTGCTGTTCTCGTGCCAGTGGGTTGCTTTTGCCCTTGCCGGTCCCGAAGAGGCCTTGGACACATATCTCTATGGATTTTATTTCTGATCTTCCCGTTTCTCAAAAGATGTCAGTCATTTGGGTGGTCTGTGATCGCTTTTCTAAGATGGTCCATCTGGTACCCTTGACTAAACTGCCTTCCTCCTCTGATTTGGTGCCATTGTTCTTCCAGCATGTGGTTCGTTTACATGGCATTCCGGAGAATATCATTTCTGACAGAGGTTCCCAGTTTGTTTCAAGGTTTTGGCGAGCCTTTTGTGGTAGGATGGGCATTGACTTGTCTTTTTCCTCAGCTTTCCATCCTCAGACTAATGGGCTGACCGAACGAACCAATCAGACCTTGGAAACATATCTGAGATGCTTTGTTTCTGCCGATCAGGATGACTGGGTGTCCTTTTTGCCTTTGGCTGAGTTCGCCCTTAATAATCGGGCCAGCTCGGCTACCTTGGTTTCGCCATTTTTCTGCAATTCTGGATTCCATCCTCGTTTCTCTTCAGGACAGGTTGAGTCTTCGGACTGTCCTGGTGTGGATACTGTGGTGGACAGGTTGCAGCAGATTTGGACTCATGTAGTGGACAATTTGACCTTGTCCCAGGAGAAGGCTCAACGTTTCGCTAATCGCAGACGCCGTGTGGGTCCCCGACTTCGTGTTGGGGATCTGGTTTGGTTATCTTCTCGTCATATTCCTATGAAGGTTTCCTCTCCTAAGTTTAAACCTCGTTTCATTGGTCCATATAGGATTTCTGAGGTTCTTAATCCTGTGTCTTTTCGTCTGACCCTTCCAGATTCTTTTTCCATACATAACGTATTCCATAGGTCATTGTTGCGGAGATACGTGGCATCTATGGTTCCATCTGTTGATCCTCCTGCCCCGGTTTTGGTGGAGGGGGAATTGGAGTATATTGTGGAGAAGATTTTGGATTCTCATGTTTCTAGACGGAAACTCCAGTATCTGGTTAAATGGAAGGGTTATGCTCAGGAAGATAATTCCTGGGTTTTTGCCTCTGATGTCCATGCTCCCGATCTTGTTCGTGCCTTTCATGTGGCTCATCCTGGTCGGTCTGGGGGCTCTGGTGAGGGTTCGGTGACCCCTCCTCAAGGGGGGGTACTGTTGTGAATTCTGTGGCAGAGCTCCCTCCTGTGGTCACAAGTGGTACTTCGGCTGATTCTCTCTGTGAGCTTCTGTTGGTGGAGGGAAGTGGTACTGCGGCTTCTGAGTTGGACCGCTATGTCCATTGTAGTACTGAATTGCCTTTCATAACAGAAGTGGGCGTTTGAGGAGTGGCGACATTGGCTTGAGGGAGCTAAACACCGTGTTGTGGTCCTGACTGATCATAAGAATCTGATTTACCTCGAGTCGGCCAAGTGGCTGAATCCTAGACAGGCTCGGTGGTCCCTGTTTTTCTCCCGTTTTGATTTTGTGGTCTCGTATCTTCCGGGATCTAAGAATGTTAAGGCTGATGCCCTCTCTAGGAGTTTTTCGCCTGATTCTCCTGGAGTCCTTGAGCCAGTTGGCATTCTTAAGGAGGGGGTGATTCTTTCTGCTATCTCCCCTGATTTGCGGCGGGTGCTTCAGGAATTTCAGGCTGATAGGCCTGACCGCTGTCCAGTGGGGAAGCTGTTTGTTCCTGATAGATGGACAAGTAAGGTAATTTTTGAGGTTCATTGTTCAGTGTTGGCTGGTCATCCTGGGATTTTTGGTACCAGAGATTTGGTTGCTAGGTCTTTATGGCGGCCTTCCTTGTCGCGCGATGTGCGTGCTTTTGTGCAGTCCTGTGGGACTTGCGCCCGGGCCAAGCTTTGCTGTTCCCGCGCTAGTGGGTTGCTTTTGCCTTTGCCGATCCCTGAGAGGCCCTGGACGCATATTTCCATGGATTTTATTTTGGATCTTCCTGTTTCCCGGAAGATGTCTGTTATCTGGGTTGTTTGTGACCGGTTCTCTAAAATATTCCATCTGGTACCTTTGCCTAAGTTGCCTTCCTCCTCAGATCTGGTTCCATTATTTTTTCAGCATGTGGTTCGTTTGCATGGCATTCCGGAGAATATTGTGTCTGACAGAGGTTCTCAGTTTGTCTCTAGATTTTGGCGGGCCTTTTGTGCTAGGATGGCCATTGATTTGTCTTTTTCTTCGGCGTTTCATCCTCAAACTAATGGCCAAACTGAGCGAACTAATCAGACCTTGGAGACCTATTTGAGATGCTTTGTGTCTGCTGATCAGGATGATTGGGTGTCTTTCTTGCCGTTGGCCGAGTTTGCCCTTAATAATCGGGCTAGTTCGGCTACTTTGGTTTCACCTTTCTTTTGTAATTTTGGTTTTCATCCTCGTTTTTCTTCTGGGCAGGTTGAGCCTTCTGATTGTCCTGGTGTTAATTCTGTGGTGGACAGGCTGCAGCAGATTTGGACTCATGTGGTGGACAATTTGACGTTGTCTCAGGAAAGGGCTCAACGTTTTGCTAACCGCCGTCGGTGTGTTGGTCCCCGGCTTCGTGTGGGGGATTTGGTTTGGTTGTCTTCTCGTCATGTTCCTATGAAGGTTTCTTCTCCTAAGTTTAAGCCTCGGTTTATTGGTCCTTATAAAATTTCTGAAATTTTTAATCCGGTGTCTTTTCGTTTGGCTCTTCCTGCCTCTTTTGCCATTCATAATGTTTTCCATAGATCTTTGTTGCGTAAATATGTGGTGCCCGTTGTTCCCTCGGTTGACCCTCCTGCCCCGGTGTTGGTTGAGGGAGAGTTGGAATATGAGGTTGAGAAGATTTTGGATTCTCGTTTTTCAAGGCGGAGGCTTCAGTATCTTGTCAAGTGGAAGGGTTATGGCCGGGAGGATAATTCTTGGGTTGTTGCCTCCGATGTCCATGCCACCGATTTGGTTCGTGCTTTTCACTTGGCTTGTCCTGATTGGCCTGGGGGCTCTGGTGAGGGTTCGGTGACCCCTCCTCAAGGGGGGGTAATGTTGTGAATTCTGCTCTTGGGCTCCCTCCGGTGGTTGTAAGTGGCACTTTTGTGAGTTCTGCTCTTGGGCTCCCTCTTGTGGTTTCTAGTGGTATGGCTGCTCCTTGGATTTAGCCTCCACTTATCTTCTCTTCTGCTCGGCTATTTAGGTCTGGCTCTGTCTTCAGCCAGTGCCACTTGTAAATGGTTTCTGGTTGGATTCACATCTCTTTGGAGTTCCCTGTTATCCTGACCAGTTCAGCTAAGCTAAGTTTTTGCTTGCTCTTTTCTGTCCATTGATTGTGGACTTATCCATTCTGTGTTTTCTATGTTTGTCCAGCTTATCAGTGTGAATTTATTCTGTCTTGCTGGAAGCTCTGGGAGGCAGATTTGCCCTCCACACCTTTAGTCAGGTGTGGAGTTTTTTTTGAAAACTCTGCGTGGATTTATGTAGTGTTTTATACTGACCGCACAGTATTCCATCCTGTCCTATCTATTTAGCTAGACTGGCCTCCTGTGCTCATCCTGGTTTCATTCTGTGTATGTCTTTTCCCTCTCCACTCACAGTCATTATTTGTGGGGGGCTAATCTATCCTTTGGGGATTTTCTCTGAGGCAAGATAGTTTTCCTGCTTCTTTCTTTAGGGGTAGTTAGCTCTTAGGCTGTGACGAGATGCCAAGGGAGAGTTAGGAGCATTCCACGGCTACTTCTAGTGTTGTGTTGCGCTTAGGGACTGCGGTCAGTACAGTTACCATGTCCTTCAGAGCTCGTTCCATGTTGCTCCTAGACCACCGTATCATAATACTCTCCTCTCTCTAGCTCCCTCTCACATGGAGCTCCTTTTCAGCACATGTCACTCCATCTCCCTCCCTCTCACCAACTCTTCCACTTTCGCTCCTAATTAGCTCCTCCCCTAACTACTGGCTCCACCCACACCCTCTACCTAGTTGCCCTCTCCAGACTGGGATGAGGCCATCCTCCCATAGGGTATGCCAAGGTGCCCTTACTAGAGTGGTAAGGTGTTGGATGCTGGTGTTAGAGTCCTGGGTAGTACCTCTGTGGCAACTGAACCCTCAGGGGCACCACACATATTCGCTCATTACTATTATCTACTGTGAAAAATCCTATAATCAATGGAAGCGAATGCCAAATATTCAGAAGTTAATAAACATCTTTATTAAATAATCTTTTAAAAAAAATAATACAAAAGAGATACAAGTGCAAAATAGTACCGCCACTGTAGTAGAGCAACTCACTCAGCTGGACACCGAGGTATAATCGGAACACTGTCTCTAAGAAAAGAAAATGCTTGGTTTATTGAAGACAGCATAAACCAAACTTGGGAAAGTAAACAAGGCTCTTGGGGCAAAACAGTAAAACAAAGAAAAAAAAAAGCCAGTCCTTTTCCTGGTAGGAATAAGCCCGCTCACAATTAGCAATGTCCACGGTTCAAGTTTAGCACACACTTTCTTGAAGTGCTCTCTCTCCAGGCACATACTGAACACCGAAAGCTTTGTCAGCCAGCCTTTTAAGCCCAGACCATGTGACTCCTCCTTTATGTGATTGATCAAATGATCTTAACATCACACAGGTCCTGTCAGGACACTGCAGTTGGAGATACATGGACATTCTCCCTCCAGCTCTATGAATGTCACTAAAACTAGCCCATAATATAACTTTCCATAAACTGTCCCAACACATAGTGTGCTGGAGGAAACTATTCTGGTTTTACATGATTGATGCCATCATACACAGTGACATGTACAGTACAGACCAAAAGTTTGGACTCACCTTCTCATTTAAAGATTTTTCTTTATTTTCATGACTATGAAAATTGTACATTCACACTGAATTAACACATGTGGAATTATATACTTAACAAAAAAGTGAAACAACTGAAATTATGTCTTATATTCTAGGTTCTTCAAAGTAGCCACCTTTTGCTTTGATGACTGCTTTGCACACTCTGGGCATTCTCTCAGTCACCGGGAATGGTTTTCACTTCACAGGGGTGCCCTGTCAGGTTTAATAAGTGAGATTTCTTGCCTTATAAATGGTGTTGGGACCATCAGTTGTGTTGTGCAGAAGTCTGGTGGATACACAGCTGATAGTCCTACTGAATAGACTGTTAGCTGATTTTTTCTTGCCATAATACAAATTCTAAGTAAAGAAAAATGAGTGGCCATCATTATTTTAAGAAATGAAGGTCAGTCAGTCTGAAAAATTGGGAAAACTTTGAAAGTGTCCCCAAGTGCAGTGGCAAAAACCATCAAGCGCTACAAAGAAACTGGCTCACATGAGGCCCCAGGAAAGGAAGACCAAGAGTCACCTCTGCTTCTGAGGATAAGTTTATCCGAGTCACCAGCCTCAGATATCGCAGGTGAACAGCAGCACAGATTAGAGACCATGTCAATGCCACACAGAGTTCTAGCAGCAGACACATCTCTGCAACAACTGTTAAGAGGAGACTTTGTGAGTAGGCCGTCATGGTAAAATAGCTGCTAGGAAACCACTGCTAAGGACAGGCAACAAGCAGAAGAGACTTGTTTTGGCTAAAGAACACAAGGAATGGACATTAGACCAGTGGAAATCTGTGCTTTGGTCTGATGAGTCCAAATTTGAGATCTTAGCTTCCAACCACCGTGTTTTTGTGCGATGCAGAAAAGGTGAACGGATGGACTCTACATGCCTGGTTCCCACCGTGAAGCATGGAGGAGGAGGTGTGATGGTGTCGCGGTGCTTTGATGATGACACTGTTGGGGATTTATTCAAAATTGAAGGCATACTGAACCAGCATGGCTACCACAGCATCTTGCAGCGGCATGCTATTCCATCTGGTTTGCGTTTATTTGGACCATCATTTATTTTTCAACAAGACAATGACCGCAAACACACTTCCAGGCTGTGTAAGGGCTATTTGACCAAGAAGGAGAGTGATGGGGTGCTACTACAGATAACCTGGGCTCCACAGTCACCAGACCTGAACCCAATCGAGATGGTTTGGGGTAAGCTGGACCGCAGAGTGAAGGCAAAAGGGCCAACAAGTGCTAAGCATCTCTGGGAACTCCTTCAAGATTGTTGTAAGACCATTCCCAGTGACTACCTCTTGAAGTTCATCAAGAGAATGCCAAGAGTGTGCAAAGCAGTCATCAAAGCAAAAGGTGGCTCCTTTGAAGAACCTAGAAATTCTAAGACATAATTTCAATTGTTTCACACTTTTTGTTAAGTATATAATTCCACATGTATTAATTCATAGTTTTGATGCCTTCAGTGTGAATGTACAATTTTCATAGTCATGAAAATACAGAAAAATCTTTAAATGAGAATGTGGGTCCAAACTTTTGGTCTGTACTGTATATCCCCTCCATCCCTTCACCAGTGACTCTGTCATATATTCCCCCTTCTGCTCAAAGCCAGGGTTTTTGGTGCCTTCACTGGTTAAGCAGGTGACTCTGGACAGGGTATCTGCATTCCAGGCGGAGCTGAAGGAAGAGGCGCGGCAGTGGGCGAGGCTTAATGGAGGAACTACGCAGCCCTCTGCAAAGCTCTCGTCCGCAAATGTGAAACCAGCCTTACTGGAACAAAACGTGTGTTTTCTACCTGTATTTTTTACTTTTTATTTTATATGCAATTAAATTGCATAATTGACACAATTGATTTTATTTTGTTTTTCGTTGTCTAATCCTTTTAAATAGTTGTAATCAAACAAAAAGAATAATATAAAACAAGCACACAAGACTTGGTCTACTCTAATTACTTTGTTAGATTTATTTTTCCCCATACAACTGTTAATAATATTAACAAATGAGAACTTTGATATTATGCCCTACAATTAACAATACTTGGCAGAGAGGTTTCCTGTTTTGAAATCCTCTGGTACCGTGGATTTATAACTCCTGACAGCTGTTGAGTTTTCTCTCTACTATATATCTGCTAATCTCAGAGATCTATGGGAGCTAAAGTGCAGGATACATAACTTGCTCCCCTGAAAAATGTCAGGAACTGTTAAAAATCACTTTGTTACAACAAAGTAGATAAATCTATGGATTATGCATTTTAATACTGCAATGCTTGGACATTTTTGTTTTCATTGTACAATATTATTATTGTAAATATCTTTAATGAAAAATCATCTAATCATCTCTTAAGTATTGGTCCTTGAGTCATCCTCAGACTCCGGATGATGGGTAGGCAGAGTAAGGGTATGTGTACATGGCTTCTTGTAGACGCTGGCATACCTGCTGAGTTTTGTCATAAGAAAATGCTACAGGATACGTTGGAGTCTTTTGTTCTGCAGTGTCACATTCTGACTTTTTTTTCAATTGTTTCTTTTTCATCATTTTTACCTGTGTTTCTTTTTTTGGAACATTTTGATATAAACTATTGAGGGGCTTTCAAAGTGAAAAATGGACAGGTCACTTCCTTTAGCCACTTTACGACTTTTGAAGCCTGAAGTGGTTAAAAGAGTATCAAAAAAACAACATATTCACAGCATGTTCATTTTTTTACATTTTTTAAAGTGAGCCTGTCACCAGGTTTGTCCCATATGAGATAAGAGCAGTATCTTTCACCCCTTATATACCGTATTCCTTTATGTGGTATATAGGCCCCCTGATCCAGACTGCAACAAACGAAGAACACCTTTTATCATACTCACCTAGTCGGGTCCAATGGGTGTCGCTGGTCTTGGTCCGGCACCTCCCTTCTTGCCATGCTGTCCTTCTTCTGCACTTCGCATGGATGACACGTCCTATGTCATCCACGCCATCTCCCCAGCATCGTGCTTCTGCGCAGGGGTAATTATCTGCCCATTACCAGGGCAGAGCAAAGTACTGCAGTGCGCATGCATCCTAGTCAGGGCAGAGAACTACTTCTGCGCAGGAGTGCGATGCTGGGGAGACTGTGTGGATGGTGTTTAACCTCTTCATGACCCCAGCTTTTTTCAGTTTTGCGTTTTCGTTTTTTACTCCTCTCCTTCCCAGAGCCATAACTTTTTTAGTTTTCCATCAATATGGCCATGTGAGGGCTTATTTTTGTTGCCATTTTGAACGACATGATTGGTTTTTGCATGTCATGTACTAGAAATCGGGAAAAAAATTCCAAGTACGGTGAAATTGCAAAAAAAACTGCAATCCCACACTTGTTTTTTTGTTTTTTGTTTGGCTTTTTTACTAGGTTCACTAAATACTACAACTGACCTGCCATTATGATTCTCCAGGTCATTATAAGTTCATAGACACCTAACATGTCTAGGTTAATTTTTATCTAAGTGGTAAAAAAATTCCAAACTTTGCTAAGAAAAAAAAGCGCATTTTCCGATACTCATAGTGCCTCCATTTTTTGTGATCTGGGGCTGGGTGAGGGCTTATTTTTTGCGTGCCGATCTGATGTTTTTATTTATACCATTTTGGTGCAGATACATTCTTTTGATCGCCTGTTATTGCATTTTTATGCAATGTTGTGGCAACCAAAAAAACGTAATTCTGGCGTTTCGAATATTTTTCTCGCTGCGCCGTTTAGCGATCAGGTTAATCTTTTTTTATTGATTGATTAACTGAACTCGGTGATACCAAATATGTGTAGGTTTGATTATTTTTATTGTTTTTATATTGAATGGGGCAAAAAGGGGGTGATTTAAACTTTTATATTTTTTTATTTTTTCCGCATTTTGTAAACTTTTTTTGCACTTTTGCCATGCTTCAATAGCCTCCATGGGAGGCTAGAGGCTGGCACAACTCGATCGACTCTGCTACATAGAGGTGATGCATAGATCGCTCCTATGTAGCTAAATTACTGCATTCCTCTGAGCGCCAACCACAGGATGGCGCTCACAGCAATCCGGCATCAACAACCATAGAGGTCTTCAATAGACCTCTGGTTGTCATGCCGACGCATCGCTGACCCCCGATCACGTGACAGGGTCGGCGATGCGCTCATTTCTGGCCCAATGGCCTGAAGCTCTAGTTAAATGCCGCTGTCAGCATTTGACAGCGGCATTTAAATAGTTAATAGCAGCGGGTGGATCGCGATTCCACTCGCCGCTATTGCGGGCACATGTCAGCTGTACAAAACAGCTGACATGTCCCGTCTTTGATACGGGCTCACTGCCGGAACCCTGCATCAAAGCAGGCGTTCTGACGTCGGACATACTATCCCATCCGAGATCACAAAGGGGTTAAAGCTGCTATAAAAGCCCAAGCAGGAGGTGCTAGTTCCATTTTGTGAGTAATGTGGATTTGAGAGCGAACCTAAGAGCTCACTCAGAGAGACATAGTTTGCAGAATACACATGGTGTCTGAGAAGTGAATAGATTACTTTACAAGAAATTAATAGAGAGAAAGATAGGAATCACTGACACTGTCTGTGACTTAATCAGTCTAATCTGTGACTAAGTGAATTGAGTATTTACCATTGCATTTTGCAATTTCACCGCACTTGAAATTTTTTGCCCATTTTCCAGTACACAATATGTTAAAACCAATAATGTCGTTCAAAAGACCAACTCGTCCCTCAAAAAACAAGCCCTCACATGGCCATATTGACAAAAAAATAAAAAAGCTATGGCTCTGGGAAGAAGGGGAGAAAAAAATAAAAATGCAAAAACAAATATACATCTCGTAATTAAGTGGTTAATTGACTGACTGCAAGTAGGTGGGGTTTTGGCCATGGGTGGGCGGGGTTTCAACCACATTCACATCATTTTAAATAGGTCTTCACATATTGTGAACACATATTTAATAGGGATCCATTTAGGATCCAAAGAAGCAGGCGCTTCTTGGTGAGTGGAGCCTATAGAACCATATCACCAAAAAGAGCCGGACTGCCAATCACTAACTGGAATGGATTCAGGGAGCAGTGGTGATTTCTTCCTAGGCCTTGACTAGACCAAACTGGTTTGTACCAGCTCACAGGAAGTGTGTGCACTGAGCTGGGAGGATCCTCCCAGCCATTTATATGGCAGCTTCTTGTGAGTAGATTAATCACCTAACTTTCATACGCACATTGACCCATAGATGGCAGTTATGTACAATTTGGACATTTGTGAATCATCAGTATATAGACATTACAACACTCAATGTATTACGTCTCCTAACTCACAGTGCTCAAAGTAGTACTGGTTCACTGGAACAAATCCACAGACACGACAACTGTTTCACTCAGCTCAGCAGTAGTGTTGAGCATTCCGATACCGCAAGTATCGGGTATCGGCCGATACTTGCGGTATCGGAATTCCGATACCGAGATCCGATACTTTTGTGATATCGGGTATCGGTATCGGATCAATAGGGATGTGTAAAATAAAGAATTAAAATAAAAAATATTGATATGCTCACCTCTCCGGCGGCCCCTGGACATCACGCTGCTAACCGAATGACGTCCCGGCTTCTGATTGGTCGCGTGCCGCCCATGTGACCGGCACGCGACCAATCAGAAGCCGGGACGTCATTCGCAGGTCCTAAAGGCGCGCATTTTAAACAAAGAAGCCTCCCGGTTAGCAGCGTGATGTCCAGGGGCCGCCGGAGAGGTGAGCATATCAATATTTTTTATTTTAATTCTTTATTTTACACATCCCTATGGATCCCAGGGCCTGAAGGAGAGTTTCCTCTCCTTCAGACCCTGGGAACCATGAGAATACCTTCCGATACTTGATGTCCCATTGACTTGTATTGGTATCGGATATCGGTATCGGCGATATCCGATATTTTTCGGGTATCGGCCGATACTATCCGATACCGATACCTTCAAGTATCGGACTGTATCGCTCAACACTACTCAGCAGCATTAGATCGGGTACTGGGATACCACAAACTCTTGCTCTTAAGGAAAGTTGTCCTCGGCGTATAGTTGGAGGGTTTAACCTTGTACAAATAACAAAGTTAGGAGTACAGAGGAAACTGTCCTTTACAGAGATGTAAGAATATTTCAACAGGACTACTTACTAGTAAAACCAAATTACGTTGGGAACTTAAGAAATATTCAGAACACTGTTGAAGTAAAGTTTTTGGGCATTTTAGGAAAATGTCAATACCTAGGAAAAAGTTGCTATAGTAGATAAACATTTCCATAAACAACATCTTTAGCAATAACCTTAATAGTGCATCAGGTAAATGGGGAAATACGAGTTCTTGGCTTTGTAAGTCAGGCACAGTCCTTGATTGGTCACATTAACTGGGAAAAGAGCACAGTAAAACCAAGTATACAATCAGGGCATATTATTCAAAAAGGATATACGGAGATACTTAGTCCCTGTACTGAGCAGGCGGGATACTTTTGTACTCTGCTTGAAGTGTCTCAATGGTATTGTATATTGACTGGAGATCAGTTCAGGTAACGTAGTCTGTTCATGTGGAGGAGAAGTTTCAGCTGAGTTAGGAATAAACTGGTGATAGCGAGGAAACACAAATTGTCTTTCTATTGAATCAGGAGAATTTGGTATTCCAATCATAAGTGACTCAGATAGTGGAGACTCTCTTGGGACTTCTGGTTCCCGTGTACCAGCTGAGGTTTCCAACCAATCTTGCATATCTCTTACAAGTCAGATGATGGAAATGGTGTAGGAGTTATTGTGTATGGTTTAACTTCCTAAAGGAGGTCATATTTTCCAGTCTGATGGTTGTTTCGAAGCCAGACTCGGTCACCAATTAGTAAGGGCTTGGCTTGAGCACACTGATGATTGTATTCTTGTTGTATTCTCCATGCTTCTACCACATGAGAATCAACAACTCCCTTGGCTTCTGCTATGTGTCTGAGGTGTTTGATCAACCAGTCCACTTGTAGAAATAGATTAATGCTGACAGCTATTTGTACACCTAGAGCCAAGTCTGATGGCAACTGGCCTTATCAGCAGAACATCAATGAAAATGGAGTATGATCAGTTGATCAATGAGTGGCATTATTGCAGATGAGGACAAGAACTTTCAGAAGTACAGGCCATTCAGTTATCTTGGTGACAGAAGCTGGTCGCAACATACCAATGATGACTTGGTTTACTCTCTCGCACAGACCATTACCTTGTTGATGGTAAGCAGTGGTACGCAGTTTCTTATACTCCCTGGACTTGCACAGCTCATGGAAAAGTTGAGGTTCAAAAGCAGGTCCACGATGAGTGAGGATGTGTCCTAGACTAGAGATGAGAGAACGTATTCAGAAAACTTTGGCCAATCTCAAATTTGACACAAATGTAGTACACTCTGATTCGTGTTCGCTTTCACGACCAATTTTACTCAAAGTCTGTGAAAATTGGGCACTGTTCGGTAAATTATAACGTTTCCACTAATGTTTTGTTATTACTTTAGCTATGATAGCGCTGCTGTATCATGAGTGGGGGGGCGGGAGGACGAGTTTGATGAGGGGAGAGGGTGTGTCTAGGTCAGAAGTCAGAGGAGAATGCGGAGAGATTACAGCAGCTTTTTTTTCCCTTCCTTTAAAAGTATATGTGTTGATTCCGGTAACCAATCAGGGCGCAGAAAACATCCACAACGTTATGACACAAGATCTTCTGTGATTGGTTGCTTAAGTCGCATGTTTCTGGCCATATAAAAAGCAGACATGTTGTTTTGCTGGCGCCATTTGCTTAGTGTCACAGTGCCGCTGAAAGTGAACTTATCCTGTGTGAAATTGATCTTCCAGCATCGAAGTAGATTGTTGAAAACCTGTGTGGCAGTTTCCAGAAGTCCCATTAGCTACTCCAAATTGTTTGTGCTAACACTGTTTCAGTGGCAAATCAGAAAGCAAGATTTCCACTTAATAATTGTTAGACCTAATATAGTCTTTCAGCCTGGAGGGCCAATTAGCTAATCCTAATCATTTGTGCTAAATCAGAAGGTCAGTTTTCATCTTAAAAATTGATAGGCCTAATATAGTGTTGCAACCTGGAGGGCCAATTAGCTACTCCTAATCGTTTGTGCTAAACTGTGCTTCAGTGGCAAATCAGAAGGTCAGATTTCCACGTAAAAACCGTAGGCATAACAGTGTTGTTCAGGCACACTATCTAAGAAAATAAATAGTAGTTGTTCATTTAGTGACAGGTGACTGACAGCTGTAGGCCTAACATTGTGAAACAGCAGGGTACAAGAGGGGAATTCTACTTTCAATATGAGTGGCAAAAAGTGATGTCGTACTGCATCATTTGGCCTCTCCTCCTCTTCTTCCACCTTAACATCACACACAATACAATCCTCAGAGGTGGCACCCCAATCACCCTGGTTTCCTCCCACATCAAAAATTTTCAAACGGCCATCTGACTGTGGAGAACCTCTGATGGGCCATTTTGAAGAGCTGTTCACACATTGTACTCAAAGGGCATCAGAGGTCTGCTTCGAAGATTCACAGAATCCAGAGGAGGAAAGCATCTGCACGGATGAACCTTTTTTTTATGTTGGATCCGGGGCTGGACAAAGTAGAGTCTGAGCAGAATCGAGACCCTTGATACCAGTGACAAAGTAGAGTCTGAGCAGAATCGAGACCCTTGATACCAGGGACAAAGTAGAGTCTGAGCAGAATCGAGACCCTTGATACCAGATGTTAACCAACATCACAGAAGAAAATACAGCTCACCACCTGCAATTCCACACTTCTGGAGCACAGATAGCACCTGGGCAGGGTGCAAAATCCTATGGAGAAAGCAGAAAAATCCAGATAACAGATGAAATACAAAAAAACGCTTTATATTATCCAAGGTACATGAAGCAAAGATTAAAATTGTGTACACAAAAAAGAGAATACAGGCATCTTTTGATGCGTGTCGAGCAACATGCGTGTCATGATGTGTACTTTTGCCCTGTCCTGTATTTGAATAATATGCCATTTGATGTATGTAACTGTTCTCTGGTTTCTATTAGCTGTAATTTATGTATTTTCTTGGCTGGGAGTTCACCTGTAACAATGTCTCCTTCCCCCAATACTTGCAGCCCTAAGCTCTAATGTAATTAAGCTTTGTCAACATCACTAGTGGAGGAATAGCCATTCTTCCTCACAGCAGGTGGCTAGTCAAATGTACATACTACATAGATTAAGCGGAGCCCACCAGTCTAGAATCTTCTGGTGGACCCAACCATTGAATAGAAGGTGTGACCCCTACCCCCCTTCATGGGCGGATCCCAGGAGCTCAGACAATCCATTCTTATTTTGAGATCAGATGTGAGTTGATCCTTGAAGGAGAAGGAGTGGGGATTCTTAGCTGAGGCAAGACCCCACGCCCATCTGGGACTGCAGAAGCGAACGGGGCGAGACTTGAGCTGAGGACATATCTCGTCGTTCGTGAGATTGTTTTGGGATCCCTTGGACTAATTGTGGACTATTGCTTTGTTATCTGGCACAAGCATTATCGGGAGGTGCCCCCGAACCTGTTCCATTGGACTAATTGTGGACTCTGTAGATCTACCTGCATGTGTTGTTCCAGCGTTCTTGATAATAAATCTGTGGAATCATCCCTTGGCCTGTTGTCCCTTCTTGCTCTGCCGTACACCCCGTCACAAGAACATCCTAAATAGGCAGTGTAAGCGGTTTATACCTTGTGGGAATAAAAGGACTAGAAATAGGAAAAACCCAATGTGGCTAAACAAAGAAGTAAGACAGGCAATTAACAGTAAAAAGAAAGCATTTGCACTACTAAAGCAGGATGGCACCATTGAAGCTCTAAAAAACTATAGGGAGAAAAATACTTTATCTAAAAAACTAATTAAAGCTGCCAAAAAGGAAACAGAGAAGCACATTGCTAAGGAGAGTAAAACTAATCTCAAACTGTTCTTCAACTATATCAATAGTAAAAGAATAAAAACTGAAAATGTAGGCCCCTTAAAAAATAGTGAGGAAAGAATGGTTGTAGATGACGAGGAAAAAGCTAACATATTAAACACCTTCTTCTCCACGGTATTCATGGTGGAAAATGAAATGCTAGGTGAAATCCCAAGAAACAATGAAAACCCTATATTAAGGGTCACCAATCTAACCCAAGAAGAGGTGCAAAACCGGCTAAATAAGATTAAAATAGATAAATCTCCGGGTCCGGATGGCATACACCCACGAGTACTAAGAGAACTAAGTAATGTAATAGATAAACCATTATTTCTTATTTTTAGTGACTCTATAGCGACAGGGTCTGTTCCGCAGGACTGGCGCATAGCAAATGTGGTGCCAATATTCAAAAAGGGCTCTAAAAGTGAACCTGGAAATTATAGGCCAGTAAGTCTAACCTCTATTGTTGGTAAAATATTTGAAGGGTTTCTGAGGGATGTTATTCTGGATTATCTCAATGAGAATAACTGTTTAACTCCATATCAGCATGGGTTTATGAGAAATCGCTCCTGTCAAACCAATCTAATCAGTTTTTATGAAGAGGTAAGCTATAGGCTGGACCACGGTGAGTCATTGGACGTGGTATATCTCGATTTTTCCAAAGCGTTTGATACCGTGCCGCACAAGAGGTTGGTACACAAAATGAGAATGCTTGGTCTGGGGGAAAATGTGTGTAAATGGGTTAGTAACTGGCTTAGTGATAGAAAGCAGAGGGTGGTTATAAATGGTATAGTCTCTAACTGGGTCGCTGTGACCAGTGGGGTACCGCAGGGGTCAGTATTGGGACCTGTTCTCTTCAACATATTCATTAATGATCTGGTAGAAGGTTTACACAGTAAAATATCGATATTTGCAGATGATACAAAACTATGTAAAGCAGTTAATACAAGAGAAGATAGTATTCTGCTACAGATGGATCTGGATAAGTTGGAAACTTGGGCTGAAAGGTGGCAGATGAGGTTTAACAATGATAAATGTAAGGTTATACACATGGGAAGAGGGAATCAATATCACCATTACACACTGAACGGGAAACCACTAGGTAAATCTGACAGGGAGAAGGACTTGGGGATCCTAGTTAATGATAAACTTACCTGGAGCAGCCAGTGCCAGGCAGCAGCTGCCAAGGCAAACAGGATCATGGGGTGCATTAAAAGAGGTCTGGATACACATGATGAGAGCATTATACTGCCTCTGTACAAATCCCTAGTTAGACCGCACATGGAGTACTGTGTCCAGTTTTGGGCACCGGTGCTCAGGAAGGATATAATGGAACTAGAGAGAGTACAAAGGAGGGCAACAAAATTAATAAAGGGGATGGGAGAACTACAATACCCAGATAGATTAGCGAAATTAGGATTATTTAGTCTAGAAAAAAGACGACTGAGGGGCGATCTAATAACCAAGTATAAGTATATAAGGGGACAATACAAATATCTCGCTGAGGATCTGTTTATACCAAGGAAGGTGACGGGCACAAGGGGGCATTCTTTGCGTCTGGAGGAGAGAAGGTTTTTCCACCAACATAGAAGAGGATTCTTTACTGTTAGGGCAGTGAGAATCTGGAATTGCTTGCCTGAGGAGGTGGTGATGGCGAACTCAGTCGAGGGGTTCAAGAGAGGCCTGGATGTCTTCCTGGAGCAGAACAATATTGTATCATACAATTATTAGGTTCTGTAGAAGGACGTAGATCTGGGTATTTATTTATTATGATGGAATATAGGCTGAACTGGATGGACAAATGTCTTTTTTCGGCCTAAAGGTACTGTCACACTAGACGATATCGCTAGCGATCCGTGACGTTGCAGCGTCCTCGCTAGCGATATCGTCCAGTGTGACAGGCAGCAGCGATCAGGCCCCTGCTGGGAGATCGCTGGTCGGGGAAGAAAGTCCAGAACTTTATTTCGTCGCTGGACTCCCCGCAGACATCGCTGAATCGGCGTGTGTGACACCGATTCAGCGATGTCTTCACTGGTAACCAGGGTAAACATCGGGTAACTAAGCGCAGGGCCGCGCTTAGTAACCCGCTGTTTACCCTGGTTACCAGCGTAAAAAAACAAACAGTACATACTTACATTCAGCTGTCTGTCCCTTGCCGTCTGGTTCCTGCCTTGACTGCTGGCCATAAAGTGAAAGCAGAGCACAGCCACAGCGGTGAGTCACCGCTGTGTGACTCACCGCTGTGCTGTGCTTTCACTTTCACTTTGCGGCCAGCAGTCAGTGCAGGAACCAGACGGCAAGGGACAGACAGCTGAATGTAAGTATGTACTGTTTGTTTTTTTACGCTGGTAACCAGGGTAAACATCGGGTTACTAAGCGCGGCCCTGCGCTTAGTTACCCGATGTTTACCCTGGTTACCGGGGACCTCGGGATCGTTGGTCGCTGGAGAGCTGTCTGTGTGACAGCTCTCCAGCGACCAAACAGCGACGCTGCAGCGATCCGGATCGTTGTCGGTATCGCTGCAGCGTCGCTAAGTGTGACGGTACCTTTACTAACTATGTTACTATGTTACTATGTTACAATGCGCTCTTTGTCAAGATACCATCAAAGTGAACTTACAGCATTTAAAAACAATCTGAACATGTGCACACACCAATTTCCTGATTGCAAACAAATCAATTAAGTCACAGGTGAGAAAACTCTACAAACAGACATATATTGGATGGCTACAAAAGATTTAAATCTGCTAATTTCTAACATTATACACAGAGAAGTATAATACTAATTTGTATTGCCTTTACATTTTGCTCTACAACAAGGCATCAGTATTAGGCCGGGATCACACACAGCGAGATACGGCCGAGTCTCGCAGGTTAAAACCAAGCTCTTGCACCGGCACTCCGGAGTGGAGCATGCGGCCACATAGCAATACATGGAGCTGCACGCTCCGCTCAGGAGTGCCGGTGCCAGAGCTTGCTTTTAACCTGCGAGACTCGGCCGTATCTCGCTGTAGTGTGACTCCGGCCTTATGTACATTCCATGAAAAATAAATATACATGTTTTCCTAGATGGCATAATAAATAACATAATATTTATTTCTGACTCTTGTTTGTCTTTGTTGATGTGGTAGTTCATTTTCCAGATATACTGAATTCCTTTTCTTTTAAAGGATATGTATCCCAATTATATACCCCAAAATCAGTAAGATCTCAAAATGGATTTTCCTCTAGATTTCATGGAAGAAAAAAAGAAAGGGTTAACGCATGCAGGATTTACACATAATTCCAAATCAGTACCTACAAAATTTTCACATGGTTATAATTTTACACCTTCAATTTAAATTTCAGATTGCACCTTTAACTCTTTGGAGAAAGAAAGACCTCTCCCTGTAGAACTTCATTCAGACTACAATATTCCCAACTGGCTGTATGAATTTGGGATTTCTATGGAGAAGGAAAACCTTCATCTATAGTGCTTTGTTCATACTATAATAATAAGTGCTCTCTTCACACAATGGTATCCTTCATAATTTATTTGCAATAAGAGTATCATGAACGAACAATATTCTTACCACATTTATGCTAGAACAGCATAAGAGAGCAATGTTCACATCTCAAAGGATTTTCCACTAAATTTCATAGAAAAAAAGAGAAAGAATTAACTCATGCAGGATTTACACATCATTCCAAATCAGCACCTGCAAAATTTTTACATGCTTAAGGCCGACGTCACACTAGCGGGTTTTACGGACGTATGAGAGGCGCAAAAACTACGCATTGCACACTGACCAATGATTCTCTATGGGGCAGCTCCTATCTGCCGTATATTTTGCAGCCATATTTTACGGATGTAGAAAATCGCAGCATGATCCATTTGTCATCGTATTGCGCAAAAAATCCGCCAATGAAAGTCAATGGGGGCGAGAAAAATACGGATTACACACGGACCAGCAGTGTGACTTGCGAAAAGTACGCCAGACATCTCCAGGTGCCAGGAAATGTGCCAAGCCCTCAATCAGGAAGCTCAGACACGCTAATTAGCTGAAAAAGCCAGACAGACATCCCGGAAGTCTGGCGCTCGCCTCCACAGAGTTGCAAGCAGCATGGCAAACCTCAAAAAATGTGGATATGCTCCTGGTCCTGGTCCAGCAAAGGCCCGAGATTTGGGACCAATGGGATGCCAATTATGCCAACCGGGCTAGGAAAGAGGCTGCTTGGAGGAGCATTTGTGGGATCCTTTTCTCAAATTATGACCAGCGGCCTTGTGAGGGACAGAGGCAACTAAGTAAGTACACTCCTGATTATCAACTATTTCATATTACAAACTGCAGTAAGAACAATATTTGCTATTTGCTCACATTTATATTTATGTTAGCCTGATTTTGAATGTATATTGCAGCATTTCTGTAATGGTGCAGGACATGATAAAAGGGTTGCGTACAACATTTATAGATGTTGCTTACAGTTAGCAAATTGACAATGACAGACTGGTCTAAAGGGGACAGAACCCTGTTCTTGTGTACTTACATTCTACGGTGTCCCCCTTTTATGGGATTGTGGTATTTGTGTGTGTTTATTTTGCTAATTGCAGATATTAAGTTAGAAATGCAGCTTAGAATAGGGTCTAGTAAAATCTGTGAAATCAATGACAATGTGTTACGAATGTGTAAAATGTCCTTAGACATTACTTTCTTCTCTGTCATTACAGTGGAAGATGTTATGAGATGTTGGAGAAGCATTTGAGACCAGTACCAAAGAGAAAGGCAGCAGCTGTCCAGGAGTGGCTCATCTGCTCCTGCCAAACGAAAATACATTTATTTTGAGCGGCTGTCCTTTCTGGATCCCAGTATGGATCTCAGACCGTAAGTACAAACCACAGATCACAATACACATATGTTAGGAATGGGCATATATGATTGTAATTTTTTATTTTTTAAAACTTTTTCAAATTACAGAACTCAATCCAACCTCACTGAGAGGGAGACAACAGGTTCAGATTCACAGGCACTCCTAGATCCTGTTGATGAAGGAGAAGAGGTGGCTGGACCATCTACGGCTCCTTCTAGTATTCTCCCTCCAGATTCATCATAGGATGCCCCTCAGGTTTCTCATCCACCTGGTCCTGATGTTGCAGCACCACCCACAGATGCCCCGGCTTCACTGATGCTCGAAGATACTGGCCACAGCAGCAGCCCAACTGTTCCTCTTAAGGCCTCACCACAGCCTGCTGTGACCTCACGTCGTGGCCGCAGAAGGAGAGAGATTAGTGCAAGCAGAAGAAATGTGGACACTGGTGTCTTAAATTATTTGGCCAGGGCTACTCAGGATGAGGGTGAGGAGTCATTTACGCATAGCCTGGCCCGGTATCTCCATCCCATTCCCCGTGAGGTGAGGCTACATGTGAGAGGGTGCATGCAGATCCTTCTTGATGCATGCACACCCCCAAATGACCCTAACAATTTGTTTAAGTACATTGAGAGTTGGCATATGTCACCATCTAACCTCTTACGTATGCCAAGAAATCAACCAGTGCATGCTCAAGAGGGATCTGCAGCACCTCCTCCACGTGGGCCTACACCTCAACCCTATTCCCAACAGAACCCACCAATATCAACTAATTACCCAATGGCATCTTTACACCAACCTTACCAATATGGCCACTTGTCTAGACCCTGTGTTGGAGGCTGGTCCCAACCTGGGTTTGGACAACATGGTCATATTGGTGGGGGTTATGATACACACGGCTTATATTATCGTCATCATGCCCATAGTATGAACCCTTATGGCCAGTACTCAAGTGGAAAATCTGAGCAGGGCCAGATTATGGGGCAGGCCCAACAGAGAGCACAACAACAGGGTGAAGGGTAATTTGGCCAACAAAGGCCACAAGAGCAGCAACCTGAACTGCCGTCATCACCTCAACCAACATATAATCTCTAAAAAAGGTTTTTTTCTTATTGCAAATTGTGTGTGATATACACACAATTTGATAATCTGCTCTGATAGCAATGGTTTTTTTTGTTTATTATTTTTCTCTGGCAAAGTTTTATTGGCCACAAAAGACATATGCTGGCAACATGTTTAATGAAAGTTTCAAATTGGCTAAACAAATAATTTATAAAAACTATTTTGCAATCCAAATTCTTTGTGTTTGTCCAATCATTATGACATCATAGCCAATCATATTATGTTCATATAAATATAAAAATTAAGTCAAATCAACACATATAGTTCAGTAATTCTATGTTGAATTTTATATATATAGTATAGGAATAAACAAAACAATTACAACTGAGATAAAGCATAATCCTGCCAGGGAGTAGCACCCTGAAGAGAAACAAAATAATTCGTGTAAATATCCCTCACTTTTAGGCCAGAAAGGGGACGCCGCGGAGGAGGGCCATGTGGTGTAGGACTACCCACATTAGTCAACATGTCTTGAACACTATCAGCTGAGGAGCAATCATGATGTCACTTAAAATTGTGTAAAACAACACGCTTTTATTACTTCGTTAACATTAGCCTCACTCAGCTGAATGGCAGACTGGAGGACACACCATTTGGCACACAGAATCCCGAAGGCACACCCCACCATTCGCCGCGCCCTGGAAAGTCTCAAATTAAACACCCGTGGTCCAGGTTGCACCGGGGATAAGGCCTCATCACATGCCTCATCGATTGGAAGGCCTCATCTCCCACAAGAACATATGGCATGACTTCAGCATTGGAGCCTGGGAGTTGTCGTGATGGGGGGAGGTCAAACTGATTTTCACGTAGCCGCCGACCCATAATGGACGAATTGAAGACCCTAGAGTCTCCAGTTCGCCCATAGGCCCCAATATCTACAATTATAAACCTGTAGTTACTGTCAACTACAGCTAACAGAACTATAGAGAAAAATTGCTTATAATTGAAGAATTGGGTGCCCGAGTTCGGCGGCTTACGCACCCTGATATGTTTCCCATCCAGGGCTCCGATGCAGTGAGGGAATTGGCAAGTGACATTAAATCCACGGGCTATTTTGAGTCAATCATCCATTTTTGGCTCAGGCATGACAAGTTCGTGGAGTTTTGACCATATTTCCATACATGTTGCACGCACAATGCCAGAAATAGTGGATCGTCCGATGAGAAACTCCAGATGTAGTCCGGCATAGGACAATCCAGTTGACAGAAAGCCGAAAATACAGACCAAATAAGATTAGCTAAGTTAAAAAAAAAACGCCCAAACCAGAGTTAAAAACAAAAAATTATAAATGTAAAAAGGCAGGATTAACAGTGTAACTTGCAACATCTTCCCTGGGTATGTAATTAAACATTGTAAATACATATTTAGTATCAGCTTTGGCTCTAATTTACACATATAATTTTATGGAGCTGCTAAGAAACAACATAAAAAAGAAAACATCTTCAACATACAGTATGTGATGATGGTGAATACATACCGTAAGGTAAGGAGAAGACGCTCTGTTGTGAATTCTGCTTTTGGGCTCCCTCCAGTGGTTGTAGGTGGTAATCAGGGCCGGCGTCAGCACCCGGCACAGCGGGCAAATGCCGGGGCCTTGGGAAGAAAGGGGGGCCCACTAGCAGCTGGGAGAGCAGAGCAGGAGATAACATGCTCTCTCCGCCCACAAAGTCACTGCTGGCTGCGTTCTCTTAACCCCTATGTGCCAGCTCTAACACAAGCATCTTCTCACTCAGTCAGTGCAGCCAGGCAGGCACACATAGGGGTTAAGAGAAGGCAGCCAGCGTGACTGTTTGTGGGCGGAGAGAGCAGTTCTCTGCTCTGGCCCCTGGCTGGCTGCAGACAGTGCTGCTGAGCTGAACTTATCAGGAAGATTCCGGAGGAGCTAGTCCTACCAGAGTGCAAAGGTATCCAGCAATAATTGCAGTTGGTCCTGTGACTCAGTCTGCTGCTGTCTGTCTCTGCTGCCTAAAAATGTGGGTGATGTCTGGAGGAGCAGCTGGTGGGGTGCAGCCTGCAGCCACCCAGCTCTCCCAGAACCCCAGAATACATGCATGCTGCACCAAACCTGCACCAGTGGGGTAGGAAGAAGCTTAACCCCTTCCCATCTGTATGAAGGTTATTGCTAAACCTTAAATATAACAATCTGATCCGCATAAATGGGGTTAACCAGATGCCAGGAGGAAGGGGAGCTGCTGCCATGTGGGCTGTAGGTTGGGGCCCCGTGGCCCCATGCTGGTGACTGGAGGGACTCTGCCTAGTGCTGGCATGTGGGTGATTTCTGCTCCGGAGTCTCAGCTTCTCTCCTCCAGGTCACACTGTGCAGTCAAAGCAACATTGGTTGTGTCTGTCCAGGTCCCAGCAGCTGCCACTGCTCCCACCAAGGACATGGCATCACTTAACCCTTCCCCTGCAGCCACCGGCAACAAATCCACATTATTCCTTGATTAAATCAGGTTCCAACCCAATAGAGGAGCAGACATTTCCTGCTGCCATTAGGGTCCGGGAGGGGGTGACATTGGCTGCCCTGCTACTCTGTAGTGGGGGGTGACAAGTGTAACATGGGGTAACGATGAAGGAGAAATGCACAGGATAATAGTGAGAGCGACAGAGGGCAGTGTATGGTATGGAGCAGTCACGGGTGGGCTGCAGGATCCCCCCATACTGTACATGATTGCTCGGGACAGGGAGGCGTTTAATGAGCTTCTAATGACGGGGCACCAATTGGGTCATTAGGGTTTGTGGAAAGGATTCAGCATCAGGTCCCTCATTAATGCCCGAGCGATGTTACTTTGTAGCACAGATCTGTTAGGGCCGCAAAACCAAACAACGTTGTTTATGTAGAAAAGTCTTTGTTTCATAGAAAAACTCAAAACAGAAAAGATTTTCTGATACAACAACGCCCTGCTCACGACACTGCACAGCACCTCTCCTGAATATATACACTGCACAGCACCTTTCCCCCTGTATATATACACTGCACAGCACCTTTCCTCCTGTATGTATACATTGCACAGCACCTCTCCTGTATATATACACTGCACAGCACCTTTCCTCCTGTATATATACACTGCACAGTACCACTCCTCCTGTCCTGTATATATACACTGCAGAATTTACAATAGCTGTCACTCATGTAAGAAGTGAAATCTGGCATTGTACTATACATTTCTCTGCCATATCTGTGCATCATAAATCGGGTATGTGTTAAAGGGGGGGGGGCCCACTGAGACTCTTTCGCCCGGGGCCCTCAAAAACCTGGAGCCGGCCCTGGTGGTAATGCAGTTGTCTCTGGGCTGCAGTCCTGGACAGGTGTATCTACTGATTGCAGTTCTGACTGGCTTATTTAGGTATGCAGGACTCATTAGTCCTTTCCAGTTGTCAATGTTTCTTGGGAAGTATTTGATCTCTGTCTGGCTTCTCCTGCTTAGCTGCCAATTCAGCAAAGATAAGTGTCTGTTTCTTTTTCTATGGCACACAAGCTGTGTGCTTGTTTTTGATTGTATTCCTGCTCTGAGTTTAGTAGTCTCTGGAGTTGCAGATATACGTTCCACGTCTTTAGTTAGATGGAGGAATTTTTGTATAATCTGCTGTGGATATTTTTGGAAGGGTTTTAATACTGACCGCACAGAACTCTGTCCTATCCTTTCCTATTTAAGCTAGAGAGGCCTCTTGTGCTAAATCCTGTTTTCTGACTGTGTGTGTCTTTCCTCTCCTACTCACAGCCATTATTTGTGGGGGGCTGCCTATCCTTTGGGGTTCTGCTCTGAGGCAAGATAGTATTCCTATTTCCATTTTTAGGGGTATTTAGTCCTCCGGCTGTGATGAGGTGTCTAGGGCTTGTTAGGTACACCCCACGGCTACTTCTAGTTGCGGTGTTAAGATCAGGATTTGCGGTCAGTATAGTTACCACCTACTCCAGTGAAAGTTTTCATGCTGCTCCAAGGTCACCGGATCATAACAACGCTCCTCTGCGGATATGCATTTTTGCATCCTGGTGTCCTGAAATGTGATTCCTGGACGTACTGTCTCCAACAAGATGTCAAAGGTTGGTATTGTCATTCGACAGTAAAGATAAAATTTGTCAGGATGTGCCCGCCGAGCTCTATACAGCCTATGAAAATGTCCTTTACTGACACGTTGTCTCAAAAGTGGATGCACCAACGTTCTTCTCCTCCTTCGCGGATCCACTATCACGGGGTATGGCTGGCCTGGGTTGGTGATGATGATTTAAATAAAATTCAGGCCTTAAAACAGTTAAATTTTGTAAGGTTGCGTGAAAATAATGCATTATGGATGTCATACGGATTACATACGCCGAAGTACATGCGCAAAATATTCTGCCACACCCTGCCTACGGATGACATATGGATCACTATTTTGAAAACATTTTTGCGTATTTCGCATGTAAAATACGGACCGTATTTCCCTACGTTGAGTGTGACACCGGCCTAAGATTTAACACCTTCGATTTGAATGTCACATTACACCATTAACACTTTGGAGAAAAAAGGACCTCTCCCTGTAGAACTTCATTCCCACTACAATATTCCCACTACAATATTCCCAACTGATTGTTTGAATTTGGGATTTCTATGGAGAAGGAAAACCTTCACCTACAGTGCTTTGGTCACACTATGATAATGATGAGTGCTCTGCTCACACTATGATATCAATCATTATATGTTTACACTAGAAATATCATGGGAAAACAATATTCTTCCCATATTTAAGCTAGAACAGCTTAAAAGAGCATTCATACAACCCATTACGCTCCAAAGAATTTGCCAATATCCCCAACTAGTCATTTCAACTGGGACAACCCAATAAGTGCTATGTTCACACTACGATGCTCCTTGTTATTTATTTGCGCTGGTATGTAATGAAAAAACAGTGACCACACAACATTTAAGCAGGGATATCATGAAAAGGCAATGTTCACACTAAAATGTCCTCCACTCATTGTTTGAACTTGCATCCTAGGAAGATAGTACACAGACCACAATACCCCTTACTAGTCATTTGACGAAGGCAACATTAATACTACAGTATCCTTCACCCATCATTTGGGGGAGAAAACAGTGCTCTATGTTGAAACAGGGAAGCTCAGGGACAGAGAGAGCAAAAGACTAATAATGAAACTATAATATCAGTATAGTTTTTTCATGATGATACACATTAGTAAATGAAGATGCACCATCTGAACAACTAAGTTCCGTCAAACCTGGACCATGGCCCTTCTCCAGCAGACACCCTGAGCCCTAAGGCCGGCGTCACACTGGCGTATTGCATCCAATGCAATATGCTAATGACCCTCGGCTCCTGCTCTGCTGCGAGCAGCAGCCGAGTGTCATGCGTCTGTGCTCCGAGCCTCTTGCACAGAGCGGATCGGAGCACAGCTGCGGAGGAGGCGGAGAAACTAATTTCTCCATCTCCTCCATTGCCGGGGTCCGCATTTAGCGCACAGCACTCAGATGATATCCGAGTGATGTGCGCTGTCTCACTCGAACCCAAAGGCTTATATAGATGCAGGGAGCCGAAAAAAAAATCGGCTGCTGGGAGCAGCCCCATAGTGTAGCATTGGTCCGAGTGCAATGCGATTTTTTTATCGCATTGCACTTGTCTGTTTAAGTCACCAGTGTGATGCCGGCCTAACTCTGTGAACTTCTGGGTCAGCAGATTGGACCAGTGGTAGAAACTTGTTTGCATTTTATGGTCCAGCCTCTTAAAGAAGTTGTCCACTACAATAAAATTTTTTTTTCATAAATCTTGCTATTATGTGCCACTGAAAACATCCACTGTCTTTATTTTAGCAATATTACCTTTTATCATGCTGTAGCAGCACATCTTCAGTGCTGGCTCCAGCTCTCATGGGGTTAATCGACAACTTCCTTTCTCCTGAGTTATTGTGCTCTAATACTACAAGTTCCATGATGCTTTGCACTGCCATTAAGCCCGAACCTACCACACCTACTCCAAAACACACCCAAACCCCTCCCTGCTCTAGCTTCCAAAAGATTTGTGATGTCATTTCTGTCCAGCCTCCTCTTTTACATTTGTCCAACCCACACTCCATTACACACAGAGATAGATAGATAGATAGATACATACAGATATATCTATATATCTATATCTATTTCCATAGATATGTCCATATCCATGTTTCTAAACCCCTTCACCCCTGTAGCTTTTTTCGTTTATCGCTCCCCTTCTTTCCAGAGCCATAATGTTTCCGTCAATATGGCCATGTGAGGGCTTATCTTCTGTGGGACAAGTTCTACTTTTGAACGACACCATTGGTTTTACCATGTCGTGTAACAGAAAATGTGAAAAAAAGTCAAAGTGGACGAAATTGCAAAAAAAGTGCAATCCGACACTTGGTTTTTGCTTGGCTTTTTTGCTAGGTTAACTAAATGCTAAGGCTGTGTGCACACGTTGCGGTTTGGTTGCAGATCCGCAGGGTTTTTTGCTGCACAGAACTGCATCAAATCCGCAGTGTAGTGCACAAACAATGTAAGTCTATGGGAGCCGCAGACTTGTTGTGCACATGCTGCGGAAAAGGCCGCACCGAAACGCAGCTTTTTTTTTCCGCAGCATGTCACTTCTTTTGTGCCGGACTGCAGCGTTTCTGCACCCTTAGACTTTCATTGAGTTGGGCACATCCGCAGCAAAACCGCAGATGTAAAAAAGCTCTGCAGTTTAGATGCGGATGTGGGTCCGGGAAACGCTGCAGTTTGGGAGGAGGGAAGTGTGTGGGCAGTGACGGTGTGCGTGTATGTGTGTGCGAGCAGGGTCTGCGGGCTGTTCGGATGTGTGCGGCGCTGTGCGGGTCTGTTGAGTTGTGTGCGGGGTCTGCGGGCTGTTCGGATGTGTGCGGGACTGTTTGGATGTGTGCGGGACTGTTCGGGTGTGTGCGGGACTGTTTGGGTGTGTGTGGGACTGTTTGGGTGTGTGCGGGGATCATCCAAAGGGACTACAAGTACGCAGCATCCAATCTGCAGCTAAATCGGATGTAACCCGGATAGTGGACACGCACCCTACACTATCCATACATCTATCAATAGATATATCTATTCAGATATATCTATAGATAGATATAGGAATAGATAGATGTATGCATCTATAGATCTATCTATATGTAGCTCTGTCTATTCATTTCATCTATCATCTATATGTCTATCTATCTGTGTGTAATTGAGTATGGGTTGGACAAATGTAAAAGAGGAGGTTGGACAGAAATGACATCACAAATCTTTTTTTTTGTTCAATAATACATCTTTATTTAGCTTTCATAAATGCATACAAAAACACACAAAAAACACACAAAAACCGCACCAAAAAAATAAAAAAATGCATTAAAAGCGCGCAAAAACTGCACCAAAAAATGCATCATAACCGCACCAAAAACTGCATCAAAACCGCACCAAATACTGTATTAAAACTGCACCAAAAACTGCATCAAATCTTCACCAAAAACTGCATAAAAAGCATCAAAAACCTGAATCAAAACCGCGCAAAAAATGCACCAAATACTGCAGCAAAAACTTAATCAAAACCGCGCAAAAACCACAAAAATCGCACCAAGAACAGCATCAAAACCACACAAAAAACCTGCATCAAAACTGCGCAAAAACATTAAAAAAACGTGAAAAAAATGCATCCAAAACGCAGCTGCGTTTTCTGCAAGGAGATGCAGATTTTGTGCAGACAATTCTGCACCCAAATCTGCAACGTGTGCACACAGCATAAAACTGACCTGCCATTATGATTCTCCAGGTCATTATGAGTTCATAGACACCAAACACATCTAGGTTATTTTTTATCTAAGTGGTAAAAAAAATTTCAAAACTTTGCTAAAAAGAAATAAAATAATTGCGCCATTTTCCGATACCTATAGCGTCTATATGTTCTGAGATATCGGGTCAGGTGAGGGGTAATTTTTTGCGTGCCGAGCTGACGGTTTTAATAATACCACTTTTGTGCAGATACGTTCTTTTGATCGCCCGTTATTGCATTTAAATGCAATGTCGCGGCGACCCAAAAAAACATAATTTTGGCTTTTGATTTTTTTCTCTCGCTATGCCATTTAGCGATCAAGTAAATTTTTTTTGTTGTACTGAAAACAGCTGACATGTTGCGGCTTTGAAGTTGGCTCACCGCCGAAGCCCACCTCAAAGCGGGGGATACTGCCAGCTGAAGTACTATTCCATCAGCTGGCAGAAAGGGGTTAATGAACAATATGTTTCAGTTAAAAAAAATGGCGTGGGCTCCCGCAAAATTTTCTGCTCCAGAGGGGGAAAGCCGACGGCCGGGGGCCAATATTTGTAGCCTGCTATGAGTATCAGCCCGCAGCTGTCTGCGTAGCCTTTACTGGCTTTTAAAATAGGGGGACCCCCACCCAAAAAATGACGTGGGGTCCCCCTATATTTTATAGCCAGAAAGGCTGCACAGACAGCTGCGGGCTGATATTCATATCCTAGAGAGGGGCCATGGATATTGCCCCCCCTCAGCTACAAATACCAGTCCGCAGCCGCCCCAGAAATGGCGCATCTGTAAGATGCGCCAATTCCGGCACTTAGCCCCTCTCTTCCCACTCCCGTGTATCGGTGGGATATGGGATAATAAGGGGTTAATGTCACTTTGCTATTGTAAGGTGACATTAAGCCGGGTTAATAACGGAGAGGCGTCAATAAGACACCTATCCGTTATTAATCCAATAGTAATAAAGGGTTAATAAAACACACACATTAGGAAAAAAGTATTTTAATATTCTTCATTTAACCATACTTACCATACTTCAGCACCTGCAAAAAACGTAAAATAATAAACTGTTTACTACCTGTCCGCCGTAATCCAATTAATAACGAGAGTCCCACGATGATCTCCCCTATAGAACAGTGACATTGTGTGATGTCACTGCTCTATAGGACCCTCAGTGACACACTGACAGGAGACAATGGCTCCTGCAGTGCATCACTGAGATTTTACTAAAGTTCACTGGTCTCACTTTATGGCAAAAAAGCTGCGTGGGAACTTTCTCACACAGCAATGCCAAAAGCGAGACTAGGGACTATTTTCTCACAAGGGCGTAGAAATACATTGTGAGGAATACACTGTGGAAGGATACCTTCCATCATTGTAGTCCTGGAGCCCCTGGAGAGCAGTCGCATCAGCTGATGCTCCTGCTCTCCACGGGAGATCGTCGTGGGACACTCTTTTTAATTGGATTTCTGTGGATCAGGGAGTATATTGTTTGTTTATTATTTTAATATTTTTTACAGATGACACTGGCTTCGGGGAACAAAGTGACAAGTGATGGTGAGTATGTAATCTATGTTATATGTACTGTATGTCTATATGTCTGTTGTATTTATGTAATGTATGTATGTACTGTATGTGGCATGTCACATGATGTCACATGTTGCATGTCGCATGCTGCATGTCATCGCATGGTGCATATCATCACATGCTGCATGTCGCATGCTGCATGTCGTCGCATGGTACATGTCGCATGCTGTCACATGTTGCATGCTGCATGTCGCATGGTGCATGTCGCATGCTGCATGTCACCGCATGCTGCATGTCGCATGTCGCATGGTGTATGTCGTTGCATGGCGCATGTCGCGTGTTGTCACATGTCACATGCTGCATGTCGTCGCATGGTACATGTCGCATGCTGTCACATGTTGCATTCTGCATGTTGCATGGTGTATGTCATCGCATGCTGCATGTCACATGTCGCATGGTGCATGTCGTCACATGGCGCATGGTGCATGTTGTCACATGTAGCATGCTGCATGTCATCGCATGGTACATGGTGCATGTCACATGGTGCATGTGGCATGCTGCATGTTGCATGGTGTCGCATGCTGCATGTCACATGTCGCATGGTGCATGTCGTCGCATGCCGCATGGTGCGTGTTGTCACATGTCGCATGCTGCATGTCATTGTATGGTACATGTCGCATGTCGTCGCATAGCGCATGGTGTATGTTGTCACGTCGCATTCTGCATGTCGTCACATGGTACATGTTGCATGTCGCATGGTGCATGTCACATGTCACATGGTGCATGGCGCATGTTGCATGGTGCATGTTGTCGCATAGTACATGTTGCATGTCGCATGGTGTCGCATGCTGCATGTCACATGGTGAATGGCGCATGTCACATGGTGCATGTCATCGCATGGTACATGTTGCATGTCGCATGGTGCATGTCGCATGGTGTCGCATGCTGCATGTCACATGGTGCATGGCGCACGTCGCATGGTGCATGTTGTCACATGTTGCATGCTGCAGGTCGTCGCATGGTACATGTAGCATGCTGTTGCATGGTGCATGTCGAATGGTGCATGTCACATGCCACATGTCGCATGGTGCATGTTGTCACATGTCGCATGGTACTTGTCGCATGCTGTCACATGTTGCATGGTACATGTCGCATGCTGTCACATGTTACATGTCATTGCATGCTGCATGGTGTATGTCGTCACATGTTGCATGTTGTCACATGTAGCATGTTGCATGTTGCATGTTATGTATGTGTGTTGTATGTATGTATTGTATATGTGTGTTTTTTGGTTTTTTTTACATTCAACACATTAGCCGGATGATGGGACTACTACTGTTCCATCATTGGCTAATGTGTCACTCGCTGTTACTGTAGCAGGCAGAGCCCAATGGACTTGTAGTCCCATCGGACGATGCCTGCACACAGAGACTCTGCCGCCGCCACCGCACAGCCCCGCACACTCTAGCACCTTCAGCACAGACCTTCTCTGCGCAGACCCCCGCCGTTGCACCGGCCGCCACCATAGCACCAGACACCGATGCACCGGCTGCCGCCACGGCATCAGCCGCTGATGCACCGGCCGCCGATGTAGTGGCTGCTGCCGCCACGGCACCGGCTGCCGACGCACCGGCCGCCGCCACACCAGCCACCGCACCAGCCGCCGATGCACCGGCCGCCGATGCACCGGCCGCCGACACACCGGCTGCGCATCTCGGCACATGAGCGCGGCCGGCCAGCAGATCCTAGCACAGCCCCGCCCGCAGCACAGTCCCCCCACCCGCAGATCTCAAACACACAGCCCCGCCCGCCCCCAGCACAGCCCCGCAGGCAGCACACAGCCACACCCACAGCCCAGTCACTCTTGGGTGACTGTTGCCTGTGGAGCATTGGTCACGCCTGTTGCTGACATCACGTCAATTTCCAGAGTTTGGAAATTGACGTGACGTCGGCGGAAATTAACGGTGGCTGCAGCCTGGGGGTCACGTGACCCGGACTCAGCTGCTTCCATAGCGCTGCTCACAGGTGAAAACGGCAACAGAAGGTATTTACACAATTCATTAGGGGCCCCGGGGGGGATACATTGGGGGTTAACTGAAAGTAGTGGACAACCCCTTTAAGTTCTGTCAGAGAGGGTATTCAGCTTGCCGTGTGGCATTGTCACATTAAAGGGAACAAAAGTGTCCTCCAAAATCATGAAAAACATTACATTTGTTAAAAACAAACAGCCATGGATTGATTATAATTAGTGATGAGCGAATATACTCGTTACTTGAGATTTCTCGAGCAAGCTCGGGGGTCCTCCGAGTAATTTTTAGTGCAACCCCCACATGTACTTATGCTGGCTAACAGATGTAAATCATTCAGCTGCGGCGCTAAAAACTAAAACTCCAAGTACTAAAAAAATACTCGGAGTACCCCCGAGCATGCTTGGGAAATCTCGAGAAACGAGTATATTCGTTCATCACTAATTATAATAATAATAGTACATTTTTATTTCTATAGCACCAACATATTCCACAAAACTTCACATTCTAGAGGGGACTTGTACAGACAATAAAAGTGAACAATGTTTGACTTCTCAAAGAAGTCAACCCATTGCTTCTTCATGTTATAAATATAAAAATTGTTGTATTCCCCAAAAGGGGTAATTTTCAGAGTGCTTGATAAAAAGCCCTTGCCTGCTGGCAACTGACAAAAAAAGAGATTGCTTTTGGATGTTTCTTAATCCTAAAAACCATAAAAAGTGTGAAAGTACAGTGTAATAATAAATAGGCTGTTCAATTGCACCAGTTGTCATCTGTTTAACTATAGCTATATATGTTAATGTCACTTTGACTTTTCTAAGACTATCTTTGTTAAAGCAAATAGAGACGTTAACACAACTGGTAAGTGGTGCTCAAGCAGGATCCCAAACCGTATAGCCTTATGTCCACCGCCTCTATTACATCTAGCACCAAACTAGGACTGGATTAACAGTCTCATACACCTGGTAATATTCAGAGCAAGGACTCCTAATATTTCTGGACTTTTTATCGGTTACGGGGGGATGCCCATAATACCTATAGTACATGCTTTTCGAACACTGAGGAAGGTCTATAGGACCAAAACATCTGTATATTTTATGTACTGAACCACATTAAATCTTTTCACTGCAATCTCTTTGGTGTGTGCCAAGTTTTTTACATAAAAATATATCATATACCTAATTTGAACGTGTCCATGTGTCTGTGCACAATGAATCATCCACAGTTGGGCATAACCATGAACACCTAAGGAGAGGAGCTCTCCCTGGTGGCGAGTTAAGGCATAAGCCTTTTTTGAACGTTAGCCTGTGAGGCAACACTGTGAGGCAACATTGCAAAGATGGATCAAATTGAGCACCCTGCTGCATGTAGAGAAGCGAATCGCATACTGATGCGTAACCTGCATCTTAATGACACAGAAAACGAACAAAATAGTCAAAGAACTGCTGATGCAGCCCGACAGTGGGCGGCCAGAGCAAGAGAAAAGAATGACGTAGCTGAATCACGTAGAGCATCTAATGCTGCATGACAATGAGCAACACGCAATGCACAAAGTGATATATATATTTCATAAAAAATAGGACAAAATAGAATACGTGTCCAAAATGCAAGAGCCACTTGACGACGGCAAGTTACATTTGCCTCTAGAGGACTTCTCAATCAAATTGATGAGACACATATTGAAGCGCACTATGCTGGTGAACTGACATTTCAATGTAAGTTCTGCCAATCTAAAAATTTCAAAGATGAAATGGCGCAGGACAAAACATTCCCTTCCTGCTGCAAGAGAGGACGCATCCAATTACATCCCATTCATATGGATGATCAATTAGTCAAGTTGACAAAAGGAGAGCATCAGCACTCCAATAACATTAAGGCTAATATAAGACAGTACAATAGCTCGCTTGCATTGGCATCAATGGGAGCACAAGTAGCTCCACTTCCTGGCCATGGCCCATACGGTTTTCAAATTCATGGACAAATTTACCACAGAACTGTCCCATCGCATCCTGCTGCGGGTAGTACTCCCAAGTTTGCCCAGATTTATATCTTGGACAGTGAAGAAGCATTAAGTACAAGAAGTCAAGCAAATAAAAAATGCCGCCCAGCACTGCTATCATCTCTTGGAGAGAAAATGAAAATGTAATGTGCGGTTGCAGTGCAGTATAGTGCAACCTCCACCAGGGGGTGCTGGTAAGGGAAGAGAGGTTTTTCACACAGCGTAGCAACACTGAACAGCAGCACAGGTGTCACAGGTAATGAAAGAGTAGTTAGACAAGCCAAGGTCATACACAGAGAGGTCAGCACAGTACACAGGTGCAGTCAGTAGAATAGTCAGGATCAAGCAAGAAATCAGACCCTACAGGGAACGTGGTAACCAAAACGTGAGACGTAAGACGAAGTCGGGGTAAAAACCAGAGTTGAAGCCAGTCGGGGAGCGTGGTATCAAAAACAGAAAACCAGGGTCAAAGTCCAGAGATCAGATCGAGTCATACACGGGTACAAGCAGTAAGAGGCACAAGGATCACTAGTACAGGTCAGGGGCTCAAGCCTGGAAGCAAGAACTATCACACTGGTCTGAAGGCTGCGACGGACTGAAATAGCCCAGCTAGCTCCAGAATGAGGCTGAGGAGATTAATCCCTGCATGAACAGTCTTGAGACTGTTCAAATCAGTTTTCTTCATAGAAAGTGTGATGCAATGACATATCCACTTCTATTCCCATATGGGGACAGTGGATGGACAATAAATTTGACAACTTCAATTGCCCTAAGTGTGCAACATCAAGGAATTGGGGACATTCATCTACATCCATACCTGTGGATCAAGATTGACAAGAAAAAATCCCGAATATATAAAACAAAATCAAAAGGCAATACGTCGACAGTTATGCGCGCGTTATGGTTCACATCCAAAATGCTGCGTTACACCAAGGGCTAAAAGGTGGAACACCAGTAATTTTACTGTCCACTTTCATTGGAAGCCCAAGAAGAGCTATACAGCAAAATTACCAAGGTAACAAAACAACAAGGAAATTGGAGCAAACAACCAAAGTATATAAAAATATATTAGATTTTATTAAATTCCATCATTAAAAATTACATATTGAAACAATATACCACACAGAGCAAAAATAAAGGGTTAATGGTGCACCTTGAGTGATGGCACCCCCTGGACAGGAACACAAAGCCACTATTCCATGTATGAGTCACACACTGAAACAAAAGCCATAAAATGCCCAATGCATTCAGTAACAAAGGCTGGCTAATACAATCTCCTAAGTCACGGGTAAATAGATCCCTCCATATTAAACAGCACAGTGGCTATAAAGTAGAATATACCCGAGACAATACGTGGACCTTACCCATGCTCCCATCCATAGGGATACCCATGCGCGTTTCACAACAGCTTCCTCAGGGGGCGAAGTGATTTCCAAAGATAAAAACTTGACAGTCCAGTTGCGACGGAGTCACTTTCCTGTCATGTTGGCTTTTGCAATGACCATCAATAAATCTCAGGATCAGTGCTTGGATATTGTAGGAATTTATTGCCTCTTCCAATGTTTTCACATGGGCAGTTATATGTAGCTTTCTCCAAGGGAAGGAAAAGCCGACAAATAAGGGTCAAAATATTGGAGACAAAGAAGCAAGGTAAACTTATTCCTAATGTTGACAAATGGTTTAATGTAACTGTGTGTACAAAGAAGTCTTTTATTAAGCTTTGTAACAAATGTAAAAGCCAAAAAATTTTGTACACAAAAGTGGGACTAACTCCTAGCCGCGGTCTACGGACCAAGCATTGGGCATGGGCAGGGCCTTGGGTGCAGATCCCAAGTGCATTCACCCCTGTGAAATAGCTTACGCTCAGGAACATTGAGGAATAGCGCTATTGGATAGCTCTACCCGTTCATTTCCTTTAAGAATATATAGCTCTACCCAAACAGTATTAACTAGGGTTGAGCGACCTTCACTTTTATAGGATCGGGTCGGGTTTCACGAAACCCGACTTTTGGAAAAGTCGGGTCGAGTGAAATTGGCCGATCCTATAAAAAAGTCGGGGTCGGGGTCGGCCGAAACTCGAAACCCAATGCAGTGCATTGGGTTTCCATGGTTCCCAGGGTCTGAAGGAGCGGAAACTCTCCTTCAGGCCCTGGGATCCATATTTAAGTGTAAAATATAGAATTAAAATAAAAAATATCCTTATACTTACCCTCTGACGCGCCCTGGTACTAACCGGGAACCTTCCTTCCTTAGAATCAGCCTTCCAGGACCTTCGGTGACGTCGCGGGTGACGTCGCGGCTTGTGATTGGCCGCGCGGCCGCCCATGTGACCGCTCGCGCGGCCAATCACAAGCCGCGACGTCACCCGCGACGTCACCGAAGGTCCTGGAAGGGCTGATTCTTAGGAAGGAAGGCTGTCGGAAGGAAGCAGGGCGCTTCCGAGGGTGAGTATATTCCTATTAGGTATATACTCACCCTCGGAAGCGCCCTGCTTCCTTCCGACAGCCTTCCTTCCTAAGAATCAGCCCTTCCAGGACCTTCGGTGACGTCGCGGCTTGTGATTGGCCGCGCGAGCGGTCACATGGGCGGCCGCGCGGCCAATCACAAGCCGCGACGTCACGGCAAGGTCCTAGAAGCACGGATTCGAAGGAGGAAGGCTGCCGGTTAGTACCAGGGCGCGTCAGAGGGTAAGTATTGCAATATTTTTTATTTTAATTCTATATTTTGCACTTTAATCTGAATTCCGATACCAATTCCCGATATCTTAAACATATCGGGAATCGGGATCGGAATTCCGATTCCAGATTCAAAAGATCCCCGACTTCATGGCCGACCCCCCACTGGGGTCGGGTCGGGTTTCATGAAACCCGACCTTGCCAAAAGTCAGCGACTTTTGAACAATTTCGACCCGTTTCGCTCAACCCTAGTATTAACTGCAGAACTTTTTCATACACAAGGTACCAGTGGCAGGAGAGGTACACCAGGTATTTATGTTTGCTATTAGTCTGCACATACTCTAGTCTGGTGCATGGGTACACCCCATTGCGTGGTTCATGATCACAGCGCAACCGAAGGGCGAGCAATGACACGTGTTTGTTAAAGGGCTTAAAATGAATAGGATACAATCCTTAATGATATCAGATTGTCATCTATATATTTTCAGACTAATTGGAGGCTTTGGAGAACTGTGATTTGGACGAAATTGGATTAATCAAACAAAAAATGAATTTTGGGGAATTTGTTCATCTCTAGTCTCCATACTTTTGTTAAAATAATGTCACATTCAAAAAGTTTGTCTCATGCACAAAGTACATTTTAATCAATAGTTGTCAGAATAAAAATGAGTTCCACAATTAGATTTTTAAAAATGTTTCTGTTTTGTGATTATCTTACAAATGTGTCCCTGATATTTGCTATGTAATGAATGTGTGACCTTTTCATAGCATGGTTTGAAAATGCTACAGATACTGGATAGGAGAGGTAGCAAAAGCGTATACAGACAGGACTGCATGGGATCGAGATTCTGCTTTCTGTGAGGTAAAGCATGATTGTTTATAGATATGTTTTGCTCACATAAATAATCAGCTGTGATTCCCTGCTATTGTTTATATACTTTCTTTTGCTTCCTCCCCTGCCCAGGAGCTGTGTGGTATGATTAGACCATGTTCCTCATGGTCAGACACAGCCATTACACAGTACACAGCAGGGGCACATTTATAAGATTATCTCAGAACAGGAACATTTTATTAACACATCCAATTGTGAAACTTATTTGTATTCCAAGATCATTTAATTAAAATGCACTTTGTTCCTGGTAAAAGCCCTTTAAGAAACCGAGATTAATCTCTCAACCCCCGAAGCTTTTTTCGGTTTTGTGTTTTCGTTTTTTGCTCCCCTTCTTCTCATAGCCATATTTTTTTTTCTTTTGTCAATATGGCCTTCTGAGGGTTTGTTTTTTGCGGGAAGAGTTGTTCTTTTGAACTACACCATTAGTTTTACCATGTCTTGTACTAGAAAACGGGAAAAAGATTCTAATTGCGGTAAAATTGCAAAAAAAGTGCAATCCCACACTTTTTTACTAGATTCACTAAATGCTAAAGCTGAATTGCCATTTTGTTTCTCCGGGTCATTATGAGTTCATTAACACAAAAAAAATGTTAAAAAAAGGTTTCATTTTCCAATACACATAGTGTCTCAATTTTTTGTGAACTGGGGTCGGGTGAGAGCGTATCTTTTGTGTGTTGAGCTGACGTCTTTAATTATATCATTTTGGTGTAGATACGATCTTTTGATCATCGGTTATTGCATTTTAATGCAATGTCGTGGTGACCAAAAAAACAATTCTGACGTTTTGACTTTTTTTATCGCAACACCATTTAGCGATCAGGTTAATCCTTTTTGTTATTGATAGATCGTGGGATTTTGAATGCGGCGATACCAAATATGTGTATTTTTTATTGTTTTATTTTGAATCGGGCAAAAGGAAGTGATTTGAACTTTTGAAAAATATTTTTAAAACATTTTGTTTTACTTTTGGCATGCTTCAATAGTTTTCATCGGAATCTAAAAACTGCCAAAACCCGATCGGCTCTACTACATACAGGCAATGATCAGATTCATCTAAATAGCAGAATTACTCACTTGCTATGAGCGCCGACCACTGGGTGGTGTTTACAGCAAGCCTGCACTAACAAGCATAGAGGTCTCCAGGAGACCTCCGGTTGTCATGCTAACACACCATTGACCCATGATCACGTGACGGGGTCACCAGTGTGCCTATTTCCAGCGCAATTGCTGGAAGCACTTGTTAAATGCCGCTGTCAGAGTTTGACAGGGGCATTTAACTGGTTAATAGCTGCAGGTGGATCGTGATTCTACCCTTGACTATTGCGGGCACATGCCAGCTGTTAAAAACAGCTGACATGTCCCGGGAAAAATGTGGGCTCACTGCCGGAGCCCACATCAAAGGGAGGGAGTCTGACATCGGTCTACTATTACACCCGATGTCGGAAAAGGGTTAGGAAGCTAACCTTGTCACCAAGAGTCCTATCTCAGATCCAGATATTGCTGTTATACACTCAATTTGGTACTGCTTGGTGGAAAAGTTTGTGGCAAATAAATGAAATTATGCATTAAATTGTTTAAACCTTCAGCTGTTTTTCAATTCTTTGTTGGCACTTTAATTGACTGCAGATTGGTGGGAGTCCAGGTCCCCAGACCCCATAGATCATCCAAAAATCTGCTGAGAAGTGTGAAGCTCAGGCAAAAAGAGCGCATTGACTGAGGATACACACATATTGGAGTACAGACTTGATAGAAAACATAGCCTATGCTTTCTTTTGAATGCGTACTCCACTCCGTACACGCACTCATGCAGGAGCTGTGTGCGCCTCCTGTCAGAGCTGTGAACACAGCCCATCATCTATTAAGCCATTCTGAGAATAATAACACAAACATCAGATTCAAAGGAGCATAAAATCCCTGAAATGTCTTTTGTTCATGATGCAATATAAGGCGTATATATAATTTTGCTTTGTGTTAACTTATAAATATATTTTCCATGTAACTTTGTCACCTGTTATATTGTTTCTGTTGCTATGCTTCAAAATAATTTCCAACTTTTCCATAATTATCATTCCTCTATAACAGCAATGCACACTGGCCTCAAACACAGCACTTAATACTTGTGTGCATAGCATTTCTTAGCAGTTCTTACACCCATTACCGACACTTACTCCTTTGCACTTTACATACTATTCAATTATATAAATCATTGCATTCCTAAGTGTTCAAGCAGTCATCTGCACATTATGCTATGAAAATAGCAGCACAGTTAAAATGATATCTATGCTGGATAAAAACAACATAATAGCAAAATATTTTCTGCCATAACCAACCATGGGATAGAGTTTCACACAATAAAGTATAATACATCAACACCTATACATTTCAGCTTTTTATAATAATTATCCAAGTAACTTTGATCTTCTTTGTTCATTATACATTGGTTCTTCATTCACCACTTCAGTGATATTTTTCTATTATTATAGAATAGTGGAATAACACAAAGTATAATAAAATAACAGTAGAGCATAAATGTATTCATTTCTGTATTGAGTTGTAAGGCAAGGTTACCAGATTAATAAAAAAAAAAAAAGATTCAAAGACAGAATATGTGCATTAGTTTTATAGGTTATGTTCACTTTTTATTGTAGTGTTATATGTCAAGAAGCTCTTATGGAGATCTTTGTATTTTCATGGTTAGAAACTACAAATAAACCCTTTGGGTGTCCTGATCCTGCAGTCATGTGTTATACTGCATCTTTTTCCTCTTCTATTTGCTTTTGTACAGACAGCAAGAATAGAAACATTAAGAATACCAAATCTGTATATTGAAACCATGCTGTCAAAAATGCACTGCTCACTGTGTCCTATGAATGCAGTGAATGACAGCTCAGCCATCCAATACATGGCAGGGACGTACTGGACTGTCAGTATTGAGAATCGATAGCCTAGCTGCCCAATCAGGTCTGGAACATGCTGACAATCCTCATGCTATTTAGGGATAGTCTAGCTGCCAATCAGAGGCTGGGGCATGCTGGGCTGTCCCCAGGCAAATTTAGGATAGCCCAGCAATCCAATCACCAGCTGGGCCTGCTTGTGTTCTTTCAGGTGTCCCCCTTTCAGCGTGATTGCCTGGCTATTTAGCTGGCTAGCAAAAGTCAGATCATTGTCAGTTGTAGCTTTGCTTGTTGGAGTGTGTGCCTTGTGCTTTAGGGTTCTGCTGGTCTGATCTTTTGCTTCCTGACCTCAGACCTTGCCTTTGACTATTTGTTTGCCTAGCCCCTTTGGCTCTACCTGCACCTTTTCGGACTACTGACTTTAGGCTGTGACCTGTTTACTCTTTTGTCTTAGCCCCCTGCCTTACGTACACTTTTGATATGTGTCCTCATACTTCTTGACTCCCCTGCCTCATGGCTTGTCTGTGAGAAGTAACAATAGCCAACGTAACACCTGCCACTTAAACTGGTCATTTTGGTGTGGTTTTGCTAATCTCACCAATTTGGTGGTGCGTTTTTTAGGATTTCCTAGAAAAATCATGACTAGTGATAAGCGAATACATTCATCACTATTCATTACACACATGAGTGAGTATTATGTGTTAGGGTACCGTCACACAGTGGCACTTTTGTCGCTACGACGGTACGATTCGTGATGTTCCAGCGATATCCATACGATATCGCTGTGTCTGACACGCAGCAGCGATCAGGGACCCTGCTGAGAATGGTACGTCGTAGCAGATCGTTTGGAACTTTCTTTCGTCTCTGGATCTCCCGCTGTCATCGCTGGATGGGTGTGTGTGACACCGATCTAGCGATGCGTTCGCTTGTAACCAGGGTAAATATCGGGTTACTAAGCGCAGGGCCGCGCTTAGTGACCCGATGTTTATCCTGGTTACCAGCGTAAATGTAAAAAAAAACAAACACTACATACTTACATTCCGGTGTCCGTCAGGTCCCTTGCCGTCTGCTTCCCACACTCACTGACTGCCGGCCGTAAAGTGAAAGCAGAGCACAGCGGTGAAATCACCGCTGTGCTGTGCTTTCACTTTACGGCCGGCAGTCAGTGAGTGCGGGAAGCAGACGGCAAGGTACAGACACCGGAATGTAAGTATGTAGTGTTTTTTTTTTACACTGGTAACCAGGGTAAACATCGGGTTACTAAGCGTGGCCCTGCGCTTAGTAACCCGATGTTTACCCTGGTTACCCGGGGACCTCGGCATCGTTGGTCGCTGGAGAGCTGTCTCTGTGACAGCTCTCCAGCGACCACACTACGACTTACCAACGATCACGGCCAGGTCGTATCGCTGGTCGTGATCGTTGGTAAATCGTATAGTGTGACGGTACCCTTACTCAGTGAGTAATTAGGTATTCGCCTCGGTATAGTTGAGTGATCCCCCCAGCATGTTTGGCAGTTTATTTGCAGCCAATGCACATGCTGGGCTGGCTTGCCAACCACAGTAATACCAGCGCCATCTTTGGTGTGGAATTACTGTGATTGGCTGGTCTTCCCGCATCATAGGGACTATTTAAAGGCTGCAGGTGCCATCTTGCGCATATTGCCAGTGGAAACAACATAGTAAGAGCTAGTTTCAGTGTAGGGACAGTGAAAGGAGTGTAGGGAATGTGATAGGAGGTTACAGTGAGGGTTATTTATTACAAAAAAGCTCTGTTAAGATCTGAAGATTGTCAAGATCAGTTGTTTGTTAGGTGATGATTTGGTAGGGAGAGATTTAATAGGAGTGAGAGAGGGTGGGTGAGTGGCAGGCACCTGGGTGTTCTCATCATTGCAAATGCATGCTGCAGTTATCTGCTATTTTCCACTTAAAATACATAATATTTGTATAGCAGTTGTGCGACTGGTGCAATCTGGATAGAGATAATCGTATGTGACAATTTAGCAAGGGCAACAATCGTCATTACTCCGCATTTGGAGTGTGTCAGCACTACAATTGAAAAAAAATAATTATTTTTGATTGGTTTAAAAAATAGTGCATCTTTATCTAGCAGTTGTGCAGTTGGCACAATCTGGGTACAGATAATCTTGCATGACAATTTAACAGGGCAATAATCTTCATTATTCCGCTGTTGAAGTGGGTCAGCAAGGGAATCAATAGGGAGTACAAGTTTCACCATTGCATAGCGTGCCGAGTTTTCACAAAATGCAAAACATTACCATTATGGGGTATACATACTGTACATGACCACTAAGTAATAATAATAATAATCTTTATTTATAAAGCGCCAATATATTCCACAGCGCTTTACAGTTTAACAGTTTCAAACACAACAGTCATAAGTAACAATGTTAACAATACAATAATTAAAGCGAAATAAGACGACCCTGCTCGTGAGAGCTTACAATCTACAATGAGGTGGGGGAGATACAAAGTACAGCTGTGTATTTACAATGATGTATTTACAATGATGGTCCAGCCATCTTCAGGGGGTGGGGGATAGATGGAGATAGTGAATGGGCTACACACACACAAACATAAAATTACTTTGATTACTGAATGTGATAGGTCGCTCTGAACAAATGTGTTTTGAGTGAGCGCCTAAAACTATGCAAATTGTGGATGGTCCTAATATCTTGGGGTAGAGTATTCCAGAGGATTGGCGCAGCGTGGGAGAAGTCTTGGAGTCGGGAGTGGGAGGTACAGAATAGTGCAGAGGTTAGTCGAAAGTTATTTGCAGAGAGCAGCGGTTGGCTAGGCTTGTTGTGTTGCAGAAGCAGGAGAAGGTGATTTCATGAACAAAATGGGTTTGGATGGTAAGTGATGGATGTTAAGACAACTTCCTAAGCAAAACACTTGGGCTGCTTTTACATTATATTGCTGTCATCCATAGGGCTTACAAAGTCGCTGGATATTCAGCCCTTGTTCAATTTTAGAAGAGTTAGTCTGTCTGCATTTACCGATGATTGGCGTGTGCGTCTGTCCATATGATTACACCAGTCAAACTAAAACTCGCCCAGACAATGCATCTGCAGCAGCGCATGGCAGCACCTCCAAGGTGTAGAAGGAGAGGTTGGGCCAAATGTGGAGCTTGGACAACCAAAGCACAAAAGAATAAGGATGGATGCTGGGACAGTCACTTAAGTAGTTTTTCACCATCTTGGTCAATTTCTCCCTCCTCCTCATAGTTACACACACAGATAGCCCTTGCTGATGTGACGGTCTCATGAAACTGAGCTGCACCTGATGTGTGTGGCCCTCCCCTGTAATCCTTGTGGGAGAAAAAAGCCGACACCTCTGCCAACAGCATTGTCTGGGGGTAATCTTTTTAGCAAGCCTTCCACAACGCCCTCTAGCATACATGCACAGAAAATGGCACGTCTGCCTCCGACATGAGAAAAGCAAATTTCTCCTTGTACCGTGGGTCAAGAAAGGTGCACAACCAGTATTTCATGTTGGACAAAATGTGTTTCATGCAACGGTCTTGGTAAAGGCATCTGGACATGAACTCTGCCATATGTGGTAGACTACAAAGCGTCAAACGTTCAGTGTCCTCACCAGGAAGAACAGCAACAATCCTCTCCTCTTCACGATGCATAACCTTGTCCTCCCTCTACACTTCAGGCCATCCATGCTGAACAGGCATGAAGCTGGGATTGGGAGTTCCCTCTGTAGTGCAGACCAAAAACTCATGTTTCGCCTCCTCCTAATCCTCCTCCTCCTTTTACTCGTCATCACCTAATGTGGCTTGAGAATATTGTGTGAGGCTGGGCTGTGTGGTTTCAGACACTGTAAAATCTTGCTCCATAGCCACTTGCTCGGCATTCAAAGCATCCTCTTTGAGATTCTGCAGCAAGCATTTTAATGGACAGAGCAGCAGGATGGTTACACTGACAATAGCATCATCAGCGCTCACGATCTTGCTGCAGTAGTCAAAGTTTTTAAGAACCTCACATGTAAAGAGTCATGGAATAAGTGGTGCTATAATAATATATAATAATAATAATAATAATAAAAATAACCTCAGAAATGTCATCAATCCAAACCCCCTTGGCAATTGTTATGTGTGGAGGCTGATTGTTACTCTGACAGGCATTGAGAAGCTGGAATTCAGACACTGCTCTCTGCTGCTCACTAAGCCTTGTCAACATATGAACCACCATTCAAAATTTTCTTCATAACCAGGATCTTTTTATCTTGTTCTCACACACTTTATGCATTTAATAGCCCTCTGTCTCTGTACATTTACACATATTGGCTGGTAACTGGTTCATGCAGCAGTACATGGACATCCGATTTCTTACATTATGGCTGGTTGGCACAATGAAAGCAGTTGTTACCATCCACCTTTCCTATCTCCCTTATTTACTCATAGATTGTAATCTTGCAAGCACGTCCCTCATTCCTCTTGTTATGTGTTGACTATGTGATTAATGTTATTCTGTAATGTCTTTTATTGTCCGTACAAGTCTCCTCAAATATAAAATGCTGCGGAATATGCTGGCACTATAGAAATAAAATTATTATTTTTTATTATTATTATTATTATTATTATTATTATTATTATATTGGATTATAGAGTGTGGGTAGATCACAAATCAGTGGGTGACGAGGCGGCTTAAAGTGCTGCTGCAGCAAAGCTAGACCACCGAAAGTCTGAGATGACTTTCGGAAATGTGCGCTGTACACTTGTACAACCAAGTTCAGCCCATGTGCCATACATGTAAAGTGTTTTTACCAGCTTGCCGAGCTTTAAAACAGCCACCAAGTTACACCCATTATCGCACACAACCAGACCTGGTGAGAAGTTCAGCGGGGAGAGCCACTGATCAGTCTGTTCTTTTATCACCTTCAATAGCTCAGTGCATTGTGAGCTTTATCACCTAAATATATGAGCTTAAGCAGAGCATATTGACGCTTTGCCAAGGCAGTGTTGCAGACCTCCCAGCTGGGAAGTGATGGGGATTCTACTTCTGGTGAGGAGAAGGAGGAGGAGAGACAGGAAGTGGAGTACGAGGAGACTAAAACCCTGATGTAAGTTGGGACCGCTATTCTTGGTGTGGGTAAGATGTGTGATGTCTCAGCCTCTGACTCTCTCTCAGACTCCTCCAGGTTCAGACAGTGTGCCATAAGGGAAATGTAGCGTACCTGTCCACAAGAACTTGTCCACGTGTCTGTGGTAAAGTAGATTTTCCCTGTGACTGTGTTGGGCAGAGCACGGCTGGTATTGTGTAACACGTGCTGCTTGTGTAATCTGCTGATGGCACACCAGGAAACATAGTGTCAAATTGTGATTGAGTACAATGGGACTGCCACCGTCAAGAGGTCGCAGAAAGACTTAGTTCCCACACATAGAAATGGTAACATTTCCAAGGCTACCAACCTAGCTATGTAGGTGTTTAGCATTTTGGCCTGTGGGTAGGTGGATGTTTCTGCTTTCTCTTAAACATCTTGGGCAGGGACAAGTGAACGCTGTGTTGGGACAAGGAACTGGATGTGGTTGCTGACTGTTGTGTCTGGGCAACTGAAGGGTATTGGCAATAGGCATCAGTGCCTGCTTCATGGACATCTGATTGGGAAGGCCTGAACACAGGGGAAGGGGCAGTGGTTTCACCATCAGACATAGATTTTTTTACCCAGGCATTCAACCCACCTACTTGGAGTGCTTGGCTGCCATGTGCTTTTGCATGCTGGTGGTGCTCAGATTGGCAGTGTTCTTGTCTGTTCTTAGCTTGATTTGGAAGATGATGCAAATTACAGTTGTTTTGTCTGAAGGAATTTCAGAACAAAAATGCCATACAGGGGAAAAACGCATCCTTGTCCTGTTATGTAGCTGTTTGCTATGGGCTCTATGGAACAGTTGACCGATTTCTCCCTCTGGTTAAGCCACTACCTCTTCTTGCCTATTTTTGTGCTATGAAACAATCCCTCTCTGCACTGCTGTGCTTGCTAAGTGTGCTACCGTGCCAGGTTGGATCAGTGGCCTCGTCATCGACCACGTCATCTTCCAATTCCTCAAACTGATCCTCATTCTGAGTTCCGATTTTAGGCTGACCTGATGGCAACTGTACGTCTTTATTATCCTCCAACTCTTCAGACATGAATTGACCGTCCCCAACATAGCTTTCTCCTTGCTGTTGGTGCTCAAATGTTTGGGCATCACTGCACTCCACCTCCTCTTTACCCTCTTTAATGGTGCACGTTGAGAGGCCTGACAAATTACAAGGGAATGTAATCAGTTCCTCAGAGTGACCAGCGTGGTGTCATATGTCTTCTGGGTCTCTTGATGGTTGGAGGAAGGAGGATCAGGTTGAGGATTCAGAGGCCCAACCTCTTGGCTATTGAGACCGGACCATGTGGAAGACTTTATGGTGCTGCTTGTCAACACACAGGAGCCTTTGTCTGCAATCCAACCCACAACATCCTAGCAATTGTTTGGGTTTGTCAGTGTTGTACCGCACTGACCACATTTTGACAGGAAGCTAGAACAAGATCCAGTCACCTTCTGATCTGTAACATGGCCTTTCAGGCACCACCACATCCACATCTCTTAACGTCACCTTTTCTCATATTGAATGCTTTAAGCTTATCAAAAAAAATGTCCTGGCTTTATTTTTGACAAGTACCCTCTCAGAGGTGGTAAGTACAAATTTAATATATTTAGCAATTTGTGGCAATTTTTTTTTAAAGATATCAGCTTCATTACACACAGCAATAGCAGAATCACAAAAATTAGAGATAAATAGCTTCTTTGTCTATCTGTGCAGGCTTTGCGCAAGTTGCACAACTTACACAATATATGCTATTTATTAAAACAATAGAAAATACGTAGGCTTGTGCAGATTGATCAATGGAACTCCTGTCTCTTTCCCTTGAGGAGGCTGCTTCCAAGTAAAATATGAGTCTTGTACATGTTCCTGACATGGGTTTCAGGCCTTACTGACTGACCACAATACCGACCCTCGCTTGCATACACTGTATTCAGAATTTAATTCCAATGCATTTGGTGTCTGGTAGAATCTAATTTCCTGACATTGATCATGCAGCTCCCCCTAAGTCCTGTATTTATATTTACCTTACAGCGGCTTCACCCGCTACGATAGTTATTCCATTGGGATCCGGTGGCAAAAATTAACTGTGGAGCTTACAAAACAGTAAACCTATAAAGAGGGCACCGAGGGTAAATGCTCCGCCATCATAAATATCATAAAGACCCAAAAAAAGGAATGGACACCAGAGCTAAAAAGTAACAATTTTATTCAAAGACCATTAAAAAATTACATAAATACTGTAAATAGAAATCAGAATAAAAAAGATGCAATGAAAAAACGGAAAGGCGACACTAGTGCCACACACGGACGTTATACTAAGCCAAAGAGCAAGAAAGTATCCATAATACACCTACCACGGGTGTATCTATATATACACAGAAATAACGTTTCAGCAATAATGAAAGTAGTGTAACATGCATATAAACAGTAATAGCACATAGACAACCGGGCAGTATGGAACCAGTAGTAAGAAAACACTTGCTCTCAGATAATAAACGGATGCAGGGAGATGCTAAATATATATAAGAATACAGCTAAAGTGCCTAGTGTAGATGCAATATGGCAGGGTACCCCATATAACTATGCTGCCCTCAGTGCATGGGCACAACTATTAAGGGAAGATCCCATATACATAGGAGGGTAAGAGCCATGCTAATGCTTTCTAAGTAATAGTAAGAGGCACAAAAAAAAGTACCAACCTGCGGCCGTGTGTGGAAAGGGAGGCCCCGACGCGCGTTTCGCACAATGCTGCTTCCTCGGGGGGCGCTAGTGTGAGGAGGATGGGTGGTCTCCTTTTATCTGGGGTACTGGCGCTCAGAGCGGTAATGGCGGCGCTTGCCTCAGGCACTGCAGTGGCCGGAAGCGGCGGGGTCGGCGTCCGACGTCACACATCCCTGCCCCGCACTGAAGCGTCAGTGGGAGGGGCCAGAAGTGCGACGCAGAAAGGACGCATATCCACGGCAACCAGAACAAGCAGGCCGGGAGAAGCGCACACCGCTGAGAGCGAAGGGGGAGGCAGGAACCAACTATACAGAGACTGCAGTAAGACGAGAAGCCGATGGTGGTCGGGTGCACATACCTGACCAAGAGGAGTGGCAGTGAAGGGAAAGTGAAAGTAAAAGAGGGGAGTGCACGTGAGGGTGCCAGGACACTACCTAGAAGAAAGTAGAAAAGAAAATCACATATCATACAAGTGTACTGCTGTTTACAAATATTATACAGGCAGATCTGATAAAGGAATATGATATATGCATATGGATGTGTAGGTACGCAAATGTAATGAGTGACATATGAGTATTACCGTATACTGCGTATACCAGTTGTGTAAACAGCAAAGAGAGTGACGTGCAGAAAAAAGAATGAGAGAGAGTGGCAGGATATTATATGATGCCCTGACACCAAAAGAACCATATATATGAAGATATAAATAGATAAATAGATAAAAATGAGAAATGAGAATGATAAATAAAAGTAAAAATAAAAATAAATAAAAATAAATAAAGTCTAAGGGTAAGCTGGCAAGGGAAATCCATATAGATAAGAGATAAAAAATATATATGACAAAAATTTATATAATAAAAATTGCAAGTGTACAGAAACAATAAGGGTACAAAAAATGCCCACTATAATTAATGGCTGAAAAGAAATCAACGTTGCAGAGAGACTAAAGTGATGTAAAAAAAGATGAAAAAGCTGGATCAAGACCATTTGAGCCAGGGGAAAAATTAAAAAAATTGACAAAAAAGGTGTAAATGGTGTACGAATGTGGTTAAATACAGTCCAGCGTACCTATAGGAGAAGAACAAGAAATAATAGCTGATCCTACTAGGCAATAGATAAACATAACACACTGTAACGAAAATAAAAAGAAAAGTAAAAATCAGGGGATATCCTTGGCTTCTCAAACATGCAGGAAATCTGTGGACGCCTCCTGAGATCATAGGAGATGAACGAATATAATGAATGACGGATACAATCTGTTAAATAGATAAAAAGAGACGAATAAATAACAAGAATACAAAACAACTGTTAATAACTGCAAACACTAGACATAAAAAGTTTTTTATAGAGACTATAATGATCAGAGGTGAACTATAAAAAACTATAAAAATGGGACAAAACTAAGGACCTCATTGAGGCCCTTAGGGCGAATGCAATCAATGCGAATGATCCATTGCGCTTCCAGCTGGGCAAGGTTTCATAGCACCTGCTGGCACTCTGTTAATTGACAACGAGGGCCGCATAATGACATGGCGGTGGAAGTGGTGATGATGGCGAGTAAAGTTCATAATTCAGATGGGCATTTTTGAAATGGTAATGTAAACTAATGGGGAATATGTATTCCACTAACTGGCTTACGATTTGGCATGAGGGAGGGGCCTCCCGAATGTAGGAGTGAGAGCTCTCCTAAATGTATAATACTGGGCCACCTATGGGCCACTACCAAATTCAGCTTTCACAGCACCTGCTCACACTCTGCAAATTTTAAGCGAGGGCTGCATAAAGACATGGCTGTGGACATGGTGGTGGCGTGCGATGCCCAAAATTCAAATGAGCATATTTGAAATGGTATTGTAAGGGGATGGGGAATATGTATTCCACTATCTTGCTAACTATTTGGCATGAGGGAGGGACCTCCCAAATGTAGGAGTGAGAGCCCTCACAATATTAAAGTAAAAAATAATGCCAAAACGCTCCGTGTGAACATTTGCAAAAGGGGAGGTATTAATTTTTGTTTATTTTGCACTATATACATGCAATTATGAAGGAAACAATGTTTCTTAGCATTGTTCACTTTAAAAAAAAAACATTTTGGTTTCGGTTGGTAGGTCTTTTCAAAAATTCGTAAAAGCAGAGCAATAGTCTGACGATATTATTCCCAGATGCCATATGTGAATCAGAAAGGCATGTAGGCATCTTCTCCATGCTGTTCCAATTTAGTTTCAGCTTTTTCCCATCCATTTCAGCTTTTTTCTCAGGGCCCTAGGCCTGTTTGTTGGGACCAACAGAAAAAAAAAACGGCTTTCCCATTGACTTGGCTTGGATTTGTTATTCGGTACGAATACATGGATATTAGAAATTATTTGTGCTGATTTTCCCAAATCCAAATATTTCACTTTTCGATCATCTCATCACTAATCATGACTTTCTGCAAGTAATCTGACAGTAGAAAAGAAATGCCAAAGAATTTTTTTCATGGTACCCAAGAGGGAAGATTATTAATACATTCTCCTTTATCGGAATCATGAGAAGAAAATGGGGTCATGCAATATAGTGCTTTGAGGAACACAGTTGTCTACTCCACTACCTGCTGAAGAAGTTATTTATTATGATTACTTGTATGCAATCATCATATTCCACAGCACTTTACAGATATTATCAGCACTGTCCACATTGAGGCTCACAATCTAAATTCCCTAAGGCCGGTTTCACATGTCAGTGGCTCCGGTACGTGAGTTGACAGTTTCCTCACGTACCGGAGCCACTGACACAAGTAGACACATTCAAATCAATGCATCTGTGCAGATGTCATTGATTTTTTGCGGACTGTGTCTCCGTGTGCCAAACACGGAGACATGTCAGTGTTCGTGGGAGCGCACGGATTACACGGACCCATTAAAGTCAATGGGTCCATGTAAAACACGTACCGCACACGGACGTTGTCCATGTGCAGTCTGTGTGCCATGCAGGAGACAGCGCTACAGTTAGCGCTGTCCCCCCACATGGTGCTGAAGCCGCGATTCATATCTTCCCTTCAGCAGCGTTTGCTGTAAAGAAGATATGAATAATCCTTTTTTTTGTTGTTTCTCGTGTTTAAAATAAAGGTCCATGTATGAGCGGTCACGTGGGGCCGCTCATTGACAGTGATGAATATGCGGCTCCACCCCTATGGGAGGTGGAGCCGCATATTCATGACTGTAATCGGCGGCCCTACGTGACCGCTCATACAGTAGAAGGTGCGGCCAGGACAGGAAGCAGCGCCAGCCAGCGAGGGAGCCGGGTGAGTATTTTAAGAACAGCGGGCGGGCGCACAGGGGGTGGGAGGATGGTGGGGACATGGACCTTTATTTTAAACACGAGAAACAACAAAAAAACCGGATTATTCATATCTTCTTTACAGCAAACGCTGCTGCAAGGAAGATATGAATCGCAGCTTCAGCACCATGTGGGGGGGACAGCGCTAAACTTTAGCGCTGTCTCCTGCACGGTGCGTGTGGTACCCAGTGGGCACACGGGCAGCACACGTGTGCCGCACATGTGCCACACTGATGTGCCACAGAAACGCAGGGGCACACGGACATGGATAATTCTGGTACCGATTTTTCCGGTACCGGAATTATCTGGACGTGTGGGACTGCCCTAACAGTAAGTCCTTAACCCCTTTCTGACATCGGACGTACTATCCCGTCCATGTGGGGTGGGCCCCTATGACCATGGACGGGATAGTACGTCCAGCGCGATCGGCGGCGCTCACGGGGGGAGCGCCGCCGATCGCGGCCGGGTGTCAGCTGCCTATCGCAGCTGACATCCGGCACTATGTGCCAGGAGCGGTCACGAACCGCCCCCGACACATTAACTCCTTGCACACCGCGATCAAAGATGATCGCGATGTGCCGGCGGTGCAGGGAAGCACCGCGCAGGGAGGCGGCTCCCTGCGGGCTTCCCTGAGCTCCCCGCAGCAACGCGATGTGATCGCGTTGCTGCGAGGGTCTTACCTCCCTCCCTGCTCGAGCCCCGGATCCAAGATGGCCGCGGATCCGGGTCCTGCAGGGAGGGAGGTGGCTTCACAGAGCCTGCTCAGAGCAGGCACTGTGAAGGCTGCAGCGCTGCATGTCAGATCAGTGATCTGACAGTGTGCTGTGCACACTGTCAGATCACTGATCTGTGATGTCCCCCCCTGGGACAAAGTAAAAAAGTAAAAAAAAAAATTTTCAAATGTGTAAAAAAAATAAAAAAAAATATTCCAAAATAATGAAAAAAAAAAAATATATTATTCCCATAAATACATTTCTTTATCTAAATAAAAAAAAACAAAACAATAAATGTACACATATTTAGTATCGCCGCGTCCGTAACGGCCCGACCTATAAAACTGGCCCACTAGTTAACCCCTTCAGTAAACACCGTAAGAAAAAAAAAAAAAAAACGAGGCAAAAAACAACGCTTTATTATCATACTGCCAAACAAAAAGTGGAATAACACGCGATCAAAAAAACATATATAAATAACCATGGTACCGCTGAAAACGTCATCTTGTCCCGCAAAAAACGAGCCATGATACAGCATCATCAGCAAAAAAATAAAAAAGTTATAGTCCTGAGAATAAAGCGATGCCAAAATAATTATCTTTTCTATAAAATAGTTTTTATCGTATAAAAGCGCCAAAACATAAAAAATGATATAAATGAGGTGTCGCTGTAATCGTACTGACCCGAAGAATAAAACTGCTTTATCAATTTTACCAAACGCGGAACGGTATAAACGCCTCCCCCAAAAGAAATTCATGAATAGCTGGTTTTTGGTCATTCTGCCTCACAAAAATCGGAATAAAAAGCGATCAAAAAATGTCACGTGCCCGAAAATGTTACCAATAAAAACGTCAACTCGTCCCGCAAAAAACAAGACCTCACATGACTCTGTGGACCAAAATATAGAAAAATTATAGCTCTCAAAATGTGGTAACGCAAAAAATATTTTTTGCAATAAAAAGCGTCTTTCAGTGTGTGACGGCTGCCAATCATAAAAATCCGCTAAAAAACCCGCTATAAAAGTAAATCAAACCCCCCTTCATCACCCCCTTAGTTAGGGAAAAATTAAAAAAATGTATTTATTTCCATTTTCCCATTAGGGCTAGGGTTAGAGTTAGGGCTAGGGTTAGGGCTAGGGTTAGGGCTAGGGTTAGGGCTAGGGTTAGGGCTAGGGTTAGGGTTAGGGCTAGGGTTAGGGTTAGGGCTAGGGTTAGGGCTAGGGTTAGGGCTAGGGTTAGGGCTAGGGTTAGGGCTAGGGCTAGGGTTAGGGTTAGGGCTAGGGTTAGGGCTAGGGTTAGGGCTAGGGCTACAGTTTGGGTTGGGGCTAAAGTTACAGTTAGGGTTTAGATTACATTTACGGTTGGGAATAGGGTTGGGATTAGGGTTAGGGGTGTGTCTGGGTTAGAGGTGTGGTTAGGGTTACTGTTGGGATTAGGGTTAGGGATGTGTTTGGATTAGGGTTTCAGTTATAATTGTGGGGTTTCCACTGTTTAGGCACATCAGGGGCTCTCCAAACGTGACATGGCGTCCGATCTCAATTCCAGCCAATTCTGCGTTGAAAAAGTAAAACAGCACTCCTTCCCTCCGAGCTCTCCCGTGTGCCCAAACAGGGGTTTACCCCAACATATGGGGTATCAGCGTACTCAGGACAAATAGGACAACAACTTTTGGGGTCCAATTTCTCCTGTTACCCTTGGGAAAATACAAAACTCGGGGCTAAAACATATTTTTTGTGGGAAAAAAAAAGATTTTTTATTTTCATGGCTCTGCGTTATAAACTGTAGTGAAACACTTGGGGGTTCAAAGTTCTCACAACACATCTAGATTAGTTCCCAGGGGGGTCTAGTTTCCAATATGGGGTCACTTGTGGGGGGTTTCTACTGTTTAGGTACATTAGGGGTTCTGCAAACGCAATGTGACGTCTGCAGACCATTCCATCTAAGTCTGCATTCCAAATGGCGCTCCTTCCCTTCCGAGCTCTGCCATGCGCTCAAACGGTGGTTTCCCCCAACATACGGGGTATCAGCGTACTCAGGACAAATTGGACAACAACTTTTGGGGTCGAATTTCTCCTCTTACCCTCGGGAAAATACAAAACTGGGGGCTAAAAAATAATTTTGGGGGGAAAGATTTTTTTTTTTAATTTTCACGGCTCTGCGTTACAAACTGTAGTGAAACACTTGGGGGTTCAAAGTTCTCACAGCACATCTAGATGAGTTCCTTAGGGGGTCTAGTTTCCAAAATGGTGTCACTTGTGGGAGGTTTCTACTGTTTAGGTACATTAGGGGCTCTGCAAATGCAATGTGACACCTGCAGACCATTCCATCTAAGTCCTCATTCCAAATGGAGCTCCTTCCCTTCCGAGCCCTCCCATGCGCCCAAACAGTGGTTCCCCCCCACATATGGGGTATCAGCGCACTCAGGACAAATTGGGCAACAAATTTTGGGGTCCAATTAATCCTGTTACCCTCAGGAAAATACAAAACTGGGGGCTAAAAAAATAATTTTTGTGGGAAAAAAATTTTGTTTTATTTTTACGGCTCTGCATTATAAACTTCTGTGAAGCACTTGGTGGGTCAAAGTGCTCACCACACCTCTAGATAAGTTCCTTAGGGGGTCTACTTTCCAAAATGGTGTCATTTGTGGGGGGTTTCAATGTTTAGGCACATCAGTGGCTCTTCAAACGCAACATGGCGTTCTATCTCAATTCCTGTCAATTTTGCTTTGAAAAGTCAAACGGCGCTCCTTCCCTTCCGAGCTCTCCCATCCGCCCAAACAGTGGTTTACCCCCACATATGGGGTATCAGCGTACTCAGGACAAATTGTACAACAACTTTTGGGGTCCAATTTCTTCTCTTACCCTTGGGAAAATAAAAAATTGGGGGCGAAAAAATAATTTTTGTGAAACAATATGATTTTTTATTTTTACGGTTCTACATTATAAACTTCTGTGAAGCACTTGGTGGGTCAAAGTGCTCACCACACCTCTAGATAAGTTCCTTAGGGGGTCTACTTTCCAAAATGGTGTCACTTGTGGGGGGTTTCAATGTTTAGGCACATCAGTGGCTCTTCAAACGCAACATGGCGTCCCATCTCAATTCCTGTCAATTTTGCATTGAAAAATCAAACGGCGCTCCTTCCCTTCCGAGCTCTCCCATCCGCCCAAACAGTGGTTTACCCCCACATATGGGCTATCAGCGTACTCAGGACAAATTGTTAAACATCTTTTGGGGTCCAATTTCTTCTCTTACCCTTGGGAAAATAAAAAATTGGGGGCGAAAAGATAATTTTTGTGAAAAAATATGATTTTTTATTTTTACGGTTCTACATTATAAACTTCTGTGAAGCACTTGGTGGGTCAAAGTGCTCAACACACCTCTAGATAAGTTCCTTAGGGGGTCTACTTTCCAAAATGGTGTCACTTGTGGGGGGTTTCAATGTTTAGCCACATCAGGGGCTCTCCAAACGAAACATGGCATCCCATCTCAATTCCAGTCAATTTTGCATTGAAAAGTCAAATGGCACTCCTTCGCTTCCAAGCTCTGCCATGCGCCCAAACAGTGGTTTACCCCCACATGTGGGGTATTGGCATACTCAGGACAAATTGTACAACAATGTTTGGGGTCCATTTTCTCCTGTTACCCTTGGTAAAATAAAACAAATTGGAGCTGAATTAAATTTTTTGTGAAAAAAAGTTAAATGTTCATTTTTATTTAAACATTCAAAAAATTCCTGTGAAGCACCAGAAGGGTTAATAAACTTCTTGAATATGGTTTTGAGCACCTTGAGGGGTGTAGTTTTTAGAATGGTGTCACACTTGGGTATTTTCTATCATATAGACCCCTCAAAATGACTTCAAATGAGATGTGGTCCCTAAAATAAAATGGTGTTGTAGAAATGAGAAATTGCTGGTCAACTTTTAACCCTTATAACTCCCTAACAAAAAAAAATTTTGGTTCCAAAATTGTGCTGATGTAAAGTAGACATGTGGGAAATGTTACTTATTAAGTATTTTGTGTGACATATCTCTGTGATTTAATTGCATAAAAATTCAAAGTTGGAAAATTGCGAAATTTTCATAATTTTCGCCAAATTTCCGTTTTTTTCACAAATAAACGCAGGTACTATCAAAGAATTTTTACCATTGTCATGAAGTACAATATGTCACGAGAAAACAATGTCAGAATCACCAGGATCCATTGAAGCGTTCCAGAGTTATAACCTCATAAAGGGACAGTGGTCAGAATTGTAAAAATTGGCCCGGTCATTAACGTGCAAACCACCCTTGGGGGTAAAGGGGTTAAGAATGTGGGAGGAAACACACAGAAATGTGGGGAGAACATAAGGAAGTGTTGCTCTTGAACCCAAGACCCCAGCACTGCACAGCAACAGTGATGACCTGTGAGCCACTGTGCATATTAATATTAATGGGCATCTCTACAAGAAATATTAAATAATCTATTAAAAGTAATAAAATTGTGTTGCAACAATTAAAGCACCTGCGTGTTTTTTTTCCTGTCAGAATAATGATTCCACAAGTCCATCTCTTTTTGAACCAGAATAAGTGTTCATATGAAGCTGTTTAACAACACCATGTAAAAAAATGAATTTGGTACTGTTGTAATTGGGAGAGAAAAAAATATTGAAAAAGTTATTTAAGACACAAAGAATGTGTTACAATGATTAAAACTGGAGTTAACCTTTAAAAAGCTGACAAGGCAGCAGCGTTGCCAGAAGTAATTTACAATTATAGACCAACATCATTTCAAACCCAGTAAAAGCTATTTCAAAACTATACTTAAAAAGGCAGTGAAACAAATCACAAAAAGAAGCTAAAAATCGAGAATGCCCTGAAACTTTAACTTTAATTGAAGAACCCCGTCTGTTAATACCTTCCTTATCAAATAAACATATGATACCGTTTTGCATATACAGTTGAAACCAGAAGTTTACATACATTTATAAAAAGACACATATGCATTTTTTCTCAATATCTGAGATGAAATCAAAACAAACCTTTCCCATTTTAGGTCAATTAGGATTATCATTAGTGATGAGTGAATACATTCTGCACTATTCGTAACTTGCACGAATAGTACGGTATTAGATATATTCGTTACTTGGCGAATAATTAGGCATTCGCCTTCGTATATTTGAGTGACCCACCCAGCATGTTTGGCTATTTATTTGCAGCCAATGAACATTTAAAACCAAGACATAGAATGAACAGTGGACGGCACTAGAGAAGCACAAATCAGTATGGACCTTTGACTCGTTGAAGGATATCCGAAAAACACACAGGTGGCACGACCGCTCTGGGTATACGGTGCTCTGCACTGATAAGCAATCCACAGTATAATAAATGAAACGAGAAAGGAACACAGTGCGGCACTCACCCTGTTTGAAGCTGTGATATCGTGCTCTTTATTGGAGGAAAATATTTAAAACATCCGTAAGGACATCAGGTCTCCAGGAGGGTGCGGAGGTGGAGTGTGGACGACGGCCATTTCGCACGGTATGTGCTTCAACGGGTCCAATTCCAAGACCTGATGTCCTTACGGATGTTTTAAATATTTTCCTCCAATAAAGAGCACGATATCACAGCTTCAAACAGGGTGAGTGCCGCACTGTGTTCCTTTCTCGTTTCAGCCAATGAACATGCTGGGTGGCTTGCCAATCACAGTAATGCCGGCGCCATCTTTGGTGTGGCATTACTGTGATTTGCTGGCCTTCCAGTGTGATAGGGAATATTTAAAGGCTGCCGGCACCATCTTGCACACACTGCGGCCGGAAACAGAGTAGGCAGAGTATAGTGTGAGCATAGGAGAAGTGAAAGGAGCGTAGTGAGAGTAATAAGAGCTTATAGTAAGTGTTAATAATTCCAAAAAAGCACTTTTAAGAGCTCAAGATTGTGATGATTAGTTGTTTGTTAGATGGGGATTTAGTAGGGAGAGATTTAATAGGAGTAAGAGTGAAAAGCAGGCACCTAGGTGTTCTCATCATTGCAAGTACATGCTGCAGATCTCTGCTACTTTCTACTGTGTTGTATAGTAGTTAGCAATAGGATAAGACTGTAGGATTAGGGTAAAATAGGGAGGGTTTTATCCACTCCCATAATATACAAATCATCTATTTGTAGAGGGAAATAATAACAGCATATCCAAAACCATTTTTGTGGGAGCTACATAATATTCCTGTGTAGCAGCCTATATATATTTTTTATTTTACTGCAAAATAATATTCCTCAGTGGCAGCATATAGTAAAATCGATTTTAAAATCTTATTGCTAAATAATATTCCTTGTCTATTGCTTAAACACCTAATATTTGTCTAGCACTTGTGCAATTGTCGCAATCCGGGTAGAGATAATCTTATATGACAATTTTTCAGGGGCAATAATCTCCATAAGGCCGGTTTGACACGTCAGTGGCTCCGGTACGTGAGGTGACAGTTTCCTCACGTACCGGAGACACTGACTCACGTAGACACATTAAAATCAATGTGTCTCTGCACATGTCAGCGTGTTTTCACGGACCATGTGTCCGTTTGGAAAACACGGAGACATGTCAGTGTTCGTGGGAGCGCACATATTACACGGATCCATTAAAGTCAATGGGTCCGTGTGCAGTCCGTGTGCCAAGCAGGAGACAGCGCTACAGTAAGCGCTGTCCCCCCAGTGTAGTGCTGAAGCCGCTATTCATTTCTTCTCTCCAGCATCGTTCGCTGGAGAGAAGATATGAAAAATCTTTTTTTTTGTGTTTAAAAAAAAGATCCCTGTCCCCAACCCCCTCCCTCCCCCTGTGCGCCCCCTTCCCCCCCCCCCCCCCCGCTGTTAATAAAATACTTACCCGGCTCCCTCGCTTCTTCCTCTCCTCGCCGCAGCTACTCCTGTATGAGCGGTCATGTGGTGCCGTCCATTACAGCGATGAATATGCGGCTCTACCCCTATGGGTGGGGACAGGGATCTTTTTTTTTAAACACACACACAAAAAAAAGATTTTTCATATCTTCTCTCCAGCGAACAATGCTGGAGAGAAGAAATGAATGGCGGCTTCAGCACCAGATGCAGGGGACAGTGCTTAACTGTAGCGCTGTCTCCTGCATGGTCCATGTAGTCCTCAGTCGGCACACGGGCGGCACATGGCTGCCGCCCGTGTGCCACACTGATGTTCAACGTGAGCACACGGACACGGATAATTCCGGTACCGATTTTTCCGGTACCGGAATTATCTGGACGTGTGAGATTGGCCTTAGGCTGGATTCACATAAGCATTTCTGTGCGCAGCATAAGGCTGCGTACTTCTTTCCTTAAGATCCGCATATATCCACATGCGTCTTGCGTACCTATATTTAACATTATGTACGCAGAGACATGCATTGCATGCGGATGCGTCCCCATTAGTGTTGAGCGATACCTTCCGATATCGGAAAGTATCGGTATCGGTTTCGATCGGCCGATATTCAAAAAATATCGGATATCGCCGATACCGATACCCGATCCCAATGCAAGTCAATGGGACCAAAATATCGGAATTAAAATAAACCCTTTCTTTCCTTGTAGGTTCATTCTACATGAAGGAAAACAACTAAGAATAATGTAGGATGTATGGGGGAGGTGGCGGAGACATTAAAGGCAATGAGGATTAGTCCAATCAAATAGAATAGCATGTTTTTTTTTTTTTTTAAAGACGTTCGGATTGAAAAAGATATTGACTATGTAAATTTTTTTTATTTTGTCAGATATTGATGTTTCACTATTCCACGACCTTCCCCTTCTTTTTTTTCCTTTTCCCACACTTTCATCTTCATCATCATCAGCATCTTTGACATCAACTTCTTCACCTTATTCATCTTCTTCTTCATCTTCTACCTATTTTTTTTTTTTTATTACATTCTTCATATTCATTTTCTTCAACTATTATTATTCTTCCTATTCTACATATTCTTTTTATTCCACTGTTATTATTCTTCCTATTCTACTTCTTCATCATATTCTCATTTGTGACAGGCATTCCCGTAGTTGTTATCTATAAAAGTTGGAAGATTACACCTTCCGTTCTGCCAGTCACAAAAGTTACATTTGTCCGCGTTCAGTTTGGCCTGCAGCATCAGGCTTTATCCAGGGGCACCACGAGGAGGAACGGACTCACCCCCATACACTGCTTAGTCTTCTTCTGCATATAATTTAGATAATATCTTTTGCTCTGATATTAAGTCTTATGCTTAATGTTCTTCTGCTCTTTGTTCTGCAGCCTCTTGTTCTTCTGCTTCTCGGTCTTCCATGTTGTCGTCTCCAGGGTTGTCGTCTCCAGTGTCGTCATCTCCGCCGTCGTCGTCTCAGCCGTCGTCGTCTCCGCCGTCGTCGTCTCCGCCGTCGTCGTCGTCGTCATCGGGGTGGTCTTCCGGGTCGTCGTCATCGGGGTGGTCTTCCGGGTTGTCGACGTTAGGGTCTTCAACTTGGAAATGTAGCAGAAGGTACAAGAAGGCTGAGAAAATGCCAAGAACCAGCTGATGGAACTGGAACTCGGATGGCTACCCGAAGGTTCAAGAGCCTATGGAACTACCGAGGACCAGCTGACGTTACTGGAACCCGGTTACTAAGCAGGAGGTACCCGTGCTAAAAAGCACTACCAAGGACCGCCTGACGTTGGCGGAACTCGGATACCCAGAAGGAGGCACCTAAGCCAAAGGCTTTGCCCGGAACCAGCTGACTTTACTGGAACCAGGATGGGGAGCAGAAGGTACAAGAGCAAAAGACACTGCCGAGAACCAGCTGACGGTACTGGAACCCGGATGGGTAGCCGAAGGTCCAAGAGCCAATGGAACTACCAAGGACCAGCTGACGTTACTGGAACCCGGTTACTAAGCAGGAGGTACCCGTGCCTGAAAGCACTACCAAGGACCACCTGACGTTGGTGGAACTTGGATACCCAGAAGGAGGCACCTAAGCCAAAGGCTCTGCCCGGAACCAGCTGACGGTACTGGAACCAGGATGGGGAGCAGAAGGTACAAGAGCAAAAGACACTGCCGAGAACCAGCTGATGGTGCTGGAACCAGGTGGTGGACCCGAAGGCCCACAGGAGAGGAGAGAACAGCTAGGCCGCGAGGCAGCCGCACTTACCGAACCCCAACAGTCCTACAGGGGGAGCTGGGCCTACTGGCACTACAGAACCAGCCTTGACTACCAGTTCACGCAGCCCACATAGGAAGCTCCTAAACTGGAGGCACCCTGGAGTTGGCTAACTCGACCGCACCACGACGGGGCAAGCATAGGCGTCTCAGTGAAGTTGACACAACCCGGAAACAGCTGACGGTGCTGAAACCAGGCTTGGCACGAGGGAGTACCTGTGACAAGAACACTGCCGAGAACCAGCTGGCGGTGCTGGAACCCGGATGCGTTGCCCCAGTGTGCAAGAGCCAATGGCACGACCGAGGACCAGCTGACGGTGCTGGAACCCGGTTACTAAGCTGTAGGTGCCCGCGCTTAAAAGCACTACCAAGGACCACCTGGCGTTGGCGGAACTCGGATACCCAGGAGGAGGCACCTAAGCCAAAGGCTCGGCCCGGAACCAGCTGACGGTGCTGGAACCAGGTGGTGGACCCGAAGGCCCACAGGAGAGGAGAGAACAGCTAGGCCGCGAGGCAGCCGCAGTTACCGAACCCCAACAGTCCTACAGGGGGAGCTGGGCCTACTGGCACTACAGAACCAGCCTTGACTACCAGTTCACGCAGCCCACATAGGAAGCTCCTAAACTGGAGGCACCCTGGAGTTGGCTAACTCGACCGCACCATGACGGGGCAAGCATAGGCGTCTCAGTGAAGTTGACACAACCCGGAAACAGCTGACGGTGCTGAAACCAGGCTTGGCACGAGGGAGTACCTGTGACAAGAACACTGCCGAGAACCAGCTGGCGGTGCTGGAACCCGGATGCGTTGCCCCAGTGTGCAAGAGCCAATGGCACGACCGAGGACCAGCTGACGGTGCTGGAACCCGGTTACTAAGCTGTAGGTGCCCGCGCTTAAAAGCACTACCAAGGACCGCCTGGCGTTGGCGGAACTCGGATACCCAGGAGGAGGCACCTAAGCCAAAGGCTCGGCCCGGAACCAGCTGACGGTGCTGGAACCAGGTGGTGGACCCCAAGGCCCACAGGAGAGGAGAGAACAGCTAGGCCGCGAGGCAGCCGCAGTTACCGAACCCCAACAGTCTTACAGGGGGAGCTGGGCCTACTGGCACTACAGAACCAGCCTTGACTACCAGTTCACGCAGCCCACATAGGAAGCTCCTAAACTGGAGGCACCCTGGAGTTGGCTAACTCGACCGCACCACGACGGGGCAAGCATAGGCGTCTCAGTGAAGTTGACACAACCCGGAAACAGCTGACGGTGCTAAAACCAGGCTTGGCACGAGGGAGTACCTGTGACAAGAACACTGCCGAGAACCAGCTGGCGGTGCTGGAACCCGGATGCGTTGCCCCAGTGTGCAAGAGCCAATGGCACGACCGAGGACCAGCTGACGGTGCTGGAACCCGGTTACTAAGCTGTAGGTGCCCGCGCTTAAAAGCACTACCAAGGACCGCCTGGCGTTGGCGGAACTCGGATACCCAGGAGGAGGCACCTAAGCCAAAGGCTCGGCCCGGAACCAGCTGACGGTGCTGGAACCAGGTGGTGGACCCGAAGGCCCACAGGAGAGGAGAGAACAGCTAGGCCGCGAGGCAGCCGCAGTTACCGAACCCCAACAGTCCTACAGGGGGAGCTGGGCCTACTGGCACTACAGAACCAGCCTTGACTACCAGTTCACGCAGCCCACATAGGAAGCTCCTAAACTGGAGGCACCCTGGAGTTGGCTAACTCGACCGCACCACGACGGGGCAAGCATAGGCGTCTCAGTGAAGTTGACACAACCCGGAAACAGCTGACGGTGCTGAAACCAGGCTTGGCACGAGGGAGTACCTGTGACAAGAACACTGCCGAGAACCAGCTGGCGGTGCTGGAACCCGGATGCGTTGCCCCAGTGTGCAAGAGCCAATGGCACGACCGAGGACCAGCTGACGGTGCTGGAACCCGGTTACTAAGCTGTAGGTGCCCGCGCTTAAAAGCACTACCAAGGACCGCCTGGCGTTGGCGGAACTCGGATACCCAGGAGGAGGCACCTAAGCCAAAGGCTCGGCCCGGAACCAGCTGACGGTGCTGGAACCAGGTGGTGGACCCCAAGGCCCACAGGAGAGGAGAGAACAGCTAGGCCGCGAGGCAGCCGCAGTTACCGAACCCCAACAGTCCTACAGGGGGAGCTGGGCCTACTGGCACTACAGAACCAGCCTTGACTACCAGTTCACGCAGCCCACATAGGAAGCTCCTAAACTGGAGGCACCCTGGAGTTGGCTAACTCGACCGCACCACGACGGGGCAAGCATAGGCGTCTCAGTGAAGTTGACACAACCCGGAAACAGCTGACGGTGCTGAAACCAGGCTTGGCACGAGGGAGTACCTGTGACAAGAACACTGCCGAGAACCAGCTGGCGGTGCTGGAACCCGGATGCGTTGCCCCAGTGTGCAAGAGCCAATGGCACGACCGAGGACCAGCTGACGGTGCTGGAACCCGGTTACTAAGCTGTAGGTGCCCGCGCTTAAAAGCACTACCAAGGACCGCCTGGCGTTGGCGGAACTCGGATACCCAGGAGGAGGCACCTAAGCCAAAGGCTCGGCCCGGAACCAGCTGACGGTGCTGGAACCAGGTGGTGGACCCCAAGGCCCACAGGAGAGGAGAGAACAGCTAGGCCGCGAGGCAGCCGCAGTTACCGAACCCCAACAGTCTTACAGGGGGAGCTGGGCCTACTGGCACTACAGAACCAGCCTTGACTACCAGTTCACGCAGCCCACATAGGAAGCTCCTAAACTGGAGGCACCCTGGAGTTGGCTAACTCGACCGCACCACGACGGGGCAAGCATAGGCGTCTCAGTGAAGTTGACACAACCCGGAAACAGCTGACGGTGCTGAAACCAGGCTTGGCACGAGGGAGTACCTGTGACAAGAACACTGCCGAGAACCAGCTGGCGGTGCTGGAACCCGGATGCGTTGCCCCAGTGTGCAAGAGCCAATGGCACGACCGAGGACCAGCTGACGGTGCTGGAACCCGGTTACTAAGCTGTAGGTGCCCGCGCTTAAAAGCACTACCAAGGACCGCCTGGCGTTGGCGGAACTCGGATACCCAGGAGGAGGCACCTAAGCCAAAGGCTCGGCCCGGAACCAGCTGACGGTGCTGGAACCAGGTGGTGGACCCCAAGGCCCACAGGAGAGGAGAGAACAGCTAGGCCGCGAGGCAGCCGCAGTTACCGAACCCCAACAGTCCTACAGGGGGAGCTGGGCCTACTGGCACTACAGAACCAGCCTTGACTACCAGTTCACGCAGCCCACATAGGAAGCTCCTAAACTGGAGGCACCCTGGAGTTGGCTAACTCGACCGCACCACGACGGGGCAAGCATAGGCGTCTCAGTGAAGTTGACACAACCCGGAAACAGCTGACGGTGCTGAAACCAGGCTTGGCACGAGGGAGTACCTGTGACAAGAACACTGCCGAGAAACAGCTGGCGGTGCTGGAACCCGGATGCGTTGCCCCAATGTGCAAGAGCCAATGGCACGACCGAGGACCAGCTGACGGTGCTGGAACCCGGTTACTAAGCTGTAGGTGCCCGCGCTTAAAAGCACTACCAAGGACCGCCTGGCGTTGGCGGAACTCGGATACCCAGGAGGAGGCACCTAAGCCAAAGGCTCGGCCCGGAACCAGCTGACGGTGCTGGAACCAGGTGGTGGACCCCAAGGCCCACAGGAGAGGAGAGAACAGCTAGGCCGCGAGGCAGCCGCAGTTACCGAACCCCAACAGTCCTACAGGGGGAGCTGGGCCTACTGGCACTACAGAACCAGCCTTGACTACCAGTTCACGCAGCCCACATAGGAAGCTCCTAAACTGGAGGCACCCTGGAGTTGGCTAACTCGACCGCACCACGACGGGGCAAGCATAGGCGTCTCAGTGAAGTTGACACAACCCGGAAACAGCTGACGGTGCTGAAACCAGGCTTGGCACGAGGGAGTACCTGTGACAAGAACACTGCCGAGAACCAGCTGGCGGTGCTGGAACCCGGATGCGTTGCCCCAGTGTGCAAGAGCCAATGGCACGACCGAGGACCAGCTGACGGTGCTGGAACCCGGTTACTAAGCTGTAGGTGCCCGCGCTTAAAAGCACTACCAAGGACCGCCTGGCGTTGGCGGAACTCGGATACCCAGGAGGAGGCACCTAAGCCAAAGGCTCGGCCCGGAACCAGCTGACGGTGCTGGAACCAGGTGGTGGACCCCAAGGCCCACAGGAGAGGAGAGAACAGCTAGGCCGCGAGGCAGCCGCAGTTACCGAACCCCAACAGTCCTACAGGGGGAGCTGGGCCTACTGGCACTACAGAACCAGCCTTGACTACCAGTTCACGCAGCCCACATAGGAAGCTCCTAAACTGGAGGCACCCTGGAGTTGGCTAACTCGACCGCACCACGACGGGGCAAGCATAGGCGTCTCAGTGAAGTTGACACAACCCGGAAACAGCTGACGGTGCTGAAACCAGGCTTGGCACGAGGGAGTACCTGTGACAAGAACATTGCCGAGAACCAGCTGGCGGTGCTGGAACCCGGATGCGTTGCCCCAGTGTGCAAGAGCCAATGGCACGACCGAGGACCAGCTGACGGTGCTGGAACCCGGTTACTAAGCTGTAGGTGCCCGCGCTTAAAAGCACTACCAAGGACCGCCTGGCGTTGGCGGAACTCGGATACCCAGGAGGAGGCACCTAAGCCAAAGGCTCGGCCCGGAACCAGCTGACGGTGCTGGAACCAGGTGGTGGACCCCAAGGCCCACAGGAGAGGAGAGAACAGCTAGGCCGCGAGGCAGCCGCAGTTACCAAACCCCAACAGTCCTACAGGGGGAGCTGGGCCTACTGGCACTACAGAACCAGCCTTAACTACCAGTTCACGCAGCCCACATAGGAAGCTCCTAAACTGGAGGCACCCTGGAGTTGGCTAACCCGACCGCACCACGACGAGGCAAGCATAGGTGTCTCAGTGAGCTTGACACAACCCGGAAACAGCTGACGGTGCTGAAACCAGGCTTGGCACGAGGGAGTACCTGTGACAAGAACACTGCCGAGAACCAGCTGGCGGTGCTGGAACCCAGATGCGTTGCCTTGCCTATTAAAGATTGTCTTCCTAGAGCTCCAACTAGCGGTGTTGGAGCAAAGGGTAAGCAGGGGGAGATGAGTGTAGGCCGAAGCCTGCACTGGAGGCAGCTTTGTGTCTGCGTTGCGTTTGCAGGACACTTTGCCGGCTACACACTGGGGGAACAGCTGGCGTTGCTGAACCCCACTAACACAATGGCGTGTGTTTTTCTCTGTGCAGCTAGCACTTGCGGGCAAAAACTAGCGATGTTAGAGCCCGTGTTGAAGCAGGAGGAGGAGGAGAGGAGCAGAGTGTAGGCCGAAGCCTAGTTGAACCAATTTCAAAGGAAACCTTTAACCCCCCCCTCAGGTGTTACAAAGTACAAGAGACACACCTTGTGCAGTATTAATGCTGCACAAGTGAAAGGTTGCTCTATTAATTTGTCTACTTGCACACGCTGAATGAAAGACATACACAATTTACCCCATTCTACAGTCAAACTGTAGTGGATGCGTGACTTGGTTTTTTGATGAGACGCAGCACAGGTGTCCAAAATAACGCCTTGGTGCTTGGCGCAGCTTCCTGAGCGTTGTTATTTGCTGTACAGGAGTCTGCGCTCTTGTGTTATCCCTTGGCAATGCCCTGTTAGCGCTGCCCATCTTATGACATCATTTCATGTTGGCCGGTGCGGTTAACGATGGCCATAAATCCCAGACCCACAGTGTCTTTTCATAAAGCCACACTGCGGTGCTGGGATTCGTGGCCTTGAGCAGTACATATTTTGGCCGCTCACACACGTCCTTACACCTGCTTCAGACTGGGCGGCCTCTGCTGATCCCTTCTCGCATGCCGCGGCCATGAGGCTGCACAGTCTGAAGAAGGCGGAAGGAGATGAGTTAAGACAGGCGAACATATGCACTGCTCGTGCCCATCAATCACACCCTCGCAGTCAAAATAATTAAGACAACGAGGAGCATTTTATTCAGGCAGGGCGGACGAACAGGCGCAAGTAGCCAACCAATGATGTCAGAAGACGGGAAGCGCTACCAAGGGGGGTGCTGCGTATCATTAGAAAGGAAAGTCACACCTCAGGGACAGTGGAATGGTCTCAAAGAGACACATTTTGTACGTGTTGAGTTCCACGTGGGCAAGGAGAAAACATCAGCCACCTTGTACAAATGCAGCAGTACTGCTGTACAAGGTGGCTGTTATACATATAAACACCTGGGGGTGGGGGCCAGGCTCCCTTCAATTTCAGTTCATGTGCCTGCGTGGCGTTTGCAGGTCACGTTGCAAGCTGCACAGCAGGGGAACAGCTGGCGGTGCTGAACCCCACTAACACATTGGCTGGTGTTTTTCTCTGTGCAGCTAGCATTTTCGGGCAAAAACTAGCGGTGTTTGAGCCCAGGGTCAGCAGGAGGAGGAGAGGAGCAAAGTGTAGGCCGAAGCCTGCACTGGTGGCAGCTTTTGGTCAGTTGTGCCAGCGTGGCTTGTGCTGGACACGATGCCGACTACACAGCAGAGGAACAGCTGGCGGTGCTGAACCCCACTGACACATTGGCTGGTGTTTTTCTCTGTGCAGCTAGCATGTCCGGGCAGAAACTGGCGTTGTTTGAGCCCAGGGTCAGCAGGAGGAGGAGAGGAGCAAAGTGTAGGCCGAAGCCTGCACTGGTGGCAGCTTTTGTTCTCTTGTGCCAGCGTGGCTTGTGCTGGACACGTTGCCGACTACACAGCATGGGAACAGCTGGCGTTGCTGAACCCCACTAACACATTGGCTGGTATTTTTCTCTGTGCAGCTAGCATTTCCGGGCAAAAACTAGCGGTGTTTGAGCCCAGGGTCAGCAGGAGGAGTAGAGGAGCAGAGTGTTGGCCAAAGCCTAGTTGAACCAATTTCAAAGGTTACCTTTAACCCCCCCCTCAGGTGTTGCAAGGTACAAGAGCCACACCTTGAACAGCATTAATGATGCACAAGTCAAAGGTTGCTCTATTTATTTTTGCTCCTTGCACACGCTGAATTAAACACGTACACTATTTAGCCCATTATACTGTCAAACAGTAGTGGAGGCGTGACTACTAGTCTTTTTAAGGAGACGCAGCACAGGTGTACAAATTTACACCTAGGTGCTGTGCGCTGATTCCTTACCGTTGTTATTTGCAGTACAGGAAACTGCGCTCTTGTGTTATCCCTTGGCAATACCCTGTTAGTGCAGGCCGTCTCATGACCTCATTTCATGTTGGCCGGTGCGGTTAACGATGGCCATAAATCCCAGACCCACAGTGGCTTTTCCTAAAGTCACACTGCGGTGCTGGGATTCGTGGCCTTGTGCAGTAAATATGTTCGCCGCTCACACATGTCCTTACACCTGCTTCAGACTGGGCGGCCTCAGCTGATCCCTTATCGCATGCCGCGGCCATGAGGCCGCACAGTCAGAAGAAGGCGGAAGGAGGGGAGTGAAAACAGGGGAACATATGCACTGCTCGTGCCCATCAATCACACCCTCGCAGTCAAAATATATGAGACAACGGGGGGCGTTGTGTCGGGCAGGGGGGACGCACAGGCACAGCCAGCCAACCAATGATGTCAGGAGACGGGCAGCGCTAACAATGGGGGTGCTGCGTGTCATTACAAAGGAAAGTCACACCTCAGGGACATTGTAATGGTCTGTAATGAGACACATTTTGTACTTGTTGAGTTCCACGTGTGCAAGGAGAAAAAGTCAGCCACCTTGTACAAATGCAGCAGTACTGCTGTACAAGGTGGCTGTTATACATAGAAACACCTGGGGGGGTGGGGGGCAGGCTCCCTTCAATTTCAGTTCATGTTCCTGCGTGGCGTTTGCAGGAAACGTTGCAAGCTACACAGCAGGGGAACAGCTGGCGGTGCTGAACCCCACTAACACATTGGCTGGTGTTTTTCTCTGTGCAGCTAGCATGTCCGGGCAGAAACTGGTGTTGTTTTAGCCCAGGGTCAGCAGGAGGAGGAGAGGAGCAAAGTGTAGGCCGAAGCCTGCACTGGTGGCAGCTTTTGGTCAGTTGTGCCAGCGTGGCTTGTGCTGGACACGATGCCGACTACACAGCAGAGGAACAGCTGGCGGTGCTGAACCCCACTAACACATTGGCTGGTGTTTTTCTCTGTGCAGCTAGCATGTCCGGGCAGAAACTGGCGTTGTTTTAGCCCAGGGTCAGCAGGAGGAGGAGAGGAGCAAAGTGTAGGCCGAAGCCTGCACTGGTGGCAGCTTTTGGTCGGTTGTGCCAGCGTGGCTTGTGCTGGACACGATGCCGGCTACACAGCGGGGGAACAGCTGGCGGTGCTGAACACCACTAACACATTGGCTGGTGTTTTTCTCTGTGCAGCTAGCATTTCCGGGCAAAAACTAGCGTTGTTAGAGCCCAGGGTCAGCAGGAGGAGGAGAGGAGCAGAGTGTAGGCCGAAGCCTAGTTTAACCAATTTCAAAGGTTACCTTTAGCCCCCCCTCAGGTGTTACAAAGTACAAGAGCCACTCCTTCTGCAGCATTAATGCTGCACAAGTAAAAGGTTGCTCTATTAATTTTTCTACTTGCACAAGCTGAATGCAACACGTAGACTATTTAGCCCATTATACTGTTAATCAGTAGTGGAGGCGTGACTTGTCTTTTTAAAGAAAAGCAGCACAGGTGTCGAAAACAACACCTTTTTGCATGGGCGCAGCTTCCTGAGCATTGTTAGTTGCTGTACAGGAGTCTGCGCTCTTGTGATCCTTTGGCCATGCGCTGTGAGCGCTTCCTGTCTTATAACCTCATTTCATGTTGGCCGTTGCGGTTAGCGATGGACATGAATCCCAGACCCACAGTGTGTTTTTAAAAAATCACACTGCGGTGCTGGGATTCGTGCCCTGGTGCACTAAATATGTTTGCCGCTCACACATGTCCTTACACCTGCTTCAGACTGGGCGGCCTCATCTGATCCCTTATCGCCTGCCGCGGCCATGAGGACACCTAGTCTGAAGAAGGCGGAAGGAGATGAGTGAACACAGGCAAACATATGCACTGCACATGCCCATCAATCACACCCTCGCTGTCCAAAAAAATAAGACACCGAGGGCCGTTGTTTCGAGCAGGGGAGATGCACAGGCGCAGCCAGCTAACTAATGATGTCAAAAGACGGGCAGCGCTAACAAGGGTGGTGCTGCGTGTCATTACAAAGGAAAGTCACACCTCAGGGACATTGTAATGGTCTCTAATGAGACACATTTTGTACGTGTTGAGTTCCACGTGGGCAAGGAGAAAAAGTCAGCCACCTTGTACAAATGCAGCAGTAACATACATAGTAACATAGTAACATAGTTAGTAAGGCCGAAAAAAGACATTTGTCCATCCAGTTCAGCCTATATTCCATCATAATAAATATCCAGATCTACGTCCTTCTACAGAACCTAATAATTGTATGATACAATATTGTTCTGCTCCAGGAAGACATCCAGGCCTCTCTTGAACCCCTCGACTGAGTTCGCCATCACCACCTCCTCAGGCAAGCAATTCCAGATTCTCACTGCCCTAACAGTAAAGAATCCTCTTCTATGTTGGTGGAAAAACCTTCTCTCCTCCAGACGCAAAGAATGCCCCCTTGTGCCCGTCACCTTCCTTGGTATAAACAGATCCTCAGCGAGATATTTGTATTGTCCCCTTATATACTTATACATGGTTATTAGATCGCCCCTCAGTCGTCTTTTTTCTAGACTAAATAATCCTAATTTCGCTAATCTATCTGGGTATTGTAGTTCTCCCATCCCCTTTATTAATTTTGTTGCCCTCCTTTGTACTCTCTCTAGTTCCATTATATCCTTCCTGAGCACCGGTGCCCAAAACTGGACACAGTACTCCATGTGCGGTCTAACTAGGGATTTGTACAGAGGCAGTATAATGCTCTCATCATGTGTATCCAGACCTCTTTTAATGCACCCCATGATCCTGTTTGCCTTGGCAGCTGCTGCCTGGCACTGGCTGCTCCAGGTAAGTTTATCATTAACTAGGATCCCCAAGTCCTTCTCCCTGTCAGATTTACCCAGTGGTTTCCCGTTCAGTGTGTAATGGTGATATTGATTCCCTCTTCCCATGTGTATAACCTTACATTTATCATTGTTAAACCTCATCTGCCACCTTTCAGCCCAAGTTTCCAACTTATCCAGATCCATCTGTAGCAGAATACTATCTTCTCTTGTATTAACTGCTTTACATAGTTTTGTATCATCTGCAAATATCGATATTTTACTGTGTAAACCTTCTACCAGATCATTAATGAATATGTTGAAGAGAACAGGTCCCAATACTGACCCCTGCGGTACCCCACTGGTCACAGCGACCCAGTTAGAGACTATACCATTTATAACCACCCTCTGCTTTCTATCACTAAGCCAGTTACTAACCCATTTACACACATTTTCCCCCAGACTAAGCATTCTCATTTTGTGTACCAACCTCTTGTGCGGCACGGTATCAAACGCTTTGGAAAAATCGAGATATACCACGTCCAATGACTCACAGTGGTCCAGTCTATAGCTTACCTCTTCATAAAAACTGATTAGATTGGTTTGACAGGAGCGATTTCTCATAAACCCATGCTGATATGGAGTTAAACAGTTATTCTCATTGAGATAATCCAGAATAACATCCCTCAGAAACCCTTCAAATATTTTACCAACAATAGAGGTTAGACTTACTGGCCTATAATTTCCAGGTTCACTTTTAGAGCCCTTTTTGAATATTGGCACCACATTTGCTATGCGCCAGTCCTGCGGAACAGACCCTGTCGCTATAGAGTCACTAAAAATAAGAAATAATGGTTTATCTATTACATTACTTAGTTCTCTTAGTACTCGTGGGTGTATGCCATCCGGACCCGGAGATTTATCTATTTTAATCTTATTTAGCCGGTTTCGCACCTCTTCTTGGGTTAGATTGGTGACCCTTAATATAGGGTTTTCATTGTTTCTTGGGATTTCACCTAGCATTTCATTTTCCACCGTGAATACCGTGGAGAAGAAGGTGTTTAATATGTTAGCTTTTTCCTCGTCATCTACAACCATTCTTTCCTCACTATTTTTTAAGGGGCCTACATTTTCAGTTTTTATTCTTTTACTATTGATATAGTTGAAGAACAGTTTGGGATTAGTTTTACTCTCCTTAGCAATGTGCTTCTCTGTTTCCTTTTTGGCAGCTTTAATTAGTTTTTTAGATAAAGTATTTTTCTCCCTATAGTTTTTTAGAGCTTCAATGGTGCCATCCTGCTTTAGTAGTGCAAATGCTTTCTTTTTACTGTTAATTGCCTGTCTTACTTCTTTGTTTAGCCACATTGGGTTTTTCCTATTTCTAGTCCTTTTATTCCCACAAGGTATAAACCGCTTACACTGCCTATTTAGGATGTTCTTAAACATTTCCCATTTATTATCTGTATTCTCATTTCTGAGGATATTGTCCCAGTCTACCAGATTAAGGGCATCTCTAAGCTGTTCAAACTTTGCCTTCCTAAAGTTCAATGTTTTTGTGACTCCCTGACAAGTCCCCCTAGTGAAAGACAGGTGAAACTGCACAATATTGTGGTCGCTATTTCCTAAATGCCCAACCACCTGCAGATTTGTTATTCTGTCAGGTCTATTAGATAGTATTAGGTCTAAAAGTGCTGCTCCTCTGGTTGGATTCTGCACCAATTGTGAAAGATAATTTTTCTTGGTTATTAGCAGAAACCTGTTGCCTTTATGGGTTTCACAGGTTTCTGTTTCCCAGTTAATATCCGGGTAGTTAAAGTCCCCCATAACCAGGACCTCATTATGGGTTGCAGCTTCATCTATCTGCTTTAGAAGTAGACTTTCCATGCTTTCTGTTATATTTGGGGGTTTGTAACAGACCCCAATGAGAATTTTGTTACCATTTTTCCCTCCATGAATTTCAACCCATATGGACTCGACATCCTCATTCCCTTCGCTAATATCCTCCCTTAAAGTGGACTTTAGACAAGACTTTACATAGAGACAAACCCCTCCTCCTCTCCGATTTTTACGATCCTTTCTAAACAGACTGTAACCCTGTAAGTTAACTGCCCAGTCATAGCTTTCATCTAACCATGTCTCGGTTATTCCCACTATGTCAAAGTTACCTGTAGATATTTCTGCTTCTAGTTCTTCCATCTTGTTTGTCAGGCTTCTGGCGTTTGCGAGCATGCAGTTTAGAGGATTTTGTTTTGTTCCAATCTCCTCACTGTGGATTGTTTTAGAAATGTTCTTACCTCCCTTCTGAGTATGTTTTCCTGGGTCGTCTTTGTTCGAGTCTAATGTTTTTCTTCCCGTCCCCTCTTCTTCTAGTTTACTGTACAGCAGTACTGCTGTACAAGGTGGCTGATATACATAGAAACATCTGTGGGTGGGGGGCAGGCTCCCTTCAATTTCAGTTCATGTGCCTGCGTGGCGTTTGCAGGTCACGTTGCAAGCTACACAGCAGGGGAACAGCTGGCGTTGCTGAACCCCACTGACACATTGACTGGTGTTTTTCTCTGTGCAGATTGCATGTCCGGGCAAAAACTAGCGGTGTTAGAGCCCAGGGTCAGCAGGAGGAGGAGGAGAGGAGCAAAGTGTAGGCCGAAGCCTGCACTGGTGGCAGCTTTTGGTCGGTTGTGCCAGCGTGGCTTGTGCTGGACACGATGCCGGCTACACAGCGGGGGAACAGCTGGCGGTGCTGAACCCCACTAACACATTGGCTGGTGTTTTTCTCTGTGCAGCTAGCATGTCCGGGCAGAAACTGGCGTTGTTTGAGCCCAGGGTCAGCAGGAGGAGGAGAGGAGCAAAGTGTAGGCCGAAGCCTGCACTGGTGACAGCTTTTGTTCTGTTGTGCCAGCGTGGCTTGTGCTGGACACGTTGCCGACTACACAGCAGGGGAACAGCTGGCGGTGCTGAACCCCACTAACACATTGGCTGGTGTTTTTCTCTGTGCAGCTAGCATTTCCGGGCAAAAACTAGCGGTGTTTGAGCCCAGGGTCAGCAGGAGGAGTAGAGGAGCAGAGTGTAGGCCGAAGCCTAGTTGAACCAATTTCAAAGGTTACCTTTAACCCCCCCTCAGGTGTTGCAAGGTACAAGAGCCACACCTTGTGCAGCATTAATGCTGCACAAGTAAAAGGTTGCTCTATTTGTTTTGCTCCTTGCACACGCTGACTAAAACACGTACACTATTTAGCCCATTATACTGTCAAACAGTTGTGGAGGCGTGACTTGTCTTTTTAACGAGACGCAGCACAGGTGTCAAAATTTGCACCTAGGTACTGGGCGCAGATTCCTGAGCGTTGTTATTTGCTGTACAGGAGTCTGTGCTATTGTGATCCCTTGGCCATGCGCTGTGAGCGCTTCCTGTCTTCTGACCTCATTTCATGTCGGCCGTTGCGGTTAGCGATGGACATGAATCCCAGACCCACAGTGTGTTTTCAAAAAATCACACTGCGTGGCTGGGATTCGTGGCCTTGTGCAGTAAATAGGTTTGCCGCTTACACATGTCCTTACACCTGCTCCAGACTGGGCGGCCTCAGCTGATCCCTTATCGCCTACCACGGCCAGGAGGCCGCACAGTCTGAAGAAGGCGGAAGGAGATGAGTTAAGACAGGCGAACATATGCACTGCTCGTGCCCATAAACCACACCCTCGCTGACAAAATAAATATGACAACGAGGGGCGTTGTTTCTAGCAGGGCGGATGCACAGGCGCAGCCAGCTAACCATGATGACAAAAGACGGGAAACGCTACCAAGGGGGTGCTGCGTATCATTACAAAGGAAAGTCACACCTCAGGGACAGTGGAATGGTCTCAATGAGACACATTTTGTACGTGTTGAGTTCCACGTGGGCAAGGAGAAAAAGTCAGCCACCTTGTACAAATGCAGCAGTACTGCTGTACTAGGTGGCTGTTATACATAGAAACACCTGGGGGGGTGGGGCCAGGTTCCCTTTTAATTTCAGTTCCTGTGCCTGCATGACGTTTGCAGGTCACGTTGCCGGCTACACAGCAGGGGAACAGCTGGCGTTGCTGAACCCCACTAACACATTGGCTGGTGTTTTTCTCTGTGCAGCTAGCACTTCCGGGCAAAAACTAGCGGTGTTTGAGCCCAGGGTCAGCAGGAGGAGGAGAGGAGCAGAGTGTAGGCCGAAGCCTGCACTGGTGGCAGCTTTTGTTCTGTTGTGCCAGCGTGGCTTGTGCTGGACACGTTGCCGACTACACAGCAGGGGAACAGCTGGCGGTGCTGAACCCCACTGACACATCACCTAGTGTTTTTTCTGTGTAGACAACACTTCCAGGTGGCAACTGACAGTGTTGAAACCCAGGGAATCAAAGAGGAGCAGAGTGTAGGCCGAAGCCTGCAGTGGAGCAAGTTGAAAGGGAACCTTTAACCCCCCCCCCAGGCATTTGTTGCTGAAAGAGCCATCTTGTACAGCAGTAATACTGCACATGGAAAATGGTGGCTCCGAAAATTATGCTCCTTGCAAACGCTGAAGTACACACTCATATAATGTGTCCCCTCACACCGTCAAACCATCCCGGAAGTGGGACTTTCCTTTGTAATGTGACACAGCACAGCCGTCATTCCAACCCCCTTGGTGCCGGGCACCACCTCCTCAACGTTGTTTGGTTCTGTCACGGAGCCCGCGCTGTAATGTTATCCCTTGGCCATGCACAGTTAGCGGTGCCCGTCTTCTGACATCATGTAGGTGTCAGGCTGGCAGTGCCTGTGCGTCCAAGCTGCCCGAGATCCAACCTTGCAGTGTCATCTAATGTAGTCCCACTGCGGGCCAGGGATCCATGGGCATGCGCAGTGCATATCATCGCCTCTCACTCACCTCCTTCCTGCTTCTTCAGACTGTGCGGCGTCACGGCCGTGGCATGCTATTAGGGATCAGCTGACGCCGCCTAGTCTGAAGAAGCGTGAAGAAGGGGAGGGAGAGGCTAGTATATGCACTGCGCATGGCCATGGATACCAGGCCCACTGTGGGATCACATTAGACGACACTGCGAGGTGTGATTTCGGGCAGCGTGGACGCACAGGCGCAGCCAGGACGACAACAAATGATGTCAGAGGACGGGCAGCGCAAACTGTGCATGGCCAAGGGATAACATAACAGCGCAGGGTCCATAACGGAATCAAACAACGCTAAGGAGGCAGCGCACGGTGCCAAGGGGGTAGCAATGACGGCTGTGCTGCGTCACATTACAAAGGAAAGTCCCACCTCCGGGACGGTTGGACGGTGTGAGGGGACACATTACATGAGTGTGTAGTTCAGCGTTTGCAAGGAGCATAATTTCAAGAGCGACCTTTCCCTTGTGCAGTATTAGTGCTGCACATGGTGGCTCTTTCAGTAACAAACGCCTAGGGGGGGGGGACAGGTCCCCTTACATTTTAGTTGTGCCAGCGTGGCGGTCGCATGACACGTTGCCGGATACACAGCTGGGGATCAGCTGACGTTACTGAACCCCAATAACAGAGGAGCGACTGTTGACTGTGCACACAGCACTTCCAGGCACCAACTGGCGGTGTTAGAGCCCAGGGACAGCAGGAGGAGCAGATTGGAGGTATTGCCGCACACACAGCTGGGGATCAGCTGACGTTACTGAACCCCAATAACAGAGGAGCGACTGTTGACTGTGCACACAGCACTTCCAGGCACCAACTGGCGGTGTTAGAGCCCAGGGACAGCAGGAGGAGCAGATTGGAGGTATTGCCGCACACACAGCTGGGGATCAGCTGACGTTACTGAACCCCAATAACAGAGGAGCGACTGTTGACTGTGCACACAGCACTTCCAGGCACCAACTGGCGGTGTTAGAGCCCAGGGACAGCAGGAGGAGCAGAGGAACAGAGTGTAGGCCGAAGCCTGATTGGAGCAAGTTGAAAGGAAACCTTTAACCCCCCCCCCCAAGACGTTTGTAGCTGAAAGAGCCATGTTGTGCAGCACTAAGGATGCAAAAGGAAAAGGTTGCTCTTTTAATTATGCTCCTTGCAAACACCGAAGTAAACACTAAAAATGTGTCCCTTTATACCGTTAAACCGTTCCGGAGGTGCGAATTTCCTTCGTAATGGGACACAGCACAGCTGTCATTCCTATCCCCTTGATGCCGTGCGCTGCCTCCTCAGCGTTGTTTTAAGCTGTCACGGAGCCTGCGCTGTTCTGTTAGCCCTTGGCCATGCCCAATTAGCGCTGCCTGTCTTCTGACATAATTTGGTGTCAGGCTGTCAGTGCCTGTGCGTCCACGCTGCTCCAGATCCCACCTCGCAGTCTCATCTAACGTAATCCCACTGCGGGCCTTGGAACCATGGGCATGCACAGTGCATAACCTCGACTCTCACTCCCCTCCTTCCCTCTTCTTCAGACTGTGCGGTGTCACGGCCGTGGCATGCTAGGGATCAGCTGACGGCGCACAGTCTAAAGAAGGCGGAGGGAAATGAGCGAGAGCCCGAGGGGAAGATATGCACTGCGCATGCCCATGGATCCCAGGCCCGCAGTGTGACTCAATCAGAAGACACTGCGAGGCGGGATCTCGGGCACCGCGGCCGCACAGGCGCAGCCAGCCTGACACCAAATTATGTCAGAAGACAGGCAGCGCAAATAGGGCATGCCCAAGGGATAACAGAACAGCGCAGGCTCCGTGACAGCTTAAAACAACGCTGAGGAGGCAGCGCATGGCACCAAGGGGGTAGGAATGACGGCTGTGCTGCGTCACATTACGAAGGAAAGTCCCAGCTCCGGGACGGTATAACGGTATCAGTGAACACATTTTATAAGTGTTAAGTTCTGCGTGTGCAAAGAGCTAAAAAAAAAGAACTACCTTTTCCTTGTGCAGCATTACTGCTGCACAAGATGGCTCTTTCAGTAACAAACGACGGGGGGGGGGGGACAGGTTCCCTTACATTTAGGTTGTTGTGCCAGCGTGGCGGTCGCAGGACACATTGCCGGCTACACAGCTGGGGATCAGCTGACGTTACTGAAACCCAATAACACTGGGTCGTATGTTTTTACTGTGCAGCCTGCACTTCTGAGCCGCAACTGGCGGTGTTGGAGCCCAGGAATAGCAGTTCAGGTGGTAGAAAGATGAACACAGCAGGAGACCTGGATGACACCCAATTACTTAATCAGGCAGAGGAGTGGCAAATTCCTGCGAGATCCAGGCCTGGTTCATTTTCAGGAAAGTAAGCCGGTCAACGTTATCGGAGGATAGTCGCATGCGACGGTCTGTTAGTACACCACCTGCGGCACTAAAGACACGTTCCGATAAGACACTAGCCGCAGGGCAAGCCAGCACCTCCAATGCATACTGGCTTAGCTCTGGCCATGTATCCAGCTTAGAGACCCAAAACTTGAACGGGGAAGAGCCGTCTGGGAGTACAGTAAGAGGGCAAGCCATGTAGTCTGTCACCATCTGACGGAACCGTTGCCTCCTGCTGACTGGAGCCGCCGGTGATGGTGTAGACATTTGGGGCGGGCACACAAAAGTGTGCCAGAGTTGTGCCATACTGGGCTTGCCTTGGGCAGAGGCACTGCTTCTGCTCCCTCTTTGAGCAGAGCCTCCCCCACTGCCTCGACGCACTGAGCTGCTTTGTAAAGCACTAGCAGCACTCCTCTCAGTTGGACAGGAGAAGATGATGGAATTCACCAGTGTGTCGTGGTACTCCCGCAATTTACGCTCCCGGGTCAACGCAGGGATGAGGTTTTGGACGTTGTCCCGGTAGCGAGGATCGAGGAGGGTGAACACCCAATAATCAGGCATGTTGAGAATGTGGTCGATGCGGCGGTCGTTTCTCAGGCACTGCAGCATGAAATCCACCATGTGCTGCAGAGTGCCAACCGGCCCAGAAACGCTGTCCCCTGCTTGAGACATGATCTCTGCCCGCTCGTCATCACCCCACCCTCGCTGTACACACTGACCACTGGACAATTGTGTCGCTCCCTCCTCTGGACGGAGCTCTTCCTCGTCCATTGACTCCTCCTCATCCTCCTCACAAATTGGCCCCTGCGTACCCCTTTGTGAGGAACCACGTGGCGCTGACTCTCCAGAAGCTGATGGAAAAGGTGACTCCTCATCCTCCACCTCTTCCACCACATCATCCCTTAACCCTTGCAAAGTTTGCTGAAGCAGGCAGATAAGGGGGACAGTCATGCTGACTAGTGCATCATCTGCACTTGCCATCCGCGTGGAATAATCAAAAGGACGCAAAACCTGGCAGACGTCCTTCAGAGTGGCCCACTCTGTGGTTGTGAAGTCTGATCGGCGCTGACTGCGACTTCTTTGCGCCTGATGCAGCTGGTACTCCATAACTGCTTGCTGCTGCTCACACAACCGCTCCAACATATGTAACGTGGAATTCCACCGGGTAGGTAGGTCACATATGATGCGGTGTTCCGGAAGGCGGAATCGGCGCTGCAGAGCAGCAATGCGGGATCTGGCCAAGCTGGAACGCCGCAAGTGAGCACACTCTAGGCGGACCTTGTGCAGCAGGGCATCAAGATCCGGATAGTCCCTCAGAAAACTCTGCACAACCAAATTGAGCACATGTGCCAGACATGGGATGTGAGTGAGGTTGCCAAGGGCCAAAGCTGCCACCAGATTTCGGCCATTGTCACACACTACCATGCCTGGCTGGAAATTCGCTGGCAGTAACCACACATCGCTCTCCTGCTTGATGGCATTCCAGAGCTCCTGCGCTGTGTGGCTTCGATGCCCCAATGAAACTAGTTTTAAGACGGCCTGCTGACGTTTGGCCACGGCTGTGCTCATGTCGGTCATAGGTAAACGTTCACGGGTCCATGTGGGGGTGGACTGTGACGGATCCTGCAGAGAGGAATCAGAGGAACTGGTGTAAGAGGAGGAGTCGATGCGTACAGACTGGATTCCTGCAATCCTTGGAGTGGGCAGGACACGTCCTGCGCCACTCGCACGATCTGTACCTGGCTCAACAACATTAACCCAATGGGCAGTGAGGGAAACATATCGCCCCTGTCCATGCTGACTGGTCCACGCATCGGTGGTGAGGTGGACCTTGCTACTGACGGCGTTCAGTAGCGCATGTTTTATGTTTGCCTCAACATGCCTGTGCAGGGCAGGGACAGCCTGCCTGCTGAAGTAAAAGCGGCTGGGCACCTTGTACTGTGGGACTGCCAATGCCATCAAGTCACGGAAGCTGTCAGTCTCCACCAGCCTGAACGAGAGCATTTCCAGGGACAACAGTTTGGCAATGCCTGCATTCAGAGCCTGTGCTCGGGGGTGGTTGGCCGAGAATGCCCGCCTTTTCTCCCATGCCTGTACTACCGATGGCTGTAGAGTAGACTGGGAGTGTGAGGATGACTGGGAAGGTGGTGCTGTGGGTGGAATTACACAAGGTCTCTGGGAGGAAGCCAAACCAGCTGTGCGTGAGCTGGAGGAAGAGGCAACACGAGCTGAAGAGGTGGTAGCTGCCGCTGTTGGTTGGCCTACATCTTCAGTGTGTTTCTGTAACTCCACCGCGTGCCTGGTCCGCACATGTTTCCACATATTTGTGGTATTGAGGTTGCTGACATTTTTCCCTCTTTTTACTTTATGATGACACAGCTTGCATTTGACAAAACAAATGTCATCTGCAACTGTGTCAAAAAAGGACCAGGCACTGCAAGTCTTGGGAGCGCCCTTTTTGGCTTTGGAAAGAGACAGGCTCCTAACGGGTGCCAAAGTGGAGGCTACAGGCTCCGCAGTCTTCCCCCTCCCTCTCCCTCTTTGGCCCGTAAGAGGAAGCTCTTCCTCTGAGCTGCTCCCACCACCTTCCTGTTCCTCACGCCACGATGGGTCAAGGACCTCATCATCTCCACTACCCTCTGCCACCAACTGCTCCTCCTGGGTAGTCTCAGCAGCACAGTACGCACGAGAAAGCGGCACCTGAGTTTCATCATCAGATGCGTACTGCGCTGTGGTCACCGGAGGCACTGGCCCACCTGCCTCTTCAGAGTCAGAGAGAAAAAGGTGTTGGGCATCACTGCACACTGCCTCTTCTTCCATTTCTCCAATGCTGCTTGGCTGGCCCCCTGTTTCCAAGCCAAGAGATTCAGAGAACAGAAGTAGAGACGGCTCCTGTCCTGGGCTCTCTGACTGCCTGGCCAATTTGGCAGGTGGTGAAGAGACAGATGGCTGCTCTCCAGTGCTCTGTGCCTGAGAGGATGTGGCACTAACTGAAGTCGATGCCGAGGCGTTAGCTGCCATCCACCCGACAACGGCTTCAATTTGGTCTTCACGCAGCAGCGGTGCACGGCGCTCTCCGACAAAGCTGCGCATGAAGGACTGTTCCCTGCTGAAACTGAGTGACGACGAGTCACCGGCGCCCGCAGCAGGCACAGAATCACCACGTCCTCTCCCTGCTCCTCTCCCTGCTCCGCGCCCACGCCCACGTGCCTTACTCCCTGCCCTCTTCATCTTGGTTGACAGATAAAGATAAGCAGAAAAGTACTAAGGCCTTAGTGTGCTTATTCCTGTAATGCTCCTCCTAACAGGTGTAAGAAACACTAATGTTGTAAATTGTGGACTAAACTTTATTATTTTTCAAATGTGGCCTACACAAGTGTTAAGTTGTGTTTGGTGAACTTAACCTTTTTTTTGGTGCAGATCGGGCTACAGAGCTAGTTTAAATCACACGGAGACCGTGCAGACAGCCGTAAACGGCGCTGCAAGGCCAAAAAACCCTCCTCTAGGTTATCCTATATAGTGTTTTTCCACTATTTAGCTGGATACAAGTGGAAAGACACTAATAGGAATTTTTTTTTTCAAATTTTAAACTGGCTGCACTATTTGAAAAAAAGGAAATTGTTTTTCAAGGTATGAGGCAGTAACGCACCCTGAGCTGAATCCAACCGGCTATGGCTGCACACAGACTACAGGGCGAGCTGCGCTCACACAGAGACCGTGCAGACAGCCGTAAACGGCGCTGCAAGGCCCCAAAAAAAACCTCTAGGTTATCCTATGTAGTGTTTTTCCACAATTGAGCTGGAGACTGGTGGAAAGACACTAATAGGAATTTTTTTTTTTTCAAATTTTAAACAGGCTGCACTATTTCAAAAAAAGGAAAATTTTTCTCAAGGTATGAGCCAGTAACGAACCCTGAGCTGAATCCAACCGGCTATGGCTGCACACAGACTACAGGGCGAGCTGGGCTCACACGGAGACCGTGCAGACAGCCGTAAACGGCGCTGCAAGGCCCAAAAAACCCCCTCTAGGTTATCCTATGTAGTGTTTTTCCACAATAGAGCTGGAGACTGGTGGAAAAACACTAATAGGAAATTTGAGAAAAAATGTGCAGCAGGCTGCACTAAGAGCAAAAAAGAACAACTGTGTGAGGCAGTGTGAACCCCCCCTGAGCTGAATACAACCGGGTATATGGCTGCACACAGACTACAGAGTGAGCTGCACACACACACACAGAGACCTTGCAGAACGCTGTTAAAACAGCGCTGCAAGGCAAGAGCAAGGTGAACAGTGAAGAACACACAGCGTTTTGCTAAATTAGCCTTTGGAAAGGAAAATAAAGCAATTAGCAAGCTCAACTGGCCCTCAGTTAGAACACAGCGTCCTGTCCCTAACTGAAATCACAGCAGAGTGAGCGCAAAATGGCGGCAGCGCTTTTTTATAGTGCAGAGTGACATCATTTCAGCAGCCAATCCAAGCCTTGCCAGTACTTACATGCCCACCATGCTAAACAGGATGTGCCCACACTTTCATTCATTCCTCATTGGCTGCTGCGTTCAATTTGAATTCTGGGAACTTCCGATTCCGGTATCCGATACGCGGGAAGTATCGGAATTCAGTATCGGAATTCCGATACCGCAAATATCGGCCGATACCCGATACTTGCGGTATCGGAATGCTCAACACTAGTCCCCATGCATCACGGTACATCCACATACAACGCATGTCTCTGCGTACATAATGTTAAATATAGGGACGGAAGACGCCTGTGGATCTATGCGGATCTTAAGGAAAGAAGAATGCTTGCCTACATTGTGCACAGAAATGCTAATGTGAAACCAGCCTTACTCCACATTTGGAGTGTGTCAGCAAGACGATCTTTAACCCCTTCACGACATGAGCCGTATTAGTACAGCACATGTCGTGTCTCCCCCTTTGATGTGGGCTCCCACATGAAAGTCGCGACATGTCAGCTATTTTGTACAGCTGACATGTGCGCGCAATAGCAGCGGGTGAAATAGCGATTCACCCACCTCTATTAACCTGTTAAATGCTGCTGTCAAACACTGACAGCGGCATTTAACTACCGCTTCCAGCCATGGGGCCGGAAATGAGCGCATCGCCGACCCCATCACATGATCAGGGGTCGGCGATGCATCAGGATGGTAACCATAGAGGTCCTTGAGACCTCTATGGTTACTGATGCCGGCCTGCTGTGAGCGTCCCCCTGTGGTCAGCGCTCATAGCAAGCCTGCATTTTAGCTACATAGCAGCGATCTGATGATCGCTGCTATGTAGCTGAGCCGATCGAGTTGTGCCAGCTTCTAGCCTCCCATGGAGGCTATTGAAGCATGGCAAAAGTAAAAAAAAATGTTTTTAAAAATATGAAAAAAAAAATAGAAAAGTTTAAATCACCCCCCTTTCGCCCCATCCAAAATAAAACAATTAAAAAAAAATTAAACCTACACATATTTGGTATCGCCGTGTTCAGAATCGCCCGATCTATCAATAAAAAAAGCATTAACCTGATCGCTAAACAGCGTAGCAAGAAAAAAATTTGAAACACCAGAATTATGTTTTTTTGGTCGTCACGAGTGACTTTGCATTAAAATGCAATAACGGGCGATCAAAAGAACGTATCTGCACAAAAGTGGTATCATTAAAAACGTCAGTTCGGCACGCAAAAAATAAGCCCTCACACGACCCCAGATCACAAAACATGGAAACGCTATGGGTATCGGAATATGGCGGGTTTTTTTTAGCAAAGTTTTGAATTTTTTTTCACCACTTATATAAAAAATAACCTAGACATGTTTGGTGTCTATGAACGTGTAATGACCTGGAGAATCATAATATTAGGTCAGTTTTAGCATTTAATGAATCTAGCAAAAATTCCAAACAAAAAAGAAGTGAGGATTTGCATTTTTTTTGCAATTTCACCACACTTGGAATATTTTTCCAGTTTTCTCGTACAAGACATAGTAAAACCAATGGTGTCATTCAAAAGTACAACTAGGCCTTCAAAAAATAAGCCCTCACATGACCATATTTACGGAAAAATAAAAAAGTTATGGCTCTGGGAAGGAGGGGAGCGAAAAACGAAAAGCAAAAATGAAAAAGGGCCGCGGCATGAAGGGGTTAAAAAAAAAATCATAATTTATTGTTTTTAAAAATAGCGTATCTAGGAGTTGTGTGACTGGCACAATCCAAGTAGAAATAATCTTATGTGATAATTTAGCAGAGGCAAAAATCTTCATTACTCTGCATTTGGAGTGTGTCAGCAAAGCGATCAAATAAATCATAATTTTCTATTGGTTTAGAAAATAGCGTGTCTTTATCTAACAGTTGTGCGACTTGCGCAAAGCCTGCAGAGGTACGTAAACGAGCCTATTTACCTGTAATCTACATTAGTCTGCTGTTGCCGTGTATAATCAAGCTGTCATGATCCAGACCGGGTTTTGAGTCCTGTTTTCCCGGTCTGATCATGTCAGGGGTTAACTTTTCTTAGCCTGAGTCTGGCTGCAGGTTTTGCTATTTATCTCTGTTGCATCCTGCAGGCAGTGTCAGTTATAGTTCTGCCTTCGGCGTGGCATATCCTGATTTCTCCTGCTGCTTTAGCTGGCTGAACCCGTGTCTCTGTTTTCCCCTGTTCCCTGTTCAGTGTTTCCCTTTAGTGTGCAGACCCCCCTGGGTTTGACTTTACTGGTATCCTGACCTGTTTTTGTCTTCTGTCTTTTGCTTATCCGCTCCTGACTGTTACTGACCTCTTGGCTTGTTTCTGACTCTGTTTTGTCTTTACCTTTGGTGTTATGAACTGGTGGTTTAGGAGCAACATGGGACGAGCTCTGAAGGAGGTGGTACCTGTACTGACCGCAGTCCCTAAGCTTAACACAACACTAGAAGTAGCCGTGGGATGCTCCTGTCATTCCCTAGGCACCTCGTCACAGCCTGAGAACTAACTACCCCTAAAGATAGAAACAGGAAAACTATCTTGCCTCAGAGAAAATCCCCAAAGGATAGATAGCCCCCCACAAGTAATGACTGTGAGTGGAGAGGGAAAAGACATATGTAGAATGAAACCAGGATTTAGCACAGGAGGCCAGTCTAGCTAGACAGGACAGGACGGAATACTGTGCGGTCAGTATTAAAAACTACAAAAATCCACACAGAGTTTACAAAAATCTCCACACCTGACTAAAGGTGTGGAGGGTAAATCTGCTTCCCAGAGCTTCCAGCTTAACTGAATTAATCCATACTGACAAGCTGGACAAAACATAGAATGCACAGAACGAATAAGTCCACAACTAGTGTTGAGCGATACCGTCCGATAGTTGAAAGTATCGGTATCGGATAGTATCGGCCGATACCCGAAAAGTATCGGATATCGCCGATACCGATACCCGATACCAATACAAGTCAATGGGACACCAAGTATCGGAAGGTATCCTGATGGTTCCCAGAGTCTGAAGGAGAGGAAACTCTCCTTCAGGCCCTGGGATCCATATTAATGTGTAAAATAAAGAATTAAAATAAAAAATATTGATATAATTACCTCTCCGGAGGCCCCTGGACATCACCGCTGGTAACCGGCAGCCTTCTTTGCTTAAAATGAGCGCGTTTAGGACCTGAGAATGACGTCGCGGCTTCTGATTGGTCGCGTGCCACTCACGTGACCGCCACGCGACCAATCAGAAACCGCGACGTCATTCTCAGGTCCTAAATTCCTAGAATGAGGAGTTTAGGACCTGAGAATGACGTCGCGGCTTCTGATTGGTCGCGTGGCGGTCACATGAGCGGCACGCGACCAATCAGAAGCCGTGACATCATGGAAGTCAGTAAACGCGCTCATTTTAAACAAAGAAGGCTGCCGGTTACCAGCGGTGATGTCCAGGGGCCTCCGGAGAGGTGAGTATATCAATATTTTTTATTTTAATTCTTTATTTTACACATTAATATGGATCCGATACCGATTCCCGATACCACAAAAGTATCGGAACTCGGTATCGGAATTCCGATACCGCAAGTATCGGCCGATACCCGATACTTGCGGTATCGGAATGCTCAACACTATCCACAACATGTGGACAGAAAGGAGCAAAGAAAGGACTTATCTTTGCTGAACTGGTCAGGATATCAGGGAAATCCAAGAGAGATGTGAATCCAACCAGGAACCATTGACAAGTGGCACTGGCTGAAGGGAAGAGCCAGGCATAAATAGCCAAGCAGAAAGACAATCAGTGGAAGCAGCTGCAGGCTGCTAAATCCAAGGAGCAGCCATACCACTTAAAACCACCGGAGGGAGCCCAAGAGCAGAACTCACAAAAGTGCCACTTACAACCACCGGAGGGAGCCCAAGAGCGGAATTCACAACACTTTGGTACTGTGCTACTAACTATACAGAACCGGCTCGTTTGACTATTCTCCTGCCACCTGTGGTAGCCTCACTGCTGCACTGCAGGTCAGCTCTGTCTAGGTACAGACCTGCTTCTTCTCTACTGCCATCTAGTGAAGCCTGCACCTACCTGCATTGCAGCAGCATGAAATTATAACTAACCAGAAATTTTTTTTTCTCTGCTCTGTTTTCTATGGATCCGCTCCGTACCTTGGCGGATCAAATGGCTAGTTTGACACAAATGATGCAGGATCTGTCTGTGGAATATAGGGCCTTGGCCACATCTCATAACCACCTACAAAGAGAGATTTCTGACATGGTAAGATCTTTGCAGGGATCTTCTTGCCAATCTGGCTGTAAGCACTCTGACACTGTTGATGTCTCTTTGCACTCTCCTGAACCTACCTGCCTGATACCTTCTCTGGGGAAAAGGAGTAGTTCTGTACTTTCAAGGAGAATTGCAAACTATTTTTTTCTCTCAGACCCTGATCTTCTGGAGATAAGAGTCTGCAAGCGGGGATAATCATTTCCTTACTTAGAGAACGACCTCAATCATGGGCTTTTTCTTTACCTGCTACTGCCCCTGAACGTATGTCTGTGAATAAGTTTTATGAGGCTTTAGGTCTGATTTATGGTGAACTAGACTGGGTCACGATGGCAGAGGACATGATCATGTGTCTCTCCCAGAGCACACTCACTGCTGAATGGTATTGTTCTGAGTTTATACGGTGGTCCACGGAGGTGTTTTGGGATGACTTCGCTTTGAGATGACAGTTAAGGAGAGGACTTTTGGATGCCCTGGCTTTCCATCCGCCACCCAGTTCCTTGGAGTTGGCCATGACCCAGGCCATTCATACTGACCGGAAGTTACTGGAAAGAGGAATTAACCAGCATGAGATATGTGGCCTGGAATTTTTTAAATGCAAAATAGTGCTGCATATAAGTAGAGTAGCAGACAGGAAAAAAAACGTGAATACTGGCCTAAAATGCCCAAACTTGGAGCACGCAGATATATGAGGCCTGTCACGGAAATACCACACTGCCAAATATGTGGCCTGTATTTTTTATTATTTTCAATGCAAAATAGTGCTGTATATAGGTAAAATAACCACACTGCTGATTCTTCCCTGTTGGAGTGATATGCCTCCTTCCCCATGTGTGCTGCTGTCCTTGCTCTGCAGGTCCTCCAGCCAGGTTGGGTCAGACACTATGTCATACACCACCTCTTCTTCCACATCCACAACCTGCTCCTCCTCCTGACTTTCTGACAATTGTGTCTCATCATCGCCCACCTCTTGTGACACTTTCCCATCATTGCCTTCATGTAACCGTGGCTGTTCAAATGTTTTGGCATCACTACATGTGATGTCATCTGGCCCCACTTCAAGTTGACTGGCTGAGAGTCCAGAATCCTTAAAGGGAAAACTGAACAGCTCTTCGGAGTGTCCAAGTGTGGGATCAGTTGTCTCAGGGCACTCGGCATGGTGGGAGGCAGGAGGATCAGGGTGAATAATATCTGGTCCACAATCACAGCTACTCATACTTGACCATGTGGAAGACATGGTGGTGGTGATAGTGGCTAAGTGACTGGAAGCATTATCCACTATCCAACCAACAACCGTTTCACACTGCTCTGGCTTCAATAGTGGTGTGCTGCGGCCCCCTAGAAACTGGGACAGGAAGGTCAAGTGCAAACATGTGGGTATTTGCTGTGGCCCACTTTCAGCTTGGCAACGGCCTTGTCCACAACATGCACCATCAGCTTCACATCCACTTCCCTGTCCCTTGCTCCTTGCCTTGCCCATTATAAATGGACTACTGAACTATTTCAAAAGCTCAACACAAATTTATTTATTTGGAGCAAAATTATATCTGATCAATACACCTTCAAAGCTACGATTTTTCCACCACAGATACAACAGGCCTCAGCCTGACATAACAGACTGTATACATTTTTTTGTTTTTTAGAGAATTTTTTTTAACAAAAAAGAATGAAACAAGGCTAGCAGACAGGACTATGAAACTTATGCCTGCGAAGCTACGATTTTTCAATCACAGGAACACCAGGCCTCAGCCTGACAGAACAGACTGCATAATTTTTTTTCTTTTTGTGGGGTAAATTTTAGAAAAAAAAAAGCACAAGGCTAGCACACAGAACTATGATACACATACCTGCGAAACTACTATTTTTCCACCACCAATACACCAGGCCGCAGCCACAGATAACAGACTGTATAATTTTTTTTTCTCTTGTATGTGAAATTTGGCAAAAAATTAAGAATGAGTACAACAAGGCTAGCAGACAGAACTATGAAACTTATGCCTGTGAAGCTACGATTTTTCCACCACAGATATAACAGGCCTCAGCCTGACATAACAGACTGTATAATTTATTTTTTGGGTTTTGGAGAATTTTTAAAATAAAAAAAGAGTGGAACAAGGCTAGCAGACAGAACTATGCAACTTATGCCTGCGAAGCTACAATTTTTCCAACACTGATACACCAGGCCTCAACCTGACATAACAGACTGTATAAAATATTTTTTTGGGGGGTGAATTTTTGAAAAAAAAAGAACAAGGCTAGCACACAGAACTATGATATGTATGCCTGCAAGGCTAAGATTTTTCCATCACAGTTACAACAGGCCTCAGCCTGAGATAACAAACTGTATAAAAATGTTTTTGTTTTTTGGAGAATTAATAAAAAAAATAAAATAAAAAAGAGTGGAACAAGGCTAGCACACAGAACTTATGCCTGCGAAGCAACGATTTTTCCACCACAGATACAATAGGCCTCAGCCTGACATAACAGACTGTATAAAATATTTTTTTTTTGTTGGGGTGAATTTTTGAAAAAAAAAACAAACAAAAAGAACAACCAGGCTAGCACACAGAGCTATGATACTTATGCCTGCAAAGCTACGATTTTTCCACCACAGATACAACAGGCATCAGCCTCAGATAACAGACTGATCTAAATGTAGCCTTGATTTTTTGGGGCACAAATAAATTGTGTGAACAAGTTGGCTATGACACAAAAAAAAATTTCCACACTCACATCTGGTGTCTGGGACAAAAAAAATGGTAGATTTGCAAGATCTTAGATTTCAATAACCTGGCTATAGTAGGCAGCGTGAACAAGCAAATAAATGCTAAATAAGGGTGCTATTTAGGGTTGAGCGAAACGGGTCGTTCATTTTCAAAAGTCGCCGACTTTTGGCAAAGTCGGGTTTCATGAAACCCGATCCGACCCCTGTGCGGGGTCGGCCATGCGGTACGCGACTTTCGCGCCAAAGTCGCGTTTCAATGACGCGAAAAGCGCCATTTCTCAGCCAATGAAGGTAAACGCAGAGTGTGGGCAGCGTGATGACATAGGTCCTGGTCCCCACCATCTTAGAGAAGGGCATTGCAGTGATTGGCTTGCTGTCTGCTGCGTCACAGGGGCTATAAAGGGGTGTTCCCGCCGACCGCCATGTTACTGCTGCTGATCTGAGCTTAGGGAGAGGTTGCTGCCGTTTCGTCAGAAGCAGGGATAGCGTTAGGCAGGGTCCATTAACCACCAAACCGCTTGTGCTGTAGCGATTTGCACTGTCCAACACCACCTTCGGTGTGCAGGGACAGTGGAAGCTACATTTTTTTTTTCCCTCAGCGCTGTAGCTCATTGGGCTGCCCTAGAAGGCTCCCTGGTAGCTGCATTGCTGTGTGTACGCCGCTGTGCAAACCAACTGCTTTTTTCAAAGCACAAATCCTCTTGTTCCTTCCTTTCTGCACAGCTATCTTGTTTGTTTGTCCACACTTTTTATTCAATTTGTGCATCAGTCCACTCCTTATTGCTGCCTGCCATACCTGGCTGAGATTACTGCAGGGAGATAGTAATTGAAGGACAGTTACTTTTTTTTTTTTTTTTTTTTTGTGGGAGATTAAGATTGGCATTTCTGCTAGAGTGCCATCCCTGTCTGTGCCATCTCTCACTCAGTGGGCCATAGAAAGCCTATTTATTTTTTTGCTTGATTTGGGTTCTAAAATCTACCTGAAAAAATCACTACATCAATCAGTGGGAGAAAAATATTGGCCTCAGGGCTTGTGTGCCACTCCTGACTCCTGTGTGTGCCATCTCTCAGTCAGTGGGCCATAGAAAGCCTATTTATTTTTTTGCTTGATTTGGGTTCCAAAATCTACCTGAAAAAATCACTACATCAATCAGTGGGAGAAAAATATTGGCCTCAGGGCTTGTGTGCCACTCCTGACTCCTGTGTGCACCATCACTCACTCAGTGGGCCATAGAAAGCCTATTTTTTTTTTGCTTTATTTGGGTTCTAAATTCTACCTGAAAAAAAATCAATAAATCAATCAGTGGGAGATTAATATTGGCCTTTGGGCTTGTGTGCCAGTCCTAAGCGTGCCATCTCTCTCACAAATAGTGGGCCATAGAAAGCCTATTTTTTGTTTTATTTGTTTTCTAAATTCTCCCTGAAAAAATCATTTTATTTTATTTAGTTTCTAAATTCTTCCTGAAAAAATCATTTTATTCTACTATTTTTTTTTTCTAAAGTCTCCCTGAAAAAAAAAAAAAAAATCAGTGGGAGATTAATATTGCCCTTTCTGCTTGTGTGCCAGTCTTGACTCCTGGGTGTGCCATCTCTCTCTCCAATTGTGGGCCATAGAAAGCCTATTTTTTTTTAGCTTGATTTGGGTTCCAAAATCTACCTGAAAAAATCACTACATCAATCATTGGGAGAACAATATTGGCCTCTGGGCTTGTGTGCCACTCCTGACTCCTGTGTGCGTCATCTCTCACTCAGTGGGCCATAGAAAGCCTATTTTTTGTTTTATTTGTTTTCTAAATTCTCCCTGAAAAAATCATTTTATTTTATTTGGTTTCTAAATTCTTCCTGAAAAAATCATTTTTTGTATTATTTTTTTTTTCCAAAATCTCCCTGAAAAAAAAAAAAAAAAAAATCAGTGGGAGATTAATATTGCCCTTTCTGCTTGTGTGCCAGTCTTGACTCCTAGGTGTGCCATCTCTCTCTATCTCTCCAATTGTGGGCCATAGAAAGCCTATTATTTTTTTTGCTTGATTTGGGTTCCAAAATCTACCTGAACAAATCACTAAATCAATCAGTGGGAGATAAATATTAGCCTCTGGGCTTGTGTGCCACTCCTGACTCCTGTGTGCGTCATCTCTCACTCAGTGGGCCATAGAAAGCCTATTTTTTGTTTTATTTGTTTTCTAAATTCTCCCTGAAGAAATCATTTTATTTTATTTGGTTTCTAAATTCTTCCTGAAAAAAAAAATTTTATTCTATTATTTTTTTTTTCTAAAGTCTCCCTGAAAAAAAAAAAAAAAAATCAGTGGGAGATTAATATTGCCCTTTCTGCTTGTGTGCCAGTCTTGACTCCTGGGTGTGCCATCTCTCTCTCTCTCTCCAATTGTGGGCCATAGAAAGCCTATTATTTTTTTAGCTTGATTTGGGTTCCAAAATCTACCTGAAAAAATCACTACATCAATCATTGGGAGAAAAATATTGGCCTCTGGGCTTGTGTGCCACTCCTGACTCCTGTGTGTGGCATCTCTCACTCAGTGGGGCATAGAAAGCCTTTTTTTTTTTTTTTTCTTTTTTTATTTGGTTTCTAAATTGTCATTGGAAAAATCATTTTATATTATTTGATTTCTAAATTCTTCCTGAAAAAATCATTTTATTTTATTTGGTTTCTAAAGTCTCCCTGAAAAAAAAAAAAAAAACAGTGGGAGATTAATATTAACATTTGTGCTTCAGTGACAGTCCTGCGTGTGTGGCATCTCTCTCATTTGGTGCCACCAAAAACAGAGTGTGTAACATTGTGCCTGATTTTCGTTGTGGTCTCACCCACCTGTAAAGGGGTAGCTAAATCATACTGAAGTTATAGCTCACCGTGTAAGTTGTGTGACAGCAACAAATACCGTTAGTTTGGTTACATTTTTAAAACAATGAGGAAGTCTGGTGGAAGAGGTCGTGGCCGGGAGCGTTCATTGTCAGCTGGTAATGAGGGTAGTGGTAGTGGTGGAGCATCAGGTGGTCGTGGGAAAACAAATATTGCACCTAAGTCTGGAGCTGTGGAGCCAGGTTCGTCGTCTGGCTACACAAGGCCTCGAACGCTCCCTTTTCTGGGAGTAGGAAAACCGCTTTTAAAGCCGGAGCAGCAAGAGCAAGTTTTGGCTTATCTTGCTGACTCAGCCTCTAGCTCTTTTGCCTCCTCTCGTGAAACTGGTAAATGTAAAAGCAGCGTGTCGTTAGTGGATGTTCACGGTCAGGGACAAGTCGCTTCCTTGTCCTCTTCAGCAAAAACAACAACAGAGAAGAATGCAGCAGGCGACACAATGGGTTACTCCATGGAGCTCTTTACACATACCGTCCCTGGCTTAGAAAGTGAAGCAGTTAACAGTCCATGCCCATTACAAGTTGAATCTGACATGGAGTGCACTGATGCACAGCCACAGCCAGACTACTATGCTGGTCCTTTGACTCAGACCACAACATTGCCCTCGCAGGGTAATGATCAAGAATCAGACCCTGATGAGACTATGTTGCCCCATCACGAACGCTATACCACCGACCGACATGGTGACACAGACGAAGTTGCACACGAGCTACAAGAAGAGGTAATAGATGACCCAGTTCTTGACCCCGATTGGCAGCCATTGGGGAACAGGGTGCAGGCGGCAGCAGTTCTGAAGCGGAGGAGGAGGGGCCGCAGCAGGCATCAACATCGCAACAGGTTCCATCTGCCGGGCCCGTATCTTGCCCAAAACGCGTGGCAAAGCCAAAACCTGTTGGAGGACAGCGTGGCCATCCGGTTAAAGCTCAGTCTGCAATGCCTGAAAAGGTATCCGATGCTAGAAAGAGTGCAGTCTGGCATTTTTTTAAACAACATCCAATTGATCAGCGCAAAGTCATCTGTCAAAAATGTTCAACTACCTTAAGCAGAGGGCAGAATCTGAAAAGTCTCAATACAAGTTGCATGCATAGACATTTAACCACCATGCATTTGCAAGCTTGGACTAACTACCAAACGTCCCTTAAGGTTGTAGCACCCTCGGCCAATGAAGCTAGTCATCAACGCAACATCCCTTCCGGCAGTGTAGGGCCACCATTTTCCGCACCACCTGCAGTATCTGTGCAGGTTTCTTTGCCAGGCCAAAGCAGTCAGGGTCAGGGAATCACCAGTTTCGTAGTAGAAAACACTGCATCTAGGGCACCGGCGACAACAATACCATCTCCCACCGTCTCTCAGTCTGCCATGTCCACCGGCACCCCCGCTAGTTCCACGATCTCCAGCTCTCCAGTCCAGCTCACCCTACATGAGACTATGGTTAGAAAAAGGAAATACTTAGCCTCGCATCCGCGTACACAGGGTTTGAACGCCCACATAGCTAGACTAATCTCGTTAGAGATGATGCCCTACCGGTTAGTTGAAAGCGAAGCTTTCAAAGCCCTGATGGACTACGCTGTACCACGCTACGAGCTACCCAGTCGACACTTTTTTTCCAGAAAAGCCATCCCAGCCCTCCACCAGCATGTTAAAGAGCGCATCGTCCATGCACTCAGGCAATCTGTGAGCACAAAGGTGCACCTGACAAGAGATGCATGGACCAGTAGGCATGGCCAGGGACGTTACGTGTCCATCACGGCACACTGGGTGAATGTTGTGCATGCAGGGTCCACAGGGGACAGCAAGTTTGGTACAGTTCTGCCTAGCCCACGGTCTAGGAAACAGTTGGCTGTAGCCGTTTGCACCCCCTCCTCCTCCTCCTCGTCCTCCTGCAGAAGCGAGAGCTCATCCACAGACCGCAGTCGCACAACCACTCCATCCGCAGCTGCCACTGTTGCACACCAGGTCTCCCATTATGGGGCAGCTACTGGCAAACGTCAGCAGGCTGTATTGGCTATGAAGTGTTTGGGCGACAACAGACACACCGTGGAAGTTCTGTTCGAGTTCTTGCAGAAAGAAAAGCAGTCGTGGCTGGGCACTGTAGATCTTGAGGCAGGCAAGGTAGTGAGTGATAACGGAAGGAATTTCATGGCTGCCATCTCCCTTTCCCAACTGAAACACATTCCTTGCCTGGCTCACACCTTAAACCTGGTGGTGCAGTGCTTCCTGAAAAGTTATCCGGGGTTATCCGACCTGCTCCTCAAAGTGCGTGGACTTTGCTCACATATCCGCCGTTCGCCCGTACACTCCAGCCGTATGCAGACCTATCAGCATTCTTTGAACCTTCCCCAGCATCGCCTAATCATAGACGTTGCAACAAGGTGGAACTCAACACTGCACATGCTTCAGAGACTGTGCGAACAGAGGCGGGCTGTTATGTTTTTTGTGGGAGGATACACATACACGGGCAGGCAGTAGGATGGCAGACATGGAGTTGTCAGGTGTGCAGTGGTCGAAGATTCAAGACATGTGTCAAGTCCTTCAGTGTTTTGAGGAATGCACACGGCTGGTTAGTGCAGACAACGCCATAATAAGCATGAGCATCCCCCTAATGCGTCTGCTGATGCAAAGTTTGACGCACATAAAGGATCAGGCGTCTGCAGCTGAGGAAGAGGAAAACCTTGATGACAGTCAGCCATTGTCTGGCCAGGGCAGTGTACAGGACGAGGTAGCGGGCGAACAGGAGGAGGAGGACGAGGAGGATGATGGGGATGATTATATTTTTAATGAGGAAGCTTTTCCGGGGCCACTGGAAATTGTTGGCGCGGCAAGGCCGGGTTCTGGTTTTTGGAGGGACACAAGTGACGTGGATTTGCCTGAAACTGCCCCTCAACCAAGCACAACCGCAGATTTGAGAACTGGAACTTTGGCCCACATGGCGGATTATGCCTTACGTATCCTCAAAAGGGACACACGCATTACTAAAATGATGAATGATGACGATTACTGGTTGGCCTGCCTCCTTGATCCTCGCTATAAAGGCAAATTGCAAAATATAATGCCACATGACAACTTGGAAATAATATTAGCAACCAAACAATCAACTCTTGTTGACCGTTTGCTTCTGGCATTCCCTGCACACAGCGCCCGTGATCGTTCTCACACGAGCTGCAGGGGCCAGCAGACCAGAGGTGTTAGAGGGGCAGAAATCAGAAGTGGCGTTGGCCAGAGGGGTTTTCTGACCAGGTTGTGGAGTGATTTTGCTATGACCGCAGACAGGACAGGTACTGCAGCATCAATTCAAAGTGACAGGAGACAACATTTGTCCAGTATGGTTACAAACTATTTTTCATCCCTTATCGACGTTCTCCCTCAACCGTCATTCCCATTTGATTACTGGGCATCCAAATTAGACACCTGGCCAGAATTGGCAGAATATGCATTGCAGGAGCTTGCTTGCCCGGCAGCTAGTGTCCTATCAGAAAGAGTATTCAGTGCTGCAGGTTCAATACTAACAGAAAAAAGGACTCGTCTGGCTACCCAAAATGTAGATGATCTAACCTTCATTAAAATGAACCACAACTGGATTTCGAAATCTTTTGCCCCACCTTGCCCGGCTGACACCTAGCTTTCCTATGAAAAGGTCTTGCCTGTGGACTATTCTGAATGACTTTTCCAATCTCGTAATTTTCTGCACCTGATTGTCCAGCATATGTCATGTTTACACCTCACTAAATGGCCAAACTCCCCACACGGGGCCGTGGTATCGACACTTCTTTTGCGAGAAAAGCCATCCCAGCCCTCCAGCGGCATGAAAAAGTCTGCATTGTCATAGCACTCAGGCAATCAAACAGTAGAAAGGTGCACCTGACAAGAGACGCATGGACCAGTAGGCATGTCCACAAAAAGTTACGTGTCCATTACGGCGCACTGGGTTAATGTGTTGGATGCATGGTCCACAGGGGACAGCCTACAAAGTCTGTCTGCAGTCCCTAATTCCAATTTTCCTCCGCTGACCACACCACTGCTGCCCGTGTACCCCTGGAACCAATTTTACAGTGTCTACAGCCTAATTTTGTTATGTTAGGCCTACTACGCCTGTCTGCGGTCCCTCCTTCCAATACTCGTCCACTGACCACACCACTGCTGCCCGTGGACCCCTGGAAGCTATTTTTAATTGCATAGAGCATCCTTTTTTTAATAGTAGGCGTACAAAGTCTGTCTGTGGTCCACTATTGAAATTGAATTGTCCTCCACTGCCCAGAGCACTGCTGCTTGTGTACCCCTGTAACTTTTTTAAGCTGCAGTGAGCCACATTTTTGGTTTAAGTCCTACTACCTGTGTCTGTCTGCGCCACTCAATTCAGCTGTGTTCTTTTGAAAAAAGCTGAGCGTCAATAGTCTTGTTTTCAGCCTCTAGGAATTTTAAAACTGCATTGGGGGTACAACTTTGGTAGGGCCTACTAACGGTGTCTGCCTCCCCAAGGTGTGCCCCAGGTTTTCTCGCCATTGCTTCGATCTTAATGCTCTCGTTTAGTAGTTGTTGGAAACTACACTGCATTAGGCCTACAAATTGGGTATGGGGTGTAGAGAGATGGTGTGTTCCACTCCAAGGTGTTCCCCAGGTTTCCTCTCCATTGCTTCGATCTTCATGCTCTCGTTTAGTAGTTGTTGGAAACTACACTGCATTAGGCCTACAAATTGGGTATGGGGTGTAGAGAGATGGTGTGTTCCACTCCAAGATGTTCCCCAGGTTTCCTCTCCATTGCTTCGATCTTCATGCTCTCGTTTAGTAGTTGTTGGAAACTACACTGCATTAGGCCTACAAATTGGGTATGGGGTGTAGAGAGATGGTGTGTTCCACTCCAAGGTGTTCCCCAGGTTTCCTCGCCAATGCTTCGATCTTCATGCTCTCGTTTAGTAGTTGTTGGAAACTACACTGCATTAGGCCTGCAAATTGGGTATGGGGTGTAGAGAGATGGTGTGTTCCACTCCAAGGTGTTCCCCAGGTTTCCTCTCCATTGCTTCGATCTTCATGCTCTCGTTTAGTAGTTGTTGGAAACTACACTGCATTAGGCCTACAAATTGGGTATGGGGTGTAGAGAGATGGTGTGTTCCACTCCAAGGTGTTCCCCAGGTTTCCTCGCCAATGCTTCGATCTTCATGCTCTCGTTTAGTAGTTGTTGGAAACTACACTGCATTAGGCCTACAAATTGGGTATGGGGTGTAGAGAGATGGTGTGTTCCACTCCAAGGTGTTCCCCAGGTTTCCTCGCCAATGCTTCGATCTTCATTCTCTCGTTTAGTAGTTGTTGGAAACTACACTGCATTATGCCTACAAATTGGGTATGGGGTGTAGAGAGATGGTGTGTTCCACTCCAAGGTGTTCTCCAGGTTGCCTTTCCTGAGCTTCGATCTTCCGGCTCTCGTTTAGTAGTTGTTGGAAACTACACTGCATTAGGCCTACAAATTGGGCATGGGGTGTAGAGAGATGGTGTGTTACACTCCAAGGTGTTCCCCAGCTTTCCTCTCCATTGCTTCGATCTTCATGCTCTCGTTTAGTAGTTGTTGGAAACTACGCTGCATTAGGCCTACAAATTGGGTATGGGGTGTAGAGAGATGGTGTGTTACACTCCAAGGTGTTCTCCAGGTTGCCTTTCCTGAGCTTCGATCTTCCGGCTCTCGTTTAGTAGTTGTTGGAAACTACACTGCATTAGGCCTACAAATTGGGTATGGGGTGTAGAGAGATGGTGTGTTACACTCCAAGGTGTTCCCCAGGTTTCCTCTCCATTACTTCGATCTTCATGCTCTCGTTTAGTAGTTGTTGGAAACTACGCTGCATTAGGCCTACAAATTGGGTATGGGGTGTAGAGAGATGGTGTGTTACACTCCAAGGTGTTCCCCAGGTTTCCTCTCCATTGCTTCGATCTTCATGCTCTCGTTTAGTAGTTGTTGGAAACTACGCTGCATTAGGCCTACAAATTGGGTATGGGGTGTAGAGAGATGGTGTGTTCCACTCCAAGGTGTTCTCCAGGTTGCCTTTCCTGAGCTTCGATCTTCTGGCTCTCCTTTAGTAGTTGTTGGAAACTACGCTGCATTAGGCCTACAAATTGGGTATGGGGTGTAGAGAGATGGTGTGTTCCACTCCAAGGTGTTCCCCAGGTTTCCTCTCCATTGCTTCGATCTTCATGCTCTCGTTTAGTAGTTGTTGGAAACTACACTGCATTAGGCCTACAAATTGGGTATGGGGTGTAGAGAGATGGTGTGTTCCACTCCAAGGTGTTCCCCAGGTTTCCTGTCCATTGCTTCGATCTTCATGCTCTCGTTTAGTAGTTGTTGGAAACTACACTGTGTTAGGCCTACAAATTGGGTATGGGGTGTAGAGAGATGGTGTGTTCCACTCCAAGGTGTTCCCCAGGTTTCGTCCACATTGCTTCGGTCTTCCGACTCTCGTTTAGTAGTTGTAGAAAACTACACTGCATTAGGCCTACAAATTGGGTATGGGGTGTAGAGAGATGGTGTGTTACACTCCAAGGTGTTCTCCAGGTTGCCTTTCCTGAACTTCTATCTTCAGGCTCTCATTATATTGTGGTTAAATGGAACAACTGCATTTGGCGTACTAGTTGGTTTGGGGCCTACTATCGGTGTCTGCCACTCCTTGCTGTTCTCCTGGTTTCCTGTCCTGAAATTCCATTTTCAGGCTCTCGTTAAGTAGTTGTTAATGTTAGACTGCATTTGGCCTACTAGTTGGGTTGGGGCCTACTATCGGTGTCTGCCACTCCTTGCTGTTCTCCTCCACTGAACAAAGCTGTGCCGCCTGTTTACTACGGTTGCCAATTTTGAACTGCATTTCGACTACTTACTGATTTGGGCCTACTCTCTGTGTCAGCCTCTCATTCCAGTTGTCCTCCACTGCAATGCCCCCTGGTTAGTCCTGTGTAACCAATTTTGAATTGCATTTAGCCAACTTTATTCTTTGGGCCTATATCTGTGTTTCCTCCTCATCCTGCCCATTGCCCAGCCAGTGATAGATGAGTCTGCTGGTACATTGACCCATAACGCAAAATTCCCCGTGCACGCTACACAGCAAGATTGTGACCCTGCTGAAAGTCAGGTTCCTCTTCCCGCATACCATACCACCTTACACGGGGACAAAGAGGAAGGTGCAGATGAAAGTGCAGGTTCCTTCATCAGGTGGGGGAGAGGAATACTAGTTGGCGACGTCACTGGCACAGGGCCTCTCATAGTACGCAAAAGTGTTGATGCCGGTGGGAGGCGCCCCCGCCGTGCAAACACACCGCTGTACTTTGAGGGGCCCTGTGCCAGTGCCAATGCCAACGAGTGGGCCCCCCCTGCTTGCTCAGGATCACAGCACTTGCAAAGTTGAAATACTTACCTCTCCCTGCTCCATTGCCGTGACGTGGTCCAGATTTACTGGGCCCACTAATTACTTGAACCAGCCCTACCCCCCACAACTTTAGCCAAATGACCCCCAATTTCAAATGCCTTCCAATTATTATAAGCTAAATTACGATTGACAAGCTTCTGTAACAAGAATGGATGTTTTTGCCATTAAAATGGGCAGTGTAGGTGTTTTCCTGTCCTCCACTCACTGCCGACTATGCTCCCCCATTGACTTGCATTGGGTTTCGTGTTTCGGGCGATACCCGACTTTTCGCCATAATCGGCCGATTCCACTCGACTCGACTTCTAAGATAGTCGCGTTTCGCGAAACACGACTCGACTCTAAAAAGGTCAAGGTCGCTCAACCCTACTGCTATTGATTGCTTTAGAATAAAAGGAGCAGGTATCAGGTGAAGAAAAAGAAAGTCACAGAAAACTTCAGCTAGATATACAGTGGGGCAAAAAAGTATTTAGTCAGTCAGCAATAGTGCAAGTTCCACCACTTAAAAAGATGAGAGGCGTCTGTAATTTACATCATAGGTAGACCTCAACTATGGGAGACAAACTGAGAAAAAAAAATCCAGAAAATCACATTGTCTGTTTTTTTAACATTTTATTTGCATATTATGGTGGAAAATAAGTATTTGGTCAGAAACAAAATTTCATCTCAATACTTTTTAATATATCCTTTGTTGGCAATGACAGAGTTCAAACGTTTTCTGTAAGTCTTCACAAGGTTGCCACACACTGTTGTTGGTATGTTGGCCCATTCCTCCATGCAGATCTCCTCTAGAGCAGTGATGTTTTTGGCTTTTCGCTTGGCAACACGGACTTTCAACTCCCTCCAAAGGTTTTCTATAGGGTTGAGATCTGGAGACTGGCTAGGCCACTCCAGGACCTGGAAATGCTTCTTACGAAGCCACTCCTTCTTTGCCCTGGCGGTGTGCTTTGGATCATTGTCATGTTGAAAGACCCAGCCACGTTTCATCTTCAATGCCCTTGCTGATGGAAGGAGGTTTGCACTCAAAATCTCACAATACATGGCCCCATTCATTCTTTCATGTACCCGGAACAGTCGTCCTGGCCCCTTTGCAGAGAAACAGCCCCAAAGCATGATGTTTCCACCACCATGCTTTACAGTAGGTATGGTGTTTGATGGATGCAACTCAGTATTCTTTTTCCTCCAAACACGACAAGTTGTGTTTCTACCAAACAGTTCCAGTTTGGTTTCATCAGACCATAGGACATTCTCCCAAAACTCCTCTGGATCATCCAAATGCTCTCTAGCAAACTTCAGACGAGCCCGGACATGTACTGGCTTAAGCAGTGGGACACGTCTGGCACTGCAGGATCTGAGTCCATGGTGGCGTAGTGTGTTACTTATGGTCGGCCTTGTTACATTGGTCCCAGCTCTCTGCAGTTCATTCACTAGGTCCCCCCGCGTGGTTCTGGGATTTTTGCTCACCGTTCTTGTGATCATTCTGACCCCACGGGGTGGGATTTTGCGTGGAGCCCCAGATCGAGGGAGATTATCAGTGGTCTTGTATGTCTTCCATTTTCTAAATATTGCTCCCACTGTTGATTTCTTCACTCCAAGCTGGTTGGCTATTGCAGATTCAGTCTTCCCAGCCTGGTGCAGGGCTACAATTTTGTTTCTGTTGTCCTTTGATAGCTCTTTGGTCTTCACCATAGTGGAGTTTGGAGTCAGACTGTTTGAGGGTGTGCACAGGTGTCTTTTTATACTGATAACAAGTTTAAACAGGTGCCATTACTACAGGTAATGAGTGGAGGAAAGAGGAGACTCTTAAAGAAGAAGTTACAGGTCTGTGAGAGCCAGAAATCTTGATTGTTTGTTTCTGACCAAATACTTATTTTCCACCATAATATGCAAAAAAAATGATAAAAAAAACAGACAATGTGATTTTCTGGATTTTTTTTCTCAGTTTGTCTCCCATAGTTGAGGTCTACCTATGATGTAAATTACAGACGCCTCTCATCTTTTTAAGTGGTGGAACTTGCACTATTGCTGACTGGCTAAATACTTTTTTGCCCCACTGTATATTAAATAAGCAGCAGCAGACAGTAATGGAGCTTGTGGAGGTATGCAGTGAGAGCTATGTACTCACATACAGTGTCTGCAGGCCTTGAACTGCTGTGGATATGCGCACTTAGACTCCGCTTCTTACCTAGCACTGCAATCTCGGGACCCCCAAATTAGCCCTAAGGCTGCTGTCACACTAGCAGTATTTGGTCAGTATTTTACATCAGTATTTGTAAGCCAAAACCAGTGTGACGGCAGCCTTAAAAGCACGGTTCTGACCCTATCTCAGCAGCAGCTCTCCCTACACTTGCTAAGTCTGGAGCAGGGTGGCGCTAGGTCTCTTATAGACCTGATGACGCTGTGCGGCCAGCCAATCACTGTAATACCACAACAAAGATGGCTGTGGCATTACAGTGCATGGCTGACAATCCCTGCACTGTCATTGGTGCCCTAAAGAGTGCCAGAATTGCAGGGCAGAGACCCGAGCTCCCGATGAATAATGCCGGAAATACTTGGTGCTCACCAAGTACACTGAGCATAGTGATATTCAGGCAAGTACTGAATAGTGGCGAGCACGTTCGCTCATCACTAGAGAGAGCTTATTTTTTGCACGCAATGCAAATATTTTCATTTATTCCATTTTGGTGCAGATATCATTTTTTGATCACCCGTTATTTCATTTTAATGCAATGTTGCCGCAACTAAAAAAAAAGTAATTCTGGTGCTTTGACTTTTTTCTCGTTTTTTTCTCGTTACACCATTTCGAGATTAAGTTAATCCTTTTTATTTGATATATTGGATGATTCTGAACGCGGTTGATTCCAAGCGTGTGTGTTTGATTTTTTATTGTTTTATTTTGAATGGGGCGAAGGGGGGGTGATTAAAACTTTTATATATTTATAAATTTTTTATGTTTTTAAAAACATTGTTTTTTACTTTTGGTATGATTCAATAGTCTCCATGCTAGACTATAAACTGCCCTAACCCAATCAGCTCTGCTACATATAGGCGATGATCAGATCACCTACAACCAGTTTTTTTTATTTAAATCGGATTTTTTTTATTTAAATCGGATTTTTTTTATTTAAATCGGATTTTTTTTCAATAAACTGCTTTTTGAGGAAAATATTTTACCATCCAAAGGTTCTTCCATCATGAGATAAAGCTGAGTTGTTTAACTCAGTAGAATAAAGGCTGTATATGTGTAACATTCACAATGCCATGCTCTTCCAGAGGTTTCTGTAGGATTAGTGGGCAGTTTCTCTCCTATATTATCACAGGCGCTCGCTTTACTTACACAGTTCTCAAAACTGAATTTGACTCCGCAGAGGTCCCAGCCTCTTCTTCACGGCAAAAATGTTACAACATGAACAGAGTTGAGAAAAAGACCTTAATCCTATTGTTCTACAAACCTATGAATACAGAATCAACCCCTTCAGTGCCAAGTCCAAGAAGTTAGACAATATGTTTCTCATTGTTTGGAGTGGAATAGATCTGCACAACACAAGAAGAATGTGAATCTAAGTGTGAGGAGGAGGAAGGGCAATCAGACAAGAAAATGAAAGTGAAACTTTGAGCACAATACTGCAGCATAGCCACAGACAGACAAGTCTGGATCTGTTTGTGTGTACGATCTGAGGTTTATTACATTCTTTCCTTATAATGGCAGCAGGCCGTAAAAGAGACCCAGTTTGGGAATATTTTAATAAAGCTCCTTCGCCTATCGGTAAGGCAGGCATGGGTGCAAAATGCAAACGATGCAACAAAGAGATGCAAGGCCTGATGGCGCAAATGAGGCAACATCATGAGAAGTGCGGTGATGAAGATGACCAAAGAAACACTTCTGAACAGGCAGGATCTTCAGGTTGGTAAACATTTTTATTGAATGCTATTTCTAAAGACTGAACTGTCATGTGTGAGAAAAATTATATTTCTTATTATTACTGCATGTTACTGTCATTTGGTACAGTTATGAAGAAAAACAAATATTCCTTTTGGGGCAGGGGCAGTGATGTGTTGTGTACAATAAGCAGAAATTGTATAAACAATAAAATAACAGCATTGACTTTTTTTATTTAGGGGAATTCATGGATTCTGGAAACTATCCACCTCCAAGATCACCATCATCCTGTTCTACAGTTTCAGAGTTATCCATCCAGGATAGTTCTTCATTAGCAGCAGCATCATCATCAGACTCCCACAGCCACATATCACCATCACCCAAAAGGAAGAAAAAACCTTTACCTCCTGGAACCACCATAGATAGGTTTGTGATAAGAACTAGCAGATTAGAAAAAGAGTTGATTGATGAAAAAATTGCCCAGTTTATTTATGCAACGAACTCTTCTTTCCGTCTGACTGAGAACCCACATTTCATTAATATGGTTCAGTCACTGAGACCAGGATACAGTCCACCCAGCAGAGCTGATGTTGCAGGGAAACTGCTGGATCAAGTGTATGACAGAGAAATGGAGCAATGTGCAACAGCTCTGGAGGGTAAAATTGTTAACCTAAGTATTGATGGGTGGAGTAATGTCCACAATGATCCTATTGTATGTGCTTGTATAACAACAGAAGAAGGTAAAGTCTTCCTTGCACAAACAACTGATACGTCAGGAAATGCACACACAGCAGAATACTTACAAGAAGTGGCAGTAAAAGCTATAACGACATGTGAACAAAAATTCAAATGTCTAGTACGCAGTTTGGACACTGACCATGCTGCAAACGTATCCAAGATGAGAAGAGATTTAGAAGAGCAGGGAGGGAACACAAAGCTGCTAATAACATATGGTTGCAGTGCTCATTTGCTGCACCTCTTAGCCAAAGACTTAAGTGTTCCAGAAATAAAGGCTAATGTTGTTGAAATTGCTAAATACTTCCGTAATAATCATTTTGCTGCAGCAGCTCTGAAAAGGATGGGTGGAACCAAGCTAACGCTCCCACAAGATGTTAGATGGAACTCTGTGGTGGACTGTTTTGAGCAGTATATCAAAAACTGGCCTATTCTGATGACACTTTGTAAAGAAAATCGAGATAAAATAGATGGCACTGTCACGGCCAAAATCCTCAACATTGGGCTTAAGAGAAATGTTGAACATATGCTGAGCTTCCTGAAACCCATCTCTCAAGCGTTAAACAAAATACAGAAAAATAGCTGTTTTATTGCGGATGCTGTTGAAATTTGGAAGGAACTGAGTGAACACTTAAAAACAGAACTACACATGGACAGAATTAAATTACAAGCAGTAAACAAATGAATGGGACAAGCACTGACTCCAGCTCATTTTTTGGCAAATATTGTCAATATCCAATATCAGGGTCAAAACCTAAGTGCTGAGGAAGAGGAGTTAGCTATGACATGGGTATCCAGCAATCATCCATCTTTAATGCCAACTATAATAAACTTCAGAGCTAAAGGGGAACCATTCAAGAAATATATGTTTGCTGAAGATATTTTAAGGAAGGTCACACCAGTAAACTGGTGGAAGTCACTTAAGCACTTGGATTTAGAGACTGTTCATGTAATGATTTCACTTTTAACAGCAGTAGCTTCTTCTGCAGGCGTTGAAAGAATATTCTCTTCCTTTGGACTCATTCATTCTAACTTGAGAAATCGGTTGGGACCCAATAAAGCAGGAAAGCTTGTTTTTCTTTTCCAGATTATGAATAGGAACAAAGAAGAAGATGATGATGAAGATGATGACAAGTGAGCTACAGAGGACAGCAGGGACAGTAGTATTTAAGTTTTTCATGTGTCGGCTGGGCTGACAGTCTAAGTTTCTTAAAATATATATATATTTTGTTTAGCCAAATTAGTTAACAAACATGGATGTTTGTTTAAGCAAATAACTTATGCTGTAATGTTGTTATTGTTTCAGTTGAATAAATCTATTTAAATTGTTATTAAGGTCAGGATTATTTTTCTCCTTCCTAAGTACAACAGAACAGTGGTGTCCAAATATGAATGATTAACCCATTTAACTGGGGAGAAAAAAGTAATATAAAAAGTGATTCTAAAAATCTTCATCTACTTGCATGTTAAAGTAGCAAGAACTAGTTTAGGTAGAAACTTTGATTTAAATCACTGATTTAAATCAAGCCTTACTGACTAGTGATTTAAATCGTGATTTAAATCATGATTTAAATCAGTTAGATTTAAATCAAATCCACCCTGCCTACAACCCCTGGCAAAAATTAGGGAATCACTGGCCTTGGAGGATGTTCCTTCAGTTGTTTAATTTTGTAGAAAAAAGTCAGACCACAGACATGCCACAATACTTAAGTCATTTCAAATAGCAACTTTCTGGCTTTAAGAAACACTAAAAGAATTCAAGAACAAAGAATGTGGTGGTCAGTAATGGTTACTTTTTTAACCAATCATAGGGAAAAATTTATGGAATCACTCAATTCTGAGGAAAAAATTATGGAATCACCCTGTAAATTTTTATACCCAAAAATAACACCTGCATCAAATTAGATCAGCTCGTTAGTCTGCATCTAAAAAGGAATGATCACACCTTGGAGAGCTGTTGCATCAAGTTGACTGACATGAATCATGGCTCCAACACGAGAGATGTCAATTGAAACAAAGGAGAGGATTATCAAACTGTTAAAAGAGGGTAAATCATCAACCAATGTTGCAAAAGAGGTTGGTTGTTCACAGTCAGCTGTGTCTAAAATCTGGACCAAATGCAAACAACATGGGAAGGTTGTTAAAGGCAAACATACTGGTAGACCAAGGAAGACATCAAAGTGTCAAGACTGGAAACTTAAAGCAATATGTCTCCAAAATAGGAAATGCATAACAAAACAAATGAGTGGAAACTGGAGTCAATGTCTGAGACCGGACTGTAAGAAACCGCCTAAAGGAAATGGGATTTACATGCAGAAAAGCTAAATGAAAGCCATGATTAACACCTAATATTAATTAGTTTTGGCTAATTGAAGGGACACCCAAGCGAGGGAAGAGTACCTATATTCACAGACATATTGCTTATTAGTCAAACAAAAGAAAAACTGTTGCCAAGTGTCCATAATGTGCTGAATACTCCAGCAAAAAGTTACAGAAATTGATATTCCAGTTATTGAACCTTCACTACTTAACTTAACCCCTTCAAGTCGCGGCCCTTTTTCGTTTTTGCGTTTTAATTTTTCACTTCCCTCCTTCCCAGAGCCATAACCTTTTTATTTTTCCGTCAATATGGTCATGTGAGGGCTTATTTTTTGCGGGACGAGTTGTACTTTTGAACGACACCATCATTGGTTTTACCATGTCTTTTACTGGAAAACGGGAAAAAAATTCCAAGTGCGGTGAAATTGCAAAAAAAGTGCAATCCCACACTTGTTTTTTGTTTGGCTTTTTTGCTAGGTTCATTAAATGGTAAAATTAACCTGCCATTGTGATTCTCTAGGTCATTACGAGTTCATAGACATCTAACATGTCTAGGTTATTTTTTATCCAAGTGGTGAAAAAAAATTCAAAACTTTGCTTAAAAAAAAAAAAAGTGCCATTTTCCGATACCCGATGCGTCTCCATTTTTCGGCATCTGGGGTCGGGTGAGGGCTTATTTTTTGCATGCCGAGCTGACATTTTTAATGATACCATTTCGGTGCAGATATGTTCTTTTGATCGCCCGTTATTGCATTTTAATGGAATGTCACGGCGACCAAAAAAACGTAATTCTGGCGTTTCGGATTTTTTCTCGCTATGCTGTTTAGCGATCAGGTTAATGCTTTTTTTTATTGATAGATCAGGCGATTCTGAACGCAGCGATACCAAATACGTGTAGGTTTTTTTTTAAATTGTTTTATTTAGGATGGGGCGAAATGGGGGTGATTTAAACTTATATTTTTTATATTTTTTTCATATTTTTAAAAACATTTTTTTTTACTTGTGCCATGCTTCAATAGCCTCCATGGGAGGCTAGCCTGATCGGCTCTGCTACATAGCAGCGATCATCAGATCGCTGCTATGTAGCTGAAATGCAGGTGTGCTGTGAGCGCCAACCACAAGGGGGCGCTCACAGCAGGCCTGCATCAGTAACCATAGAGGTCTCAAGGACCTCTATGGTTACCTTCCTGATGCATCGCCGACCCCCGATCATGTGACGGGGTCAGCGATGACATCATTTCCGGCCGCCCGGCCTGAAGCGCCGGTTAAATGCCGCTGTCTGCGTTTGACAGCGGCATTTAACAGGTTAATAACGGCGGGTGAATAGTGATTTCATCCGCCGCTATTGCGTGCACATGTCAGCTGTACAAAACAGCTGACATGTCGCGACTTTGATGTGGGTTCACCGCCGGAGCCCACATCAAAGGGGGTGACACGGCATGCGCACTTAGGCTATGTTCACACTTTGCGTTGTCCTTCTGCGGGTTCTCCCGCAGCGGATTTGATAAATCTGCAGGGCAAAACAACTGTGGTTCTCCCTGCAGATTTATCGCGGTTTGTTCCGCGGTTTCCGCTGCGGGTTTCCGCCTATACTATTGATGCTGCATATGCAGCAATATGCAGCATCAATAGTAATGTTAAAAATAATAAAAATTGGTTATACTTACCCTCTGATGTCCGGATCTCCTGGACGCTGCACCCGGCGGTCCGGTTCCAAAGATGCTGTGCGAGAAGGACCCTTCGTGACGTCACAGTCATGTGACCGCGATGTCACCGCAGGTCCTGGTCGCACAGCAACTCTGACCGGACGGCCGCGTGCAGCGCTGAGACTTCAGAGGGTGAGTATACATGATTTTTTATTTTTTAACCCCAAATATGGTTACCAGGGCCTGGAGGAGAGTCTCCTCTCCTCCACCCCGGGTAGGAACCGCACATTATCCGCTTACTTCCCGCAACGTGGGCACAGCCCCATGCGGGAAGTAAGCGGTTCAATGTATTCCTATGGGTGCAGAATTGCAGCGATTCTGCACAAAGAAGTGACATGCTGCGGGTTTTAAACCGCTGCGTTCCCGCGCGGTTTTTCCTGCAGCATGTGCACAGCGGTTTGCGGTTTCCATAGGGTTTACATGTTACTGTAAACACTATGGAAACTGCTGCGGACTCGCAGCATCAAAATCGAGGCAGGTTCCGCGGTAAAAACCGCAAAGTGTGAATATAGCCTTATAGTACGGCGCATGTCCTGGAAGGGTTGATAGTGTTAACATTAACCATCTATTCTTTCTATAAGGCTTTTAAATTTGATTTGGATTTAAGAATAATGCCTCCAGACATTGTTTTTTAACAAACGCTGATTATGCTTCTGCCTTGGAGTTCAAAGATAATCAGAACCATTGCTGCTTATGTAAGTATCAATATTAACTTAAAGAATGATTCACACTTTTCTGTTTTTCCTGCTTACTTTAGTTGACTTTCGTGAGGCTGTTTTGCCCAATACAAGTAAGACTATTGTAAGTCGATTTGTCATCATATTGGATCACAACTTTGAATGTTAAAAATCAGACCAGGTTTTTTTTTATTTTTCATGTTCTAATTGATCTATTGATCAGTATTAAGAAAATGTATGGAAAATCTGATATTTGAGATACCGTATATACTCGAGTATAAGCCGAGATTTTCAGCCCATTTTTTGGGGCTGAAAGTCCCCCTCTCGGCTTATACTCGAGTCATATACCCGGGTGTCGGCAGGGGAGGGGGAGCGGGGGCTGTGTAGTCATACTTACCTGCTCCCAGCGCGGTCCCTGCAGTCCCTGGCTTCTCCGGCACTGCAGATTCTTTCTGTACTGAGCGGTTACATGGCACCGCTCATTACAGAAATGAATAGGCGGCTCCACCTCCCATAGGGGAGGAGCCGCATATTCATTGCTGTAAATGATCGGTGCCATGTGACCGCTCAATTACAGGAAGAAGCTGCAGCGCCGGAGAAGCCAGGGACTGCAGGGACCGCGCCGCAGCAGGTAAGGGGAGCGCAGCGCTATATTTACCTGCTCCTCGCTCCAGCTCCGTCTGCAGCGTCCTCTAGCAGTGACGCTCAGGTTAGAGGGCGCTGTGACGTAGTCAGTGCGCGCCCTCTGCTGAGCGTCAGTGCTGGAGACGGAGCCGCAGAGGAGCAGGTAATTATTGAAAGCGCTGGCGTCCTGAGAAGAGAGGTGAGTATGTGATTTTTTTTTTTTTTATGGCAGCACCAGCAGCATTCTAAGGAGCACCTATGGGGCCATAAAGGTGCAGAGCATATAAGGGGCACAGCATTATAAGGAGCACCTATGGGGCCATAAAGGTGCAGAGCATATAAGGGGCACAGCATTATAAGGAGCACCTATGGGGCCATAAAGGTGCAGAGCATATAAGGGGCACAGCATTATAAGGAGCACCTATGGGGCCATAAAGGTGCAGAGCATATAAGGGGCACAGCATTATAAGGAGCACCTATGGGGCCATAAAGGTGCAGAGCATATATGGGGCACAGCATTATAAGGAGCACCTATGGGGCCATAAAGGTGCAGAGCATATAAGGGGCACAGCATTATAAGGAGCACCTATGGGGCCATAAAGGTGCAGAGCATATAAGGGGCACAGCATTATAAGGAGCACCTATGGGGCCATAAAGGTGCAGAGCATATATGGGGCACAGCATTATAAGGAGCACCTATGGGGCCATAAAGGTGCAGAGCATATATGGGGCACAGCATTATAAGGAGCACCTATGGGGCCATAATCAAAGGTGCAGAGCATATATGGCACAGCATTATAAGGAGCATCTATGGGGCCATAATGAACGGTGCAGAGCATATATGGCACAGCTTTATAAGGAGCATCTATGGGGCCATAATCAACGGTGCAGAGCATTCTATATAGCACAGTTGTATATGGAGCATCTATGGGGCAATAATGAACGGTATGGAGCATCAATTTTTTTTTTTGAAATTCACCGGTAAATGCTGCATTTTCTACCCTAGGCTTATACTCGAGTCAATAAGTTTTCCCAGTTTTTTGTGGCAAAATTAGGGGGGTCGGCTTATACTCGGGTCGGCTTATACTCGAGTATATACGGTAATAGATTAAGAGTTTTATGTAAAATGCATGCTCAGTCTGCCATTCACCCTATTAATTTCTATTAGTGCATACAGGCATGATGTCAGAAAGAATGTTGTTTGCTCTGTTCAGAATTATTTTTTGTTCAAATGCATCCAAAAATAAAAATGAATTAAGTCTGCAAATAATTTAAATGTAAATTGTAAGTTAACTCATTTTGATTTCATATGATAGATAATGCGATAAATGGTCAATCTGCAAAATATCACTTGTAGGGTATTTGAATGTAAAGGTTTGCTTGTGATATTGACAACATTAAATCAGAACTGTGGTTCCTGTGTGGTCTGCAAAAACATATGTAACCTTATGACCTAATGATGTTACTGATAAAATTATCCTTTTAATATTAATCACTTAATCACTTTTTAAAACCCTGAGACACCACAAACAACATAACATGTAACCGTGTTGACTATATACAGTAGGGTGCTAACCCCCACAGCTAGGCAGGTTAATCAGTAGCAGGGAACAGTATAGAGAGATATATATGTTCACTGGCACTTTTGCACTTTGTTTGTAGTGTCTTTCACCCTGTCACAGTTTTCTAATGCCAATATCTGTAGAACCAAATATTATAAATATTCAAATATTGATTCTTTACAATCCCTATCTCCCTTTATCTTTCCTTGTGGTGTATAAATGACTGCCCAAATGGGACACTAACATAGGGCACACTTAAGATATTTAGGTTTAGCTGCCGAGGAGCGGGGGTGCCAGTCTTGTATTGTGTTGTAGGGTGCCAACCTCTGCTGACAGGCAGCACGTATCAGGCTTCTGTAACAGGGTATATATAGATAGCAGCATGGTTACATGTTATGATGTTTGTGGTGTCTCATGGTTTTAAAAAGTGAATAATATTTAAAGGATAATTTTATCAGTAACATTATTATTATTATTTATTGTTATAGCGCAATTTATTCCATGGCACTTTACATGTAAGGAGGGGTATACATATTAAAACAAGTTCAATAATCTTAAACAATACAAGTCATAACTGGTACAGGAGGAGAGAGGACCCTGCACACGAAGGCTCACAATCTACAAGGGATGGGTGAGAATACAGTAGGCGAGGGTAGAGCTGGTCATGCAGCGGTTTGGTCATTCGGTGGTTACTGCAGGTTATAGGCTTGTCGGAAGAGGTAGGTCTTCAGGTTCTTTTTGAAGGTTTTGATGGTAGGTGAGAGTCTGATATGTTGTGGTAGAGAGTTCCAGAGTAGGGGTGATGCGCGAGAGAAATCTTGTATGCGATTGTGGGAAGAGGAGATAAGAGGGGAATAGAGAAGGAGATCTTGTGAGGATCGGAGGTTGCGTGTAGGAAAGTACCGGGACACGAGGTCACAGATGTATGGAGGAGACAGGTTGTGGATGGCTTTGTATGTCATGGTTAGGGTTTTGTGCTGGAGTCTCTGGGCAATGGGGAGCCAGTGAAGGGATTGACAGAGGGGAAAAGCTGGGTAATAGCGGGGGACAGGTGGATTAGTCTGGCAGCAGAGTTTAGAATAGATTGGAGGAGTGCAAGAGTGATCGAGGGGAGGCCACAGAGCAGGAGGTTGCAGTAGTCAAGGCGAGAGATGATGAGGGCATGGACTAGGGTTTTTGCAGATTCTTGGTTGAGGAATGAACGGATTCGTGAAATATTTTTGAGTTGAAGTCGGCAGGAAGTGGAAAGGGCTTGGATATGTGGTTTGAAGGAGAGATCAGTGTCAAGGATTACCCCGAGGCAGCAAGCTTGTGGGACTGGGGAGAGTGGGCAGCCATTTACTGTAATGGATAGGTTCGTTGGGGGGGTCACGTGAGATGGGGGAAAGATGACGAATTCTGTTTTGTCCATGTTAAGTTTCAGAAATCTAGTGGAGAAGAAGGATGAAATAGTGGACAGACATTGAGGGATTCTGGTTCGTAGGGAGGTGATATCTGGTCCAGAGATGTAGATCTGTCTGTCATCAGCATAGAGATGATACTGAAAGCCATGAGATTCTATGAGCTGTTCCAGGCCCAAGGTGTAAATGGAGAAGAGCAGGGGCCCTAGGACTGAACCTTGTGGGACTCCGACAGATAGGGGGTGAGGAGAGGAAGTGGTGTGTGAGTGGGAGACGCTGAATGTCCGGTCTGTTAGGTATGACATCATGACAACATCATTAGGTCATAAGGTTACATGTGTTTTTGCTTTTGAATTTGGGACCTTATTTTGCTACTATTTCTTATAGTTTTTTTTCATGTATGGTCTGCATTAAAATAATGGATAGTAACAGTAACTCTCATTAAAATGAAAGTAGTTCTAGTTCAGTGTGGTGTGTAATCTGTTTAGATTTAATAATCTTCTGAAATACTTTCATAACACCTATGACATTGTGCAGTTGACCAGTGTTACGATGAACAGTGACATGGTTGTTGGTAGCTGCCTCATGATTAGCAGTGCTCCTGAGGTATTAGGGGAGGATCTGGACAGACATGCTGATCATAAATAAGGTGGTCCTGTACATCTGACTAGTGTCCAGATGGACTGTGACATGGCCAATGATAGCTGCCTCATGATTAGCACTGCTCTTGAGGTATGAGGGGAGGAGGGAAAGGTTTTATTCCAAGCCTTTCAAGATGCTGGGAAATTGTGTCTCACCACCTTTCAGGATGATGGGAAAGTGGTACACACTGCCTGCCACGGTGGTAGGACAGTGTGTCACCCAGCTTGCCAGGATGGCAAAATGTTTCCCACAGCCTGTCAATGAGATTGGAATGCAGTATCCATAGTATGTCAGGATGATGGCAAAGTTTTATCCATGGCCCATCAGGATGAGAGCAAAGTGGTATCCCCAGTCTGTCATGGTGGTGGGAAAGTGGGTCCTGCAATTTTTCAAGAAGGTGGGAAAGTAGTATCCCCACTCTGTCAGGGAGATGGGAAAAGGTTACTAACACCCTGACAAGGTAATGGGAAAGTGTTGAGACAGCCTACCTAGCTTATGTCACCCGCAGTCAGAGTGCCCAGAACATAGGTTATGTGCTGCCTTTTGGACCCTCATCACCCAGCAGGATAACAGAACCAGATACCGACCCAGAGCAGGTTCCAGGGATGTTGGGGCCTTAAAGTCGCTTCTGGTTACCTCTAGATGTTGGGGCCTTAATGTCGCTTCTGGCTACCTCTAGCCAGGAGTGTCGGACTGCACTACCTATACAGTAGATGTCAGTATGAGGCGCTGAGTGACCACCAAGAGGGTGTTGTGGGATTCAGGGAGATTGTGTCATAAGGTGAGCTTGGGAGACGATTTGTAAATCAGTCTGCCATGTCACCTCAATAAGGGGGAGATGTCAAGGGGAAATTAAAATCCATAAGACATCTCTGGGAGAGGGGACATCTCTCCCTCACTTTGAACATATGGGATTAATTGTGGCTGGGAAAGAGAGAAACTAATTATAACTGAGAGAAACTAAAAAAAGGAAAAAACTAAGGGAGAAACTAAAACAAAGGAAGTGAGAGAGAAAGCTGAGACTTCCATTTTCATTGAAGTGGGGGCCTGCTGCAGTGACCAAGTAAATGCAGCAAGGAGATTTGTTGAGACACTAAATCTGAGAGTTGTTTATGCAGAGCCGGGGAAGTATTCAACCAAACAGCTTCAGTCATAACAGAGAGGCAGGCTTTTAGTTTAAGTTTGCATGTCACTGAACAATGGCTGGAGCAATGTATGCTGAAAATCAAGGAAAGAATCAAGGAAAAGGTAGTCCCAGCAGCTATAGTACTGGCACCAAGCTGACAGAAAGGATACACGTAGTCAAAAAAGTAGAAGCAAAATTATAGTACTAAAATCAGGACAGTTTCAGGACATGTGCAGCAAAAGATGATTTAACGTGGGGATGAGAGCTGCAAGACCAGGCTGCTGCTCTGATTTTTTGTGAAATCACAGGTATGCTTCAAATAGCCATTATTTATATTTTTTTTATATATAATTCTATTCAACATGGAAAATTATAAAACTTTGCCTATCACTTTATTAGTGGATTTGTCTTCATCCCTATAAAAATGTGCTTGTAAATGTTTTCCAAACCTTAGCTTTTCATTGTATTTGCCAATCTTTAGCTCCAGTGATATCAGAATGTACTCATTTGGAGAACAGATGATGGCAGTGAAAGGAACAGCTCATTACCTGGGTCTCATTCACTCTGGAAATACCTCTTGTGTAGAAGATTTTTCAGAAAATCAGAAACATGCAGAAGGACACTGGTACTGACTAATTTCCTGCTACTATCTGTACTCGAAATGCAGCTAAAGGCAGGCAAATAGACCTGGGAAAAGCAGGGACTTGGACAACACTTTACTGTACACACAATATTTTTGTGCAGGATTGAAGAAAATATCCTTAATAAAGTAAATATGAATTACAATATCAATTAGGATATACTATATTCATTACTTTTTCAATGTAGAATTTTGAGTTGCATGTTAACATTGAACTATTGCACAATAATATGAATGTTCACCTTACATAGGGTTATTTTATAAATGTGAAGATTCGTATATACTTTCTTCCTTCACATTTATAAAATAATCATATATAAGGTGAGCACAATTTTTCACTCTTTGTTTCATTGCAGTTCATTTTTTTCACATTAATGTACACTCTGCATTAGGGTTGAGCGAAACGGGTCAGCCAGATTCAGAAGTCGACGACTTTTGGCAAAGTCGGGTTTCATGAAACCCGACCCGACCTCTTTGTGGGGTCGGCCATGAGGCCAGCGATCTTCTGAACTGGAGTCGGAATTCCGATACCGAGTTCCGATATGTTTAAGATATCGGGAATCGGTATCGGAATTCATATTTAAGTGTAAAATAAAGAATAATAAAAAAAAAATATTGATATACTCACCCTCGGACGCGCCCTGGTTCTCACCGGCAGCCTTCCTTCCTAAGAATGAGCGCCTGAAGGGCCTTCGATGACGTCGCGGCTTGTGATTGGTCCATGAGCGGTCACATGGGCGGTCACGCGACCAATCACAAGCCGCAACGTCATCGAAGGTCCTTCAGGCGCTCATTCTTAGGAAGGAAGGCTGCCGGTAAGAACAAGGGCGCGTCCGAGGGTAAGTATATCAATATTTTTTATTTTGATTCTTTATTTTACACTTAAATATGGATCCCAGGGCCTGAAGGAGAGTTTCCTCTCCTTCAGACCCTGGGAACCATTAGAAACCCAATGCACTGCATTGGGTTTCGTGTTTCGGCCGACCCCGACCCCGACTTTTCTACAGGATCGGCCGATTTCACTCGACCCGACTTTTGAAAAAGTCGGGTTTCGTGAAACCCGACCCAATCCTATAAAAAGAAAAGTCGCTCAATCCTACTCTGCATCCAATCTTGACAGAAAAAGAAACAGAAATGTAGAAATTTTTGCAAAAAGTATTCAAACCCTTTGCTCAGACACTCAAATTTAAGTCACATGCTGTCTATTTCCTTGTGATACTCCTAGAGATGGTTCTACTCATTCATTGGAGGCCAGCTGTGTTTAAATAAACTGATAGGACTTGATTTGGAAAGGCACACACCTGTCTATATAAGACCTGACAGCTCACAGTGCATGTCAGACCGAATGAGAATCATGAGGTCAAAGGAACTGGTCATGGAGCTCAGAGACAGAATTGTGGCAAGGCACAGATCTGTCCAAGGATACAACAGAATTTCTGCGGTACTCAAGGTTCCTAAGAGCACAGTGGCCTCCATAATCCTTAAATGAAAGAAGTTTGGAACCACCATTAGTCTTCCTAGACCTGGCCATCCAGCCAAACTGAACAATCGCGGGAGAGGAGCCTTGGTGAGAGAAGTAAAGGAAAACCCCAAGACCCTTGTGGCTGAGCTACAGAGATGGAGCAGGGAGATGGGAGAAAGTTCAACAAAGTCAACTATCATTGCAGCCCTCCACCAGTTGGGCCTTTATGCTACAGTGCCCCAACAGAAGCCTCGCCTCAGTGCAAGACATACGAAAGCCCACATAGTGTTTGCTAAAAAACACATGAAGGACTCGCAGACTATGAGAAATAAGATTTTCTGGTCTGATGAGACAAAGATAGACCTTTTTGGTAATAATTCTCAGTGGTATGTGTGAAAAAAACCAGGCACTGCTCATCACCTGCCCAAAACAATCCCAACAGTGAAACATGGTTTTGGCAGCATCATGCAATTGGGGTGTTTTTCAGCTGCATGGACAGGACAATTGTTTGTCATTGAAGGAAACATGAATGCGGCCAGTTACTGAGATATCCTGAATGAAAACCTCTTCCAGAGTGCTCTGGACCTCAGTCTTGGCCGAAGGTTCATCTTCCAACAAGACAATAACTCTAAGCACACAGCTAAAATAACAAAGGAGTGGCTTCAGAACAACTTTGACCATTCTTGACTGCCCAGCCAGAGCCCTGACCTAAAGCCAATTGAGCATCTCTGGAGAGACCTGAAAATGGCTGTCCACCAACGTTCACAATCCAACCTGACAGAAATGGAGAGGATCTGCAAGAAAGATTGGCAAAGGATCCCCAAATCCAGGTGTGAAAAACTTGTTGCATCATTCCCAAGAAGACTCATGGCTGTACTAGCTCAAAAGGGTGTTTCTACTCAATATTGAGCAATGGGTCTGAATACTTATGACCATGTGACATTTCAGTTTTTCTTTTTTAATACATTTGATAAAATTTCTACATTTCTGCTTTTTTTCCAGTCAAGATGGGGTGCACAGTGTACATTAGTGAGAAAAAAATAAACTTTTTTAAATTTGTCAATAGACTGCAATGAATTAAAGAGTGCATGTTTTTCTTAACATCTGACATGAAATCAAAATAAACCTTTCCCATTTTAGGTCAGTTAGGATTACCATAATTGTTAATATTTGTCAAATGCCAGAATAATGGGAAGGAGAGAGACAATGTTTTAAGGCATTTTTGTTACTTACTGCAAAGTCAAAAGTTTACATACATTTCATTAGCATTTGGTACCATTGCCCTTAAACTAAATGGCTTAGGTCAAATGTTTGGGATATCTTTCCACAAGCTTCTTACAATAGTTGATCGGAATTTGGGCCCATTCCTCCTGACAAAACTGGTGTAACTGATCTACGTTTGCATATTGCCTTGCTCGCACCTACTTTTTCTGCTTTGCCCACAAATTTTCAATAGGACTGAGATCAGGACTTAGTGATGGCCGCTACAAAACATTGACTTTGTTATCCTTAAAAAACTTTGTTACCATTTTCGCAGTATGCTTCAGGTCATTGTCCATTTGAAAGACCCATTGCTGCCCAATTTTTATCTTCCTGGCTGATGTTCTTAGATGTTGCTTCAGTATTTCCACATAATCTTCTTTTCTCATGATGCCATTTGTTTTGTGAAGTACACCAGTCCCTCCTGCAACAAAACAACCCCACAACATGATGCTGCCACCTCCATGTTTCACAGTTTGGTTGGTGTTCTTAGGTTTCCAAGCTTCTCCCTTATTGCCTCCAAACGTAACGATGGTCATTATGCCCAAAAGGTTCAATTTTAGTTTTATCAGACCAAGTGACATGTCTCCAAAAATTAGAGTCTTTGTTCCTGTGTGCATTTGCAAACATTAATCTTGCTTTTTTTATGTTTCCTTTGGAGAATAGTCTCTTCCTGGCAGAGTGGCCTTTCAGCCCATGTTGATATACTATTGGTTTTCTGTGGATATTGACATATTCTTACCAGCTTCCATCATCATCTTCACAAGGTCTTTTGCTTTTGTCCTTGGGTTGATACGCACATGTCAGACTAAAGCACGCTCATTTCTGGGACACAGAACCCATCTCCTCCTGAGCTGTATTATGGCTGGACATTCCCATCTTGTTCATACTTGTGAATAATTGTTTGTACACATGAACGAGGCATCTTCAGGTAACTTGATATTGTACCCAAGGATAAGCCAGACTTGTGCAAGTCCACAATTCTTATTTTGATATATTAACTGATTTCTTTAGACTTTCCCATGATGTTACATAAAGAAGCCGTGTGTTTCAGGTGTGCATTAAAATGCATCCACATGTGTGTCTCTAACGCTCGGCACACTCATTGCTATCTAATTAACGCTGCTGGTGATTAAACTAAAGTAAATAATTACAACATTCAATAGCACTTACGCAGGTGGTAAATTAACGTGTGGTAATGTGTGTGGACGGAGCCTCATGTGGTAATGTGTGGGGACGGAGCCTCGTGTGGTAATGTGTGAGGACGGAGCCTCGTGTGGTAATGTGTGAGGACGGAGCCTCGTGTGGTAATGTGTGAGGATGGAGCCTCGTGTGGTAATGTATGGGGACGGAGCCTCGTGTGTTAATATGTGCGGGGACGGAGCATCGTGTGGTAATGTGTGGGGGCGGGATTATGTGTGGTGATGTGGTGGGGGGCGGAGCTACTGTGCAGGGGGCGGGATTATCGAGTAATCACGATGCCTCATATATATGTATATATATATATATATATATATATATATACTAGGATGCTGCCTTTCTATTGAATAGTATAATTACCATATTGGATGTCCTCAGACACTTCACTGATACAGGTTAGGCTTTTTGGAAGGGATTTTTTTTTTCCTGTCCTAAGACGTCCAGCAATCTTTGCATATGTTTCCCCCATTTTTAATTGTTTTTTTATTTATTTTGTGATTTTTGTACTAATAAATAATTGTTCATTTTAAATTGATTAGGCATGAGCTTCCCTTCTTCATAGGTTTTGAAGTTAATTGTTATTTACTGCTATAATCCACTGATGGTCAAAGATTAGATAGAAAAGTAAGCGGTAGTAAAAATTTAGGTATGGACGAACCCGTGGAGGTTTTGATACCCTACTCATACTTTATTCCAAAGTTCAGTTCGGTGCCAGAACTGTACCCGAACTTGAACCAGAACCCTATTGAAAACAATGAGGACTCAAACTTTTCATATGGAAAATTATCTTTCTCTTACCTCTCTGTCTCTTTTCCGTAACGCAGAACATTAACAGACTTTTGGGAGACGTCCATGTTCAGAGTTTAGCAGAGGACAGTATCTGGTATGAACCCCAAACGTTTGGGTTCACTCATCTCTATAAAAATTATTTGTGAACTAGAATTGTTTTTCACAATATGTTTTAATATAGATAAGCACAGTTTAAGACTTTCTTCACAATAATAATCATTGTATAACTAAGCTTTAAGGTGCTTCCATGTAAACGTCTTACGCCGATCTACTTCTGTATACCAGGTTCAGATGACATATTGATTCCTGTGTTAAGATCAGTTTTAAAAAGTTACTTCGTTTTTTGAGAGGTATTGTGCCTATTTTACAACTGTGGCTAATATCTACATTTCTCTGTAGAATCTACAAACAATAATGAAGTAAAGAGCATGCCTTAAAATACAGAACAAATGTTTCATAAGGTTCTGAATGGGTTTCACACTACTATGTAATACTTACATCAACCGCCATTAATTTGAAGGTATTACTACACTCTCAATGCAGCATCTGCCAGGGAATTGCTTGGGGTGAAGAATAGTGTGAAAAGCTAAGGCTATGTGCACACGTAAGAAAAGAGGTGCAGAATTTTCTGCACAAAATCTGCATCTCCTGGCAGAATCTGCAGCTGCGTTTTTTATGCGGTTTTAGTGCGTTTTTTGTGTGGAATTGATGCAGATTTTGTGCAGTTTTTGTGCAGATTTTACCACAGCGGATTTCTATTAATGGAGGGGTGCAGAATCGCTGCAGAAATGCACAAAATAAGTGACATGCACTTCTTTGAAATCTGCAGCGTTTCTGCGCGGATTTTTCTGCACCATGTGCACAGCTTTTTTTTTCACATTGATTTACATTGTACTGTAAATCACAGTGCAGTTCTGAAGCGTTTCTGCGCAGAAAAAAACGCTGCAGTTCTGCACTAAATCTGCACTAAATCTGCACTAAATCTGCATCGTGTGCACACAGCCTTAAACAGAATACCATTTTAACCCCTTAGTGACAGAGCCAATTTGGTACTTAATGACCAGGCCAATTTTTGCAATTCTGACCACTGTCACTTTATGAGGTTATAACTCTGGAACGCTTCAACGGATCCCGCTGATTCTGAGATTGTTTTTTCATGACATATTGTACTTCATGTTAGTGGTAACGTTTCTTCGATATTACTTGCGATTATTTATAAAAAAAGCGGAAATATGGCGAAAATTTTTAAAATTTTGCAATTTTCAAACTTTGTATTTTTATGCCCTTAAATCAGAGAGATATGTCACAAAAAATAGTTAATAAATAACATTTCCCACATGTCTACTTTACATCAGCACAATTTTGGAAACAAATTTTTTTTTTGTTAGGGAGTTATAAGGGTTAAAAGTTGACCAGCAATTTCTCATTTTTACAACACCATTTTTTTTTAGGGACCACATCACATTTGAAGTCATTTTGAGGGGTCTATATGATAGAAAATAATGAAGTGTGAAACCATTCTAAAATCTACACCCCTCAAGGTTCTCAAAACCACATTCAAGAAGTTTATTAACCCTTTACGTACTTCACAGGAACTGAAACAATGTGGAAGGAAAAAATGAACATTTAACTTTTTTTTGCAAACATCTTAATTCAGAACCATTTTTTTTTATTTTCACAAGTGTAAAAACAGAAATGTAACCATAAATTTTGTTTTGCAATTTCTCCTGAATACGCCAATACCCCATATGTGGGGGTAAACCACTGTTTGGGCGCACCGCAGAGCTTGGAGGTGAAGGAGCGCCGTTTGACTTTTTCAATGCAGAATTGGCTGGAATTGAGATCGGACGCCATGTCACGTTTAGAGAGCCCCTGATGTGCCTAAACAGTGGAAACTCCCCACAAGTGACACCATTTTGGAAACTAGACCCCTTAAGGAACTTATCTAGATGTGTGGTGAGCACTTTGAACCCCCAAGTGCTTCACAGAAGTTTATAACGTAGAGCCGTGAAAATAAAAAATCGCTTTTGTTTACACAAAAATGATCTTTTCGCCCACAAATTCTTATTTTCACAAGGGTAACAGGAGAAATTAGACCACAAAAGTTGTTGTGCGATTTCTCCTGAATACGTCGATACCCCATATGTGAGGGTAAACCACTGTTTGGGCGCACCGCAGAGCTTGGAAGTGAAGGAGCGCCGTTTTACTTTTTCAATGTAGAATTGGCTGGAATTGAGATCGGACGCCATGTCGCGTTTGGAGAGCCTCTGATGTGCCTAAACAGTGGAAACCCCCCACAAGTGACCTTATTTTGGAAACTAGACCCCTTAAGGAACATATCTAGATGTGTGGTGAGCACTTTGAACCCCCATGTGCTTCACAGAAGTTTATAATGTAGAGCCGTGAAAAAAAAAATCACATTTTTTCTACAAAAATGATCTTTTTGCCCACAATTTTTTATTTTCACAAGGGTAACAGGAGAAATTAGACCTCAAAAGTTGTTGTCCAATTTGTCCTGAGTATGCTGGTACCCCATATGTGGGGGTGAACCACTGTTTGGGCGCACGGCAGAGCTCGGAAGGAAGGAGCGCCGTTTTGGAATGCAGACTTTGATAGAATGGTCTGCGGGTATTATGTTGCGTTTGCAGAGCCCCTGATGTACCTAACCAGTAGAAACCCTCCACAAGTGACCCCATTTTGGAAACTAGACCCCCCAAGGAACTTATGTAGATGTGTGGTGAGAACTTTGAATGCCCAAGTGCTTCACAGAAGTTTAGAATGCAGAGTCGTGAAAATAAAAAATATTTTTTTTTCCACAAAAAAGATATTGTAGCCCCCAAATTTTTATTTTCACAAGGGTAACAGGAGAAATTGGACTGCAATAGTTGTTGTCCAATTTATCCTGAGTACGCTGATGCACCATATGTGGGGGTAAACCACTGTTTGGGCGCACGGCAGAGCTCGGAAGGGAAGGAGCGCCTTTTTGGAATGCAGACTTTGATAGAATGGTCTGTGGGCATTATGTTGCGATTGCAGAGCCCCTGATGTACCTAAACTGTAGTAACCCCCCACAAGTGACCCCGTTTTGGAAACTAGACCCCCCAAGGAACTTATATAGATGTGTGGTAAGAACTTTGAATGCCCAAGTGCTTCACAGAAGTTTATAATGCAGAGTCATAAAAAAATAATATATATATATATTTTTCCACAAAAAAGATTTTGTAGCCCCCAAGTTTTTATTTTCACAAGGGTAACAAGAGAAATTGGACCCCAGAAGTTGTTGTCCAATTTATCCCGAGTACGCTGATGCCCCATATGTGGGGGTAACCCACTGTTTGGGCGCACGGCAGAGCTCAGAAGGGAGGGAGCACCATTTGACTTTTTGAGCACAAAATTGGCTGTCGTGTTTGGAGACCCCCTGATGTACCTAAACAGTGGAAACCCCCCGATTCTAGCTCCAACCCTAACCCCAACACACCCCTAACCCTAATCCCAACCTGATCCATAATCCTAATCACTAACCCTAACCATAATCACAACCCTTACCCCAAAACAACCCTAATGTCAACCCTAACCATAACCCTAATCAAAACCCTAAATCCAATACACCCCTAATCCTAATCTCAACCCTAACCTCAAACCTAACCCTAATCCCAATACACCCCTAATCACAACCCTAACCTTAACCCTAATCCCAAACCTAACCCTAATCCCAAGCGTAACCCTAATGCCAACCCTAACCCTAATACCAACTCTAATCCAAACCCTAACCCTAATCCCAAATCTAACCCTAACTTTAGCCCCAACCCTAGCCCTAACTTTAGCCCCAACCCTAACCCTAGCCCTAAGGCTACTTTCACACTTGCGTCGTTTGGCATTCCGTCGCAATCCGTCGTTTAGGACAAGAAACGGATCCTGCAAATGTGCCCGCAGGATGCGTTTTTTGCCCATAGACTTACATTGCCGACGGATCGTGACGGATGGCCACACGTCGCGTCCGTCGTGCACTGGATCAGTTGTGTTTTGGCGGACCGTCGGCACAAAAAAACGTTCAATGAAACGTTTTTTTGTACGTCGCATCCGCCATTTATGACCGCGCATGCGTGGCCGTAACTCCGCCCCCTCCTCCCCAGGACATAGATTGGGCAGCGGATGCGTTGAAAAACTACAGCTGCTGCCCACGTTGTGCACAATTTTCACAACGTGCGTCGGTATGTCGGGCCGACGCATTGCGACTGCCCCGTACCGGCGTAAGTGTGAAAAAAGCCTAACCCTAAATTTAGCCCCAACCCTAACCCTAAATTTAGCCCCAACCCTAAATTTAGCCCCAACCCTAGAACTAACCCTAGCCCTAACCCTAGCCCTAACCCTAGCCCTAACCCTACCCCTATCCCTAACCCTAGCCCTAACCCTAGCCCTACCCCTAACCCTACCCCTACCCCTAACCCTACCCCTATCCCTAACCCTACCCCTAACCCTACCCCTACCCCTAACCCTACCCCTAACCCTAGCCCTAACCCTACCCCTAACCCTAACCCTAACCCTAGCCCTAACCCTACCCCTAACCCTAACCCTACCCCTAAACCTAATTTTAGCTCCAACTGCTGTTCTCCTGCCGGCCGGCAGATGGAGACAGATGGCGGGCGCACTGCGCATGCGCCCGCCATTCTCTTCTGCCGGCGGCCAGGAGGAGCAGCAAGAGGATCCAGGGACACAGGTGAGTATTGTAGGGTCCCCGAATCCCCCTATTTCTCTGTCCTCTGATGTGCGATCACATCAGAGGACAGAGAATTACACTTTACTTTTTTTTTTTTTTTTTGCGGTCGCCGGTAAAAAGTTAATTACCGGCGATCGCAAAACAGGGGTCGGTAAAACCGACCCCGATCATGCTCTTTGGGGTCTCGGCTACCCCCGGCAGCCGAGACCCCAAAGATTCTCGCGGGGCCGGCCGGCGGGCGCACTGCGCATGCGCCCGCCATTTTGAAGATGGCGGCGCCCACCGGGAGACACGAGGAGCACCGGGGGAGCTAGGTGAGTATTGGGGGGCCACCTGGGACCCCTTTTCTCTGTCCTCTGATGTGCGATCACATCGGAGGGCAGAGAAATTAAAAAGAGATCGCGTTTTTTTTTTTTTTTTGCGATCGCCGGTAAATGGTTAATTACCGGCGATCGCAAATGCGGGGTGGGTTAAAAAAACCCCGAATCATGTTCTCTGGGGTCTCGGCTACCCCCGGCAGCCGAGACCCCAGAGAAAATCAGCCTCTGGGGGGCGCTATTCACTTTTTCCACAGCGCCGTTAATTAACGGCGCTGTGGTTTAAGTACCCTTAGCGGCCGCCGTTAAAAGGCGTATCGGCGGTCGCTAAGGGGTTAAATGGAGGCAGTTTGTTTATTTATCCAGTCATTGGATCCTAGCTTGCTAAGTGCTATATTACTGATCTTACTTAGTGTCTTAGCACATAATCCATTGTCCCAAGCCAAACTTCCGGATAGTATTTGAAAACACAGTATTGTTATTGGCATTTAATTTGTTACAGCTTAACCAACTGAAAAAAAATAAACTTTGCAGGAATAGGGTCTTACTAACCCCTCACCTATCCTATGGAACTCGTTCACTTAAAAATATTGGGACAGACTCTGGAATGCTTTAACGGATCCCACTGATTCTGAGATTGTTTTTTCGTGACATATTGTACTTCATGTTAGTGGTAACATTTATTCGATATTTGTGATTATTTATGAAGAAAAAAAGGAAATATGGCGAAAATTTTTAAAATTTTGCAATTTTCAAACTTTGTATTTTTATGCCCTTAAATCAGAGAGATATGTCACGAAAAATAGTTAATAAATAACATTTCCCACATGTCTACTTTACATCAGCACAATTTTGGAAACAACATTTTTTTGTTAGGGAGTTATAAGGGTTAGGCTATGTTCACACTTTGCAGATTCCACTGCGGATTTTTCCACAGCAGAATTACAAAATCCGCAGTGAAAACCCGTCGCGGTTTTTACTGCGGATTTATTGCGGATTTATCGCGGTTTTAACTGCGGTTTCTTCTGCGGATTTTCATCTGCAGTTTTCTATTGGAGCAGGTGAAAATCCACAGAAAAGAAGTGACATGCTGCGGAATGTAATCCGCAGCGTTTCCGCGCGTTTTTTTCCGCAGCATGTGCACTGCGTTTTTTGTTTCCCATAGGTTTACATTGTTCTGTAAACTCATGGGAAACTGCTGCGGATCCGCAGCGGTCAAATCCGCTGCGGATCCGCAGCAAAATCCGCAAAGTGTGAATATAGCCTTAAAAGTTGACCAGCAATTTCTCATTTTTACAACACCATTTTTTATTATGGACCACATCACATTTGAAGTCATTTTGAGGGGTCTATATGATAGAAAATAACCAAGTGTGGCACCATTCTAAAAACTGCACCCCCAAGGTGCTCAAAACCACATTCCAGAAGATTATTAACCCTTTACGTGCTTCACAGGAACTGAAACAATGTGGAAGGAAAAAATTAACATTTAACTTTTTTTTTTGCAAACATTTTAATTCAGAACCATTTTTTTTTATTTTCACAAGAGTAAAAACAGAAATTTAACCATAAATTTTGTTGTACAATTTCTCCTGAATACGCCCATACCCCATATGTGGGGGTAAACCACTGTTTGGGTGCACCGCAGAGCTTGGAAGTGAAGGAGTGCCGTTTTACTTTTTCAATGAAGAATTGGCTGGAATTGAGATCGGATGCCATGTTGCGTTTGGAGAGCCCCTGATGTGCCTAAACAGTAGAAACCCCTTACAAGTGAGACCATTTTGGAAACTAGACCCCCCCATGCAACTTATCTAGATATGTGGTGAGAACTTTGAATGCCCAAGTGATTCACAGAAGTTTATAATGCAGAGTCGTGAAAATAAAAAATATTGTTTTTTTCCACAAAAAAAGATATTTAGTCCCAAGTTTTTATTTTCACAAGGGTAACAAGAGAAATTGGACCCCAAGAGTTGTTGTCCAATTTGTCCTGAGTATGCTGGTACCCCATATGTGGGGGCAAACCACTGTTTGGGCGCACGGCAGAGCTCGGAAGGGAAGGAGCGCCGTTTTGGAATGCAGACTTTGACAGAATGGTCTGCGGGCGTTATGTTGCGTTTGCAGAGCCTCTGATGTACCTAAACAGTAGAAACCCCCACAAGTGACCCCATTTTGGAAACTAGACCCCCAAGGAACTTATCTAGTTGTGTGGTGAGAACTTTGAATGCCCAAGTGCTTCACAGAAGTTTATACCGTAGAGCCGAGAAAATAAAAAAATCGCATTTTTTCTACAAAAATGATATTTTTGCCCCCCAATTTTTATTTTCACAAGGGTAACAGGAGAAATTAGACCACAAAAGTTGTTGTGCAATTTCTCCTGAGTACGTCGATACCCCATATGTGGGGTAAACCACTGTTTGGGCGCACCACAGAGCTTGGAAGAGAAGGAGTGCCGTTTTACTTTTTCAATGTACAATTGGCTGGAATTGAGATCGGATGCCAGGAACTTATCTAGATGTGTGGTGAGAACTTTGAATGCCCAAGTGCTTCACAGAAGTTTATAATGCAGAGTCGTGAAAATAAATTTTTTTTTTCCACAAAAAAGATTTTGTAGCCCCCAAGTTTTTATTTTCACAAGGGTAACAGGAGAAATTGGACCCCAAAAGTTGTTGTACAATTTATCCCGAGTACGCTGATGCCCCATATGTGGGGGTAAACCACTGTTTGGGCGCACGGCAGAGCTCAGAAGGGAGGGAGCACCATTTGACTTTTTGAGCGCAAAATTGGCTGTAGTGTTTGGAGACCCCCTGATGTACCTAAACAGTGGAAACCCCCCAATTCTGACTCCAATTCTAATCCCAACACACCCCTAACCCTAATCCCAACCCGATCCATAATCCTAATCACAACCCTAACGATAATCACAACCCTAACCCCAAAACAACCCTAATCTTAACCCTAATCAAAACCCTAAATCCAGCACACCCCTAATCCTAATCTCAACCCTAACCTCAAACCTAACCCTAATCCCAATACACCCCTAACCCTAATCCCAACTCTAACCCTAACTTTAGCCGCAATCCTTGCACTAACTTTAGCCCCAACCCTAGCCCTAACTTGAGCCCCAACCCTAACCCTAGCCCTAACCCTAACTTTAGCCCCAACCCTAACCCTAGCCCTAACCCTAATTTTAGCCCCAACCTTAGCCCTAACCCTAACTTTAGCCCTATTCCTAACCCTAAATTTTGCCCCAACCCTAACCCTAAATTTAACCCTAACCCTAACTTTAGCCCTAGCCCTAACCCTAATTTTAGCCCCAACCTTAGCCCTAACCCTAACTTTAGCCCTATTCCTAACACTAAATTTAGCCCCAACCCTAACCCTAACCCTAAATTTAACCCTAACCCTAACTTTAGCCCCAACCCTAACCCTAAGGCTACTTTCACACTTGCGTCGTGTGGCATCAGTCGCAATCCATCATTTTGGACTAAAAACGGATCCTGCAAATGTTGCCTTTTTTGCTCATAGACGTGTATTGCCGACGGATGGCCACACGTCGCGTCCGTCGTGCACTGGATCCATTGTGTTTTGGTGGACCGTCATCACAAAAAAACATCCAATGTAAGCTTTTTTTTGTACGTCACGTCCGCCATTTCCACGCATGTGTGGCTGTAACTCTGCCCCCTCCTCCCCAGGACATAGACTGGGCAGTGGATGCGTTGAAAAACTGCATCCGCTGCCCACGTTGTGCACAATTTTCACAACGTGCGTCAGTACGTCGGGCCGATGCATTGCGACGGCCCTGTACTGACGCAAGTGTGAAAGAAGCCTAACCCTAGCCCTAACCCTAAATTTAGCCCCAACCCTAACCCTAATTTTTGCCCCAACTCCTCTCTCCTGCCGGCAGCAGATGGCAGCAGATCGCGGGCGCACTGCACATGCGCCAGCCATTTTTTTGCCGGAAAAAGTTGGCGGCGCCCATCGGGAGCCACGAGGAGCATCGGGGGAGACAGGTGAGTATCGGGGGGCTATCGGGGACCCTATTTCTCTGTCCTCTGATGTGCAATCACATCGGACGACAGAGAAATTAAAAGGGAAATCGCGTTTTATTTTTGCGATCGCCGGTAAACGATTAATTACCGGCGATCGCAACTCGGGGGTCGGTAAAAAAACCCCGAATCATGTTCTATAGGGTCTCGGCTACCCCGGCAACTGAGACCCCAGAGAAAATCCGACTCTGGGGGGGCGCTATTCACTTTTTCCACAGCGCCGTTAATTAACGGAGCTGTGGTTTAAGTACCCTTAACTGCCGCCTTTAAAAGGCGTATCGGCGGTCGTTAAAGGGTTAAAACTACATCATGTAATTTCTTTCAGCATTTTTGCAGCATTTTTTCACCCATAGAAAGCAATGAGTAAATGCAAAAATGCAGCAAACATGTAGGTATCAGGTTTTTCAGCGTTTTTAGTGTAACAACCTTAAGGAAGTTGCATCATGATTTTTTGGGGGGGCACTAGACTCTATCAGTATGCACAAGAGACAATAAAAACACACAAATATGCAAAAAAAAAAGCAGCAAAAGCTGCTTTTTGTTAATAGCTTCTTTGAGCGGGTATTGTCTGCAGAAAAATAATACAGCAAAAACGCAATGTGTGAACATAGTATGAGCTACGATAGATCTTTAGCTCATTTTACGCAGTCACCCACTGTATCACTGCTCTCTTACACAAAATAATATCAGAAATTATATCTCCAGCTGCATATGGATATGCAGCCGTACAAAGAGGGAGGAACTGAATGAAAAAGAAAGGCGACTGAGAGCCATCAGGAAGGATTTGATAGCTTATGATGACTTTCTGTGTGCACACGAGAACGTGCTGGGCTGATGGTCACAATGTGGTGACATTAATTAGCTGCCTATAATTAAAGGGAACCTGTCACAAGTTTTGGCCAATATGAAGTAAGGCCACCACCTTTCAGGTCTGATATACAGAATTCTATAATGCTGTATATCTGCCCCCAATCCGACCTGTAAGAGAAGAAAAATAACTTTTATTATATTCACCTGTGGGGCAGTCCGGTCCAAGGGGTGTCACTCTTCTTGGTCCGGCTCCTCCCATCTTCTTGCGATGCTGTCCTCCTTCTTGCTTCATGTGGATGACGCATCCCTACATCATCCACACAGTCTATCTGGCATCGCGCTTTTGCGCAGGCATAGTTCTCTGACCTGTTGAGGGCAAAGCAAAGTGCTGCAGTAAGCAGACGCTGGGGAAAGTTAAAAAAACCCCGGCGCATGCGCAGTGCAGTACCTTACTCTTCCCTCAGCAGGGCAGAGAAGTACATTATGTTATGCAGGAGCATGATGCCGAAGACACTGTGCATCATCCACAAGAACCAAGAAAGAGAACAGCCACAAGAAGATGGGAGGCGCTAGACCAAGAACGGCGATACCCCTCAGACCAGACCTCCCGCAGGTGAGTATAATAAAAGTTATTTTTCTTCTCTTACAGGTCAGGTTGGGGGCAGATATACAGCATTATAGAATTCTGTATGTCAGCCCTGAAAGGTGGTGGCCTTACTACATATCGGCCAAAACTGGTGACAGGTTCCCTTTAAAGAGTTCAAAATCATTATATGCAGCTAAGGTAAGATGAAAGAAATTACAAAGCCAAAATAGTTCTTAGCTTTATTCCTGCAAAAAAAGTTGCAACTTGCCTAAGTGCTTGGTTTGAACAGTAATTTTGCTTTAAAAGAATCCGTTTTCATTTCTGTAGATCTGAATATATGGTTTGTTTGTAGTGCAGAACATGTAACAAATCTATTAACTATTGTATTTATTCTTATGCTGTAAGGTTAAAACTTTTACTTTTCCTAAAAGTTAAACTAGAGTATAGCACATTGACATTCTTTCAAAATGGTTCCATTGTCAATAATGACTAATGCATGAGAAAACTAATGTGTAAAAATAAACTTTGTATGCTCCAATGCTTTTTATAAATGTATTTCTTTTGCTCATGGGAATAAGGAAAGAAAATACCATTGATATGTATCATCCTGTCTTTTCAAAATCGTTTTGAAAGACATTATTTATTAAACCATTTGTAGAAAGTACATTTCAGAGCTTTCTTTCTCTGTACTGCGCCGTTCATCATGGTTATATGGAAATAAAGTACACTGGTGGAGTATGACGACACAAAACTACAGGGTGGGCCATTTATATGGATAGACCTAAATAAAATGGGAATGGTTGGTGATATCAACTTCCTGTTTGTGGCACATTAGTATATGGGAGGTGAGAAGCTTTTCAAGATGGGTGGTGACCATGGTGGCCATTTTGAAGTCGGTCATTTTGGATCGAACTTTATTTTTTCTAATGGGAAAAGGGGTCATGTGACACATCAAACTTATTGAGAATTTCACAAGAAATACAATGGTGTGCTTGGTTTTAAAATATCTTTATTTTTTCTTGAGTTATTTACAAGTTTATGACCACTTATAAAATGTGTTCAAAGTGCTGCCCATTGTGTTGGATTGTCAATGCAACCCTTCTCTCCCACTCTTGACACACTGATAGCAACACCGCAGAAGAAATGCTAGAACAGACTTCTGGTATCCATTGTTTCAGATGCTGCACATCTCATATCTTCACAGCATAGACAATTGCCTTCAGGTGACCCCAGCATCTGAAACAACAGATACTGAAGCCTGTTCTAGCATTTCTTCTGCGGCGTTGCAATCAGTGTGTCAAGAGTGGTAGAAGAGGGTTGCATTGACAATTCAACACAATGGGCAGCTCTTTGAACACATTTTATAAGTGGTCATAAACTTGTAAATAACTCATGAAAGAATAAAGTTATGTTAAAACCAAGTACACCATAGTTTTTCTTGTGAAATTCTCAATAATATTGATGTGTCACATGACCCTCTTCCCAATGGAAAAATAAAGTTGGATCCAAAATGGCCAACATCAAACTGGCTGCCATGGTCACCACCCATCTTGAAAAATTTTCTCCCTCCCATATGCTAATGTGCCACAAACAGGAAGTTGATATCACCAACCATTCCCATTTTATTTAGGTGTATCCATATAAATGGCCCACCCTGTACTACTGATCATTGATTTTGTGATGCGGATACGTTGGGCTCACGTGATGTCATGTACATGAATGACTCGTTGCTGCGATAAGGTACCAGTGCAGTCAGTTAATACAATAAAAAGCTTCCGTAATACTTTCTAATGCCTTGTATTCCCAAATTCTAATAAAATTATTATTGGGAATGTTAACAATTACTCTACTCTTCTTTCTCTTTCAATTTTCAATGAGTGCCACCATGTTTGCTACAATCTATGGCATGTAAAACTATTACGCTTCCAGCCATATGATCTTGCATCCCTTTTCTTCCAATTTTGAGACCTTGTTATGTGGTTCAATCAAGGTGAATTATTATTGCAGTCATCTCTACGGTAACAATGGACAGCAGCAAACCATTATCAATGCTTCCACCAGTAACTTTGACTTTTTAAAGGGGTTGTCCACTACTCATTATCCACGACTCCTTTTCAATGACATTCTCAGCAAAATGATAAAATATATACTCATCCCCGGTTTAGGCAGCATTACAGCACAGTCGGCACCTCTTCTCCTGGGTCTCAAGTGACGTTGTAATGTGAGTTGAGCCCTGCACACAGTCAGTGGCCGCTTTACTCTCAGCTCCTTCCGATGTAACTGACATCTGGAGGGAGTCAGAAAGCAGCAGCAAATTCTCACTTCTTCCAGATGCCAGTTTTGACCGAAGGAAGTGAGGGAAACGAATGTTGATTGGCTGCAGGGTTCAAGTGACATAAATTCGTCATCAGCATCAAAGGTGAATACAGGCGGTTATTATTTTACATGAGGGAAATGCCACGACTGAAAAGGGTTTGTGCAATTAATGGAAAAACCCTTTAAGTTAACAGTGTCAAAATTACCAGATGAATCTATGTGGTGAATAGCAAGGTCCGGAACTAGTTCCTTCTGATTCTTGGCTTCTTTATAATGTTTTTGCTGTTGAGCATTAGCTCGCTTCATTTATCTTTTAAATGTCCCATGACTGTAATTCATTGTCCCTAAATAACTTCATAAAGTGCCAGGCACAGTAATATTGTTGTCTTGCATGTGATATATGTAGTAACATTTATAGGATCTTATTAATAAACTCAATATGAAAACCTTAGATCTATTCGTCTTTTTTTTTTACAATCATCCTAGTAAAGCCTGCTGCCATCAATATTGTAATGTGATTCCATGAGGCATGTGACCCATTTAGTGATCACCCATGCATAATTTAATAAGGTTTTGAGTTATTAAACTTGCACACTTTTTGTCAGTGCCTATTTTATAATATTTGAAGGCTGGACATGTTACTGGTACCTTGTAATCTGCTGAATTTGATGCAGTAATTTTTTGAGATTACTATTTAATCTTTTGGATTCTGAAAGATTATGCATATTCTTATCATGCTATAGGATCTGTTCTAAATTTTGCAAAAATATGGTAAGACAAGGAGTTCTTAACTCCACCACAAACACATATTTATGAAGGTTATTTCTGCAGCAAAGTAATAGGTGCAATCAGTCAGTTACACAGATATGGCATTTTAAGGCATTTGCTAAGATCATTCAATCTTAGAATATTACATGGCTTTGCACATACATTAGCCACAAATCTTTGCATACACATGTTTATTAACATACAATCTATTTCCTTCTTATCCTCATGGGGTTATTCCAACATAAATTGTGTCTTTACTACAGTTTACTTAAGTCTGAGTGCTTTGCAATTAAAGCAATAAAATGTTTATGCAGGAATAAATCTGTTTTAATGAAACTTTCTCCCCGTCAGGTTTTTAAATCAAACCTTGAATTTGCAATTAGAATATACATTTCCTGCCTCGCTCTCCAGCTGTTACTGTCACAGATCCCAGAAACGATACCATGCTAATCCCTGCAGGCTCCAGAAACCAGGGAGCTAAGAGAGTCTTACCGGGCTAAACGGAGATGGTGGGGACAAGACCTAGAATAGCAGAAATTTATCTACTAGGACGCAATTAGAAGTATCCTAAAATGTAGATGGAATGAATGATTCTAAAGAATTTCTTTATCTGTAGTGGCTGGAACACGGAGTACATTTCAGTCTATTCCAATAGGAATTTTCTGACAAATTGACTGAAAACAAGACAATGCATATTTAATAAAAAAAAAAATCAGAACTGCTACACAATTGATTGGCACAATCCAAGCCAGGAATTTTGCTTCAAGTTACGCAGAAGTAAAATCTGATTAAAATAAAAAAAAATATCAAAAGTCCACTAATTAACATGAAGCCATTACTTGTCTGGCTTAAATTAATTTTAAAGAGTAATTGTCATTTTCATTTTTATTCAATAAATTACTAGAACATGTGAAAAAAGCTACTTTGTAAAATATCTTATTACTAGATAACTCTAAAAATATTTAGAATTGAGATTCTTCAGTGGTTGATACCTTTTAATGGCTAACTGAAAAGGTGGTAACAAATAGCAAGCGTTTGAGACTACACAGGTCTCTTCAACAGGCAAAGACTAAAACAAATTCTGAAGAATCACATATTTATGCACAACATAGAGAAAAGAAAAAAAAGGGGGGAAAAACCATGGATAAGACAGGTGACATGAAGCAGAATTACCATGAGTGATAAACAGTTATGTCCATAAATGATGGGCCAGCTCTTAGAAAAGGAATGTTTTATTGTCCTCTGATTAGGTTCTCTGTTGTGATGCTCCCTCATAGTCTGTGTTAAAAGGTAGCTTCAAATCTCAGAGAGACAGAAGAGTCTGGGAACATAAACTGATGACGACCTTTGACAGTCTTAATGCAGGAATGAATGTGTCGCACGGATTTATGTCTTTTTACATCAACTAAGGAACTTGCCCCTCAGACTATGAGGGGTCATCACAACAGAGAACCTAATCAGAGGACAATAAAACATTCCTTATCTAAGAGCTGGCCCAATATTTATTAACATAACTGTTTATCACTCATGGTAATTCTGCTTCATGTCACCTGTCTTATCCATGGTTCCCCCCCTTTTTTTTCTCTGTGCTATGTTGTGCATAAATATGTGATTCTTCAGAATTTGTTTTAGTCTTTGCCTGATGAAGAGACCTGTGTAGTCTCGAAACCTTGCAATTTGTTACTATCTTTTCAGTTAGCCATTAAAAGGTATCAACCACTGAGGACTCTCAATTCTAAATATTTTTCTATCTACTGGCTAACAAGGTACCAAGATTTATATCTTTCCTGTAGATAAATCTACTAATTTCTCCTCCAGGAAGGATCATTCATTTTCAATACTCAATTTTATCGGTAAAATCTTTGTTCATTGATGATGGATTTCTACACTATTGAGAATTTTATCAGTACCAACTGCCACCTCATATATGGAAGGGAGGGTGAGGAAGGAGTGTTAGGCACAGCTCCTCCCTCCTCACAAATCTCCCTTCTACAATAGAAGATAATAATTGCTATGTTGATAAGAATTTATCTCAGCAATGTAAAACGCTGTCTTCACTGAATACAGATTTTACACAAAAATCGAGAATTTTGAAAATGAATGATCAATTCAGGGGTATAGATGAGGGAACCTTTCAATGTTTGATTCAATTTGCTAAACGTTTAGAAGTTCAAAGAATTGTTTGAAGAAAGTACCTGAATCCCATTAGATTCAATGGGAAGCCAAACCTAATGTATACACAACACCTTAAGGGGTGACAAAAAGCTTCCCAAACAGCTAAAATTAGGGGCAGATGTAAGGGGCACAAGGAGGTGTCCGTAAATATGAATGTTTGCCTTCATTGTAATGCTATTGTAAATAATTCATGTTGTTCATATTTATGGCACCCATTGTGTAAATGTTATGCATGATTACTGTTATAGTTGTAGCCATAGTTTGGCTACTAGTTAGGGGTGGTGACTATGCTTAACCTGTATATAGTTAAAGTAGGTCGGGCTAACCACCGTTAACCTGAGGAACATCTGGGATTTAAATCCGTTGAGTGGAAGTGCCCTGACAGGGCTATTAGCTCAGTATCATTAAAGATAAGAGCCCAGTCATACAGTATTCGGGGTCAGGGCCTCATCAGGGAGAAAAACCAGGAGAAGTGCTGACAGTGCAGAATAAGTGGGTCTGCAGTTGCCAGAATAAGACTGAGCAGTACATGTAAGTGACTAGGAATGCAGCGGCTTGTTACGTGTGAGGATGTCCTTGAGGCAAAACGGTTTAGAGGTTCCCCCACTGGAGCAGAACTGAGCAGAGATGATGCTGAGAGACTGGAGAGCATGGTACGTCCTGGAAGCGAGCTTAGCCATAGAGAAGGAATGATCGGGACCGAGGAGAAATTGTCCCAATGTTAACCCTGATGCTGATGCTGGAGAGCATATGTATGCGCTGTGTACCAGAAGCAGTAAAGTTAATAGATCAAGCATTGAAATGGATTGTGACTCTGTTTATTCTTCATCATCTGAAGAGTTTGTGCAGTGCAGTGCAGGAAGTCCTGAGGGGGAGCTGAAGAACGTGACAGGTAATGGAATGGAGACCTGGAATTTGTATGTGACGGGAGGCCAGGGTGTGCTAGAGATTTTTACCTCAGCCACGGATACCGCCCTGGCGTTCCCTCACACTTGGCGTAGTCAGCAGGATGCCGACACCATGCAATGCGGGGATGTCATGAAGAATGAAGGAAAAAATTGTTTGGATGTGACTGTAACAATGGACTTGACTGAAACAAGAAATTTGACTGATATTCTTTTTGTGCTTAAGATGGTGACCTCAAAGATAACGATGAAGGGCTCCAAGGAAGAGAACAACAACAATGGCTCTGCCCTTCATGGGCGTGTCATCCTAGAAAGAGTGCGAAAGTCTGCTTGCCAACAAATTCTGACCCTACCATGGTGGGTGTGGCTAAAGAAAAGAGGACCTTGCCCTACCCTATCAAATGCTGCAAAATGGGTGGAGTGGCTTGAGTTGACCCCACCTAGGAACGGGTGAGGTCTGAAAGTGACCAGTGGGTGCGGCTCTAAGGAACCATTTTGTAATTGGGGCTCGGTGATGATGGAGCCCTCCTACTATTATCCTTGCCAAGGTATTGGCTGCGTAGAGTGGAGGTGGCAAGAAAAGGAGAGTCCATGGCCCGGAAAAGCAAGAAGGGGAATAGAAGAGACAGTAGCTTACCTGTCCCGGAAGTTCCCCCAAGCATTGGACTGGCGGCTACCGGAGTTGGGGAGGGGTGCTGAGTCTGTCCAGCAACATCGGCCAGAGGCCTGCACTACTGGTGCTGACATTACTGATCTAGCGGAGACCAGAGGCGACAACTGCCCTTGAGGAAACCAGAGCGGAAGTCAGGAATGAGCCGAATAATGGCGCCGTAGTGCAGCGCGGAAGGACACAGTGATCATGGGATGGGCGCTGCTAACATGACTGGAGTGGTGAGTGCACCCAAGCCCCTTACCTCAGAAGTAAGGTCCATGCCATAACTCCATGTTCTTGAGGCCTAGTCGCCCTCCACCACTGTGATGTCCCTGGGTGCCTCCCCGTTTCCACCAGCCTGGAGTGGGCCCTCTTCCTTCACCTAGCCAGGCTGCCTGTATCAAGGATGTTATCAGGTATAAAAAACAATGGGAGCATGAGGTCTGGGCAGAGTTGCGCCAATGTGGGCAGACCACTGCAGCAGCAGGCAGCTAGTTTACACCGATGGTCTTATCCGTGAAACAGAGACCAATGTCAAGGTCTATGTCCAGGGCTGCCACTAGAAATTTCCGGGCCCCATACTGGCAAAATTTTCGGGGCCCCCTTGAGACTCCGCCCATGCTCCACCCCAGCCCCACCTCCACGCTCCAACCCTCGAACTGTCCACAGTCCCACCGCTCTCTCTTGGAAAAACTCCACTTCTCACCTATCACACATTAACAGTTCCCATCACCAGATCACACATATAGCCAGCAGCTTTTGTTTTGGCCAAAAGATTTTTAAGCCGCCACCATAACACATTAGACACTTTTGGCCGGGCCCTACTCTACTGTAACCTATTAAATATTTGTTAAAATATGCAATACAATTTAGGTATATTTTAATTTATTTTTCAATTTTTAACCCATTTCTGCCAATGGACGTACTATTCCATCCATTTGGGGTGGGCCCTACTTCCCAAGGACGGAATAGTACGTCCAGAGCGATCGGCCGTGCTCACGGGGGGAGCGCGGCCGATCGCGGCCAGGTGTCAGCTGCCTATCGCAGCTGACATCCGGCACTATGTGCCAGGAGTGGTCACGGACCGCCCCCGGCACATTAACCCCCGGCACACCATGATCAAACATGATCGCGGTGTGCCGGCGGTAGAGGGAAGCATCGCGCAGGGAGAGGGCTCCCTGCGGGCTTCCCTGAGCCCCCCGCAGCAACGCGATGTGATCGCATTGCTGCGAGGGTCTGCCTACCTCCTTCCCTGCTCCAGACCCGGATCCAAGATGGCCGTGGCATCCGGGTCCTGCAGGGAGGGAGGTGGCTTCACAGAGCCTGCTCAGAGCAGGCACTGTGAAGCCTGCAGTGCTGCAAGTCAGATCGGTGATTTGACAGAGTGCTGTGCACAGACAGATCACCGATCTGTGATGTTCCCACCTGGGACAAAGTAAAAAAGTTTTTAAAAAAATTTCCACACGTGTAAAGAAAAAAAAAAATTCCTAAATAATGAAAAAAATATATACAGTGGGGCAAAAAAGTATTTAGTCAGTCAGCAATAGTGCAAGTTCCACCACTTAAAAAGATGAGAGGTGTCTGTAATTTACATCATAGGTAGACCTCAACTATGGGAGACAAACTGAGAAAAAAAAAATCCAGAAAATCACATTGTCTGTTTTTTTAACATTTTATTTGCATATTATGGTGGAAAATAAGTATTTGGTCAGAAACAAAATTTCATCTCAATACTTTGTAATATATCCTTTGTTGGCAATGACAGAGGTCAAACGTTTTCTGTAAGTCTTCACAAGGTTGCCACACACTGTTGTTGGTATGTTGGCCCATTCCTCCATGCAGATCTCCTCTAGAGCAGTGATGTTTTTGGCTTTTCGCTTGGCAACATGGACTTTCAACTCCCTCCAAAGATTTTCTATAGGGTTGAGATCTGGAGACTGGCTAGGCCACTCCAGGACCTTGAAATGCTTCTTACGAAGCCACTCCTTCGTTGCCCTGGCGGTGTGCTTTGGATCATTGTCATGTTGAAAGACCCAGCCAAGTTTCATCTTCAATGCCCTTGCTGATGGAAGGAGGTTTGCACTCAAAATCTCACGATACATGGCCCCATTCATTCTTCATGTACCCGGATCAGTCGTCCTGGCCCCTTTGCAGAGAAACAGCCCCAAAGCATGATGTTTCCACCACCATGCTTTACAGTAGGTATGGTGTTTGATGGATGCAACTCAGTATTCTTTTTCCTCCAAACACGACAAGTTGTGTTTCTACCAAACAGTTCCAGTTTGGTTTCATCAGACCATAGGACATTCTCCCAAAACTCCTCTGGATCATCCAAATGCTCTCTAGCAAACTTCAGATGGGCCCGGACATGTACTGGCTTAAGCAGTGGGACACGTCTGGCACTGCAGGATCTGAGTCCATGGTGGCGTAGTGTGTTACTTATGGTAGGCCGTTACATTGGTCCCAGCTCTCTGCAGTTCATTCACTAGGTCCCCCCGCGTGGTTCTGGGATTTTTGCTCACCGTTCTTGTGATCATTCTGACCCCACCGGGTGGGATTTTGCGTGGAGCCCCAGATCGAGGGAGATTATCACTGGTCTTGTATGTCTTCCATTTTCTAATTATTGCTCCCACTGTTGATTTCTTCACTCCAAGCTGGTTGGCTATTGTAGATTCAGTCTTCCCAGCCTGGTGCAGGGCTACAATTTTGTTTCTGGTGTCCTTTGACAGCTCTTTGGTCTTCACCATAGTGGATTTTGGAGTCAGACTGTTTGAGGGTGTGCACAGGTGTCTTTTTATACTGATAACAAGTTTAAACAGGTGCCATTACTACAGGTAATGAGTGGAGGAAAGAGGAGACTCTTAAAGAAGAAGTTACAGGTCTGTGAGAGCCAGAAATCTTGATTGTTTGTTTCTAACCAAATACTTATTTTCCACCATAATATGCAAATAAAATGTTAAAAAAACAGACAATGTGATTTTCTGGATTTTTTTTTCTCAGTTTGTCTCCCATAGTTGAGGTCTACCTATGATGTAAATTACAGACGCCTCTCATCTTTTTAAGTGGTGGAACTTGCACTATTGCTGACTGACTAAATACTTTTTTGCCCCACTGTATATTATTCCCATAAATTCATTTCTTTATGTAAATAAAAAAAACAAACAATAAAAGTACACATATTTAGTATCGCCACGTCCGTAACGACCCCACCTATAAAACTGTATCACTAGTTAACCCCTTCAGTAAACACCGTAAGAAAAAAAAAACGAGGCAAAAAACAACACTTTATTATCATACTGCCAAACAAAAAGTGGAATAACACGCGATCAATAAGACAGATATAAATCACCATGGTTCCGCTGAAAACGTCATCTTGTCCCGCAAAAAACGAGCTGCCATACAGCATCATCAGCAAAAAAATAAAAAAGTTATAGTCCTGAAAATAAAGCGATGCAAAAATAATTATTTTTTCTATAAAATAGTTTTTATCGTAAAAAAAGCGCCAAAACATAAAAAAATGATATAAATGAGGTATTGCTGTAATCGTACTGACCCGAAGAATAAAACTGCTTTATCCATTTTACCAAATGCGGAACGGTATAAACGCCTCCCCCAAAAGAAATTCATGAATAGCTGGTTTTTGGTCATTCTGCCTCACAAAAATCGGAATAAAAAGCGATCAAAAAATTTCATGTGCCCGAAAATGTTACCAATAAAAACGTCAACTTGTCCCGCAAAAAACAAGACCTTACATGACTCTGTGGACCAAAATATGGAAAAATTATAGCTCTCAAAATGTGGTAACGCAAAAAATATTTTTTGCAATAAAAAGCGTCTTTTAGTGTGTGATGGCTGCCAATCATAAAAATCCGCTAAAAACCCCGCTATAAAAGTAAATCAAACCCCCCTTCATAACCCCCTTAGTTAGGGAAAAATTAAAAAATTAAAAAAATGTATTTATTTCCATTTTCCCATTAGGGCTAGGGTTAGGGCTAGGGTTAGGGCTAGGGCTAGGGTTAGGGTTAGGGTTAGCGTTAGGGTTAGGACTAGGGTTAGGGTTAGGGCTAGGGTTAGGGTTGGGGCTAGGGTTAGGGTTGGGGCTAGGGTTAGTGTTAGGGCTAGGGTTAAGGCTACAGTTAGGGTTGGGGCTAAAGTTAGGGTTAGGGTTTGGATTACATTTACGGTTGGGAATAGGGTTGGGATTAGGGTTAGGGGTGTGCCTGGGTTAGAGGTGTGGTTAGTAGGGTTGAGCGAAACGGATCGTTCATTTTCAAAAGTCACCGACTTTTGGCAAAGTTGGGTTTCATGAAACCCGACCCGATCCCTGTGTGGGGTTGGCCATGCGGTACGCGACTTTCGCGCCAAAGTCGCGTTTCGTATGACGCGCTTGGCGCCATTTTTTTCAGCCAATGAAGGGGCGTGGGCAGAGTGATGACATAGGTCTTAGGGGCGTGGACGCCTATCGCCATGTTGTCGCTTGTGCGCTGTAGCGATTTGCACTGTGTAACACCAGCTTTTCAGTTCAGGGACGGACGGAGGAGAGAGAGAGAGAGATAGAGAGAGAGAGAGAGAAAAAAAAAATAAATAAAAAAATAATTCCCATTGGCTTTGCATTGGGTTTCGTGTTTCGGTCGATCCTCGACTTTTCGCCATAATCGGACGATTTCACTCGACTCGACTTTTGAGATAGTCGGGTTTCGCGAAACCCGGCTCGACCCTAAAAAAGTCAAGGTCGCTCAACCCTAGTGGTTAGGTTTACCGTTGGGATTAGGGGGTTTTTTTGGATTAGGGTTTCAGTTATAATTGGGGGTTTCCACTGTTTAGGCACATCAGGGGCTCTCCAAACGCGACATGGCGTCCGATCTCAATTCCAGCCAATTCTCCGTTGAAAAAGTAAAACAGTGCTCCTTCCCTTCCGAGCCCTCCCATGCGCCCAAACAAGGGTTTACCCCAACATATGGGGTATCAGTGTACTCAGGACAAATTGGACAACAACTTTTGGGGTCCAATTTCTCCTGTTACCCTTGGGAAAATACGAAACTGGGGGCTAAAAATAATTTTTGTGGGAAAAAAAGGATTATTTATTTTCACGGCTCTGCGATATAAACTGTAGTGAAACACTTGGGGGGTTCAAAGTTCTCACAACACATCTAGATAAGTTCCTTGGGGGGTCTAGTTTCCAATATGGGGTCACTTGTGGAGGGTTTCTACTGTTTAGGTACATATGGGGCTCTGCAAACGCAATGTGACACCTGCAGACCAATCCATCTAAGTCTGCATTCCAAATGATGCTCCTTCCCTTCCGAGCTCTGCCATGCGCTCAAACGGTGGTTCCCCCCCACATATTGGGTATCAGCGTACTCAGGACAAATTGGACAACAATATTTATGGTCCAATTTCTCCTGTTACCCTTGAAAAAATATAAAACTGGGGGCTAAAAAATAATTTTTGTGGAAATTTTTTTTTTTTTTTATTTGCGCAGCTCTGCATTATAAACTGTAGTGAAACACTTGGGAGTTCAAAGCTCTCACATCATATCTATATGAGTTACTTAGGGGGTCTACTTTCCAAAATGGTGTCACTTGTGGGGGGTTTCTACTGTTTAGGTACATTAGGGGCTCTGCAAACGCAATGTGACGCCTGCAGACCATTCCATCTAAGTCTGCATTCCAAATGGCGCTCCTTCCCTTCCGAGCCCTCCCATGTGCCCAAACGGTGGTTCCCCCCCAAATATGGGGTATCAGCGCACTCAGGACAAATTGGACAACAACTTTTGGGGTCCAATTTTTCCTGTTACCCTTGGGAAAATACAAAACTGGGGGCTAAGAAATATTGTTTGTGGGAAAAAAAATTTGTTTTATTTTTACGGCTCTGCATTATAAACTTCTGTGAAGCCCTTGGTGGGTCAAAGTGCTCACCACACATCTAGATAAGTTCCTTAGTGGGTCTACTTTCCAAAATGGTGTCACTTGTGGGGGGTTTCAATGTTTAGGCACATCAGTGGCTCTCCAAACGCAAGATGGCGTCCCATCTCAATTCCAGTCAATTTTGTATTGAAAAGTCAAACGGCGCTCCTTCCCTTCCGTGCTCTCCCATGCGCCCAAACAGTGGTTTACTCCCACATATGGGGTATCAGCGTACTCAGGACAAATTGTACAACAACCTTTGGGGTCCATTTTCTCCTGTTACCCTTGGTAAAATAAAACAAATTGGAGCAGAAATAAATTTTTTGTGAAAAAAAGTTAAATGTTCATTTTTATTTAAACATTCCAAAAATTCCTGTGAAACACCTGAATGGTTAATAAACTTCTTGAATGTGGTTTTGAGCACCTTGAGTGGTGCAGTTTTTAGAATGGTGTCACACTTGGGTATTTTCTATCATATAGACCCCTCAAAATGACTTCAAGTGAGATGTGGTCCCCAAAAAAAATGGTGTTGTAAAAATGAGAAATTGCTGGTCAAATTTTAACCCTTATAACTCCCTAAAAAAAAAATTTTGGGCTCCAAAATTGTGCTGATGTAAAGTAGACATGTGGGAAATGTTACTTATTAAGTATTTTGTGTGACATATCTCTGTGATTTAATTGCATAAAAATTCAAAGTTGGAAAATTGCGAAATTTTCTAAATTTTCGCCAAATTTCCGTTTTCTTCACAAATAAATGCAGGTAATATCAAAGAAATGTTACCACTATCATGAAGTACAATATGTCTCGAGAAAATAATGTCAGAATCACCGAGATCCGTTGAAGCGTTCCAGAGTTATAACCTCATAAAGGGACAGTGGTCAGAATTGTAAAAATTGGCCCGGTCCATAACGTGCAAACCACCCTTGGGGGTAAAGGGGTTAAAATGACCAATAATATCACATACAAAGAACAAATACCGCTACACCATGACCAGATGACATATTACCACCACAGTGATCGAATAATATCACATACAAAGAACAAATACCGATACACTATGACCAGACCGCATATTGCCACCACATAGTGACTGAATACTACAATTCTGATCAGTAATAAAACAAAAGCACCATAGTATCACCATAAGTGCCAATATACACAGGAGATCTGTACTTAGTATGCAGTGTCTGTGTACAGACAATACAGTGATCACTAGTTAAATTATACACAGGAGCTCTGTATACAGTATACAGTGTATAGTGTCAGTGTATAGGTAACACACTGACTCACCAGTGACGTCTCTAGGTAAAGTCCTTCATCTTTCATCCAGCACAGACCGCCATCATTTCATCCAGTCAGGACTTGTCTCTGCAGGAAATAACACAGTTATCTCGAGCTCTGCTTGTAGAACACATTACTTAATTTTTCTCAACTTCTACATTACACCACATGAAGAAAAAGAGGCGACATAGTATCACTCTACACAGTAACAGGACCGCCCCCTCATTTAAAACAGTATACTCAAAAAATAAAATAAATACATCACTGCAGTAATAATATCCCTAAATTAGCCCCTATGGTAATAATATTCCCCATCCTGGCCACCGTGTGTCTCATTCCTGGCGTCAGCCATATGTTCTCCCATCCTGCCCTCATGAGTATCCATTCTGCCCCATATGATCGCCTATGTGATCTCTCCATCCTGCCCCATGATCCTGCACGATCTGTCTCCAATTCTGCCCCCAGTGTCTCCAATCATGCCCCATGTCTCCATTCTGCCCCCTGTGTCTCCAATCATGCCCCCATATCTGCAATCCTGCCACTTGTCTCCAATCATGCCCCCTGTGTCCCCAATCCTCCCTCATCTGTCTCCAGTCATGCCCCCATGTCTTTCATCCTGCCCCGTGTCTCCAATCATGCCCCGTATCTCCATTCTGCCCCATGTCTCGCATTCTGCCCCAATGTCCAGCATTATGCCCATGTCCAGCATTCTGCCCCCGGGTCTCACAGTCTGCCCCTGTGTCCAGCATACTGCCCCTGCCACTGTGTCCAGCATTCTGCCCCAGTGTGTCCAGCATTCTGCCCCAGTGTGTGTCCAGCATTCTGCCCCAGTATGTGTCCAGCATTCTGCCCCAGTGTGTGTCCACCAGCATTCTGCCCCAGTGTGTGTCCACCAGCATTCTGCCCCAGTGTGTGTCCACCAGCATTCTGCCCCAGTGTATGTCCACCAGCATTCTGCCCCAGTGTGTGTCCACCAGCATTCTGCCCCAGTGTGTGTCCACCAGCATTCTGCCCCAGTGTGTCCACCAGCATTCTGCCCCAGTGTGTCCACCAGCATTCTGCCCCAGTGTGTGTCCACCAGCATTCTGCCCCAGTGTGTGTCCACCAGCATTCTGCCCCAGTGTGTGTCCACCAGCATTCTGCCCCAGTGTGTGTCCACCAGCATTCTGCCCCAGTGTGTCCACCAGCATTCTGCTCCAGTGTGTGTCCACCAGCATTCTGCCCCAGTGTGTGTCCACCAGCATTCTGCCCCAGTGTGTGTCCACCAGCATACTGCCCCTGTGTCCTGCATTCTGCCCCGGGCCCCCCTGAATCGCCGCTCTCAAAGAAAAAAAAACACGAGTTCTTACCTGGCCGTGCTCCTGCGCCGGGCGAAGCTCCCACCAGGCTCCACGCAGGTGAAGACGCACTCGCCGGGCCCTGTGGCTGACAATGATGTCAGACGCCGGCGAGTGCGCACTGCGGCCCTACTCAGCTGCAAGCCTCCGACTGGCTGGTGGCTGTTAACTATTGACGTGCGGGCACGGGCCCGCACGTCAATAGTGTGCCGCAGCGCCTGCAGGGGGGCTCGGTGAGCAGATGAGCCGGGGCCCGATGTGCGCCCCCTCTGCCCACCGGGCCCCATACGCCAGTCACGGCTGTAATGCCCTGATGGCGGCCCTGTCTACGTCTATGCTGCCTCAAATTTGGCCAACCCTTACAGGAGGGAGACTGGGTTACCTTGTTCAGGGTGAATGGCCCTCGCGGCTACTAGGCTGTGGCCATCAAACTACAAAATGAGGAGAACTTAGAGCTTTATGCGGGCCCGGAGCAGGCTCATCTGGATTGTAGTGTCCATGAAACTGTCCAGCCAAGCCTTACATCTGGATTGTCCTCACCAACTGCGACACCTGTGGCCGCAGGGTTGTTGTCCCAGACACACGCCCGAGACATGATAAGCCAGCATGGAAAGAGTGCCATTGAACTACTACTGCTGAATAGGACTGTTCTACACCCCTGTTTATGTGCTTGTTCCACCAATTGAAATAGCAACTTTTTGTCATCCCTACAGGTTAGGGAGCCCAGATGCCCCATAGCCGGGTGCAAAATGGCTGGATGGCCTCAAGTGAATGTTGATGCATTTTTTTTGTTTTGTTGTGCCTGTTGCGCCATTTATTCTGGAAAGCAGAACCATACCCTAGGACTTTATCCTGGATCACGTGCAGCTGTAGAAACAGACTGTTTTCAGGACAGGCAGCGTACATGACACAAAGGGAATGCTACCCTTAAAGGAAGAGGGAGTCCAACCCCAAGTACTGTGGACCTCATACATGGAGCAATTTTGTATATAAGTTCACGTCCTATGGATGAGTGGGGCCAAACTTTAACAAACATTGTCGTGAAAAGAGACTTTTCTTACCACGGATAGTTTTATTGGACTGTAGATGACCTGAAGGACTGTGAGTCAGGCACCTCTAATAAGAAAAAGTGTAAATGTTCAATAAGAATATTGCTCATCTTGAGCTAAATTAAACTACTTTGATTGCTTCCCTGCATGGAGTATTGTCTGTAAATAAAAAAGGGGATACAGTATGGTCGAGGACGACCATTGTTAAAGGGAGGGGGAATGTAAGGGGCTCAAGGAGGTGTCCGTAAATATGAATGTTTGCCTTCATTGTAATGCAATTGCAAATAATTCATGTTGTGCATATTTATGGTACCTGTTGTGTAAGTGCTATGTATGATTACTGTTATGGCTGTAGGGAAAGTGTAGTACTCTAGTTTGGCTACTAGTTGGGAGTGGAGAGTATGCTTAACCTGTATATAGTTAAAGTAGGAGGGGCTAACCATCGTTAACCTGGGGAACATCTGAGATTTGAATGAGTTGGGCGGGAGCACCCTGACAAGGCTTTTAGCTCTGTAACATTAAAGATAAGAGCCCAGTCATACAGCATTTTTGGGGTCAGGGCCTCATTGGGGACAAACACCAGGAAAAGTGCTGACAGTGCAGAATAAGTGGGTCTGCAGTTGCCAGAAGAAGACTAAGCCCTATGGGCAGGTCACTCAGTGGCGGCTTGCTAAGTTGGTGGATGTTCTTGAGACCGGGGCAAAACTGTTTAGAGGTTCCCCCACTGGAGCAGGACTGAGCAGAGATGATGCTGAGAGACCAGAGAGCATGGTCCTTCCTGGAAGCGAGCTTAGCGTCAGAGAAGGAATGATAAGGACAGAGGTGAAATTGGCCAATGTTAACCCTGATGCTGATGCTGGAGAGAATACGCATGTGCTGTGTACCAGAAGCAGTAAAGTATATAGTTCAAGCGTTGAAATGGATTGTGACTCTGTTTGTTCTTCATCATCTGAAGAGTTTGTGCAGCGCAGGGCAGGAAGTCCTGACAGGGAGCTGGAGAACGTGAAAGGTAACGGAACAGAGACCTGTGATTTGTATGGGATGGGAGGCCAGGGTGTGCTAGAGATTTTTACCTCAGCCATGACTACCGCCCTGTCATTCTCTCACACAGATACCATGAAAAGTGGCATGACTTGACCCACAGTAGAAATTTGCACATGTTACAGCAGCGGTCAGCCATGGGTCATGCATGAGGTGTCAGGGTCTGGCCCAGCATTTAAAGTTTGTAATTGAATATTCACTGAAGACCTTGTGATTAAGGGAAAGTTGTAAGCCTTCTTAGTTGGGAACTCTGATACCTCCTGCAACACCTCCAATTTTTTTTTTCTTTTAATTTCAGTCACATTCATATGGAGCAACAACATTAGTATCATACAGTACTATGGGTAGAAAAATTAAACGAAAGTAGCACAGATAGTTGACTGAAAGTAAGTGCAGGCATGACTGTCTGGGAACCCTACTTACACAGGCAACCCACCAAATGGAGACCCAACATGGAGTCTCCACATTTCAAAAAATTGTCACACCCCACTAAAGTGGCATCAATTTCCACAGACTATAATTATTATAATAGGCCTCACACACCTTGCCCCACAAGCAACCCACCAGATGAAGACCCAACTTGGAGTCTCCATATTTCAAAAAACTGTTGTAACATCAGCAGCAGTAGCAACAGCAGGCACCGAAGACACCACAAAGGTGTCACAGACTGCAATAATGCGAGATCAATGCAGGACATTAAAAACTAAACCATTGTCTAGTCTGACCAATCTGCGACTGAGGTGCAAAAGTCATTGGAGATCTATCATGTTACAGAACCCCCAGCAGACGCAGTGATATTTTATATGCGCCCATGAACCCATACAATTCCAGGCATGTTGGGAATGCTCTGTTGGCTATTGTGTGCTGTGGTTCAATAAAGTATTGCCACCCTGTTTTACCTTAACCCTGTGTTGTCTGTGTAGTGTTACGGAGAAGCGGGGTCAGTGGGTGCTCTTGTCCTCTGGCCCGGCTGTCTTTAGCAAGACTGCATGGACCACGGCTCATATCACTGAACGCCCGCTCTATCTCCCAGTGGGCAATACACTACACAGACAACACAGGGTTAAGGTAAAACAGGGTGGCAATACTTTATTGAACCACAGCACACAATAGCAATCAGAGCATTCCCAACATGCCTGGAATTGTATGGGTACATGGACGCATATAAAATATCACTGCGTCTGCACGTGTTTCCAGTATGACATGATGTCAGAGCTCCCAGGGTCGCTACTCCATCTGTGGATGAACGCACAGAGAAGGGGTAACGACAAGCATAAGGAGATGACCAAGAACTGTCCATAGAGTCTATACAAGGTCCAAAGCCAGTTGACATGATATCAGAGCTCCCAGGGACGCTACTCCATCTGTGGATGAATGCACAGAGAAGGGGCAACGACAAGCATAGGGAGATGACCAAGAACTGTCCATAGAGCCCATACAAGGTCCAAAGCCAGTTGACACGAGAGTCACCACCTGTCTTATCGGACCATCTCCATGGAACCAGGCGACCAGCGGGTCCCAACCCTGGCTTTCTCCAAACATATCCATGGTGCAGAGATGGTCACTGGATCAGATCTGTGTCCTTCCAACCGGAGCCGAAAACCCCTACGTTGTATCCTGTAGAATCCTAGACCAGTGTCCCTCGTGATGGTGCCATGATGAATTGGCTGCAGTCCTTTCTTCTGTCTGTAGTGTGGTTTGCAGAATGTCCGGCTGGTAGCTCTGTATTACTTCAGACTCCCAGGATGTCAACTCTGAGTCTTTTTATACCCAAGGCATGTAAGCTATTTTTAGAATTACCCAGTGTCCTTTAGTTCAACATCAAGATATGGCAAACAATGGTGATGGGATTAAGTAGCACTATTAGCATATAAGCACACATCAATAAACAAAGCTTAACCCACTCAATGTACAGTCACTATTACAGACTTACACAGTATGTTAGATAGTATATCAGTGGGCAGTCTGTCTTTTTGACCCACCAGACATAAACACTTAAATTCCCAAGCCAATATACAGATAAAAAAAACAGTTTGTTTGTTTATGCAAAATCGTAGCTGTCTGGGTAACTAAGATACAATCTGGTTTCTTCACATTCCTCCCCCATCTTAATTAACCAGACATGATAGGCTTCCGATCATCCAGTTTCCTTAGAGCATATTCCATATGCTCCTTATGAAAAAACAAACTCCATATGTAATTGAAGAGTAACAACTGTTATCCATTGGGTCCACGCATGGCTTCCTATACATTTCGTAGCTCCTGTATTAAATTCTATTCAATCCGTTGAAGCTGGAACATCTCCTGTAGTTTCCATTTCTTGTTGCGATCATATAGCCACTCTGGTCCTCTTCCCAAGGCCAATTTGGTGGGGTTGGATATAGTGGCATCCGAAACCTTCTGTGCATGCCTCATCAATGGTCTGCTGGGTCTGTTTGTATACCTCCCTGGTTGTGAAGCCCTGGACGGTGTCTGAGAACACCAGTCCTCTGCAGCTCCCCCGGTTCCGCCGGGCTGAGTAGTATCCCACTGCTGCCACCAGTGTTACGGAGAAGCGGGGTCAGTGGGTGCTCTTGTCCGCTGGGCCGGCTGTCTTTAACAAGACTGCATGGACCATGTCTCATACCACTGAACGCCCGCTCTATGTCCCAGTGGGGAATACACTACACAGACAACACAGGGTTAAGGTAAAACAGGGTGGCAATACTTTTTTGATCCACAGCACACAATAGCAAACAGAGCATTCCCAACATGCCTGGAATTGTATGGGTACATGGGTGCATATAAAATATCACTGCGTCTCCACGTGTTTCCAGTATGACATGATGTCAGAGCTCCCAGGGTCGCTAATCCATCTGTGGATGAACGCACAGAGAAGGGGTAACGACAAGCATAAGGAGATGACCAAGAACTGTCCATAGAGTCTATACAAGGTCCAAAGCCAGTTGACATGATATCAGAGCTCCCAGGGTCGCTACTCCATCTGTGGATGAACGCACAGAGAAGGGGCAATGACAAGCATAGGGAGATGACCAAGAACTGTCCATAGAGCCCATACAAGGTCCAAAGCCAGTTGGCACGAGAGTCACCACCTGTCTTATCGGACCATCTCCATGGAACCAGGCGACCAGCGAGTCCCAACCCTGGCTTTCTCCAAACATATCCATAGTGCAGAGATGGTCACTGGATCAGATCTGTGTGGTTGGTGGCGATTAACCCTCGGGCTTCCACCAGATCTTTTAATGTAGTCCTCTTTAACTTCTGGTAGTTGTCTTCCATTCATTCCTTTCCTCCTGTAGAAGGGATATCACATCCCACTGCTGCCACCAGTGTAACGGGGTCTACTGTGCTGTAGTACCTCTTTCAGCACCCCCCGTGTTTCAGGAGGTCCACTCTGCTTTTGCTGGATTCTGAATGAAGGACGCTGGCTGGAATTCCTTGATTACATGAGAGCATATAAAAGCTGACTGCTACGCCACGTATTTCCAGTCTAAAAGTACACACTTTATTCACAGCACACAGAATATATAACACAGATACACAGGGCAGGCCAATAGAAAAAGCAGGCCAGATACACATTACAATAGCCGCAGGGGGCCGGAGCCTGCTGATATTTACTGTGGGAATTACAAAGGTGGGGGGAGGACAGAAGGGGGATATCGTGTCCTCTCTGCCCAGGGGCGCAGCCTGTGGACTGATTCATTTCAAATGGAACGTATTATTCATAATATATACTGCATAACATATTCTTGGTGCTGGGGGTTCTGTAACACGGCTCCCCTTTTCAGCGACGCGATTGGCATACACAGTCTGATCCTTAATGGATCGGTTTGGGGATGACCGAAGTTTATGGGGTTGGTAAAAGTTCCGTTTGTCGACTTAGCCCATCGGCATTACCATTTTGTTTGCTGGGTCTGTAGTGGATGGTGAAGTCCAGAGCTTGTAGGGCTAAACTCCACCGCAGTAATCTGGCGTTGTCTCCGGAGACCCGATTAAGCCAGAATAGGGGATTATGGTCCGTTAGGAGGGAAAGCTGTCGTCCATACAAATATGGTTGTAACTTTTTGAGTGCCCATACTATTGCCAAGCACTCCTTCTTGATGGTCGCATAGCTCACTTCACGGGGCAGTAGTTTCCGACTCAGGTAAGCTACCGGGTGTTCTTGGCCGTCCAGCCCGACTTGGCTTAGTACTGCCCCCAATCCAAAAATAGAAGCGTCTGTGTGAACAAGGAAACGTTTAGTTGGATCGGGTGCAGCCAATACAGGGGTATTGGTGAGGGCGTCCTTTAGCTGGCGGAAGGCTTCCTCACACTCTGGGGTCCAGGTTACCTGGCGGGGTTGGTTCTTATGGGTCAGATCAGTGAGGGGCTTGGCCACGCTGCTGTAATTGGGAACGAATTTCCTGTAATACCCCGCTGTCCCTAGAAATGCCATGACCTGGGTTTTAGTGCGTGGGGTGGGCCATTTGGCTTTGGCCTCAATCTTGGCTGGTTCCCACCCAATGCCCTAAATACTGAACCTCTGCTTTGCCCACGTGACATTTGTTTGGGTTCAGGGTGATTCCGGCCTTTTGGATCCTGTCTAATACCTTCTCTAGGTGATTTAGATGCTCTTCCCATGTCGCGCTGTAGATGGCGATGTCATCCAGGTAGGCACACGCATAGTCCTGGAGACCATCCAGAAGCCGGTCAGCCAGCCTCTGGAAGGTCGCCGGGGCAGTCTTCATCCCAAATGGCATAACTCAAAACTGGAATAAGCCGAACGGGGTGACAAATGTCGACTTGGGAATAGCATCAGGACTAAGGGGAATCTGCCAGTAGCCTTTGCACAGATCGATGGTGGTCAAATACTTTGTCCCTGCCAGCCAGTCTAACAAGTCATCCACACGCGGCATGGGATACGTATCCATCACTGTTTTCTCATTGATCTTACGATAGTCTACACAAAACCGTGTAGTCCCATCCTTCTTGGGCACTAACACAACGGGGGATGCCCAGGGACTATCTGACTCTTCAATGACCCCTAAATGCAACATCTCTTGTATCTCTTGTCGCATCCCTTCTCGTACAGACTCAGGGACGCGGAAGGGGGTTGTCGCAGGGGGGTTTGATCCTGGGTCTCATCCTTGTGTTGTGCCAAGTGAGTGTACTCGGGTTTCCCCGAAAACATCCTCTGTCGCTGCCTTAACAACTCCTCCGCCTGCTGTCTCTCCCGGGGACCTAAGACTTCACCCCAGTGTACCTGGTCCCATGTTTTAGACTGAGTCCTCTCCCCTAAGACATCAGGCAAGGGAAGTCCGGCTAAATCCTCTGCTTCAGATGCACAGATGGCCACTACCTCTTGAGGGCGCTCCCGATAGGGCTTCAGCATATTCACGTGGAACATGCGGATAACTCTGGGGTCGTCACAATCGGCGACATTATAGGTGGTGTCGGCTATTTTCCCCACTACCTGGTAGGGCTCCTGCCATGCAGCTTGGAACTTGTTCTGCCTAGCGGGCTCTAACACCAGGACCTTCTGCCCTATTTCCAAGGTGCGCTCTCTGGCCCTCCGATCATACCATACGCGCTGGCGCCACTGGGCCACCTGCATGTTCCCATGTACAGCCTGGGTCAGCTCCTGTAGGCGGTCCCGGAATTCCAGCACATAGGGTACAATAGGTACCCCTTCTATGATGCCCTCCCCTTCCCAGTGTTCTAGCACTAAGTCTAGGGGTCCCCTTACTCGTCTCCCGTATACCAGTTCGAATGGGGAGAACCCCATGGATTCTTGGGGCACCTCTCGATAGGCAAACAGGAGGTGAGGCAAGAATTTTTCCCAGTCCCTGTAGGTCCTGGTAAAAGTCCCAATGAGTTGTTTTAACGTCCCGTTAAAGCGTTCACACAACCCATTGGTTTGCGGGTGGTACGGGGCGCTTCTAATGGACTTTACGCCGCACAGCTTCCACAGTTGGTTGGTTACCTCTGCTGTAAACTGGGTACCCTGGTCTGAGATAATCTCCCGGGGAAATCCAACCCGTGAGAAAACCTGGAGCAGGGCAGCCGCCACCATCTCTGCCAGTATGTTAGTTAACACAACCGCCTCTGGATACCGTGTGGCATAATCTACCACTGTCAATATATACCTTTTCCCTGATGGACTGGGTTTGGCTAACGGCCCTATCAGATCGACCGCTACTCGGCTAAATGGTTCCTCCACAATGGGGAGGGGGTGTAATTTGGCCGTGCATCGATCTCCCCTGTTGTGAATTCTGTGGCAGAGCTCCCTCCTGTGGTCACAAGTGGTACTTCGGCTGATTCTCTCTGTGAGCTTCCGTTGGTGGAGGAAAGTGGTACTGCGGCTTCTGAGTTTCCTTCCTCAGGTGATGTGGTGAAGTCGTTAGGTGCTGCTCTATTTAACTCCACCTAGTGCTTTGATCCTGGCCTCCAGTCAATGTTCTAGTATTGGACCTGTTTCCTCCTGGATCGTTCCTGTGGCCTGCTGCTCTGCATAGCTAAGTTCCGCTTTGCTATTTTGTTTGCTGTTTTTTTCTGTCCAGCTTGTCTATTTGTTTTTTCCTGCTTGCTGGAAGCTCTGGGACGCAGAGGGTGTACCTCCGTGCTGTTAGTTCGGTACGGAGGGTCTTTTTGCCCCCCTTGCGTGGTTGTTGTAGGGTTTTGTGTTGACCGCAAAGTTACCTTTCCTATCCTCGCTGTTAGGGGTCGAGTTCCCGCTTCTGCACTGGGGGAATCTCGAGCCACTTCCGCTGCGGTCTCCCATTCTTGTCCAGCCGCAGTGGAGCCTGCTCAGCAAGGACGTCGGTCCCAGCGTCTTGCTCATTCTCACTCTGTTCAGAGAGTTAGTGCTGCTTCTCCAGTCTCTGCCATTAAAGTCAGTACTGGTCAGCAGCGAGCGGACTTCTCTGGGACTAAGTCCTTGTCTGCATGTACTGAGCATGCCCAGCGTAAGGTCTCCCGTTGGAGATCGAGGGTCATGTGCTCAGGCTCTGCAGCACATTCCATTGGTCCTCTTGGCAGGTCCTAGAAGGGCAAAAGTGCTGTGGCCACTTCCTGTGCTGCTCCTATATAAACTGCGCATGACCGCACGGCCATGCGCTAGTATTGTCTAACAATTGTTGATGTGTGTATGTTGTGAGTGCAAGTCGTCCTTTGAAATCCCTTCCCTATTGAATGTCTGTTCGCGGAAGGTGTATGGCTGCTACCTAGCGCCCGACTTAGCCTACAGCACTAGACACACATCTCAGCGTCCTGTAGCTGTGCCTGCCAGTACGGCGCCGTGCGCCTGCCTTGCGCTTTCCATACCCGAGTCTGGGTGGTTAGTGGCGTCCGTTAGTGCGGCATCGCTCGCACTCTTGTGCACTTATACTTCTTAAAGTTCTCTACACACCCAGTTGCGGTGTTACGCCAGCAAGGGTCTAATCGGGCTCCAATCCCTTCTGGGGTTAAGTCCGCTGACCACTTGCTCGCGCACTAGTGCGGTACTGCGGTCCTGTGGATTAACAGGATCGCTTTCTTCACGCTGGGTGAGGTTTAACCCACGCGTGTATCCTTTAGTGTACCGCCATATTGTCCGTCTTGCTAGCTGCAGGGTCTTTTACCTGCACGGTGGACCTCGGACTGCGAACGCACCTAGTTTCGTACCATCTATACATGGTGCGTTCCGCCAGTCCTTAACACTCGCTCTGTTCAGAAAGTCGGGCCTCACTTTGCTAAATCTATTTCATCTCTACGTTTGTCTTTTCATCTTAACTCACAGTCATTATATGTGGGGGTTGCCTTTTCCTTTGGGGTATTTCTCTGAGGCAAGGTAGTTTTATTTTCTATCTTCAGGCTAGCTAGTTTCTCAGGCTGTGCCGAGTTGCATAGGGAGCGTTAGGCGCAATCCACGGCTGCCTCTAGTGTGGTTGGAGAGGAATAGGGATTGCGGTCAGCAGAGTTCCCACGTCCCAGAGCTCGTTCTATGTTTTTGGGTTATTGTCAGGTCACTGTATGTGCTCTGACCTCTATGTCCATTGTGGTACTGAATTACTTTATCATAACACTCCCCTCTTGCCAATGCACTGGCAACTGTCACAGGTCTGGCAGTATTGACGAACATCATAGGTTACCCCCGGGCAAAAGAACTTTTGTGTCAGACGATGCCTGGTGCGACTGACGCCGAAGTGCCCGGCCAAGGGTATGTCATGAGAGAGTAACTCCTGCCTATACTTCTTGGGAACTACCAGCTGTCGTTTGATAGTGGGGCTCGTCCCTGTGTGGTGCTGCTCTGTGATCCAGTAGAGGAGTCCCTGCTTCCATATAAACTGTTCCCCTTCCAGTACCCCTCTCCCCTCTTGTGCCTTCCCACGATATCCCTCCAATGAAGGATCCTCCAGTAACTCCCTCTTAAATTCATCTGGAGTGGCCCAAGAAATGTGTCTGGCTATGGGAATACGTGTAAGGCTGGGATGTCTTACCTGGGCCTCCTCTGAGTGTGATTCCGCCTCCGCAGCTCGAGCTTGTCTCCGGGTGGTCAAAGAATATGTCTCAGCCAGAAGGGCAACCGAGAAGGCAGACAACATGGGCCCCAAGTAATTTCCCAGCAAAACGTCTGCAGGCAAATCCTCCATCAAGCCGACCCCAACAAGGCCATCCCCAACTCCCCAGTTCAGGTGAATCCTGGCAGTGGGCAGTCGATGTATGGCTCCCCCTGCTACACGGACTGCCACTGTCCGGTCCGTCTTCTCTTGGTCCCGGACGAGATGAAGCTTCACAAGGGTCAAAGTTGCTCCGGAATCTCTTAGTCCCTGCATGCGTTTCCCATTAACCCACACAACCTGTCGATGCTGTTGTCGATTATCTGCCCGGGCTGCCTGCACGGGGTCTACTTCATGCAGCACTTCCTCCATGTCTTCCACCCCTTGGTTAGTTGTAGCCCCCAATGCCGGGTCAGCTTCGCCTTGGTAGCAGTGTACAGCGGCCCGGCGGAAGGTAGCTGTTCCCGCCTTTGGCCACTGGGTATGCTGAGTCCGGATGGGACATTGTCTTTGCAGGTGGCCCAGCTGACGGCAGGTGTGGCATCGCGCCCCAGGGGAACTGTGGTAGGCCGGGTTTCTAGCTGGTCCCCCTACAATCTTCGGTGGTTTGGGGCCCTCCAGGTCCATGGGCGGACCCCTAGTGACCATCTTTGATCCAGACAACTGAGGCCTCCTGGCGTCATGATGTTCATCGGCCAGTGGCTTCCTCAAGAGTCATTGGCCGCCTGTCCCAGAGCCATTCCTGTGTCTCGGGGTTTAGTCCATTAAAGAATCGTTCTAACAAGAAGAGCTGGAGGACGTCCTCCTTAGTGGTTGCTTGGCTCCCTTGTACCCACTGTAGCAGTGACCGCCGTAATTTACAGGCCCATTCAGCGTGGGTATCGGTTACTCGTTTTATAAGTCCGCGGAACTTTTGGCGGTATGCCTCTGGTGTCAGCGCATACCGGGCCAAGATCACTTCTTTGATCCGCTCATAGTCCATACAGTCCTCATCAGGTACCGTGCGATAGGCATCCGCTGCCCGGCCTGTCAGCTTGCTGGCCAGAATCTGAACCCGTTCCTCCGGCTTCACTTGATGAAGGGCACACTGCCGCTCAAAGTCCTGCAGAAAGCCATCATTGTCTTCCTCTGCCTCCCCCAACTGTCAGAAGGCATTATACTGGATCTTTTTGTGGCTTACTGTTGAAGGTACCTGGGCGGAGGCCAGAGCTCCCCCTGCTCGCTGACTCTCCTCTCTCCGCTCTGCCATCTCCATCTTGGCTAGCTCTATCCTAGTCCGCTCGGCCATCTTTTCCTTCAGATCAGTACGCACATCAGCCATCACCTCTCGTATGATCTCTACTGCAGGGTTTGGGCCATAAAACACCAGTCTGTTCTTTACCTCCCTCTGGAATTCAGTCTCCTCCACGTTCACATTGGGGGGCGCTGCACTGCCGTGTTCCATGATGGCTGCTATCAAATCCGCTTTTGATTTGTTGCTGGCGATTAACACGTTCTGGAAGAACGCTGGCTGCCTGGCATGACAAAACCTCCAAGGCGTGTCAGGCGAGCAGAGGCTACGCTTCCATTTTTGAAGACCAAGGTGCAAAAGGGTCCAATCCTCTCAGATGGCATTGATATTGAGCTCCAGATATTCCTGCACCATTCTCTCTAGTCTCTCACAATGTGTCAGACATGTACTCTGTTCTGCTGTTGCATGGGCTGGTCTAAAAAATGTATGAAATTACTCACAGAAATTGCTTATGCCATTTACACTGCTGCTGCTAATATTTTTGCGATGATGCCTTGACATTCCCGGGGTTGAACGTCTAGAAGTGGGATGCACATTGTGTGCCTCACTGATGTCTTGGGGAAAACGACTCTTAAGATTGTCTACAAGAGTGCTTCAATACTCCAGCATGCGTGCATCCCTTTCCAGGGGGGAAAGCACTTGACCAAATGTATTCTTTTACCGTGGATGTAACATAGTGGCAACCCAGTAATCAGCATTATTTCTAACCCTAAGAATACGGGCATCATGTTGAAGATAGTGCAGCAAGAAAGGGCTCATGTGTCAGGCACTTCCATGAGGTTCAAGTCTATGGTGTTTTGGTGGCCGGGTCAAGGTTGCTTCCTCCACAACCCCCCCGCCAACCACGGATAATGGAAATTAGATCATTATCCTCTTCATAATTTGACTGTTACATGTCCATCACCTTGCTCTCTTCCATTTTTTTCTTCGGCTCCTGCACCTTCACTAACAGTTTGTTTGGAACCATGACCCCCCCCTAGATCGCTGTAATCCACCCTCCCATTGCACCCACTTGTGTAATGATTGCCCGGAAATTTGACATATTATTGTCCCTTCTGCATCCTCCTCTACTTCCACCTCTTCCTCTAGGACTACCACCTCTTCAGGCAGACTATTCGAACTGTGCTCCAGCATATTGATGACCAGAATAGTGATGCTGATGACTGCATCGTCAGCATTAACCATTTTAGTAGCCATTTCAAAAGTGTGCAGAAGAGTGCAGAGGTCCTTCATTTATGCCTGCTCGTCAAGCATTATTTGCACCGTGTCCGTACTACATTAAACCAGGCTATGCAGAAGGACATACTGCACCAGGGCTCATCGCTGCTGCCACAGTCACTGTGCAAAGTGGAAATCTACCTAATGAAAACATCGCAAATCAAACGGTTAACTGGTAGGCTGAAAGACCTCTGTAGCGATGCAAGTTGATGACCTGTGAGGTGCGATAAGTGGAATTGAGCACACAGGGACCATGCCTTATGCAGCTGCGCATCCAGGCCAGGATAGTGATGGAGTAATTGCTGTACTACCAGGTTAAGGATGTGAGCTATGCAAGGCACGTGTGTGAGGCTTCCCCGGCATAGGACCACCACCAGGTTTGCACAGTTATCGCACACCGCCTTCCCTGGCTCCAGGTTCAGTGGAGACAGCCATTGCTCTAACTCAGCCTTGATAGCTGTCCACATTTATTAAGCTTTGTGATTGTGATCTCCAAGGCATATTGATTTTAACAATGCCTGATTGTGGTGAGCCATGAATGCACAGTGCAGAGGTGGGAGGAATTCTATCTGCCCTGCTGGAATGCATATCTCATTTAGGGAGAGGTTGAGGGCGCAGGTGAAGGTCCTAGGGGAGGTGGAGAAGCCAGAAACAGTGGAGGAACTGTTAAATACAGAGGTTTGTCCCGCAAGCCTTGGAGATTCAAAGACTTGTGGAGCAGCACCTTGACCGCCTGCCCCAACATCCATTAGAGTCACCCAGTGCCAAGTCAGTGAGTTGTAATTCCCATGTCCAAATTTGCTCATCCAGGTGTCAATGCTGAAATGCACCCTGGCAGGTATATATTTTTTCAGGTGTAGTGCAAGCACAGCTTTCTTAGAGAAGTAATGGCTTGTCAACTGGTACTGGGGGACTACGAGGTACAGTACAGACCTAAAGTTTGGATACACATTCTCATTGAAAGATTTTCTGTATTTTCAGGACTATGAAAATTGTACATTCACACTGAAGGCATCAAAACTATGAATTAACACATGTGAAATTGTATACTTATCAAAAAAGTGTGAAACAATGGAAATTATGTCTTATATTCTCGGTTCTTCAAAGTAGCCACCTTGTGCTTTGATGACTGCTTTGCACACTCTTGGCATTCTCTTGATGAGCTTCAAGAGGTAGTCACTGGGAATGGTCTTCCAACAATCTTGAAGACCATGCTTAGCACTTGTTGGCCCTTTTGCCTTCACTCTGCGGTTCAGCTCATCCAAAATCATCTTGATTGGATTCAGGTCAGGTCATCTGGCGTAGCACCCATCACTCTTCCTCTTGGTCAAATAGCCCTTGCACAGCCTGGAAGTGTGTTTGGGATGATTCTCCTGTTGAAAAATAAATGATGGTCCAACTATATGCAAATCGGATGGAATAGCATGCTGATGCAAGATGCTGTGTGTTATGATCTGGTGGCCTTGGAGCCGCATGGAACTTTCTCTGGAGTTGGTGGAGACTATACTGACCGCAATTCTTGAACTTAACATCGCAACAAGAAGTAGCCGTGGGGTGTGCCTAACAAATCCTAGACACCTCGACACAGCCGGAGGACTAAATACCCCTATAGATGGAAGTAGGAATTCTACCTTGCCTCAGAGCAGAACGCCAAAGGATAGGCAGCTCCCCACAAATATTGACTGTAAGTAGAAGAGGAAAGACACTCGCAGGCAGGAAACAGGATTTAGCAAAAGAGGCCACTTCTAGCTAAATAGGAAAGGATAGGACAGAATACTAAGCAGTCAGTATTAAAACCCTTCCAAAAAATAACCACAGCAGATGTTACAAAAAATTCCACCATCTAACTAAAGATGTGGAGCGTATATCTGCAACTCCTGAGAATCCAACAAGACTGAGAAAACACTGACACAATCTAAGCTGGACAAGAGAAAACAAATGAATAGCACAAAATATTAAGCACACAGCTTGTGTACCACAGGAAAAAAAAAACAAACACTTATCTTTGCTGAATTGGCAGCAAGGCAGGAGGAACCAGACACAGATCCAAAACCTCCCTGAACCATGGACAACTGGCAAGGACTAATGAATCCTGCACACCTAAATAGCCCAGTCAGAACTGCAATCAGCAGATACACCTGACCATGACTGCAACTCCTGGACAACTGCATTACCACCTACAACCACTGGAGGGAACCCAAAAGCAGAATTCACAAGAGTACCCCCCCCCTTGGGGAGGGGTCACCGAACCCTCACCAGAGCCCCCAGGACGATCAGGACGAGCCAGATGAAAGGCACAAACCAAATCAGCAGCATGGACATCAGAGGCAAAAACCCAAGAATTATCCTCCTGGCCATAACCCTTCCATTTGACAAGGTACTGAAGCCTCCGCCTCAAAAAACGAGAATCCAAAATCTACTCAACCACATACTCGAACTCTCCATCAACCAACACAGGGGCCGGAGGATCAACAGAGGGAACAATGGGCACCACATATTTCCGCAATAAGGATCTATGGAAGACATTATGGATAGCAAAAGAGGCCGGAAGCGCCAATTGAAAAGACACCGGATTAATAATCTCAGAAATCCTATAAGGACCAATAAACCGAGGCTTAAACTTAGGGGAAGAAACCTTCATAGGAACATGACGTGAAGACAACCAGACCAGATCCCCAACCCGAAGCCGGGAACCAACACACCGATGACGGTTAGCAAAACGTTGAGCCTCCTCCTGAGACAACACCAAATTGTCCACCACATGAGCCCAAATCTGCTGCAACCTGTCAACCACAGAATCCACACCAGGACAGTCAGAAGGCTCAACCTGCCCAGAAGAAAAACGAGGATGAAAACCAAAATTACAAAAGAAAGGCGAAACCAAAGTAGCCGAACTAGCCCGATTATTAAGGGCAAACTCGGCCAATGGCAAGAAGGCCACCCAATCATCCTGATCAGCAGACACAAAGCATCTCAAATAAGTCTCCAAAGTCTGATTAGTTCGCTCGGTCTGGCCATTTGTCTGAGGATGAAATGCAGAAGAAAAAGACAAATCAATGCCCAGCCTAGCACAAAAGGCCCGCCAAAACCTTGAAACAAACTGGGAACCTCTGTCGGACAAAATATTCTCCGGAATACCATGCAAACGAACCACATGCTGAAAAAACAACGGAACCAAATCTGAAGAGGAAGGTAATTTAGGCAAAGGCACCAAATGAACCATCTTAGAGAACAGACATCTTCTGGGAAACCGGAAGATCAGAAATAAAATCCATAGAAATATGCGTCCAGGGCCTCTCAGGGACAGGCAATGGCAAAAGCAACCCACTAGCACGGGAACAACAAGGCTTGGCCCGCGCACAAGTCCCACAGGACTGCACAAAAGACTGCACATCACGTGAAAAAGAAGGCCACCAAATGGACCTACCAACCAAATCTCTGGTACCAAAAATACCAGGATGACCAGCCAACACAGAACAGTGAACCTCAGAAATTACTCTACTAGTCCATCTGTCAGGAACAAACAGTTTCCCCACTGGACAGCGGTCAGGTCTGTCAGCCTGAAATTCCTGAAGAATCCGTCGTAAATCAGGGGAAATGGCAGAAAGGACCACCCCTTCTTTCAGAATGCCGACTGGTTCAAGGACCTCAGGAAAATCAGACAAAAAACTCCTAGAGAGGGCATCAGCCTTAATATTCTTAGAACCCGGAAGATACAAAACCACGAAATCAAAACGGGAAAAAAACAAGGACCATCGAGCCTGTCTAGGATTCAGCCGTTTGGCAGACTCGAGGTAAATCAGATTCTTATGATCGGTCAAGACCACAATACGGTGCTTAGCTCCCTCAAGCCAATGTCGCCACTCCTCAAACGCCCACTTCATAGCCAACAACTCCCGATTGCCGACATCATAATTGCGTTCAGCAGGCGAAAACTTACGGGAAAAGAAGGCACACGGTTTCATCAAGGAACCAACAGAATCCCTCTGAAACAAAACGGCCCCTGCCCCAATCTCAGAAGCGTCATTCTCAACCTGAAACGGAAGAGAAACATCCGGTTGGCGCAACACCAGAGCAGAAGTAAATTGGCGTTTAAGCTCCTGAAAGGCAGAGACAGCCGCAGAGGACCAATTTGCCACACCAGCGCCTTTCTTCGTCAAATCGGTCAAGGGTTTAACCACGCTAGAGAAGTTAGCAATGAAACGGCGATAAAAATTAGCAAACCCCCAAAATTTCTGAAGGCTCTTCATAGATGTGGGTTGAATCCAATCATGAATACCCTGAACCTTAACCGGATCCATCTCCATAGATGAGGGAGAAATAATGAAGCCCAAAAAAGAAACCTTCTGCACCCCAAAGAGACACTTAGATCCCTTCACAAACAAAGCATTGTCACGAAGGATCTGAAATACCATCCTGACCTGTTGCACATGAGACTCCCAATCATCGGAAAAAATCAAAATTTCGTCCAAATATACAATCAAGAATTTATCAAGATAAGTCCCGAAGATATCATGCATGAAGGACTGAAAAACAGATGGAGCATTAGTGAGCCCGAATGGCATCACAAGATATTCAAAATGACCTTCGGGTGTATTATACGCAGTTTTCAATTCATCACCCTGCTTAATACGAACAAGATTATATGCCCCCCGAAGGTCAATCTTAGTAAACCAACTAGCCCCTTTAATCCTAGCAAACAAATCAAAAAGCAAAGGTAAAGGGTATTGAAACTTGACCGTGATCTTATTCAAGAGGCGATAATCAATACAGGGTCTCAAAGAGCCATCCTTCTTAGCAACAAAAAAAAATCCCGCTCCCATCCGTGAAGAAGATGGCCGAATATGCCCTTTCGCCAAAGACTCCTTAATATTATTCCGCATGGCGGTATGTTCAGGCACAGACAGGTTGAAAAGTCAGCCCTTAGGAAAATTACAGCCTGGAATCAAGTCAATAGCACAATCACAGTCCCTGTGCGGTGGAAGGGAACTGGACTTGGGCTCATCAAATACATCCTGAAAATCAGACAAAAACTCTGGAATTTCAGAAGAGGAAGAAGAGGAGATTGACATCAAAAGGAACATCATTATGAATCCCCTGACAACCCCAACTAGTCACAGACATAGACTTCCAGTCCAACACAGGATTATGTACCTGCAACCACGGAAAACCCAGCACGATAGCATCATGCAAATTTTGCAACACCAGAAATCGACAATCTTCCTGATGGGCTGGCGCCATGCGCATGGTCACCTGTGTCCAAAACTGGGGCTTATTTTTAGCCAAAGGTGTAGCATCAATGCCCCTTAAAGGAATAGGGTTCTGCAAAGGCTGCAAGGGAAAACCACAACGCCTGGCAAACTCAAAGTCCATTAAGTTCAAGGCGGCGCCTGAATCCACAAACGCCATGACAGAAAATGATGACAATGAGCAGATCAAGGACACAGATAACAGGAATTTAGGTTGTACAGTACAGATGGTAAATGAACTGGTGATCCTCTTTGTCCGCTTAGGGCAGACAGAAATGACTTGAGAAGCATCGCCACAATAATAACACAACCTATTCAGACGTCTTAAACCTTGTCGTTCCATTCTAGACAGAATCCTATCACACTGCATTGGCTCAGGAATTTGCTCTGAGGATGACGCCACAGCGCGCACAGTTCTGCGCTCCCGCAAGCGCCGGTCAATCTGAATGGCCAGAGACATAGAATCACTCAGACCGAAAGGCGTGGGAAACCCCACCATAACATCTTTAACGGATTCAGAAAGACCCTTTGTGAAAATTGCCACCAAAGCATCATCATTCCATTTAGTCAACACAGACCATTTTCTAAATTTCTGACAATACAATTCTGCCGTCTCTTGACACTGAGACAGGGCCAACAAGGTCTTCTCCGCTTGATCCACAGAATTAGGTTCATCATACAATAATCCTAAAGCCCGAAAAAAGGAGTCTACATTAAGCAAATCTGGATTCCCAGATTCCAGGGAAAATGCCCAATCCTATGGATCGCCACGCAGCAGGGAGATGACGATTTTAACCTGCTGAATGGAATCACCGGAGGATCGAGGTCTCAGAGCAAAAAACAGTTTACAGTTGTTTTTAAAACTCAAAAATTTGGACCTGTCACCAAAAAACAAATCAGGAGTAGAAATCTTCGGCTCTAAAACAGGAGTCTGAACAATATAATCAGAAATACCCTGTACCCTAGCAGCAAGCTGGTCCACACGAGAAGCTAATTCCTGAACATCCATGCTAGCACAAGACTCCTCAGCCACGCAGAGAAAAAGAGGGAGGAGAAGACAAAGCAGACTGCAGAAAAAAAAATGGGTCAACACCTTTCTTCCCTTCTTCTGAGATGCATTTAACTCATTATCGGCCAGTTGTGCTGTTATGATCTGGTGGCCTTGGAGCCGCATGGAACTTTCTCTGGAGTTGGTGGAAACTATACTGACCGCAATTCCTGTACTTAACACCGCAACAAGAAGTAGCCGTGGGGTGTGCCTAACAAATCCTAGACACCTCGACACAGCCGGAGGACTAAATACCCCTATAGATAGAAGTAGGAATTCTACCTTGCCTCAGAGCAGAACCCCAAAGGATAGGCAGCCCCCCACAAATATTGACTGTGAGTAGTAGAGGAAAGACACTCGCAGGCAGGAAACAGGATTTAGCAAAAGAGGCCACTTCTAGCTAAATAGGAAAGGATAGGGCAGAATACTAAGCAGTCAGTATTAAAACCCTTCCAAAAAATAACCACAGCAGATGTTACAAAAAATTCCACCATCTAACTAAAGATGTGGAGCGTATATCTGCAACTCCTGAGAATCCAACAAGACTGAGAAAACACTGACACAATCTAAGCTGGACAAGAGAAAACAAATGAATAGCACAAAATATTAAGCACACAGCTTGTGTGCCACAGGAAAAAAAACCAAACACTTATCTTTGCTGAATTGGCAGCAAGGCAGGAGGAACCAGACACAGATCCAAAAACTCCCTGAAACATGGACAACTGGCAAGGACCTGCACACCTAAATAGCCCAGTCAGAACTGCAATCAGCAGATACACCTGACCATGACTGCAACTCCTGGACACTGCATTACCACCTACAACCACTGGAGGGAACCCAAAAGCAGAATTCACAACAGCTGTGGTAGCCATGCTGGTTCAGTATGCCTTGCAATATTGAATAAATCCCCAACAGTGTCACTAGAGAATCACCCCCACACCATCACACCTCCTCCTCCATGCTTCACGGTGGGAACCAGGCATCCATTCACTTTTTCAGCGTCACACAAAGACAATGTGGTTGGAACCAAAGAACTCAACTTTGAACTCATCAGAGCAAAGCACAGATTTCCACTGATCTAATGTCCATTCCTTGTGTTCTTTAGCCCAAACAAGTCTCTTCTTCGTGTTGCCTGTCATTAGCTGTGGTTTTCTAGCAGCTATTTTACCATGAAGGCCTGCTGCACAAAGTCTCCTCTTCACAGTTGTTGTAGAGATATATCTGCTGCTAGAACAGTGTGTGGCATTGACCTGGTCTCTAATCTGAGCTGCTGTTGACCTGATTTTCAGACTGACTGACCTTCATTTCTTAAAGTAATGATGGCCACTCGTTTTTCTTTACTTAGCTGCTTTTTTCTTGCCATATTACAATTTCTAAGAGTCTATTCAGTAGGACTATCAGCTGTGTATCCACCAGACTTCTGTACAACACAACTGATGGTCCCAACACCATTTATAAGGCAAAAAATCCCACTTATTAAACCTGACAGGGCACACATGTGAAGTGAAAACCATTCCCGGTGACTACCTCTTGAAGCTCATCAAGAGAATGCCAAGAGTGTGCAAAGCAGTCATCAAAGCAAAAGGTGGCTACTTTGAAGAATCTAGAATATAATACATAATTGCAGGAGGATAGACCACTTGATGCAGTGCTTGCCATCCATTGGAGCACATACTCTTTCAGAGCCTCATCTATAAGCTGTACCACTGGACAGCTTCCAAAGAAAGGTTGTCGAGTAGGCTGGCCAGTAACAGATGTTGTCAGTGGTCTTTGTATATGATGAAACAATGTTTGTTCAGTTGAGCTTTCAATAACATTATCGCCTAACCCACACACGCGTCTAACATCAAGACAATTCCCTCTTCCTCCACGACCTCGCTTTTTCCCACTCGTTGTATGTAGCCTTCCCCTCTTGTTACCTGCTGTTTCACAACCTTAGGCACACAGTTGTCAGTCACCTGTCACAAAATGAACAATCACTATTTATTTGATAGTGTATCTAAACAACACTGTTATACCTAATGATTTTTAAGTGGAGATCTGATCTTCTGATTTGTCACTGAAACATAGTTTAATCACAAACAATTTGGATTAGCTAATTGGGCCTCCTCACTGCACACCAATATTAGGCCTAATGATTTTTCAGTGGAAAACTGTCCTTTTGTTTTGTCACTGAAACACAGTTTTACCACAAACAATTTGGAATAACAAATAGGTCCTCCTGAGACTGCCACACAGTTTTTGCACACTCAAGTTAGATGTTGGAAGATCAATTTCACAAAGGAAAAGAGCGGCTTCTCTGCACTGTGACACTGAGAAAATAATGCCAGCAAAACAAGATGTCTGTTTTTTTAAACTGATAGGGACATGTGACTTCGGCAGCCAACCACAGAAGACCTTATGCAAGATGATGTTGTGTATAGTTGGTTGCCTGAATGGTTGCCGGAATCACCACACAAAGTTAGGGGAAAACGAAGCGCCCCTCCTTTAACCACTACAACCCCCCCCCCCCCTCATCCAGGTACAGACTGGGACTGAAATTCAGCCTGGCATTTAAAATCACACAGGCCCATGCTGTCCTCGCCCCCGAGTAATAGATGTTGATATATTACCAATACTACCCAGGATTGAAGAATGCAAGATTTACTACAAGGCCAATATTTCTAATGATACCCGTGGCCTGCTGGGATAAGTGACGGAGTCAGTGACTTTGTGCTTCATCACAACTTTTAACAGTAGGGTGTCTTGAGAACGCCAATTCTGTTAACAACATAGCAGACAAGGCAGCCCACAACTAGACAGGCCCTTCTGGCATTTGCCAGAATTGCCAGATGGCCAGTCCGGCCCTGCCCTCATCAAACACATCCCCTTGTCCCCACGCTCACCATACAGCACCATTATCATATTCAAAGTAATAACAAAAGAATTATTAGAAATGTGATGATTTCTCCTCCGTATATTTCCACACTAATCTCTCAATATCTTCCCTCACGTAATCTCCGGTCCTCCCAAGACCTCCTCCACTCCTCCATGCTTATTCACTCCTCACCCAATCGCCTCCAAGACTTCTCCCGAATATCACCCATCCACTGGAATTCAGTGCCACAACACATCCAGTTATCCACTACTTTTGGATTCTTCAAAAGAAACCTGAAAACCCACCTCTTCAAAGAAGCTTACAGCCTGTAAAGACCACACGGCCACCTCAACAGCATTGGAGCTACTGCAACCCTCGATCTACTGTCTCCTTCCCCATAATCCTGTAGAATGTAAGCCCGCAAGGGCAGGGTCCTCTCCCCTCTGTATCAGTCTGTCATTGTTAGTTTTGTTTACTGTAAGTGATATTTGTATTTTGATGTAACCCTTTCTCATGTACAGCACCATGGAATTAATGGTGCTATATAAATAAATAAATAATAATGATAATAATAATAATAATAATGATTTGCTGAACTGTGACCGAATTTTGCCGACTTTGACTAAAAATGATTGTGAAAGCGAAGATGAATCTGAATGTGCTACGTCTGTGCCAAATTTGAAATTGGTGAACGATTTCCGAACAAGTTTGTTCAGGAGAAAGAATCAGATTTGTCTGATAATTTATAGTGTAATTGAATTAACTTAAATTATAGAATTAACAAATTTTTTTACTTTGTGCAATATGTACAAAACTACTATAGAATAAAATACTCTGCATATTAGTCTTGGAGGTAACCCAATAAGTCACGTGGTGTTGTGGGTTGTGTATTTTGATGTAACTTGTGGATCTTAACAGACCCAAAATGTCTCTATAATGCAAGAAACAACGTTATATTTTCCCCAGAAACCAGTGCTCATGTGCCAGCATTTCATGTGCTCTTAAGATGCCCAAGCTCCCAAAAGTTTTGGAGGCAAGGAGAGAACTGGTGCACTTGCATATCTTAAAAGAGACTTTGTTGACCCCATTCCAACATTTTTCCAAAGAAAATCCAACAAGGGCCAATTTTAACCCCTTAACGACCGCCGATACGCCTTTTAACGGCAGCAGTTAAGGTTACTTAAACCACAGCACCGTTAATTAATGGCTCTGTGGAAAAAGTTAATAGCGCCCCCCAGAGTTGGATTTTCTCTGGGGTCTCGGTTGCCGGGGGTAGCCGAGACCCCAGAGAACATGATTCGGGGTTTTTTTTACCGACCCCCGGGTTGCGATCGCCGGTAATTAACCGTTTACCGGTGGTTGCAAAAAAAATGTGATTTTCCATTTAATTTCGCTGTCCTCTGATGTGATCGCACATCAGAGGACAGAGGAATGGGGTCCCCGATAGCCCCCTGATACTCACCTGTCTCCCCCGATGCTCCTCCTGGCTCCCGATGGGTGCCGCCATCTTGTTCCGGCCAAAAAATGGCGGGCGCATGCACAGTGCGCCCGCCGGCCGGCACCCGGAAGATCTTTGGGGTCTCGGCTGGCAGGGGTAGCCGAGACCCCAAAGAACATGTTCGGGGTCAGTTTTTACCAACCCCTGTTTTGCAATCGCCGATAATTTTACCGGCGGCGGCAAAAAAAAAAAAAGCTAAGTGTCATTCTCTGTCCTCTGATGTGATCTCACATCAGAGGACAGAGAAACAAGGGGATTGAGGGACGCTGGTATACTTACCGGTATCCCTGGGTCCTCCTGCATCCCCTCCTGCCCACCGGCTTGTTCATCCGCTAAGAAAATGGCGGGTGCATGCGCAGTGCGCCCGCCATGATCTGCTGGCCGGCAGCTAGAGGAGTTGGGGCTAAATTTAGGGTTAGGGTTAGGGTTGAGGCTAAATTTTGGGTTAGAGTTAGGCTTCTTTCACACTTGCGTCAGTACAGGGCCGTCGCAATGCGTGTGCCCGACGTACTGACACACGTTGTGAAAATTGTGCACAATGTGGGCAGCGGATGCAGTTTTTCAACGCATCCGCTGCCCAGTCTATGTCCTGGGGAGGAGGTGGAGTTACGGCCACGCATGCGCAGTCGGAAATGGCAGACGCGACATACAAAAAAAGTTATATTGAACGTTTTTTGTGAAGACGGTCCGCCAAAACACAACGTGTGGCCATCCGTCGCGATCCGTTGGCAATACAAGTATATGAGCAAAAAATGTATCCTGCGGGCACATTTGCATGATCCGTTTTTTGTCCAAAACGACGGATTGCAACGGATGCAACATGACGCAAGTGTGAAAGTAGCCTTAGGGTTAGGGTTAGGGTGGGGGCTAAAGTTAGGGCTAGGGTTAGGGTTGGGATAGGGTTAAAGCTAGGGTAAGGGTCGGGGCTAAAGTTAGGGTTAGGGTTGGGGCTAAATTTAGGGTTAGGATTAGGTGGGGGCTAAAGTTAGGGCTAGGGTTAGGGTTGGGATAGGGTTAAAGCTAGGGTAAGGGTCGGGGCTAAAGTTAGGGTTAGGGTTGGGGCTAAATTTAGGGTTAGGGTTAGGGCTAGGGTTAGGGTTGGGGCTAAAGTTAGGGCTAGGGTTGGGGCTAAAGTTAGGGCTAGGGTTGTGGCTAAAGTTAAGGTTAGAGTTGGGATTAGGGTTAGGGTTTGGATTACGTTTGGTATTAGAGTTAGGGTTGGCATTAGGGTTATGTTTGGGATTAGGGTTAGGTTTGGGATTAGGGTTAAGGTTAGGGTTGGGATTAGGGTTAGGGGTATATTGGGATTAGGGTTAGGGTTGAGATTACGGTTGTTTTGGGGTTAGGGTTGTAATTATCATTAGGGTTGTGATTAGGATTATGATCGAGTTGGGATTAGGGTTAGGGGTATGTTTGGGTTAGGATTGAAGTTAGAATTGGGGGGTTTCACTGTTTAGGTACATGAGGGGGTCTCCAAACACGACAGCCAATTTTGCGCTCAAAAAATCAAATGGTGCTCCCTCCCTTCTGAGCTCTGCTGTGCGCCCAAACAGTGGTTTACCTCCACATATGGGGCATCAGCGTACTCGGGATAAATTGGACAACAACTTTTGGGGTTCAATTTCTCCTGTTACCCTTGTGAAAATAAAAACTTGGGGGCTAAAAAATCTTTTTTCTGGAAAAAAAATTTTTTTTTATTTTCACGATTATGCATTATAAACTTCTGTGAAGCACTTGGGCATTCAAAGTTCTCACCACACCTCTAGGTAAGTTCCATGGGGGGGCCTAATTTCCAAAATGGGGTCACTTGTGGGGGTTTCTACTGTTTAGGTACATCAGGGGCTCTGCAAACGCAACATAACGCCCGCAGACCATTCTATCAAAGTCAGTATTCCAAAACGGTGCTCCTTCCCTTCCGAGCTCTGCCATGCCCCCAAACAGTGGTCCCCCCCACAATAAATTTGTGGGTCCAATTTTCCCTGTTACCCTTGTGAAAGTAAAAATTTGGGGGTGAAAAGATCATTTTTGTGGAAAAAATATGATTTTTTTATTTTCATGGCTCTACATTACAAACTTCTGTGAAGCAGTTGTGGGTTCATAGTGCTCACCACACATCTAAATAAGCTCTTTGGGGGGTCTAGTTTCTAAAATAGGGTCAATTGTGGGGGGTTTCTACTGTTTAGGTACAAAACAAAGCCATCCCAACAAAGTCTGCATTCCAAGCGGCGCTCCTTCCCTTCCGAGCCCCGATGGGTGAATAAACAGTGGCCTCCCCCCACATATGGGGTATCAGCATACTCAGGATAAACTGATCAACAGATTTTGCGGTCCAATTTCTCCTGTTACCTCTGAGGAAATACAAAATTGCAGGCTAAAAAATCATTTTTGAGGGAAAAAAAAGGATTTTTTATTTTCACGGCTCTACTTTATAAATTTCTGTGAAGCACTTGGGGGTTTAAAATGCTCACCACACATCTAGATAAGTTCCTTCAAGGGTCTAGTTTCCAAAAATGGGGTCACTTGTGGGGGGTTTCTACTGTTTAGGCACATCAGGGGCTCTCTAAACGTGACATGGTGTCCAATCTCAATTCCAGCCAATTCTACATTGAAAAAGTAAAACGGCACTCCTTCTCTTCCAAGCTCTGCGGTGCGCCCAAACAGTGGTTTACCCCCACATATGGGGTATCGACGTACTCAGGAGAAATTAGACCACAAAAGTTGTTGTGCAATTTCTCTTGTTACCCTTGTGAAAATAAAAATGTTGGGGCAAAAAGATCATTTTTGTAGAAAAAATTTAATTTTTTATTTTCACGGCTCTACATTATAAACTTCCGTGAAGCACCTGGGGTTTAAAGTGCTCACCACTAGGGTTGAGCGAAACGGGTCGAACATTTTCAAAAGTCGCCGACTTTTGGCTAAGTCGGGGTTTCATGAAACCCGATCCGACCCCTGTGCGGGGTCGGCCATGCGGTACGCGACTTTCGCGCCAAAGTCGCGTTTCAATGACGCGAAAAGCGCCATTTCTCAGCCAATGAAGGTAAACGCAGAGTGTGGGCAGCGTGATGACATAGGTCCTGGTCCCCACCATCTTAGAGAAGGGCATTGCAGTGATTGGCTTGCTGTCTGCGACGTCACAGGGGCTATAAAGAGGCGTTCCCGCCGACCGCCATCTTACTGCTGCTGATCTGAGCTTAGGGAGAGGTTGCTGCCGCTTTGTCAGAAGCAGGGATAGCGTTAGGCAGGGTCCATTAACTACAAAACCGCTTGTGCTGCAGCGATTTGCACTGTCCAACACCACCCTCGGTGTGCAGGGACAGTGGAAGTTTTTTTTTTTTTTTTTCCCCTCAGCGCTGTAGCTCATTGGGCTGCCCTAGAAGGCTCCCTGATAGCTGCATTGCTGTGTGTACGCCGCTGTGCAAACCAACTGCTTTTTTCAAAGCACAAATCCTCTTGTTCCTTCCTTTCTGCACAGCTATCTTTTTTGTTTGTCCACACTTTTTATTTCATTTGTGCATCAGTCCACTCCTTATTGCTGCCTGCCATACCTGGCTGAGATTACTGCAGGCAGGGAGATAGTAGCTGCCTGCCATACCTGGCTGAGATTACTGCAGACAGGGAGATAGTAATTGTAGGACATTCCCTGTTTTTTTTTTGTTTTTTTTTTTGGTGGGAGATTAAGATTGGCAATTTGGCATTTCTGCTAGAGTGCCATCCCTGTGTGTGCCATCTCTCTCACATAGTGGGCCATAGAAAGCCTTTTCATTTTTCTGTATTTTTTTTTGTGGGGTGTATAAATTCTCCCTGATAAAAATACAGTGGGAGATTAATATTGGCCTTTGGGCTTGTGTGCCAGTCCTGAGTGTGCCATCTCTCTCACAAATAGTGGGCCATAGAAAGCCTATTTTTTTTTTTTTTGGGTTTTATAAATTCTCCCTGAAAAAAAGGGAGATTAATATTGGCCTCTGGGCTTGTGTGCCAGTCCTGAGCGTGCCATCTGTGCCAGCCCTGAGCGTGCCATCTCTCTCACAAATAGTGGGCCATAGAAAGCCTATTTAATTTTTTTTTGGTTTTATAAATTCTCCCTGAAAAAAAGGGAGATTAATATTGGCCTCTGGGCTTGTGTGCCAGTTGTGAGCGTGCCATCTGTGCCAGTCCTGAGCGTGCCATCTCTCTCACAAATAGTGGGCCATAGAAAGCCTATTTAATTTTTTTTTTGGTTTTATAAATTTTCCCTGAAAAAAGGGAGATTAATATTGGCCTCTGGGCTTGTGTGCCAGTTGTGAGCGTGCCATCTGTGCCAGCCCTGAGCGTGCCATCTCTCTCACAAATAGTGGGCCATAGAAAGCCTATTTAATTTTTTTTTTTGGTTTTATAAATTCTCCCTGAAAAAAAGGGAGATTAATATTGGCCTCTGGGGTTGTGTGCCAGTTGTGAGCGTGCCATCTGTGCCAGTCCTGAGCGTGCCATCTCTCTCACAAATAGTGGGCCATAAAAAGCCTATTTAATTTTTTTTTTGGTTTTATAAATTTTCCCTGAAAAAAGGGAGATTAATATTGGCCTCTGGGCTTGTGTGCCAGTTGTGAGCGTGCCATCTGTGCCAGTCCTGAGCGTGCCATCTCTCTCACAAATAGTGGGCCATAGAAAGCCTATTTAATTTTTTTTTTGGTTTTATAAATTTTCCCTGAAAAAAGGGAGATTAATATTGGCCTCTGGGCTTGTGTGCCAGTTGTGAGCGTGCCATCTGTGCCAGCCCTGAGCGTGCCATCTCTCTCACAAATAGTGGGCCATAGAAAGCCTATTTAATTTTTTTTTTTGGTTTTATAAATTCTCCCTGAAAAAAAGGGAGATTAATATTGGCCTCTGGGGTTGTGTGCCAGTTGTGAGCGTGCCATCTGTGCCAGTCCTGAGCGTGCCATCTCTCTCACAAATAGTGGGCCATAGAAAGCCTATTTAATTTTTTTTTTGGTTTTATAAATTTTCCCTGAAAAAAGGGAGATTAATATTGGCCTCTGGGCTTGTGTGCCAGTTGTGAGCGTGCCATCTGTGCCAGTCCTGAGCGTGCCATCTCTCTCACAAATAGTGGGCCATAGAAAGCCTATTTAATTTTTTTTTTGGTTTTATAAATTTTCCCTGAAAAAAGGGAGATTAATATTGGCCTCTGGGCTTGTGTGCCAGTTGTGAGCGTGCCATCTGTGCCAGTCCTGAGCGTGCCATCTCTCTCACAAATAGTGGGCCATAGAAAGCCTATTTAATTTTTTTTTTGGTTTTATAAATTTTCCCTGAAAAAAGGGAGATTAATATTGGCCTCTGGGCTTGTGTGCCAGTTGTGAGCGTGCCATCTGTGCCAGTCCTGAGCGTGCCATCTCTCTCACAAATAGTGGGCCATAGAAAGCCTATTTAAATATTTTTTTGGTTTTATAAATTCTCCCAGAAAAAAAGGGAGATTAATATTGGCCTCTGGGCTTCTGTGCCAGTCCTGAGCGTGCCATCTGTGCCAGTCCTGAGCGTCCCATCTCTCTCACAAATAGTGGGCCATAGAAAGCCTATTTTTTTTTTTTGGGGGGTTTTAGAAATTCTCCCTGAAAAAAAAAGGGAGATTAATATTGCCCTTTGGGCTTGTGTGCCAGTACTAAGCGTGCCATCTCTCTCTCTCTCTCAGTCAGTGGGCCATAGAACGCCTATTTTTGGTTTTATTTGTTTTCTAAATTCTCCCTGAAAAAATCATTTTATTTTATTTGGTTTCTAAATTCTTCCTGATAAAATCATATTTTTTTTATTATTTTTTTTTCTAAAGTCTCTCTGAAAAAAAAAAAAAAAAAAAAAAAAAAAACAAACCCAAAAAAAAAATGGGAGATTAATATTGGCCTTTCTGCTTGTGTGCCAGTCTTGACTCCTGGGTGTGCCATCTCTCTCTCTCTCTCTCTCTCTCTCCAATTGTGGTCCATAGAAAGCCTATATTTTTTTTCCTTGATTTGGGTTCCAAAATCTACCAGAGAAAATAACTCCATCAATCATTGGTAGAAAAATATTGGCCTCTGGGCTTGTGTGCCACTCCTGATTCCTGTGTGCGTCATCTCTCACTCAGTGGCCCATAGAAAGCATATAGTTTGTTACATTTGTTTTCTAAATTCTCCCTGCAAAAATCTATTTTTTTTTTTTGGGGGTTTCTAAAGTGTTCCTGAAAAAAATAAAAATAAAAAAAAAATAATAGTGTGACATTAATATTAACATTTGTGCTTCAGTGACAGTCCTGCGTGTGGGGCATCTCTCTAATTTGCAGCCACCAAAAACAGAGTGTGTAACATTGGGCCTGATTTTCGCTGTGGTCTCACCAACCTGTAAAGGGGTAGCTAAATCATACTGAAGTTATAGCTCACCGTGTAAGTTGTGTGACTGCAACAAATAACGTTAGTTTGGTTACGTTTTTAAAACAATGAGGAAGTCTAGTGGAAGAGGTCGTGGCCGGGGGCGTTCATTGTCAGCTGGTAATGAGGGTAGTGGTAGTGGTGGAGCATCAGGTGGTCGTGGGGAAAAAAATATTGCACCTAAGTCTGGAGCTGTGGAGCCAGGTTCGTCGTCCGGCTACACAAGGCCTCGAACGCTCCCTTTTCTGGGATTAGGAAAACCGCTTTTAAAGCCGGAGCAGCAAGAGCAAGTTTTGGCTTATCTTGCTGACTCAGCCTCTAGCTCTTTTGCCTCCTCTCGTGAAACTGGTAAAAGTAAAAGCAGCGCGTCGTTAGTGGATGTTCACGGTCAGGGACAAGTCACTTCCTTGTCCTCTTCAGCAAAAACAACAACAGAGAAGAATGCAGCAGGCGACACAACGGGTTACTCCATGGAGCTCTTTACACATACCGTCCCTAGCTTAGAAAGTGAAGCAGTTAACAGTCCATGCCCATTACAAGTTGAATCTGACATGGAGTGCACTGACGCACAGCCACAGCCACACTACTATGCTGGTCCTTTGACTCAGACCACAACATTGCCCTCGCAGGGTGCTGATCAAGAATCAGACCCTGATGAGACTATGTTGCCCCATCACGAACGCTACACCACCGAACGACACGGTGACACAGACGAAGTTGCGCAGGAGGTACAAGAAGAGTTATTAGATGACCCAGTTCTTGACCCCGATTGGCAGCCATTGGGGGAACAGGGTGCAGGCGGCAGCAGTTCTGAAGCAGAGGAGGAGGAGGGGCCGCAGCAGGCATCAACATCGCCACAGGTTCCATCTGCCGGGCCCGTATCTTGCCCAAAACGCGTGGCAAAGCCAAAACCTGGTGGAGGACAGCGTGGCCATCCGGTTAAAGCTCAGTCTGCAATGCCTGAAAAGGTATCCGATGCTAGAAAGAGTGCAGTCTGGCATTTTTTTAAACAACATCCAATTGATCAGCGCAAAGTCATCTGTCAAAAATGTTCTACTTCCTTAAGCAGAGGTCAGAATCTGAAAAGTCTCAATACTAGTTGCATGCATAGACATTTAACCACCATGCATTTGAAAGCTTGTACTAACTACCAAACGTCCCTTAAGGTTGTTGCACCCTCGGCCAATGAAGCTAGTCATCAACGCAACATCCCTTCCGGCAGTGTAGGACCACCATTTAGCGCACCACCTGCTGTATCTGTGCAGGTATCTTTGCCAGGCCAAAGCAGTCAGGGTCAGGGAATCACCAGTTTCGTAGTAGGAAACACTGCATCTAGGGCACCGGCGGCAACAATACCATCTCCCACCGTCTCTCAGTCTGCCATGTCCACCGGCACCCCCGCTAGTTCCACGATCTCCAGCTCTCCAGTCCAGCTCACCCTACATGAGACTATGGTTAGAAAAAGGAAATACTTAGCCTCGCATCCGCGTACACAGGGTTTGAACGCCCACATAGCTAGACTAATCTCGTTAGAGATGATGCCCTACCGGTTAGTTGAAAGCGAAGCTTTCAAAGACCTGATGGACTACGCTGTACCACGCTACGAGCTACCCAGTCGACACTTTTTTTCCAGAAAAGCCATCCCAGCCCTCCACCAGCATGTTAAAGAGCGCATCGTCCATGCACTCAGGCAATCTGGGAGCACAAAGGTGCACCTGACAACAGATGCATGGACCAGTAGGCATGGCCAGGGACGTTACGTGTCCATCACGGCACACTGGGTAAATGTGGTGGATTCAGGGTCCACAGGGGACAGCAAGTTTGGGACAGTTCTGCCTAGCCCACGGTCTAGTAAACAGTTGTCTGTAGCCGTTCGCACCCCCTCCTCCTCCTCCTCCTCCTCGTCCTCCTGCAGAAGCAAGAGCTCGTCCACAGACCGCAGTCGCACAAACACTCCATCCGCACCTGCCACTGTTGCACACCAGGTCTCCCATTATGGGGCAGCTACTGGCAAACGTCAGCAGGCTGTATTGGCTATGAAGTGTTTGGGCGACAATAGACACACCGCGGAAGTTCTGTCCGAGTTCTTGCAGCAAGAAACGCAGTCGTGGCTGGGCACTGTAGATCTTGAGGCAGGCAAGGTAGTGAGTGATAACGGAAGGAATTTCATGGCTGCCATCTCCCTTTCCCAACTGAAACACATTCCTTGCCTGGCTCACACCTTAAACCTGGTGGTGCAGTGCTTCCTGAAAAGTTATCCGGGGTTATCCGACCTGCTCCTCAAAGTGCGTGGACTTTGCGCACATATCCGCCGTTCGCCTGTACACTCCAGACGTATGCAGACCTATCAGCGTTCTTTGAACCTTCCCCAGCATCGCCTAATCATAGACGTTGCAACAAGGTGGAACTCAACACTGCACATGCTTCAGAGACTGTGCGAACAGAGGCGGGCTGTTATGTTTTTGTGGGAGGATACACATACACGGGCAGGCAGTAGGATGGCAGACATGGAGTTGTCAGGTGTGCAGTGGTCGAAGATTCAAGACATGTGTCAAGTCCTTTAGTGTTTTGAGGAATGCACACGGCTGGTTAGTGCAGACAACGCCATAATAAGCATGAGCATCCCCCTAATGCGTCTGCTGATGCAAAGTTTGACGCACATAAAGGATCAGGCGTCTGCACCAGAGGAAGAGGAAAGCCTTGATGACAGTCAGCGATTGTCTGGTCAGGGCAGTGTACATGACGAGGTACCGGGCGAAGAGGAGGTGGAGGATGAGGAGGATGATGGGGATGAGTATATTTTTAATGAGGAAGCTTTCCCGGGGGCACGGGAAATTGGTGGCGTGGCAAGGCCGGGTTCTGGTTTTTTGAGGGACACAAGTGACGTAGATTTGCCTGCAACTGCCCCTCAACCAAGCACAACCGCAGATTTGACAACGGGAACTTTGGCCCACATGGCGGATTATGCCTTGCGTATCCTCAAAAGGGACACACGCATTACAAAAATGATGAACGATGACGATTACTGGTTGGCCTGCCTCCTTGATCCTCGCTATAAAGGCAAATTGCAAAATATTATGCCACATGAGAACTTGGAACTAATATTAGCAACAAAACAATCAACTCTTGTTGACCGTTTGCTTCTGGCATTCCCTGCACACAGCGCCCGTGATCGTTCTCACACGAGCTCCAGGGGCCAGCAGACCAGAGGTGTTAGAGGGGCAGAAATCAGAAGTGGCGTTGGCCAGAGGGGTTTTCTGACCAGGTTGTGGAGTGATTTTTCTATGACCGCAGACAGGACAGGTACTGCAGCATCAATTCAAAGTGACAGGAGACAACATTTGTCCAGTATGGTTACAAACTATTTTTCATCCCTTATCGACGTTCTCCCTCAACCGTCATTCCCATTTGATTACTGGGCATCCAAATTAGACACCTGGCCAGAATTGGCAGAATATGCATTGCAGGAGCTTGCTTGCCCGGCAGCTAGTGTCCTATCAGAAAGAGTATTCAGTGCTGCAGGTTCAATACTAACAGAAAAAAGGACTCGTCTGGCTACCCAAAATGTAGATGATCTAACCTTCATTAAAATGAACCACAACTGGATTTCAAAATCTTTTGCCCCACCCTGCCCGGCTGACACCTAGCTTTCCTATGAAAAGGTCTTGCCTGTGGACTATTCTGAATGACTTTTCCAATCTCGTAATTTTCTTCACCTGATTGTCCAGCATACGACATGTTTCCACCTCACGAAATGGCCAAACTCCCCACACGGGGCCGTGCTATCGCCACTTTGCGCTTGGACCCTTGAGAGTGCTGTTTGTCTGAAGAGGTGGGTGTGGCCGCTTTTGGTCGACGGCACTGCCACTGGGTCCCTCATAGTACAATAAAGTGTCTCTGGCGGTGGTGGTGCGCACCCAACGTCAGACACACCGTTGTAATATGAGGGGCCCTGTGCCTGTACCGCCGGCCACAAGACAGTTCCCCCCCCAGCTCAAACAGTGCTCTACCACTAGCAAAATTATCTCTCACAGCTTCACCAATGTGTAGTCTAGGCGCTGACATCCTTCAATGCCTGGCACTGACAATACCATTGTTTTGACATTTTTGTTATGTTAGGCCTTCGAAGCCTGTCTGCGGTCCCGTCTTTCTACAACTACTACACTGACCAGGCCACTGCTGGCCGTGTTACCCTGGAACCAATTTAAAAGTGCCTACAGTCAGCCCAATTTTGTTATGTTAGGCCTTCGAAGACTGTCTGCCGTCACTCCTTCCACTAGACTTCCACTGACCATACACTGCTGCCCATGTACCCCTGGAACCAATTTAAAAGTGCCTACAGCCAGCCCAATTTTGTTATGTTAGGCCTTCGAAGCCTGTCTGCGGTCACTCCTTCCACTAGACTTCCACTGACCAGACCACTGCTGCCCGTGTACCCCTGCAACCAATTTAAAAGTGCCTACAGCCAGCCCAAGTTTGTTATGTTAGGCCTTCGAAGCCTGTCTGCGGTCACTCCTTCCACTAGACTTCCACTGACCAGACCACTGCTGCCCGTGTACCCCTGGAACCAATTTAAAAGTGCCTACAGCCAGCCCAAGTTTATTATGTTAGGCCTTCGAAGCCTGTCTGCGGTCACTCCTTCCACTAGACTTCCACAGACCAGACCACTGCTGCCCGTGTACCCCTGGAACCAATTTAAAAGTGCCTACAGCCAGCCCAAGTTTGTTATGTTAGGCCTTGGAAGCCTGTCTGCGGTCACTCCTTCCACTAGACTTCCACTGACCAGACCACTGCTGCCCGTGTACCCCTGGAACCAATTTAAAAGTGCCTACAGCCAGCCCAAGTTTGTTATGTTAGGCCTTCGAAGCCTGTCTGCGGTCACTCCTTCCACTAGACTTCCACAGACCAGACCACTGCTGCCCGTGTACCCCTGGAACCAATTTAAAAGTGCCTACAGCCAGCCCAAGTTTGTTATGTTAGGCCTTGGAAGCCTGTCTGCGGTCACTCCTTCCACTGACCAGACCACTGCTGCCCGTGTACCCCTGGAACCAATTTAAAAGTGCCTACAGCCAGCCCAAGTTTGTTATGTTAGGCCTTGGAAGCCTGTCTGCGGTCACTCCTTCCACTAGACTTCCACTGACCAGACCACTGCTGCCCGTGTACCCCTGGAACCAATTTAAAAGTGCCTACAGCCAGCCCAAGTTTGTTATGTTAGGCCTTGGAAGCCTGTCTGCGGTCACTCCTTCCACTAGACTTCCACTGACCAGACCACTGCTGCCCGTGTACCCCTGGAACCAATTTAAAAGTGCCTACAGCCAGCCCAAGTTTGTTATGTTAGGCCTTCGAAGCCTGTCTGCGGTCACTCCTTCCACTAGACTTCCACAGACCAGACCACTGCTGCCCGTGTACCCCTGGAACCAATTTAAAAGTGCCTACAGCCAGCCCAAGTTTGTTATGTTAGGCCTTGGAAGCCTGTCTGCGGTCACTCCTTCCACTAGACTTCCACTGACCAGACCACTGCTGCCCGTGTACCCCTGGAACCAATTTAAAAGTGCCTACAGCCAGCCCAAGTTTGTTATGTTAGGCCTTCGAAGCCTGTCTGCGGTCACTCCTTCCACTAGACTTCCACAGACCAGACCACTGCTGCCCGTGTACCCCTGGAACCAATTTAAAAGTGCCTACAGCCAGCCCAAGTTTGTTATGTTAGGCCTTGGAAGCCTGTCTGCGGTCACTCCTTCCACTAGACTTCCACTGACCAGACCACTGCTGCCCGTGTACCCCTGGAACCAATTTAAAAGTGCCTACAGCCAGCCCAAGTTTGTTATGTTAGGCCTTGGAAGCCTGTCTGCGGTCACTCTTTCCACTAGACTTCCACTGACCAGACCACTGCTGCCCGTGTACCCCTGGAACCAATTTAAAAGTGCCTACAGCCAGCCCAAGTTTGTTATGTTAGGCCTTCGAAGCCTGTCTGCGGTCACTCCTTCCACTAGACTTCCACTGACCAGACCACTGCTGCCCGTGTACCCCTGGAACCAATTTAAAAGTGCCTACAGCCAGCCCAAGTTTGTTATGTTAGGCCTTCGAAGCCTGTCTGCGGTCACTCCTTCCACTAGACTTCCACAGACCAGACCACTGCTGCCCGTGTACCCCTGGAACCAATTTAAAAGTGCCTACAGCCAGCCCAAGTTTGTTATGTTAGGCCTTGGAAGCCTGTCTGCGGTCACTCCTTCCACTAGACTTCCACTGACCAGACCACTGCTGCCCGTGTACCCCTGGAACCAATTTAAAAGTGCCTACAGCCAGCCCAAGTTTGTTATGTTAGGCCTTGGAAGCCTGTCTGCGGTCACTCCTTCCACTAGACTTCCACTGACCATACACTGCTGCCCATGTACCCCTGGAACAAATTTAAAAGTGCCTACAGCCAGCCCAAGTTTGTTATGTTAGGCCTTCGAAGCCTGTCTGCGTCCCGTTCTTTCAACTACAACTACACTGACCAGGCCACTGATGGCCGTGTTCCCCTGGAACCAATTTTAACTTGCCTACAGCCAGCCCTATGTTATTATGTTAGGCCTTCGAAGCCTGTCTGCGTCCCGTTCTTTCAACTACAACTACACTGACCAGGCCACTGATGGCCGTGTTCCCCTGGAACCAATTTTAACTTGCCTACAGCCAGCCCAATGTTAGGCCTTTGATGCCTGTCTGCCGTCACTCCTTCCACTAGGCCTCCACTGACCTGTCTATTGCTGCCCGTGTACCCCTTGAACCAACATCATTAAATATAAAAAAAATTAATTTGATTATAAAAAATAAGATCGTGTTGAGATCTCAAATGCAGACATTTTAACAATCAAAACAAACACACAACAAATATCTGGAACTGTACTACAAAGGTCCAACAGCTACAATTTCTTTCTCCTGCAAGAAGTTAACTGAAAGTTTTTTGGAGTTGTTAACACAGATATGGCATCCACCGAGTGTTGTCCTGTCGCGTCTCCTTTAAATTATTTCCAATAAGATGTTAAACTATTAATTTAATAAAATCAATAATTAAAAAAATAATTGAGTAAGTCAAAAGCACATTGCAAATAAACATTAATTACAAATCAAGAAGCATGGCGCGTCCGAGGGTGAGTAGATACCGAATAAGAATATAATCACCCTCGGACGCGCAATGCTTATTTACAACAGCCTTCCTTCCTAAGAATCAGCCCTTTCGTGGTGTAGAGAGAGGTTGTGTTACACTCCAAGGTGTTCCCCGGGTTGCCTTTCATGAGCTTCGATCTTCCGGCTCTCGTTTAGTAGTTGGTGGAAACTACGCTGCATTAGGCCTACAAATTTGGTATGGGGTGTAGAGACAGGTTGTGTTACACTCCAAGGTTTTCACCAGGTTGCCTTTCCTGAGCTTCGATCTTCATGCTCTCGTTTAGTAGTTGTAGAAAAGTACGCTGCATTAGGCCTACAAAATGGGTATGGGGTGGAGAGAGATGGTGTGTTACACTCCAAGGTGTTCCCCAGGTTGCCTTTCCTGAGCTTCGATCTTCATGCTCTCGTTTAGTAGGTGTCGGAAAGTAGGCTGCATTAGGCCTAAAAAATGGGGAATGGGGTGGAGAGAGATGGTGTGTTACACTCCAAGGTGTTCCCCAGGTTTCCTTGCCATTGCTTCGGTCTTCCGACTCTCGTTTAGTAGTTGTAGAAAAGTACACTGCATTAGGCCTAAAAAATGGGTATGGGGTGGAGAGAGATGGTGTGTTACACTCCAAGGTGTTCCCCAGGTTGCCTTTCCTGAACTTCGATCTTCATGCTCTCGTTTAGTAGGTGTCGGAAAGTAGGCTGCATTAGGCCTACAAATTGGGTATGGGGTGGAGAGAGATGGTGTGTTACACTCCAAGGTGTTCCCCAGGTTTCCTTGCCATTGCTTCGGTCTTCCGACTCTCGTTTAGTAGTTGTAGAAAAGTACACAGCATTAGGCCTACAAAATGGGTATGGGGTGGAGAGAGATGGTGTGTTACACTCCAAGGTGTTCCCCAGGTTGCCTTTCCTGAGCTTCTATCTTCAGGCTCTCATTAAATTGTGGTTAAATGGAACAACTGCATTTGGCGTACTAGTTGGTTTGGGGCCTACTATCGGTGTCTGCCACTCCTTGCTGTTCTCCTGGTTTCCTGTCCTGAAATTCCATTTTCAGCCTCTCGTTAAGTAGTTGTTAATGTTAGACTGCATTTGGCCTACTAGTTGGGTTGGGGCCTACTATCGGTGTCTGCCACTCCTTGCTGTTCTCCTCCACTGAACAAAGCTGTGCCGCCTGTTTACTACGGTTGCCAATTTTGAACTGCATTTCGACTACTTACTGATTTGGCCCTACTCTCTGTGTCAGCCTCTCATTCCAGTTGTCCTCCACTGCAATGCCCCCTGGTTATTCCTGTGTTACCAATTTTGAACTGCATTTAGCCCACTTTCTTCTTTGGGCCTATATCTGTGTTTCCACTTCATCGTGCCCATTGCCCAGCCAGTGATAGATGAGTCTGCTGGTACATTGACCCATAACGCAACATTCCCCGTGCACGCTACACAACAACATTGTGACCCTGCTGAAAGTCAGGTTGCTCTTCCCGCATACCATACCACCTTACACGGGGACAAAGAGGAAGGTGCAGATGAAAGTGCAGGTTCCTTCATCAGGTGGGGGGAGGAATACTAGTTGGCGACGTCACTGGCACAGGGCCTCTCATAGTACGCAAAAGTGTTGCTGCCGGTGGGAGGCGCCCCCGCCGTGCAAACACACCGCTGTACTTTGAGGGGCCCTGTGCCAGTGCCAATGCCAACGAGTGGGCCCCCCCTGCTTGCTCAGGTTCACAGCACTTGCAAAGTTGAAATACTTACCTCTCCCTGCTCCACTGCCGTGACGTGGTCCAGATTTCCTGGGCCCACTAATTACTTGAACCAGCCCTACCCCCCACAACTTTAGCCAAATGACCCCCAATTTCAAATGCCTTCCAATTATTATAAGGTAAATTACGCTTGACAAGCTTCATTAAGAAGAATGGATGGTTTTGACATTAAAATGGGCACTCTAGGTGTTTTCCTGGCCCCCACTCACTGCCGACTATGCTGCCCCATTGACTTGCATTGGGTTTCGTGTTTCGGTCGATCCCGACTTTACGTCATAATCGGCCGATTTCACTCGACCCGACTTTGGACATAGTCGGGTTTCGCAAAACCCGGCTCGACTCTAAAAAGGTCAAGGTCACTCAACTCTACTCACCACACATCTAGGTAAGTTATAGTTTCTAAAATGGTGTCACTTGTGGGGGGTTTCCACTGTTTAGGCACATCAGGGGCTCTCTAAACGTGACATGGCATCCGATCTCAATTCCAGCCAATTCTGCATGGAAAAAGTCAAACAAGCTCTGCGGTGCGCCCAAACAGTGGTTTACCCTTGTGTGGTTTACACTTGTGAAAATAACAAAAATGATTCTGAAATAAAATGTTTGCAAAAAAAGTTAAATGTTCATTTTTTCCTTCCACATTGTTTCAGTTCTTGTGAAGCACGTAAAGGGTTAATAAACTTCTTGAATATGGTTTTGAGCACCTTGAGGGGTGCAGTTTTTAGAATGGTGTCACACTTTGTTATTTTCTATCATATAGACCCCTCAAAATGACTTCAAATGTGATGTGGTCCCTAAAAAAAAAAATGGTGTTGTAAAAATGAGAAATCATTGGTCAACTTTTAACCCTTATAACTCCCTAACAAAAAAATGTTGTTTCCAAAATTGTGCTGATCTAAAGTAGACATGTGGGAAATGTTATTTATTAACTATTTTTGGGACATATTTCTCTGATTTAAGGGCATAAAAATACAAAGTTTGAAAGTTGCAAAATTTTAAAAATTTTCGCCATATTTCCATTTTTTTCATAAATAATTGCAAGTAATATCGAAGAAATGTTACCACTAACATGAAGTACAATATGTCACAAAAAAATAATCTCTGAATCAGCGGGATCCGATCAGAGTTATAACCTCATAAAGTGACAGTGGTCAGAATTGTAAAAATTAGCTCGGTCATTAAGTACCAAATTGGCTCTGTCACTAAGGGGTTAATAGGGTAACTTCATTGTCCTCCTTGTGTTCTTCTTGTCTGCAATTGGGGGCTTTAGATAAGTATTCTTTACTGGTGATGACCAGTTTGCAGTGCAGCAAAAACAGCAGTTTACACATTTTGTATTTCAGTTCCCTAGACACCATTTCTGCAGCAATGTTTGGCATGTAAACACCAGTAATACTGATATAGGAAGACAAGCTAACCTATCTTGCATTGTGTATAACCAAACAGTAGTCATGAACCTCATGTCTGTTTAGTGTATCACCATATATAAATGGAGAAAAGCATAGTTCAACGCATAATAAATTTAAGACATTAAAATCCATCATTCATTTTTGATTCCAGTTAAATCATGATTGTACAATGCAACATTATCAACCAGCACATTTTGAAAGTAAAATAATGTTTTTAATCCTGATATGTCAAGCATACTACAATGTTTTAATTGGATTTCAATAAAGCACAATGGATTTTAACCACAAAACTATTTGTTGTTTTTGTATTTGCACATTATATATATATATATATATATATATATATATATATATATATATATATATACGGTATATATATAAGCAGATATAGATCACAATGCACAGTAAGTGATAGCGATACTACCTGTGCCCATACGCGGAATTACGACCTATTCCCAGTGCAAAAATATATATAGAACCTATAAAATTGCACAAAAGGGATCCAAATAATAAAAAGATTCATTTTATTGAAAGTATATTGTAAAATACCATAGTACAAAAAAACGGGATTCGATAATGGAGACAACTAGGTGGAACCACACGTCAAAGGCAATTAGACATAACGTTATACTAGCACCCTACTAGAATAAATACTCATATACCTGAACGTATCAATGCTGATCAAGCAAAGTGCACAAATTAACCTGGTAAAAAATGTCCAGTGGTAAGCATATAGAAATCAGTGACGGAAATAGAGCCATGTAAACTGGTGTATTTACCTTTAGACAAGCGGTGCCACTGGGGCAGCAGCAATGTTTGACAATCAATTTTATATGCTGTTGTGCAAATGGAATAGACAACAGATAGAAATGATTGGCAATTATCAAGACTCACAATAAAAGAGTGGTTCTGCAGGTGGGGACCACAGACCACATCTCAGTACCAATGCTTTCTGGCTGACGTTTTGGTCACTTTTGAAGGTTGCTTGTGATTTCACACTCGTGGTAGCATGAGAATGTGTTGTGAATTCTGTGGCAGAGCTCCCTCCTGTGGTCACAAGTGGTACTTCGGCTGATTCTCTCTGTAAGCTTCCGTTGGTGGAGGGAAGTGGTACTGCGGCTTCTGAGTTTCCTCCCTCAGGTGATGTGGTGAGGTCGTTAGGTGCTGCTCTACTTAACTCCACTTAGTGCTTTGATCCTGGCTTCCTGTCAATGTTCCAGTATTGGACTTGTTTTCCTCCTGGATCGTTCCTGTGGCCTGCTGCTCTGCATAGCTAAGTTTTCCTTTGCTATTTTGTTTGCTTTTCTTCTGTCCAGCTTATCTATTTGTTTGCTGGAAGCTCTGGGACGCAGAGGGTGTACCTCCGTGCCGTTAGTTCGGTACGGAGGGTCTTTTTGCCCCCTTTGCGTGGTTTTTAGGGTTTTGTGTTGACCGCAAAGTTACCTTTCCTATCCTCACTTTGTTCAGAAAGTCAGGCCTCACTTTGCTAAATCTATTTCATCTCTACATTTGTCTTTTCATCTTACTCACAGTCATTATATGTGGGGGGCTGCCTTTTCCTTTGGGGTATTTCTCTGAGGCAAGGTAGGCTTATTTTCTATCTTCAGGCTAGCTAGTTTCTCAGGCTGTGCCGAGTTGCATAGGTAGCGTTAGGCGCAATCCACGGCTGCCTCTAGTGTTGTTGGATAGGATTAGGGATTGCGGTCAGCAGAGTTCCCACGTCTCAGAGCTATTTCTATGTTTTTGGATTATTGTCAGATCACTGTATGTGCTCTGAACTCTATGTTCACTGTGGTACTGAGTTGCCTAATCTTAACAGTACAGGAAGCCAAAGTACTAATGATTCTCAATAGAGGGAAAAAAGAAGTTCTGAGACCATTTTTTTTTCTCTGCACTGTGTTTTGCCTTTTTTTTCCCCCTAGACATTTGGGTGGTTCAGGACACAGGTGTAGCAATGGACATTAGAAGTCTGTCTTCATGTGTGGATCAGCTCTCGGCAAGAGCACAAAAGATTCAAGACACTATTGATCAGAAATCTATGTTAGAACCAAGAATTCCTATTCCTGATTTGTTTTTTGGTGATAGAACTAAGTTTCTGAGTTTCAAAAATAATTGTAAACTATTTCTGGCTTTGAAACCTCGCTCCTCTGGTGACCCTGTTCAACAAGTTAGGATCATTATTTCTTTATTACGTGGCGACCCTCAGGACTGGGCATTTTCTCTTGCGCCAGGGGATCCTGCATTAAGTAATATCGATGCGTTTTTCCTGGCGCTCGGATTGCTGTACGATGAGCCTAATTCTGTGGATCAGGCAGAAAAAAATTTGCTGGCTCTTTGTCAGGGTCAGGATGAAATAGAGTTATATTGTCAGAAATTTAGAAAGTGGTCCGTGCTCTCTCAATGGAATGAATCTGCGCTGGCAGCTATGTTCAGAAAAGGTCTCTCTGAAGCCCTTAAGGATGTCATGGTGGGATTTCCTGTGCCTGCTGGTTTGAATGAGTCTATGTCTTTGGCCATTCAGATTGGTCGACGCTTGCGTGAGCGTAAATCTGTGCACCATTTGGCGGTATTACCTGAGCTTAAACCTGAGCCTATGCAGTGCGATAGGACTTTGACCAGAGTTGAACGGCAAGAACACAGACATCTGAATGGGCTGTGTTTCTACTGTGGTGATTCCACTCATGCTATCTCTGATTGTCCTAAGCGCACTAAGCGGTTCGCTAGGTCTGCCACCATTGGTACAGTACAGTCAAAATTTCTTCTGTCCGTTACCTTGATCTGCTCTTTGTCATCGTATTCTGTCATGGCGTTTGTGGATTCAGGCGCTGCCCTGAATTTGATGGACTTGGAGTATGCTAAGCATTGTGGGTTTTTCTTGGAGCCCTTGCAGTGTCCTATTCCATTGAGAGGAATTGATGCTACGTCTTTGGCCAAGAATAAGCCTCAGTACTGGACCCAGCTGACCATGTGCATGGCTCCTGCACATCAGGAGGTTATTCGCTTTCTGGTGTTGCATAATCTGCATGATGTGGTCGTGTCGGGGTTGCCATGGCTACAAGTCCTTAATCCAGTATTAGATTGGAAATCCATGTTGGTGTCCAGCTGGGGTTGTCAGGGGGTACATGGTGATGTTCCATTTCTGTCAATTTCGTCATCCACCCCTTCTGAGGTTCCAGAGTTCTTGTCTGATTACCGGGATGTATTTGATGAGCCCAAGTCCGATGCCCTACCTCCGCATAGGGATTGTGATTGTGCTATCAATTTGATTCCTGGTAGTAAGTTCCCAAAAGGCCGATTGTTTAATTTATCTGTGCCTGAGCACGCCGCTATGCGCAGTTATGTGAAGGAGTCCCTGGAGAAGGGGCATATTCGCCCGTCATCGTCGCCATTAGGAGCAGGGTTCTTTTTTGTAGCCAAGAAGGATGGTTCGCTGAGACCTTGTATAGATTACCGCCTTCTAAATAAGATCACGGTTAAATTTCAGTACCCCTTGCCGTTGTTATCTGATTTGTTTGCTCGGATTAAGGGGGCTAGTTGGTTCACCAAGATAGATCTTCGTGGTGCGTATAATCTTGTGCGAATTAAGCGAGGCGATGAATGGAAAACTGCATTTAATACGCCCGAGGGTCATTTTCAGTATCTAGTAATGCCATTCGGACTTGCCAATGCTCCATCAGTGTTTCAGTCCTTTATGCATGACATCTTCCGAGAGTACCTGGATAAATTCCTGATTGTGTACTTGGATGACATTTTGATCTTCTCGGATGATTGGGAGTCTCATGTGAAGCAGGTCAGAACGGTTTTTCAGGTCCTGCGTGCTAATTCTTTGTTTGTGAAGGGATGAAAGTGTCTCTTTGGTGTGCAGAAGGTTTCATTTTTGGGGTTCATCTTTTCCCCTTCTACTATCGAGATGGATCCTGTTAAGGTCCAAGCCATCCATGATTGGACTCAGCCGACATCTCTGAAAAGTCTGCAAAAGTTCCTGGGCTTTGCTAATTTTTATCGTCGCTTCATCTGCAATTTTTCTAGTATTGCTAAACTATTGACCGATTTGACCAAGAAGGGTGCTGATGTGGTCAATTGGTCTTCTGCTGCTGTGGAAGCTTTTCAAGAGTTGAAGCGTCATTTTTCTTCTGCCCCTGTGTTGTGTCAACCAGATGTTTCGCTTCCGTTCCAGGTCGAGATTGATGCTTCTAAGATTGGAGCAGGGGCTGTTTTGTCGCAGAGAGGTTCTGATTGCTCAGTGATGAAACCGTGCGCCTTCTTTTCCAGGAAGTTTTCGCCTGCTGAGCGAAATTATGATGTAGGCAACCGAGAGTTGCTGGCCATGAAGTGGGCATTCGAGGAGTGGCGTCATTGGCTTGAAGGAGCTAAGCATCGCGTGGTGGTCTTGACTGATCATAAGAACTTGACTTATCTCGAGTCCGCCAAGCGGTTGAATCCTAGACAAGCTCGTTGGTCATTGTTTTTTGCCCGTTTTGACTTTGTGATCTCATACCTTCCGGGCTCTAAAAATGTGAAGGCGGATGCTCTGTCTAGGAGTTTTGTGCCCGACTCTCCGGGTGTATCTGAGCCGGCAGGTATCCTCAAAGAGGGAGTAATTGTGTCTGCCATCTCCCCTGATTTGCGGCGAGTGCTGCAAAAATTTCAGGCTAATAAACCTGATTGTTGTCCAGCGGAGAAACTGTTTGTCCCTGATAGGTGGACGAATAAAGTTATCTCTGAGGTTCATTGTTCGGTCTTGGCTGGTCATCCTGGAATCTTTGGTACCAGAGAGTTAGTGGCTAGATCCTTTTGGTGGCCATCTCTGTCGCGGGATGTGCGTACTTTTGTGCAGTCCTGTGGGATTTGTGCTCGGGCTAAGCCCTGCTGTTCTCGTGCCAGTGGGTTGCTTTTGCCCTTGCCAGTCCCGAAGAGGCCTTGGACACATATCTCTATGGATTTTATTTCAGATCTTCCCTTTTCTCAAAAGATGTCAGTCATTTGGGTGGTCTGTGATCGCTTTTCTAAGATGGTCCACTTGGTACCCTTGTCTAAATTGCCTTCCTTCTCTGATTTGGTGCCATTGTACTTCCAGCATGTGGTTCGTTTACATGGCATTCCAGAGAATATCGTTTCTGACAGAGGTTCCCAGTTTGTTTCGAGGTTTTGGCGAGCCTTTTGTGGTAGGATGGGCATTGACTTGTCTTTTTCCTCGGCTTTCCATCCTCAGACTAATGGCCAGACCGAACGAACCAATCAGACCTTGGAAACATATCTGAGATGTTTTGTTTCTGCTGATCAGGTTGACTGGGTGTCCTTTTTGCCTCTGGCTGAGTTCGCCCTTAATAATCGGGCTAGCTCGGCTACCTTGGTTTCGCCATTTTTCTGCAACTCTGGGTTCCATCCTCGTTTCTCGTCAGGACAGGTTGAGTCTTCGGACTGTCCTGGTGTGGATACTGTGGTGGACAGGTTGCAGCAGATTTGGACTCAGGTAGTGGACAATTTGACCTTGTCCCAGGAGAAGGCTCAACGTTTTGCTAATCGCAGACGCTGTGTGGGTCCCCGACTTCGTGTTGGGGATCTGGTTTGGTTATCTTCTCGTCATATTCCTATGAAGGTTTCCTCTCCTAAGTTTAAACCTCGTTTTATTGGTCCGTATAGGATTTCTGAGGTTCTTAATCCTGTGTCTTTTCGTCTGACCCTTCCAGATTCTTTTTCCATACATAACGTATTCCATAGGTCATTGTTGCGGAGATACGTGGCACCTATGGTTCCTTCTGTTGACCCTCCTGCCCCGGTTTTGGTGGAGGGGGAGTTGGAGTATATTGTGGAGAAGATTTTGGATTCTCGTGTTTCTAGACGGAAACTCCAGTATCTGGTTAAGTGGAAGGGTTATGCTCAGGAAGATAATTCCTGGGTCTTTGCCTCTGATGTCCATGCTCCCGATCTTGTTCGTGCCTTTCATGTGGCTCATCCTGGTCGGCCTGGGGGCTCTGGTGAGGGTTCGGTGACCCCTCCTCAAGGGGGGGGGTACTGTTGTGAATTCTGTGGCAGAGCTCCCTCCTGTGGTCACAAGTGGTACTTCGGCTGATTCTCTGTGTAAGCTTCCATTGGTGGAGGGAAGTGGTACTGCGGCTTCTGAGTTTCCTCCCTCAGGTGATGTGGTGAGGTCGTTAGGTGCTGCTCTACTTAACTCCACTTAGTGCTTTGATCCTGGCTTCCTGTCAATGTTCCAGTATTGGACTTGTTTTCCTCCTGGATCGTTCCTGTGGCCTGCTGCTCTGCATAGCTAAGTTTTCCTTTGCTATTTTGTTTGTTTTTCTTCTGTCCAGCTTATCTATTTGTTTGCTGGAAGCTCTGGGACGCAGAGGGTGTACCTCCGTGCCGTTAGTTCGGTACGGAGGGTCTTTTTTCCCCCTTTGCGTGGTTTTTAGGGTTTTGTGTTGACTGCAAAGTTACCTTTCCTATCCTCGCTCTGTTCAGAAAGTCGGGCCTCACTTTGCTAAATCTATTTCATCTCTACATTTGTCTTTTCATCTTACTCACAGTCATTATATGTGGGGGGCTGCCTTTTCCTTTGGGGTATTTCTCTGAGGCAAGGTAGGCTTATTTTCTATCTTCAGGCTAGCTAGTTTCTCAGGCTGTGCCGAGTTGCATATGTAGCGTTAGGCGCAATCCACGGCTGCCTCTAGTGTTGTTGGATAGGATTAGGGATTGCGGTCAGCAGAGTTCCCACGTCTCAGAGCTCGTTCTATGTTTTTGGATTATTGGCAGATCACTGTATGTGCTCTGACCTCTATGTTCACTGTGGTACTGAGTTGCCTAATCATAACAAGAATGGCTCTACAATCCACACAAGTGGCTCAGGTAATGCAGCTCATCCAGGAGGGCACATCAATGCGAGCTGTAGCAAAGTTTGCTGTGTCTCTCAGCGTAGTGTCCAGAGGCTGGAGGTGCTACCAGGAGACAGGCCAGTACACCAGGAGATGTTTAGGGGGCCATAGGAGGGCAACAACCCAGCACCAGGACCGCTACCTCAGTCTTTGTGCAAGGAGGAACAGGAGGAGCACTGCCAGAGTCCTGCAAAATGAACTCCAGCAGGCCACAAATGTGTCTGCATAAATGGTTAGAAACCGACTCCATGAGGATGGTCTGAGTGCCCAACGTCCACAGGTGGGGGTTGTGCTCACAGCCCAACATCATGCAGGATGCTTTGCATTTGCCACAGAACACCAGGATTGGCAAATTCGTCACTGGTGCCCTGTGCTCTTCACAGATTAAAGCAGTTTCACACTGAGCACATGTGACAGACGTGACAGAGTCTGGAGACGGCGTGGAGATTGATCTGCTGCCTGCAACATCCTTCAGCATTACCAGTTTGGCAGTGGGTCAGCAATGGTGTGGGGAGGCATTTCTTTGGAGGTTCGCACAGCCAACCATGTGCTCGCCATAGGTAGCCTGACTGCCATTAGGTACCGAGATGAGATCCTCAGACCCCTTGTGAGACCATATGCTGGTGCGGTTGGCCCTGGGTTCCGCCTAATGCAGGACAATGCCAGACCTCATGTGGCTGGAGTTTGTCAGTAGTTCCTACAAGATGAAGGCATTGAAGCTATGGACTGGCCTGCCTGTTCCCCAGACCTGAGTCTGACTGAACACATCTGGGACATCATGTCTCGCACCATCCACCAACATCACGTTGCACCACAGACTGTCCAAGAGTTGGCGGATGCTATAGTCCAGGTCTTGGAGGAGATCCCTCAGGAGACCTTCCGCCGCCTCATCAGGAGCATGCCCAGGCATTGTAGGGAAGTCATACAGGCACGTGGAGGCAATACACACTACTGAGCATAATTTCCTTGTCTTGAGGCATTTCCACTGATGTTAGATCAAGCTTGTAACTTCATTTTCCACTTTGATTTTGAGCATCAATCCAACTCCAGACCTCCATGGGATATTAGTTGTGATTTGCGTTGACAATTTTTAAGTTTCATTGTTCTCAACATATTCCACTATGTAATGAATAAAGATATACAACTGGATTATTTCATTTATTGATATCTAGGATGTGAGATTTAAGTGTTCCCTTTATTTTTTTTTTAGCAGTGTATATATATATATATATACAGTGGGGCAAAAAAGTATTTAGTCAGTCAGCAATAGTGCAAGTTCCACCACTTAAAAAGATGAGAGGCGTCTGTAATTTACATCATAGGTAGACCTCAACTATGGGAGACAAACTGAGAAAAAAAAATCCAGAAAATCACATTGTCTGTTTTTTTATCATTTTTTTTGCATATTATGGTGGAAAATAAGTATTTGGTCAGAAACAAACAATCAAGATTTCTGGCTCTCACAGACCTGTAACTTCTTCTTTAAGAGTCTCCTCCTTCCTCCACTCATTACCTGTAGTAATGGCACCTGTTTAAACTTGTTATCAGTATAAAAAGACACCTGTGCACACCCTCAAACAGTCTGACTCCAAACTCCACTATGGTGAAGACCAAAGAGCTGTCAAAGGACACCAGAAACAAAATTGTAGCCCTGCACCAGGCTGGGAAGACTGAATCTGCAATAGCCAACCAGCTTGGAGTGAAGAAATCAACAGTGGGAGCAATAATTAGAAAATGGAAGACATACAAGACCACTGATAATCTCCCTCGATCTGGGGCTCCACGCAAAATCCCACCCCGTGGGGTCAGAATGATCACAAGAACGGTGAGCAAAAATCCCAGAACCACGCGGGGGGACCTAGTGAATGAACTGCAGAGAGCTGGGACAAATGTAACAAGGCCTACCATAAGTAACACACTACGCCACCATGGACTCAGATCCTGCAGTGCCAGATGTATCTCACTGCTTAAGCCAGTACATGTCCGGGCCCGTCTGAAGTTTGCTAGAGAGCATTTGGATGATCCAGAGGAGTTTTGGGAGAATGTCCTATGGTCTGATGAAACCAAACTGGAACTGTTTGGTAGAAACACAACTTGTCGTGTTTGGAGGAAAAAGAATACTGAGTTGCATCCATCAAACACCATACCTACTGTAAAGCATGGTGGTAGAAACATCATGCTTTGGGGCTGTTTCTCTGCAAAGGGGCCAGGACGACTGATACGGGTACATGAAAGAATGAATGGGGCCATGTATCGTGAGATTTTGAGTGCAAACCTCCTTCCATCAGCAAGGGCATTGAAGATGAAACGTGGCTGGGTCTTTCAACATGACAATGATCCAAAGCACACCGCCAGGGCAACAAAGGAGTGGCTTCGTAAGAAGCATTTCAAGGTCCTGGAGTGGCCTAGCCAGTCTCCAGATCTCAACCCTATAGAAAACCTTTGGAGGGAGTTGAAAGTCCGTGTTGCCAAGCAAAAAGCCAAAAACATCACTGCTCTAGAGGAGATCTGCATGGAGGAATGGGCCAACATACCAACAACAGTGTGTGGCAACCTTGTGAAGACTTACAGAAAACGTTTGACCTCTGTCATTGCCAACAAAGGATATATTACAAAGTATTGAGATGAAATTTTGTTTCTGACCAAATACTTATTTTCCACCATAATATGCAAATAAAATGTTAAAAAAACAGACAATGTGATTTTCTGGATTTTTTTTACTCAGTTTGTCTCCCATAGTTGAGGTCTACCTATGATATAAATTACAGACGCCTCTCATCTTTTTAAGTGGTGGAACTTGCACTATTGCTGACTGACTAAATACTTTTTTGCCCCACTGTATATATATATATTTACACACTAGATTGTGGCCCAATTCTAATGCATCGGGTATTCTAGAATATGTATGTACTGTATGTATGTATATAGCAGCCACATAGTATATAGCACAGGCCACGTGGTATATAGGAGCCACGTAGTATATAGGAGCCACGTAGTATATAGCAGCCACACAGTATATAACACAGCCACATAGTGTATAACACAGCCCACATAATGTATAGCACAGGCCATGCAGTATATAACACAGGCCATGCAGTATATAACACAGCCCACACAGTATATAACAAAGCGCATGTAATATATAACACATCCCACACAGTATATAACACAGCCCACGCAGTATATAACACAGCCCATGCAGTATATAACACAGCACATACAGTATATAACACAGCCCACGCAGTATATAACACAGCCCACGCAATATATAACACAGCCCACGCAATATATAGCACAGCCCCCACAGTATATAACACAGGCCACGCAATATATAACAGCCCACACAGTATACAGTTAGGGCCAGAAATATTTGGACAGTGACACAATTTTCGCGAGTTGGGCTCTGCATGCCACCACATTGGATTTGAAATGAAACCTCTACAACAGAATTCAAGTGCAGATTGTAACGTTTAATTTGAAGGGTTGAACAAAAATATCTGATAGAAAATGTAGGAATTGTACACATTTCTTTACAAACACTCCACATTTTAGGAGGTCAAAAGTAATTGGACAAATAAACATAACCCAAACAAAATATTTTTATTTTCAATATTTTGTTGCAAATCCTTTGGAGGCAATCACTGCCTTAAGTCTGGAACCCATGGACATCACCAAACGCTGGGTTTCCTCCTTCTTAATGCTTTGCCAGGCCTTTACAGCCGCAGCCTTCAGGTCTTGCTTGTTTGTGGGTCTTTCCGTCTTAAGTCTGGATTTGAGCAAGTGAAATGCATGCTCAATTGGGTTTAGATCTGGAGATTGACTTGGCCATTGCAGAATGTTCCACTTTTTGGCACTCATGAACTCCTGGGTAGCTTTGGCTGTATGCTTGGGGTCATTGTCCATCTGTACTATGAAGCGCCGTCCAATCAACTTTGCAGCATTTGGCTGAATCTGGGCTGAAAGTATATCCCGGTACACTTCAGAATTCATTCGGCTACTCTTGTCTGCTCTTATGTCATCAATAAACACAAGTGACCCAGTGCCATTGAAAGCCATGCATGCCCATGCCATCACGTTGCCTCCACCATGTTTTACAGAGGATGTGGTGTGCCTTGGATCATGTGCCGTTCCCTTTCTTCTCCAAACTTTTTTCTTCCCATCATTCTGGTACAGGTTGATCTTTGTCTCATCTGTCCATAGAATACTTATAGATACTTAATACTCTAATACTTAATAGAGGCCAGTAAGTCTAACCTCTATTGTTGGTAAAATATTTGAAGGGTTTCTGAGGGATGTTATTCTGGATTATCTCAATGAGAATAACTGTTTAACTCCATATCAGCATGGGTTTATGAGAAATCGCTCCTGTCAAACCAATCTAATCAGTTTTTATGAAGAGGTAAGCTATAGGCTGGACCACGGTGAGTCATTGGACGTGGTATATCTCGATTTTTCCAAAGCGTTTGATACCGTGCCGCACAAGAGGTTGGTACACAAAATGAGAATGCTTGGTCTGGGGGAAAATGTGTGTAAATGGGTTAGTAACTGGCTTAGTGATAGAAAGCAGAGGGTGGTTATAAATGGTATAGTCTCTAACTGGGTCGCTGTGACCAGTGGGGTACCGCAGGGGTCAGTATTGGGACCTGTTCTCTTCAACATATTCATTAATGATCTGGTAGAAGGTTTACACAGTAAAATATCGATATTTGCAGATGATACAAAACTATGTAAAGCAGTTAATACAAGAGAAGATAGTATTCTGCTACAGATGGATCTGGATAAGTTGGAAACTTGGGCTGAAAGGTGGCAGATGAGGTTTAACAATGATAAATGTAAGGTTATACACATGGGAAGAGGGAATCAATATCACCATTACACACTGAACGGGAAACCACTGGGTAAATCTGACAGGGAGAAGGACTTGGGGATCCTAGTTAATGATAAACTTACCTGGAGCAGCCAGTGCCAGGCAGCAGCTGCCAAGGCAAACAGGATCATGGGGTGCATTAAAAGAGGTCTGGATACACATGATGAGAGCATTATACTGCCTCTGTACAAATCCCTAGTTAGACCGCACATGGAGTACTGTGTCCAGTTTTGGGCACCGGTGCTCAGGAAGGATATAATGGAACTAGAGAGAGTACAAAGGAGGGCAACAAAATTAATAAAGGGGATGGGAGAACTACAATACCCAGATAGATTAGCGAAATTAGGATTATTTAGTCTAGAAAAAAGACGACTGAGGGGCGATCTAATAACCATGTATAAGTATATAAGGGGACAATACAAATATCTCGCTGAGGATCTGTTTATACCAAGGAAGGTGACGGGCACAAGGGGGCATTCTTTGCGTCTGGAGGAGAGAAGGTTTTTCCACCAACATAGAAGAGGATTCTTTACTGTTAGGGCAGTGAGAATCTGGAATTGCTTGCCTGAGGAGGTGGTGATGGCGAACTCAGTCGAGGGGTTCAAGAGAGGCCTGGATGTCTTCCTGGAGCAGAACAATATTGTATCATACAATTATTAGGTTCTGTAGAAGGACGTAGATCTGGGTATTTATTATAATGGAATATAGGCTGAACTGGATGGACAAATGTCTTTTTTCGGCCTTACTAACTATGTTACTATGTTACTATGTTACTTTTCCAGAACTGAGCTGGCTTCTTGAGGTGTTTTTCTGCAAATTTAACTCTGGCCTGTCTATTTTTGGTATTGATGAATGGTTTGCATCTACATGTGAACCCTTTGTATTTACTGTCATGGAGTCTTCTCTTTACTGTTGACTTAGAGACAGATACACCTACTTCACTGAGAGTGTTCTGGACTTCAGTTGATGTTGTGAATGGGTTCTTCTTCACCAAATTAAGTATGCGGCGATCATCCACCACTGTTGTCATCCGTGGACGCCCAGGCCTTTTTGAGTTCCCAAGCTCACCAGTCAATTCCTTTTTTCTCAGAATGTACCCAACTGTTGATTTTGCTACTCCAAGCATGTCTGCTATCACTCTGATGGATTTTTACTTTTTTTTCAGCCTCAGGATGTTCTGCTTCATCTCAATTGAGAGTTCCTTTGACCGCATGTTGTCTGCTCACAGCAACAGCTTCCAAATGCAAAACCACACACCTGGAATCCATCCCTGACCTTTTAGCTACTTCATTGATTACAGGTTAACGAGGGAGACGCCTTCAGAGTTAATCGCAGCCCTTAGAGTCCATTGTCCAATTACTTTTGGTCCCTTGAAAAACAGGACGCATTACAGAGCTATGATTCCTAAACCCTTTCTCCGATTTGGATGTGGAAACTATCATATTGCAGCTGGGAGTGTGCACTTTCAGCCCATATTATATATATATAATTGTATTTCTGAACATGTTTTTGTAAACAGCTAAAATAACAAAACTTGTGTCACTGTCCAAATATTTCTGGCCCTAACTGTATAACACATCCCACACAGTATATAACACAGGGCACGCAGTATATAACACAGCCCACGCAGTATATAACACAGCCCATGCAGTATATAACACAGCCCACGCAGTATATAACACAGCCCACGCAGTATATAACACAGGCCACGCATTATATAACACAGGCCGCGCAGTATATAACACAGGCCATGCAGTATATAACAGTGGCCACGCAGTATATAACAGCGGCCACACAGTATATGACACAGCCACATAGTATATAACACAGCCCACATAATGTATAGCACAGGCCATGCAGTATATAACACAGGCCATGCAGTATATAACACAGCCCACACAGTATATAACAAAGCTCATGTAATATATAACACATCCCACACAGTATATAACACAGCCCACGCAGTATATAACACAGCCCATGCAGTATATAACACAGCCCATGCAGTATATAACACAGCCCACACAATAAATAACACAGCCCATGTAATATATAGCACAGCCCCCACAGTATATAACACAGGCCACGCAATATATAACACAGCCCACACAGTATATAACACAAGGCACGCAGTATATAACACAGCCGACACAGTATATAACACAGCCCACGCAGTATGTAACACAGGGCACGCAGTATATAACACAGGCCGTGCAGTATATAACACAGGCCATGCAGTATGTAACAGTGGCCACCCTGTTATGATCTGGTAGCCTTGGAGCAGCATGAGACGTACTCTGGAGAAGGTGGTCTCTGTACTGCCTGCAAACCCTGAACCTAGCAGCGCAACTAGAAGTAGCCGTGGGGGGTACCTAACACTCCCTAGACCCCTCGGCACAGCCTAAGAACTAACTACCCCTAAAGACAGAAACAGGAAACCTATCTTGCCTCAGAGAAAATCCCCAAAGGATAGATAGCCCCCCACAAATATTGACTGTGAGAGGAGAGGGAAATAACATACGCAGAAATGAATTCAGATTTTAGCATAGGAGGCCATACTAGCTTAAAAGAAAGAATAGAACAGAGTACTATGCGGTCAGTATAAAAACACTAGAAAATATCCACCACAGAAAATACGGATCACCACATCTGACTAAAGACATGGGGGGTATATCTGCATCTCCAGAGAAATAGCTAGGCTGCAAAAAATCCTTCACAGACCAAGCTGGACAAGACAAAAACATGAAAATGCACAGAACTATAAGGTCCACTGCAGGTGGACAGCAAAAACAAAGCCAGGACTTATCTTTGTAGAAAAACACAGCAAACTGGAGAGACCAGCAGAGAAGTGAATCCTTCAAGAACAATGGACAACTGGCACTGACTAAAGGATCCAGCAAAGCTATATACCCCAGTCAGTTTTGCAATTATTAGATACACCTGTCCACTCCTGCAGTCCAGGCACAACTGCATTACCTTCTACAACCACCGGAGGGAGCCCAAAAGCTGAATTCACAACACCACCCAGTATATAACAGCGGCCACGCAGTATATGACACAGCCGTGTCTGTGACAGACAGACAGACAAACAGACGGAAGTGCGCCTTAGACAAAAAAAAAATTATATATATATCTATAATATAATGCTGGGAGCGTCACTCTGTCCGAAGCCTTTATAGACTGCGCAAGCGCAAGCGCCGGCGCAGCCTGGCCCCCCCCAGAGTGACGCTCCCAGGAGATCGCGGTATGCGTAAACACTGAACGCACACCGCGATCTCCACCGGAGAGTCAGGGACCACCAGGAGGGTGAGTATATTCACCTGTCCCCCGTTCCAGCGCTGCGTGCAGCTCCGTCTCCCGGGTCCTCTGCTGTGACGTTCACAGTTCAGAGGGCGCGATGACGCGCTTAATGCGCCGCCCTCTGACTGAACAGTCACAGCCAGAGGAGCCGGAAGATGGCGGCGCGCAGCAGTGGAACGGGACAGACAGGTAAGTATAGCAAGTGCTGGGGGGCCTGAGCTAGCGGTGACTCCGGCACCTGACCCCCACAGCGCGCCGGTGTCCCCGCCTGCTCAGGCCCCCCAGCACTCGGCGCCCAGCGACGATAGGTGAGTATGGTATTTTTTTTTTTTATATGGCAGCAGCATATGGGGCATATACAATGGAGCATCTTATGGGGGGCATATAATACAATGGAGCATCTTATGGGGGACATATAATACAATGGAGCATCTTATGAGGGGCATATAATACAATTGAGCATCTTATAGGGGGCATATAATACAATGGAGCATCTTATGGGGGGCATATAATACAGTGGAGCATCTTATGGGGCCATCAACCATAATGGAGCAGTGTACGGGGGCATATATTATGGAGCATCTTATGGGGGCCATAAACCTTTATGGAGCAGTGTACGGGGGAATACAAACTGGAGCGTCTCATGGGGGCCATAAACCTTTACGGAGCAGTGTACGGGGGCATACACACTGGAGCGTCTTATGGGGGCCATAAACCTTTATGGAGCTGTGTACGGGGGCATACACACTGGAGCGTCTTATGGGGGCCATAAACCTTTATGGAGCAGTGTACGGGGGGCATACACTATGGAGCATCTTATGGGGGCCATAAACCTTTATGGAGCAGTGTACGGGGGGCATACACTATGGAGCATCTTATGGGGGCCATCAACTATAATGGAGCAGCGTATGGGGCATATGGATGGGAGAAGCAAATTAAAGAATGGTGGCGCAGGATGGGAGCAGCACATGACAGAACGGGGGCGCAGGATGGGAGCAGCACATGACAGAACGGGCGCAGGATGGGAGCAGCACATGACAGAACGGGGGCACAGAATGGGAGCAGCACATGACAGAACAGGGGCACAGGATGGGAGCAGCACATGATAGAACAGGGGCACAGGATGGGAGCAGCACATGACAGAACAGGGGCGCAGGATGGGAGCAGCACATGATAGAACAGGGGCACAGGATGGGAGCAGCACATGACGGAACGGGCGCAGGATGGCAGCAGCACATGACAGAACAGGGGCACAGGATGGGAGCAGCACATGATAGAACAGGGGCACAGGATGGGAGCAGCACATGACAGAACAGGGGCGCAGGATGGGAGCAGCACATGACAGAACAGGGGCGCAGGATGGGAGCAGCACATGACAGAACGGGGGGACAGGATGGGAGCAGCACATGACAGGATGGGAGCAGCAAATGACAGAATCGAGGCGCAGGATGGGTGCAGAACATGTCAGAATGGGGGCGCAGGATGGGAGCAGCACATGTCACAATAGGGGCGCAGGATGGGAGCAGCACATGACAGAACAGGGGCACAGGATGGGAGCAGCACATGACAGAACAGGGGCACAGGATGGGAGCAGCACATGACAGAACAGGGGCGCAGGATGGGAGCAGCACATGACAGAATGGGGGCACAGGATGGGAGCAGCACATGACAGGATGGGAGCAGCAAATGACAGAATGGAGGCGCAGGATGGGTGCAGAACATGTCAGAATGGAGCGAAGGATGGGTGCAGCACATGTCAGAATGGGGGCGCAGGATGGGAGCAGCACATGTCACAATGGGGGCACAGGATGGGAGCAGCACATGACAGAATGGGGGCGCAGGATGGGTGCAACACATGACAGAATGGGGGCGCAAGATGGGTGCAACACATGACAGGATGGGGACGCAGGATGGAGCAGCACATGTCAGAATGGAAGCGCAGGATGGGAGTAGCACATGTCAGAATGGGTGTGCAGGATGGGTGCAGCACATGACAGGATGGGGACGCAGGATGGAGCAGCTCATGACAGGATGGGGGCGCAGGATGGAGCAGCACATGACAGGATGGGGGCGCAAGATGGAGCAGCACATGACAGGATGGGGACGCAGGATGGAGCAGCACATGTCAGAATGGGGGTGCAGGATGGGTGCAGCACATGACAGGATGGGGACGCAGGATGGAGCAGCTCATGACAGGATGGGGGCGCAGGATGGAGCAGCACATACCAGGATGGAGACCATATACCAATATAGATGCTCGCCACCCGGGCGTAGAACGGGTTCAATAGCTAGTATATATATATATATACATATATATATATATATATATATATGTATGTATATATATATATATATATAAACTATGGTACATCTCAAGCAGCCATAGGTGATTGTATCAAATTCATGCTCTGAGTCACTGGTGAAAAGTCCCTTTTCTTTCAATCAGTGAATTCTCAGGTCTTGTGAGAGTCAATAATGTGGGTGAAACTAGGAGAAAGATGCCAAAATGCTCATTCTCTATAGTCACATTGCAGGGAACATGTAGTGATCTTTCATTTCCCTGTAATTCATCAGTAAATGAGCCAGTGAGCCACTTTAGTTGACTTAAGACTTCATTATGTGTTGCTTCTCTTCCTTCTTTATAATAGTCAGCCTTTCTGGTCAAAAATAGTAAAATGTTCACCTTTTGATGCTTTCCTCATTATATGTGAACTGTTGGTTACTGCCATTCTCACAAGACTTTTAGCCATGGTTACTAAATTACCTTAATGTTTCCAAGAATAAGTCATCCAGCTAATTCTTTTAACTTTTGCCCTACTTTTCCAATTGGCCCAATATATAATCACTCCCCTATAGGAAGAAATTTATGACGTGGGATTTACCCTGCTGGCATCACTGCTATATTCTAGTGACAGTGACAAGCGCATAATACTGGGGGCATAGGAGAATAGATGGGGGGAACAAGAGAACAGAGGGGGGGGCACGAGAGAATTACAGTTACAGTTGTGCACTCTAATTGTGAATATAGTGGAACCTCAGAATATGAACGCTCTGTTATTGAAAATAAATCTATATACAAAAACGAACATTGATTTTACCGCCATATTGTGACAATATGCAACTTTGATGGTCGCAATACTCTGAGTTCCCTTACAATAATGCTGAAGTGCCCACTTTACATTTAATAATGTCCCCTAAGTTCTCCCATGTACTGCTCCATTATACACAGTATGGTGAGCTCAAACCTTCCCTATACACAGTATAAGGCCCCCACAGCTCCCCTATACACAGTATGATGATTCTATAACTCACGATACACCGTATGATGTTCTCACTGCTCCTTTTACACAGTATAATGATGACAGATCTCCACTATAGAAAGTATAATGCCCCCCAGAGCTCCCATATATACAGTGTAATGAGCCAACAGCTCCCATATGCACAATATGCCTTCACAATTCCCTATACACAGTATAAGGCCCCCACAGCTCCCCATACACAGTATGATGATTCTATAACTCCCCGATACACTGTATGATGTTCTCACTGCTCCCTTTACACAGTATAATGCTGACAGAACTTCACTATAGAAAGTATAATGCCCCCCAGAGCTCCCCTATATACAGTGTAATGGGCCAATAGCTCCCATATGCACAATATGCCTTCACAGTTCCCTATACACAGTATGATGGGTCCACAGCTCCCTTATACACAGTATGATGAGCCCACAGCTTCCATCAAACAGTATGATGTCCCTCACAGTTCTCCTGTACATAGTATAATGAGCCCACAGCTCCCTTATACACAGTATGATGGGCCCGCAGCTCCCTTTTACACAGTATGATGGACCCGCACCTCCCTGTCATGATTTGGCAGTCTGCAGTCACATAAAGTGACTGCAGACATTTATTCCAAACCTTTATCAACTTTATAGTATTAATTTGCTTATTATTAAATTATTAAAGCACTGCTGGAGTGGTGTTTTAAGCGCAGGTCACCGTTCCCAGTCATTTACTCATCCTCCGGCGTATTTACTACCATATTTTGTGGCACTGCTGCAGTGCCACGGCTCACACTTGTGAGCGCAGTTTCTGACTGGCCAGAAGTTACACGCTATGTCACAAGCGCTCAATGTAAGACTATGAGGCCATGTGCACACGTTGCGGATTCGTATGCGGATTTTTCCGCACTGTTTTTGCAAAATCCACAGGTAAAATGTGCTGCGTTTTACATGTATATTTACTGCGGATTTCCTGCTTTTTTGTGAGGATTTCGCCTGCGTTTTTACACCTGCAGATTCCTATACAGGAGCAGGTGTATAATGCTTCAGAATCCGCACAAAGAATTGACATGCTGCGGAAAATACAACGCTGCGTTTCCGTGTGGTATTTTCCGCTGCATGTGCACTGCGGATTTGGTTTTCCATAGGTTTACATGGTACTGTACAACGCATGGAAAACTGCTGCGGATCCGCAGCGGCCAATCCACTGCGGATCCGCAGCCAAATCCGCAACATGTGCACATAGCCCGAGAGTGAGAGAGAGGCCAAGGCTTCCTTAGACTCACATTGATTAGTAACCTATGCGCTGCTCCATGAAACACTGGGGCAGTGGACAGGTCACAAACTGCAGGATATGGAGCCGAGCAGAGACAAAAACAGATGAAGACGCCAGAAGGTATCAGACAGGGGGCAGCGGACTTGGATTTTCAGCACCGCTCCAGCAGTGAAATAAAAAAAAAATGCCGGAGTGGTGCTGTAAATGTGATGCAGCTCTTGGTTACTGTATGGGGGCTTCGTATACTAATACTCATAAAAGACCCAGGTGGCATGTATCAAAAGCCCCCTATACCCCTCCCATCTCCAGCCTCCCCAGACAGCAAATATTACATGTGATGGAGCACATATAATATCATAACAAAACATTATAATATTCAGCCCCAATGCCCCCATCTCACATCCACTCCCTCAGTGCCCTGTCCCACTTCACCCACCTTCAGCCCCCACAACACCCCCATGGTCTCACATTCACCCCCCAGTGCCCTGCCTCCCCTCCCCCACTTCAGTACCCAATACCCCATCATCTCTCATCCACCCCCTCAGTACCCTGTCCCCCCAAACCCACTCTCAGCCCCCACAATACCCCAGTACTCTCACATTCACATCACAGTGACATACCTGAATTTAATAAGGCTAAAATGTTCCATCCACAGCACTTACTAATAAAGTTTGCAGGCAGGACCAGGAAGTGTCTTGGTGAAATGCAACATGTGGGCACTAGGACCCAGCGTGCCTGAGCCAATCCCAGTGTGCACAGAGTGAAGAAACTGCAGCCTGGAAAAGCTTCAGGATCAGGTCAGACGGGCAAAACCATTCACTGCAGGAGGGGGAGACTGCAGCTGGCCACTGTGCTAGCAGCGTGCTGTTGTGAATTCTGTGGCCAAGCTCCCTCCTGTGGTCGAGAGTGGTACTTCGGCTGGTTCTGTCTATGAGCTTCCTTTGGTGGATGAGAGTGGTACTGCGGCTTCTGAGTTTCCTTCCTCAGGTGATGAGGTTAAGTCGTTAGGTGCTGCTCTATTTAACTCCACCTGGTGCTTTGATCCTGGCCTCCAGTCAATGTTCTAGTATTGGTCTTGCTTTCTCCTGGATCGTTCCTGTGGCCTGTCTATCCTGCATAAGCTAAGTTTTGCTTGTGTTATTTTTGTTTGCTATTTTTTCTGTCCAGCTTGCTATGTTGGTTTTTCTTGCTTGCTGGAAGCTCTGAGACGCAGAGGGAGCACCTCCATACCGTTAGTCGGTGCGGAGGGTCTTTTTGCCCCTCTGCGTGGTTGTTTGTAGGTTTTTGTGTTGACCGCAAAGCTATCTTTCCTATCCTCGGTCTATTCAGTAAGTCGGGCCTCACTTTGCTAAATCTATTTCATCTCTGTGTTTGTATTTTCATCTTACTCACAGTCATTATATGTGGGGGGCTGCCTTTTCCTTTGGGGAATTTCTCTGAGGCAAGGTAGGCTTATTTTTCTGTCTTCGGGGCTAGTTGGTTTCTCAGGCTGTGCCGAGTTGCATAGGGAGCGTTGGGCACAATCCACGGCTACCTCTAGTGTGGTGTGTTAGGATTAGGGATTGCGGTCAGCAGAGTTCCCACGTCTCAGAGCTCGTCCTTTGTTTTTGGTAATTGTCAGGTCACTTTGTGTGCTCTGAACTTCAATGTCCATTGTGGTTCTGAATTACCTGTTCATAACAGTACTGGAGGCCCAAAGTACTAATGCTTCTCAATAGAGGGAAAAGAGAAGTTCTGAGACCATTTTTTTTTCTTTGCACTGTGTTCTGTCTTTCTTTTCCCCTTTACATCAGGGTGGTTCAGAACACAGGTGTGGACATGGACATTCAAGGTCTGTTCTCTTTGATGGATAATCTCACTATAAATGTACAGAATATTCAAGATTTAGTGGTTCAGAATCCTATGTTAGAACCTAAAATTCCTATTCCTGAGTTATTTTCTGGAGATAGAGCTAAGTTTTTGAATTTTAAAAATAATTGTAAACTATTTCTGGTTTTGAAACCCCGCTCCTCTGGTGACCCAGTTCAACAAGTTAAGATCATTATTTCTTTATTACGTGGCGACCCTCAAGACTGGGCATTTTCCCTTGCGCCAGGAGATCCTGCATTATGTAATATTGATGCGTTTTTTCTGGAGCTCGGATTGCTGTACGACGAACCAAATTCAATGGATCAGGCAGAGAAAAATTTGCTGGCTCTGTGTCAGGGTCAGGATGAGATAGAGATTTATTGTCAGAAGTTTAGAAAGTGGTCCGTGCTCACTCAATGGAATGAATGTGCGCTGGCAGCTATTTTCAGAAAGGGTCTCTCTGAAGCCCTTAAGGATGTCATGGTGGGATTTCCTATGCCTGCTGGTCTGAATGAGTCTATGTCTTTGGCCATTCAGATCGATCGACGCTTGCGCGAGCGTAAATCTGTGCACCATTTGGCGGTATTATCTGAGCATGAACCTGAGCCTATGCAGTGCGATAGGACTTTGACCAGAGCTGAAAGGCAAGAACACAGACGTCAGAATGGGCTGTGTTTCTACTGTGGTGATTCCACTCATGCTATCTCCGATTGTCCTAAGCGCACTAAGCGGTTCGCTAGGTCTGCCACCATTGGTACGGTACAGTCGAAATTTCTTTTGTCCATTACTTTGATCTGCTCTTTGTCTTCCTATTCTGTCATGGCATTTGTGGATTCAGGCGCTGCCCTGAATTTGATGGACTTGGAGTTTGCTAGGCGCTGTGGATTTGTCTTGGAGCCCTTGCAGTGTCCTATTCCATTGAGGGGAATTGATGCTACGCCTTTGGCCAAGAATAAGCCTCAGTATTGGACCCAGCTGACCATGTGCATGGCTCCTGCGCACCAGGAGGATATTCGCTTTCTGGTGTTGCATAATCTGCATGATGTGGTCGTGTTGGGGTTGCCATGGCTATAGGTCCATAACCCAGTGTTGGATTGGAGATCAATGTCTGTGTCCAGCTGGGGTTGTCAGGGGGTACATGGTGATGTTCCATTTTTGTCTATCTCATCATCCACCCCTTCTGAGGTCCCAGAGTTCTTGTCTGATTACCGGGATGTATTCGATGAGCCCAAGTCCAATGCCCTACCTCCGCATAGGGATTGTGATTGTGCTATCAATTTGATTCCTGGTGGTAAGTTTCCTAAGGGTCGACTGTTTAATTTATCTGTACCTGAGCACGCCGCTATGCGGAGTTACGTGAAGGAGTCTTTGGAGAAGGGTCATATTCGCCCGTCATCGTCGCCATTGGGAGCGGGGTTCTTTTTTGTGGCCAAGAAGGATGGTTCGCTGAGAGTATTGATTACCGCCTTCTGAATAAAATAACGGTCAAATTTCAGTACCCCTTGCCGCTGCTGTCTGATTTGTTTGCTCAGATTAAGGGGGCTAGTTGGTTCACCAAGATAGATCTTCGTGGTGCGTATAATCTTGTGCGTATTAAACGGGGCGATGAATGGAAAACAGCATTTAATACGCCCGAAGGCCATTTTGAGTACCTGGTTATGCCATTCGGACTTTCTAATACTCCATCAGTGTTTCAGTCCTTTATGCATGACATCTTCCGAGAGTACCTGGATAAATTCCTGATTGTATACTTGGATGATATTTTGGTCTTCTCTGATGATTGGGAGTCTCATGTGAAGCAGGTCAGAATGGTGTTCCAGGTCCTGCGTGCTAATTCTTTGTTTGTGAAGGGGTCAAAGTGTCTCTTTGGTGTTCAGAAGATTTCATTTTTGGGGTTCATTTTTTCTCCTTCTACTATCGAGATGGACCCTGTTAAAGTTCAGGCCATTTATGATTGGACCCAGCCAACATCTCTGAAGAGTCTGCAGAAGTTCCTGGGCTTTGCTAATTTTTATCGTCGCTTTATCGCTAATTTTTCTAGCATTGCTAAACCGTTGACTGATTTAACCAAGAAGGGTGCTGATGTGGTCAATTGGTCTTCTGCTGCTGTGGAAGCTTTTCAAGAGTTGAAGCGTCGTTTTTCTTCTGCCCCTGTGTTGTGCCAACCAGATGTTTCGCTTCCGTTCCAGGTTGAGGTTGATGCTTCCGAAATTGGAGCAGGGGCTGTTTTGTCGCAGAGAAGTTTCCATTGCTCGGTGATGAAACCATGCGCCTTCTTTTCCAGGAAATTTTCGCCTGCTGAGTGAAATTATGATGTTGGCAATCGAGAGTTGCTAACCATGAAGTGGGCATTCGAGGAGTGGCGTCATTGGCTTGAAGGAGCTAAGCATCGCGTGGTGGCCTTGACTGATCACAAAAACTTGACTTATCTCGAGTCTGCCAAACGGTTGAATCCTAGACAGGCTCGTTGGTCGCTGTTTTTCTCCCGTTTTGACTTTGTGGTTTCGCACCTTCCGGGCTCTAAAAATGTGAAGGCGGATGCCCTGTCTAGGAGTTTTGTGCCCGATTCTCTGGGTTTGCCTGAGCCGACGGGTTTTCTCAAAGAGGGGGCAATTTTGTCTGCCATCTCCCCTGATTTGCGGCGGGTGCTGCAAATTTTCAGGCTAATAGACCTGACCGTTGCCCAGCGGAGAAACTGTTTGTCCCTGATAGGTGGACGAATAAAGTTATCTCTGAGGTTCATTGCTCGGTGTTGGCTGGTCATCCTGGAATCTTTGGTACCAGAGATTTGGTGGCTAGATCCTTTTTGTGGCCGTCTCTGTCTCGGGATGTGTGTTCTTTTGTGCAGTCCTGTGGGATTTGTGATCGGGCTAAGCCCTGCTGTTCTCGTGCCAGTGGGTTGCTTTTGCCCTTGCCGGTCCCGAAGAGGCCTTGGACACATATCTCTATGGATTTTATTTCGGATCTCCCCGTCTCTCAAAGAAAGTCAGTCATTTGGGTGGTTTGTGATCGCTTCTCTAAGATGGTCCATTTGGTGCCCTTGTCTAAATTGCCTTCCTCCTCTGATTTGGTGCCGTTGTTTTTCCAGCATGTGGTTCGTTTACATGGCATTCCAGAGAACATCGTTTCTGACAGAGGTTCCCAGTTTGTTTCGCGGTTTTGGCGAGTCTTTTGTGCTAGGATGGGCATTGATTTGTCTTTTTCCTCGGCTTTCCATCCTCGGACAAATGGCCAGACTGAACGAACCAATCAGACCTTGGAAACATATCTGAGATGTTTTGTTTCTGCTGATCAGGATGATTGGGTGTCCTTTTTGCCTTTGGTTGAGTTCGCCCTTAATAATCGGGCCAGCTCGGCTACTTTGGTTTCGCCGTTTTTCTGCAATTCCGGGTTCCACCCTCGTTTCTCTTCAGGGCAGGTTGAGTCTTCGGACTGTCCTGGTGTGGATACTGTGGTGGATAGGTTGCAGCAGATCTGGACTCAGGTGGTGGACAATCTGACTTTGTCCCAGGAGAAGGCTCAACGTTTCGCTAACCGCAGGCGCTGTGTGGGTCCCCGACTTCGTGTTGGGGATTTGGTTTGGTTGTCATCTCGTTATATTCCTATGAAGGTTTCCTCTCCTAAATTTAAGCCTCGTTTCATTGGTCCATATAGGATTTCTGAGGTTCTTAATCCTGTGTCTTTTCGTTTGACTCTTCCAGCTTCTTTTTCCATCCATAACGTGTTCCATAGGTCATTGTTACGGAGATACGTGGCACCTGTGGTTCCATCTATTGATCCTCCTAATCCGGTTTTGGTTGAAGGGGAATTGGAGTATATAGTGGAGAAGATTTTGGATTCTTTTGTTTCGAGACGGAAACTCCAGTATCTGGTTAAGTGGAAAGGTTATGGTCAGGAAGATAATTCCTGGGTCTTTGCCTCTGATGTCCATGCTGCCGATCTGGTTCGTGCCTTTCATGTGGCTCATCCTGGTCGGCCTGGGGGCTCTGGTGAGGGTTCGGTGACCCCTCCTCAAGGGGGGGTACTGTTGTGAATTCTGTGGCCAAGCTCCCTCCTGTGGTCGAGAGTGGTACTTCGGCTGGTTCTGTCTATGATCTTCCTTTGGTGGATGAGAGTGGTACTGCGGCTTCTGAGTTTCCTTCCTCAGGTGATGAGGTTAAGTCATTAGGTGCTGCTCTATTTAACTCCACCTGGTGCTTTGATCCTGGCCTCCAGTCAATGTTCTAGTATTGGTCTTGCTTCCTCCTGGATCGTTCCTGTGGCCTGTCTATCCTGCATAAGCTAAGTTTTGCTTGTGTTATTTTTGTTTGCTATTTTTTCTGTCCAGCTTGCTATGTTGGTTTTTCTTGCTTGCTGGAAGCTCTGAGACGCAGAGGGAGCACCTCCGTACCGTTAGTCGGTGCGGAGGGTCTTTTTGCCCCTCTGCGTGGTTGTTTGTAGGTTTTTGTGTTGACCGCAAAGCTATCTTTCCTATCCTCGGTCTATTCAGTAAGTCGGGCCTCACTTTGCTAAATCTATTTCATCTCTGTGTTTGTATTTTCATCTTACTCACAGTCATTATATGTGGGGGGCTGCCTTTTCCTTTGGGGAATTTCTCTGAGGCAAGGTAGGCTTATTTTTCTGTCTTCGGGGCTAGTTGGTTTCTCAGGCTGTGCCGAGTTGCATAGGGAGTGTTGGGCGCAATCCACGGCTACCTCTAGTGTGGTGTGTTAGGATTAGGGATTGCGGTCAGCAGAGTTCCCACGTCTCAGAGCTCGTCCTTTGTTTTTGGTAATTGTCAGGTCACTTTGTGTGCTCTGAACTTCAATGTCCATTGTGGTTCTGAATTATCTGTTCATAACACGTGCAGAGTCTCCGTCAGATGGGAGCAGAGCAGACATCATACTGCTCTGCTCCTATGCTGTGTTCTGTACGTCATGGAAGTGGCCCTGGCTCCCGGTGGGCCCCTTTAAGTGACAGGGCCTGGGGCGATGGCCCCTATGGCCCCCCAGTAGCTACGCTACTGTGTAGCAGGCAAGCAGGCACAGTCCCCGCCCACAGGCTGTGCTTAGTTCCTTCATCACAAGTAGCTCGTCTTCCTGGCTGGGGCTGCTCACCCTTTCCCCATCCCGTTCCTCAGTACTTACTTATAACCGGACAAGTTTGTGTGAGGAGGCAGCACCGCGCCCGGCATCCCCGCCACCTCCTGCTGGTGACACAGCCTCATGATTGCTTATGGCTAGTACCCGGCACATCTGATCTGACTGCAGGGGGCGGTGCTGCGCTGCCACCCCCTGTTTGGAGGGACTGGATGCCGCTTGAGGCGAAGTGCTCAACTCACCTCATTATAGCGGCGCCCCTGTATGCACACATATTCTGGGTCCACTGTGGATTTTTCTGCAGCGGATTTCAACAAATTTGATAAATCTGCAGAGGAAAACCGCTGCGGATTTATTGCGGGTTTACTGCGTTTTTTTTGCGATTTTCACTGCGGTTTTACAACTGCAGTTTTCCATAGGGGCAGTTGAAAAACCACTGCGGAATCCGCAGAAAGAAGTGACATGCTGCGGAATGTAAACTGCTGCGTTTCCGCACGTTTTTTTCCGCAGCATGTGCACAGCATTTGTGGTTTCCCATAGGTTTACATTGAACTGTAAACGCATGGGAAACTGCTGCGGACCCACAGCTGCGAAAACGCTACGGATCCGCAGCAAAATCTGCATCGTGTGCACATACCTTTAAACCGCAGCGTTTCCGCAGCGGATTTTCCGCAAAGTGTGCACAGCATTTTTTTTTCATTGATTTACATTGTACTGTAAATCAATTGCGGATCTGCAGCGTTTCTGCACCTCAAAAAATGCTGTGGATCCGCAGAGAATCCGCAACTTGTGCACATACCCATTTACTTCCTGTTTTGCTCATGTGATGCCACTCTGTCTTCCAACACATTATCATGCATGGCCAGCAGCATGCTTGCTTGTTTGAGATAAGTAAAAAGGAGATATCAAAAGCAGGAATGACAATGGGCAGCTATGCTTTGGATTTAATATAAAAAGAAAATCTAAGCTATTTCTTCTTAGTCCTCATAGTTTCCACACATTATTAAATCTCTTTCTGCAACACATAAGAGAAAGAATTCCACAATCACAATCCTTGTGGAAAACAGGAACTTTTCCCAAAAGATGAGCTATCAATGTTTCTACAATCTTGGTCAATACTTGAAATATGAAACATGAAACGCACTGTCCGTAGAAGCAGTGTTAAAAAATTCTGTATTGCTGAAATGATGGTGGCATACTTTCAGCTACACATTATGCAAATTGGCAGCTCTAATATCATTGATCAGCATCTGTCGCAGGAAAATGTGTCCACTTTAGATGGACTTCTTAGACTGGAGTATTATTATTATTACTATTATTTATTTATATATTACCATTGATTCCATGGTGTTGTACATGAGAAGGGGTTACATACAAATTACAGATATCACTTACTGTAAGCAAACTAACAATGACGGACTGATACAGAGGGGCGAGGACCCTACCCTTGCGGGCTTACATTCTACAGGATGGTGGGGAAGGAGACAATAGGTTGAGGGTTGCAGGAGTATCAATATAGCTATGCTTTTTCTAAACAAACAAGTTTTTTGTGTGTGTTTTGAGGTACAACTGGAGCAGGATAAATGCTGTATAAAATTTCACTGCAGAAAAAAATTGCAACAATAGCAGGAAAATTTGCCCACTTCAGATGGACTTCTTAGACTGAAGTATCAATAGAGATGCTATTTCTAACCAAGCAAGTTTTTTATTTTTTTTTTGAGGTACAACTTCAGAACAATAAATGTATAAAATTTCACTGCAGCAAAATATTGCAGTCGAAGATAAACTGTCCCACCTCCGATGGACTTCTAAGCTGCAGTATCAATATAGAGATACTAATGTTAGGCATTGGGATTCTCCCGCTGCGCAGGATAGATCCCAATCATTATCTGCTTCTGCAGTCTCCCATTCAGGTCTGTCTGCTGTAAGTGCTGCTCAGCACAGACATCAGTACCAGCATCTTGCTCAGGCTTGTGGTATACATTTCATTACTGCTGGCTCTCCAGTCATGTCTGTGGTAACCAGTGATATGTGGATGCAGACTTGCGCTCTGGAGTCTAAGTTCAGAGATCGCCTTACTGAGCATGTCCGTGATGTGGCGTCTTCTCATTGGTGGTCAGACGTTCACTGCTTTGGTGATGTGGCAGCTGTGGATTGGCCCACGGGCGATGTCACGGCTGGCTGGGTGTGAGTTTTTGGGGTGGAGCCTAGAGTTTCAAAGGCTCTCAGTGGCACACATGGGTGCAATTGCATCATTTATGTTTGATGTGTGTGTATGTGTAGATGCTCTACCACTCTGTCTGCACGTGTGTGTCTTTGCTCAGATACTTTACACGTTGGCAGGCAGATTACACACTGATGTGTTTTCGTACCCTTGGCTCAATGCCTGAGTCTCTAGTCTGCTACATGCTTCTGGTGTCGGTCAGGCACGGGTTTAGTAATTTCAGGACTGGGGTAACTAGCCTCTTGGCTTAGCATCTGTTTCGTTCATGTGTGCGATTGGCACAGTTTAGTTACAGAGCAAGCTCAATCCTTATACTATACTTCCCTGTGAAGTCAACAGGGTGTTGTACCTACCGTCTTATGAGTTCTTTCTTTTAGCTTAGCATCTGCTTCATTCGTGCGTGCGGTTAGCACAGTTTAGTTGCAGAGCAAGCTCTCTCCACGTGCTAGACTTTCCTGTGACGTTTAACAGGGTATAGTGCTCAGCATTCTGAGTGCAATACCTCTCAGTGAAGTAACCGAGCTTGGTACTCTGTGTTTCTATCACACTGTGTAGCGTTAGCACAGTGTGTTCAAGCTAACGCTCACTGCTTTGTTCCGTCATTGTTCACACTAGCAGCAGTTACACATCTCTGCACGGTGGACCCCGGATTGCACTTGCACTTTAATTTACATTTTATTTAGTGCAATCCGCCAACCCTAACAACTATTTCTAACCAAACAAGTAATAATATTTCTCATAACAATTTGCAGGATTAAGAGCAAAAAGAATAGTATTAACCCTGAGACAGGGTTTTGTATGAGTTGCAGACTGCAGCAAGCATAAAGTTCATGCAGTTTACCATATCCTGTTGTACAAAATCTCTTCAGCACAATCTCTCCCTAAATGCTGCTAACAGCAGTATTACTATTGATTGTAATTAGCCCTAAGAAGGGCTGTTGTTTTACTTGAAAGAAAAGTAAATGTGGTTGAATCCCTGGCTAATACACAGCTACAATTCTTTCCCTCTTTCACCAGCATCTCTCATTGCTCTTCTTGCTTCTGGGGTACAGTGTGATGACGAGCATAGCGTCACAGGTCTTATATAGACGTGATAATGCTATGCGGCCAGCCAATCACAGTAATGCCACAACCAAGATGGCTATGGCATCACAATGACTGTCAGGCAATACCCACATATTCATTGGCTGTCTAAAAAGCACCAAACATGGTGGGGACTCGAACTACTGCTCGAGCTTTCAAAAAATATTTGCCAAGTAACGAGCTTCTCGAGCACATCGATAATTGAGTGATTGTCAAGTAGTGACGAGCACGCTTGCTCATCTCTACACATAAATTATAACTTCATTGGTTCAAAAGCACTCTTCCAGATAATAATTATGGTAACAAAACATGCAAAAAAGTATATTTGGTAAAGAAACACTACTGCTCTGTATAATAATGTAATAGGATACAAAGAAGCCAACTAGCAACTTGACCTGATTGAGTAATTGTAATCTCATTTATTTATACTGCCAATGAGTTCAGTCTCAATTAATTATTATCTTCTTGGCCTTGGTTGACATCTTTATTTCCTTTTTATGGTAAACTAAAGACGAAAAATTGCATGTTGGATATTAACTGTATGTTTGTTTTTTTTTGCTTTTCACTACTACTTGTAAAGCGGTCATCTGGGTTTTATTACCCAGATGACCGCATGTGATTAGAATCGCATGTGATTAGAAGTAACCTAGTATCAATTACTCCACTGTTGTGCCCATTGTCACAAAGTGTAGACTCCAATTACAAATGTATTTTCTTAATAATGAGCCTCAGAGTTTACATGAATGTCATGTTGGTAAGATAGAGCAATTGAATGAAATTATCTCTTTAGTAGAGCTATTAATCCTATATCTTCACATTCTGTTTTCTACAAAGACGTTAAAAGTTGTATTAATGTGTTCAATAAGGGCTATTGTTATTTATTTGTTCAATTAATCCCCTTATCCAGAGGCGTAGCTAGAGCTTTTGCCGCCCGGGGCTGATCCCGAGTTTGGCGCCCTCCCCCCCCCCCCCCAGCTCAATACACACAAAGGTTACCAAAAATGGTTTTCCTGTTTTGTAGAACTTAAACTGGGCCTAATGGTGTCACCCCCACATGCCACACCTGTGACTTAATACCACCACACCATGACCAGGCCACATAGTGACCGAATAATACTACATACAAGGGACAAATACCACCGCACCATTTCCAGACCACATATTACCACCACATAGTGACTGAATACTACAATACTGATCAGTAATAAAAAAAAAACCACAATACTATCACCATAAGTGCCAGTATTCACAGGAGATCTGTACTTAGTATGCAGTGTCTGTGTAGAGGTAATACAGAGATCACTGGTGACATTATACACAGGACCTCTATATAGTATACAGTGTATAGTGTCAGTGTATAGGTAACACTGACTCACCAGTGACGTCTCTAGGTGAAGTCCTTCATCTTTCATCCAGCACAGACCGCCATCATTCCTTCCAGCCAGGACTCGTTTCTGCAGGAAATAACACAGTTATCTCGAGCTCCGCTTGCAGAACACATTACTTAATTTTTCACAACTTCTACATTACACCACATGAAGAAAAAAAGGTGATATAGTGTCACTCTGCACAGTAACAGGACCGCCCCCCCATTTAAAACAGTATACTCAAAAAATAAAATAAATACATCACTGCAGTAATAATATCCCTTAATTATCCCCTATGGTAATAATATTCCCCACCCTGGCCCCGTTTATCTCATTCCTGGCTCCAGCCATATGTTGTCGTATCCTGCCCTCATGAGTATCCATTCTACCCCATATGATCTCCCCATCCTGCCCCACCAGCCTCCATCGTATCCGTCCTGCCCCATGATCCAATCCTGCCCCGTGTCTCCAATCATGCCCCGTATCTACATTCTGCCCATGCCTCAAGTCCTGCCCCCAGTGTGTCCAGCATATTACCCCCATGTTGTCCAGCAATCTGCCCCAGTGTGTCCAGCATATTACCCCCATGTTGTCCAGCAATCTGCCCCAGTGTGTCCAGCATATTACCCCCAGTGTGTCCAGCAATCTGCCCCAGTATGTCCAGCATATTACCCCCAGTGTGTCCAGCAATCTGCCCTCAGTGTGTCCAGCAATCTGCCCCAGTGTCCAGCCTTTCCCCAGTGTGTCCAGCAGTCTGCCCCAGTGTGTCCAGCATATTACCCCCAGTGTCCAGCATTGCCCCAGTGTGTCCAGTATATTACCCCCAGTGTGTCCAGCAATCTGCCCCAGTGTCCAGCATTGCCCCAGTGTGTCCAGAAGTCTGCCCCAGGGTCTCCAGCATTGCCTCAATGTGTCCAGAAATCTGCCCCAGGGTCTCCAGTATTGCCCCAGTGTGTCCAGCAATCTGCCCCAGGGTCTCCAGTATTGCCCCAGTGTGTCCAGCAATCTGCCCCATGGTCTCCTGTATTGCCCCAGTGTGTCCAGCATTCTGCCCCATGGTCTCCAGTATTGCCCCGGTGTGTCCAGCAATCTGCCCCATGGTCTCCAGTATTGCCCCAGTATGTCCAGAAATCTGCCCCAGGGTCTCCAGTATTGCCCCAGTGTGTCCAGCAATCTGCCCCAGGGTCTCCAGTATTGCCCCAGTGTGTCCAGCAATCTGCCCCATGGTCTCCTGTATTGCCCCAGTGTGTCCAGCATTCTGCCCCATGGTCTCCAGTATTGCCCCGGTGTGTCCAGCAATCTGCCCCATGGTCTCCAGTATTGCCCCAGTATGTCCAGAAGTCTGCCCCAGGGTCTCCAGCATTGCCTCAATGTGTCCTGAAATCTGCCCCATGGTCTCCAGTATTCAGTGTGTCCAGCATTCTGTCCCATAGTCTCCTGTACTGCCCCAGTGTGTCCAGCATTCTGCCCCATGGTCTCCAGTATTGCCCCAGTGTGTCCAGCAATCTGCCCCATGGTCTCCTGTATTGCCCCAGTGTGTCCAGCATTCTGCCCCATGGTCTCCAGTATTGCCCCGGTGTGTCCAGCAATCTGCCCCATGGTCTCCAGTATTGCCCCAGTATGTCCAGCATTCTGCCCCATGGTCTCCAGTATTGCCCCAGTGTGTCCAGCATTCTGCCCCATGGTCTCCAGTATTGCCCCAGTGTGTCCAGCATTCTGCCCCATGGTCTCCAGTATTGCCCCAGTGTGTCCAGCATTCTGCCCCATGGTCTCCAGTATTGCCCCAGTGTGACCAGCAATCTGCCCCATAGTCTCCTGTATTGCCCCAGTGTGTCCAGCAATCTGCCCCATGGTCTCCTGTATTGCCCCAGTGTGTCCAGCAATCTGCCCCATGGTCTCCTGTATTGCCCCAGTGTGTCCAGCATTCTGCCCCATGGTCTCCAGTACTGCCCCAGTGTGTCCAGCAATCTGCCCCATGGTCTCCAGTATTGCCCCAGTTTGTCCAGCATTGCCCCAGCCCCAGACAGTCAGACATAAAGAAAAAAAAAAAAAAAGTAAAATCCTCACCTCTCCCGTTCCCAGCGCAGGTCCGGTGCAGTCAGCGTCTCTCCGGCTCTGCGACGCTCAGGACAGAGAGGCAGAGCGGCGCGCACAGTAGTGACGTCATCATGCCCTCTGCTCTGAGACGTCGCAGAGTCAGAGGACGCTGCAGCTGCCGGCGCCGCAGGAACCAGGAGAGGTGAGTATAGAGCGGGGGGCGGGGGCGGGACCCGGGGGTGGGGGGAGCTGGCCCTGGTCGTGGCGGCGGACGGCGCCGCCCGAAGATTTAAAGGGGCGTCTTTTTTTTTTTTTTTTTTTTTTCATCTTCTTCTCCTGCAGCGCCGGCCGCCCCCAGCATTGTGCCGCCCGGGGCGGACCGCCCCCCCCGCACCCCCCTTCCTACGCCACTGCCCTTATCTATTCTACGAACTTTGATTAAGGGGTTCTAGAGTGTAGTGACTTTAAAGGCTTCAAGCACTCACAAAGTTCAGCTTCGGTGATGGACTGCTTGTTTTTAAAAGGTTCCTAAAAGGACAATTTGCAGACTGCTGAACATCAGAAAATGAAAACCCCTTTCTTTAAATGCTATAAAATATACAAAATATACTGTACAAAAAACATAAGGACTCTGTGTTTTAAAAAGAAAGCTCAATATGTTATGGATATGTGTAAGAAGCTCTCGCGGTTGAAGTCTGTGATCTAAAACACGTCTGGATGTAAAACTGCTCAACAGCTGACAAAAGCTTCTGAGATTGTATGTAAGCAACTGAGACTAGTCATTTAATAAGTTACAATTTTTGATCGATTTGCTAGAGAGAAGATAACTAGGGATGAGCAAACATGCATGGTGATTCTCGATTATCACTCAAGTATCATGGTACTCGGATGTGCTCGCTACCTGGAGAGTAATCGGTGGTGTTCGAGTGAAAACTCTAATCCCCACCTCTCATCTTTGGCAGCTGTTATGCAGCCAATAAGCATGCGGGGATTGCCTGTGAGTCACTGTAAAGCCGTAGCCATCTTGATTGTGGCATTACTGTGATTCCCTGGCAGTGTGACATCATCAGACATTATAAAAGGACAGGCGCAGCCCGGCTTGGCACATTGGAGCCATTGTACAGCTCTATGAAACTTCATATTGGAGGGTGAGAGTGCTCTTCAAGCCCTGTGTGCACAGTGTAATGAATCAGAGGCCTCTAGTGCTGATAGTGGTGTTGAAGCTGAGCCATCATACTAACAGCCCTTCTAAGGGCTAATTGTTTGTAGCACATACAATCTGCACTGCATTTAGCCTAGGGAGGAAGGAAAAGTGACAGAATCCAGTCTGTAGATGTGGATTAACATACCTCCCAACTTTTGAAGAAGGCAAAGAGGGAGAAAGGCTATGCGCGTGGCTGCAATTTTGGCTATGCCCCTAACCACATCCATTTCACAACTAGTCACACCCATATCCACACCCATTTAGCACTGCTAATCACATGGTTTCATGAACAATAATTATAAACAGAAACAAATATGGCTACACATGATGCTCCATACTGTATAATGGCTACACAGTGCTCCATACTGTATAATGGCCACACATAGTGCTTCATACTGTATAATGGCCACACATGAGGCTCCATACTGTATAATGGACCCACATAATGCTGTGTACAGTATAATCGCCACTCATAGTGCTCCATACTGTATAATGACCACACAGTGCTCCATACTGTGTAATGGTCACACATGATGCTCCATACTGTATAATGGCCACACAGTGTACCATACTGTATAATGGCCCCACATGATGCTCCATACTGAATAATGGCCACACATAGTGCTCCATACTCAACCCACACTCTAACAAAATGCTCGTGCATGCCCTAATCATCTCCTGCCTCGACTACTGCAACATACTCCTCTGTGGCCTACCTTCTAACACTATCGCACCCCTCCAGTCCATCCTTAACTCTGCTGCCTGACTAATTAATCTCTCTCCTCGCTACACTCCTGCTTCACCTCTTTGCAAATCCCTTCAATGGCTCCTAATTTACCAGCGTATCCAGTTTAAATTACTAACACTGACCTACAAAGCCATCCATAATCTTTCTCCTCTGTATATTTCCACACTAATCTCTCAATATCTTTCCTCACGTAATCTCCGATCCTCCCAAGACCTCCTCCTGTAAGGACTCTGAATTCCTGGTTTATCGCCATTTTCCAAGATGGTGTCTGCTGCCTCAAATCTGCTCATGTGATCTGACTGCCCTGTCTTTATAAGCCTGGCTTGCTTCATTCTCTTTGCTTGTGTATTCTGCCTGAATCCTGGCTTGTACTGCAAGAGACTTCCCCTCTCCAGATTCTCCGGCTCCGCCTATTCAGCTAAACCTTCTCAGCTCTCAGAGGTTCACCTGCATTTCTCTGCATTCCTCTCCTACCTGCTGGACATGTAAGCTCATCCTGCTACAGCTAGTTTGTTTGCTTTTCACTGCTGGTTTATGTGACTGTTTGGACTTGAAGCTCTGCTCTGCTTCTGGACTCGTTGCTAAAACTGTCAGCCCTGGTTTGAACTGTGTCTTATCGTCTGCATTTCCCCAGAAGGTGCTACATCATAAGACTTTGCCTGCAGCAAAGCTGCAAATACACCACTCCTAAAAAGGACTCAGTTTGCCATCCACTTGAACTGTTGTGCACATGCTGCACCCACGTTTGTGCGTTTGAATAATGACTTTGCCTGCAGCAGAGCTGCAAGGAACTTATCCTGATTTCACCTTGTTTGCTGTGTTATGAACTTGCTCACGCTTTGCACCAGTGTTTGAATAATACAGACTTATCACTATATTTGGTTCTGCTGCTTTTTGTCTCTAGCCAAGAGATTCCTGTGTGTTCCACTATAATTGTTACACCTCCTTTCCTCTACGCTTATTCGCTCCTCACTCAATCGCCTCCAAGACTTCTCCCGAATATCACCCATCCTCTGGAATTCAGTGCCCCAACACATCCGGTTTTCCACTACTTTTGGATCCTTCAAAAGAAACCTGAAAACCCTCCACTTCAAGGAAGCTTACAGCCTATAAAGACCACATGGCCACCTCAACACCATTGGAGCTACTGCAACCCTCGACCTAATGTCTCCTTCCCCATAATCCGGTAGAATGTAAGCCCGCAAGGGCAGGGTCCTCTTCCCTCTGTACCAGTCTGTCATTGTTAGTTTTGTTTACTGTAAGTGATATTTGTATTTTGATGTAACCCCTTCTCATGTACAACTCCATGGAATTAATGGTGCAATATAAATAAATAATAATAATAATACTGTATAATGGCCACACATGATGCTCCATACTGTGTAATGGCCACACAGTGCTCCATACTGTATAATGGCCACACATGATGCTCAATACAGTATAATGGCCATGCAGTGCTCCATACTGTATAATGGGCCCACATGGTGCTCCATACTGTATAATGGCCACACAGTGCTCCATATTGTATAATGGCCACACATGATGCTCCTTACTATTTAATGGCCACACAGAGCTCCATACTGTATAATGTTCCCACATGATGCTCAATACTGTATTATGGCCACACATGACGATGCCAGTGTACAGTCAGGGCCGTAGATGTGTCTCAGCAGCTCAGCTTACAATGAAGGCAAAGAATTCATCATCATCTGTCGCTATCCACACTGCTGCCTCACAGATCCAGCAAATTGCAATGTAGCCTAGCTCTGCGAACTCTGCATGCACTCAGACAACACCCCTATCTACTGACTGCACTCCATAACTGCTGTAGTATATAAAGGATGCATAAATATACTGTGCCTATGACTAACAGGTTGCACTGGATTTCTCTAACTGCTGCCACTACTCCTGGCTCCTGGTTATAATGCCTTGTACTGTAAGCACAGCAGAGCCAGCTGCATGTATGTGTGCAGTGTAACACACACACGTACAGGTACCTCAGAATGTACTCTCTCCCTCTCTGAATCACCGGAAGAAGATACAGAGGGGGCATAGTCTAAATCAAGGGGGCATGTTGGCTGCTTCTCTTGCTGGCTGTGTGGGAGAAATGGAGTCCCCTGCGGGACTGCAGGACAGCCTCAAAATCGGGACAGTCCCGCAGTATGAGGGATGGTTGGGAGCTATGGGATCAAGCTTGTGCAGTCGTATGGTAAATCTATAGCTACAGTTTTTATGTAGAAAAACAAATATTTATTTTTGTAAAATTGAATATATTTTGATCCACCAAGTATTACATGCTTTGAGGTCCTTTTTGTCTTATATAACACACCCAAAAATAGTTAAAACATTTCCCTGGGCTACATTTCTCAGCCATACACTTTTACATTGTGTGGATTAAATTTCTGTTATCACTAAAGCTGCTAACAAGCTTTAAAAAAGTTGTAGGCCTTAATTTCTCAGACATACAGTGTTACGTGGTCTGTAAATATTTTGTGATATTTGAAAGTGAGCAAAAGCCTTTCAAAATGTTGTAGGCTTCCTTTTCTCAGACATGCAGTGTTAAGTGGTCTGTAAATATTTTTGTGATCTTTAAAACTGCTAAAAAGGATTTAAGAATTTTGTCATCCTCCCCTTCTCAGACATAGTGTTACGTGGTCTGTGAATATTTCTGTGATCTCTAAAAGTAAACAAAAACTTTTTAAAATTTTGTAGGCTTCCATATTTCAAGCATACAGTGTTACATGTTCTGTGAACATTTCTGTGATCTCTAAAACTGAGAAAAAGCATTGAAACATTTTTCTGGATTAAATTTGATTGTTATCCATACAATTTAGCATTCTTTGTAACATTACGGTAGAGTAAAAGCACAAAAACTGCTTTGACTGCTACAGATGACCAATTTTTTATTTTATTAAAAATAAACTTAGTTTCATGAGACCTAGCAATTACAAAATGTGTAAGGCATGCGGTAAGGGACAGAGAAGTGGAAGTGCTAATGATGGTGCGTGGAGATGCAGAGGGCATGGGACTATGCCTGTTGCTGGAGCACAATAAACACGCCCATCCACAACATATAGGTTCCTGTCCCAGTTTGTAGGTAGGCATTTTACACCACTTTTGAAGCCAAAGCAGTGCAAATAGATGGTCGGTTGGATAGCACATAATGCTTCCATCAGGCTTGGCAACACCATCCAGTCTTCCACATGGTACAGTTTCACCAGCCTTAAGTCTGGATCACTTAATCCTCACCCTGATCCTCCTTCCTCCAACATGTTGAGTCCCAGGAAACTAGTGATCCCACACTAGGACTCTCTGAGGAGCTCTTTACCATAACATTTCTTGATTGTGGCCTCTCAACCTGCAAATTTGGGATAAGGGGGAAAACGGTGATGACTCACAGTTGACACTAAGTCTTGTTGTTAAGTCACAAAATCAGAAGGACCAGGGTGCAGTGGTGGAAGATGAGGTGGTGTATGACGAAGTCACTGACCCAATCTAGGAAGCTGGCATGAAGAGCGAGGCAATCAGTGCTGAGAGAGAGATCGACAGCAATGAAACAGAGAGAAAGAGGCAGTGGGGTTACCAGATTGAGTAGACAGTAGTGATGGGCGAGCATTAAAATGCTTGGGTGCTCGTTGCTCGTATCGAGTAAATTGGAATACTCGGGTACTTGACCCAAGCAACGAGCCCAATGTAAGTCTATGGGTAACCTGAGGATTTTTACCGCGATTCTTCCCGAGGGTCCTTTTAAGGTCTAAAAACATCTGAAAATGATGGAAACACTGCTCATATGAAACAGAAACATCATGGGGATCGCCCATGGAAGCATTTCTGACTCCTAAGTCACAATAGTAAGCAATGTTGTCAGTTTCAAGCCATTTTTACAGGTGAACCAAAAAACACACAAAAACTAAATGGATTTTGCCAGGAAATATGTTAAGGTACATCCTTTACAGGGTAATACCTTGTATATAAGGCAAAATAATTAAGTTCAGACAGAAATTCTCCTCCACCACTTTTGCTATATTCACACTCAGCGTTTTTCAACTTTAACATTGCTTTCAACCAATACAAATGCATACACTGGAAAATGTCATTGTAACATTTAACATCTCTAGCTGACCATGTGGTGTGTGACACATAAAAAGACACATCTTGTTTCATTTCTGAAGGAGGGACTCTTAAAGTCACAAAGCCTATTTTTAGAGGGGCATCAGGCGGCATTAATATTCTTAAAGGCCCATTATTAAACAGTGGGTCTCCTATGCTGTTATTGCCTATGCAGTGAGTGGCTGGGCTGCCAAGAATTACAATGCACCCCAATACCCCTTTCACGAGAGGTACAGGAGGGCCTCCTGAAAAAAAGTTGCATTGAATGCAATGCCTGCCCTGCTATCAAGTCATATGCACCCCAATTAGCCTTTGAACCCAGATACTGTAAGGCCACAAGAAAACGCACTTCACAGTCTTCAGTTGGTCCTGGCATACAGTTTCTTTATGCATTGAATGCAAGGGCTGCCTTGACCCAAATTTGCACGCACCCCAATTCCCCTTGTAAGGAACATGGAGGAGGGCTTAAAAAACCTGTCCCATTTCAAAGGAGCGGGTCTCTTAGACTCGTAGTGCAAACAAACAAACATTTCCCCATGGGGGGTACATTTTTTAAAAATATTTTATGGGGATCATAGACACCGTTGCTAAAAATTGGACTGGCTGTAGCAGCATGGAACATGTTAATCCTGGTGATCTAGTGGCAGTGGATGATGAGACGTTCAGGAAGACTTCATTAAAAACTAGGCCCAATTTAAAGGAGCGTGTCTCCTAGATTCGTAATGCCCATACACCAAGTGCATGGGCTGACAAACATTTCCCTCTGGAGGAGAAAAATTGTTAAAAATATTTTATGGGCATCACAGACACCCTTGCCAAAAATTGGACTGGCTGTAGCAACAAGGAACACGTTAACTCTGGTGATCTAGTGGCGGTGGATGATGAGACATTCAGGAAGGCCTCATTAAATACTTGGCCCAATTTAAAGGAACGTTTCTCCTAGACTCATAATTCCCTTACACTTAGTGTATGGGCTGACAAACATTTCCCCCTGGGGGAGCAAAATTGTTAAAAATATTTTATGGGCATCATAAACACCCTTGCCAAAAATTGGACTGGCTGAAGCAGCACAGAACTCGTTAACCCTGGTGATCTATTGAATAATAATCATAATGAATGATCAATCATACTGAAATCAAAAAATGATTAACCCTAGCATGTGTATTGGGGGTCTTTTAGGCCCCCATGCTTACTTTTTTGCTATTATCTGCAAAATTAATTAAGTTAGAATTTTGAAACTCCAGGTAATCCTCAAGTATGTTGTTGTTGGTAATATCCAGTTCATATAATTTTTTTCATAGGCATTTTGGTGTAACAATGCTTTTTTGGTGAAAACCGCATCTGTACGGATTGGGGTCCTTTTAGGCCCCTATGTATTTTTTATCATGTTCTCAGTAGTGTTTGTGTCTCAAGTTACTTTATTTGTACTCAGTAATGCTGGTGGAGGGGCCAGGGTGTGGATAATGCCATATGAGGATGTCATGTGATTTTTGGAGGGAGAAATAAGGCCATGACATCTTCTCAGATCTTTCTGAACACAGTAATGAGCTGTGTAGAGAGTAATGAGGACAGTATACACTGTGAGCTAATTGTGAAGGACCTGAGATAAGATAAGATGTTGAGAGGAAGTCTGATTTAGTTTCAGTTTCTCTGATTCTAAGAAGCCTGCAAAGGGTAAAGCTATTGAGCTACATATATCCAGAGAATTGTACAACACCTAAAAGAAAATATAAAAGGTAAGAGGTGCTGAGGGTGAGAGGAGGAAGGGGGCACTTTACACTTACAGTGTGTCACACACAAGAGTGGACAACACTGATTGTGTTCATTGTTTTTTTCTTTCAGTTTGCTAACATCTGGTTAGCAATGGCACAGTCTTCCTCCAAGCATCTGAGTGACCAAGAGTGTTATGACCTGGTAGTCAGGACAATAATGGACCTGGTGGTTAAGAGCACACGGAATGACCTGATAGTTACTGATAATATAGGACAAGCTCTGGGACGTGGGAACTCTGCTGACCGCAATCCCTAATCCTATCACACACAGTAGAAATAGCCGTGGATTGCTCCTAACGCTCCCTATGCAACTCGGCACAGCCTAAGGAACTAGCTAGCCCTGAAGATAGAAAAATAAAGCCTACCTTGCCTCAGAGAAATTCCCCAAAGGAAAAGGCAGCCCCCCACATATAATGACTATGAGTAAAGATGAAAATACAAACACAGAGATGAAATAGATTTAGCAAAGTGAGGCCCGACTTACTGAACAGACTGAGGATAGGAAAGGTAGCTTTGCGGTCAGCACAAAAACCTACAATAAGACCACGCAGAGGGCGCAAAAAGACCCTCCGCACCGACTCACGGTGCGGAGGCGCTCCCTCTGCGTCCAAGAGCATCCAGCAAGCAAGACAACAATCAATATAGCAAGCTGGACAGAAAAATAGCAAACCAGAGAAAAACAAGCAGGCACTTAGCTTCTGCTGGGAAGACAGGTCACAAGAACGATCCAGGAGTGAACTAGACCAATACTGGAACATTGACAGGTGGCATGGAGCAAAGATCTAAGTGGAGTTAAATAGAGTAGCCAGCTAACGAATTAACCTCGTCACCTGTGGAAGGAAACTCAGAAACACCTACAGCCACCAGATGAAGTCCATGGATAGAACCAGCCAAAGTACCATTCATGACCACAGGAGGGAGCCCGACAACAGAATTCACAACAGTACCCCCCCCCTTGAGGAGGGGTCACCGAACCCTCACCAGAGCCCCCAGGCCGACCAGGATGAGCCAAATGAAAGGCACGAACCAGATAGGCAGCATGAACATCAGAGGCAAAAACCCAGGAATTATCTTCCTGACCATAACCCTTCCACTTGACCAGGTACTGGAGTTTCCGTCTCGAAATACGAGAATCCAAAATCTTCTCCACCACATACTCCAACTCCCCCTCAACCAACACCGGGGCAGGAGGATCAACGGATGGAACCACAGGCGCCACGTATCTCTGCAATAACGACCTATGGAACACATTATGGATGGCAAAAGAAGCAGGAAGGGCCAAACGAAATGACACAGGATTGATAACCTCAGAAATCTGATACGGACCAATGAAACGAGGCTTAAACTTAGGAGAGGAAACCTTCATAGGAACATAACGAGATGACAACCAAACCAAATCCCCAACACGAAGTTGGGGACCCACACAATGCCGGCGGTTAGCGAAACGTTGAGCCTTCTCCTGGGACAATGTCAAATTGTCCACCACATGAGTCCAAATCTGCTGCAACCTATCCACCACAGTATCTACACCAGGACAGTCCGAAGACTCAACCTGCCCTGAACAGAAACGCGGATGGAAACCAGAATTGCAGAAAAACGGCGAGACCAAAGTAGCCGAGCTGGCCCGATTATTAAGGGCGAACTCAGCCAACGGCAAAAAGGACACCCAATCATCCTGATCAGCAGAAACAAAGCATCTCAGATATGTTTCCAAAGTCTGATTAGTTCTTTCGGTTTGGCCATTTGTCTGAGGATGGAAAGCCGAGGAAAAAGACAAATCAATGCCCATCCTAGCACAAAAAGATCGCCAAAACCTCGAAACAAACTGGGAACCTCTGTCAGAAACGATGTTCTCCGGGATACCATGTAAACGAACCACATGCTGGAAAAATAATGGCACCAAATCAGAGGAGGAAGGCAATTTAGACAAAGGTACCAAATGGACCATCTTAGAAAAGCGATCACAAACCACCCAAATGACCGACATCTTTTGAGAGACGGGGAGATCCGAAATAAAATCCATAGAAATATGCGTCCAGCGCCTCTTCGGGACCGGCAAGGGCAAAAGCAACCCACTGGCACGAGAACAGCAGGGCTTAGCCCGAGCACAAGTCCCACAGGACTGCACAAAAGAACGCACATCCCGTGACAAAGACGGCCACCAAAAGGATCTAGCCACCAAATCTCTGGTACCAAAGATTCCAGGATGCCCAGCCAACACTGAACAATGAATCTCAGAGATAACTCTACTAGTCCATCTATCAGGGACAAACAGTTTCTCTGCTGGGCAACGGTCAGGTCTATCAGCCTGAAATTTTTGCAGCACCCGCCGCAAATCAGGGGAGATGGCAGACAAAATTACCCCCTCTTTGAGAATACCCGCCGGCTCAGGAACACCCAGAGAATCAGGCACAAAACTCCTTGACAGGGCATCCGCCTTCACATTCTTAGAGCCCGGAAGGTACGAAACCACAAAATCAAAATGGGAGAAAAATAACGACCATCGAGCCTGTCTCGGATTCAACCGTTTGGCAGACTCAAGATAAGTCAAATTCTTGTGATCTGTCAAGACCACCACGCGATGCTTGGCTCCTTCAAGCCAATGATGCCACTCCTCGAATGCCCACTTCATGGCCAACAACTCTCGATTACCAACATCATAATTGCGCTCAGCAGGCGAAAACTTTCTAGAAAAGAAAGCACATGGCTTCATCACCGAGCCATCAGAACTTCTTTGCGACAAAACAGCCCCAGCTCCAATCTCAGAAGCATCAACCTCAACCTGAAACGGGAGCGAAACATCTGGCTGGCACAACACAGGGGCAGAAGAAAAATGACGCTTCAACTCCTGAAAAGCCTCTACAGCTGCAGAAGACCAATTGACCACATCAGCACCCTTCTTGGTCAAATCAGTCAACGGTTTAGCAACACTAGAAAAATTAGCGATGAAGCGCCGATAAAAATTAGCAAAGCCCATGAACTTTTGCAGGCTCTTCACAGATGTCGGCTGAGTCCAATCGTAAATGGCCTGGACTTTAACAGGGTCCATCTCGATAGTAGAAGGAGAAAAAATGAACCCCAAAAATGAAACCTTCTGAACTCCAAAGAGACACTTTGACCCCTTCACAAACAAGGAATTCGCACGAAGGACCTGGAACACCATTCTGACCTGCTTCACATGAGACTCCCAATCATCATTATTATTATTATTATTATTATTATTATTTATTTATATAGCACCATTGATTCCATGGTGCTGTACATGAGAAGGGGTTACATACAAGTTACAAATATCACATACAAACAAACAATGACGGACTGATACAGAGGGGCGATGACCCTGCCCTTGTGAGCTTACATTCTACAGGATTATGGGGAAGGAGACAGTAGGGTGAGGGTTGCAGGAGCTCCGGTGTTGGTGAGGCGGTAGCTCCGGTGTTGGTGAGGCGGTAGCTTCGATAGTGATGAGGCAGCAGCGGTGTCAGTGCAGGCTGTAGGCTTTCCTGAAGAGATGAGTTTTCAGGTTCCGTCTGAAGGATCCGACTGTGCTTGATAGTCGGACGTGTTGGGGCAGAGAGTTCCAGAGGATGGGGGATATTCAGGAGAAGTCTTGGAGGCGATTGGATGAGGAGCGAATAAGTGTGGAGGAGAGAAGGAGGTCTTGGGAGGACCGGAGATCACGTGAGGGAAGATATCGAGAGATTAGTTCAGAGATATATAGAGGAGACAAAAATCATCCGAAAAGACCAAAATATCATCCAAATACACAATCAGGAATTTATCCAGGTACTCTCGGAATATGTCATGCATAAAGGACTGAAATACTGATGGAGCATTGGAAAGCCCGAATGGCATAACCAGGTACTCAAAATGGCCCTCGGGCGTATTAAATGCTGTTTTCCATTCATCGCCTTGTTTAATACGCACAAGATTATACGCCCCTCGAAGATCTATCTTGGTGAACCAACTAGCCCCTTTAATACGAGCAAACAAATCAGACAGCAACGGCAAAGGATACTGAAATTTGACTGTAATTTTATTGAGAAGGCGGTAATCAATACAAGGTCTCAAAGAACCATCCTTCTTGGCCACAAAAAAGAACCCTGCCCCTAACGGTGATGACGACGGGCGAATATGGCCTTTCTCCAAGGATTCCTTTATATAACTCCGCATAGCGGCGTGTTCTGGCACAGATAAATTGAACAATCGGCCCTTAGGAAACTTACTACCAGGAATCAAATTAATTGCACAATCGCAATCCCTATGAGGAGGTAGGGCACTGGCTTTGGGCTCATCAAATACATCCCGATAATCCGACAAAAACTCTGGAACTTCAGAAGGAGTGGAAGACGAAATAGACAAAAATGGAACATCACCATGTACCCCCTGGCAACCCCAGCTGGACACAGACATAGATTTCCAGTCCAATACAGGATTATGAACCTGTAGCCATGGCAACCCCAAAACGACCACATCATGCAGATTATGCAACACCAGAAAGCGGATATCTTCCTGATGTGCAGGAGCTATGCACATAATCAATTGGGTCCAGTACTGAGGCTTATTCTTGGCCAAAGGCGTAGCATCAATTCCTCTCAATGGAATAGGTTACTGCAAGGGCTCCAAGAAAAAACCACAGCGCCTAGCATACTCCAAGTCCATCAAATTCAGTGCAGCGCCTGAATCCACAAATGCCATAACAGAATAGGATGACAAAGAGCAAATCAGAGTAACGGACATTAGAAATTTAGACTGTACTGTACCAATGGTGTCAGACCTAGCGAACCGCTTAATGCGCTTAGGACAATCGGAGATAGCATGAGTGGAATCACCACAGTAAAAACATAGCCCATTCCGACGTCTGTGTTCTTGCCGTTCAGCTCTGGTCAAAGTCCTATCACATTGCATAGGCTCAGGCCCATGCTCAGATAGTACCGCCAAATGGTGCACAGCTTTACGCTCACGCAAGCGTCGATCGATCTGAATGGCCAAAGACATAGACTCATTCAGACAAGCAGGCATGGGAAATCCCACCATGACATCCTTAAGGGCTTCAGAGAGACCCTTTCTGAAGATTGCTGCCAGGGCACATTCATTCCACTGAGTGAGCACAGACCACCTTCTAAACTTCTGACAGTATATCTCCGCTTCATCCTGACTCTGACACAGAGCCAGCAAGATTTTCTCTGCCTGATCCACTGAATTAGGTTCGTCATAATGCAATCCAAGCGCCAGAAAAAATGCATCAACATCATGCAATGCCCAGTCTTGAGGGTCACCACGTAACAAAGAAATAATGATCTTTACTTGTTGAACAGGGTCACCTGAGGAGCGAGGTTTCAAGGCAAGGAACAATTTACAATTATTTTTGAAATTCAAGAACTTAGATCTATCACCAAAAAACAAATCAGGGATTGGAATCCTAGGCTCTGACATCGGATTCTGAACCACAAAATCTTGAATGTTTTGTACACTTATAGTGAGATTATCCATCAAAGAGGACAGACCTTGAAAGTCCATGTCTACACCTGTGTTCTGAACCACCCAGATGTAAAGGGGAAAAGAGAGACAAAACACACTGCAAAGAAAAAAAAAATGGTCTCAGAACTTCTCTTATCCCTCTATTGAGATGCATTAGTATTTTGGGCCACCTGTACTGTTATGACCTGGTGGTCAGGACAATAATGGACCTGGTGGTTAAGAGCACACGGAATGACCTGATAGTTACTGATAATAAAGGACGAGCTCTGGGACGTGGGAACTCTGCTGACCGCAATCCCTAATCCTATCACACACAGTAGAAATAGCCGTGGATTGCTCCTAATGCTCCCTATGCAACTCGGCACAGCCTAAGGAACTAGCTAGCCCTGAAGATAGAAAAATAAAGCCTACCTTGCCTCAGAGAAATTCCCCAAAGGAAAAGGCAGCCCCCCACATATAATGACTGTGAGTAAAGATGAAAATATAAACACAGAGATGAAATAGATTTAGCAAAGTGAGGCCCGACTTACTGAACCGACTGAGGATAGGAAAGGTAGCTTTGCGGTCAGCACAAAAACCTACAAAAAGACCACGCAGAGGGCGCAAAAAGACCCTCCGCACCGACTCATGGTGCGGAGGCGCTCCCTCTGCGTCCCAGAGCTTCCAGCAAGCAAGACAACAATCAAAATAGCAAGCTGGACAGAAAAATAGCAAACCAGAGAAAAACAAGCAGGCACTTAGCTTCTGCTGGGAAGACAGGTCACAAGAACGATCCAGAAGTGAACTAGACCAATACTGGAACATTGACAGGTGGCATGGAGCAAAGATCTAAGTGGAGTTAAATAGAGTAGCAAGCTAACGAATTAACCTCGTCACCTGTGGAAGGAAACTCAGAAACACCCACAGCCACCAGATGAAGTCCATGGATAGAACCAGCCGAAGTACCATTCATGACCACAGGAGGGAGCCCGACAACAGAATTCACAACACAAGAGATTGAAACAATTGTGTTTCAAAGTAATGATGAAAGTGAACTATCTTTGTCCGATGACGAGTACCTGCCACCAGAGAATCAAACATCCTCAAGTGATTCTTCTTCGGATGATGAAGAAGTGAATACAGTGGATCCTCAAGAAGTGATAAGTAGAACATCCAAAACGAATATTTTTTGTCACAGTAATCCTACATTAGTCGGACGTACTGCAATCCATAATATTGTGAGACAGGCTCATGGAGCTGTGGGAAGTCCCAGTTACTTTTCCCCTAAAAACGTATTCTGTACTTTTTTTCTGACAATATTGCAGAAGAGGTCCTTTTATGTTCAAACCTAGAAGGAAGACGTATCGCTTCTGCAAAAAATAAGTCCTGGAAAAATATCTCAAAAGAGGAACTTTATGCATACATTGGACTTTTACTGCTGGCAGAGAGTAAAAAATCGTATGATGTTCCAATATGAGAATTATTTCTGGACCCACTTTCTGATTCACACTATAAGGCGACAATGTCAGTGGACAGATATGAGGAAATTAGAAGACCCATTCGATTTGATGATAAGCGAACACGTGCATTGAGGTTTTAAACAGACAAATTAGCCCCTATCAGTTATATCTGGAACATATTTATCAAAAATTGCACCAAACTTTACAATCCTAGTACTAATGTTACAGTAGATGAGCAACTTGTACCGTTCAGAGGACGCTGCAAGTTCATACAAATCTTCTGGATGTGTGATTCTGCAAATTTTTATGGCATAAATGGCGTAATCTACTGTGGCAAAGAGGTTGGTGCACCAGAACAGAAGGGTATTTGGTCTGAAATTGTCAAAACTCTTGCTGTTCCAATATTCAATTCAGGTAGAAACATTACAATGGACATTTATTTCACCAATGTTAAACTAGGCAATTTTCTGCTTCAAAAAGCTGTTACACTTGTTAGTACTATCAAGCCAAACCGACAAGAAATTCCACAAGCACTGAAACACAATTGTCAGCGAGCACTTTATGAGAGTGTCTTTGGATTTAATAACAAAGCGACTTTGGTATCTTACAAAGCATCACAATTGCAGTATTGACAGCAATGACAGAAAATTAAAACCAGAAATCATCCTGCATTACAATAAAACAAAAGGAGGTGTAGACAAAATGTATGAGAAGATGGGAGAATATTCATGCAAGAGGCAAACAAAACGATGACCTGTAGTACTTTTTTCAAATATGCTTGATGTAGCAGTCCTAAATTCATTCATCATTTATACAGAAACTCATCCAGAATTCCATGCACGGAGGAAGGAAAGGAGATGCCAATTTTTGAAGGACCATTGTCATGAACTTGTAATGATACAGCGAAGTGACGTGAAAGGCTTGCTAAAGCAAACTAAAGAAGCAATGAAACAGTGTGGGGTACAGTTTCAGATGATTCCAGGGCCAGGAGAAAGAAAAAGAAAGCGCTGTTTCATGTGTCCAAGAAACAAAGAAAGGAAAACTGAGAGATTTTGTTCAATTTTTAAGGAAAATGTCTGCAAAGAACATTCTTCCGAAAAAATAACTTGTTAAAATTGTTTGGAAAACTAATATAATAGAAAAGAAACATATGTTTGTGTGAAATTTTGAAAAAAAAAATTTTGGGGGTGTTTTTGGTGAAAAATTATAATTAAAATTTTGTTTACTAATCATATTTTATTTAGCAGTGTTAAAATAAACTTGTAAAAGTTATATAAGTGCGCTTTTCCATAAAAAGGCCCCAATACGTTAATATGAAGTTTTCTGATGTCACGCATACTAGGGTTAAAGGATGTGAATCCAACTGTAAAAGAAAATAACAAAAGGGAGGGGCGAACACAGGTTCATCAATATGAAGCAAGAATGTGTCCAACAAGATATGTTGGTCCCTAACAACAGCTCAGAGACAGGGATATAAATAAAATTATAATATAATATAATAGCATTTCAATATTTTTAGATTGGAGAGGTATACACTAGGTCATAAGAGGATGAACCAGAGATAGGAAAAATGGAAAGACCGTGTGGAATACATGGTGTCTGTGGTGCCTAAGTGACTGGAAGCATTATCCGCTATCCAACCAACAACCGTTTCACACTGCTCTGGCTTCAATAGTGGTGTGCTGCGGTCCCCTAGAAACTGGGACAGGAAGGTCGAGCGTGAACATGTGCGTGTTTGCTGTGGCCCACTTTCAGCTTGGCTACAGCCTCGTCCTCTGCATTCCCCATCAACATCATGTCCTTTTCCCCGTTCCTTGCCTTGCCCATTTTAAATAGACAACTGAAATATTTGAAAAGCTCAATACAAATGGATTTATTTGGAGAAAAATTATATGTGATCAGTATGCCTGAAAAACAAGTAATTGGAGACCAAGATTCACCGAGCGTCTGATGGAGATAACAGACAGCTAAAATATATATGTTTTTTTAAATATTTTTTAAAGAAAAGATAATGAGTAGACCAAGGCGAGTAGACCAAAAAATACAATGTATGCCTGCAAAGCGAAAATTTGGACACCACAGATACACCAGGCATCTGACAGAGATAACAGACTGTATAAATTTTCTTTAAGGTTTTTTGTAATTTTGTAAAACAATAAATACTGAGTAGACCAAGGCTGGCAGACAGAACAATGCAACATATGCCTGCGAACCGAAGATTTTGACACCACAGATACACCAGGCATGTGACGTAAATGATAGACTGTATAATTTTTTTAAAAATGTTTGAAAACAATAAATACTGAGTAGACCAAGGTAGAAGACAGAACAATGCAATGTATGCCTGCAAAGCACAGATTTTGACCCCACTGATACACCAGGTGTCAGCCAGGGATAACAGACTGATCAAAATGTGGCCCTGATTATTTTTGGCACACCAAAATTGTGTCAAAATGTTGGCTCTGACACTAAAAAAAAAATTGAAGTACTAACATTTTAATATATTTAGCGCACTGATATGCGATGCGTGTGGCATACAACTCACAGTGATAAATATAGCAATTGTAGCTAAATATTTTTGGGCCAGCTTCAGATCTTTGGGGCAGCAAAATGGTGTCCAAAAATGTTGTAAGACACAACAAAATATTAGATAGTACCAAAAAAAGGCCAGATTTTTCTGCGCACTCACATCTGATGCCTGGGCCTCAAAAAAATAGTTACAAAATTATATTTTCACGCTGACCTGGCTGTAGTCTGCAGCATGACCAAGCAAATAAATGTAAAATAAGGGGTTTATGGATTGCTTTATAATAAAATGAGCAGGTATAACCTATAAAAAAAAGTGCCACAGACAAATGCAGCTAGGTATATACTCAGGTATATACTCAGCAGAAGACAGTAATGGAGCCTACTGATGTTTGCAGGGAGATCTACAGACTCGCATACAGTGCCTGCAAGCCTTGCAGTGATGTGGATATGTAATAGAGTGCAGGGTTGAGTATGTCACCACGGAACAGACAGACCAACTGTTGAGGGGAATTTATTAACAGGAGTAAGATTCTCCTCGCAGGAAGTAAACAGGGGGTTAATAGAGATAAAGCAAACAATAAACAGTTAAGTGGAATTGAAACGGTTAACGAATGTTCTTGTAACTTATCAGTCCAGGGCGGTCCTGACTGGAGGGTCCTTATTCCAACGTGGGTAGTCACCAGCAGCGCTTGAAGATCCTGAAGTCTCTCCTCTGTCTCCTGAAAACTGGAGACTCCGGGGTTCAGTCTTTGCAGTCTTTTCTCCCAGTGCAGCTGGAAGCAGGAAGTAACAACAAATTATAGGCCAGTAAGTCTAACCTCTATTGTTGGTAAAATATTTGAAGGGTTTCTGAGGGATGTTATTCTGGATTATCTCAATGAGAATAACTGTTTAACTCCATATCAGCATGGGTTTATGAGAAATCGCTCCTGTCAAACCAATCTAATCAGTTTTTATGAAGAGGTAAGCTATAGACTGGACCACGGTGAGTCATTGGACGTGGTATATCTCGATTTTTCCAAAGCGTTTGATACCGTGCCGCACAAGAGGTTGGTACACAAAATGAGAATGCTTGGTCTGGGGGAAAATGTGTGTAAATGGGTTAGTAACTGGCTTAGTGATAGAAAGCAGAGGTTGGTTATAAATGGTATAGTCTCTAACTGGGTCGCTGTGACCAGTGGGGTACCGCAGGGGTCAGTATTGGGACCTGTTCTCTTCAACATATTCATTAATGATCTGGTAGAAGGTTTACACAGTAAAATATCGATATTTGCAGATGATACAAAACTATGTAAAGCAGTTAATACAAGAGAAGATAGTATTCTGCTACAGATGGATCTGGATAAGTTGGAAACTTGGGCTGAAAGGTGGCAGATGAGGTTTAACAATGATAAATGTAAGGTTATACACATGGGAAGAGGGAATCAATATCACCATTACACACTGAACGGGAAACCACTGGGTAAATCTGACAGGGAGAAGGACTTGGGGATCCTAGTTAATGATAAACTTACCTGGAGCAGCCAGTGCCAGGCAGCAGCTGCCAAGGCAAACAGGATCATGGGGTGCATTAAAAGAGGTCTGGATACACATGATGAGAGCATTATACTACCTCTGTACAAATCCCTAGTTAGACCGCACATGGAGTACTGTGTCCAGTTTTGGGCACCGGTGCTCAGGAAGGATATAATGGAACTAGAGAGAGTACAAAGGAGGGCAACAAAATTAATAAAGGGGATGGGAGAACTACAATACCCAGATAGATTAGCGAAATTAGGATTATTTAGTCTAGAAAAAAGACGACTGAGGGGCGATCTAATAACCATGTATAAGTATATAAGGGGACAATACAAATATCTCGCTGAGGATCTGTTTATACCAAGGAAGGTGACGGGCACAAGGGGGCATTCTTTGCGTCTGGAGGAGAGAAGGTTTTTCCACCAACATAGAAGAGGATTCTTTACTGTTAGGGCAGTGAGAATCTGGAATTGCTTGCCTGAGGAGGTGGTGATGGCGAACTCAGTCGAGGGGTTCAAGAGAGGCCTGGATGTCTTCCTGGAGCAGAACAATATTGTATCATACAATTATTAGGTTCTGTAGAAGGACGTAGATCTGGGTATTTATTATGATGGAATATAGGCTGAACTGGATGGACAAATGTCTTTTTTCGGCCTTACTAACTATGTTACTATGTTACTATGTTACTATGTAACCACTCTGCTGCGAGTCTCTGTATATCAGGCTGGCAGCCTCTCTCTGCAGCAGCAATGCTAGACACACACTGAGCAGCTTATTTTGTCACACTCAGGGGTCCTGGCTTGTCAGTGCGGTCACCGGGGCTGCGCGCTCAGGTCACTGTAAGGGGATACGTCTTCTCTGAATACGGAGGCTTCCAAGTCCGCACTCTCACATCCAGCCTCCACTATGGCTGGTATCTCAGCCTCAGTGCCCTCACGGGGAGCACTCTCTTTTGGGGAGTGTGGCGCTGCAGCCTGCTCTCTCTGGCGCGCTGTCCCCTCTGTCTTGCGCGCTCTGCTCTCCCGCTCTTTTATGACCACACCCCTTCTCTTCCTCTCTGCCCCCAGCAGTCACATGGTCCCCTCTGTACAGGGCAGAAAGTCTTCCCCCCGACAACCCAGCTGTCTAAGTGGTTCCAGGTAAGGAGCAGGGAAAGCAACCACCTTACATTCCCGCTCTCTTGAAGCTCACTATTCCACGGGTGAGGACTCTTCATGATTTTCTTTGCTCTTTTGAGGGGAATCAGATACCTGAAATTCTCGCATCTCCTTCTGCCTTTCGTCTTTCACATACTGCCAAACTAAATGGTCTAGGAGTTGTTCATCAGTCAGGTTGAGATATTCTTCCTCTACCTCGTCGGCAGCCATAGAAGAAAATTCTTCAGACGAATTTTGTGTTGTCACATTAGAATTTCCAACGGCATCCACTGTCCTCTTCTTCATTTTCTTCTTCTTTTTGGCTTTGCCGCTAGCAGATGCTTGCATAGATGATTCATCCTTTTCCTTGTCGTTATCGGAAACTTTAGGGACTTCTTGCCCGGGCTCCTCAGTCCACGGGCTTAGTACAAGTAATTCTTCTCCACAGCTCCCCCTCTCTTCGACAGGAGCATTCTTGTCGAAACTAGAATTAGATGAATTTGCAGGCCGGACTCTTCATCATCTGCGCCGGGCTCTGCAGGCATTACTTCCCAGGGCTTCTTAGCCACACGCCCTGTCTCACACAGCTGTTCCATTTCCTCTGTCCGATCAGGAACTGGTGAGCTGACAGCCAGCACACTCTTCACCTCAGGGGATGACATCAGTGGTTCCTCCTTCTTATCGACTAGGACCTTGAAAATGAGCGTCGTAGGAACCCTTGGCACTTTCTCCCCTTCTCCTGGGCATGGAAATAGGAAATCTACCTTGCCTCAGAGCAGAACCCCAAAGGATAGGCAGCCCCCCACAAATATTGACTGTGAGTAGTAGAGGAAAAGACACACGCAGGCAGGAAACAGGATTTAGCAAAAGAGGCCACTCTAGCTAAAATAGGAAAGGATAGGACAGAATACTAAGTGGTCAGTATTAAAACCCTTCCAAAAATATTCACAGCAGAAAATACAAAAAATTCCACCATCTAACTAAAGATGTGGAGTGTATATCTGCAACTCCAGAGAATCGAACAAGACTGAGAAAACACTGACACAATCTAAGCTGGACAAGAGAAAACAAATGAATAGCACAGAATTATTAAGCACACAGCATGTGTGCCACAGAAACAAAAACCAGACACTTATCTTTTGCTGAATTGGCAGCAAGGCAGGAGGAACCAGACAAAGATCCAAAACCTCCCAGAACCATGGACAACTGGCAAGGACTAATGAATCCTGCACAACTAAATATCCCAGTCAGAACTGCAATCAGCAGATACACCTGGCCAGGACTGCAACTGAGGGACAACTGCATTCCCACCTACAACCACTGGAGGGAACCCAAAAGCAGAATTCACAACAGGTCCCCATGCGTCTCCCTAATTATACGTAATACTTTGTCCAGGGTATCTCTCGCCTGGGGGGTCTGAGCATAACAGAGTCCCGTGCATCCCCCTCTAGGGCCATCACAGCTATTTCCTCCTGCAGAGCTGGCATCATAGGATGCATCCGCATCATTCTTCGGATGCGCTTTGTCCAACTCCACAACATCACATCGCTCCCCGAGAATTTTGGCAGGTTAACTAACATGGCTCCCAGGGAGATGCTAGACCTGGGGCCTCCCCAACTGCTTGGTCTGCCCTTTCCGTGCTACCATGTGACATCCTGCCGACTACGCCAAGTGTAATAAAGTGCAGGGTTGAGTATGTCACCACAGAACAGACAGACCAACTGTTGAGGGGAATTTATTAGCAGGAGTAAGATTCTCCTCGCAGGGAGTAAACAGGGGGTTAATAGAGATAAAGCAAACAATAAACAGTTAAGCGGAATTGAAACGGTTAACGAATGTTCTTGTAACTTATTAGTCCAGGGCTGTCCTGACTGGAGGATCCTTATTCCAACGTGGGTGCAGTCACCAGCAGCACTTGAAGATCCTGAAGTCTCTCCTCTGTCTCCTGGGAACTGGAAACTATGGGGTTCAGTCTTTGCAGTCTTTTCTCCCAGTGCAGCTGGAAGCAGGAAGTAACAGCCACTCTGCTGCGAGTCTCCGTATATCAGGCTGGCAGCCTCTCTCTGCTGCGAGTCTCTGTATATCAGGCTGGCAGCCTCTCTCTGCAGCAGCAATGCTACACACACACTGAGCAGTTTACTTTGTCACACTCAGGGGTCCTGGCTTGTCAGTGCAGTGACCGGAGCTGCGCGCTCAGGTCACTGTAAGGGGATACTGTTATGACCTGGTGGTTAGGAGCACCCGGAATGACCTAATAGTTAAACCTCATACAGGACGAGCTCTGGGATGTGGGAGCTCTGCTGACCGCAAGCCCTAATCCTATCACACACACTAGAAATAGCCGTGGAGCGCTCCTGACCAGACCTACGCGCCTCGTCACAGCCTAAGAACTATCTAGCCCTAGAGATAGAAAATAAAGCCTACCTTGCCTCAGAGAAATTCCCCAAAGGTAAAGGAAGCCCCCCACATATATTGACTGTGAGTAAAGATGAAAGTCACAAACGCAGAAATGAAACAAGTTTCAGCAAAGGGAGGCCAGACTTACTAAATAGACAGAGGATAGGAAAGGTAACTTTGCGATCAGCACAAAAACCTACAAAAGACCACGCAGAGTGTGCAAAAAGGACCTCCGCACCGACTCACGGTGCGGAGGGGCCACTCTGCATCCCAGAGCTTCCAGCTAGCAAGACAAAATCATGATAACCAGCTGGACAAGTGTTGTGAATTCTGTTGTCGGGCTCCCTCCTGTGGTCATGAATGGTGCTTCGGCTGGTTCTGTCCATGGACTTCCTCTGGTGGGTGTTTCTGGGTTTCCTTCCACAGGTGACGAGGTTAATTCGTTAGCATGCTACTCTATTTAACTCCACTTAGATCTTTGCTCCATGCCACCTGTCAATGTTCCAGTATTGGTCTACTTCACTCCTGGATCGTTCTTGTGACCTGTCTTCCCAGCAGAAGCTAAGTTCCAGCTTGTATTTCTTTGGTTTGCTCTTTTTCTGTCCAGCTTGCTATTTTTATTGTTGTCTTGCTTGCTGGAAGCTCTGGGACGCAGAGGGAGCGCCTCCGCACCGTGAGTCGGTGCGGAGGGTCTTTTTGCGCCCTCTGCGTGGTCTTTTTGTAGGTTTTTGTGCTGACCGCAAAGTAACCTTTCCTATCCTCGGTCTGTTCAGTAAGTCGGGCCTCACTTTGCTAAATCTATTTCATCTCTGTGTTTGTATTTTCATCTTTACTCACAGTCATTATATGTGGGGGGCTGCCTTTTCCTTTGGGGATTTTCTCTGAGGCAAGGTAGGCTTTATTTTTCTTTCTTCAGGGCTAGCTAGTTCCTTAGGCTGTGCCGAGTTGCATAGGGAGCGTTAGGCGCAATCCACGGCTATTTCTAGTGTGTTTGAAAGGATTAGGGATTGCAGTCAGCAGAGTTCCCACGTCCCAGAGCTCGTCCTTTATTATCAATAACTATCAGGTCATTCCGTGTGCTCTTAACCACCAGGTCCATTATTGTCCTGACCACCAGGTCATAACAGTACAGGTGGCCCAAAGTACTAATGCATCTCAATAGAGGGATAAGAGAAGTTCTGAGACCATTTTTTTTTTCCTTGCACTGTGTTTTGTCTCTCTTTTCCCCTTTACCTCTGGGTGGTTCAGGACACAGGTGTAAACATGGACATTCAAGGTCTGTCCTCTTGGATGGATAATCTCACTACAAGGGTACAAAACATTCAAGATTTTGTGGTTCAGAATCCGATGTCAGAGCCTAGGATTCCAATTCCTGATTTGTTTTTTGGTGATAGATCTAAGTTCTTGAATTTCAAAAATAATTGTAAATTGTTCCTTGCCTTGAAACCTCGCTCCTCAGGTGACCCTGGTCAACAAGTAAAGATCATTATTTCCTTGTTACGTGGTGACCCTCAAGACTGGGCATTTTCCCTTGCGCCAGGAGATCTGGCATTGCGTGATGTTGATGTGTTTTTTCTGGCGCTTGGATTGCTTTATGACGAACCTAATTCAGTGGATCAGGCACAGAAAATCTTGCTGGCTCTGTGTCAGGGTCAGGATGAAGCGGAGATATATTGTCAGAAGTTTAGAAAGTGGTCTGTGCTCACTCAGTGGAATGAATGTGCCCTGGCAGCAATCTTCAGAAAGGGTCTCTCTGAAGCCCTTAAGGATGTCATAGTGGGATTTCCCATGCCTGCTGGTCTGAATGAGTCTATGTCCTTGGCCATTCAGATCGATCGACGCTTGCGTGAGCGTAAAGCTGTGCACCATTTGGCGGTACTATCTGAGCATGGGCCTGAGCCTATGCAATGTGATAGGAATTTGACCAGAGCTGAACGGCAAGAATACAGACGTCGGAATAAGCCTCAGTACTGGACCCAATTGACCATGTGCATGGCTCCTGCACATCAGGAGGATATCCGCTTTCTGGTGTTGCATAATCTGCATGATGTGGTCGTTTTGGGGTTGCCATGGCTACAGGTTCATAATCCAGTATTGGACTGGAAATCTATGTCTGTGTCCAGCTGGGGTTGCCAGGGGGTACATGGTGATGTTCCATTTTTGTCTATTCCGTCTTCCACTCCTTCTGAAGTTCCAGAGTTTTTGTCGGATTATCGGGATGTATTTGATGAGCCCAAAGCCAGTGCCCTACCTCCTCATAGGGATTGCGATTGTGCAATTAATTTGATTCCTGGTAGTAAGTTTCCTAAGGGCCGATTGTTCAATTTATCTGTGCCAGAGCACGCCGCTATGCGGAGTTATATAAAGGAATCCTTAGAGAAAGGCCATATTCGCCCGTCGTCATCACCGTTAGGAGCAGGGTTCTTTGTTGTGGCCAAGAAGGATGGTTCTTTGAGACCTTGTATTGATTACCGCCTTCTTAATAAAATTACAGTCAAATTTCAGTATCCTTTGCCGTTGCTGTCTGATTTGTTTGTTCGCAGCTGCCAAGGCAAACAGGATCATGGGGTGCATTAAAAGAGGTCTGGATACACATGATGAGAGCATTATACTGCCTCTGTACAAATCCCTAGTTAGACCGCACATGGAGTACTGTGTCCAGTTTTGGGCACCGGTGCTCATGAAGGATATAATGGAACTAGAGAGAGTACAAAGGAGGGCAACAAAATTAATAAAGGGGATGGGAGAACTACAATACCCAGATAGATTAGCGAAATTAGGATTATTTAGTCTAGAAAAAAGACGACTGAGGGGCGATCTAATAACCATGTATAAGTATATAAGGGGACAATACAAATATCTCGCTGAGGATCTGTTTATACCAAGGAAGGTGACGGGCACAAGGGGGCATTCTTTGCGTCTGGAGGAGAGAAGGTTTTTCCACCAACATAGAAGAGGATTCTTTACTGTTAGGGCAGTGAGAATCTGGAATTGCTTGCCTGAGGAGGTGGTGATGGCGAACTCAGTCGAGGGGTTCAAGAGAGGCCTGGATGTCTTCCTGGAGCAGAACAATATTGTATCATACAATTATTAGGTTCTGTAGAAGGACGTAGATCTGGGGATTTATTGTGATGGAATATAGGCTGAACTGGATGGACAAATGTCTTTTTTCGGCCTTACTAACTATGTTACTATGTTACTATGTTACTATGTATTAAAGGGGCTAGTTGGTTCACCAAGATAGATCTTCGAGGGGCGTATAATCTTGTGCGTATTAAACAAGGCGATGAATGGAAAACAGCATTTAATACGCCCGAGGGCCATTTTGAGTACCTGGTTATGCCTTTCGGGCTTTCCAATGCTCCATCAGTATTTCAGTCCTTTATGCATGACATCTTCCGAGAGTACCTGGATAAATTCCTGATTGTGTATTTGGATGATATTTTGGTCTTTTCGGATGATTGGGAGTCTCATGTGAAGCAGGTCAGAATGGTGTTCCAGGTCCTTCGTGCGAATTCCTTGTTTGTGAAGGGGTCAAAGTGTCTCTTTGGAGTTCAGAAGGTTTCATTTTTGGGGTTCTTTTTTTCCCCTTCTACTATCGAGATGGACCCTGTTAAAGTCCAGGCCATTTACGATTGGACTCAGCCGACATCTGTGAAGAGCCTGCAAAAGTTCCTGGGCTTTGCTAATTTTTATCGGCGCTTCATCGCTAATTTTTCTACTGTTGCTAAACCGTTGACTGATTTGACCAAGAAGGGTGCTGATGTGGTCAATTGGTCTTCTGCAGCTGTAGAGGCTTTTCAGGAGTTGAAGCGTCATTTTTCTTCTGCCCCTGTGTTGTGCCAGCCAGATGTTTCGCTCCCGTTTCAGGTTGAGGTTGATGCTTCTGAGATTGGAGCAGGGGCTGTTTTGTCGCAAAGAAGTTCTGATGGCTCGGTGATGAAGCCATGTGCTTTCTTTTCTAGAAAGTTTTCGCCTGCTGAGCGTAATTATGATGTTGGTAATCGTGAGTTGTTGGCCATGAAGTGGGCATTCGAGGAGTGGCGTCATTGGCTTGAAGGAGCCAAGCATCGCGTGGTGGTCTTGACAGATCACAAGAATTTGACTTATCTTGAGTCTGCCAAACGGTTGAATCTGAGACAGGCTCGATGGTCGTTATTTTTCTGCCGTTTTGATTTTGTGGTTTCGTACCTTCCGGGCTCTAGGAATGTGAAGGCTGATGCCCTGTCAAGGAGTTTTGTGCCTGACTCTCCGGGTGTTCCTGAGCCGGCGGGTATTCTCAAAGAGGGGGTAATTTTGTCTGCCATCTCCCCTGATTTGCGGCGGGTGCTGCAAAAATTTCAGGCTGATAGACCTGACCATTGCCCAGCGGAGAAACTGTTTGTCCCTGATAGATGGACTAGTAGAGTTATCTCTGAGATTCATTGTTCAGTGTTGGCTGGGCATCCTGGAATCTTTGGTACCAGAGATTTGGTGGCTAGATCCTTTTGGTGGCCGTCTTTGTCACGGGATGTGCGTTCTTTTGTGCAGTCCTGTGGGACTTGTGCTCAGGCTAAGCCCTGCTGTTCTCGTGCCAGTGGGTTGCTTTTGCCCTTGCCGGTCCCGAAGAGGCCCTGGACGCATATTTCTATGGATTTTATTTCGGATCTCCCCGTCTCTCAAAAGATGTCGGTCATTTGGGTGGTTTGTGATCGCTTTTCTAAGATGGTCCATTTGGTACCTTTGTCTAAATTGCCTTCCTCCTCTGATTTGGTGCCATTATTTTTCCAGCATGTGGTTCGTTTACATGGTATCCCGGAGAACATCGTTTCTGACAGAGGTTCCCAGTTTGTTTCGAGGTTTTGGCGATCGTTTTGTGCAAGGATGGGCATTGATTTGTGTTTTTCCTCGGCTTTCCATCCTCAGACAAATGGCCAAACCGAACGAACTAATCAAACTTTGGAAACATATCTGAGATGCGTTGTTTCTGCTGATCAGGATGATTGGGTGTCCTTTTTGCCTTTGGCTGAGTTCGCCCTTAATAATCGGGCCAGCTCGGCTACTTTCGTTTTGCCGCTTTTCTGCAATTCTGGTTTCCATCCTCGTTTCTCTTCAGGGCAGGTTGAGTCTTTGGACTGTCCTGGTGTAGATACTGTGGTGGATAGGTTGCAGCAGATTTGGACTCATGTGGTGGACAATTTGACATTGTCCCAGGAGAAGGCTCAACATTTCCGTCTTGAAACACGAGAATCCAAAATCTTCTCCACCACATACTCCAACTCCCCCTCGACCTACACCGGGGCAGGAGGATCAACGGAGGGAACCATAGACGCCACGTATCTCCGCAACAACGACCTATGGAACACATTATGGATGGCAAAAGAGGCTGGAAGGTCCAAACGAAATGACACAGGATTAAGAACTTCAGAAATCTTATATGGCCCAATAAAACGAGGCTTAAACTTAGGAGAGGAAACCTTCATAGGAACGTGACGAGATGACAACCAAACCAAATCTCCAACACGAAGTCGGGGACCAACACAACGCCGGCGGTTAGCGAAACGTTGAGCCTTCTCCTGGGACAATGTCAAATTATCCACCACATGAGTCCAAATCTGCTGCAACCTGTCCACCACCGCATCCACACCAGGACAGTCCGAAGGCTCAACCTGCCCTGAAGAAAAACTAAGATGGAAATCAGAATTACAAAAAAACGGAAAAACTAAAGTAGCCGAGCTGGCCCGGTTATTAAGGGCGAACTCAGCCAAAGGCAAGAAGGACACCCAATCATCCTGATCAGCAGAAACAAAGCATCTCAGATATGTCTCCAAAGTCTGATTAGTTCGCTCGGTTTGGCCATTAGTCTGAGGATGGAAAGCCGAAGAAAAAGACAAATCAATGCCCATCTTAGCGCAAAAGGACAGCCAAAACCTCGAAACAAACTGGGAACCTCTGTCCGAGACGATGTTCTCTGGAATGCCATGCAAACGAACCACATGCTGGAAAAACAAAGGCACCAAATCAGAGGAGGAAGGCAATTTAGGTAAGGGTACCAAATGGACCATCTTAGAGAAGCGATCACAAACCACCCAAATGACCGACATCTTTTGAGAAACAGGGAGATCAGAAATAAAATCCATGGAAATATGCGTCCAGGGCCTCTTCGGGATCGGCAAGGGCAAAAGCAACCCACTGGCACGAGAACAGTAGGGCTTAGCCCAAGCACAAGTCTCACAGGACTGCACAAAAGAACGCACATCCCGTGACAAAGAAGGCCACCAAAAGGATCTAGCCACCAAATCTCTGGTACCAAAGATTCCAGGATGCCCAGCCAACACTGAACAATGAATCTCAGAGATAACTCTACTAGTCCATCAGGGACAAACAGTTTCTCCGTAGGACAACGGTCAGGTCTATCAGCCTGAAACTTTTGCAGCACACGCCGCAAATCAGGGGAAATGGCAGACAAAATTACCCCTTCTTTAAGAATACCTGCCGGCTCTGGAACACCCGGAGAGTCAGGCACAAAACTCCTCGACAGGGCGTCAGCCTGCACATTCTTAGATCCCGGAAGGTATGAAACCACAAAATCAAAACGGGAGAAAAAGAGCGACCATCGAGCCTGTCTAGGATTCAACCGTTTGGCAGACTCGAGATAAGTCAAATTCTTGTGATCCGTCAAGACCACCACGCGATGTTTAGCTCCTTCAAGCCAATGTCGCCACTCCTCAAATGCCCACTTCATGGCCAACAACTCCCGATTGCCCACATCATAATTGCGCTCAGCAGGGGAGAATTTTCTAGAAAAGAAGGCACAGGGTTTCATCACCGAGCCATCAGAACTTCTTTGCGACAAAACAGCCCCTGCTCCAATCTCAGAAGCATCAACCTCAACCTGAAAAGGGAGCGAAACATCTGGCTGGCACAACACAGGGGCAGAAGCAAAACGACGCTTCAACTCTTGAAAAGCCTCTACAGCCGCAGAGGACCAATTGACCACATCAGAACCTTTCTTGGTCAAATCAGTCAACGGTTTAGCAATACTGGAAAAATTAGCGATGAAGCGACGATAAAAATTAGCAAAGCCCAGGAATTTCTGCAAGCTCTTCACAGATGTCGGCTGAGTCCAATCGTAAATGGCCTGAACTTTAACAGGGTCCATCTCGATAGTAGAAGGGGAAAAAATGAAACCCAAAAATGAAACCTTCTGAACTCCAAAGAGACACTTTGACCCCTTCACAAACAAGGAATTCGCACGAAGGACCTGGAACACCATTCTGACCTGCTTCACATGAGACTCCCAATCATCCGAAAAGACCAAAATGTCATCCAAATATACAATCATGAATCTATCCAGGTACTCTCAGAAGATGTCATGCATAAAGGACTGAAACACAGATGGAGCATTAGAAAGCCCGAGTGGCATAACCAGGTACTCAAAATGGCCCTCGGGCGTATTAAATGCCGTTTTCCATTCATCACCCTGTTTAATTCGCACAACATTATACGTACCACGAAGATCTATCTTGGTGAATCAACTAGCCCTCTTAATCCGAGCAAATAAATCAGACAGCAGCGGCAAAGGATACTGAAATTTGACTGTAATTTTATTAAGAAGGCGGTAATCAATACAAGGTCTCAAAGAACCATCCTTCTTGGCCACAAAAAAAAACCCTGCTCCCAATGGTGACGACGACGGACGGATATGACCCTTCTCCAAGGATTCCTTTATATAACTCCGCATAGCGGCGTGCTCTGGCACAGATAAATTAAACAGACGGCCCTTAGGAAACTTACTACCAGGAATCAAATTAATAGCACAGTCGCAATCCCTATGAGGAGATAGGGCACCAGATTTGGGCTCTTCAAATACATCCCGGTAATCTGATAAGAACTCAGGGACTTCAGAAGGAGTGGAAGGCAAAATTGACAGCAATGGAACATCATCATGTACCCCCTGACTACCCCAGCTGGACACAGACATAGATTTCCAATCCAACACAGGATTATGGACCTGTAGCCATGGCAACCCCAAAACGACCACATCATGCAGATTATGCAACACCAAAAAGCGAATATCCTCCTGATGTGCAGGAGCCATGCACATGGTCAATTGAGTCCAGTACTGAGGCTTATTCTTGGCCAAAGGCGTAGCATCAATTCCTCTTAATGGAATAGGATACTGCAAGGGCTCCAAGAAAAATCCACAGCGCCTGGCAAACTCCAAGTCCATCAGATTCAGGGCAGCGCCTGAATCCACAAATGCCATTACAGAATAGGACGACAGAGAGCAAATCAGAGTAACGGACAAAAGAAATTTAGACTGTACCGTACCAATGATGGCAGACCTAGCGAACCGCTTAGTGCGCTTAGGACAATCGGAGATAGCATGAGTGGATTCACCACAGTAAAAACACAGCCCGTTCCGACGTCTGTGTTCTTGCCGTTCAGCTCTGGTCAAAGTCCTATCACACTGCATAGGCTCAGGCCTATGCTCAGAGAATACCGCCAGATGGTGCACAGCTTTGCGCTCACGCATGCGCCGATCGATCTGAAAGGCCAAAGACATAGACTCATTCAGACCAGCAGGCGTGGGAAAACCCACCATGAAATCCTTAAGGGCTTCAGAAATACCCTTTCTGAAAATTGCCGCCAGGGCACATTCATTCCACTGAGTAAGCACAGACCACTTTCTAAACTTCTGACAGTACACCTCCGCTTCATCCTGACCCTGACACAAAGCCAGCAAGATTTTCTCTGCCTGATCCACTGAATTTGGTTCATCATAAAGCAATCCAAGCGCCAGAAAAAACGCATCAACATCACGCAATGCAGGATCTCCTGGCGCAAGGGAAAATGCCCAGTCTTGAGGGTCACCACGCAACAAAGAAATAATGATTTTCACCTGTTGAACGGGGTCACCAGAGGAGCGGGGTTTCAAAGCTGGAAACAGTTTACAATTATTTTTGAAATTCAAGAACCTAGATCTATCCCCAGAAAATAAGTCAGGAATAGGAATTCTAGGCTCTAACATAGGATTCTGAACCACAAAATCTTGAATGTTTTGTACCCTTGCAGTGAGATGATCCACACTAGAGGACAGAGCTTGAATGTCCATATCTACACCTGTGTCCTGAACCACCCAAAGGTCTAGGGGAAAAGAAAGACAAAACACAGTGCAAAGAAAAAAAAATGGTCTCAGAAGTTCTCTTATCCCTCTATTGAGATGCATTAATACTTTGGGCCAGCTGTACTGTTATGACCTGGTGGTTAGGAGCACCCGGAATGACCTGATAGTTAAACCTCATACAGGACGAGCTCTGGGACGTGGGAGCTCTGCTGACCGCAAGCCCTAATCCTATCACACACTAGAAATAGCCGTGGAGCGCTCCTGACCAGACCTAGGCGCCTCGTCACAGCCTAAGAACTATCTAGCCCTAGAGATAGAAAATAAAGCCTACCTTGCCTCAGAGAAATTCCCCAAAGGTAAAGGAAGCCCCCCACATATATTGACTGTGAGTAAAGATGAAAGTCACAAACGCAGAAATGAAACAAGTTTCAGCAAAGGGAGGCCAGACTTACTAAATAGACAGAGGATAGGAAAGGTAACTTTGCGATCAGCACAAAAACCTACAAAAGACCACGCAGAGTGTGCAAAAAGGACCTCCGCACCGACTCACGGTGCGGAGGGGCCACTCTGCATCCCAGAGCTTCCAGCTAGCAAGACAAAATCATGATAACTAGCTGGACAAGAAAACAGTGAACAAATAAAGACTATCAGGAACTTAGCTTGTGCAGGAGAAGGCAGGTCACCAGAGAGATCCAGGAGCGAACTGAAGCAATGCAAAAAACATTGACAGCTGGCATGGAGTAACGATCTGAGAGGAGTTAAATAGAGCAGCCAACCAAAGGATAAACCATGTCACCTGTGTAAGGAATCTCAGAAGCAGCAGCTTCACTCATAGCCACCAGAGTAAGCCCATAGACAGAACTCGCCGAAGTACCATTCACGACCACAGGAGGGAGCTCGAAAACAGAATTCACAACAGGATACGTCTTCTCTGATTTTGGAGGCTTCCAATTCCACACTCTCACATCCAGCCTCCACTATGGCTGGTATCTCAGCCTCAGTGCCCTCACGGGGAGCACTCTCTTTTGGGGAGCGCAGCGCTGCAGCCTGCTCTCTCTCTGGTGTGCTGTCCCATCTGTCTTGCGCGCTCTGCTCTCCCGCTCTTTTCTGACCACACCCCCCTCTCTTCTTCTCTGCCCCCAGCAGTCACATGGTCCCTTCTGTCCAGGGCAGAAAGTCTTCCCCCGACAACCCAGCTGTCTGACTAAGTGGTTCCAGGTAAGGAGCAGGGAAAGCAACCTCCTTACAGATATGTGCACATAGACTCCCCTGCCCAACTAGGACAATTAAAAGATAGGCCTAATGTTAAGGAGCATGTCTCCTAGACTTGTAACGCCCATGGGGGAACATTTTTTAAAAATATTTTATGGGCATCATAGACACCCTTGCCAAAAAATTAGACTGCCTATAGCAACACAGAACACGTTAACCCTGGTGATCTAGTGGCGGAGAATGAGGAGTCATTATACCGCCATATAGTCCGTCATTACTCAGCAGCAGGTTCCATCTCTGCAAGGTGGACCCCAGGCTGCGAACGCACCTTATACCATCCTTTTAATATATGGTGTCCTAGCAAAGGAGGAGGATAACACCAAACAGACTAAATCAGGAAGCGTATACCTGTGTGTGGTTGTGAAGAGGTGCATGAGAATACACCCCCATAAAAAGACAATGTATTTGAGGTTATGTTTTGCTGTTTTCATTCGCTGGTGTGCAGAAGCCTTGCCCAATCCAGCCCTTGTTCATTTTTATAAAAGTTAGCCTGTCAGCAATTTCAGTTGACAGGCAGATGTGCTTTTCTGTTATAATTCCACCAGTGGCACTAAAAACCCGCTCTGACAGAACGCTAGCAGCAGGGCAGGGCAGAACCTCCAAGGCATAGAGAGCCAGTTCATGCCATGTGTCCAGCTTGGATACCCAATAATTAAAAGGCACAGAGGAATTACGGAGGATGTTGGTACGATCAGCAAGGTACTACCTCAGCACCTTCTCAAACATTGCACTTCTTGTGACAGCGCCCCTTGCCTCTGTGCCAGCACGATGGGAGGGTCTGAGAAAACTGTCCCAGAACTTTGCCATTGTTCCTCTGCATGAGCTGGATTGTACTTCTGTCTCTCTCACTTGGACTCCTTGGTTGTATAACAAACTCTGATGTCTGCTGCCAGCATTCTCAGATGGGAATTTTTTTAGTAATTCCGCTACAAGGGCCATCTGGTACTGCAACATTTTTGTAAACCTGTCTGCCTCTGGAAGAAGAGATTGGAAGTTCTCCTTGTAGTGTGGGTCTAGAAGTGTCAGCAACCAGTAATGAGCATCACCAAAAATTGTAATAATGCGAGGGTCACGGGAGACGCATTGCAACATAAAGTCAGCCATGCATGCCAGACTGCTAACAGGCAAGACTTCCGTGTCCTTACCAACAGGATGAGAAAACACTGTGTGCACTGCTACAAATTGGTGCTAAGACTTAGGTTCCCAAACCATCAATATATATAGCACAAGAAGTCTAGCACTCAACTTTAGTAACCGTAAAAACGATTTATTGGTAGCACAAGAAACGTTTCAGTCCCTTGGGACTTTCATCAGTCACGTGCATATGAGGGCCGATCTGGCCAAGAAAATAGAGTTGAGCACAATTTAGATGATAATAGCACATCCGTAGAAAGCCCCAAATAACCAAAATGGGGGAGGTGGTTGAGACTTGCGGTGGATGCCGTGTCTGGAGGCGGTTCTCCTCCCCTCTCTTTCCAGTCTACTCAGTTGCGGGTGTTTTTTCCTGCAGGTGGTCATTTCCCACCATTTCGTCTCTGCCCTCCAGCTCTTATTACCGCCCCCATTTCGGTTATTTGGGGCTTTCTACGGATGCGCTGTTATCATCTAAATTGTGCTCAACTCTATTTCCTTGGCCAGATCAGCCCTCATATGCACGTGACTGATGAAAGTCCCAAGGGACTGAAACGTTTCTTGTGCTACCAATAAATCGTTTTTACGCTTACCAACAGGATGACTGACAATGCTGTCCTCCTGCTCCTCATCCTCCACCTTCTCCTCCCTGTCCTGAGGCAATCCACGCTGAACAGACAATATGACAGCTGTGCTTGTAGTACCGTCTATAGCGCATGAAAGTAGCTCCTGTTCTTCCTCCTCCTCCTCTTCCTCACTGTATACCAATCCACGTTGGGACGACATGAGGTTGAGTTGAATGTAATCACCCTGTATGGTTCCTTGACCCATGTCCTCGTGCTCCGCCTGCAATGCATCCTCTTTAATTGTGAGCAGAGAGGTTTTCAGAATGTAGAGAAGCGGGAAGGTGAAGCTAATTATGGTGTCATCGCCGCTCACCATCATGGTGCAGTCCTCAAAGTTTTGGAGGATGGTATATATGTCTGACATCCATATCCACTCCTGAGGTCTTATGTATGGAGTCTGAAATAAATAACAACAGCCTTGTTGATGCTGGTAGACAACAACTGCCTTCTTCTTCTCACAAATCATTTCCAACATAGGCAGTATGGAGTTCCAACATGTGGGGACATCACACACCAGTCAGTGAGCCAGAAGCTGCAAACGCTGCTGAAGTACGGCAAGGGTGAATGAAGCTGAAACTGACATTCTAAAATGTGCAGACAGGTGGCATACTTTCTCTAGCAGATTCGGCAGCTCAGTGTAGCTTTTGAGAAAACGTTGAACGACGAATTTAAGCACATGGGCCAGGCGTGTGAGGTGTGTGAGCTCACCTTGCCTCAGAGCTGCCATTAGGTTCCGGCCATTGTCACATACTACCATGCATTGCTGTAGGTTCAGCGGTGTCATCCAAAAATCTGACTGCTCTTTCAATGCTGTACACAGCTCTTCAGCATTGTGCGATTTGTCACCTAAGCAGATTAGCTTCAGCACATCCTGTTGCCACTTTGCTGAGGCAGTGCTGCAGTGCTTCCAGCTTCTGACTGATGTGCTCATTTCAAAGATCTGGAGGCTGAAGAGGAGGAGGAGAAGGTGCAAGAGCTGTAGACTGTGGGGGCAACCCTGACATAGGGCCCGCAATCCTCGGCGTGAGGGATTGTGTTCCATCCTTAAGTCCGACTGGGTCCCGGCTTCCACTATGTTAAGCCAGTGTGCCATAAGTGAGATGTACCATCCCTGCCCACAAGCACTTGTCCATGTGTCCGTGATTAGGTGGACTTTCCCTGTAACAGCATTGTTGAGGGCACGGGAAATGCTGTGGGACACGTGCTGGTGTAATGCCGGTATGGCACACTGGGAGAAATAGTGGCAACTGGGGACCAAGTACCTTCAGATGGCCGCCGCCATCAGGTTGCGGAAAGTTTTCATCTCAACGAGCCTAAAAGGCAACATTTCGAGCACAAGCAGACTAGAAATGTTAGAATTTAGTACTGTGGCCTGTGGGCGTTGTCTGGGTATGGCGAACACATCCACATACAACGCATGTCCCTGCGTACCCAATGTTAAAGATAGGTACACAGGGAAATGCTAGACGCAGCTGGCAGTAGGCTTTGCTCCAGCACAAAGCTTCTCCTATACTTTGCAAAGTAGAACACATAGAGCAAATGAATGTCACACAGATGCCATCCGTGTGCTTTGTTTTACATGTTTTTCACAGATCCATAGATTTGTATTGGCCCTTGTCATTCGTGCTGCCAGAAAAAAAAGTGTTTTTTTTTTACACAATCTGTGTAAAAATCTAAGCATGTGCAGAGACATATAGGTTATAATGGGTATGCATGCCATCTGTGAAAAAAATGGATGCCACACATACTGCAAACATGGATATGTGAAAGTGCTAAAAGAAAATGCAGCATGTCCCTATTCAAGTGAACTAAGAAAATCCTGTGTCGTGACACCTAAGGTGTCACTGGCGCTGCCTAGGGGTCTCTATCAGGGGGGCACGAATATACAGTACGTAGTGAGTGCAGAAAGAAGTCACGCTGAACTCAAGGAACTTACTCTAATGCAGTGAGTACAGGACCTGGCACAGAGCAGTCACGTGACCAGGGAACAGAGCCACAGCATGTGAGTGTAGGGAATGACACTGAACACACACTGTGCAGGGCACAGACAGAAAATGTTATCAAATAGAGCCGAGGGTCAAAGCCAGAAGGGGGTTAAGTACCTTAGGGATAAGACAAAGAGTAAACAGGGACAAGCCAAGGGGTCTGAGATAACAAGGAGAAACAGAGCAGTACAAAGCAGAATGCAAAGATGGAAGACAGAGAACAAAACCGAGTCATACACAGCAAGGCATACTAGCACAGAGGCACAACGTTTACGGACGAGAACATGGGTCAGCAACGACAAGCCGAGTATACGGAAGTATCACCGACACACAATCCAGGAACTGCCCACATTAAATAGCTGCCTCAGAACCAAAAGAGAGGCGGACTAAAATTAACCCTGACCAGGATGGAGGCGGCACCATCCTGTCCAGAGTCATGACACCGTGCAGTTCTAAATTTACACTAGAGTCTCATCTTTCTCTGTATTGGATTGGACTTGTAGAAGTTGGATAAACAAATTATAAAGTTATGGTAAATCCTAGCAATATCACTTTATAGGATTGGAATAACACTTTAGGTTGAAAGGGCTGTGTGTTATAGAAAACTCATATTTGAATACCCTGACATTCTGAGTTACCGTATATATACTCGAGCACAAACTGAGATTTTCAGCCCCAAAAAATGGGCTGAAAGTGCCCCTCTTGGCTTATACTCGAGTCAAGGTCGGCAGGGGGGTCGGCAGGTGAGGGGGAGCAACGACAGTCACATACACACCTGCTCCTGGCACGGTCCCTGCATGTCTCATGGTCTCCGGCGCCGGTAGCTTCTTCCCCTGTTCAGCGGTCACGTGGTACCGCTCATTAAAGTGATGAATATAAACTCCACTCCCATAGGGGTGGAGCCACATATTCATTCCTGTAATGAATGGTACCATGTGACCGCTGAACAAAGGAAGAAGCTGCCAGCGCCGGAGACTATCTGTCCGGGAGAAGCTGCCAGGGACCGCGCCGGGAGCAGTTGAGTATTTCATATTCACCTTTCCTCGTTCCACTGCTGCCCTGTCTTCCGCGTCCTCTGCAGTGACTGTTCAGGTCAGAGGGCATGATGAAGTATTAGTGTACACGCTGCCCTCGGCCTGAACAGTCACTGCGGAGAGACGGGACACTGAGGAGCAGCAGGCAGCGATGAGATGTGAGTATGTCATTTTTTTATTGCAGCAGCATTACATGTGGCACTTTGTTATATGGAGCATCTTATGGGGCCATAAAGAACTGCATGGAGCATTATATGTGGCACATTGTTATATGGAACATCTTATGGGGCCATAAAGAACTGTATGGAGCATTATATGTGGCACATTGTTAAATGGAGCATCTTATGGGGCCATAAAGAACTGTATGGAGCATTATATGTGGCACATTGTTATATGGAGCATCTTATGGAGCCATAATGAACTGTATGGAGCATTATATGTGGCACATTGTTATATGGAGCATCTTATGGGGCCATAATGAACTGTATGGAGCACTATATGGGGCACATTGTTATATGGGGCATCTATGGGGCCATAATGAACTGTATGGAGCATTATATGTTGAACATTGTTATATGGAGCATCTTATGGGGCCATAATGAACTGTATGGAGCATTACATGTGGCATATTGTTATATGGAGCATCTTATGGGGCCATAATGAACTGTATGGAGCATGAGGCCTTTAGTCATTGCTTTGACTTTGGATCTTTGTTTTTGCTCAAAAACATGTAGGCTTTTCTTGAATGCCTCATGCGTTTTAGCATGATGGAATAATGATATTTATCTTGCCTTCAAAATTGAGTCCTGGATTACACCTATTTTCACTGAATTATTCACCTGCTGCTGACATAGAGCGCCTGAATTCTGTGTACCATCTACTAATGTGGGAAGGTCTGAAAGCTAATCTGCATAAGCAGATGTTATGTTATTTTTAAGGGCCCTATTAAACTGGAATCCAAAAAATAGACAACCCTGTTAAAAATTGTTGCATTTATTTACAAAGGATTTTCGTAGCTGAGGCTGGGAGGGTGTAAGTATTAGGCTGCCGTCACACTATCAGTATTTGGTCAGTTTTTTACCTCAGTATTTCTAAGCCAAAACCAGGGGTGGAACAAATAGAGGAAAAGTATAATAGAAACATATGCACCACTTCTGCATTTATCACCCACTCCTGGTTTTGGCTACAAATACTGATGTAAAATACTGACCAAATACTGCTAGTGTGACGGCAGCCTAACAATGAAGACAGGAGGCAGGGATTTCTTCCAGGCACCGCACGCCCCGGAGCCTGAAAGAAAACATTAACATAAATACAGAATATAACATTTCTCAGCAACAAGACCAATAATATGAGGCATACAGGTAGGACTAGTCTAACATTTCTATTACCAGTATGCCCTTATTAATACGTCATATTCGTCCAGGGGATGACAGATTCCCTTTAACTTAGTTTTCTAATTGCATCACTAGAGGTATGATTTAAATGAATAAACCCTTATGTTATATGTATAACATTTGTTATATTAATTTTACAATATAACAGTCTGTTTTCTTACAATTTCACTTTTAAATATGGCTTAAGAAGTCAGACATTTTGCTGTGCTCTTATTTTATATATACTCATCCAATGTTAGACCCTCTGTATGTCTTTTACTAAACATGAATGATGAAATTCCACTATTTTTCAGATGTCAGATATATTTGATCAGTTGTATGTTTAAATTGATGTTCTAGGTTTACGGGGCTCATTGTTCCTTCTTCGGCTATGGCTACAAGAATTGATAATCTGTGTAACAAGAAAAATGGATATTTAAAGTGAATTTGCAAGGACAGTCTGCTCATCAATTTCCTGTTCTGCTCAAATGCTATTCTCGGTGATTGAATTTGACCACACTTATCTGAATCAGGTTTAAAATTGATATTAATTTTGCTCAGAGGATCCAGCCTTCAGGAAGGTGCCCAGGACATACTCCTGTCACAATCGCACACTGGTCGAGAAACATGACAAGCTGTGAGGAACAGTGATTTCATTAAGGCAGCTCCCATGATGTATCATAATGTAATACTACTGAATAATAGCAAATGACTGTAGAAGGGACGTCTCCAAACTTACTTACATTTGCTGTTTGGTAAGTTGGCAACCTTTATCTCATGACACTGGAAATAAAATTTAACTCTTCTTCTCCTTCTGTTTTGCACACAGAAAATGCATTATATTAGGTTATGGCAGTAAGCCACCAGGGATCAGTGCAAATATTAGAAAGAAAATGGAGACTGGAGATCTTTCATGGCAGCAAAAAGCGGCATTATGAATTTAATAATCACCATTTTAATTCATCTTCAACTGATAATATTATATGCAGATGGATTTATTTTGCTCCAACATGGACTACAGAGTTAGACAAATAAAAATTCTAAAAACAGTAATAAAACAGTATAATCTCATTCAAAAAATTCTTTACTTTTCACTCTCCTGGCTATGCAGCTCAGTTTGAATTGGATGTTTAACAGAAGTATATTTATAACTATTAGTGATGAGCGACTATACTCGTTGCTCGGGTTTTCCAAGGCACGCCCGGGTGATCTCCGAGTATTTGTTATTGCTCGGAGATATAGTTTTCATCGCCTCAGTTGCATGATTTAGGGTATGTGCACACATAGAATGGTCCACTGTGGATTTTTCCGCAGCGGATTTGATAAATCCGCAGTGCAAAACCGCTGTGGTTTTTACTGCGGATTTATTGCGTTTTCTATTGCGGATTCCGCTGCGGATTTAAATCTGCAGTTTTCTATTGGAGCAGGTGTAAAAACACTGCGGATTCCACAGAAAGAATTGACATGCTGCGGAAAATAAAGCGCTGCGTTTCCGCGCATTTTTTTCCTCAGCATGGGCACGGCGTTTTTGGTTTCCCATAGGTTTACATTGTACTGTAAACTCATGGGAAACTGCTGCGGATCCGCAGCTGCGGAAACGCTGCGGATCCGCAGAAAAATCCGCAACGTGTGCACATACCCTTACGGCTTCCTGATAAGCTGAATACATGTGGTAATTCCCAAACAAACAGGCATTTCTCACATGTATTCAGCGTATCTGGCAGCCGTAAATCATGCAACTGAGGGGATGAAAACTATATCTCCGAGCAATAACAAATACTCTGAGATCACCTGAGCAACGAGTACAGTCGCTCATCACTAATAACTATGTAAAAGAAGAAGCACTAGGCCAGGTTAAGAAAAGTGTATGTAAATCAACCATTTTTCATCCAGAACAGAGAGACACTTTTTCATCCATATAGTTTTAAATCTGTAAGACAGCCATACAGTATCCATTTTATTACATCCACAATTTACAAAATAACTATATGTGAAAAATACAGTACAGACCAAAAGTTTGGACACACCTTGTTAGGGGTGGCGGAACGCACGAAGTATATTTAGATATTACTATTGGTGCGTTCGCAGCCTGTGGTCCGCCGTGCAGGAGACGAACCTGCTGCTAGCAAATGGTGGCACAATATGGTGGTATAAGCAAACTCTGTTACTTCTCAGAGTCGCACAGAAAGGAAAATGCTGTGCCCTAACAGCTGCCTAACAGAGCAAAAGCAATCAGTGGTCAGGGAGTAGCGAGCACACAAACACTTCCTCTCCGGTGGAGCCAGAATTCTAATAGCTTTACGCCAGCCCTGAATTCACCATACAAAACTCCTCACCGGAGATGCCTGTATTCTAGTGGTTTATTTCAGCTGGACCCTGACCACAAGCTGACAAGACCACTAAATAGCAAAAGCTCATGACATAAGCTGATCCTAGCGCATGGCCGTGCGGCCATGCAAACCTTTTATAGCTGCAGCAACTTCAGGACCTTCCTAGAGGACCAATGGGAGCTGCCACAGTACCTGAGAAACTTCAGGACCTTCCTAGAGGACCAATGGGAGCTGCTGCAGTACCTGAGCATGTGACCCCTGACCTCCAGTGAGAGGTCTTACCTTGGGCATGCTCAAAAGGGGAAAAGCAGGACTTAGTCCCAGAGACCTCTGCTCGCAGCAGACCAGTACTGGCTACAATGGCTGAGCCTGGAAATGCAGCAGTAACCATCAGCACAGTATCGGGCTGAGCCAGACGCTGAGACTGACGTCTCCACTGAGCAGGCTCCACTGCGGCTGGAGAAAAATGGGAGACTGCAGCGGAGATGGTTCGAGACCCCCCCGTGCAGAGGCAGGAAGTCAACTCCTAACATTACCCCCTCTCGCTATGCTCGAAGGCCGCAATGAGCTGCGGAGCTCGAATGTGATCAGCAGGCTCCCAAGACCTGTCCTCTGGGCCATAACCCTTCCAGTCCACCAAATAAAATTTCTTGCCGCGTACCACCTTGCACCCCAAAATAGCGTTCACCTCGTAATCGTCCGTAGACGAACCCGGCAGATGACTCGGAAAACCGGGACATGTATACGGGTTTCAAGAGGGACACATGAAAGGTGTCGGTGATACCCTGGCGTGGAGGAAGGGCCAGATGGTAGACCTCAGGGTTAACCTGTTCGAGGACCTTGAAGGAACCCAAGTATCGAGGTGCAAACTTAGTGGATTCAACACGCAGCCTGATGTTACGGGCGGAGAGCCACACTAAGTTGCTAGGAGCAAAGGTCGGAGCGGGGCGCCGATGTGTATCGGCAGAGGACCTCATTCTCTCCTTGGAGGCCTGGATGGCATCCTGAATGTGGTCCCAAATGTCCCGTGCCTCCACAGCCCAGTCTGCCACCCTGGAGTCGGCGGAAGACATGGGCATAGGCACAGGAACCCGCAGATGCTGAATGTAGTTAAGAAGGAATGGGGTCTGCCCAATGGAGTCGCTATGGCGTTGTTCAGCGCAATCTCTGCCCATGGTAGCAAGGATGCCCAGTCATCCTGCCTGGCTGAAACAAAATTTCGCAGATATGCGACCAAGGTCTGGTTGGCCCTCTCTACCAACCCATTCGTCTCGGGATGGTATGCTAAAGAGAGATTTAACTCGATGCTGAGTGGACGACAAAGCTCTCTCCAGAACCGAGATGCAAACTGGGGATCCCGGTCACTGACAATTTTGTCCAGCATGCCGTGTAGGTGGAAAATGTGTTTTATGCAAAACGCTGCCAAGGCCGGTGCAGAAGTTAACCATGGAAGCGGCACCAAGTGCACCAATTTAGAAAAATGGTCGGTGATTACTAGTGTTGAGCATTCCGATACCGCAAGTATCGGGTATCGGCCGATATTTGCGGTATCGGAATTCCGATACCGAATTCCGATACTTCCCGCGTATCGGATACCGGAATCGGAAGTTCCCAGAATTCAAATTGAACGCAGCAGCCAATGAGGAATGAATGAAAGTGTGGGCACATCCTGTTTAGCATGGTGGGCATGTAAGTACTGGCAAGGCTGGGATTGGCTGCTGAAATGATGTCACTCTGCACTATAAAAAAGCGCTGCCGCCATTTTGCGCTCACTTTGCTGTGATTTCAGTTAGGGACAGGACGCTGTGTTCTAACTGAGGGCCAGTTGAGCTTGCTAATTGCTTTATTTTCCTTTCCAAAGGCTAATTTAGCAAAACGCTGTGTGTTCTTCACTGTTCACCTTGCTCTTGCCTTGCAGCGCTGTTTTAACAGCGTTCTGCAAGGTCTCTGTGTGTGTGTGCAGCTCACTCTGTAGTCTGTGTGCAGCCATATACCCGGTTGTATTCAGCTCAGGGGGGGTTCACACTGCCTCACACAGTTGTTCTTTTTTGCTCTTAGTGCAGCCTGCTGCACATTTTTTCTCAAATTTCCTATTAGTGTTTTTCCACCAGTCTCCAGCTCTATTGTGGAAAAACACTACATAGGATAACCTAGAGGGGGGTTTTAGGGCCTTGCAGCGCCGTTTACGGCTGTCTGCACGGTCTCCGTGTGAGCCCAGCTCGCCCTGCAGTCTGTGTGCAGCCATAGCCGGTTGGATTCAGCTCAGGGTTCGTTACTGGCTCATACCTTGAGAAAAATTTTCCTTTTTTTCAAATAGTGCAGCCTGTTTAAAATTTGAAAAAAAAAATTCCTATTAGTGTCTTTCCACTCGTATCCAGCTAAATAGTGGAAAAACACTATATAGGATAACCTAGAGGAGGGTTTTTTGGCCTTGCAGCGCCGTTTACGGCTGTCTGCACGGTCTCCGTGTGAGCCCAGCTCGCCCTGTAGTCTGTGTGCAGCCATAGCCGGTTGGATTCAGCTCAGGGTTCGTTACTGGCTCATACCTTGAGAAAAATTTTCCTTTTTTTTCAAATAGTGCAGCCTGTTTAAAATTTGAAAAAAAAAAATCCTATTAGTGTCTTTCCACTCGTATCCAGCTAAATAGTGGAAAAACACTATATAGGATAACCTAGAGGAGGGTTTTTTGGCCTTGCAGCGCCGTTTACGGCTGTCTGCACGGTCTCCGTGTGATTTAAACTAGCTCTGTAGCCCGATCTGCACCAAAAAAAAAGTTAAGTTCACCAAACACAACTTAACACTTGTGTAGGCCACATTTGAAAAATAATAAAGTTTAGTCCACAATTTACAACATTAGTG